>NC_087265.1:25017500-26237500 GCF_015220805.1 Pogoniulus pusillus | reverse complement strand
CAAGCCAGTTCTACCTCTACCTGTCTGAGAGACTGCCTTATGTTAAAGGCCAAAGAAATTTTAAGGTTAAAGCATCGAAGTTTTGATGAGTCATGTCTTGATTTTGAGAGGAACTAGCAAAAAATAAACTTATCTCCATTAGCTTGTTGAGGAATTCAATTAGATCTGGCCCTGAGCCAAGGTCAGCCATTAGAGAGCACTACATTTCCCAGTCTTTGCCTGTATGTGTTGAGATGAAACTCCCTCAACCTCTATTCTCCTTGAGAGTCTTAAAAGGGTTCCCTCCCTCCAGCAGAGCATCTCTCCCAGCATGTTAGTGCTGAAGAACTAAAAAGATACAGAATAAAATCTATACCTGTTCTACCCAGCACACAAAAGCTTTTTTCTGCTTCTCTTGCCTGGAGCACCCAGACAGAAGACACAAGTCTGAACCTAGCAGAGAACAAACCAGACACCTTACGCACAGCTTCTCCAGTTCATGCAAGGTTTCACCTCTTCTGCAGACTGTTAAGAGGCAGCACAAAAAAAGGCTTCCATCCACTCCACACAGGACTCAAGCCTCTTGCTTGAATCATAGAATTGTTTTGGTTGGAAAAGACCTCTATGATTATTGAGTCAAATCATCCATCTAAGACCACCACAGCCACTACACCACATGCGGTCATGGCCACACATCTCTTGAATACCTCCAGGGATGGGGACCCCACCACCTCCCTGGGCAGTCTATTCCAATGTCTGACCAGTCTTTCAGGAAAGAATTCTTTCCTAATATCTAACCTATACCTCCCCAACACAATCTCAGGACATTTCCTCTCATCCTATCACCTGATACTTGAGAGACAAACCCAACTCCCACCTTACTCAGAGGGTGGGAGCACCTCTTCTGTGAGGACAGGCTACAAGAGTTGGGGGTCTTCAGCCTGGAGAAGAGAAGGCTTCAAGGAGACCTTGTAGTGGCCTTCCAGTATCTGAAAGGGCCTGAAGGAAGGCTGGGGAGGGACTATTTACAAGGTCTTGTAATGACAAGATGAGGGGTAATGGGTTTAAAGTGGAAGAGGGGAGATTTAAACTGGATGTTAGGAAGAAGTTCTTTGCAGTGAGGGTGGTGAAACACTGGAACAGGTTGCCCAGGGAGGTTAGATTGTGACTGCTCCCTACCTGGAGGTGTTCAAGACCAGGTTGGATGGGGTCTTGAGTGGCCTGTTCTAGTGAGAGATGTGCCTACCTATGGCATGGGGTTGTAACGAGATGATCTTTGAGGTCTCTTCCAACCTAAACCATTCTATGATTCTAACATTCTCACTCCAACTTCCTTTCAGATGGCTATAGAGATCAATGAGGTCTCCTCTTAGCCTTCTCTTCTCCAGACTGAACAACCCCAGTTCCCTCAGCTGCTCCTCACTAGACCTGTTGTCCAGACCTTTCTCCAGCTTTGTTGCCTTTCTCTGGACATGCTCTAGCAACTCAAACCACTGCTACACACCAATTACTACCCCTGTTGTTCTGCAAAAGGATGCCTTCTTACACCACGGGCACCACAGCATAATAAACTCGTTAGCATATAATCTTCTAACACAGAGTAGTCTTCCAAGTTCTCCAACCTCACCCAGAGCAGTAAAAAAACAAGACTTCCCTCTTTCCCAAAGGAGTGCCACAAGGATGCAGAACATACAATAGATAAATACATTAAAACCAGAAAGCAACAAGACTAGGACAAAAGGCCTTACCTCAGGAAGAAAATGGACACTGCTGAACTCCAAACAGGCTCCACCCAGTCCATTAGCAGCCAATTTAAGAGTTTACAGGTGCTGAAAGCAGAGCAGTTTGGGTACCTTCCTGGGGCAAAAGCCTGCAAAACAAGGCGGGGTTTATATCAGACTGAGGAGGTGAAGTGCTTCCATCATACTAAATGTACCAAAAGCCTTACTAACTCCAAAGGCTTTATTGTCTTGTGCAAGCTTTCAGAAGCGTGAAGCCTCTGAGGCGTGCTTGCGCTCTCCCTCTCAGCCAACAAGTAGATTCTGGGTATTTCTGGATCTCACTTTCATTTTCCCTCAGTTGCTGCCTGGAGCAGATGCTTAGCACTAGACATGCAGTTTGGTACAACTGCACTCTGACCACAGGCTTTTGGTTTGTTGTTGGTTTTTTGTTTATTTTATTTAATTGTATATATATGCACCTTGGATAACAGACACAAATTTCAATATATGACCTTCCATCTAAACATGGGCAGCAAATTCTTTAATTTCAGGGAGATGGAGCACTGGAACAGGCTGCCCAGAGGGGTGGTACAGTCTCCATCCCTGAGACATTCAAAACCCACCTGGATGCTTTCTTGTGTGACCTACTCTAGGTGAATTTGCCTTAGCAGAGGGGATTAGACTCATAGAATTTTCAGGATTGGAAGGGAACTCAAAGGTCATCTATTTTCAACCCCCATGCCATGGGCAGGGCCACCTCACACTACATCAGAGCCACATCCAGCCTGGCCTTGGAAACGTCTAGGGATGGGGCTTCTACTACCTCCATGGACAACCTGTTCCAACATCTCACCACCCTCATTGTGAAGAACTTCTTCCTAACATCCAATCTGAATCTACCCAAATCTAGTTTTGCACCATTCCCCCTAGTCCTATCGCTACCTGACACCCTAAAAAGTCACTCACCAGCTTGCTTGTATGTCCCCCTGAGATATTGGAAAGCCAAAATAAGATCTCCTTAGAGCCTTCTCTTCTCCAGACTGAGCAGCCCCAACTCTCAATCTGTCTCCATAGAAGGAATGCTCCAGCCCCCCAACAGCTGACACTAATAAAGCCCTTTTAAATACTTTTTCTCTTGCCTTGTTGTGGCTGTGCAAGGCAGAAGTAGAGGAAGAACAGCTGTGCACAAAAAAATGGTTTTGACATTTAACCTCCACCCAGGAGGTGCTGGGTTGTGATGGTGAAGGCTTCAGGCTAAGCTGTATCCTAGAAGTTCTCTGCAGGACAGACTGGGAGGAATACTGAATCAGTAGGTCCAGTTTTAGATGTGGTTTGCACTGTCCTTTCCAGGCAAGTCACTACCTCTTAGAAATCAAATTCAGGCTGGGGATGTACTTGGTATTTGAGACAAGGATATCTAACAGTGTTTCTATTGACCCTTCCCTGGCTCTCATAGTGGAGTTGCAGGAAAGACACAGAACTGTGGGAGTGGGTCCAGAAGACAGCCACAAAGATGATGAGGAGCACCTCCCATATGGGCCCAGGCTGAGGGAAGTGGATCTGTTCAGCCTGGAGATGAGAAAGCTCCAAGGAGACCTTACAGTGGCCTTCCAGTACCTGAATGGGACCTACAGGAGAGCTGGGGAGGGACTTTTTTCAAGGACTTGTAACTGAAAATTATACCTCTAGGAACAAGGAAGGCATGAAAGAGAAGTTCAAAGACATTGAAGAGTTACTTGTAGTAGTACAGGGGTTTGTAGTGACAAGGGGGGAATGACTTTAAGATGGAAAAGGGGAGTTTGAGAGTGGAGATTAGGAAGAAATTCTTTCCAGTGGGGGTGGTGAGACACCAGAAGAGGTTGCCCAGGGAGGTCATGGATGCCCCCTCCCTGAAGGCGTTTCAAGGCCAGACTGGATGAGGCCTTGAGCAACCTGGTCTAGATGTCCCTGTCCATGCAGGGGGGTTGGAACTAGATCATCTCTAAGGTCTCTTCCAACCCACACCATTCTATAAGATTTTTTTTTTCTCCAAACTACTTGTCACAAAGGGTAAGAAGTCCAGACCCGCATTTTCTGTATCACAGCATCATGTTTAGCCCCACAATCCTCAGGAGATCTGAGCTGAATTTCATTATGCTCTGTGTCCATGTTCACCAGAGTGTGGGGTGGCATCCCCCTTGTTGCTGGGTGGTTATTATTTGACTTTTTACCAATGAGACATTCTTTGAACAGTATACTGGGCAACAATTCTCATCAGTAAATCACTGGTGGGGTCTGGATCAGGCTAAGGCCAAGTAAAGCAAATTGTCTTGAGCAGTAAGAGACAAATGTGAGAGGAAAACTATATAGAACACCTTCCCTTAAATCAAGACAAAAAACATTGGTAGATGACTGTTGTGTTGTGCCCCCCACTCA
Source organism: Pogoniulus pusillus (assembly GCF_015220805.1). Taxonomy (NCBI): domain Eukaryota; kingdom Metazoa; phylum Chordata; class Aves; order Piciformes; family Lybiidae; genus Pogoniulus; species Pogoniulus pusillus. The sequence continues at coordinate 26,233,385 of NC_087265.1, read as the reverse complement.
AGCCCCTGGTGGAAATATGGGGGAGAAAAAGGCTAAAAGAAGTTAAATTTTTGGGGATCCCAAATGACTTTTTTCTTTTGTCATGCAGGCTGCCAGTTACTGCAGGCTGGTAGTGTCCCCAGGCCAGGGTCAACAGATTGCCAGGGGCCACAGACAGAGGCAAGGAAAGAGCCAGTGGCAAACCTTGTTCCCATGATCCTTGCCAAAAAAAGGCATGGGCCTCAAGAGGAGGGCAGTCATGCAGGTTGTCAGCAACAGATCTGTCTACCAATGTGGCTAGTTCCTTCCTGGAACTGGCAGAAGTGATGAAGTCCCACAAACTGCTTTGGATCTGTTGAATTAGCCTTTACTGGGGGGGGGGGGGGGGGGGGGAGGAAAAGGTTTTGTTGTTGTTGTTGGTTGTTTTGAGGGTTTTTTTAAGAAAAAAGGGAAAAAATTATATTGTGGCTGGGTAATTTTTCACCAGATCGAGTTGCATAGTAGAACTAATCGGGGGGGGGGGGGGGGGAATATCACTATTTTCCACAAGCACTCCTGCCCCGTTGCACAGGAAATACAGTACAGACAGCAGGACAAGCTGGAGACTTTGTTCTACACCTGGGGTGCTAACACATGAATACTTCAGCAGTGGGATAACACCAATTCCTGCAGAGAGAATGTGGGCAGAGATCCCACAAGCTATGCCTGAAGAAGAGCTGATTAGGGATGCCAAGTTTCGTCCGTGTGTAAATTTACAGTTGGTGGCATTTCCACTGTAAGTGCCATTGTCAAGATTTTAGGATTGGATTGCAAAAAGGAAAAAGAAGGGAGAAAAAAAAAAGGCATTTGACTGAAACTTGCCATTCAACTTATCATCAGAGTAAAATACCATACTGTACCAAGAATGAAGAGAGAGAGAGAGAGAGAGAAAACAACAACATTTAGCAGGTTTTAAAATTATGCAGATATTTTTAATGGCTTTGGAGTATTCAGACACTCACTCATATGTCAGAAAACAGATTTGATTTATAGGAATGACATTTGGCAGAGCAATTAATCCATACTATGTTCTAATCATGTTTGGTACAAGAAGAGGAAAAAAAAAGTCAAACTTAGGTTTAAAGCTGACTGTGCCAGGAATTATTTTCAAAGAAGGCTCAGAAGGATTTTTTTTGTAATTTCAAGGACAAAATCTGGTCTTTATTCCTTCCCCACTCCATACCACCCAACACATGAATGAAGACTGAATCCCATTTTCTAGTGGAAACTCAACAATTAAATCTTGCTTCCACTGGGAGGTGAAACGGGAGTCTGGACCCCTTCAGCTGCTAAACAGGTAAGTCTTCCTCTCCACATTATTCCTCAGCCTCAGCGAGATTGTCTAAAAGAAATCTTAAGAGAGTTCATCAGGAAAACCTCAAGGTTTCAAGCCTCAAGGTTTCACCAGGCAGAGCAGGGATTTGCCTTCACATGAGGGAAATTTTGTCTTTTGCCTTTGGTCTGCTTTGTTTCTTCTGGAATGAAACACTCATCAGTCAATGTGTTGCACATCTCAGACACATTTCTTGATACTGTTGGATCTCAGCTGATGGAGCATTTGGCACTGGGCTATGGGGGTTTTCACACCACAGAGAGAAAGGGGTGCTGCTCAGGCACCTGCTGTAGCACAGAATCATAGAATGGTAGGGGATGGAAGGACCTCTGGACATCTAGTCCAGCCCCCCACACTAATGCAGGTTTGCCTAGGTTGCAGATGAATGTGTCCAGGTGGGTTTTGAATGTCTCTGGAAATGGAGACTCCACAACCTCCCTGGGCAGCCAGCACCCTCAAAGTAAAGTTTCTCTTTAAGATCAAGTAAAACCTTCTGTGTTCCAATTTGTACCTGGTGCCCCTTGTCCTATCACTATCCACCACTGAAAAGGGACCAGCCCCTTCCTCATGACCTTCACCCTTTAGAAATTTATATACATTGACAAGATCCCCTCTCAGCCTTCTCTTTTCCAGGATGAAGAGTCCCAGGTCGCTCAGCCTGAGGGGGGGTCAGTCTGCAGCTTCCCTCCCGGGTGCAAAGTGGGACCTTTTGTCCTCAAATGGGGTGTTCTGCTGAGACCCATCAGGCTCACCTGGGAGGGCAGGACCAGACTACTAGCTTGCCCAGCAGCTGTCTTTGCTCGTCTAGGTATATCCTTGGCTGCTGACACCTTCCTTGTGCCCTGATATTTTGGTGTTGAGAATGATTCTCTGCTTCTTTTAGTCCTGCCTGAATCCCAGAGGTGGAATTTTGCAAAGGAAAAACAGCCCTGTGTCCAGTGTGCCAGATGTGACCATTAAGAAAAGCTTCTCTGACAAATCTATTCTCAAGCACAAGGGCACACATTCCATGGCAGTTCCTGCTTAGCAACTCTGCAGAAGCTGTGAGGTTGCTCACACAGTAACTGCACCACATCTAATGCAGCACCCGTGCCAGTTAGCCAGGAGAAATCTCTCTTAAAGCCTATTTTGTCCCAACTCTTAAAAGCTGTTCCACTAGATCTGTAGTTGAGTGCTAGATGCTAGATCTGTAGTTGAGTCTGGACCATTCACTGGGCATTCACCAACAACTCAAAACTATCTAACACTTCATCTGTTTTTCCTGATGGTGAGTTGTTCTAGTGATAATTTTTAAACCCAGACCTGACCTCCTCCGTCCACTAACTCCATTAAATCTCCCTCACATCCCATCTCCAGAAGCTCTTGCTTAATTTATTCACTTAAGAAAACATGCTCCTCTGCCTGCCTTCCACAAAAGCTTTAAAAAGCTAAGGTTACACATTTAAGACAAATAAATAATTGATTTAGCAGACTTGCTTTAACACCTGCTATAAAGATTGCAAAACCATTCCCATTCTACCTATAACTCAATTTTTCTCACACTCATAACTCAGAACATGTTTCCCTCTGGGTTTAATAGTTTCCATATTCTTTTGTGTCTGAAGATGTATTGTTAAATATTCTCACTACTGGAGGTAGTTTGGGCAATGTCTTTCAGCTGGATTTGGATTAGAGGAAGAGAGAAGAAGAATTCTGACCAGATGCACTATTTTTAGAAGATGAGTACAAAAAACCCCAGCTGGTCTGAGCTACCTTCTACTGAAAATTATACCTCTAGGAAAAAGTAAGGCAGGAGAGAAAAGTTCAAAGAAATCGAGGAGTGACTTGTAGTGATACAAGGGCTTGTAGTGACAGGACAAACGGTAATGGCTTTCAGGTGCAAGCGGGGAGATTTAGATTGGATATCAGGAAGAAATTCTTTATAGCAAGGGTAGTGAGAAACTGGAACAAGTTGCCCAGGGAGATGGTGGATGCCCTGGAGATGTTCAAGGTCAGACTGGATGTAGTGTTGAGCAACCTGGTCTAGTGGAAGGTGTCTCTGCCCATAGCAGGGAGGTTGGAACTTTAAGAAATCTTTAAGGTCCTTTTCAACCCAAACTATTCTATGATTCTATGACTTTGGAGCCTGCTGACTCCTTCTCTTACTGCCAAACAAGGATTCACACATTTGCAGGTTTATGCCAGCTCCACCACCCATCTGTACCAGCCCAGCAGGCCAGACTGCTTGGGGCAGCCTGTGCAATGGCCCTGTAGCTCTTTCAGGGAAAAGGGGACACCCTAGCATCTGTCAAAAATCACAATAAAATACAACACAGCAAAATATCTACATTAGAAACTGGAGGGGAAAAAAAACCAACAAAAAACAAACAAAACAATTGCTCTTGTGTCCTGTCACCCTTGCCACAAATACACCCCCACTCTGATGGTACATACAGATCTCTGCCAGGCAGATTGCCTTTGCAAGCCTGAGCTGGTTGAAGCCAAATGGAGGTGTAAAAGAGGAAGTTCCCCACCCTTTGAATTCAGTGCAGCCCTTTCTGTCTCTCTCTCAAGGGTACTCCATGAAGGCAAGACCTCCCACGGATGTTAATAGAGTGTTTCTCTCAGACACAAATGTGACAGCTCCCTTACTGCCATAGAATCATAGAATGTTAGGGGTTGGAAAGGACCTCTAGAGATCAGACAATCCCCAAATGATCCAACCCTCCCTGTCAAAGCAGGAGCACCTAGGGCAGGCCACACAGGAATGCATCCAGGTGGATTTTGAAAGTCTCCAGAGATGGAAACTCCACAACCTCTCTGGGCAGCCTGTTCCAGTGCAACTTGTGCATTTCGCTTGATTACCCTCAAAATCCTCCTGTGCTGCCTCATGCTTACTAGAGAGGGAAGAAGGGGTTGGGGCAGGTGCCAGGACTTGCTCTTCATGCCTCCCAGGCTCTGCCCCACACCAGCTGGGGGCAAAAGCACTCATGCCAGCATGCAGAAACCACCACCTTTGGGTCACCAGCTGACTGTTCCAGCCAGGAGCAGGGCTGCTGCCCTCACAGTGGAGAGGCTGATGTTTGTGTCTGGTCTTTCCAGTGGAAAAACTCTTGCTTGTCCAGATGTTACTCTCAGGATGCCAAGGGCAGTCCTGTGCTCACCTTGCCCCAGCAGCTGGCCTCTATTTAAGTGCTGACTTTGATCTCAGCACGGGGCTGTGAGCTGCTCTGCTTTCTCTGCATGGAGCCAGCTGGAGGATGGGGTAGCCAAGGTGTGAATTCACAGATGACTTCTGGCACTATGAGTCTGTCATCCCCCCACCCTCAAATAAAATTACAGAATAATAACCAAATGTGGCATTTCAAGTCCCTTGCCTTTTCCAGGGGAGCATCTCAGGCCGTTACACTCCCACACAAGTTACTCAGATAAAATTGGAACCGAGGAAGATCCCAAACCAAGCAGTATTCTGAGTGCACACATGAGGCCTTATGCAGAGCTCAGCTGAGTCAAGAGAAAGACACCTATTGTCTTCCCTAGGCCATAGTAAGACCGCTTTTGCCAGAACACGGAGTCTGACTTACAGGTTTTCTCTTAAAATATGACATTTTGCTCTGAAATCTTTCTGCTGTACCTGCCTGAAGCCTCAGCTCCTGGATTTACTGCTCCTCAGTGCTCTTCCCCTGCACTGTCAGAAGCAGTGTCTGAGGAGTCATTATTTCTCATACAAACACACAAAACTGATAAGCGTTTCAGGTTTGATGTTACAACTGCTCGCTGTCACCTTAGTGCCTGCTGCTGCCAGTTATTCCCTCCACAAACTCTTTGTCACAGCGCTCACAGCTTTGCTGGAAGGCTTTCAAGTTGTTTTAGTGAGCCGAAATCCACATCACAGGCAGGCAACGCACACATGCGCTGCCTGAAATCTCATAAACAAACGATACCCTCAGCCTCTGCAAAGCATCTTCAAGAGCTCTTCTCTCTCACAGGAGAACATGTGTGGCTTTCTCTGAGGATATCACAGGCACTGAGTTTTGCTTGGGTTGTTGTTTGAGTTGGTTATGTTTTGGTTTGGGGGGGAGGAGTTGGTTAATAATAGGAAAAAGGTGTTTCCTCAGTGCCTGGATTTTGAAATCTGGAGTGTGGGCTCTTCATCAGGAGATGTGGCCAGCAACTGGGCATTCTCTCCTGTTTTTAGAACTCAAGGTGCTGTAACAGCCCATGGCATCTGCTCAACCCGTTACCTATGCCACTTTTTATCCCCCACCCTTTATTTTTTTCTTTCCTTTTCCTTTCTTCTATTCTTCTCAAGTCAAGTGCTTTGCTTTGATTTTTATTTAAGAAGGTAGATTATGTTCCAGTGTCTCTATGCAGCATGAGCTGAAAGAAGACACACTTCTTTTGGAGAGTACCTGGCTGAGCAGAACAAGTTCTGGGCCTTCTTCCTGCTGAAGCAAAAGGTTCACCAATTCCTGTTGTGAGCCTGAAATTCACTGCTAGAACTTGTGGAAGTGGGGAGTTTCTGATGAATGACAGACAAGTGATGGACATTACCAGAGAGGAGCCAACAATCTGGATCCTTGGCTCTGTATAACTATTATATTTCCACCTTATCAAACATTTTCATCTTCTGAAGAAACTTTTGATTTTTATTGAAATGATTTTTTTTTCCAGATTGGGTTGGGGGTAGAGGCAATAAAATAAAAGAGAGTTTTTTCTCTTCTATCAGAGCAGCAGTGCTGCACAGCAACTAGGGTTTGGACCTCCCACTCTCATCTCTAGGTTAGCTGCCCAGGTTTTGTACACCTGGGTCAGAACAAGCCTCACTATCAAAACATGCTGGGGGATGAGGTGATAGAAAGCAGCCCTACGGAAAAGGACTTGGGGGTGCCGAGGGACAAGAAGCTGGACATGAGCACACAGTGTGCTCTTGCAGCCCATAAGGCCATGGTGTCCTGGGCTGTATCAAAAGAAGCCTGGCCAGCAAGTGAAGAGAGGTGATTCTGCCACTTTGCTCTGCTCTGGTGAGACCTCATCTGGAGTACTAGGTCCAGCTCTAGAGCCCTCAGAACGGGAAGGACATGGATCTGACTGAGTGGGTCCAGAGGAGGGCAATGAAAATGATCAGGGAGCCAGAGCACCTCTACTATGAAAAGAGGCTGAGAGAGCTAGGGTTGTTCAGCCTGGAGAGGAGAATGGTCTGAGGAGACCTAACAGTGGCTTTCCCATACTTGAAGGGGGGCTAAAAAAAGGATGGAGAGAGACTGTTTACAAAGGTCTGCAGTGACAGGATCAGGGACAATGGCTTCAAACTAGAGAAAAGTAAATTCAGATTAGATGTTAGGAACAAGTTCTTTACCATGAGGGTAGTGGAACACTGGAAGAGGTTGCCAAGGGACATGGTTAAGGCCCCATCCCTGGAGATATTCAAGGTCAGGCTTGACATGGCTGTGGGCAATCTGAGCTCATTGAGGATGCCCCTGTTGTCTGCAGAGGGGGTTGGACTGGATGACCTTTGAAGGTCCCTTCTGACACAAACCATTCTATAATTGTAAGACTTTCTAGAGCTGTGCCTGTGAAAACATAGCTACAGTTCCCATGAAGTGCAGGCTGGACACTGGCTTCAGTGGGACCTTCCTGGTTTAAGAATGAAACATTTTGTCTGCGAGTTATTAAAAATACTTGGATTTTTTTTATCCATACAAATGAGTTTCATCTAAAACTTCCGGTTTCTACTCAAAGATGCTACTGCTATTAACCAGCAAACAGCAGTGCTGGGCATATCCAGGTCTGTCCAGCTCCCCCAGAAACAGAGATGGCATTTCTCAGAGGCTTCAGGCCAAGCACGCTGAGTGTCTCAGGAGCCACGGCACAATGTTCACAAAAATCTGCAGAGCAACCACCTCCCCCATGTGTAATTCTGCACACAAGCAACGGGTACATGAACTGAGGAATGAGCTGCCCTATCCTGACCCAAACACACCTCTGAATTCATGGCTCCCAAGACAGGCACTGCTGTGGAATGTGCTCAGACCTACAGACAAGGAGACAAGGCCTGTTGTGGGCAGACTTGCAGGCTTTTGCCTGCTGTGTGAGCTTTGCAAGAAGGTGGCACTGGGAAGCCAAACACCTTGTCATCTGTATCAGGAACAGTGTGGCCAGCAGGACCAGTGAAGTCCTTCTGCCCTGTACTCAGCACTGGTAAGGCCACACCTTGAATGTCCAGTTCTGGGCCACTCCATTTAAGAAAGATGTTGAGGTGCTTGAATGTGTCCAGAGAAGGGCAACAAGGCTGATGAGGGGGCTGGAGCAAAGCCCCAGCCCTGTGAGGAGCTGCTGAGGGAGCTGAGGGTGTTCAGCCTGGAGAAGAGGAGGCTCAGGGGAAGCCTTATTGCTCTCCACAATCAGCTGAAAGGAGGTTGTAGTCAGACGGGGCTTAGTCTCTTCTCCCAGGCATCCAGAGACACAACAAGAGGACACAGTCTCAAGCTGCATCAAGCAGGTTTAGGCTGGATGTTAGGAAGTTCTTCACAGAAAGAGTGATTTGCATTGGAATGGGCTGCCTGGAGGTGTTTAAAGGGAGACTGGATGAGGCACTTTGTGCCACGGTTTAGTCAATTAGAAAGTTTAGGTGATAGGTTGGACTCAAGGATGCCAGAGGTCTTTTCCAACCCAGTTAATTCTGTGATCTCATGCAGGTGCCCCTGCCTGCAAGGAAGCTCTCCAGCAATGGGCTGATGCAGTTAGTGAGAGGCCTGGTGTGCTGGAGTGTCACTTCAGCCTTGGCCACCTCCTGTCCCTCACATATCAGATATGAGGGCAAGAGCTCACAGCGACTGGCAGACTGGGAAGTGAGCAGGGCTGAGCTCCACAGGCAGGAGGCAGTAGCTCTGGGATCAGAAGGAGTGGTCCTAGAGGACAGGAAATAGCTCAGAGACATCCCAGGAACTGGGCTCATGGAAAGCCTCCAGAGAGGTCTGTCTTCCCACAGCCTCTCTCCTGATACAGCACTAGGCCTAACTTTAATTTTCACTTGCACCTAGATACAAGGCAACATCTGTACTTACTGAAGACAGCCAGATGTAGACAACATGTCCATCACTCCACACAAGAACTTCCAGGGCTAACCATAACTTAATCCTGTGCCATGAAAGCTCCCAGGAGGGGCAAGCAACCTGGTTTCCCATTTGTCTCAGGAAGCAAGAGATGTTTCTCTCTGTAATCACACCTTTCTCCTACAGAGCTTCTGTGTATACTTGGTAGCTTTTACATATGTCATTTCTGTACCACAGCCACAGCTCCCACCTGGAGTTTTGCAACATTGTCCACATGTTACCTTTCCTTCAGGATATAAACGTGTTACTGATACTATTTTTGCACTACAGAGAGAAAATGAGATTAAAAGAAAGCAGAAGGAGTGAGGTTTCATGCCAGCTGCCAAACTGGGGCTCACCTTGCACTGAAGGGAAGAGAACCAGCTTTCCCCTTTAACTTGCAAGCACATAGACAGCATCTCTCTCCAGGCACGGGGACAAACACCACACTGGGCTGCCAGCCACCTTGTTGCTGGTCAGGCTCCCGGGAAGACATCTCTGAACTACCCCACTTCACCCCCACCAGGAAGCACTTGGCTCTGAGGCTGTGCAGCCTCGGTGCAGTGACACTCGGGTTGTGGCAGACGTCAAAGAAGTGCAGGAGAAAGCTGGACCAGGCCACTTTGTCATGAAAGGACTAGTCACACACATGTGATTAACCATAAGGGTGTTCCCAAAGACTGGCTCTTGGACAGGCAAGTATCTCAGGATTGTATTTTCCACTGTACCAGACACACAGAAGTTCTGTTCCAGCAAGCTTATTTGACTTGTGCTCTGAGAAACGTTGGTCTGAATCAAAGACAATGTCTGAATATCTTAAATAGACACATTTATCTCTATTTCTCTTTACCAGGAGCTTTCCTTACTGATTTGGCCATTCATAAGGTTTCTCCATACCTCAGGATTAATAGACTACTACTCTGAAGCCAGAGCAGGAGATAATGCAGCTAGAGTCAGTTTTTATTGTAATTAATGCTCTGATCACAGGAACATGATCTGGACCAGGGCCTTCATTCCTGGCTGGAGGTCATAAACAAATGACATAAAGGTTTATTTTCATTGCAGATATGGCAATAGGGGCAATGGTTTTGAACTAGAGCAGGGTAGATTTAGGTTGGACATGAGGAAGAAGGTTGTACTATGAGGGTGGCAGAACTCTGGAACAGGTTACCCAGGGAGGTGGTGGAGCCCCCATCCCTGGAAACATTCAAGCTCAGACTTGATGGGACTGTAAGCAACCTGAACTGGTTGGGGATGTCCCTACTTATTGCAGGAGGACTGGACTGGATGACCTTTAAAGGTTCCTTCCAACTCAATGCATTGTATGATTTTTTTGATCCCAGATGACTGAAGTTCAGAGGAGTCTCAGTCTGAGAAATCTGATGAGAGATGCCCTGCTCACTGTGCTCCTGAGCACGCCCTGCACATGCTCCTCTGAAGATGCTTCAAGTCCAGTAAACAGTGTTTTCAAAACTACCATTTTAAGCTTTATTGCAAACTTCAGTAATAGAGTTTCATGCCTATTCTGCCAAAGTTTGAACCCAGACAAGTTTAGCAGCCTTCAGGTCCTATTTGTACTTAAGAGGTCTAAAATGATGTGTTTATAGGGTGTGTGGACCTGGTGCTTAGGCACATGGTTTAGTTGGTGACCTTGCAGTGCTGGATTGAAGGTTGGACTAGATGATCTTGAAGGTCTCTTCCAACCATAGCTATTCTATGATTCTGTAAGAGTTCTCCAGCAGTTTTACTACACTTAACTGAAATCCCAATAAAAACACCCCAATCACTAAGGCTGGTCTCTCAATGAATATCCAGAACCAGGACTGGAGTCCACTGAGTGCCTCAGGAGGTCTCACTAGTTGCAGGGGAACTTGCTCCACCCTGATCATCAAGTAAAATTACAAGTCGCCCTGAACACTGGTACCTTGGTACTTTGAGCTGTCTGCAGTAAGGCTCAGTGACTAAAACCTGAGCTCTTCTAGGTGTCATCAGCACCAACAGCTTGATAAGCAATTCTCCTGCAGCTCAGCAAGCTGAACAGGAGGCTGCCTGTGTTCCTTGGGCAGCTCGGGACCAAAGGCAGACCAAGAGATGTTTAACAGTATTTTCATTAGGCAGCATTTCCAGCTGTATCGCTAACAGTGTTCAAAATGGAAAGCAATTCTATTCCTGGCACCATTTCAGAAGATTTAAAATGCATCATTCTAATTACTGCCTGACAAATCACTCTGGAATGCTAACTGGGAAGTTTGCAGTGCAGACAACAGATACGTTACCATCACACTGGTATATTGAACTTTTTATGATGTCTAATATCTTCAGGTTATATATGAGGGAAAGCATCCTTTGCCACTGGCAGAGAACTGCCCTCTGGCACACAAACTGAGGGTTCAAACCGTGGTGTGACACAACAACAAACCCAAGGTCATTTTGTGGTAAAAACAACATAGAAGAGTTGCCAAATCAGTCTTTGAACTACTCTTCATCATTTTGGATGGTGATTTCCTTTGGTCTTTATGAATTTCTGGATCACGAGGCAATGCAGCTGGGGTCAGTCATGTAATTCCTCCATGTTCATATAACTCTTTGCAGTTCTGGTTTTATTAGAGATCAACTGCCTTAGTCTTAGAAGACTGTGGAGTTCCTTTTATCAATTCAAACTTCTTCAAAGATCTGAATAATTCAGCCTTTTCTGCCTCCTCAGGTTACTGGCAGCAATTGGGATCTCTGCATTGGAAAACACCATCAGGACCTTTGTCTTCCTCAGACACACAGCCCATACCCATTTCAGGGATGCAGAAACCTCACAGGGCTGCCTGATTTGGCTGCTGTTTGCCAACCTTTCATTCCAGCTTTTCTGAGTGTTGCCTGTGACTTGGAGAAGGTGCACTCACACAGACTTGATTTAAAGCCAAAGCCTAAGCAAGTCCAAGTGAACAAGTATGAATCACATGTCAAGAGTTTAAAAGAAGTTTCAAAGCATGAAAAGCAGCCATTAGGAGAGGTAAGAACGTAAAGACTGATTAAAGCCCCCTCCCCACATCTGCAGTGCCCCTATTGTCGTGAATAGAACTGGGTAACACAACTGAAAACTCTGCTAGCTGCCTTCTGTACACATCTCTGGCAGTAACTGCTTGCCGCCCAGGCTAGCAATGTGGGCTGATTTCATGGTATTAAAGTCATGTAAGCCCCCTTCTTTTTTTTCTTAATTTCTCTTTTTTTTTTTTTTCCCTATGAAATAGCTATTTGACATAAACATCTTTGTTTGCCATATCACTAGATCTGCTGCTAATTATAATGCTGAACCCAGATGCTGATGGAGGAAATTAATCTACGTCCTGCGTAGTTTGTTGGGCTTGTTTTAGTAGGCTTGCCAAATATTTAGTGAAATCCTCATCTGACTTTTATTATCTGGAGATAGATATTAAAGGGCTAAATACTGTTCTTATTCTCACTGGTGTAAACCTAGACAGCTCCACAGAGAGAAATAAATATCATTATATTACTAGGGATTTACATGATGTTAGTCTGGATTTACAGTACTGTAACTCCTCAGCAGTGGAACTAGGAAGCTAAACCACGAATACTGCACAATCTAAACCTGGGCTCTGTTCTCAGCTGAGAAGCACAGTTTTGATCCTGAGCAAAATGCCAGTATTCAACATGCATTTTGCTACGTTGGCATACAGAAATCACTTGTATTTTTTATGTTGGCCTACAGAAAACACCTGTGGCATAACTGGCATCAAAATTACTCTGTTCAGAAAAGCAGAAATGTTTCATTACAGAACAGGTCTGGCTATGAGCTGTTCCAAAGGCCAAAGAGCCTCATCTGCTTGCTTGGCTCACCTGAGCTCCCCACAACCACCCAGTAACATATTGCCGGTGGAGGGAGGCCACTGGTGGCAGAAGCTGTTTATGAGGGCAAGGCAACCCCAGGGCAAGTGTCGGTTTTGGACAAACAGACTGAAGTCCCAGGAAGCACCAAGAGCTCACTTAGGTCCAAGTTCATGCTCCCTCAAAGAAAAAAGTTTCAGTTCCACTATGAAATGTGGTCCAGCCAAAGAAAAGAGACATTGCAGCTGAAGAAAAAAAATCAACTGGTGCTCTGTAGAAAAGACTAAGGTTCGCTAAGCTGCCCCTTCCACACTAATTTTCACAAATTTCTATTTTTCTATTGTAAATCTGTGAGGTGGGGAACCATCAGAACAAGTGATAACTCCCACACAGAAAAACAAAAGTAAGCTTTCGGCTCTAAGCTAACTTAAAAAAAAAAATTAAAACCAAACCCAAAAATGCTGAACAAAATAATCCAACCACCTTTAAATCAAGAAGCCCCAAAGTCAGTGTTCCCCTGACAGAAGCAAATCTATGTTGTGAGAAGTGTATTTTCTATGAGAAACAAAACTGGCAGAAAAATTCCCACTCTGCTGCAGACAAAACTGAGTAAGACAGAAGAGCATCCTTGTATGCCAGTTGACATTTAAGGCAGTAGCATCATCTAAGCTGCACAGACTTAAAAGACAGGGAATTTCCTAAGTGGAAGAACAAAATTCTGCTGAGAGATGCTGACCTGTGGCACACCGGTGGCTGTCAGTCCCAGCAGGACATCGATGGCAGGACATGCCACAGCCCTCAACTGGGGTGAGGATTTTAAAAGTATCCACAAAGTAATGCTGTACATGTTAAATCTAAATAAATAGTGGAATGATTTGGCTTGAAAGGGACCTTTAAAGGTCATCTAGTTCCAACCCCCTTGCCATGGCCAGGGACACCTCTCACTGGACCAGGTTGCTGGAGGCCTTGGCCTTGAGCATTTTCAGGGAGGGGGCATCCACAACCTCCCGGGGCAGCCTGTTCCAGTGTCTCACCACCCTAGCTGTAAAGAATTTCTTCCCAATATCCAGTCTAAATCTGCCCTCTTCCAGCATTTTTGTTTGGTTGGTTTGTTTGTGGTTTAGATTAAGTGGTTTCATCCAGGGCACTTACAGTGTGTCCTTAATCGTAGCCCCCCTTGCTGAAAGCCACTTTTGAGAGCAGCACCAGACCCTGTGATTTTGAGCTGCTGCCATGGCAAGAGGCAGCAAGGCTCCTGTCAGTACCAGATGATTTCCCATGGAACAGCCTGTGGAGCCCAGCTGAGAAGTTAAGAGATCCTTAGGGATCCCTGTAGATCAAAGCAATTTACAGAAGCCTAAGGCTAGCTGTACAAATTGAGCTAAGTCCAGTTCTCAGCCCAACAGTAATTGAGTAGGACAGATTTTAGGCAAAACAAGTCCCTCCTGCTCTCCACACTACTTGGAAGGCCTCCACCGTTGGTCTCTGCACAGGTACACTGAGCTGCAGCAGCACAGGCTCTCTGGGAGGGGATCCTCTTTCACTGTAAATTTGAAGACACTGCTACCAAATAAATCACTTCAGAAGGTTTCTTGTCTCTCCTACATCCTTTTTGCTCTGATATTCTCCCTAGAGCTGTTTGCCACCTGAGCTCACCCTGTCTTTTGCCCAGACTACACATACAAGTTTAATTTTCAAGTGTCTTTTCCAAGCCAAGAGGGGCAGAAGTAACTTGCTACATTAGCAGGTTTGGTACCTTTCCTCTCAGCGGCAAATGCTGACCTTTTTTGACAGAAGTGTCTGGAGCAGCAGAAGGTACCTTCCCCTTTCATGGGGGCTTGGAGAGCTCCAGTGCTGTGTGTCCCCTCTTCTGGGCTATGGAAAACACAGCACAATTTGCCTTTCTGCAGCGTGGCTCCAATTCAAGGTAGAATTTGGCAAAGGAATGAGATGCTAGAAACAGCAAGCATGAGGGAAATCCAAATAATCATTAGCACAGCAAGACCTTCTATGCTCTTTTGGACATTAAAGCAAAAATGGGTGGTCAGGCTCACAGTATGCTGCTAGAAGCCCAGCTACACATCAGTACTACCTGAACACTAGAGATCCATCAGGCTTTCCAAATGAAGGCCTTCAACTAACACCCACCTTGTACTGCAGGTAATGAAACCTTTCTCCCTGCATGAGGAACAACGTGACAGAGGTTTTGACCAGAACACCTCTGTGGGCAGTGGTAAGAGCACAGAAGCCCCAGGCAGTGTACATCCCATACACTCATGGAGTCAGGGGATGGAGGATGCAGTTCACAAATCAGTCCAGTTGCCAGTCTAAAGGTAAAAAAAATAGAGCTGGAGACAGAACAGCCTCTCCATTCTGAACTGCAACAGGGTTTCCAACATCACAGAAATCACAGCAGAAATGTGGTTGCCATGCATTTAAGGAACTGTCTTCAGGTGGGCAACCTGCTCCGCCAGATTTTGTCTTGCCATGCCAAAGTGTACTTGCTAACATTTCACATCAAAGAGCAGGTGCAGGCGTACATGCGCGAGCAGCAAACCAGGACTCCGAGCCCTGATCCAGTTGGAGCTCTCTCCAAGGAAGCATGGGACACTGCCAGGGTTCGAACATGAGGCTTGGCTCCAGACAGGATGGGAACCACTAGACAACACACTTCTTTGGCACAGGTGGAGCCCAACCTCAGCGATCTGGAAGACAACCAAGTACAGACAAGCCACTACAGCCGGCGTTCAACACAGCTTCACACAAGCGTCCTCCTGTAACCTTCCAGCTCCACAGCCCTTGCATGGTGAAAGAGCAGTAGCAAACTGCAGCATGAGGAAGAGTCATACTTTCAGAAATCTGTGTGACACACAGACCTGTAAGAAGATTTCTTCTACAGGCCAGTGTATCACATGGGCTTCTGAAAGAATTCTTCATGCGGGTCAGTGCTGTCCCACATTGTGGCAGTGCACTTCTGATTTGCCTCAGCCCGAAACAAATGCTGTCAGCGCAGTAAGCTAAGAGAAGTGACCTGTTAACAAGGACTATTGATAGTGCCCCGTTTCTAGTGCATTATAATCTCTGCAAGAGATTGCAGAGTTCATAATAGCTGGCAATAAAATATTTTTACCCATCCAGAAGGCAGATAACATATACTTTGCTTAGAAGTACTTGAGGGCTTAGAATTTCTAAACCTGCAATGCTTGTTCCAACTGATGTGACATTATTGTTTCATAAAGACTTCTTTGCACTGTCCTTTTAGTTACAAATCCTGTTTTCTTTCAAGGACAACCTAATAGAGAGTCATTTAAATTGCTGGCATTTAGACCTCTAATAAACTGAAACCTGATAATCAGGGTCTGTAAAGTATTATTCCTCTTGCATTATGACAGAGCAGCCATAAAAGTACAAAATCCAGGGAACCCTGTGTACATAGCCCTGCTGACAAACACAGGGTTTCATCCTTCTGGCCTCAGCAAAACCTGACAGACAGGGACTCCACATGCCAAGACTAAAATGGTTGCTCCCCACAAATATTTACTCCTAATTCCTCCTTTCTCAAACCAGGTGCTGAGCTCCCACTGCCTCTTCACTTTCGTGAATTGCTGGCTCTTTGCTTCAGGTCCTCTGGAGCTGTGTGTGAGCAGAAGCACCTGGTGCAGATCGCACCCACTGCCAGTTACTCCAGGAAGGGACTGGGAAAAGAAGCCTCTTTTACAGGAGTGCTTTGGGCGTTGGCACATACACACACAACAGGGCTGGTTTACTTCCTTCTCAAGACATTTTATTGACCTATTTATTATGCCTTCATTTGACTTAGGGTGGACAGGAACACCCTGGTTAGGTTCACTTTTGTACAGAAATCCAGCAGCAACCGGAGAACTACAAAAGCACAAAGACAGCCTTATGGAGCTTAACCTGAGTGTCAGCCAGATCAGGGATCCTTCTCCAGATGTTCATTTAAATTACAATTCTGCATCAGGCAGGTGAAACCCTACTTGTACAGTTTGCTTTGTCCACTTTGTTTCCACTCACCTGACTGCTAGCCATCAACACCAATTTCATCACACCTTTCTTGGATGCCCTTTCCCCTGCCCTTTCTGTTGGCTAAATTCAAGGTACAGGATGAATTTTTGAGAAGAAAAAAATGTGAGGAAAATCCATTATGGGCCAAAATTGAGCCAGGACAGGCTTAACAAGGCACATCCTCATCCTGTGCCAGGCATGTGCTCCTGATAATATGGAGGTAATGGTGCTGCTGGCAGGGCATCTGGGGAACCCTGGCTATCACATGTGCCACCTCCTGGAGACGGAAACAGCCCCACTCTGTTATAAGGGTCTCCTGGCCTTTCCCTTTTTTAAAGGGCAGAGAAAAGAGAGGCTCTTGTACAAGCAGCATAAATAAATCCAAACAGAGACATAATTAGAGTGTCTTTGCAATAATACAAAGAACAGCCAAAGCACCAGTCCTTAGCAGTAAATGACATTTCTGGTCTTGAACAGATTATAAGTGCCATGGAACCAAAAGTCAACATTCTCCTTCCATTCACTAGCTCACATCTCTCTTACAATTGAGCCCTTTTTAATGGCTAATCTGTGTCACCACATCCAAAGAAGACCACAAACAAGCTGGCCTAAAAGTCTTCAGCTCTGCAAGGTGGCAACTGCATAAAAAGTTTCAGAGAGGAGCTGGAGCGAGTTGAGGCACGTCAGGACACTGGGAGCAGCTGCAGCCCTGTGTACTTTGCTACAAAGCACTCTCCAGAATCAAGGGCTCTGGGACCCACAGCCATCTACGAAGCCACCGGCTAAAGTGCAGTTTTTGTTACCAATGGTTTTGTGGCTTCTCCACAGCAATGCCAATGAGCATCAATTCTATTTCCTCTTTGTGTCACACATGCCAACACATCTCCACTTTGCTATGATTTTCTCTGGCACCCATAAAAGTAAGCCATGCTCAGCTCCACAAGCTCCCTGCAGGCACTTATACAAGCACAAAGCAGATGGAAACCACATCAAGGTGAGGATGGCACTGGCCACCTATTTGCTCCACTGTGGGCAGATGCAGGGAAGTGGGGATTGCAGCCTTGGGCCTTCACAGGCTGCAGCTCTGCTCTGTTCTCTTGCCAGTGGTGCTGTCCATAAAGTTTCCTCTGAGGGAACCAATGATTCGCTAAACACCCTATCAGATGTAAAATACATTCAGCATGGTCCTGAAAAGGAAATTTTTGCAATAAGGTTAAAATAAGTCATTGCCAGGTGCTTCAGAGGAATAATGTTTATAGATTGAGACTGATTCCATCCTCCCTGTTGGAAATACAGGATCAGCATAAGCCAAGGCAGAACCAGGTTCTGGCTAATTTTGAAGCCCTCTATTGCTGAACCACTAACCAGGTGTGGCAGGTGGGTGGAAAAGCTTTTAGCAGAAAAACAAATTGTTTTGGCTACCTGGAAGCTAAGGTCTCCCACGTAGGAGAAGGAGAGAAGAGATACCAAGAGCAACCAGTCACATTAAATGGGTCAGTATTTAGGAATGCAGAAGCTTGTCATATCCTTTTAATCATTAGGATAAGTTTAAGAATAAAAAACTACAGCTGAAAAAACACCTTTCTTAAAGACTGCAGCCTTCCAAAAGAAACATTTCTAGGGTGGAAACTCACCAGAAACTCAGTAACAAGCTCTTGAAATCTCCTGGCCCACAGAGTATTCCCTTCCTGAGGATGTATGCTGGGTGCAAGCAGTCACTGTGCAAATACATTATCGTTCTGCAAAGACTGTGCACTGGAGCAGAAGTGTTCTCCAGGCAAGTGAAAAAGCAAGGCCAGTCTGTAGGGCTCCCCAGGTACAGTCACCCTGTTCCCAGCCACAGCATAGCTCTGTGGGCCTTCAGCGAGTGGACTAAGCAATATGGCATGACTTGTACCCTCCACTAATACCAGGCCCATTATTTAGCCTTTGCCTGTCCAAGCTCTGGATCTGGTATCCACAGACACTACTGAAAAGCCCTCTTCTCCTCAACTTGACACCTTCATTTCCCAGGCTACCCAGGCAGACATCAGGGACCTAATAAACATGGGAATCACAAGCCCTTCTATTGAGAAGGGCTGCTTTGGGTCTTCAAAGCTGTTCCGAGCTTTCTTTTGATCCTCAGAGCTGTGCAATTTTGAAGTCCGGCCTCAAGAGGGAGATGCCAGAGCTAAGGATCTTCCCCGATCCGCATATACGCATTGTAGTAAGACTTAAAATTCTGGGAGTCCCAAACTGTGCTGCCAAGATAATCCTTCTATGGTTTCCCTTAGCCTCTGAGCCACGCTCATTGACAGCTCCCCTCCTGCCAGCTGGAACCTGCCCACTGCTCCTGAAACACAAATCCTCACCGCTGCTTGTCCCAGTCAATTCCACCAGCCAAAGCTGAAAGCCTTCCTCATCAGGGGGAGCCCAGCACCGAAGCCCTTGGCTGAATCAGATCTTTGCATCAAGCAAACTCTGATTACAGGAATGTCAAATACTTTGCAGGGTCGTGTCCTCACTTTCCATTCATGTGCAGCACATCTTTCCAGACACAGCTGAAGCAGCAATCTTCAGCTCAACTTTCTGCAGTTTGGGTAAGAACAGAACTGCTCAGCATCCCGCTCTCAGAGGCATGGATGTCAACCCAATGCTGGCTCAGCTAAACTACCTAAGCTCTTTGCTGCTACTTGCATCTGACTCCCTGTGGCACACTGGGCATTCTCATCAGGATAGGCTTGGTGCCATGCACTTTTTAGAATCCATCCCACAGGGCAACATGTTTACAGAGCAGAAAATGCTTGCAGCACTCATTCCATCAGGGTGTTCATATACTCCACAACACTACTGACAGCTCATGCAGTACCAGGCTGCCTTGAGAAGCCTCAAATATGGAAGAGGCTTGGGGTCAAAAACCTACACTTAATTTTCACCAGTGAGACACATCAGGTCAGCAGTACACTTGAGACCATCACTGCATGTAGTTTTGTTACTGAATGCAAGAAGAGCACAGACACGTAGTTTCTGGCCATGTAGGAAGGCAGGTGTGCAGGTGAAGAGCCAGCGTGGAGCACTGCATAACAAAGAGAGCCTTACACACACTCAAGAGCTCTGGTCCAACTGCAACATCCCCACATCACAGGAATACATTCAGGGACAAGGTGGACACTGCCTAGTCCGTCTGCAGCTTCTCTCGGAACTCATGTTGGGACATTAGGGACAGAAAATTCTGACAGTTGAGGCTGAGTTTGGTTCAAGCCTGGCCTCATCCTTTATCAGAAGCCAGACTTTATCCTGTCCTCTTACTACAGCAAAGACATACTCCTTCCCTTCAAACCACAGCCACATGTCCTTTCTAATGGAAAAGCTGGTTCTTCTCTAAGCATCTTGAAATTTTGGGCAAACCTACTGCCTCCTGATCACATCTAAAGGTCCTTCCCTCCAGCTGTCAACCTGTAGTGTGATGACAACTTGCATTCATACATAGCTTTTCTTAGGTACCCATGCACAAAGTACTCCAGTATTTGCTTTTTTGTGCTCTAAGCCCAGTTGATGTGCCAAGGTTTAGCATGACATCAAAAGCTGAGCATTGGATCTAGCTCTGGCACAACACAAATTGGTTGGGGAGGAGCTTGGCAGCTCAATGAGGGGTTTAATATTCTGGTGTCTTTCCAGCAGCCCCATCACAGAACAAACAGTTTTTTTCTAGCCAACCCAAAAGGGAAGCAGTCCCACACACTACTGGAAGGGCTTTCTCACTGGGAAGCAGCATCCAGCAGGGCAAGACCAGTACTAGTGGGAAGGTGGCTTCTGCCAAGCAGGTCTACGCTGCTCCCAGCCCTGCATGTAGGCACACTCCTGGTGCGTTGCACCTCTTGGTGTCCCGCACACATGATGAGGACTGGCAAAACAGCCCAGCAAAGGGAAGCCTCAGCAGGATATCACTTGTCCATGCAAGCTCTCCACAGATATTAACAGGACAGATGGCAGAAGTGATTGGGGTTTAAGTGATCCAGCTTTGAACGAGCCTGAAGACAACATATACAGACAAACTCTCTAACTCTAAAGGAGATTTACAAAGCAGCAGATAATTTGGTTGAACAAAGCCAAGTTATCAGACATTTGCAAAGCCCTAAGCTCACCTAAAGGCACAAAGAACTCAAGAAAATACTGAAAAAGTTACAGAGGGAAAGAGAGAGAATAAAATAAATTCCCCTAATGTACCACAGATACCAACCACCACACACTACCTACAAACCATATGTTTTTCCCATCTGTTCTGTTATCTTCAACTAAATTTATAGTATTTGGGCTATCAGAAGAATTGTCAAGCCTGAGCTGGGCAGGATTATAAAACCTAGGTGTTATTACACTTTAAAAGACATTTTCCCCTCCCCCCACCATACCAGGCACAGGACTATGCATTTCTCTCGCTGCTCTGGTACCACAGAGGATGCCATGCTTGTTGTCACCTGCAGTCAGCAGCAGGGCAAACCCAGCCCCCAAACAAAAGAATAGTTCCACTACCTTTCTGCTTTTCCTCTCTCCCATCCTTCTCTCTAGGTAGGTCACAAACAGAGCTGCAGAGGTTGCAGGGCTGCTTCCTGCAGTGCTGTGAACTAGTGAAGTCCACCTGAGTCAGCGGGAGCAACTAGTGCTCTGGGGCAGAGCAGCTAGAGCATCGCTTCAGTTCTCCAGCAAAGTTTCAAATCTGAACCAACAGTGCTGTGTTTATGCAACAGTAACCCAGGGAAAGGATGAGGGCAGGAGAGCAAGATTTTGCTACCAAACATAGGGGAAGTGGAGGTCTCCATGGGAAGGAAACAATGAGGCTACATAAGGCATCACCTGCATTATGAAATGAAAAAAGAAACCTTTCCTTCCTCACTCTCCAGCTGCATCATAAGCCAGAGAGCACTGTGGACTGCTTTTTCCTGGGCACAGAGCCTCCTTCCACAGACTGCATGTCATCACCACTGAGGAAGACAAGATCTTTCAAGCTGGTCTAAGAAAAAGCACTTTCAGACACAGCCTGGGTGGCTCACAGCCCATCCCTTTACTGCTAACCCCACAGCCAGTCTCACTGGCTCAGCACACTGGAAATTAGAGCCCTAGTCTTGGGAGCCACATTTCACAGAATCACAGAATGATAGGGGCTGGAAGGGACCTCGGAAGATCACCCAGTCCAACCCCCCTGCCAGAGCAGGATCACCTATACCAGATCACACAGGAATACACCCGGGTGGGTCTTGAATATCTCGAGAGAGAGACTCCACAGCTCCCCTGGGCAGGCTGTTCCAAGAGGTGTTTTCCACTGTGTGCTTCCATCCATGGCACATTACCTCTCTCCTGCATGTGCAGCAGCACTGCTTTCATGAGCCTGCACACAGAGGGGAACAGCTTGGAATACCCCAGCCCTGGCTGTCAAGTCAGATCAGAGTCCTTCATGCTGAACCCTGCGGGAGCCTCTCCAGCCCCTGCATCGCTGGCAGTAGCTACCTGCCCCCCAGCACCTCTGTCCAGAAGGCAGCATAACCCGCAGGGCTCCAGCAGCTTCTCAGGAAGCCCACAGAGAATTAGAGAGGGGAAAGTTGCAGTTTGTTTTTTCACTGGCCAAGGATTAGGGTAAATGCAGCGATTTTCCGCACGGAAGATCTTTAAGGAGCATGTGGAATTCCAAAAGGTGTCTCGTTAACGGCAAGCCGTGAACAGTGCCACACTCCTGCTGTCTGGTCCACCTGCCCCTTGCCAAGTGGTACTCTCCAGTGCTGCCTCAACCTGCCCACTGCCAGGTGATGGTCTCCTGCTGCCTCCATCTCTGCCACACACCCCGTATTCCCTGTTCCTCCTTTCCTTAAAGAGCTCCCTTCTGAAAGGACCTGAACACTAAAGTTCAGTCTCGATGCCTGGGAGAACCCAGCTCCCCCTTTGCCCTTAAAGGGTGCTTGGGGGAATGTGCTGACACAGCACTATCTCCCTTCTGCTGCCCAGGGTGGATGGCAGGTTGTGAGGCCGTTTTCCCCCTGGTCCCTCCGCAGTCACAACTTTCACCTGTCGCAATCAGCTGTCATTTCCAAGCCTGCCTCTGTCACGCAAGAGGCAGATGAGTTCAGGAAGGAGGGAGAAAGGCTACTTCATTCTTACAAATGCTGGGGCACAGAACAGGGTTGGGGGTGGTGATTCAAACCGTGCAAAGGCTTTTTTGGGGAAAAAAAAACCCATGTTCTTCTCAATAAAGGGATAGACTTGCACCAGGGACTCACATATAGGCAAGCAGGAGCAGGCTGCACGAGTCAGTCTCCTCCCTTTCCTTCTCCGAACAAGCAAGCAAGTCCAGGTAGAGTGAAACACCAAACACCCCGGAGTGTGGGAACTGGGGCAGGCTCCCCTCTAAGGGGGGATTTCCCTGACATCTACTACAAAGAGCTCTGCACACAGTGGAGTTTGGGATTCAGTTGCTGAGCAGAAACAATAAATTTACAATGAACAGGAACGTTAAAACAGTCTGCTTTTGAAAACTAAAAAAAGTTTATATTTTTTAACCCTTTCAGATAAAATCACCTAGTGGTTCCTTAATTTTTCCCCCTTTAAACCTCTTTCAAAGCATTCTCTACTTCCTCTTTTCCAGACAGAACAAAAACCCAATGGTTAATATATATGAGTCATCACTGCAGAAAATGTGTTCATCTCTATATTGCAAACAGCCCAAACTGACTTACTTTCAGAAGTGTAAAGCAGGAGGTTTAATACAGATAGAGTTATATGGACAGAGTGCTAAATATTTCAATTCTTAGAGCCAAAACCATTCATTGAATTTGATCCAAGTTAACAATTGTGGGGCCCCTGGGCCACCTACCTCCAGCTTTTATATTGGTCATGACATCATATTGGTATGGAACACTCCATTGACTCATCTGTCCTGGCTGTGTCTCCTCCTCCCAGCTCCCTGTGTACTCCCAGCCTCTGACAGCAGGGCCAGAGAAGCTGAAAAGTCCTTGACATAGGATAAACACTGCTTAGCAACAAACTAAACATCGGCATGTTATCAATATTATTTTCACCCTAAATCCAAAACAGCTACCAGGAAGAAAATTCTCTTTGTTCCTGCTGAAAACAGGACAACAGTTGTTTATGATAGCTGCAACATTGCATGTGGGGCAAATGAAGCTGATCAGGTGAGTATAATTAATTCAGTCCTTCAGGAAGTTGTTGTTTTTCCATAGCTTTATATTCAATACTGCATTCAGTGCTGTATATAGAGCAAACAAAAGTTCACAAAAACTGCTCCATTCTTCAGATCTTCCTAAAATCTCATTAGTAGGGTTGGGCCCTTTTTTTCCTAGACATATTCCTTGGAATAACTCCAAATATGAGTCCAAACTCAGTCTTTCATAATGCCTGTGTAGAGCTGATGAAAGGCAATCACACAGCCAACAGAAGAGATTACACAGAATCACAAAACGTTAGGGGTTGAAAGTGACTTCGAAAGATGATCCAGTCCAACCCCCCTGCCAGAGCAGGATCACCTACATCAGATCACACAGGAACACATCCAGGTGGTTTTGGAGTGTCTCCACAGGAGACTCCACAAACTCTCTGGGCAGCCTGTTACAAAGCTCTGTCACCCTCACAGGGAAGAAACTTTTCCTTATGTTCAAGTGGAACCTCCTCTGCTCCAGCTTGCACCCATTGCCCCTTGTCCTATCACTGGACATCACTGTGCAGAGCCTGGCTCCATCCTCCTGACACTGCCCTTCACACCTTTATAAACACAAATGAGGTCACCTCTCAGGCTCCTATTCTCCAAGCTAAAGAGCCCCAGCTCCCTCAGCCTTTCCTCAGAAGGAAGATGTTCCACTCCATTCACCATCTTCATGGCTCTGTGATACACTCTTTCAACCAGTTCCTATTCTTAAGAATCACAGAATCATTTTGGTTGGAAAGACCTCTACGATCATTATGTCCAATCACCAACCTCAGAAGGAAGAACCTTGCTCATCTTGACTCAGAGATGAGTGCAGAGAGCTACCAAATACATCTTCACTTCTCTAAAACAAAGAAGTCTGACCTGGAGCTGACAAATGTGACTCTGGGAACTTTACATGTCACTTGGAGAGAGTAATTTTTAATGCAGAGCAGGCCACAAGAACCACTCAAGTTTGGAGGGAACCAAAATGTTTATTCCAAAGTTAATCCAGGATTTCAGAAGTTATTTTGCATGTAAGGCACGGAAGAGATCACTGCATAGAGTGAGCACAGATAAAATCTTGCAAGACAAGAAGAAAGTAGGGTTGCTGAAGCAGAATTTAGCAGCAGGTGTGCTGCTGTTTTCACAGAATCACAGAACGTCAGGGGCTAGAGTGACCTCGAAAACTCATCTAATCCAACGCCCCTACCAGAGCAGGATCACACTGGAACACATCCAGGTGAGTTTTGAATATCTCCAGAGAGAGAGAGAGAGAGACTCCACAACCCCCTTGGGCAGCCTGTTCCAGTGTTCAGTCACCCTCACAGGGAAAAAATTCCTCCTCATGTTTACATGAAAGTTTCTGTGCCAGCAGGCAGGCATGAGGCACACATGCAGGCATGCTCACTCACTCTTCTCATCCCACATCTACTTCACCTCGGAGTTACTACCCCAAAGTGAAGCAAGGCGCTGCTGATGTTGCAAGGCAGGACAGTTGGTGTGTGATCAGGCAGCCAGCCAGAAAGAACACCACCACTGGGGATGCACACTTTTGCCTTTTCCCACATTGAACGGGGCATTAACTTCAAAGTCTATGATCCCTTAAATCTTTAACAATAATTGATAGGAGGAAGATGACTAATATTTGTGTTTGCCATTAAACGTGTGCTTAGGGGAGAAAATAAGAGCTCAAAGAAAGTGACTTTTTATGCAAGCAAAGTCAACAATATTAGTTATTCCTGAATTGGTTTATCTTAACTCCAGTGTTAATGCTTTACTTGGCCTTGTGCTCCCAAGTGGATTACATTTAGCACGTCAGCTCCTAGAGCATGAAATATTGCACTGCCCAGGTCTCCCTGTGCTAACCACAGCAACTTGAGGGCTGCACCAATGTCTTCCAGTTGCCACGGGCTACTGCAGCTGTGAGGAACTATCACAGACCAAAGAAGATCAGCTCACACCATCCAGGTCTGGGCTCAAGGCCTTGTGGCCTCCAGAGCACACCCATGATGGGGTATGGGATGCTGCAGGAAAGCAGCACACCAAGTAGGCCGTCTCCTCACCCAAGGGAAGATTCACATCTATTATCTTCAGCTGTTAACTTCAACAGTGACCTCAGCCAGCCAATATTTCACTGCAGTAGATTGGTTTTCTGGTTTTCTTCAGATACAGAGAGCAAATTTGTTTTTTCCCCTCTGGCTGGGATAAGTTTGCACTTTTCTGACCAGAGAACATACAATATAGTTTTAAAAGAATTTCATGTTGACTGTGCCACCTCAGGGAAAACTGCTGAAAGTTAGACAGCTGTTCTTTCACACCAGCCAGAGGTCCGCTGGGCAAAGCCAGCTTTTCTCCACCTTCCTGTGTGGAGCAGCCATACCAAGAGAGGCTGCATACACAGAGAGAATTCAGACAGGCTAAACCAGCACAACATACCAATTCTCAGGGTTTTCTGTACTGTCTCTAAACAACTCATGGAAAGAAGAGTGTTAGTTACCAATCTTTTCCTGAGGTTTCACTGCCGATGCTCACGAGGCCCTTTGAAGACGCTTCCATGGTCAGTAGATGCTGGCACTGCTTCTGGCATGCCAGTATGCTAAGGCAGGTCAACAAAGGCCATGCACTGTTTGCTCCCGAGACAGGTACAGCAAGCAGTGAGGGTTTATTCAAGTCCCTTGGGATCATGGGGAAGTGGGCCCGTGTAGGAATGCCTTGTGGTAAGGAGATTTTTCCATATCCAGCTCTGCTGTTTGCAGCAGCACAACCTGAAAGCACCCCAAAATAAGAGGAGCCTGGGCCAGAAGGCATGGAGCTGGCACTCCCTCTTTCCCACCCAGGCAAACTTGCTACCGTATTCAAGCACAGGATGAATCTCAGGACCCAGAAAGTCCATGAGGAAACAGAGACTTAGGGTCCAGCCCAAATTTGGGGGATCTCAGTTTCCTTTGGAATCTTGAGTCCCACAAAGCTCTTGCTCTGGTTTAGACACCACTTATGCCAGGCTACTCTTTAAAGACTATAAAAATTAATGTAGGAGAAGAAAAAAATCAGCAGATGTTGCCTCACCACTTCAGCATCCAACCAATCAATAAGGGAGCAAAACTGAAATGGAAGATGAATGTCCCCTGTTTCAGGACTGCTCACTGCAAGGATCCAACCCAAAAGCCACTAAGCTAAATGAGAGTCCTTGGATTAGGTTCTTAACAAGTTTCAGATGCTCAGTCATTTCCATCAGTCATTTGCAGAGATGAGAATGAACTTCAAAGGGTTTGATGTAGAACTGAACTTCCAAGACTTTGGATCTGAGCATCCTGGGACTTATCAGGCATGTTTCCAATCATCTGCAGATGCAGCCTGCAATGAAAGGAAACAGATCCCTCGAAGTTCTGTGTTTTGCAGACAGAAAGGTCAAAAAAAGCATTTTGTTGCAGGAGAGTCAGTTCATTCTCTCACTGATTCTTATCAAACCCTCACACAAGCCAGCTGAGAACCACAAAATCGGGAGCCAAACTACTGGAATTTAATGGCTCATTCTCCAAAATGTATTAGCTCATAAACATAGGCTGTGTTGTCATTCAGAGCTAATTTACTTCAACAATAAACTTACTGTGACTTGTGTTCCCACTTCAAAGACAGTTTTTATGTGGCAAGGGGCATAAGTGGCAGCTTTCCTCTGGTGAATAAAACAAAGATACAGTAAGGTGAAGAAAAAAGCTCAGTAATTAACCTCCACAGGGTGTAAGGCTATAAAATAGCAGCACCTCAAATTATTTGCAGACAAGTCCACATGTGAGAGACACAAAATCTTTCAGAGGATAACACACCTGTGGTATGGGTAATTGCCTTCAGTTGCAAATTAGAACTGGCCCAACAGATGTTTATTCCACCACACACAGACAGTACAAGCAGTAGGAAAGGTTTTGCCTCTTTGCAGAAGTGGAAAAAGATTAAACCGAGCATAAACCAGTAAAAAGCTGCTTTGCCTGAACCTCTTCTTACAGTGGCAGAGATGGGCAGAGAGCTGATCCTCCCTTGACAGCACAGATGTGAGCCAGCCCAGAGGCTGCCTGGGAATTGGGCAGAACTCAGAACAAGAAAGCAAATGTGCATCTCCAGGAAGGTGTCGAGAGCCAGGGCCACACACAGAGAGCAGCCTTCAGGTGCCCAAGAAGGAGGCAGACAGGTGCAGAGGGCTCCAGCATACCTTAGAGAGCTAATCAGGCCCCAGCACAGAGCTCTGGCAGCCAAGCTGCTACAGTAACAGTTAAGGGAGGAACAACTCACCCCAGCATCACAACACTCAGACCCAGCAGCCTGGGCTCAAGACAGCCTGGCATGTGTCCAGGGCTTTTCAGCAGGGCTTACATCTCTATCCCAGCACGTCTGCCTGGGAGACCCCATCTTGAGTACTGTGTTTTGGGTTCCCCAGTTTAAGGGGACAGGGATCTGCTGGAGAGAATCCAATGGAAGACTACGAGGATGATTAGGGGACTGTGTATAGGGTTAACACTCCTGGGGGAGTGACCCTGAACCTGACCCTAGGGGTCTTGGCCCCTCCTCAGGGGTGGGCCACACTCCAGGTGATGGTTAGCCCACTCCCCCCACTTCCTGTGGTATAAAAGACAGGAGTTCTCCTGTCTCTTTCTCTTTTCGCCCTCTTTCTCCCTACCTGCGTTCACGAACACACACACACACTGATACTGCATACCAGCCACGAGGCAGAGACACCATCACACTACTCGGGTTGTATCCATCCCTGTTTTGTATTTTGCTGTTTTCCCTTCCTTATCCTTTGTAAACTCCCCTACCTCCAATCCCTTTTTTCTAAGTTATTGTTAAACTTTTCCTTTTTTTACTTCCAAATCGAGTGAGATTGATTTATTGGGGTGTCCCTACCTTTTATCTCTCTCCCTGTCTTTTGGGGAAAGGAGGGGGAGGAGGGGGGGGGCACTCTATAAACTCTATAAATTCTATAAATTGTCATTGGGTCTACCAAATTTATAAGAGTCTCTGGGAACTTGCATTTGAACCCAAGACAATTTATTTGGCGCCCAACGTGGGGCAAAAGAGACAGGAGAACTCCTGTCTTTTATACCACAGGAAGTGGGGGGAGTGGGCTAACCATCACCTGGAGTGTGGCCCACCTCTGAGGAGGGGCCAAGACCCCTAGGGTCAGGTTCAGGGTCACTCCCCCAGGAGTGTTAACCCTATACAGACTGGAACACTGCCCGATGAGGAAAGGCTGAGGCACCTGCGGCTCTTTAGTCTGGAGAAGACTGAGAAGGGATTTAATAAATGTCTATAAATATCTGAGGGCTGGGTGTCAGGAAGCAGGGTGGGGACAGGCTCTTCTCACTTGCTCCCTGTGATAGGACAAGGAGCAATAGATGTAAGCTGCAGCACAGGAGGTTCCACCTCAACACAAGGGGAAACTTCTTTACTGTAAGAGTCACAGAGCAGTGGAACAGGCTCCCCAGGGGAGTTGTAGAGTCTCCTTCTGTGGAGACTTTCAAGGCCTCTCTGTGACCTGAGATAGATTGTATGGTCCTGCTCTGGCAGGGGGATTGGACTTGATCTCTTTGGGTCCCTTCCAACCCCTAACATCCTGTGATAGCCTTGTCACATCCCTTCGAGATGGTGACACACTGAGGGATGAATCCCTAAAGGTAGGCAGGGCCTTTGATATAGCTGGAAAAACCCAAGTGTGTCTGTGAGGAGCTGGCTTAGCATCTCCCCCTTTTGTTGTTCTGCTTCCCCTTCTCTTCCTACCCAGTCCCATATTCTTTCTGTTGCACCACTTGGTTCAATCCAGTCCATACCTGCACTAGAGTGTCTCCCCAAGAACACCCTACTCTGGAAGGGCAACTCAACAGAGGAGTTGTTTGCAGGATGCAGGAAGGGTCAAGGTCAGCCTGACTTCCACCTTGCATATCACAGCCTGGAAAAATGCTGACTATAACAGTTTTCCTTGAAAAACATCAATATCTTTCGTTCAGACCAAAATGTTTGGGGAAACATGTCCACTATGATAAAAATGTAATGGGGACAATAGTCCAAACATTCCATTGCAATCATGTTGTATAGTTAATGCTACAGTAAATATTTACATTGACCTCTCCTAGCCATGCATTTCACATTGGCTGTGATTATCACACTTCACCTTAAACCTAATGGAACCATTTCTAGAGAAATAATCAACATTTCCCTGAATTGGCTTCACATGAAGATGCTGAGTCTCACTTCAATTACAAAGGAATTTTAGTTTTTAAACACTTGGACTTCCTGCCAGCCAGGAACCTTGGCTCATCACCACCAGCATTCTGAGGCTAGAGAAATTCCCTGAAGCGGCTGGTACACCTCCAGATCTTGCTCCTGAGAGTGACTTGGAGACCAAGCAGGTTATCAAGGGGCAAAGCTGGATGCTTCAGCACAGAGCAGACATGCTCCCCACACCAGAAGTGAGGAGCCAAAGGCAGCAGTAACAGCCAGGGCTGCTCATAACACACCTCTGTCTGCCAAATTTCATCTCTTCACATGTAAGCAATCAGAGGCTTGTGTTTGACCACAGCAATGTTTTCCTTTTTTGCCCAGCTGCTTCAGTCTGGAGGAGGCTCCGAGGTGGCCTTATTGTGGCCTTCCAGTATCTGAAGGGGACCTAAAAAAAAGCTGGGGAGGAACTTTTTAGGGTATCAGAGAGTGACAGAACTAGGGGGAATGGAGCAAAGCTGGAGATGGGTAGGTTCAGACTGGATGTGAGGAGGGAGTTCTTCACCCTGAGAGTGGTGAGACCCTGGAATGGGTTGCCTAGGGAGGTGGTTGAGGCCCCATCGTGGAGGTGTTTAAGGCCAGGCTGGATGGGGCTCTGGCCAGCCTGATCTAGGGTGGGGGGGTTGGAACTAGATGATCCTTATGGTCCCTTCCTTGTGGTCCCTTCCTTGTGGTCCCTTCCAACCCTGACTGATTCTGTGATTCTACCTGCTGAACAGCCAGTGATCTACACTCTGCACAGCACACACATTTATGCATGGTACTAAACCCAACTCCATTTTATCCAAGTGTATTGGGATATACATCTGTGCTAGTTTGAAGCAGGCTAGAATGTTTTGGTGAGAAGAAGTAGATTACAGGCTGTGAAAGGAAAACAATGATGTCTACTTCCCTCAGAATCTCGTTAAGGAGTATGGGAAGAAGAAATGAAAACATTAGATAACACTCTCGTCATTTTCTCTCACTCTTGCTTGGGCTGCTGGCTGAGCTACAACTTACTCCCTAACCTCACCTTCCATTTGGCCTAACCCACCTTTGCTTCTTAACCTCTTGGCTGAACCTCTATTCTTCCTTAGGACTGGGGTAAGGTTGAGAGGGGCAGGGGGAAGGTGCAGAGGTGGTTGAGAGCCCCTCCTGGGGACTCAGGTTTCTGGGAGGGGAGTTGTGTTTCTGTATTACCTTTTACCTTGTATATTTCTGTCTACTGGAAATATCTGCTTGTATATTGTGCTAGCTGTAAATAAATAGCTCCATTTATATTCCCAAAGCCAGCTGAAACTAGTCTGGGTGATTTCTAAAGTGTGGGGGGGTGGGGAACACCCAAACCATCACAACATCACTCGGAATGCCACATTAAGTCATGGACTCAACAGCACAGGCCAGGGCCAGGAGCGGGGTTACAGTTAGAAAGGCACCATCTCCGAAGTGTGTCAAACAGTTCATTTGTTGTGCTTGGTTTGCAGCTGAAGTGCTACCTGCAAGCTTGAACTTCTGAGGTAGGAAGCTTCTTGCTGTGCCCCACTGCTCTACAAATGTCATTAGTGAAGTTTGCCTGAAGAAAAGGTCTCAAAGCTCTTTGCGCAGCTGACATCTACCTTTCCTAAGCAAGGCATTTACTTAAGTATACATCTAGCTAAAGTATGTGTATATATATAAACCTATATGTAGAGTATAAACACATCCACTGTCATCATTTAGCCTAATAAAATACTCCCACTGTCTTTTCTGAGAGTTCTACATACTCGCTTCTTCCTTGCCTTCTAGGTGACTTAAAGCAAGTAATTTTCTGAGACACCAAGTGCATTTCCCTTCATCAGTCAAACTCATGGACACTGCCTGGTATAACCAGCCCCATCCTTCCCTCAAAAATCCTCTAACCAACCCTGCTTTGCACAGGAAGGTTGGACTAGATGGCCTCAAGAGGCTTCTTCCAGCATCAGCTGTTTCCCGTCACGACAAAACCAAACCAATGTGGGAGAAAAATGTGAACAATAAAATTAGCCACTTCCAAACGAACAAACTTTTCATAGATCCATAGAATGGGGTGTTTTGGAAAGGACCTTAAAGATCATCTAGTTTCAGCCCCCCTGCCATGGGCAGGGACACCTTCCACTAGAACAGGTTGCTTAAGGCCTTATCCAACCCAGCCCTGAACTCCTCCAGGAAGTGGAACCTCCCTGGGCAACCTGTTCTTCCTACTTCATTCAAGTCTTGCTCCTGCATCCTTTTCCAGGATACTCACCATACTCCATACAGTCAAATTCTGATGCAGTTCTAGCAGCTGGATGCAACTGGGAGCTGTGCCAAAATACTTAGCAGGACTCTTGCAATATTTGTCAAGCATCTTAAAGCACCAACTGTGAGTCAGGTGAATGTGAGAGAGTTCTAACTTGCATTTGTTTAAACCACACACTGGTAAGCTGTCACAGTTACTGCAGACAGGAGTGCTTAAAACAGAAGCCCAGGGCACCTGGAAAAACAGAAATCAGAAGGTATTTGAGGGGCTTTTAATGTAAAGTATCCTCATTTTTAAGACTCCATGTGCCTGAGTTTTACTTTGCTAGGCCTGAGAACATTGGTATTAAACTGAGAAGGGGTTTGAGCACTGTAATGGAAAACAAATAGCTTTGCCTTACGACTGTAATTTTTGTATACTGCACACAGTACATGTTACACAATATTCCAACTGGATTAGGAAAGCTGGGACTCCAAGAAAGCTGAAAAAAAAAGATGCCATCAATTTCCTGGTCATTTCAGGGCAATTTGAATAGTTTTACAGAACCTATCTGTAGTAATTCTTCCCCACACCACACATGCAGCTGAAACGTGCTGAAAGAGCAGGAAAAGGAGGTGTAGGAATAGAGCAGTGACACATCTCACAGCTAACCCAGGGTATGACCTATCACCGACTGACAGAATCATATGCTCAGACCTAATGTTTAAGATTAAAAATGAAACAAGCCAAAAAAGTGTTACAGTAACAGAACAGTGTGCTATTTTCTAGCACATTTTCAGCTCCCACAAAAAGCTCTCTCGCATTAATGTCTGTGACGTGAGGAATAGGTGTTCTTTCTGGGAGAGGGCCAGCAGCAAAGGCTCTGCCACTTCGAAAGACATGCTGTCTGCAGGAGCAGGGAGGAGAGCTTGTTGTACCATTAGGTGAACGTTCACTTCCTGCATCTTTAAACTCTGGCACACTGCATCAGAAGACACTCCAGCCTCCCTGGGTCACTCACGTCAAGTACACAGCCTCACAGTTAATAAATTACTTAATAGCTCATAAAGTGTCCCAAGACTCCCCTCTAACTACAACCGTTCCCATGCAGCAAACCAAGTGCTGATCACACTTGGAGGTGTTTACACATCAAGTGTCAGAATGTAGCGTGCCAACATCCTATAAATACATTCTCAATACTTTTAAAGTGGGGGAAGATGGACATCCCGTCTGCACAGCAGGCCAAGGACCTTCTGGGCTGCACTTTCATTTGGTCACCAAACTGTGAAAAGACAATAAAACTGGGTCATCACCACAGCACTTCACCCCTGGCCTTACACCAGCATCGTTCTACTGAGCTAAACCAAGACATAGTTTATTTCCCTGGACAGTGAGCACAGCCATTGGCAGCTCACACGGCAGCAGGAGATGAGCACAGCAGAAGCTAAACTTGGTTTCCCCCAGATCAAAGGGCACAATCCATTTGCACCATAACCCCAGCTAAAGCCTCTGGACTTTGAAAAATACCAGAAAATGTGAAAGTTTTCAAATTAACTTTTATGTTAATCCCTCTCCGCTGGTGTAGAGGGCATCAAATGCTACCACAGAGCATGTCACGGAGTATACTCAATGAAGGACATTTAATGTTAACATCTGGACTTACAGGGTCACTGCAGCATCAAGCAGTTATCCAAGAGACTGCTGGCCCAGGCTCCAGCACAAAGGTTGCTATTTCTTTGGTATCCTACTACTAATACACCTGCTCCATTCCTCAGACACAAACCCTCACCAAGAAATCTCCTAAGACTAGATAATCTGATCAACAGAAGAATACAGGGCAGTTAAGAAGCAGAAAAAAAACAAGTAAGAATTTCAAACTCTCTACCATGTACTCTGAAGGACTCATGGCACCACCCTAGGTGGTATTATTCCAGGAGAGGTTTGGTCTAAATGAGTATTTTGCATGTAGAGACTTGGAGGTATGCATAAGCTATGATACCAAATATCAAATGAAATCCTGGCACTTATTGGAAGAAATCACATTTGCCTGGAAAACCTTCAACAGTTACATCAGATCTACAAAATACTTGGAGTCAACATTTTGTTGTGGTGCATCCTTGCTCTATGTCCCAGATCTAGCAGGAAATGCTCCTTCACTTTCTGAAGATCTGCTTTAACGAGAGGATTAAACACCCTTTTCAGGAATCACCTCTCTCCTCTCAGCTTTCCAAACAAGGTTGTTGATGGGTTTTTTAATTATTTTTGCTGCCAAGCCATAAAATGCCCAGTTAAGTCACTATTAAGGTAGCTTTTGTCTTCTTCTTTTGTTTACATAAGAGCAAGCTTCACTGACCCAGAACCTCCAAAGTACTACCACATCACCCACTTTAGTATCATGGCTGTGCTGCTGGAGCTGTCTGCAGGGTCAGGCACTTCAGCTTGCTACCAGCCATGACATCGTCTCACAGTGATCCTTCGCTAGAATCTCCTAAGCCCATATTGGGCTGAGTAAATCTGGAGGACTGCCAGCGTGTGGTCAGGCAGAGCTCTCCAAGAGCAAGGCAGAAGAGAATTGTCCCACCAAGGGACACAGCATCCTTGCAAACATGGTCCTGCAGACCAAGCTACAGTCTCTTGGCTAAAGACTCAATGGCTACAGACTCTTCCGGAGAGACAGGCAAGGGAGAAGGGATGGAAGAGTGGCTCTGTATGTTAGGGATGCTCTGGATGTCATGGATGTAGAGATTAAGGATGATGAAGTTGAGTCTCTATGGGTGAGAATTAAGGGGAAGGCCAAAAAGGCTGACATCCTGGTAGGAGTCTGCCATAGACCACCCAACCGGGAAGAAGAGGTTGATTTATTACTCTTTAAGCAACTGGAGGCTGCCGCAAGATCACCTGCCCTTGTTCTTGTGGGCGACTTTAACCTGCCAGGCATCTGCTGGAACTTTAATACTGCAGAAAAGAGGCAGCCTAGAAGGTTCCTAGAGTGTGTAGAGGACAACTTCTTATCTCAGCTGTTACCTGAGCCTACCAGGGGTGCAGCCCTACCAACCCCTCTCACAAATAGAGAGGGGTTGGTAGGGGATGTGGTGGTTGGAGGCTGCCTGGGGTCCAGTGACCATGAAATTATAGAGTTTTCAATACATGGAGAAACCAGGAGGGGCATCAACAGAACCTCCACAACAGAACCTCCACACTGGACTTCCGCAGGGCAGACTTTGGCCTGTTTAAGGAACTAACTTGGAAAGTTCCTTGGGAAACAGCCCTTAAAAACAAATGAGGTACAGGCAGGTTGGACCTACTTCAGGAAAGAACTCCTGAAGGCGCAGAGGCAGCTGTGCCATTGTGCTGGAAGATGAGCCGATGAGGGAGGCAGACAGACTGGATGGGCTGGGAGCTGCTGAAGGAATTAAAGATAAAAAACAGGGTGTATCACCTTTGGAAAAAGGGGGAGGTGTCCCAGGAAGAGTTCAAGGATGTTGCTAGGACTTGTAGGAAAAAAATTGGAGAGGCAAAAGCCCCTTTAGAACTTAGGCTGCCACTGCTGTTAAGGAGAATAAAAAATGTTTCTACAAGCATATAATGGCAAGAGAAGGGGCAAGGACAACCTCCAGTCCTGATTAGATGCACAGTGGAACATAATTAACAAAAGATGATGTTAAGCAGAGGTGCTTAACACCTTCTTTGGCTCAATTTTCAATAGTGGGACAGGTTGTCTCCAGAAGAACTGGGCTCCTGAAGTGGCAGATGGAGTCAGGGAGTAGTGCAGTCCCCCTGCAACCCAGGGGGGAAGAAGTAAGGAACCTGCTGAGATGCTTGGATTCCACAAGTCCATGGGACCAGATGGCATCTACACTAGAGTGCTGAGAGAGCTGGCAGATGAGCTGGCCAAGCCACTCTCCATCATTTATCAACAGTCCTGGCTCACTGGAGAGGTCCCCAAAGACTGGAAGCTGCCATTGTGATACCCATAGACAAGAAAGGCCAGAAGGAGTAACCAGAAAACTACAGACCTGTCAGCCTGACCTCAGTGCCAGGCAAGGGCATGGAAGAGGTCATCTTGAGTGCCATTACAAAGCACCTACAGGATGGCCAAGGGATCAGGCCCAGCCAGCATGGGTTTAGGAAGGGCAGGTCCTACCTGACCTACCTGATCTCCTGTTATGATCAGGTTACCTGCCTGGTGAATGTGGGGCAGGCTGTGGATGTAGTCTACCTGGACTTCAGCACAGCCTTTGACACTGTCTGTCACAACAAGCTCCTGGCACAGCTGGCAGCTCCTGGCTTGGACAGATTCACTCTGATATTGGTCAAGAACTGACTGGAGGGCCAGGCCCAAAGAGTGGTGGTGAATGGTGCCACATCCAGTTGGCAGCCAGGCACTAGTAGTGTGCCCCAAGGATCAGTGCTGGGTCCTGTTCAGTATCTTTATTGATGATCTGGACCAGGGGATTGAGTACAGTATCAGTAAGTTTGCAGAAGACACCAAGCTAGGAGCAGCTGTGGATCCGTTGGAAGGTAGGAGAGCCCTGCAGAGGGACCTGGACAGGCTGCATGGGTGGGCAGAGGCCAATGGGATGAGATTTAACAAGGCCAAGTGCAGGGTTCTGCACTTTGGCCACAACAACCCCAAGCAGCACTACAGGCTGGGGACAGAGTGACTGGAGAGCAGCCAGGCAGAAAGAGTCCTGGGGGTACTGGTAGATAGTAGCTGAAGATGAGCCAGCAGTGTGCCCAGGTGGCTAAGAGAGCCAATTGCATTTTGGCCTGGGTCAGGAATAGCAGGGCAATGGAGGTTATTCTTTCTCTGTACTTGGCACTGGTCAGGCCACACCTTGAGTACTGTGTCCAGTTCTGGGCCCCTCAATTCAAGAGAGATGTTGAGGTACTGGAACATGTCCAGAGAAGGGCAACAAAGCTGGTGAGGGGCCCTGTGAGGAGAGGCTGAGGGAGCTGAGGTTGTTCAGCCTGGAGAAGAGGGGACTCAGGGGTGACCTCATTGCTGTCTACAACTACCTGAAGGGAGGCTGTAGCCATGTGGGGGTTGGTCTCTTCTCCCTGGCAACCAGCAACAGAACAAGGGGACACAGTCTCAAGTTGTGCCGGGGGAGGTCTAGACTGGATGTTAGGAGAAGTTCTTCCCAGAGAGAGTGATTTGCCATTGGAATGGGCTGCCCAGGATGGTGGTGGAGTCACCGTCCCTGGAGGTGTTCAAGAGAAGACTGGATGAGGCACTTAGTGCCATGGTCTAGTTGACTGGCTAGGGCTGGGTGCTAGGTTGGACTGGATGATCTTGGAGGTCTCTTCCAACCTGGTTGGTTCCATGATTCTATAAGCCTATCCAGGTGGAGAATCATGTGTCCCTTGGACAGCTCCCAGGACCCACTTGTAATTATTCTGCGTTCTGCATGGGGTTGTCCTAACACACTTCCTTGTACCCTTGTGGCAACAAAAACTGTCTTGAGGGACAGGTTACTCCCTGACCTCTGATTCCACACCTCTGACAGGCTGCACTTCTACCCCACACCAACCCAGGCCAACATGTGGCTGCACAGGCTTGCAGGAAGTCTCGCTCCAAGTCCTGCATGTTTGCAGAGCAGAAAGGGTAACTGGGCTGGAGGATGGTTGCAGAACCTAACCATGCAGAGATGCAGGGTGGCATTTGCCAAGGTAAGAAGGAGGCTGACTTCAGAAGTATCTGGATGGTTTTAAGTAGGCTGACAGAACAAGAAAATAAACCAAAGGCAAACTGCATTTGATCTGGAAATTATTAATATTTGAGACAATAAAGTCATTCCCCCTGAACACTGTTAGCACAGAATCCCTCCTCTGAGCCAAACCACACTTTGGAGGACTTCATCTCGAAAGAGCACTGCCAAACTGAAACACAAATACTACCATGACTAGGGGCTTGTGGTGCCAAAGATGTCAGATTGAACACGAAACAGAATTTTCATTCTTTTGTGGAGTCCATAAATATTAACAACTTGACACCCCCCAATGAAAGGAAAATGCACTTAAGCACGGACAGAGACACCAAACTAGCCAGCCATTCTTCTTTTAGAGCTGCAACTGGCAATTAGTTGTAGAGGTCAGGGTTTTCCAGCATCTCTGTCAATCGGCATTAACTCCATGGACATTGTGAGTGCACAAGAGGAGGATCTGGGCATGTGGTGCAAGAGGATGGCAAACACCATGAAACAGCCACACTATCCTTCCAGCCTTGTGCTGGATGGAAGCAGCTACCAAATCTTGAACTCAAAGCAGGTAAAGGAGATGAGGGGGAGTGGAGGTAAGTCCCTCCCAACAGAGGCAGGACAGCCCCCTCCCGGTCTTTTCAGCCTAACCAGCTGCCCTTGCACAACAGATATGGGGCACTAGAAACTGAGAACAGGGCAGAGGAGGATGGAGGGAAAAGTCCACCTGCTCAGTTGCCCAGCACGTGTCAGCCAGCACCAAGAATTAGGACTAGTCGAACAAAGAAAAAAGGAGAGCGATAGCTGTAGGGGATTCACTTCTGAGAGGAACAGAGGGATCAATGCTGGGCAGACCCCTCTCATAGGAAGTGTGCTGCCTACCTGGAGTCCGGGTTAGGGATACTGCTAAGAAGACTGCTAGCCTGGTGCACTCTATGGACTACTCCCCATTACTGATATTTTATGTAGGAGAAGAAATAATGCCTGTTATTTCCAGAACAATCGAAAAAGACTTCAGGGCCTTGGGATGAGTGGTACAAGACTCAGGGGTACAAATCCTCTTCTATTATGCCAACCGAAGGCAGAGACATTGGATTAAGCAGCCACATATATTCTTCTAATACATGGCTCTATGGATGGTGTCACCACCATAAATTTGGGTTCTTTGACAACGGTATGATCTATTGACACCAAACAGGGAAGAGGGCCTTTGTGGAGGAGACTGCAGGGCTAGTTGACATGGCTTTAAATGGGATGTGAATGGGGAGGGGGATAAAGTCATCAGGCTTCCATGTGGCAAGGTGTGGGAGGACACAGCATTGTGGGAGCAATGGGGGACTAGTAAGGGCTCTTAACCTGCTGCCTAGGGACAAAATAATGCAGTCAAAATCTTGCAGAGATGAGCCAGATGCCCTTCAGGTAGCAGCTGCCAACAGGAAAACATCATGTGGTAGTGATGACATGAGGAGTAGAGATAGGTTGATAGCTACTGAGGTAGCTGACCCTAGGATTGAAGTACAGACTGATAAAAGAGTTCCCAAAGATCAGGGTAAGGGAAAAATCAGTTAGTAAGTCAGCTCCAGTAAAGGCACAACTGAAATGCCTCTACACTAACACAAGAAGCATGGGGAACAAACAGGAAGAAATGCAAATATGTGCAAGTCTACAGGGTTATGATGTCACTGGCATCACTGAGATCTGGTGGATGGATCTCACGACTGGAGCTTAGGGATAGATGGTTATACACTCTTCAGGAGGGACAGGCAGGGGAGAAGGGGAGGGGGTGCTGTCCTCTACATCAATGATAAACTAGAGTCCATGAAGCTCCACTTGGGGGATGTGCAATGCAAAAAACAGAGAGCTTATGGGTAAAGGTTAAAGGGAAGGCAGGGGAAGGTGACACCATATTAGGAGTCTGCTACAGACCTCCTGATCAGGAAGGTGAAGCAGATGAGGCCCTTTACAAACAAATAGGAGAAGCTTCATGTTCACAGGCTTTGGTCCTCATGAGGGACTTCAACCACCCTGACAGCTGTTGAAAGGACCACACATGAGAGCACCAGCAATCTAAGAG
This sequence comes from Pogoniulus pusillus, assembly GCF_015220805.1. Lineage (NCBI taxonomy): Eukaryota > Metazoa > Chordata > Aves > Piciformes > Lybiidae > Pogoniulus > Pogoniulus pusillus. Next base: position 26,193,675 of record NC_087265.1, on the reverse strand, counting down.
GTTCCTGAAATGCATTGATGAGAACTTCCTTCTCCAAGTGGTAGAGGAACCCACAATAAAAGGTGCTATGCTGGACTTAGTCCTCACCAAAAAGGAGAGGCTGGTGAGTGAAGTGAAGCTGAAGGGTAGCTTTGGCTGCAGTGACCATGAAATGGTAGAGTTTAAGATCAAGGCACAGCAAACTCACTGCTCTGGACTTCAACCTCTTCAGGGACGTCCTTGGCAAGGTGCCATGGGAAAAAACTCTGGAAGGAAGTGGGGGCCCAGGAAAGCTGGTTAAAGTTCAAGGATCAGCTCCTTCAGGCCCAGGAGCAATGCATCCTGAAAAAGAAGGTGGCAGGTAAGAACACCTGAAGGCCTGCATGGATGAAGAGCTTCTGGACACACTTAGAAGCAAGAAGAAAGCCCTAGAGGGAGTGGAAGCAAGGACAGGTAACCTGGGACAAATACAAAGAAATTGTTTGTGCAAGCAAAGCTCAGGTTAGGAAAGCTAAAGCACAGCTAGAGTTGAATCTGGCTGGGGACAGTAAGGGGAACAAGAAGAATTTCTTCAGGTATATTAGTGAGAAAAGGAGGACTAGGGAGAATGTGGGACCCTTCCAGAAGGGAAGCGGAGAATCAATGACAAAAGATATGGATAAGGCTGAGGTGCTCAGTGACTTCTTTGCCTCGGTCTTCAATGGCAAGGGCTCCAACCACAATGTCCAAATCTCATCTGGAGGGCAAAAAGTAAGGACTAGGAGAAGGAAGATCTGCCCACTATAATTAAAGATCATGTTCCTGAGCACTCAAGGAATTTGAACATGCACAAGTCCATGGAGCCTGACGAGATCCACTCACTGAGGGAACTGGCAGATGAAGTTGCTAAACCACTGCCTACCATATTTGAAAGGTCATGGCAGACTGCAGAAGTTCCTGCTGACTGGAAAAGGTCAAACATAAAGCCCATCTTCAAGAGGGGAATAAAGGATGACCCCAGGTACTATAGACCAGTCAGTCTCACCTCTGTGCCTGGCAAGATCATGGACCAGATCCTCCTGAGAGCTCTGCTAAGGGAAATGGAAAACAAAGCAGAGGCGATTGGTGGTAACCAGCAATGGATTCACCAAGGGCAAATCATGCCTGACAAATTTGGGGGCTTTTTATTATGAAGCCACAGCAACAGTGGACAAGGGAAGGGCAACTGACATCATCTACCTGGACCTGAGTAAGGCATTTGACTCTGTCCCACATGACATCCTGGTCACCAAACTGGAAAAACACAGACTTGATGGGAGGAGCACTGCTGGATAAGGAACTGGCTGGATGGTCACACACAGAGAGTGGTGATCAACAGCACAATGTCCACCTGAAGACCAGTGACAAGTGGCATGCCTCAGGGGTCAGTGCTGGGACCAGTGCTGATTAACATCTTTGTCAGTGATATGGACAGAGGAATGAGTGCACCCCCAGCAAGCTGCCAGATGACACCAAGCTGTGTGGCACAGTCGACTTACTAGAGGGCAGGGATGCCATCTAGAGGGACCTGGACAAGCTGGAGAGGTGGGCCCAGGCCTACCTCATGACATTCAACAAGGCCAAGTGTAAGATCCTGCCCCTAGGTGAGCACAATCCCAAGCACAGATAGAGGCTGGGTGGAGAATGGCTGAGAGCAGCCTTGAGGAAAAGGACCTGGGGGTCTGGGTTGATGAAAAGCTCAACATGAGCTGGCAGTGTGCACCTGCAGCCCAGACAGCAATTGTGTGCTGGGCTGCAGCAAGAGCAGTGTGGCAAACAGGGCAAGGGAGGGGATTCTGCCCCTTTACTCTGCTCTCGTCAGACCCCACCTGGAGTATTGTGTGCAGTCCTGGAGCCCTCAGCACAAGAAGGACATGGAACTTTTATAGAGAGTCCAGAGGAGGGCCACAAAGATGCTCAGAGGGCTGGAGGAGCTCTGCTATGAGGACAGGCTGCAAGAATTGGAGCCTCTGAGCCTGGAGAAGGAAAGGCTTTGAGGAGACCTTATAAGTAGCCTTTCAGTATCTGAAAGAGGCCTACAGGAAGGCTGAGGAGGGACTATTTACAAGGTCTTGTAATGACAGGACAAGGAGTAATGGGTTTGAACAGGAAGAGGAGAGATTTAAGCTAGATGTTAGGAAAGGGTTCTTTACAGTGAGGGTGGTGAGACACTGGAACAGGTTGCCCAGGGAGGTTGTGGCTGCTCCCTCCCTGGCGGTGTTCAAGGCCAGGTTGGATGAGGCCTTGAGCAACCTGTTCTAGTGGGAGGTGTCCCTGCCTATGGCAGGGGGTTGGAACTGGATGATCTTTGAGGTCCCTTCCAACCTAAACCATTCTATGATTCTATGAAGTCAAGGAGCAGAGGAGATTGATGCAGCACTGGGCTACAACACCCCTCCTGAAGCAACTTAATGGCTGCACGGCACCAGTCCCTCACACCCACCTGATGTACTGATGGAGTCCATGAGAAGAAATGTCAGTGCTTTGGGGTTGGACTAGACAACTCTTGGAGGTTCCCTCCAATTCAAACCATTCTATGATTCTGTGAAGTAACAGGGAGAGGAGAGCAGAGAAGCCAGGTCTGCAGTGCATTGATTTGATTCATACCAGCTAAGCAAGGTGAGAATTGGTGCGATCATTTATCTGATAGAATGATCTGGAATGCCTTCTGAAATAAAGCAGCGACTGTACCCCATTAAACCAGAGAAAAAATTGCACTGGTCCTCTTGCCCATCAAAACAGGTAGGACATCATCCATTAGGTAAAAACTTCCATGCTCCATGATATTCAACAAAAAAGAAGTACTAACCGCAGGGGAAAGCAAGCAAAAAGACCTCTAAGATCATGTCCAACCATCAACCTAAGACCACCATGGCCATTCAACTATGTCCCAAAGTGCCACATTTCTTAAACACCTCCAATGACAGTAACTCCACGTCCTCCCTAGGCAGCCTGTTCCAATGCCTGATCACTCTTGCAGGAAAGAATTTTTTCCTACTATCCAACTTAAACCTCCTCTGGCACAATTTCAGGCCATTTCCTGTTGCTCTATCACTTGATCCCCAGCCATTACATCACTCACAAGTCTTTCTTTATTCACAAACAGCAGGTCCAGCATAGCACCTTCCTTAGATGGTTCCATCACCAGCTGTGTTCTCCAAACACTTGACAAACTTCTGGGACTGCTCCCTCTCTGCTGTGCTGTATTTCCAGCAGAAATCAAGGAAGTTGAAGTCCTCCACAAGAGCAAGGCCATGAGACTTCTGCCACATGCCTAAAGAGTATTTTATCTGTGTCCTCATTGTTTGGTGGTCTAGAACAGACTCCTACCAAGAGATCTGCCTTGTTGGCCTTCCCCCTGATTCTTATCCATGAACACTCAACTCTACCCTCACCATCATTAACCTCAAGACAATCAAAAGTCTCCCTGACATACAGGGCAACTCCACCACTTCTCCTTCCTTGCCTATTCCTTCTGAAGATTTTGTAGCCATGGACTGTGGCACTCCAGTCAGATAAAACACCTCACTGTTTTTCTGTGATGGACACTAGATCACAATTTTCCTGACAGACATCTTCCAGCTCCTCCTGTTTGTTTCCCGTGGGCTTAGTGTAGATGTGCTTCAGTTGGTCTGAAAATCTTGCCACCATTTGTAGAAAGAAGTAACAATTCCTGCCATGTTGTTCCCAGGTGTTCCTGTGGTTGCTAACTCATTAGAAGATAGACATTCCATCTAGTCTGGGTTTGACTTGGAACATCCACAAAGCACAGAATCTTCTGAATTCTGAATTTTGCTCCAAGCATCCCTCAACAAAACTTTTCTATACAATCCCTGGAGACAACTGAAAAGGGGTAGGAAATGGCTTCTGTGCGTTCAAAGAAGCAAGAAGTAAAAACATGGGAATGTTTGTTTCACCTGCGGAGGGCTTCTGCACATATATCAGGAAAGAAACGGATTTAGAAATATTCACATTGTTGTCCTGAGTGGAAGTCAGTTTTGGCACCGAGAAGGGCACAAATTGCTAACACCGAGGTACATAGCACCTTGCTGCTCCTCTTAATGATGAGCAAAACCAGCAAAACATCATGGCTATCATATTCACATATTTTCTTCCATCAATTGCAGAGACAGCTTCTGGAGCTGAAATGAGGACTAAAGGAGCAACAACACATCAGGCAATGAGAGTATTCCCCAGCCAATCGCAAATAATTCAGCCTTTGGCTTTGAGGCTTTACAAGTCCCCAGAGAGCCTTTCAAATGGCTGCCCTTTGCTTACTACAGACTTTCACCTGTCATGTTTGAGGCAGAAGCAAGCTAACCTCATGGAAGCCTCTGTACACTCAGGAAAACAATGGCTTTGCTCCAGCAAAGCTCCTTCCCCGTAGTGAGGGTGTGTATGAGTGCCTCGCCTGCAAGGTCCTGTTGCAGCTATCAGGGCCTGCCTGAGCCTGGCCTTGGAAAGCATTCACATCCTCCTCCAGAGCAGAAGAAAGGCACTGTGGGGTCACTTCATGGTTCACTATTGTACAGGAACAGAGATGTCTCAGGTACATTTCTGAACCTCAAACTGTTACAAACACATAAGAGAAATGGTACCAATCTCAAAGAAACATAGAAGACAAAGAATCCTTTTGTTTCTAGCATTAAATGAAGTCAGCAAACAGATATAGGACAAGGTATTTCGAGGAGGCCCTAGAAATTATTTTGATCATCAGTTACCACCATCATCCTGTCTCTTTCTTCAGCTTAAACCTTGGAAACACAAAGCTTGTACATACCACTAAACACAGCCCACAGGGACAGCTCCTTTACAAACCTCAGCCCTTCTTGAAGAAAGCCCAGCACTGCCTGCAAAGTCCTACCTGCTCCTGCCAAGACAACCTGCATCTGTGTGTTCTGGTAAAAACAAACTGTGGGTGGACCTCCCTCAAGGAAGGGTTAGAGCTCTGCAGTGCTCCTAATCTCTAAATTGTTTAGGTAATTCCATTTGACTTTCCTGACAGACCAGGAATGCATTTTGCAGAATCATTTACTGATTGCCCATTTCATTGCTTCTGAAGCATTGCCAGAAACGTGAGGAAAGGACAGGGACATTTTGTTCCATATTGTCATTCCTTCATCTGCAACCATTAAGGTATTTGGCTGTAGGTCTAGCTCAAGTTTCCTCTCCCAGTGAAAGAAGGTAATTTCTTTCTCTCGTCTGCCTCTTGCTGCCTACCACTACCCTTTCTACTTCCCTGGCAACTGCTTTAGGAGGATACGCTGAAGCAGCTGCTGCAGGAGTACACAAGGGACTAGTGACCTCTGATAGAGGTAACTCACACCAATGCTGCTGGAAGAGGCACAGAAACTATGTCTTGCACCATCACCCTTTCAAACTCCTGCCACAACAATGTTCTGAAGTCCCCCAGTTGTCTGTACAACATGCTCTCAGTGTCTGACTACTTCCAGAAAGAGCTTCATCAGGCCAGCCTACATTTAAGACTCAAAAATCCCAACAATGGGGCAACAAAACAAAGACAGAAAAACAGTTGTAGATTTCACCAAGGCTGTGGCAGGTATTTAACTGCCCAGCCAGAAACACGCTCAGGTTGGGATCATCTACTTTAAACCCAGTCACTGGACCCTAGCAGATGCTAGTAGCCTTCCCAGGGCTCAAGATGACTTGATCAAACTTTGTAATGTAAAAGTATACAAGAACAATATAAACAATTACATAAGAGACAAATGTGTATGGTTTTAAATTAGCTTGTTTCACAAACAGGGTATTGAGCAGCCCCATCTGCACGTGGGGAAGGCAGCAATGGCCAGGTGCACGCGTAGGAGAGGGGAAGGATGAAGCAAGGAGGGAAAAACAGGAACAAGTAGCTGAGTGCAACGTGGGGATGTAGGGAGAGGGAAAGAGGACAGACCCTCCAGTGTGGCTCAGCATCAGAGAGGGCTGACCTACATCACTGCTGCTGAAGCTAGCATGAAGTAGAAGGGCAATTCCAGTGCTTTGGGTGGGGATCCTGCAATCTTACCACCACCTAGCCTTGCTCCTCTGGGGCTTTCTGCAAACTGCTGGGCCCAGGCAAGTCTGGCATTCACCAGAGTGTGTCTGGCCTTCACTGTGACTGCTGCAGCATTTCACTGGGAACGTGGGAAATTTTGCAAAGGTTACTAGGAAGCAGCTATGAATTCAGGTTCCCACCTTTACATGGGCCTGAAGAGCTAAGAGCAATTAATATTTTAGGACAGTCTAACCACTCCTCCTGGTGACTTGCTGTGCTCAACAGGGATATGAGTCTCTTGTTAATAGCTGGTGAAACACTCTCAAATGTAGAAATGAGCTATTAAAAAGATAAGCTACACACATGCCTACATTTGTGCAGCAATGAGAAAACAGTACTCCTGCTATTGCATTTCTGACAGTGCCAACTGACACCAAGTGTTTCGGGGCGTATGTGGGCTTGGATCTTAGCTCCTCCACTGGGGTCCAAACTTTTCCAAGCACTTTCTATTGCAAAGCACTTAGTGCCTTAAATTCTTACCTGAGCTCTCAGATATTGCAGGCAGCCTCTAACATGAAGTTCAGTTCAGATCCATCCCTAACATACAGATATTTTTGCAGCAATTGAGCATACACTGCTACACTATACTATTAGACAAACGAGGAGATAATTTCTAGACACATCTTTTCTTTCTGAATCACAAACCTATCTCTGAGACATGCTAAATGAGCTGAACCCGTACAGCTACAATATGAGAACAAGATGCAAGAGTTTGGGTCATTCTAGAAAAGAGCTTCATGGCAGTCTTCCAGTACCTGCAGGGGGCCTAGAAGAAAGCTAGGAGGGGGACATTTTATAATTGGAATATGTTGCCCAAAGAGGTTGTGGATGCCTCTTCCCTGGAAGTGTTCAAGGCCAAGATGGACAAAGTCTTGCACAGCCTAGTCTAGTAGAAGATGTCCGTGCCCATGGCAGAGGAGTCAGAACTAAGTGATCTTTAAGTAGTCCCTTCCAACCCAAACCATTTTATAATTCTGTAATTACCAGAGCGCTCATACAGAGTTTCAGCAAGGAGAAGCTGAAACGTTCCTGTGTTAGGGAGAGCACAGAAAGCCACTGAATGCTTGACTGCCAGGTGGCTGTACTATCAATGCTAAGTACCACTGAGCATCCACTGACACACAACTACCCAAAACACCGGAACACAGAATGTTTCTAGGCCAAACTCTCCACCCTCAAGTTGCACTTGCAAAGATGAGGACTGTTTGCACCAGACAATTCAGTTCAAGCCAGATATGCCAGATCAGTGGACTTAAAGCTGCGCTCTGCCCAGCCCAGTCAGTTGCTCTAAAAAGCAATGAGGCAGCTCAGCTGCTCTCAGGGTGAGTGCCCACTTGCAGCAAGCCCCAGGTCACTGCTCTGTGCATCTGTTCAAACACCAGGCCCCTAGCTTGCTTGTAGGGCAGCTGGGTTGTAATTAGCGTGCACAAAGCAGAAGCATGGAGTAGACAAGCTTTTCATGACAGCCACAGATCTCCCTTCAGTGAGCTTTACCAGCTATGCTGGTTTTGGCTAGGATGGAGTTAATTTACTTCATAGCAGCTTGTGTCACACCATGGTTAGAACTTGGGTTAAAAACTCTTTCATAGAATCACAGAATCATCCAGGTTGGAAGAGACCTCCAAGATCATCCAGTCCAACCTAGCACCCAGCCCTAGCCAGTCAACCAGACCATGGCACTAAGTGCCTCATCCTGGCTTTTCTTGAACACCTCCAGGGACGGTGACTCCACCACCTCCTTGGGCACCCCATTCCAATGGCAAATCACTCTCTCTGGGAAGAACTTCCTCCTAACATCCAGCCTAGGCCTCCCCTGGCACAACCTGAGACTGTGTCCCCTTGTTCTGCTGCTGGTTGCCAGGGAGAAGAGATCAACCCCCACAAGGCTACAGCCTCCCTTCAGGTAGTTGTAGACAGCAATGAGGTCACCCCTGAGTCCCCTCTTCTCCAGGCTGAACAACCTCTCCTCGCAGGGCCCCTCACCAGCTTTGTTGCCCTTCTCTAGACATGTTCCAGTACCTCAACATCTCTCTTGAACTGAGGGGCCCAGAACTGGACACAGTACTCAAGGTGTGGCCTGACCAGTGCCAAGTACAGAGAAAGAATAACCTCCATTGCCCTGCTATTCCTGATCCAGGCCAAAATGCAATTGGCTCTCTTAGCCACCTGGGCACACTGCTGGCTCATCTTCAGCTACTATCTACCAGTACCCCCAGGACTCTTTCTGCCTGGCTGCTCTCCAGTCACTCTGTCCCCAGCCTGTAGTGCTGCTTGGGGTTGTTGTGGCCAAAGTGCAGAACCCTGCACTTGGCCTTGTTAAATCTCATCCCATTGGCCTCTGCCCACCCATGCAGCCTGTCCAGGTCCCTCTGCAGGGCTCTCCTACCCTCCAACGGATCCACAGCTGCTCCTAGCTTGGTGTCATCTGCAAACTTACTGATGCTGGACTCAATCCCCTGGTCTAGATCATCAATAAAAATATTGAACAGGATTGGGGCCAGCTTTGATCCTTGGGGAACACTACTAGTGCCTGGCTGCCAACTGGATGTGGCACCATTCACCACCACTCTCTAGGCCTGGCCCTCCAGCCATTTCTTGACCCATTTCAGAGTGAATCTGTCCAAGCCTGGAGCTGCCAGCTGTGTTTGATGGTGTCAAAGGCTTTGCTGAAGTCCAGGTAGCTTGGCCAGCTTGAGCTGGCAGGTGGGGACAGAAAGCAGATCAGCCTCCCTATAATCCAGGAAGAAGCAGTTAGGAACTTGTTGAGCCTCTTGGATCCTCATAAGTCTGTGGGACCAGATGGGATCCATCCTAGGGTGCTGAGAGAGCTGGCAGATGAGCTGGTCAAGCCACTCTCCATCATTTATCAACAGTCCTGGCTCACTGGAGAGGTCCTTGAAGACTGGAAGCTGGCCAGTGTGATACCCATCCACAAGAAGGGCTGAAAGGAGTAACCTAGGAAATTACAGACCTCTCAGGCTGACCTCAATTCCAGGCAAGATAATGGAGCAGATCATCTTGAGTGCAATCACAGAGCACCTACAGGATGCCCAGAGGATCAGACCCAGCTAGTACGGACTTAGGAGGGGCAGGTCCTGCTTCACCAACTTGATCTCTTTTTATGACCAGGTGACCTGCCTGGTGGATGTGGGGAAGGCTGTGGATGTAGTTTACCTGGACTTCAGCAAGGCCTCTGACACTGTCTACCACAGCAAACTCCTCATTAAGCTGGCAGCACTTGACTTGGACAGGGGCAGAGGGTTCAGAACTGGCCGGACGAGCAGGCCCAGAGAGTGGTGGTGAATGACACCACATCCAGTTGGCAGACAGTCACCAGTGGTGTTCCCCAAGGAGCAGTGCTGGGCCCAGTCCTGTTTAATATCTTCACTGATTATCTGGATTAGGGGATTGAGTCCACCATCAGTAAGTCTGCAGATGACACCAAGTTGGGAGCATGTGTCAATCTAATATAGTGCAGAAGGGTTCTGCAGAGGGGCCTGGACAGGCTGAATAGATGGGCACAGTCCAATGCCAGGAATTTTATCACGGCCAAGTGCCAGGTTCTACATTTTGGCCAAGACAACCCCATGCAGCACTATGGACTGGGAACAGAGCGGCTGGAGAGTAGCCAGGCAGAAAGGGACCTAGGAGTTCTGGTCGATAGTAGCTGAACATGAGCCAGCAGTGTGCCCAGGTGGGCAGGACAGCCAATGGCATCTTGGTCTGGACCAGGAATGATGTGACCAGCAGGACCAAGGAGGTCCTTCTGCCCCTGTACTTGGCACTGGTTAGGCCACACCTTGAGTACCGTGTCCAATTCTGGGCTCTTCAATTTAAGAAAGATGCTGAAGTACTGGAACACGTAGAGAAGGGTGACAAAACTGGTGAGGGGCCTGGAACAAAAGCCCTATGGGGAGAGGCTGAGGGAGCTGGGGTTCTTCAGCCTGGAGAAGAGGGGACTCAGGGGTGACCTCACTGCTGTCTACAACTACCTGAAAGGAGGTTGTAGCCAGGCACAGGTTGGTCTCTTCTCCCTGGCAACCAGCAACAGAACAAGGGGACATAGCCTCAAACTGTACCAGGGCAGGTTTAGGCTGAATATCAGGAAGAAATTCTTCATGGAAAGAGTGATTGTCCACTGGAATGGGCTGCCCAGGGAGGTGGTGGAGTCACCATCCCTGGAGATGTTTAAAAGGAGACTGGATGAGGCACTTAGTGCCATGTTTTAGTTAATTAGAAGAGTTAGGTGATAGGTTGGAGTCAGTGATCCCAGAGGTCTTTCCCAACCTGGCTGATTCTGTGATCTGCCAGCTCTCTCAGCACCCTAGTATAGATCCCATCTGATCCCATAGACTTGTGAGGATCCAAGTGGCTCAGCGGATCCCTTACTGCTTCCTCCTGGATTACAGGGGGACTATACTGGTCCCTGGCTCCATCTGCCAGTTCAGAAGGCCAGTTGTCCTGAAGACAACCTATCCCATTATTGAAGATTGAGGCAAAGAAGGTGTTAAGTACCTCTGCCTTTTTCTCATCTTTTGACAGTATATTCTCCTCCACATCCAATACAGAGTGGAGGTTGTCCTTGCCTCTTCTTTTGCCATTAGCACATTTATAGAAACATCTTTTATTCTCCTTAACAGCAGTGGCAGCCTAAGTCCTAAATGGGCATTTGCCTCCAACTTTTTTCCTACAGGAGCTAGCAACGTCCTTAAGCTCTTCCTGGGATAGCTCCCCTTTTTTTTCCAAAGGTGATACACCTTTTTTTGCCTTAATTCCTTCACAAGTTCCTTGCCCATCCAATCCGTCTGTCTCCCTTGTCAGCTCATCTTCCAGCACACTGGGACAGCCTTCAGCAGTTCTGTGCCTTCAGCAGTTCTTTCTTGAAGCAGGTCCAGCCTTCCTGGACCCCTTTGTTTTTAAGGGCTGTTTCCCATGGAACTTTCCAAGTTAGTTCCTTAAATAAGCTGAAGTGTGCCCTTCAGAACTCCAGTATGGAGGTTTTGTTTATGCCCCTCTTGGTTTCACTATGTATGGAAAACTCTATAATTTCATGGTCAATGTTGTCCCAGATAGAGCATCTGCAAGGATCTGCCTGGTGTCCCAGGAGAAGTCCAAGTATTCCTCCCCTTTGCAGGTGCTACCAGTAGAAGTCATCGCCACTTCCTTATACACGCAACTAAGAACCAGGAACAGGAATTGTTCTACCCAGCACAGAAGTTAAAAGGGATGCTGTAGATTTAATAAGACACCGACTACACACAATTGCAGAAGACATCCAACTAGACTATTGATAGGGGGTGGATGACAGGGCTGCAAACTTGCAGAGACCTTCCATAGTCATCTGGCACTTCACGTTGCGGCTTGCTAGCCTACAGGACCTCTGTCAAATGCGTAATTGGAAGGTTTAATTAAAGGACTAGCCACAGCTTAGTAAAGAAGTGAAGACAAAGAGGTTGCAACAGTTGCAGAGACGAGGTTGGTCATGTTCTTGTTACCTTCAGAAACACTATCAGCGGTGCTCACGTCTCTTGCAGCAGCAAGCTGAGCCGTCTTCCAGACCGGTATCTCCAGTGCAATCACAGCCAAACTGCAGCTTAGCAGGCTCCGACTGTTAACTTTGTCCCTGCTGGAGATTTTTTCACATCTCACTCTCAGGTCTTGGGAACTAAAATACTTTCAGCCACTTAACAACTCCAACAATGAATACACAGATGAGGTTGTTGTTCCTGCTAGATGACCATACTGAGGTACTGTACTCATAGCAAATCTCACCTTGTGTAGGCTAAAGGAGTAACAGTATCTGACTACTGCCAATCCACAACAGGCTGTCTAGGGCAACTGCAGGGACACTTACACAACCATACAGAAACGGACCAAGAGGCAGTGGAACCTTAAACAGCTGCAGAAGTTGGTGACTGGCTCATTCGCTGACATAGGTGGAAAACATAAGAATCACTTCTTCTGGTCTGAGCTCTGGCACTGTCCTATCCTTTAGTCCCACAAAACAGTAGATTGTCAGCCACAGCATCAGCTGCTTGAAATACAAACACTATTTGCTCATTTTTTCTCACAACCCATTTGTTCTTCTGCAGCTACTTCCAGTTCTGCTGCCTGAGTCCCCAGTAAGGCCTGGTAAGAGAAGGACGGTAGAGATCTGTCCCTTAAGAGATCAGTGTACAGGTTTTCCCCTGTACACTTCTCACTGGTAAGCAGCACACAGAACAGTGCAGAGTAGTAGAAGGACATTGGACAAGGCACACTATTCAAGACAAAATGAACTTCATGCCACAGCACCTTCTAGAAGGTGGCAAGATGGGGCAATGCCAGGTTGGTGGTCTGCAGCAACAAGCAGTGGTGGAGCTGCTGTCCCAGGGGATGTTTAAACATGTAGGGACATGGTTTTCTGTTGGCCTTTCAGTGCTGGGTGATCGGTTGGACTGGATGATCTTGGAGGTCTCTTCCAAGCTGGTTGATTCTATGATCTGTGAGGTCTCTTCCAACTATCCGGTGATTTTCTGTGATTCTGCAACTCCCTTTCCTCAGCTGTACCATGGCAGGACTGGGCACAGAAAGCTGGATGTGGTTTGCAGGTTAGCTTCATTTCACACAAAGGAATATACAAAAGTCCCTTCAAATGGCCCCTGAGCCTCTAAAGCTAACAAAGTCATGGGTTGCAGGCCATTTATCGCTCTGTGACACCCCAGCACAGATCTGCCTTTTGATAACAATGATAACTTATTTTAGAGAAGTGTTTGCAGTTTATTCTGTTACTCTTTCACACAAGCTCAGGTGCTATTTGCTGTGGACTCAGAAAGTGTCTCTAAAAGCATTTTGGTTCAGTTCTCTTTCCACAAGGCAGAAATCCTCAACTCACAGAATCATAAAATTGTTTTGGTTGGAAAAGACCTTTAAGATCATCAACTTCAACCATCGACCTAACACCACCACGAGCATTAAACCATGTCCTCCAAGCACCATGTCAACATGTTTTTTGAATACCTCCAGGCATGGTGACCTCATCACCTCCCTGGGCAGGCTGCTCCAATACCTGACCACTCTTTCAGGAAGTATTTTTTTCGTAATATCCAACCTAAGCCTCCCATGGCACAATTTCAGGCCATTTCCTCTTACCATATCACTTTATACTAGGGAGAAGAGACCAACACCTACATCACTCCAGCCTCCTTTCAGGCCTCCCCTCAGCCTCATCTTTCCAGACCAAACTACCCCAGTTCCCTCAGCCACTCCTCACCAGACCTGCTCTCCAGATCCTTCAGTAGCTTTGTTGCCATTCTTTGGACATGCTCCAGCACCTTGATGTCCTTCCTGGAGTGAGGGGCCCAAAATTAAGCCCAGGATTCAAGGTGTGGCCTCATCAGTGCCAAGTACAGAGACACAATTACTGTCCTACTCCTGCTGGCCACATTACTGATCCAGGCCAGGATGTTGTTGGTCTTCTTGGCCACCTGGGCACTGCTGGCTCCTGTTGAGACAGATCAGCCAGCACCCCCCAGGTCCTTTTCTGGCAGGCAATTTTCCAGCCTCTCTGCCCCAAGTCTGTAACGGTGCATGAGGCTGTTGTGAGCCCACTGCAGAATCCAGTACTTGAGTTTGTTAAACCTCATTCAACTGACCTTGGCCCATTCATCCAGCCTGGACAAGATCACTTTGCAGAGCTTTCCTACCCTCAAGCAGATCAACACTCCCACCCAATTTAGTGTCACTTGCAAACTTACTGAGGGTGCAGCCAATTCCCTCATCCAGATCACTGATGAAGATATTAAAGAGAACTGGCTCCAGCACTGATGCCTGGGGAACACCATCAGGGACTGGCCACCAAGTGAAGTTAACTCCAGTCCCCACCACTCTTTGGACCTGACCATGCAGCCAGTTCTTAACTCAGCAAAGTATGTAAGCCACAAGCAGCTCCAGAAGCATGCTATGGGAAACAGTGTCAAAGGCTTTACTCAAGTCAGGTAAACAACATCCACAGCCTTTCTCTCATCCACCAAGTGGGTCACCTTGTCATAGAAGGAGATAAGCAGGACTTGCCCTTCACAAACCCACACTGATTTGGCCTGATCATCTGGCTGTCCTGCACATGGGTACATAACAGCACTCAAGATGACCTGCTTCATGACCCTCCCCGGCACCAAGGTCAGATAGATCTGCAGTTCCCCAGGTCCTCCTTCTGGCCCTTCTTGTAGATGGGTGTCATGGTTTGCCAGTCTCCAGTCAGCTAGGACCTCCCCATCTAGCCAGGATTGCTGATAAACAATGAAAAGTGGCTCAGTGAGTACTTCCACCAGCTCACTCAGGTGTTTGACATCTAGCCCCACAGATTTGTGTGTGGCTAAGTAGTGTAGCAGGCCACTGACTATCTTGTCTTGGATCATGTGGGCTTCACTCTGCTTCACATCCCTATCTTCCAGGGAGCTGGGTATCCAGCAAACAACTGGTCTTGCTACCAAAGACTAAGGCAAAGAAGACATTGAGTCCCTCAGCCTTTTCCTCATCCTTGACCACTCTGTTCTCTCCTGCAGCCAGCAAGCAACAGAAATTCTCTTCAGTTCTCCTTTTGTTGCCTATAGATTTGTACCAGCATTTCCTGTTCTCCTCAACAGCCAAAGCCAGATTACCTTCTGGTTGGGCTTTGGCCCTTCTGATTTTCTCCCTGCACAGTCTCATAACAACCTTCTAGTCCTCCCAAGTGGCCTGGCCCTTCTTCCAATGACCACAGACTCTCCTTTTCTCCCAAAGCAGAAGCTAAGCTTCTCTATTGAGTCAGGCCACTTCTTCTCCACCAGCCTGGTTTTCAATACATGGGGATGGCCTGCTCCTGTGCTTTTAAGACTTCTCTTCTGAACAGCATCCAGCCTTCCTGGACTTCTTGGCCCTTCAGCACTGCATTTGGCATTGCAGAATATGTCAGAGGAAATCCTAGTGTTCAAAATCATGACTCTACATTTATTTAGCAGTGGAAATTACATACTGACAGATGAACTCCAAAGCTTCTCTTTCAGTTTTCATCTTGATTCACACAACTCTAGGTACTCATGAGCTGCTTCTCAAAGAATCCACAAAATATCCCCTCAGAAAAGGAAAACATGTCAACTTCAGTCAGGATCCACTGCTCTACATTAATAAAAAGAGCTGAGTCTGTGTAATCACTGCTCATATTGTACATTACCATGTATGCTAAACCTCTTGTTTACATAAGAGATGTACTGAGAGCCTGGAGTTCTGGCCACTGCACGTTTGGAGCTATAGGGGTTTAGATTTTAAGCACTCTGAGAATGAAGTTAATCTCACTCTGCAGCTAAAAAATTAATATAAGCAAGATTCTTTCATATCAGAAATCCTTCACATGTTTGTTATTACATGAATCCTCCAGAATATTTTCTAGCCAAAATACTTGGCATGCTAAGAGAGTTCCAATGTATTTGTTCAGTTTATATATATACACATATATGTACCAAAAATCAAGTTAAGATTGCACGGTCAGTGATGCAGTCACAGCCCCCAAACCAGGAGTGGAAGGACCATTTATACTCAGTGACTAGGTTGTCAGCATGAAAACCTCGAGTGGGTTATAAGTGCAGGGTTGACTGTCTTTGGGGACTCTATATTTGCTGATTCAGCTCTGCCAGTCAAGGGAGGTTGTTGTTCAGTTTGACTAAGCAGACTAAATCAACTGATTCCCTGTTTATTTGGGGTTTGTTTGCCTTATCCCAAGCCATCTGGCTGATAACTAGGCCTTGCAAGAAGCATTGGTGTTTCTTCTCCAAGTAAGATCTTGCTCATCTTCAACATGCACAAAACCAGACAGGCAGAAAAGCACTTGACTACATCCACCCAAACTTAAAAATCCTCTGTGTGCCACACAAAGCCAGCACCAAAGGCACTTGGTTCACAGGACACGTGTATGCTGGCTTCAACTGCCAAAGGCACTGCCAAACAAATTGGTAATTCAAAAGTTTGTTCAGTTTGTAAGGGTTGTTTCTAAGTGTCTATTAATGGACAAAACACCATGTTGACACAGATCACAAGATGTTAGAAGCTGGAAGGGACCTCCAGAGATCAAGTCCAACCTTCCAGCCAGAGCAGGACTGTAAACTAATGCAGGTCGCACAGGAACCCATCCAGACAGATCTTGAAAGATTCCAGAAAAAGAGACTCCACAACCTCTCTGGGGAGCCTGTTCCAGTGATCTGTGGCCTTTACAGTAAAGAAGTGCTTCCTCATGTTGAGGTGGCACTTTCTGTGCTGTAGTTTATACCCACTGCCCCTTGTCCTGTCACAGGATGCAATTGACAAGAGTCTGTCCCCTGACCCCCAGCTCACATATTTAGATACATTTATCAGCTCCCCTCTAAGTCTTTACCACACCAAAAAGCCCCAGGTCACTCAGCCTCTCCTCACAGAGCAGTGCTCCAGCTTCTTAATTATCTCTGTACCCCTCCGTTGGAGTCTTTCAAGTAGACCACAGTCCCTCAGGAACTGGGAGGCCCAAAATTGAATGCAGTATTCCAGGTGAGGTCTCGCCAGGGCAGAGTAGAGGGGGAGGAGAACCTCCAAGTTTGGCTGTATGCCACATGTTAACCTTGCCCATGGTTATTGGTCACTATTAAAAATAGCTCCTTTTCACTTCTCTTGCCTTTCATTGGCTTTGATGCCATTTGCAAGGGGCCAGTTCCAGAAACTAAGAACTAGGTTTGTTGGCCTTTTTTTTAAAGGTCTAATGCTATTTTGAGAGTTCAGAAGCAGTCAGAAGTGACATCACTTTTCTAACATATGTTCCTAACCATAAGTGGTGGGAATTTCAAAGCACACTCAGCCTGGGTCTTTTTTCTTTTTCACTGAACCAACAGTCAACTTCTATTGACCCTAGTTGGAAATGAATTGAAATACTCAAAAAGAAGAACAATTAAGGAGTTCAATGACACCAGCAGAGTTTCCTGGATTTTAGGATTAAAGCCACATAGGACTCTTCACCTTGCTCTGCTTTCCCCACTGATGCCCAGCATTGCACCTCTGCACAGCAAAGAGAAGCCCCCCTGCTTTCCAAAGGCTCTCTCACCTTCCTACACAGTATGAAAAACCCAGTAACAAGGCACTGTTTTGATAGGGGCAAAATGGTTGTTCAAATAGTTCTGCTAATTTCACAAAGATGCGTGATAATGTTTCACATATGGCTCTGTGCCTTTTAATAACAGAAATTGAACACACGTTTCAAGACACAAGTTTTGTTGATATGCTGCTGATAGTCCAGAGGAACTGTTTGCCTTGTGGTTTTAATTATTCTAAAGACAGCCCAGGGATCATTTAGCCAGAGCTAATGGGTTTATGGGCTCTTTAAGAAGCATGATAAGCCCACAGATGTGGCAGCGAACAGCGCAGGGGTCAGAGCTACCACGGGGGCCTGCACTCTGGAGGATGAGAAGGTCGCAGTGAAGGGTTCATCCTGCAGCCTCGAGCCTCTTAATTATCACACAGCCATTAGGGTAGCTGTGCTGTCTAAACATCCCTGTTTCCTCCAGACGGGACTCCAATGTTGAGAGCACAGCCCACAGCCCCAGCAGCCAATTCCTGCCTCTGTGGCAGCAGCCCCAAGGATATGGCCACTCATGCCAGATAGCAGGCTGTGAGGGTCAGCGTCCCTGTCCCCTCCCCAAAGGGCCTGGCACTTGTCCACAATGTCACTCCCACCTCCAATTGCCAGTCTCTTGTACAGCCAGAATGCACCAGCAGACCACAGCTGTTCCCATGCACATGTCCACCTTGCCAATACCTCATGCCAGCTCAGGCCTGTGCGAACTGGGATGGAAACTGGACAGCTGGAAAAGGACAGGCTGCAGCTAGTTACATCAGCTTAAAATGACAACACTTTGGCTGTGAAAAAAAGGCTTGGATTGCCACTAGGTCCTGTGCCAGGAACTAGACAATGATGACAATGCTGGGCCATCGACTGCATTCAGTGACACGGGGAAAAGGGCCTGCCGCTTACGCATTTATGAGCGGGGAACGTGTCTGGGCTCTCCAGAGCAAGCAGGACCACCCCTCCCATGGCTGCAACCTCTCACTTGCAGTGGTTTTACCTGGATAGCAAGTTTGGAGGGTCTGGAACAGCATCAGGCTATTTTAGGACCAACTCTCATTCAACATTGATCTGGCACAAAGTGATTGGTGTTATTCCTGGATCACACCAGTAAGAAGCAGGTAGGAATCTGGCCCCTTCTATACAGGTTGTGCTATACTATCTTAAGCATAATTCTCTTAGAGCGATACCTGCTAACCATTCTAGACAAGAATTCATGTTCTAGGGGTATCTTGAAGGCAGAAGGTTATTTTATCCAGAACATGAAAGATCCTGGCAGAGAATAATCCAGGCAGGAGGTAGAAACCAATGGTATCTCATGTTTCAAGAGTTAACAGCAGATTTAAAGAGCGTGAAAATTCAACAGCTTGATTCCCCTTGCACTGGGACAAAGCAGGAGGCCAGCAGCTTCACAGACACCATACTGAGACCTCTTGTCAGGGGCAGGAGGAACAGGTCACCCAGCCGCAGCGAAATCTCTGCAGTTCATGAGGACCATAGAAAGAGATCAGGTCTGCCACATTAGAAGTTTCTCCTTCTCTGCAAGAGACTCTATCAATTTTGCAGAGGTTTTCAGCCCATTATCACATTACAGGTAGACAGTTGTCATAAAGCATTAGATCTAAGCAAGGCTGACAGCATAACTGCAGGCTAGCTCCAGGCTTGGCAGTCTGTGCAGCACCTGCAGGCGCAGGAGCAGAGTGTGCTCCATCAAGAGACAGGCTGGTGTAATCTGCTGTGAATCACTTGGAATTGCTGCCCTTAATTGACAGCGCACTCAAGACCTGGCCTGCTATGTAGACAAAATCCTCAAAGTACCAGCACAGACATTCCTGCTAGGAGCCTGCCTGCCCTCAGATGAGCAATGGCTGGAGGCCCACCTTTTCTTACTAGAGTGAGAGGGCACCTCCTTTGGCTTCAGGCTCTATTGTTCTGACCGATGTCAACATTTTAACAGATCTTTAGCCTCAAATTCTTATGCTGCTCTGGAAACATCAGGAAACCAAAACAAGAAGTACTTCATCGCCCATGCTGCCAAGAGAGGTGCTAGAGAGGCTTGGAAACAAAGGGAATCCAGGCCTTAGAGGCCCCTTAGAAGCCTCAGGTTTTTAATCAAAGCTCCAAAAACATTTTCTGAAAAGATTAGGGGGCAACATTAAGAGCATGCTGGGGAGGCGTGCTGGCTGGTCTCTGCCCAGATGCAGTTGTTTGCTTCCTGGCGAGAAGCCAGCTGAAAGAAAAGCCATAAAGAGATCACATGGTTGAAGGAGCAGTTTCCATGACTAGACAAACTCTTCTTATTCTCTTAAAGTCTGCGGGGCCCAAGCCATGGTAACTGACCACACTGACAGCTGCTTGCTCAGAGCCACCGGACCTACCCAGGGCTGCCTCCTGCATCAGACACAGGGCTCTGCCCCCCTCAACACTCCCAGGAACTAGTCCAGCTTCTTTGGTGTTTGCATAGCCCTGCGTGCTCATTCCAAGGGCCCATTTGTAAGAGGGACCACCAGCAACAAATGTCAGATCTGGTTTAGGACTTGGTTTTAAGGCATTTAGATAGAAGAATAATTGCACAGTGATGTGGTTTGCTCTGGAGAAATAAAGGCTGTGTTTAAATGTCTGAAATTCCTGGTGACTCTAATAATTGCAACCTCCACCTCAATAAAAAGTACAAAAAGTATTATTTTTGGTTTCCAACAGATGCAGTAGTCAGTATTTAAATGGAAGACGTCTGGGCGGGCTTACCTCTCTTTCAAGGGAAGACAAAACTACTGGAATCTTGGGTTAGTCTTTGTTTTTACAGCCTCCTTACTACAATGTTATAACCTTGCAGTTCCTCTCCTACTTCTTCTAATCAATTGGAAAGTATCTCTACAGCCATGTAGAGAAGAGGATTTGTGACATTAAGGTGTGTTTAAGAGCTTGAACTGGTAAACTATCATACCCCTAGAGGAACATTATCTCTGCAGCAGCTCAGCATCCTCAGCAACATTCCGAGTCAGCCCCACGAACACCAGCACCACTCCAAGCATGGCTATTGTACCACTCTAGCAGGCACCATGCAAATGAAGAACTTTAGAGCCCCATGCCAATTTTAACTTGGAGGATCACAGGGCCACATGACAACGGCTTTTAGGTCCAAGACTGTATTTTCAGTGGCATCTTGACTCTTCCAGGTGCATCCAGGCACTTGACAGTAAGCCTGTGGCTGTTTGAGCTGATCCTCTAGCTCAGACATAGGGGAGAGATGAACATTCCAGGGATAGGCCACCTAAATGGCAACAATAGATAAATTAATATAATTTCATTGGAGCATCAAGAGCTTAATGTCTAGAAGCACAGTTTGTTCTCCCCCTTCTCCTGCTGGCTTCGGCTGCTGCAGCTTGGCCTATCTTCCCCGGCTGTTGTTTTGGCTACTGCTGCTTCTGCTGCTTTGCCGCCGCTTGACCCCTCCCCCATCTCCCTTAAGGTTATTGTATTGTTTTTTTCCCTTCCATCCTTCTCTAGTTATTATCTCTCTTTACATTGTTATACTTATACTATAAGAAAATACAATTTCATCTTTCCCTGACTTTCAAAAAAGAAAAGGTGAAAGGACCTGCTAGAGAGATTCAGTTCTTGGGAATTCATTGGCAAGATGGTCGCTGTCACATTCCAATGGATGTGATAAATAAGGTTTCTGCCATGGCAAATCTCACAAATAAGAAGGACACATTGTCTTTCTTAGGAACAGTTGGACTTTGGAGGCTGCACATCCCTGGGCACAGCCAAATTGTAAAACCTTTATATGATATAACTCGAAAGAGAAACAACTTTCAGTGGGGACCTGAACAACAAGCAGCCTTTGATCAGATAAAACAGGAAGTAGTTCATGCAATGGGTTTGGGGCCTGTTCAAACTGGTCCAGACATTAAGAACATTCCGTATACGGCTGCGAGTGATAATGGTCCAACCTGGTGCCTATGGCAGAGAGCCCCAGGAGAAACACGTGGCTGACCACTTGGTTTCTGGAGTAGAGGATATAGAGGGTCAGAAGTAAACTATACACCAAGGGAGAAAGAGATCCTTGCTGCTTACGAAGGTGTGAAAGCTGCTTCAGAAGTAATAGGAACAGACTCTCAGCTTCTTTTGGCTCCCAGATTACCAGTTTTGAACTGGATGTTTAAGGGAAAGGGGTCATCGCCACATCACGCAACCGATGCTACCTGGTCTAAGTGGATGGCTCTCATAACACAGCGAGCACGCATGGGGAGAATTCTACCACTGCACCACAACACAGAACCAGAAGCAGCCGAAGCCAGTGGGAGAAGGGGGAGAACAAACTGTGCTTCTAGACATTAAGTTCTTGATGCTCCAATGAAATTATATTATCTATTGTTGCCATTTATGTGGCCTATCCCTGGAATGTTCATCTCTCCCCTATGTCTGAGCTAGAGGATCAGCTCAAACAGCCACAAAGCCTCAAAAGGTATAAGCACCTGCAGCTAAGTGCTTCAGCACCAAGTGCCTGTATCTGGAAAAAAGAGCCCAGGATCCTCAGCACTCTTGGAATTTTGCCTTGAGCTCTCTGCTGACCTGCATTGCTCACATGAACAAAGTCAGATGCCTCTCACAGAAGCTGGCAGAAATTGGGCCAGCATTTCATGATTCATGTGCCTATAGGATTAGCTATAATTAGCATCTTCAAGCAAGACAATAACTGTATCATGCTATTGCACTCCATGGATGCAGTATCAGCACATATGGAAGTAATTTATTACTATAAATATTCAGGCACTTGATAGTTATCCAAAAATATAAAATCAGGTTAATCATTCTATCCTACAATCCCTGGCAAGAGATTTGAACTCAGGTTTTTCTGGCTCAGCTTAAAGTTTTACATATATGATCAGTTCTGCCAGCTGGCAGCACTGAAGTCTTAGGCTGAAGTCGTTCAGTAACCAAATCTATCTGCACAGTAACAGCAGAGAGCTCAGCTTTTTGCAAGACACATCCTACCCAAAGATGCCTTGCTGCTGCACAGAGCTATGAACGTTTATGCAGGACAAGTAGAATAAGTACTTCTCTTTTTAGAGTTAATCATTAACATCTCTCAGGGAAGTAATCAAGAGGCTATTGTCTTATTTCCAAAGGTAACCCTGGGGCAAGTGAAACACTAATTTCTTTTGTCACAGGACGGCTCAACACGAAGGTGGTTGTGCTGCTGTCCTCACATGTTTGTATGTAAAATCGTTTCCAAAATTAAGCTGGAAGAGGAAATCTCTAAGGAATGTGTAGCTACCCATCAGAGCAAAGGCATGGGAGAATAAACTGGCAAACCTCTCTTCGCAAAAACCACTCAGCACCATCAGCACCAGTGGTTACTCCACTTCCAGTAACCCAGCATGTCATCCTTGGACTTAGCAGTCTCCCACAAATGCAGTAATACTCAATAGCCATTTTACAGTCTCCTATTAGGTATTGTAAAAGCCACACGAGTCATGTGTTCCCTTCCTTCCAAGGGAAGCTGCTGGGGTTTCAGCGCACATAGGTCCATGATTGGTGACATTACAGACACATAGGCCCATCCTCAGTTCCTGGCCTGTCTCAATCCACCTGCACCATCATCTATATGCATCAGATACCAAATGCTCATAAACCCAGTCCCAGCCCCACTTCACACACAGGTCTGGGGATAAGACAGCTACTTTCACAGGACACAGATTCAGAACAAAAAAAAAAAACACTGATGGAGCAGAGCCAGCCCTGTACAGAGACAGCCTGGGCACCCCTGCAGTGAGTTTCTGAAACTAGGAGGCTGGCGCAGAGCCAGCCTAGGGCTCTGCAGGACCCGCACACAGCTAAACCCTCCAGCAGGAGCCAAGCTGGCTTTTTGCTCTGTGACACATCTGTGCCCCAGCCTTCAGCACATCCCAGAGTGGACCTACTACCCGGATTATTGCATCACCCGTCAGCTCATGGACAGCCGACGGAAACTAGAAAAGCTGGTGTGAACTTGTCACTAAGAAACTTCAAAGAGAACAGCAGCTAGTAGCTGAACGCAGTGATACAATGCCTCTCTGGGAGGGGGATTCCCCCAGCCACACAGAGCTGCTCTTCAGCTTTAAAATATTCAGTAATGGTCAACCTGACACCCCTGAGGAATGAAACTTTCCTGCACCACGTACAAAGTAGATAAACCACCACATCTTTGAGCTTTGTGCAGGGAGGCTGAAGCAGGTAGCACAAGCACAGGGTTTCTGCAGTACATAACACAGTGCCTCAAGTTCTCTTCATTCACTGGGAAACCTCAAGCAACTCAACCTGTCCGAGGATGCTCAAGTTTCCCCTTGCTACCCTTCACCTACTCCACAGCTTACAGACTCATCACTGCCTCACGCACTTTCTCAGGAAGCATCCAGGCTCCTCATCCTTACCTTGTCTGCTTTCAGGATGAACCCACCAACACACTCTTCTGCAGCTATTCTTACTCTTCATCAGGCCATCAGAAAGTTACACTCTCCCCTGCCTGCCTTACCAGGTCTGCACGCACCCACAAACGGCAGAACTGCTTGTTCAGAAGACCACCTCCTTTCTTCTGCCTTATCTCACTCAGAGTCCTACCTGCTAATTAAAAGACAGCCCTCAAGCCCTGGCAGCAAGGCAACAAATTGGGCTAGTCAAGTCCCCTCACAGACACACCTCAAGGTGTTTATACAAGTAGCCCCAACCCACACACCCACCTGGGTTAGGTCCCAGAGCTGAGTGAAGACCTTTCTGGGCTGGCAATTACTGCCTCAAAGCATCTCCACCTCACAGTTCAAGCAACATGCCGCTCCCTGCACACCTTATCATGTATTTTGGGGAGCAGGAACAAAATTAGCAGGACAGTACACTGCAAATGCCTTAGCTGAGTTTGGAAGGCTGGATCACCTGCTGGATGTTGCAGTGGTTGATGCTTTCACCCCTTTCCTGCAAGACAGTGCATAGCTCTGTTTGTCCACAGAATCTTAACTAACACTGCATGAGGAAAAAAAAATAAGAGACACTTTGCAGAGAGTAAGTGTCTGTTAATCATAAGCTAGAGGGGAAAGGAAAAATTTTAAGTGAGATATAAAGGGAGGAAGTGACTCAGTGGGTGGGAGGGAGGGGACAAGCGTTCCAGACAGATGGGACATGAATAACTTTTCCATCTCCCTCTCTCTCTTCTCTCTCAAGTCTTGCAGGATCTGTTGTGTTGAAACAGTCAGTCATTAACTATTTGATGAGGTTGTAAAATCTGAACTGAATTCTCTCAATGTAACCAACTATTATTACAGGGTCTGCATCAGACCAATGCAAGTGTTGGAGCCCTTTGCCAAGCCATAGCCAGGCAGGCCAGCACTCGGTGCTCTGCAGGAAAAGCAACTAACTGGCCTCAGTTGCTCAGATCTGCACAGCCCTGCTCAAGCTCAAGCAATCAGAGCAGCGGTGATTAGTGAATCTGCAGACCAACTACGACCAAGCAAAAGGCATCCACTCGCACAGACAGCTAAGGTGCCAACACTCAGGCTCTGTGGGCACTGCCCAGCCTGGGAGAACCAGAGCCATGGGTGAAGGCCACGCTGCACAAAACTACTGCAGGCTTCCAAAAGCCCTGTCATTTTGCTGTCCTACTGCGGCGCAGTCCTTGATGCAGATTCTTCCACATAACAGCATCTACCTTCTCAGAGGGCTGGGGAACAGGCAGGAAGACCCTCTGGTGCCAATTTAGACCATGACTAAGTTCTTCAACTGCCCATGGGGAAACTCTCCTGCTCAGTCCACCTGAAAAAATCTGAATGAAGCCTTTCCCTCCCTGGATGCCAAAGGTTAATTGACCAGGAGGAGACCTGCTGAACCTGGTGGAACCAGGATGGATATAATCACTCAGGAGAGCCAATAACCAATTAACCAAATGGCTTCTGCAGTTTTGAGGTCTGCCCCTTTATTCAAGAGCAAAATAAAGATCAATTTCTCCATAAGCTCCATAAGATCTGCCATGCCTGCCTCCTCATTATTATTATTAGCATTGCAGCAGTGTTTTGCGCATGTAATGAAAGAGCAAAACAGGCTGGAACAGCCTGAGTGGCAAAGAGGGAGCAAGCAAAATCTCAAGCCCCAAGCCCTATAGATACACACAGATACACAAGCAAACCAGGAAGGCTGGACAAGTCCTCCGCAGCACAGGCCTGCTGGGTCACGAGGGGATTTGCGCCACAAAGCAAGAGGCTGCCCCTGCTGATCAGAGTAATGCCTTTGTTGCAGCTTTTGCACATGGAAAAGTGAAACGGCTCAGTTAGTCACTGCATATGGTGATGGCGACATTGAGGGCTGAACTGGGCTCACCAGCACTGCCATGACAGCCATGCACTCAGCTTAGCTCACGAGCTTGGCCAGTTCCTGCTGGCAGGTGGAAGCCAGCGGGAGCCAGCGGGAACCAGCTGATGATGGGGCATGGCAGCCCGCAGCAAAACTGCATGCTGGTCCAGCCACAGTGATAGTGTGGCAGGCAGGGCATAGGTGCATGCTCCCTTCTGCCACTGGGGACACTGGCCTCTGCCTGGGGACCCCAAGAGACATACTCTTCAAATCCCAACATTGCATTGCCTTGCAGTTCCCATAAGTATTTTCCCTTTTGAAATAGCAAGGTCCTACTCTCAGTAGCTACATCAGCAGCTGAGATCACACTGCCTTTGTCAGAGAGCTTCCAGCACTCCTTGCAGTATGGCAAGAAGAAGCAGCAGAACAATGTAAAAATTCCTCCCTGCCTCCCAGGTCCTCCTTATCTCCTCCCCTGAAATCAGGGCCACTTGGTGAGGATGATCTCACTGGTGAAGATACAAACAGTGTTGTCTACGTTTCTCAGCATCTCCCACATACACCATCACGTGTTACCAGGCAGCCTTCTGGTGAAAGTGTAGGCTTCCCTTTTTGATGCATGGCTCTGTGTGGCCTTGAGAAAGCTCCTCCACAACAGCAGTAGCAAGGCTGCCTCTGTTTCTCTTCTCTGTGTTTTAGCTGAGATTGTTTTACCTGACTGCACAGCCAGAAAAAAGCATTGCAGAAAAAGTCTATGAAGGAGAAACCCAGAAGTCAGAGGATGATGCTGGAAGCCAGCTGTAGCTGGATTATTGTCCAAGACAGACTGGCTTGTTGACTTCCTTACAACAAAAGGCAAGGGGCTGTTTAATTGATTTTAGACTGTAACTAAACATATACTTTCAATATAATGAACAGCAAAGCTACAATACTGCTCTCCTAATGTAAATTGATCCATTACAGATGAGTGTTTAGATCAATGCGTGATGTCCTGATTGGAAATGAAACTGTTTGCTCAAGATCACTATAAAGACAACAGACACTGATAGATGATACTTATGTGACAAGGAATGGCTCCTAAAAAGGAGATTGCCAAGACCACGTCCATCAGCCATGTAACCAATGTTCAACCAGCAACCGTGCATGTGTTTTTAAAGATAACAAGCAAGACAAAAAGATCCCAAGGCTTTTGAGATAGAACACACAAGGCACCAGAACAGCAGAGCGGTCTTGTTAATGGGTGAGAGCTTCATGGCCACACACACCGACAGCAGAAGCTGGCCATCACGAACCACATCCTCTGTGACTTTAGACAGCAGGCCTGAAGAAGCCTCTAAAGCTTTCTGAATTTATAGTAGGAGAGACTTTGCAGGTCTTCCATTACTAGTGCTCCCCTGAGGCTCAGTTCAGCATGGTGGACAAGGGACTATACATGTAAATTCCTTAACGGAAAAGGCCTCCCTCCTTTTGGTGGGCACTGTCCCCAGCCAGGGCAGAGCTGCGGTCTCAGCAGGCTTACCCTCCTCAGCCCCAGAGTCCTGCTTGCTTTCCAGAATAGGAACTTCAAGCCAGCTCCAGCACGCTGGCATGGGGGACCATGACCTGGGCAGGGTAGCCAGCACCCATGGTCAGGTGGGACTGCATGATGCTGTTTGTCCTCTCACATTAGTGAGGTTCTGGTTGCTGCACAGCAGCAGAGCTCATCCTGCATGCTCATGACCCACGTTTCATCACCTCTTAGCACTGAGAGCCAGTGACTCCAGCTACCTTCCATCTCCCTTATGATTAACACACATGCAGTTCTTGCTGGGTGCCCTTCACTGCAGCCTTTTGTTACCTCACAGAATTATATCATGGTAGGAGTTGGGAGGGACCGCTGGAGTTCATGGGAGCCCAATCCCCCTGCCAAGGCAGGTTCACCTAGAGAAAGTCACACGGGACACATCCAGGCAGATGTCAAATGTCTCTGGAGGTGGAAACGGCACTATCTCTCTGGGCAACCTAAAGAAGTTCCTCCTCTTGTTTAGGTGGAACTTCATATGATGAAGTTCGTGCAGCTGCCCTTTGTACCTCGTTCACATGGGGCACTTTCGTCTCCCTTGTGCAGCGAGACATTCGTCTAAGCGCTGGAGCTGGGGCTCGTCCTTGCACTGGGCTGTGCCTCGGCCATTTACTGCTCAAAAAAACATTTCCTGCCTTTAAAAGGGGTGCCAGAACCCTTCCGGCTGCTCGGCGGGCGGAGGATTGGCCGCCTCACGCCTGCAGGACGTTCCCCCGGCTCCGTGAGCAGAGAGAGCCCTGCGCCCCTCAAGTGCCCGGGCCCGCGGCAGGTAGGGCCCCAAGCGCGGCGCAGGGCGGCCCCAGTGACGCAGTCCTCCCGGCTGCGCACCACACCCACCTCCAGGGGCGCGAAAATGGAGCCCCAACCGCAGAACCCAGCGGCCACCTCGCCCCGCCCACTCCGGTTCTGCCCCACTCCATTGGCTGGGGCTCCGCCAGCGCCGCTCCCGATTGGCTGTGCCTGCCTTCCATCTCAGCAGCACCGGGGCAGAGGCAGCCGGTGAGGTCGGTGTGAGGCGCTGCGGGGTCTGAGGGTGGGCTTTCGTCTGTCAAGAGCTCTGGGGTGGCGGGGGCTCCCACCCTAACGGCTGCCTCCGCTCCAACGGCTGTCCGGGCTCTCTGAGCCTTACCTTGTCCTCATAAGCGTTGGTGCAGGATTGTGTGGGCAACCCCAGCGGCTCCAGAGCCGTGTGGACCCACCGCGGCGTGAGGAGCAACGGGACAGCTAAGGCCTGTGGTAACAGGGGTATGATGGCACTGGACAGGCAGGCGCTGCAAACAGCGGGCTGCCTCTTGATGACTGCTTCCCAGAGACATTTGAAGTCTGTCTGGATGTGTCCTGTGTGACTTTCTCTAGGTGAACCTGCCTCTTCAGAGGGACTGGACTCCCATGACCTCGGTATCTGGCAGCCACAGACGTCAGTAGTGGGACAGGGCTGAACTGGCTTGGCCTGGTGAGGCTCAGCTTGCAGGAGGTACAGTCGCTGTCTGTGAATGTGATGGGTACTGGGTGGCCGCAGGTCAGGAGGGGACACTGGGTGGGGGAAGCTAAATGAAAGGACTACATTTACAAAGAACAAATGATGCTAAACGGCTTGTGAAAATAGATCCATTAATCGAATTATGTTCTGCAACAGCCTTTAAAAACAAATAGAGGAGAAAAATAGCCTCTAAATACAACAGGGAAAACTTACCAACAGCTGGACCCTGTGGTGAAGGACTTAATTTGCTGGTCGTCTGCTACTCCACAGCCCTTGCCTCAATTCAAGAAAATTCATCTACTCGGAGCAAGAAAAAATCCTTCCGTCAGCACCTGGGACTTTCACCCAGAAAAGAAGGGCCTAACATAAAACAAAACCAGGAAGGGAAAGCCAGACAAATTCCTCTCAGAATGTGGTACAGATTTAGCAGGGAGCAAAACCACCATTCAAACAAACTACTGAGGGCAACAGTAAATTTTCTAGCTCCTGAGGCCTTCAAATCAAGACCAGACCCTTTCTGAAGGGTAAACTTAGGAGGAACTGGCTCTTAGGAGGAGCTGGCTGTAGTTCAGAAAAAAACGAATGTGGGACAGTGTGGGTGACTCTTGCCTTGAGCAGGCACTGTCTCAGAGCCAGTGGTTGTAGGGCTGGAGTGCAGCGTGCCCAGTGTGTGTGTGTGACCGTGGCAGAGATGAGCAGCTCAGCAGCAGGGCAGCCTTTCACCTAGCCAGACCAGCGCCAGCTCAGTGTTGTGAGCCTCACCTTGCTTTTCACACCTGCCATACTAGCCAGGCTCCCCCAGTACAACGTATGAGCTTCACCTGGCCTTCCGTGACCTTTATTCCCCAGGCTCTAAGGAACCACATCCCCTAGTCAGTCAGGACCAGCCGCTGGCCACCAGCAACACAAAACTGCAAGGAGTGGAAAACCTGCTGA
This sequence comes from Pogoniulus pusillus, assembly GCF_015220805.1. Classification (NCBI taxonomy): domain Eukaryota; kingdom Metazoa; phylum Chordata; class Aves; order Piciformes; family Lybiidae; genus Pogoniulus; species Pogoniulus pusillus. The sequence continues at coordinate 26,164,229 of NC_087265.1, read as the reverse complement.
GATCTGCGCTTGAACTGCTGCTGTCTCTCCCTCACCACTGCCACGTTTTCACCCGAGGTGGGGCTGACTCACTCGCAAGCAGGCTCTCCGGCTGGCAGCCAAGGAGTGAGCACAGGCAGGTTTCCTGCCACCGCTGTGAGAAGAGCCTTCCACACTCTGAACGGTCTGTGAGCAGGAAGAAGGGGATCTTGGCAGGGACTCCAGAGCCTCCTTTTCTCATCCCTGTTTCCATGAAGTTTTGCAAGGGTGGCCTGCATTTGTTGCTCCCTGTTGGCTTTGTCACATTGCCTGCTCCCCAAGTTTCAGGCTGCCAGCATCTCTCCCCTGGATGACTTGGCTCATGTTATTTTGTGTTAAAACTGGTATGTTTTTTTAATGGCTATAAATAAGTTAAAGCCACATCTTTAATTAATCACCGCTCCTCATATTGTAAGTAATGACTCGCTTATGATTTTAAGATGCCATTTGCTTGCTGTCAGATGTATCTAGCATGTATCCCTCCATCTTTAGCAGGCTCAGGACAGAAACAAAATCTCATCAATGAAGGACTCTAATCCATTTACTCTAGAGCAAATAATTGGTTACTAAGTAAGTGGGAGGAGAGTGAGCAGATACTTTTATCTAAACAACAATGAACTTCCAGCAATAGGCAATGTGTTCGGAATCCTAAAACCATTTTAAGCTAATCTTAATCCCTCATAAGCTAATCTTTTTCCCTCATTCAGGTTTGAAATTGGAAATACATATGTCTGGATGACTGCGAGATGAACAACAAATAGGAGCAGCAGCATGCAAAAATACAGAGAAGCAGAGGCATTAGTGCAAGTATTTCTGCTCTAGCAGCTATTAAAAGTCGGTTTGGGTTTTTTACACAGTTTGGAAAAAGAACCCATATGTTTATAGGATTCCTCCCCTCCAATTAAAACGTGTGAGTGTGTCCTTCTCTAAGTATTTAGCCGCACAGAGACGGCACGTGTAATTGTTAAGTGAGAGTGCTTCTCCTTGCTTTTGTCCCACAGGACAGAAAGGACACCCGGTTCAACACCAGCAGCATCTTCACAACCTGCCCAGCGTCACTCCCCCATGCCATGAGGACGTCACCCTCCTGCCCCCTGCATTGGGACTGTGCCCACAGGTCAGAGTAGAAATAGCTCACAGTGCTAGGCTCCAGGTGCTCTTGGTTACAGATCTTTCCTGATACAAGCAGGAAACTGAAGTGACAAGCAGGTGGCTGGATATCCAACAGTGTGGTTCTTCCCTTTTCTCTCCCTTTTTTTTTTCCACAAGGGAGTGGAGAGATATTTTATAGAGGATATGACAAAGCTATGAAAAGAAAAAAACGTTGCACTGGAACTACAAAAAAGGTAAAAACAGCTTAAAAAACTTGCTCTACCTTTGTTCCCAGTCATCTCGAGCCTATGCAGTGTATGATCTGTCTGCTAGGACTGAATCCATGGACTCACCGCTTTGTTAGCTTAAGAATTTTGAGCAGTTTTTTCCATTTTTCTGTATTCTCCCCAAAATCATTTCACACATTGCTCAGATACATCAGTCCTTCCGGCATTCCTCTAGACGCTCAGTAGGATGCCCTGCTATAAATATAATAAAGCCTTTTATTATGTCCATTAACCATGGACATGTGTGCTCCAAAAGTTTCCTGACACGCAGTCATTTGTGGCTTTTTAATTATAAACAGGAAAAAAACAACTCTACCAGCAGACTGGAAGTGGATCTGTGTTTGTGTGTGGGGAGTGTGTTTTTCGACGGGCTGACGACACCCTCACCCTCCTCCCCATCCTGCTGGAGCCTCTCTCTGCCTCTGCACATGAAGAGCCAATGTGACACAGCAGATCATCAGTCCTGGGTGATGCAGATGTGTGACCTGTGCTGGCCCAGGGCTTTCTGCAGGTTTTTAACTCCTTTTTCAACATGCGTATGTGCCCAGACCTTGTTCCACCTGAAGTCAGCAGAAAAAAGGCCCAGTAAATTACTTGACAAATGAAGTTCTATTTATTGAATGCATTTTTATTTCAACAACCAAAAAATTCTAACAGCCTAACAATGCACATAAGTTAAAAATTAATTATCACTTAGTGATAACAAAGATAAAGTTGATTTACATGGAAAAAAAAAAGAAAAACATTTACAATATGTTAATCCTTATTCACATTGTTGATACTGCAATAAACACTTTTTTTTTTCATTTTTATTTTTTGTCTCACAAAAAAAAGGCGGAAAATTGTGCTTTGTTAAGAGGCACTACAAGAAAAGTTTCTTTCTCCAAATAGATATTATATGATGGATATTGAATAAATAGGCATATATGCATTGTAATTCGCAAAGTTCTGGCAAGACCACAGGCTAAAATGCCCACAGATTCACTTAGAACCACTGCAAAATTGGCAGTGAAATTAAAAATAAAAAGGCAAGACTCAGCATTGAAAAAATACCTAATAAAATTTTTGGTTGAAGTGTAAAAGATACCAAATGTCGATGCCATCATCAGATAACAGCCTTACACAGCCTGGCAAAGCTCAGCTTCCTTTCACGTGTATGGAGTGATTTCAGCTACGGGAAGGAGAAGATGGTTCCGAGAGAGTAGCTCCGAGAGAAACATAAAGCAGCAACCACTGACATTCTGATTAAAGCTGCAGCACACTATAGAAATGAAGGATGAGGAGCAGAAGGGGCAGTAAGTAAGCAACCCACCAGCATTTCGCAAAGGCGTGTGGAATTTACGCAGAGATACTCTTATGTTTCAAATCTTAGTTCTGAAAAAAAATCCCTTAAAAACCCCAGAGATTACTGAGCAGCTAGAATTAGCTTGTATTGCAATGTCTTCTCCCTGTAGTGTGTCTCTTCCCAGTAACTATCTACACGTAGAGGTTTGTGTTCCCTTTCTAACTCCTACCTTTTATACCTCTCAAATATATAAATAGTATTAACAGTTATAGTACATTGCCTGGTGTAGTAAACAGACATGAACTTTAAGAGTGATACTGCGTGAGGTCTTTATCAAGGTCACATGAAAAGCCCATGTGAAAAGAAGAAAAAGCCCAAAGCCTCGTGGGTCCCTTACGACTGTAGTTTGAGCAGAGGTCTGAACTCAGTCCAGCTCAAGGGCAGCGAGGGTGAGGTCTGGGAAAGCACTGCACAAAGTGAGAAGCAAATGCTGCGTGCTGTCCCTTCCAGTGTGACACCTCAGCAGGCGTGACGCGACGACAGCGCAGCGTTACTGTTGGGCCTCGGAATCGGCTTGCGCTAGCTCTGCGTTAGGCAAAGGGGCTGCGAGCTGGCTCGCCACGAGGTGCCTGGGGAAGGTGTGGGGAGCCCAGGCTGCTCCCGCAGCACGGACGGGATACACAGGAGCTGGGCTGGACACACTGCACCGCACCAGCACAGACCTGGCACGGACAGAGCCCAACTGAAAAAGCAGCACGGTGCAGGTGAGCCGGAAGTCAGCAACCCAACCCTCCCTCCACCAGCCATTTACCCGCACAGGGCTGCTGAGTCCGTGGCACTTCATGTCCTCATGAGGCTTTACGTGCGTGTCTGTGTTTCACCTCAGTACAAACGAAAAACAACAACAAGGAGGAGCTTGTAAATGTGAAGGTCTGAACACGCAAATAAAATCCACAGTAAGACGTGGTTCATTGTATGAATTCAATATATCAAATCTCAACATGTTACCTTCTCTTTCAGTAATGACCTCGGCAATGGACAAATCTTCTCTGCACTAAACTTCACTTTAGTCATTCTGAATCCCATGAAATTTGATCTGTTCACTATGAAAAGCACTGTCTGGAGAGTGGAACACGCTGTCTCCTTGTAAGTGTGCCCTGTGTTTAAGGTACTTTAACTCACTGCTTCTCTTTTTAAGGTGCCCTGACTTGTTTTTCCATTTTCTCCCCTTTTTTTTTCCTTAATTTTCCCACTCTTTTTTTTTTTTTTTTTGGCAGTGTTGATTTATGTCTTTAAATACATACCAAAAAAATTGCCATTGAGTTGCCAAATAGGAAGCCATATAATAATGAAAAAAAAAAACCAAAAACCAAAAGCAACCAAAAAAATCAGGAATAAACATAGAAAATAAATAGCAATTAAAAAATAGTCACCACACCCTGAGAGCAGGTGGCAGTTTATCAAAGAGCCAAAGCAACTCATTGTGAAGTGGTTTTAATACATAAACAAGTCTCGTCATTAAGGAACTCGTTTCACAGTCTCTACTTCCAGGTTGTCAAGTTCCATCCCATGCAATTTTAATATATATATATATTTTATGTAAATATATATATACACACGAAGTTGTCTGTTTTCCTTCATTGATCCCATAGGACATTTCCTTCCTCTTTACTTGCTGGCTGTCCCTCTCACAAGTGCAAGGCAAGCGAAGGCATAATCCTGTGTAACTGCAATGGCTACTTCAGTCAGACATAGGAGTGTCACGCTGGAGTGTCTGTGGCAAGGCGATGGCTGATGGGGCAATGCTGAACTCGTTCGGTTTGCACATGGACCGTGTGCAGCAGGAACAAACAAACAGAAAGGAAAAAGAGAAAACAACTAAAAACAGGAACAGAAAATCCGTGGATCGATGTATTGCTTCCTGCACCCCTGTCTCACATTATCTCTGGTCAACGTCGGCGGGAGCTGCCTTGCTTTTGTCGGGGTTCTCCTCCTCAGGCTCCACTTTGTACATTTCCTCGGAGCCCTCCTCGCTGTCATTCTCCTCTGACTCCGTCAGCAGCTCCTCATCCTTGTACTCTGCCACATCAACCACTGTTCCCAAATGCTCTTTTAGCTTCCCGTGGTGCTTTACGTGGTAGCGCTGGTTTTGGAAGAATTTGATGATAGTGTGTTTGGGGAGATCCAGCTGAGCAGAGAGGGTATGAATGGCTTCCTGGTCGGGGTAGAGACCCACATCATGGATAAAGCTTTGGAGAATACCTAGAGCTTCCAAGGAGATCTTGGTACGGGACCTTGGCTTTTTGGCACAACTGTCCTCAGCGGGTGGAGCAGGAGCCTCTTCTCTAGGTGGGGAGCTCTCCTTTGCAGGCTGAGACTGCTGTCTGTGCAACACCTACAAGGTCAAACAGACACAGATTTCATGGACATGCTGACTTGTTTGGTGCCTGAGCTAAGGGCATTGTACAGCTTTGGCCAGAAGGCTTTGGTGAAGACAAGGACTCACTAATATCCATTTCTGTTACCTTTCTTACCTGTGAGACAGCTACATGAGTAACTACAGACTGAAAAGAGAAAGGCATAGAAAATGTAAAACAGACATAAAACTACTAAAGGTGCTACTTTATAATGAGCTACAGCTTGGTGTTAAAATTTGTCACAGTCGCTTTATGGGGGAAAAAATGAAACTAGAATTGCAGAGCTTTGTGAAAATGACATCACAGTCACTTCAGCCACTCTCTATTGCTGGGTTTAGTGTCTCTTGAACAGATCTTACATCTTCATTAATTTCTTTAAGTTGAGGAGTTTTGAGTGAAATGATTATATTCCTCCATCCTGAGGAGCCCTCTGGGCAAAGACAATTTTCAGTCCCGTAACAGATTTTCACCAGCAGCATCTCCTCTTTGGCTGATTTAAATAAAGCATAAGGCACACACGGCTCTTCATGTTACTTAAAAGTAACTAAGAAAGGCCTTGTGCAGCCTTTGTTCCAGGGGAAAAATACCTGCTGTGTGTTGTTCGAAACAGAGGAGCTCCAGATGCTTGCTTTAAACCATATCTGTACACAAGAGATTACCGACAGAAATCCCCTCCAGGACTGGAGGCTGGATTTACCCAGAGGTTCCTTCAAGATGCAGGGAAATAATTATTAGAACTCGACGCTCCAGAGCTAACAAAATCAATATGGGTAAATAGTTCCTTCCTCAAGTAAAAGGGAATTCTGGCTTTTCACCCAAGAAGAAAACGTCTCTGCTGTAAACTGTAACATCCAGAAAATCAACCTGACATTAAAGCTCTCTCTAAAGGGATAAAAGAAAATAAGGATAAGTAATGAAAATGTGCTGAGAACTGTCACAGCCTGGTGACAGGCACACTCCTGGCAAGAGCACTGAAAGCAGCAGACCTAGGATCACTGACACCAGCCGAGGACGCAGACCCATGAGTGTGTCACCCAGCCCTTACTGACACACTCTCCCATTCTGTGCCCTCTGCTCCTGTCCCCTGACAGGGCAAGGCCCAGAGCAGCCCAAAAAGCCAAGTGGATTTAGCACCGGCAGAAGCAATCTGCCAGGGGATTTACAGGCAGCGTCACTGAGAAGCCTCAAGTAGCATTGCTGATCAGAAGCAGGATCCAAGCAGCAGCTAGCAGAGATAGGAACGCATCCAGGAAGAGCGTGAATTACTCAGCTTATTCCTGCTGGAGCTGGAAGCGGCTTTTTTCCCTTTTCAGCTGACAAATAGCATGAGAAACGATCCAGCCTGAAGAACGTTACAAGGCTTCCAATCAAATAGAATGAAGAAAAAAACCCAACAATACAGAATCAGCAGCAGTAAAATGTTTAATTTGAAGAAGATGAAGAGATGCCTACAGCATCTATAAAGCAATCAAACCAAAGATAGGGCTTGGGGAAGGAGGGGAGGAAAATTCACTTTACTTAACCCTTGCTATTCTGGAGTGACCTCTCCAATCAGTTAAGAACAGAGGATGCCCAACCCAGGTGTTGAAAAAGGTTGCATTTCATTTTCCTAGGTGATACAAACCCTAAAGCTACTCTTACAAGGGGTAAATCTTATTTCCCTGACTTCAGGGGGCTCACTCTGGATTTCCAGTGCCACAAGCACAGGGTTAGTGGCACCCAGAGGTTTTAGTGACACGGCGCTACCCCTGTATGAAAAAATGGACAAAGACACAGAGTTTCACTCAGGTTTAGGCTATGAGGGCATTGTGTTTCCTTCTGATAACCCATGCTGTTGATTACAAGAGAACACAATCGGCCTCTGAGGCACACCATGTAATGTGACATCTAAATGGACTTTCTCTGAACTACATCTGTAAACCATGCTGCTGGATTTGGGCAGTTGGCTTAATCTACACACAAGCCACAGCTTTGCAGAGGAACTAAGTGTTTCTGGCAATTCCACATTTTCAGGTTTTGAGTCATTATGATGCTCTTCAATCTGCAGGTAAAATTTCCACTGCCCTCACATACTGCCTGAACACTGCAGGCCCTCACAGGACGCTTTGGGTTTGTGTTAGTCATGCCCTGTTTCTGTACTGCAAAGAAAGAAACCCCACTGATGTTCCATGATTTAGGCACGCACAGGCTGCAGCGCAATAAACCCAAAATGATGGGTCTGACCTAGCATGAAACACTGCACATACTGTGGGCCGCAGAGAGAAGGAGTTACAGTGATGGCCACACTTGGCTCTACTTCCAGAGAAGCTGGCACTGGCTCAGGAGGGTGTGCGTCCCAGCATAGGTGCACAGTGTTCCATTCTGCACTCCCTCTTTCACGCCCTTCCCCACCACTCCCAGACCACAGGTGGGGCAGCCTCCTCCAAAGCCACCACCATCTGGAGCTGACTTCCCTTCCCCATCCTCCCTTCTCACTGGCTCCCCATCTACTTCCAAATCAAATGTGAAGAGAGATACTTCCTTCCATGCCCACAGGACTAATTTCCTCCATCCCTTCAAAAGAGTTCATTTTTAACCTCTACAGCCATGTCTGCCTTCTCAAGTATTTCAGAACAGAGCAGCTGTGGAGGATGCTGCTTTAGGAAGTTTGACTCAGGTAGGCTTTAACCTTACAGCTAAACAAATTTTATCCAATGACATGAAGCAGCTGCGACAGAAAACTTGCAAGAAAACAAGTATGATGGAAGTTGACTTCAAAAGATAAAGTGACTGGTCTTAAATGGCACTGTACTGAAATATGATTTGAAGGCCACAATGAAAACCATCTGGAAGCCATGTGTAAAATATAATAGTAGATGCCTACAGGGAAGGAAGTGAGATATTGAATGATTAAGTTTAGGAGAGTATATAATGTAGTGTATCATTACGGGGGTGATCAGGATTACTGCTAATAGGCTAAGGGTTTGTGGTCTTTCTAAAAATCCAAAGCCAAGAGTTAGTGGGGGAAGGGATCACCACACTGTTTGACACATACCTGCTCCCCAGGTCATGGGGTAGGAGATTTGCCTTGGGCGGGCTGGAACAGCATAGTTCCTACAGGGAGGAGAGGTGAGCAAACCCAAACCAACTGACAAACATCACGTAACTGTCATCTGTGTCTCCTCTCTATTTAGTTTTGGCTGAATTCACTCTCCCACTGATCTTTGTTTCCATTTCCCCTCACTTTCTATCTAGGATCAGAGACAGGAGAATGGTGAGTGGCTAGAGGGAGCCAAGCAGGGTGCCACACACATGTACTTGGGAACCAACCCCAGCGAGGCACTAGCTGACGCTGCTCACTCCATGAAGTGCCACCTCTCTGCAGCAGGTTAAAAAGAGGAACTGCATTTCTACATTGGAATCCTAAGCTCTCTGCTGTGGTAGTATGGGTCTGCTCTTCCCTTTGCAGATAGGGTTACTCATGTGAGCTTATTTCCACAGGATTTAGCTGAGATGACAATGTGCCCCTTACCATAAGAAATGGTACATTCTTGGAAAACAAAATTCCACCCAGGGAGGTGGAGTCACCATCCCTGAAGGTGTTTAAAGGGAGACTGGATGAGCCACTTTGTGCCATGGTTTAGTTAATTAGAAGGTGTTAGGTGATAGGTTGGACTCAGTGATCTCAAAGGTCTTTTCCAACCTGGTTGATTCTGTGATTTGCAACAGAGACTGCCCTTGCTGAAGAGCCATCACCTTCCTCTGTGCACAGACAGCATGAGCACTAACAGGCACCTCTAGTGATGGCCACTATCAGTCCTCACCAAATCCAGCAAGCAGAAAAGTTGAATGACTTTGCCTGTCCTTCACCAGGGGAGGGTTAGATTGGACATTATGAAAAATTTCTTCACCTAATGGTTTACCAAGCCCTGGAACAGGCTGCCCAGAGCTGTGGTGGAGTCCTCATCTCTGAAGGAATTGAAAAGCCATGTAGATGTAGTGTTGAGATATGTGCTTTAATGGTGACCTGGCAGTGCTAGGTTAATTATTGAACTTAAAGGCCTTCTCTAACAAAAATAATTCTGTCATTCTGTTCTCCATGATGGGGTCTTGCCTTTCAGCTTTCTTTTGCATTTCCACTACTCTCATAGCCAGCCATAATACTGCATCACCCCAAGAACTTCAATACAAAAGAGAACACGTTTTAAACTTGCTTAAGGAGTCCAAAATAAAAGGGAGAGAGAATTCACACACATTACAAAACAGAGGCTCCATACCTGTGTTTGGTACATCTAGAATCTCTTCAAGCATTCAAGCCTAGTCAGCGGGATATGCCACCAGCCTGACTCAATGCATACTTCATGTAAGCAACGCTGCTGGAAAAGCTCCTTCCCAACGACCAGCTGAAGTCAAAGGCAGTGTTCAGGACAAGCCTAGAGCTAGACTAGGCCTGTGACTGCGCTTCATTGGAACCAGCAGCTGGAATTTGCAACATTTCACCTCTAAAAGCTGAGAGCACCCAGGCAGTGCCTGGGTGCTATGTTAAGAGTTTACTTCATAGACAACCTCCATTGCCTTGCAAAGAAATTTTACAGCTAGAGAAAGCACTGTCCCTCGTGGAGATCTTACAGGAATAAGCCATCAAGGCTTATCTACTTGAAGAATCTCACACTCCTTATCCTCAGCTCCTCTTTCTTCACACATGAATGTGCAAGTGTAGAGCAGAGTATGCTGCTGCCACAAATGGGCTTGTGCCCCACTAGCCTCCCAGTCCAGGGCTCACAGGGGTGAAAGCATTAATCAGACACAGCCACTGCACCAAGGCCCTTTACAGGTTTCCCAGGAATGTCGGTGCAAGAACCTGCAGCAGAAGTTACAATTTGCACCTGCATTCATTTTCTTTCCTCTTAAAAATGCAGTTGTTAGGCTAATCTTTAGGGGTTTTTTCCCTTGCAAAAATACCTTCATTTGAGTAAACACTGCAGCACCAGTCGCAGCTCCAAGGGAAGTGTTTTCTTTGGGCGCCTTCTCACAGCGGTGATTTCACACTCTGACACTGTAAAGCTGTGTTAAAGACTGCGGTTCAGTTCCCCTGCTTTTCTTGGCTTATACAGTATCCTAAGGTCAAAACTCAGGAAAATCCAAAACCGTTATTAAAAAAGAAAAAGTATCTATGAAGTGATGACAAATTGCAGACTACAGGTGTTAGATTACATTTTGACTCCAGGCAGGTTTAATATACTTTAGTTTCCTTTTTTACAATTGCCTGTAGCAGGTACTGTTATCAGTAAGGGATTTAAAAAATATATGGTACTCAATAAAAGAAGACCATGTCAAAAGAAATCAATACGACCGTGCAAAATGGTAGGAAGTCTGACATGGATAAATATGTTCACGTTCATCTAACTCCAGACTGAGCTTCTTTTAATTTTGTAGCTTGAGTGCTGGCCGCATACCTTGTGCATTTTCCAGTGCAGCTCAGAAATTGCTTCACAAGAGTGAACGGCATTGTTAGTGACGATTAGAATCTCTGTTTGTGGAGCTGCTGTACCTTGGCTCATACAAGCCACTCCAAACTGGCCAGCCACAGCTAATGGCTGCAACAACTCGTAACCCAGCAGCCCTGGGTCCTGTTCAGCTGCAAAGACAAAGCAGGCACACAGTAAAGTGCCAAACATTCATACCTTCCCTATCACCCCTCAGCTGCTGCTAACCACTACTGCAGACGAAACATTGCACCAGACAAACCCTGTGTCCTAAACCTCTCGTCTGTGAGGTACAAGTCACTCCCCCAGCTACACATAAGGGGAGTTCAAGAGAACTGTGAGGAGAGAAAGTAGTTCCATGGGAAACCCAAAGTCAATGGCAAGTTTGGTTTGTAAGCTGGAATGTGAGCGGGTTGAAGTGATTCATTTCAACTTCTTTGGAGCATGCTCGCCACATGCTTCCCTTTGCTTGGCAGCAGTCGCGTGGCTTCAGGGCAGGAAACAGGCAGTGATCTGAAAACATGGCGAGACATGAACAAACACCCCGGCTCTGAACGGCCGCCCCAGCCCGCAGTTCTTCTCCAGGACCAGGCTGCCAAAAGTGCTCCAAAAGGTGACCAAAAAAAGTCAAAAGTCATCAGGAAGGAAAAAAAAACCCAAACCAAAACCTAACAGAACTTCCAAGTTGTGCATTGCCTTTGCCCTTCCATGCAAAGTGATAAACGTGAGCATTTAGCAAATCATAATTAATCTTGACTTGAGGGCAGGGAGAAGGAAGGTGTCCACCCTCCCTCCCCCCACCAGCACACACTGCTCCCATTAATGCTAACAGGAGCTTAGCACGCATCAAAGAGCAAATACACCACAGAACATTTTAAAGAGCTATCATCGCTGGAGATAGACTATAAATTACAGCCTGATTACACAGCACTGCTGAGAGGCTGCGCATGCAACGCAGCCGCTCAGAGCAACAGCCGCCGAGGGCAAGGTAACTTCTGGGCAGGTCTGAGGCTACTGTGAAAAATCTGTGCGGAGGAATCCTTCCCTCTCTTGGCTCTCCTCTCAAGAAGCCGTGGCACTGCTGTCTACACAGTTGTTTGAAGAATGTTTACAAGTCAGCTTGACAAAGAGAAAAAAACCTCTCTGCCATCACTTGACCACAGTCCTGATCTTATTCTTCAGTAAGGCTTGGTTTATTTCCCTCTCCTGATCCCCGTTAATGGGCAGCACGTGCCTACACAATAGCCACTACTTTGTCTGTCTAATGTTAAAAGAATAAATCACAGCGCTCTGACAAGGCAGAGCAGTGTCCCGGTGTGTCCTGGGCTGGCTGCTTTCTCTCCAGCACCCGCTCAGCTCTCCCCACAAAGGCACAGGCACCGCTTTCCTGTTGCAGTGCCTGAAAACTGGCTGATTTTATAGGGAGGCATAAACAAGCTCACGCTGACAAAGGCCAGCGGACAAGCTCTGGATGCCCCTTCTTTGACTGGTTTAACCAGGCTCACAGGTTCCCTGGACAGTGACCGTGACCAGCGGTGGATGTCCCTCTCTGGAATGCCCCACTGCAGCCCGGGAGGGTTGCCCACAGCTAGGACTCAGCTGGCAGGTGGAGGTGGCACGTACCTGCTGTACAAACACACATCAAGACGGGTTCACTCCGGCTCCTGCTGGCACAAACCAGGGCGCTGGTGACAGAGGCCGCCGCCAGGAAGCATTGCACAACACTGAGGCAGACTCTCTCCTGAAGGCATCAGTGATGGATGGCTCCATTGTCTGGGGATGGGGCACGGCCAGCACAGCTGGCACAGGGCTGGCTTGCTGCGGCCACCAGCAGGCATGTAGGACACTGCTGCCGTGCAAGTTTCTTTTGCCTGTAACCTGTGGTGGTAAAACCAGCTTCCTCTCCAAGGAAAAAAGCAGTAGCCCTGTAGAGGTTGGGACTGCCTTTCTGTATAGTGATGCTAGCCAGAGTCCCACTGCAGTGGGACTTCTGACATCAGTGTGCACACCAAGGGCCATCAAGACCTGGTTAATGCCTATCTTCTTGAAAACAAGACCATAAACTTTGTGTGCCTCTAACCTGCCCTTTCTGTGCTTTCTCTTCCCACTCTGGCATGGCTCTCTGAGGTGCTATGGCATGTAGAGCCCTGCTTGGCAGGTTCCAAATAGAGCCTGAGCTTGGTTGTGGCTGGAGAGGGGCTCTGTCAAAGACTTTGGGTTGACTCTGAGCTTCCCCCATCCCAACCCTAACCCTAATGAGGAGCTGGCAGAATGCCACAGGAACTAAGGATGGAACAAAAAGCTTTTTGGTTTGCTTTTCTGCAGACAAAATACTTCTGGTATCTGCTGTGTTGTCTTGTTTAATTAACACAACACATGTTCTCCTTCTCTTTTAAATACCAGAAGACTTTTTGTGGGCAGCGTGGGCAAGATCTTCCCTCACAATCCTCCAATCTGGAGCCACGCTTAAGGTCTAACCCCTAAACATGGTGGCACGAACAGCATCACTGTAATCATGTTGTTCCCAGTGCCAGGAGTAGGCACTGCATTATTTCAGACAGGGTATGTTTGGGTTCGATGCTGGATTGTGTGGGGGTGGTAATTATTTGTCCCATCAAAGGGCTGTTTGGGGTTCCAGGAATACCCGTCTGTACTGCTGATTTTTTACAGGGTGGGTAGTAAGGAGTGAGGAGAACCTGACTGTTATGGTTAGTGGAAATAGTAGATTTCTGCTGATAAACCACTACTCAGCACGTTTTTTGCTTTCTAGATGTAACCACCAACGTGCTTAATAACAGGACTTGAGCAAACTGGACTGTGTGAATCAAACACATAAAAGTCTAAACATTCCCTTTTTTAGAAAGCAAATCTTAAAAAGTGCATTATAATCAACTACCACGGTCAAAGCAAAATAGCCAGCGCTGCCACACACCCAACTGGCATCATGTGCTTTATTATACCCTTAGCTTGAAACTGGGTAAATAAAAATCAAGTGACCAAAGTACAATCTCCTGCACAGATCAGGGCACCGAGGACAGGAAAACTCCAAGAATCAGCTCTGAAATCCTTTGTCTTCCTCACTGCACTCTGGAAAAGGCAGGCAAGTCTGGAAGACTAAGGAAGCTACGCTGGTGTTACTGTTCCTTGTGCCCCACTGCTCTGATCTGCACCTAGTTTAAAGATCCAGCATGCTTTATAGAAAGTATAAACAGCACCTGCTGTTAATATTCACATCACTAGAGAATATGCACGTGGGGGAAAAGGAGCACTTTTTGTGTTCTTAGAACCCAGTCTGACATTTGGCCAGCAAAGCACCACTAAAATGAAACAAAGGAGAACTCTGTTATGCCCTGGGATCCATCCCTGGTTCTGTGCTACCTGCTGTGGCAAGCGAGCTCCATGGACCGCTCAGCCCTGGCTGGCTACGAGCACTCAGCTGGAAGCTCGCACTCCACAGGAGCCTGCAGCCAGTGTAGATCTGTCTGCAGGGAGCCTCAGGCTTTTCCTAGAAATGCAGAGCATCAGCCGAGACTTCCATTATGATAGAATCGTGTGGCATTTCTCAGTCAAAAGTCATTCTTTTGGTCAACAATGTCAACTGAGTGACATCAAAGCACTGCCTAAATGAAGCCTGTTCTGCCAAGCTGCTTGCCTGCGGTGGCAAGGGGTGGATATCCAGACAAAGTTCAAGCATTTGTCATTAAACAGCATATTCTGCTTGCTTTTTATTCAGAACAACTTTTGCTCTTCAAATTTGTGCTATTTTCCCTTCAAGTATGTACACTGCAACAAACCTTTTCATTTTTTAAAACTGAAAATAGTAACTTTTAAAGCACGAACAGATTTTTTTTCCCCCTTCAGTATTACAGAAGCGTGAATAACCCCTGAAAGAACTCAGGCTCTTCTGTGGCTCCAGGCTGTACCAGCCAAGGAACAGCAGCTCACAGCCATCTCTACCCACTTCACCCTGAAATATACAAAGGGTTGCACTGATGTGTGCCCTGAAAGAATGAAATGTAATGCAGTTTATAAAAGGAGCTGGACTGGAATCTTCCCTAGCTCAAAATCCAATAAAGCTTATGATTTTTATTGCATGTGGGAGTCCTTTGGTCTATGCAATACCCATTAGCAGTTTGGTCAGTCTGATAAACCAGAAAGTACTTTTGAATGTATTCTGGCCAGAGGCACCCAGGAGCAAAGTGCCTGTGCTGCACCTGATGGCCCCAGGGACACACACAGACCTTGAAATTTCTTCATTGGTTCTGTTCCATTGATCCCAAGCCTCACTCATCCCTGAATCTTGCTGGAAACACATAATGTTAGGGGTTGGAAAGGACCACTCTGCCCTGCCAAGGCAGGATCACCTAGAGCAGGTCACACATGAACACATCCAGGCAGGTTTTGAAAGTCTCCAGAGAAGGAGACTCCACAACCTCTCTGGGCAGCCTGCTCCAGTGCTCTGTCACCCTCACATTTAAGAAGTGTCTCCTCATGTTGAGGTGAAAGTTCCTATGTTCCAGCTTATTCCCATTGTTCCTTGTCCTATCACTGGGCACCACCAAAATGAGTTTGACACCTTCATTTTGAAACCCACCCCCCAGATATTTATACATGTTGGTAAGATCCACTCTCAGCCTTCTCTTCTCTAGACTTTCAGACTTTCTTCACAGGAGAGATGTTACAGTCCCCCAGTCATCCTCAGAGCTCTCTGTTGGACTCTCTCCAGCAGATCCCTGTCTCTCTTGAACATGGGAGCCCAAAACTGGACACAGGTTGGCATCATCTTAAAACTATTCCACCTCAACTTTCCAACATGTGTGAACCCCAAAAATTTACAGCCTGCTTCATGGTTCTGAGCTGGACTTTACTGGTACCCCTAGGCCAGAGCAATACAACATTCTCACTCTTGATCTCACTTAAACAAGGGAACACCAGGAGTAACTTTACTCACAGTCAGCAATGCTTCCTTGGTGCTAATCAGGCCATTGAAAAGACATAAGCAGTTTGATGTAGAGAGACAAAGAAAACCCACAGAAATGAATCAAAACCAGGATAAAATTAGAGATTAAAAGTAATAATGCTCCTTTCAGCAAACCACAGTCTGGATACACGTTAAGTGGTTAAAAAACACTATCGCTGCAAGATCTAGAGACAGAAAAAGTCTGCTGACTGCCTGCAGTGTCAGCTCAAGTTGCTGTGGTGCAACAGCATTTCCCTTGCTGGGCAGCGCTCACGGCTGCTGGGAACTCCAGACCTATCTGCAGCGAGTGAGGGCTGCCACAGCTGACCCTCCCCAGTCTCGCTAAAGGCAAACACCTACACTCCAAGGCAGCAGCTGGAGGGGAAGGAAGAAAAGCCCAGGCGTGACAGACCTGCTAGAAGAGAGCTCCATGGAGGTTCCCTCCCCAGACCAGCAGATGGTTTCCGGTTGGTCAGAGCCAGTGCCTGCTCATGCGGTTCCCTGCCTGCTTGCCTTTGTAGCTTATCTAGATCTCAGCAAGATACACAGTCTGAAAAAGAGTAGAATGGCTACATACAGAAATTAGGGAAACTAAGTATAAATGAACCTTGGTTTGCACTTGTGCAGACAAACAGAGGCATCTCTGGGGATGGCTGCAGCACTGCCAGCCCCTAACCTGCACAATCACCCCACACTGGGGCACAGCTCACGTGCAGAGAGGCTGGGCCAGGTCCACTTAATGCTGTAGTGGGCACCAAAGCTGTGCCCAGCTCTACCCAAAACGCCCTGGGAAAGAGGTCAGCTGCTTTGGAGCTGCTCCTGATGCTGTTTTGCAGCCTGGCTGCTTTAACCCTAGTGTTGGTGCCTGCTGCAAGCCACTCCGTGGTGCATCCTGCCTCACTGCTGGCCCTCGTTGAGGTGGGAATGGTGGGGGGAATGGGGCACTGGCACACACCAGAGCCTGCTGATGGGGTCTGTACAGCTCTGGGCAGGAGCTGACTGTTGCAGTGCTGTGCACAGGAGCCAGGCACGATCCCACCAGCAGCCTAAGCACAGGCTACCATATGGAAAGGGCATTCTCAAATGAAAGCCCCAAAGCCAGACGAGACCTGAGCAAAGGACAGTTTCACTTAAAGGAAATCTCTGAGGTCAAGCAGCAATTAACTGAAAGGTTCTGATTGAATCTGCTATTGACTGGCTCCCAGCAGCCACCCTCCTATGTCTGGTACCTTCTGGGCTGTCTAGGTGCCAAGACATTAAACTGTCAATAATCTATTAATACAAAACAGTTCCCCCCGCCATGCTCCCCCACACAAATATGCTCATGCTAAGGAGAGGCACTAAAACGATGGGAATTTGGGAAGCAAGTTGGAAATGAGCTTTTGAGGGTATTTCTTTGCTGGGTATCTGCTGAAAGTAGTGCAGCATTCATAAACAATGTAACACGTAGTCTATAACTACAGGGAAAAAAAATCGGGCTAAAAAAACCCCCACTCCCCTCAGCCATGATTGAGACCATACCCTGTAATCTGGCTTTCTTTCCCAAGCCATCTTTAAGCAGTCTAAGTTAGATTTAATTAACAATTTACAACAAGGAGAGAGAAGTTATTTAAAAAGAGGCCTACAGGTCCTTAACATTCAGTGTCTGGGAAACAGTTGTATGCAAGGAAAAAAAAAAAAGGAAAAAGTTTTAATGAATTTAATAGAGAAAAGCACTTTAATTAAATGCTGTCAAAGAGGATTGTATTAATGACTGCACACAAAGGAATTTAAAGCCAGCCAAGTATATTTAGCAAATAGGAAGTAGGCTTTCAGAGGCTGCAACTATTTATGTTTCTGCCATTGCAATGCATCTAGGAGACGGTGCTGCCAATTGCAAGCAGTTATGTTATTAGATATGATTTTATTTATTATGGATTATTAAAATTTCAAGTGCTGCAGGGAATGCATTTATTTCCCTTCCAAAATGAAAGAACAAAGATGTTTCCTGCTTGCTCAGTAAGAGGAAAAATAGAAGAGGAAATAAATAATAAATAATAATAATAACTTAGCACTTAACTAGCAAAGTGCTGTCCAGATAGATCTATTTCTGAAGCTTGTTGACTCCTGGAATTTCCAGTGTGTCTCTTTCTTTCTGCTATAACTGGATGGATTCAGGGTTGCTACCACAGTTTCCCTCCAGATAGCAGAGAAAGAGAAGCCAGCCCCAACTCCTCACAGGCAGCATACAACTGCTTCTTGCGCCCTGTGGTAACGCAAAGGACTGCTGCCATCCTCTGCAAGCTTCAGATCTAAACATTACCGAAATCCAGAGAAGTGATGAAAAATGATAGGATGAGAGGGAATGGCTGTAATCTTGAGGAGGCTGCTGATTGATACCCGCCTGAACATGAGCCAGCAGTGTGCCCAGGTGGCCAAGAGAGCCACTGGCATCCTGGCCTGCATCAAGAATGGTGTGGCCAGCAGGAGCAGGGAGGTCATTCTGCCCCTGTACTCTGCACTGGTTAGACCACACCTTGAGTACTGTGTTCAGTTCTGGACCCCCCAGTTTAGGAAGGACATTGAGATGCTTGAGCGTGTCCAGAGAAGGGCGATGAGGCTGGTGAGAGGCCTTGAGCACAGCCCTACGAGGAGAGGCTGAGGGAGCTGGGATTGTTTAGCCTGGAGAAGAGGAAGCTCAGGGGAGACCTTATTGCTGTCTACAACTCCCTGAGGGGTGGTTGTGGCCAGGAGGAGGTTGCTCTCTTCTCTCAGGTGGCCAGCGCCAGAACGAGAGGACACAGCCTCAGGCTGCGCCAGGGGAGATTTAGGCTCGAGGTGAGGAGAAAGTTCTTCACTGAGAGAGTCATTGGATACTGGAATGGGCTGCCTGGGGAGGTGGTGGAGTCGCCGTCCCTGGAGCTGTTCAAGGCAAGATTGGACGTGGCTCTTCGTGCCATGGTCTAGCCTTGAGCTCTGTGGTAAAGGGTTGGACTTGATGATCTATGAGGTCTCTTCCAACCTTGTTGATACTGTGGTACATTTAGAGTGGAGATTAGGGAGAAATGCCTTAGAGTGAGGGTGGTAGGACACTGGAAGAGGTTGCCCAGGGAGGTCATGGCTGCCCCTGGATATGTTCAAGGCCAGGTTGGATGAGGCCTTGAGCAACCTGGTCTAGTGGAAGGTGTCTCTGCCCATGGCAGGGAGGTTGGAATTAGATGATCTTCAGGTTCCTTGCAACTCAAACCATTCTGTGAATCTATGAATCTAGCTTACCAGACTAAGATTAACTTTTTTTCCAGACCTAACCAAAAGACTTAGCATTCACTTCAGCCCCTAACAACCATGGGTATGCATTTTGGCAGAACCTGCACACCCCCCTCAAAATCCCTGTGAGGGGACTTGTGGCAGGCAGGCAGGAGACTCTTCACCATCCCCCTCCCACGTGCCTTGGATTCCAGCACAGCATATCCAATGTTTATGGCCTACTAAGAGCATAACACAGGACCCCAAGCCATAAATTGGAGAAAGAGCAACCCAAAAATTCACATTTTATACTCTGATGGGACAAATAGTATCAATCTAAATTTAATCCAAACTGGAAACCAAGGAATGTTTTTGACACAAAGTTAATGAAATGGCTGGGTCTGGAATATCCAGGCTATGTTCTGTGATTTACCACATCCTTTCTGCCATATGCAATGGTAAGAGGTTAAATAACCATTTCAGATGCTTCAAAATTCTGAGGGCTCCACCAGTTCCTGTATTCCTTGGTTTCTGAACACAGAGTCCCTTTTATGTTAGGCACCACCATGTGAGCTAGTCCCAAAGTACTGGTTTCAAAATCTATTCATTTGTCCAAGACCTTTACCTTCTCGTTTGGAACATGAAGAAGTGAGTAGAACTGGGGAAAAAGAAGAAGAGGAGGCTCATGGGGGATTTTATTACTTTCTGCAACTACCTGAAGGGAGGTTGTGGCCAGGTGGGGGTTGGTCTCTTCTCCTAGGCAACCAGTGACAGAACAAGGGACACAGTCTCAAACTTCACCGGGGAGGCTTAAGCTATATGTTGGAAGAAGTCCTTCACAGAAAGATTGATTGGCCACTGGAATGCCCAGCGAGGTGGTGGAGTCACTGTGCCTGGAAGTGTTTAAAAAGAGACTGGGTGTGGCACTTGGTGCCATGGTTTAGTTGATTAGATAATCCTGGGTAATAGGCTGGACTTGATGATCTTGAAGGGGAAGAGGCTCAAGGGGACATCCACTTCCTTTCACAATGTGAGTAGCATCATAAATGGCAAAGTTCAATTTTCTAAATACATGATTTGATTTTTATTTAAGACTTTTATTGAAGTCACATGTGATGTGTGTTGGGAATGCAGCCTTTGTTGTTCCACAGCCAGGGATCTTGCAAACAGCTTCACTTTGTCCGTGCCAAGATATTTTGGAATATTCTTTGGAACACTGTAAGCGTAGATGACTGTGAGAAAAAAAAATATGTGCTACTGTACTTCTGGATAGTGGATGTGTGAGAATGGTGTGTGCACACACACAAACATCTCCCCTTCAGTCTGCAGTTCCTAATTTGTTCTTACTTGGGTTTACATCTTGACAGGGGCTTGCACCAGTGGTTTGGACTGAGGTTGATGGGGTCCAGCTATAGACTGTTTATGAAGGCATGCAGTCATAGGATGAGGGACAGAGGTTTCAAACTAGAGAAGAGTAGATTTGGATTGGATATTAGGAACAAGTTCTTTACCATGAGGGTAGTGGAACACAGGAAGAGGTTGCCCAGGGAGGTGGTTGGGACTCCATCCCTGGAGATATTCAAGGTCTGGCTTGACAGGGCTGTGGGCAACCTGATCTAGTTGAGGATGCCCCTGCTGACTGCAGAGGGTGTTGGACTAGATGATCTTTGGGGGTCTCTTCCAACCCAGAACATTCTATGATTCCTACATAGAAGTCTATACAAATACAGAACATACAGAGCATCCTAACCCTGAAGAAAACACTTCCTTGCACACACCGCAGTCTTGTTTCCCTCCCCATGTAATTTTTGTGCTTGCCTTTTTGCACAGAAAGACCAGCTGGCTCTGGTTGGGCTCTGACTTTACCCTAAGAGTTCTGTAAGGAGCCTGAGAATAGTGATGCAGATGGCCACCAGGCATTTAGACATCTCTAAAGCCTGCTGATATCATTTATGTACAAGTGTGAAAGACAGAGAATAGCTGGGGAGCATTAAAAGGAAATTAAAAAGTGCAATATTTGTAACTGCAAACATTTTCAAGCATAAATGGAGCACAGGCTCAGCTCACAGCTTTGCAGCCTTACGGATTTGCCTGCTACCAGCCGACAAGATTCAAAAGTTCTGTGAATGTGAAGAGCTTTATTTAGTACTCTTGCTGTAGATGTTTGCTCATCCTCAACCTGCTACAACACCATACAACATTGGCAGCTCAGCACTTATGAAGGAGGGCCAAGACTTGAAGAAATGAGAGCTAAATCTGGTCCAGCTGTGTGTGAAAGGCAAAGGGGTAAGGTGGCAGGGGCCAGAGCTACAGTGACGCAATTTGCCAAGAAGATGACCTCCCAGAGCAAGACCAACACTAACCACCACCCAGCTGATCAATGCCAGGTCTCTGCAGTCCTAAACCTTTTAAGTGAAGTTTCTACCTGGAGCAGGGCAGCCTCACACAAGCTGCTGTCTGCCTCAAACAGAGCTGCACGTCCTGCATGGCAGCATGTGTGTCCTGAGCTCCAGGGACTGCCCTTACCTCTGCTGCCAGTGCCCTCAGAATCTTTGTTGTAAGAAGGCAGTGAAGAAAAATACCAGCCATGTTCTCAGGACTTCCTTGCTCATTCCTGCCCTGTCCTCAGTTGATCCTGGGCCAAATGAAAACTATCCAGGGGCAGGTGGCACTGAGATGGCCTGACATCAGAAGTCTGAACAAATGCCAGGAGGATGTACTATTTCAACAAGGGGACCTTATTACCCTCTACAACTACCTGAAAGGAGGTTGTAGCCAGGTGGGGGTTGGTCTCTTCTCTTAGGCAATCGGTGGCATACCAAGGGGACACAGTCTCAAGCTGCACTAGGGAAGATTTAGACTGGATGTTAGCAAGAAGTTCTTCACAGAAAGAGTGATTGGCCATTGGAATGGGCTGCCCAGGGAGGTGGTGGAATCACCGTGCCTGGAAGTGTTTAAAAAGAGACTGGGTGTGGCACTTGGTGCCATGATTTAGCTGATTAGATAGTGCTGGGTGATAGCTTAGACTCGATGATCTCAAAGGTCTTTTCCAACCCAAGTGATTCTGTGAACAAGCCTAAATTTGCCACCTCAGAAAAGAAAGGAACAATCCCCTTTACTTATTTCCCATTTTTAGGGTTAAATGGAAGAACATTAAGCCTAAACTGATCTCAGAACAGAAGCAGTTTTGCTTTAATTGCAAGTCCACTGCCCGCTATCATTTCCAGGAGTATGGCAGGTGTACAGCTAATAAAAAGCAGCAGCAATTTTCAGCCACAGAGATGCCCACACTAAGGATTAACAGCCGAGGAGGCAGGTTTGGCTGTAGCAGTCAAAGCTCATCAGCTTCCCACTGCAGTCATGGTAATGCCTATATCTAGAAGCTCTGCTGGATACCTCAGAGTCCTGTGTAAAGGCTTTGCTGTCTGATATGCACTTGCAGGTACTGCTGTCTGCAAAGAGTCCCTTGTCCCCACCGAAGAGCAGACACACACCTGAGAAAAATGCAGAGTAAGTGGCATTTGCAATACATGTTGCCTTCAGCTTTAACCCTGCACAGAAAGAAGAGTTACATCATTTGAGACTTTTTTCAGTGGTTTTCGCATGGCTTAGGTTGAAAGGAGACACAGATTAGCTGATTGATTAGAGAAGGAGAATGGAACTCCAGATCACTGAGGGAGTCAGACATTCTCCACTCGCAAAACGAACAAACCTCGTTCTGATGTGCATTTCCCCCTGTAGTTCTCAAAGACAGAACAAACACTCCAGCTGCAGCCCAAGAAGCCAAAGCTCTGAGCTTTCCCAGTGGAACGAATAAACCTGCAATACAAGTATCTCCACAAGTCCACCTGGGCTCATGGAGTACAAGTTGTCACACCAACCTTGACTACTGCTGTCTGAGCAAACATCACATCCTGCCACGGGTCAGGGTGCTGAGGATCAAAGAGCTGTGGGTATCCAGCTGTGGTCTGTCTTCTGAGTGCAGAGGAACCGTCAGAGAGCAAAATGATCTGGGTGCAGCCATTAAGAAGGAATCACAGGGCATACCAACACAAAAACGTGTCTAGGTAAAGCAGTAAGCACCGAAGTCGAAGAGCTAGCACAGTTTGGGAAAGCAGGTTTTGTCCAAGTCTCCCAGGCTACTTAGTCTGTATTCCCGGTGTGAGGAATCCCCTGCTGTAACCCACACAAACAGGGCAAGAGCTCATTGGGCACATCACCCCATTAAGTACACCATATTCCCTTATGGAATAACAGAGCTTTGCTTCACTCACCCTCTGTGATTGGCCAAGTATTATTAATTAATATTATTTTTAAAGAAAAGAAGCACTAAGGCTCCCTGTTTTTCCCATTTGTATGCTCTGCTCTGTGTGACCCATGAACCCTACAACATTGTTTGGAAGCAGATCTTTCACTAGGAAGCACCACTGTGGTATTCATTCCTCTCCTTATTACTTCTAGAAAGGGAATATGAAATTAGTTTCACTGGACTGCCATCACCACTTGCCTTGACCCACTTCCACGAGGGCTCTGTGTTCTGATCCTTTGCATTTCATTGTCGTTTCTGAAATATTTGTCCCTTTCCATCCCTCACCAAATAGCAAAATTAGTATTTCATTTACTTCTGTGGGATGTTGTTTTCTGCATATTTAAAGAGAGACCACAATGTTTGCAGTGAACACACAATACAAAAGAGCTTTCCTACAGCCTTCTGCTGTGCCTTCTTTTATTTACTGGTGTTCCTCCATGATTTATGATCTGAACTATTGTAAATTGCCAGATTTGTCTAAATCAAAGCTTCTGAGGAAACAAAAAAAGGGCGGAGGGACATCATTTTAAAGAAGTGACAGCAGTAGCAGTATATCAGCAAACGTGTGAAACCATTCCTGTTTCTTTAAAGTCGACATTTAACTGCTCTTAAATCAGTGTGTAGCCAGTAGCTCTGTCTGTCAGCCCAGGCAGAAGTGAGCTCAAGGTCTCCCTGCTCTGAGAGGCAGCAGGCAGCATGCTGCAGCCGTGGCTCCTCACTCTGCAGAGCCAGGCCTTTTCACCCCGGTGCTCCAGAGCCAGCAGCTTGGTTCATCTTTTTTTCCCAGCTGAGGCAGGTTCCTCTGCCCTGGCAATTAACAAAGAATTAGCACTACATTAAAGTGCCAGGCAAGATGCTTATTCTCTGGAGTGGTCACCTTGGACACAGCAGACCAACAGCGGGAGAAGGGAGACAAATTAAATTTCCCATGGCCTAGCATATCTGTAACAAACACTGAGCCCCTGGCTGGCAGCAGGGAATGCCTCTGGCACTCCTCAGCATCAGCCCTCCAGAAAGGTTCAACCTCAGCAAACGGTCTGGGAAGGGTGGGTTTTAGTGAGGGATGGAAAATAAGACAGGGCATCCTCATCTCTGCAGAGCAAGAAACTTATTGCAGAAGCATGAGGACTGCTTGTTGCACAGTGACTACTGTGCATTCTGTCCAACGGCTCTACCTGATGGCTGGGCCAGGCCAAATGTCAAGCCAGGGGACAAGAGGACAAAACTATAAGGATGCTTCCAGCATATCCTCCACCCCTCCGGAACCTATGGCTCAGGCTCTCCATATATCAGAAGCGATGTCGTTGTGGTACCCAGCTAGCAACCATCTCACAGGTCCCTCAGTGCCACAGCAGCACTTTGTCAACATGCCATATTGCAGAGAACAGGAAGGAGAAAACCACTTAGTGCATGCTTGAAGCTCCTTAACACCTAAGCCAGCAGCTGTGGCCAGCTCAGCCTGCACATCCAGCAACACGTAGGTGCCACAGCATGGGTGCTCTGCTCCCAGCACAGGAAGGAAAATCCATGCTCCAGCATGTCCATATGGTCACACCCACTGCCGCCAGAGAATGCAGTCGTGTCACAGAGCTCCACAGGGCTCACTTTTTATGACTCCCCAGCACAATAACAAATAAATCAAGTGTGCAGGGAGGAATTTCTTGTGCACTGAGCTTCCACTATGGACATTTTTCATTTCAGAAAAGGCAAAATATTTGATTGAATGGATTAATATACGGCTGATGGGAAAATCTAATGGAAGACAGAACCCAAAGCTAAACAGTAATACTGAACAGAGGACAAGGACCTGCCATGAAAGAAATAACAATCCCTTAAATATCAAGAGCCAAGTTGTGCCCAGTTGATCCTTTGCAGCACTACAAAGGCTGCCCCACTGTGCACACCCTGCTGAGAGAGGACAGAGAGCACACTGGGCACTGGGGAGATCCCCTCGCTGAAGGTGTGCCTAACCCTGTAACTGGCCCAGGAACTACACAAAGCCCCATCACCATTCAATCTCTGCCATTTCCAAGAGGCCATACCAGGAAAAAGGCTTAAATCTATCTACCCATTATCTTTTGCCTGCCACACCTCTTATGATGACAGACAGGATTTCCTTCCAAGTCCTTCAGGATGACAGCAGGGTGATCCCAGCCCATAGAGGCCTGGACTGTGGTGGCAGGGAGTTCTGGCAGCCTGTCTGCAAGCTTTCTCAGGCTCACAGCTGGAGGAGCAGGAGCCTGAAGCATCAGATACACGTTACTGCACACATGTCAAACTCATCAGAGCAGAGAAAAAGATAGGGTGGGTGGAGAGAGAGCAGAGGTAAGCGCCTCCTGACTGATTTGGTGTTAACAGGACTGTGCCTGCTGTCGTGCACAGTGCTGTGGCTTGTACCTTCTTCAAAGGACTGTCATCTAGACACCAAGGCTACAGGTAAGGGCTCCACTTACAGTGCATTTCTCACTAGCAAAGCCTGCAAAGCAAAGTAGGTCAGAGACTACAGCTTTTAGATGTTTCCATCCCCTGCTAAAACTGCAGCCAGGCACCCTGGTAGACATTCTGCACCCACCACTGCTTTGAGAAGAAAATGAGAGCTGCTTTCCCACTTGACACTACAGGGGGAATTTCAGATAGGCAGAATGTAATTACTTGGCCTGGAGTTCAGCCAGGAGCACGGCCCGAGACCCCTACCCTTATGTAAAGTGTCACAAAATCTCCAATGACTGCAAGTGTGAGGACCTGAGCTTTATGTCTCTGGCTGCTGTCATTGATTCTTCATGGCTAATTACTTAATAGTGACCCTTGCAGCAAAGCCAAAACCCAAACCTTGCTGCTTGAAACAATCCAAGTCCCAGAGACTGAAAACTACACAAAAAATTGCTTGGTGCAGGCTATCTTTTTCCAGTAGGGAGCAAACCTCCTGCGTCTTGCACTGGTAGCAAGCCACTCAGAAACCTACTGGGGTTTTTGGATGGGCAAACAGAGCTTTAGAATGCAGCACCCCCAACCCACAAGCCTACTGTATCAACTGCAGAGCAGGGTCTCTAGAGTTTTGCTGTATGTAGTTGCCAGCTGGTTCCATTTATTTTTCTTCATTTTTCATATTTTGACTGTAATAAATAATTAATCCATGGCTTTGTAACTTGCTGACAAATACAAATGCATCGCATTCCAACGAGGTGTAACATGTCACTCACAGGAGCCAACCTGCACGATGCAGAAAAGTGATGTGCAGAAAGCTTGGAAAGTAGGCTAATCATCAAGGTCACCCATCAGAGCTCAGGGAAACTTTTTCTTCAGCCTGTCCTTTGGAGGATATTCCTACTTGTTACAGGCAACAGAATCCCACACATTAGCTCATCTCTTTACCCTTGATAGCTCTTTCCCTCTCAGATACCACAAACTATTGAGAATGTGGAAGGCAACACTTGCAACGTTAATTACTTAGAGCGCTTCCCCTGGTCTGAGAATCTCAACACCTGGAAACACACTTTTGGCTTCCAGGTGAAGACAGAGTGGAAGCAAGAAGGAAGTTGATTGCAGAAGAGACAAAGGAGAGTGAACTAGGCAATATGTAATCTGGGTCGGTCCAGTGTGCTTCAGAAGGGGCAGGACTACAAGACAGAAGTACTTCCTGCCTATGGATAAAGGTGACTAGAGAGCTGGAAGCAGTGCTAGTGGCAGCAGAGCAAAAGCAGTGAGAAAGAATAGAGGCTGAATGCCAAGGTTCGCAGCAAGAGCAGCAAAGCAGTGCAAGCTGCCATCAGATGGCAATGGGGAGAGCAAAGGTGGGAGGAGGAGCTGTGAGATCATCAGAGAAATGTAGCATGGACAATTCAGAGTGGTTACGCAATGGAATCAGGTATAGGGAGTGCCAGTGGCCAGCCAAAAGGATGGTCTGCAGTGTCACCTCAGCCTAGATTGAAAAAACATCTCCTGAGCCTCTCCTGGCCACCAGCAGATGTCTGAGTTTGTGCCGTGCATCACTAGTTATTAGGGAGACTCACAGGGCTGATTTTATCTTCTGCCCAAAGCTGGAACTGCAGAGATGAGAAATCCTGCAGTATTTTCCTGTCAGCTTTCCTACACAGATAAGTGTATTTGTTCCTCATTCTATTAAGGCCTGGGATAAAGACGAAAGAAGGATGCACAAACCAAAAATTCATTCGAGTCACATGGTGGTAGAGAGAAGTGAAACAACCCTGGAGAGGCTGTAAAATGAAAGCCTGTTCCCCTGCAAACCATGGACTTACTATAGTCCTTTTAGAAATATGTTCAGCTTTCAGTGGATACCTAAAAAACACTTCTCCACATGACACCCTTCAAACCCTTGTGTTACCCCTGCACAAACTTCCTCTCCTACCCTCCTACTCCTCCTGAAGTGTCATCTGGCTCCTTTGAATAACAGCAAACGTTCAGGCGCAGTTGCTGTTCACCACCATTTGAGAGTGGGTATCAAGGTGCTCAGGCTGTGAGGAGCAGCAAGTGACTAAGTCCCCCACTCCTGCTTCCTCAGTAGCTGCACACTTCTTGCCGAGGGACATGTTTGTATTCTTCTATAAGCTGGGAGCTTTAGACAGCTACCCCGTGTCTCAGACACAACTGCTGACACAGAGGGGCCTTTATGGCATTGCTGCTGCTGCCCTGGCTGTGCTGAGTGGCAGGGATGGGCACATCCCCCCTCTTCAACCACGAGCACAACCGTGCACACACTCAAATGCTGCAACATGCATGTAGTGAGCCCTGAACTTGAGAGCTGTGGCCTGCATTTGGCCCTATGAATGGATGAAAACTAGTGTCTCACCTTGCAAAAGCAGAAGACAGCTGGAACCAGCTGCTTCTCTCTACCTCCAACAGCTGTCCCCCCTCTGCCAGAGACCCTGAGAAGGAAGACTGCTCTCTGACCTGCACGGGCTCAGGCGTGAGCTGGACAACGTGCTGCATACGCTCGCTGTGGTGATGCCTGGACTCCTCCTCGTAGATGACATCCCTCTCGTGTTGTGGGAGGTTCAGGAAGCGACGAATGGTGCAGAGGTTCTCCCAGAGGGTGCGGTTTTCTGGGCTGGGGTTTTCCTTCCAGCGAAGCAGCTCACACAGCCAGCCCTGCAAAGGAAAGGTCAGCACAGGTAACTCACCCAGCACCTAGATGGGAGTGAATGGTCAGCTAGATCTGAAGCTCTGTCCTGCAAATTGTATTGGTCTTATCTTGCACGGAACACCCCCTACCCTCTGCTGCCCTTTGGCCTCAACAACTCCTTCATGTTTTATTTCCTGCCAAGTGGAAAACAATCCCAATCATGAGTGCTTAACAGGAATGAGGAAGCACAGCATTTCACCTCCTTTTATAACCACACCACCTTTAAAATGTTCAGATAGAAATATTTTTCTTAAAGAAAGCCAGAATTAAAATAAAGATGCATTTCCACTTCTCTTTCAGAGCCCCTTTATTTCTTCATCCAAGCAAAAGAAAAGGAGATGTAATCCCTGAGACTTGTTAACAACCTTCATGGTGACATTTGAAGCTGCAAAACCAGAAATTCAATCGCTACTGAAAACATTTAGAAGATACTACCAAGTAAAGACCTCCGATCTACAGTCACTATGTGGCACTGACTCCCTCAGCTCTGCACTCCACAAAAATTTAACAGCTTTAAATACTCAAGTGGCCACTCAAAAGATGCACACTCACAGAAAGGGAACCCTCTAGTATTTAACACAAAAGCAGCATAGTCATAGAAAGCAGAAGTTATAGGAGATCAAGATGCTAGGTGGAGGCAATTCCAAACCCAACTACAGGACACAATAATAGCAAATTTTATTCCTGCTGTATGGTTTTAAGGTTAGCTTGATGAGTCTCCAAAACATTAGCACTGTGTGAGATCATATGGGATCTCTCCACAGGGAACAAAGCTGAGAACCCTGGAGTGGGATGAGGAATCACTCTAAACCACGGAGCCAAACAGAGAGCACACAGCAATAGCTGTTATGGTGAGGATGACCCCACGTGCGTGTGGTGGTGACCTGGTGTCCCTAGCAGGTTAACCAAGGACGGTGGCTGCCATAACTCTTGTCTTGGTGGGGAACCACAGGACACAGCCAGTCCCACCTAGGACTGGGGACAGTGAGCTCTCTCCTGTGCCTGCACTCAGGAGATGCCACATAAATGACAGAACCTGAGGAGATAATACGGAGGGAGGATGCTGTCAATATGCCTCACTGACTCCCATCAAAATATTTTACCTAGTAGCTCTATAACCCATCATTTTCCAGCTACAACTCAGCATTTCTACATCATTTTGACAGGCACCTTACAACACCTAAATGAGAGCTTGAGCGACGTGAAAAATGCTCAGAACCAGAAGCAGCCAAAATGGTGCTCTTCCCAACGGTGACCAGGGCAGGCTGGTCCAGCCAGGATCATCACCAGCCCAAGTGGGATTTTGGTATTGCTTTTTTTGTGTGACAACTTGTAAGCCATTGACAACTTCTCCTCTGCACTCTAAACCCGGCATATAATATCATAAGCCGTTGTTTGTCTTACTCTCCACTGTGTCTTCTGCCTTCACCCTCCCAAAAAAGGCAAGATTTGATTATCTCCGCTGCATCAGCCAAGACAGCAACACCAGCTGTTCTCATTGTGCAGCCTCTTCCTCACGGCCTACATGTTAATAACCTGATCATTCCATTTTCTCCTTCAACTGCCGGCTGCAGCACAGCGAAGAGACAAAAACCCAGGCCCATCTGCAGCAGCTGTAGGCACTGAACTGTGAAGCCACCAGGGATTTATAAACTAATCTGTAACACAACACTGCCTTGTTTTTACAAGTGAGAGGCCACATTTGTGCAGACCTGATCTTTTCTTGCAATAAACTAGGAGAGGTGCAAGGAGGAGGTGGGGGGGGGGGGTTGGGGAGCAAGGGCAAAAACAAGATATCTAATCATTTACTTGGGGAAGAAAATCATCTGTGTTGTACTTTCAGTGTTTTGCCTGGTATGTCAGCAATCTCTTGGCCAGGTTATGTCTGCATTTTAATGTGGTATGGCCACATCCCTTGCCCTTAGTTCTCCCCATTTCCTCTGTTCTGAAATCCCCCAAACTTCCTCTCTCTTAGAGAAAAGACAGAAAGACAATCCTCCAGCTCCACAGCACTTTGTCAAGGGTTGCTCCATGCAGAGGAAATAATTTCTGAAAGGGAAAATAAACCATCTGTGGGAAAACTAAGCTCCTGCTTCTCCCTGTTTTCGACAACCTGAACAAGTCTCTTTCCAACATTCCAAGCAGGTACATTTAACATCTCCTAAGGGATGCTGCAGCACCAAGATAGAAAATACACAAAGTGTTGCACCTGGCAAAGCTGGAGCCCTGCACAGGGCTGACCCAGGGCAGGAAGGCTCCTGGGGCTCTCCTGAGGGCTGCTGACATTTGCTCCAGTGGAGCCCTGGGATGGTTTGGCAGAGCCACGTCCCCTTCCCAGAGCTGGACCTGCTAGCCTGATGGCGACTGCTGTACCTTGATTGATCTGCCCCGTTATAATCAGCACTCATTACAATCACTTAGCCCAACACTACAGGCCTCATTATGGACTAGGCACTTGCTGCCATTAGTCTTTAAGAAGGATGGCGCTCAATTTGCCTGGCAACATGCAAGGTCCTGACCTTGGAGCTATTAGGGAAAAGATTAGACTGCAGTGTGACCATGTGTGCAGACATGAGCAAACTAAATTAATTTCTGGCAAAGGAAGGCATCAGGCAAAGAACTGCCATCCTGAGGACACCTGAGAACTTCTCCATTCCCCAAAGGAGATAAGATAATGGCACGTTTAAAGGAGCCTGGTTCTGAAGGTGAAGCACATCCGTGGTATTTAGAGAGATATTAATCCAGTTTCCCCACAAAGTATTTGCTTGGCTGATCAGATTAAGGGATCTAGCCTTCAACAGCACACCCCCACCACAGCAGGCCCCAAGAAATCTGTGATACTTCACAGACTCAGACATATTGCACCATGTGTACCCAGCTGCTACAATAATTAGCTTATGAATGTATCAGCTGGTTCTGTGATTTTTATAAATAATAACTAACCCACGGAGCAGAAAGACTTTCATGAGCCTAATATTACCGAGGAATTGCAAGGTGTGCCTAACTCTGAACTGTCATTGTGCTAAATGCCCTGGCTTCTCTCAGCCTGCCCAGGACTGGATCTTCCCCCAGCACCACTTACAAATTTTTTTTTTCCTATCAGCAGTGTATTTGTGGCAGCTTTCTTCACAGCAGCCAGCAGTCATTCACCCCTGCATACACACATGTACATGCATGGTACAGCTGCATGCAAACCTCTTATCTGCAAGCAAACCTCTCCTCTTGTTGCTCTTGTCCTACCCTTCTCTTTCACCCTCTTCAGCAGCCCTTCCCTCATCCATCCTCCAGTAGCCAGGAGTTGGCTTTGGCTGCTGCCCCGAGCAGTTTCTATCTGATCGCCACTCAGCGCCTCTCCCCGGCACAGATGAAAAGTCTGTCTCAGATTCCTTTCCTTATTTATTTAAATCATCTTAGCACACCATCCAAGAAAGTTCTGCAGTACCAGATAAAAAAAAAAAAGAGGGGGAAAAAAAAGTGTAAATGTCAAATAAAACAGTGACAGATGACGGTATTCTCTATTGAATAGCACCGTTTCTTCGTGCATGTTCAATGAGAACTCATGAATTATTAATAGGCAAATCTCCTTTTTCTGTTAAAAATCTCAACTTGGGGTTTTTTGGTTGCCTCTTTTTCCCCTCTTCCCCATCCCCCCCCCCCCCCCCTTTCTTTTTATTTATTTCTTTGGGTGTGTGTATATTACACAGAGCTTTCCAAGAGAATTATTTCATTTAAGAAATGCTAACATCCAGCAATTCTTGGAGCTACTGCCATTCACAGTGAATTTCCATCTATAGCTGCATTTGTTGGCATGAAGGAGGAGAGTGAAGTAGGAGACGTTATCTCACCACCTTTCTCCCCACTCATCCATGACATCTGAGCTCACTGCCTCACAAGCAAGCCCAACACTGCTGTGAATAGGCTGCAAATCTGACAAACAGCATATCCCTCCCCAAACCCGTGGTGCACTGCCTCTGATCCTGCCTCCCCTGTGCATCCCAAGCCCTACGCCACTGCACAAGTTGCCTCCTGGCTGCCACTGTCACCAGGACATGTGCCAGTGTGACACGTACCAGTGACAACATGGTGGCAGAATCTGGCCCCTAATGTCAGCTTCTAAGGTTCTCAAACAGGAATGTCTTGCATTAAAAATAAAGAGGAAGAAAACCAGGACAATTAAAAGATGCTTTTGGCTCCACAGCCAGGCACACCCAGTGCTTGTGGTTACAAGGAATTCTGTTCAGAACTTCCTTCATTTCACCCCAAAACTTCTACAGTCATCCAGAATGCAGCCCAATTTAGCTCATTAGAGAGAGCTGCAGAGAAGCACTGGCCTCTATTTTTGTTGTTCTCATGAGACAAGATAAACATTTTCTACGCATTTTATTTGATAAAACAAATAATATCGCATTAATGTCCTATTTTTAACCTCTCCCTCTGTCTCCTAATCAAATACATTTCCACATAGCTAAGCAAACAACAACAAAAATCTGCAGGAAGCCAGCTATTGCCATTGTGCTTTTATGCTGTTAAAGGAGCAGCATGGTAACTGCAGCAAAGCATCAGTCCTGGCCACTGCAGCCCCTCCAGGGACAGTTAGCTGGTGGAGCCTTTGCCAGCTCTACTCCCTGTCACTCACCCCTCAGCCCCTTCCTTTTAGCAGCAGGACTCTTTCACTCCTGCTAGACTTGCCCTGGAGTAGGGGAGGCTCCTCAGGCAGCCAGAGGAACCAATCCTCAATCAACAAGGTCAGGTTTCCAGCCCTTGGTAAAGGTATACAGACATCCTGATCCCCAAATCTTCTTCCTGCAGATCTGCTGACTTGCAGCAAGCCAAAGACCAGACCTCTGATGGACAAGGTGTACGGGGAGAGTTCAGGCCCAGTTAGCCTGGGGCTACAGGCCTGTCTCACACCTCAAGCGGCATCTCTACTGAAGGCCACCTCAGGAGGTGGCAGTTAGGCATCCACAGTGACTTAGTCACCAGTAGCCTTTCCACTCGGGCTGGACTGTGAAACACTGTGAGGCTGGATAAAGCTTCAGTTCAGCTGACCTTGTGCTCCCCTGCACTTAACTCTGAATTGGAATTAATAACTGGTACAGTTAGTTTTCTGTGCTGACATTTTCTTGGGTCTCCAGTGAAAGCATGAGTAGGCAAAGGCAGAGTGATTCAGGGCTAAATCTCCAAAAGCAAAGTAAAAGGCCGTTTCCTCACCCACATCATCAGTGCAGAAAATGTCAACATATGTGACAAAAGGGAAGAAAAGCAGCAATGATTGACGCAAGTCTTGAGAGACTGGGAAAGAAATGCTGTGTGCCCCAGAGGAAGCTCCCTCTCCGCAGGGGGTAACGGAGTCCTCCGGACAAGCTTCCTCAGCCTCTTCCCTCTGCTCAGTTTGGGACTCTGCACTGCCAAATGAGCCAGATAATATTCAGCTCTTGTTCCTTAGTCGCCAAACTCTCTTTCCATGAATCCAATAAGTGTCTATTAAAATAAATAAACCCCCTAATGATTCAAGATAACCTAATCAAGAAAGCTGAAATGGATAAAAGACTAACTGTAATGGAGAGTTCTGCCATGGCTTCAATGAATTCTTGATGAGGGCCGGGGGAAGGGGACTGAACCTGAGAAGCTTTACTTAGAGCATTTTGATACAGTCCAAGGTTAATCACTCCATAGCCTGGATCTTCTGAAACATTCTGTACTTGCTCCTCCCCAGAAATTCAGAGCAAAATGCAAAGCACTTTCACAAGGGTCAGTGTCTCACTAGCCTTCTAAAACATGAAATAATACCCCAAAATGAGCGAGGTACACGAGCCCTGCTGTGTCTCAGACTGATGGGACTGCTGACGTCTGCTTGCTTGCAGTTCTTGACCTCAGAGAGAAGGATGCTGTGCACTGAGGATATTTTGAGTGTGCCAAATTCAGCACAGCCTCTCCCCGTGCTGGAGAGGAAGTGTGGGCTTGTGGTTAGGGCAAGCAGCCCACCATCAGCTCTCAGGCCTGCCAAGGACTTCCTGAGCAAAGCCCCAGCTCCGCAACTGTCCCTGCTTCCCTCAGCTGTTGAGAGGCTAACACACTGCTTCAGATGCTGTCCTGGAGAGAAGTCACACTGTGGCCACACAGAGGGATCTGTACAAAAGAAACTCATAGATGGTTTGGGTTGGAATGGACCTTAAAGATCATCTAGTTTCACCTCCTCACTGCCAGTGGCACCTTTCACTAGACAGGTGACTCAGGACCTCATCCAAACTGGCCTTGAACACCTCCAAGAAGGGGGCATCCACAATCTCCCTGGGCACCCTGTTCCAGTGTCTTACCACCCTCACTAGAAAGAATTTCTTCCTAATGTCCAGTCTAAATCTGCCCTCCTCAAGCTTCAGTCCATTCCCTCTCATCCAATCACACAACCCCTTGTAAAAAGTCCCTTCCTGGCTTTCTCATAGGCCCCTTTCAGGTCCTGGGAGGCTGTTCTAAGATCTTACTGTAGCCTTCTCTTCTCCAAGCTGAACAACCCTATCTCTCAGCCTGTCCCCACAGGAGAGCTTCTCCAGCCCTCTGATCATATTCATGGCCTCCTCTGAAGTAGCTCCAGCAGCTCCATGTGCCTCTTATGCTGGGGACACCAGAACTGGATGCAGGACTGCAGGTGAGATCTCAGAAAAGTGGAGTGGCAGAATCCCCTCCCTTGTCCTGCTTCTCTCAGTGCTTTGGATGTGGCCTAACACACAGCTGCCTGCTGGGCTGCCAGTGACCATTGTTGGCTCATGGTGAGTTTTTCAGCAACTGACACCCCCAAGTCCTTCTCCTCAAGACTGCTCTTGAGTCACTCTTCAACCAGACTATATTTGTCCAAAGGTACTTCAAAGAAATTTTAAGTTTAATCAAGAAATGTTTTTCCCTTTCCTCCACATGGAACAAGAATATCAAATATCAGCAGAACAGGTATGTCCCAGCTGTGGAAAGTCACCTCACCACTGTAAGAAGTGCCCTATACACATAAACAAAATACACAACTCATCTTCACCTCCAGCTGTTCTTTCTACTTGTGGTTCATCACCACTGGAAACCAATTAGTTTAAGGGGAAAAAAAATACTTATTAGAAACTAAAAGACAGAGAGAGGGATCTCATCACATCAAATGAATACAAGGGAAGCGGTGGAAGAGCAAAACAAGGCATTTCTCCAGCTAGGTCTGCCCCAGAGTGATGCTGTTCATCTTTCTCACAGCACCTCTATTTTCTTTTCAAAGCATGGGCAGGAGATTAGGATATGGGCAGGTGGCCATGGTGCCAAAACCCATCTAGCACAGACTCCTGCTGTGGGGCTAACACCCTCCTTGGCTAGAGAACAGGCTTCCAGACAATCCTGGCAATGAGGCAGGGATCTCAATGTGAAAAGGAGCAGCCAGAGGAACGGCAAGGAACTGTTGTAGCAATGTGCATTCAGAGTCTTGGGTTACTCGTAACCCTAAGGGCCTCAACACAAAGGCTTTTCTGCCCCCAGACTCCACCCCTGGTCAAGCTTATGTTTTGTTTGTTTGGTTTTATACAGGTCAAAGATGCAAACCAGAGACAGCTTCGCCAGCTTAACAGTTTTCCAAATGTTGTTCCATGGAGTCTCTCTTGCTTTACTGTGCTGCAACTGGAACAAATTCCAGTCCCTTGAGGAAGAGTTTCAGATTTGAGGGTTCACTTTTGTTTTCACTGGGGTGATGAAGGTCAAACCCTTCCATTTTCCCTGTTCAAGGCAGATCCCCAGCAGCACATGCCCTGCTTCACCCATCTGACCAAGTAGAATCTATTGCCCTGGGAGAACTCTGGGAAGTTGGGTCTCCACATCTTCTAACCCTAACTCTAACCTTGTTAGGGATTGTATGGGTCTCACATTCATACAGTCTCTGCCCTCAGACTGTCAACAAGGGCTCCAGCCAGTCATGCCTGCTGTTTATTTGCATAGTGACTGTTTATTATGAACAGAACTATATTCCTAAACTAATTTTGTGCAGACTGGGAACAAACCATCTGCTGAGGCCATCACAGCCTCTGCCAGGTCAGAGGGGTGATGCTGCTGCACACTATTACAGTCAGGCTGCCTCACGGTCACGGGGAAGAGAGTTTTCCTGAAGTTGTGCTGCAGAGCTGGATGCAGAAGCCAGTTTGCACAACTAACAGGCCAAATCTGCTGCTACCCAAGGCCAAAGCCTTTGCCTATCCCACAGCCCAGCTCTGGAGACACACAGCCTACCCGAAACTCTCTGAAATGGCACACCAGAAATCCATCTCCTTGCGAGTCAAATACAACCAGGGAAGCCCAAAGCACAGGATGGAAACCAAACCCTGGTCTTCTGCCCACACTCAGAAAGACTCTTGATGTAGTAATATGGGTCCCAGTTTTAGCCATTTAAAGGACAAAAAACACTGTCAGGCAGCACTGCCAGGAAAGCAAGCTGCCCAGTGGGTATGTCACTAACAGCTGACAACTAAAACAGGATGACACCTTTGGAGGGCACTGAGGCCCTCAGCTCCTGCTGCCTGTGAAAATACAAAGGGATGCACTGCACCTCACAAGCAAGAATAAAAGGGTCTAGATACAGTTGCAAGGAATAAAATGGATAGTGAGGAGAATCAGTGTCTAAAACAAATGGTTTGAGATCTCTGTGGAGGTGGATTCCCTTTAACAAGTCCAACCATACTACCTTGGTGTCTCTGTGAGACCTTGTTCTTTGTCCTTTGGTTGACTTGTAAGATCTGTGATTGTAACCTCAGTTTCTGGTAGCTGCCTGTCTCTTTAGCTGCTGAGCCAAGACTCTGCCATGACTTAAAACTAAAGATGGCTACTTGTTAAATTAGAGGTCAATTAACTCCACCAGTAGATGATGCTGCTTGCAATAACTGCTCTCAGTGGGTACCACTTCCTGTAGGAAGACTGAAGATGAAATGAGGCCTCCACTGGCTCTGGCTGCTCTCTAGGGTACATGACACACAGCCCTGCGTATAAAATGTCAAAACAGCCCTGTTGGAGATTCACTGGCTGCTAAAACTGCGAAGATCTCACAGCACCGTGGATTGCTGTTGACAGAACAGCAGCGACCAACATAACACATGCCTTGTTAGCAAACTGGAAGCCTCTCAGTAGTCTGGGGTGAGTGAATAATAGAGGAAGCCAAAGCGACGCAAGCCAGGCCTGCAGAGAACAGCAAGTGAACGAACCTTGGCGGAGAGTCCAAGCAAACCCTCAGACTAGCTGTTTCTTCCCCTCTTTCCAGCTCCCTTTTCTGCAAACACGAGCAGTTTTCAGTGAGTGCTTCCCACCACGCAGCTCAGCTGCTGAAATCAGCAGCATCTTCCCTCGCGAGTGGCCCGCACGAAGCACTGGGAAAGCTCCACTGCCAGTTTTGACACAGGCCAGACTTAAGGCAAGCTGCTGACCGCCTCACCATGCCAGCAGCTCTCCCCACTGTGAGCAGCTGTGTTCCTGCTTTTGGCACTCCTCCTGGCCTCAGGGCACCCCAGCCAGTGGTGGGACAGCACAGACAGGCCAAGCTAGGCTTTGGGACAGTGGAAGGCCCCATACACTGCTATGGTTCTTGGCTATGGCCTCTCTACCCCTGCCTTCCAGTAACACCATAAAGCACTTTCATGCTCCAGCGGAGCGCTTTGACATCTCAGCATGGCGAGTGCTGGGTCATCCCAGGGAGCCAGCACTGCTTTGGCAGGGCTGTGAAACAAAAGAAACATCAGCCTCAGAAAGGCTTCTTTACTTGCTGCTGCTGAGGAAACAAAACCTTTATGTGCAGCAACTTTGCTTTAAGCAACAACGTTTGTGGATCCTGCTCTTAACCTTTTGCATCTGGCTCCTAAACCTGCCCTGCTCTTTTTCCACATGAAAGCTTAAGGGAGCCTATTTTTGTTTGGGTGCTGGTGTGCAGTGCCGCCACAGAAGGGCACTCAGGCTGGCACAGCCCGAAGCTGGTGAGCCACCCAAATTATTGTTGGGTGGTTCAGTCTCTCTCTCTCTTTCTCTATTTCAAGAAGCCTCCGGGTATAATGACAGGAAGCTCGCAGGCAATTTTAAGCCAAACCTCAGAAAGGCTGGCATTCAGTCTGTGTTAAATGCTCCTTATTAAAAGCTATCCAGTCCTGATTCTGGGTGGAACTTTGATATCTGCATGGAGTAAAGAATAAGGGGCACGTTTGCAAAATCAATTGTGCAGTTTTTATATTTACTGCACGTTTACCACATATGTCATTTATTACACAGTGGAAAACCGTTAAATGCACAGTAGTTGTGCCAAGTGGCATTATGCTTTTAACAGCTTTATTCGTTTAACAGCTCCAGTTCTCATTATATTTTGCCATGTGGTACATGAGATTTTTATGCATTTAACAGTTTAAGAGGGTTCCATGGTATTTTCCTTTTATGTCTTTCATACTGTGCCTGGGATTTTGTTGGGGGGCAGAGGGGCTGTGGGCTGTGACCCCTGTACCTTGACAAGAGAAAGTAAAAAAGGCAAAGAAAATTAATGATTAAATGAGG
Source organism: Pogoniulus pusillus (assembly GCF_015220805.1). Classification (NCBI taxonomy): domain Eukaryota; kingdom Metazoa; phylum Chordata; class Aves; order Piciformes; family Lybiidae; genus Pogoniulus; species Pogoniulus pusillus. The sequence goes on along the minus strand of NC_087265.1, from coordinate 26,125,495 downwards.
AAAGAAAAATGAATCAGACCTCTGTATGTCAAGGCACAAATACCTCTAACAGGGACAAGGCTCTCCCATGAGGCCTGACAGCCTTTGATGCATTGTTTACACGCCATTCAACCTTTTCTTTTACATCTACTTTAAAGGCTACAATGCTGTTTCCCTGCAAAGAGGGAAAGAAAGTATGCATTTTGCAGGGTGTGTGCATCTAGATCCTTCTATCCCACCCTGTCACAGACACATTCGTGTGCATAATGATGCCCTCTCCTCAAACGAGGACATGAAGCAGCCCTTTTCACTGAGCAAACAATTCCTTCTGATGGTCTCTGATCCACTTGCTGTCCTCCCTGCCAAAAACTCTGTGTCCTCCTTCCCACAAAATCCCTTCTGGTGCGTTATATTTTTTTTAAGAGTTGGATGAAATTTTTAAATTAATGGACTCCCCTCAAGAATTTCACCCCCCACCTATGTCTGCCCACATGTATTTTTCACACTCAAGGTGGAAGTTAATCCAGGAGAACTTGCTGCAGTGCCTTCTCATGTCTTTTTGTAACAACGACTGGCTCTGAATTATTCACATGGCAATACTGCATGCAGCACATACAACACGAAAAAAAAGGGAAACACCTGCCTAATACAGGGCTTCCCATTGCCTTCCCTCAGCTATCCACTTGGGACAAACCATTTCTTTGCCTGCCAAATGAAGGATATCATAATTTTCAAAGGTTCCTGTCCCACCAGCAGAGATGTAAGCTGTACACCACAAGTGAGCAAAGGCATGTATGCTTGTATAAAGGGGAGAAGCTTGGCTGTGAGCTCATCCTTTCCTCAATTCTGTTTTAGAAAGGAAGAGGAAACCACTTCAGCAGACAAAAGCCAAAAGCACGACAGGATCCCCAGAGATGAAGATTATTATTATTATTATTATTGCAGGAACAGATGTAATTTTATTGGTGGGAAGAGGAGATAGGTCTAGTTCCAACCCCAGAACTTGCTTGAAAAACAAAACCCCAAAAAGCCCCGTGACAAGAAAAATCCCTTCCACCACTCACCTGACTTTTATTGGCAGCCACTTTGGCAAACAGAGCTTGAGATACCTTGGCCCTTTTCATCTCCTGTTGGATCTCGTCATAAATGGCAGCTGTGATGTTGACGTTGGCGCCATCCGCCTTAATGGGGAGGTCTGCTGTTGGTGTCGAGGTTTTGGCCTACCAAGAGACCATGAAAATAATAATTAAAAAAGTGCTGCTTTCAGCCCAGCCATCTGTGCAGAAATTATCAGTGGAGTTCAGTCAGCTGATGCCAAACCGCATTAGCTACAGAGGGACACTTCCTGTCCGTTATTCTAATCAGGTTAATTGTGATTGGAAATAATTGCAGTGCATTCCTATAGGACATGCGGGGCCTTGTCAAGGCTCCCCCGCTCCCTCCCAGCAGGTTCATGAAGCAGCTCAAGCACAGGACAGGTAGCTGGGGCACCGGGCTGCAGGTGGCTGCTCCACTTGGCTTTGCCAGCTAGCTGCTGCCGCAGGGGCGCCAGCCCCTACCTTCTCCCCCCTCTCTAAAAGTGGCCTACACCTTGGAGAAAGAGCCAATTCTCCCAGAAAAAATGAGTAAATGGGTAGAGGTCTCTAAATAATAAATTATTACTCAATTTAATGCACTCCCTCAAGTCTCCCTCATCCTTTATTAAAGCTATACGTATGTCATTTGAGTGCCTATGGCTTCCCAGCCTTATCATCATTATGCTAGCCAGACAGTCACCTAATTTCACCTAGGAAATCAGTGGAAATGAAAAAAAAATAAATCATTTCACAAAGCTGGGCTTTGGCATGCCTCTGATGTGCTGCCCTCATTCTCCTAAACTCATATTGAGATTTTGTGTATTCCACTGCACTCCTTTTAATTGAATGATTTCCCATCAGCTTCTGTGACAAATGAAGGACAATAAGGGATGCTGCCAGTACTTTCTCTGGCTGGACTACCCCTACAAGGCTTCCTTTTATACAGTTCAGACTGCTACAAGTTGGGCATTTTACAGCCCTTTGGCCATGACAGTCCCCAGAGTGCAAAGGCAGCCCCTTGGAAAGACTGAGCTCATTTGCTTCCCTGCACAAAGAAGGGATCCCAGAGCTGCTGACTGTCCCTTGTCTCTTATAAGGGAAATGTGTAGGGTTCCAACACAAAAATCTGCTTTCTCCTGAGGTGCAAAGGTCTGAGGAAACAAAGCAGCCTAGGTGGCAAAGCTCACACTTCTCCAAAGATCCAAACCTCCCATAAGCCCTGCTGACATTCAGCAACTTGGCCCAATCTAAACCTTTTCAGCTGGCTCCTGCTCCTGTGTGAGAGTTGAACCTGCTAGAGTACATCTCATGTTAATTTTTAACCACACAGACATGCCCAAATGCCCATTTGTTAATGGGAAGGTTAATAAGGCAAAACCAAACCTTCTGAACTTCTCTTTCTGCTTTGCCCTCCTCCAAATCTTCCTCTCCCTAACGTCTTTTTTTTGTACCAAAGGCCACATTAATAACAGAGTCAAAATCCAATCAAGACAACAATCAAGACTAATTGCTTCTCCTACTGCTTTCCAGATAAAGCTTTAAACCAGCCTGCATCTTCTCCCTTTCTTACCCTTCAGTTTCAGCAGATCCTGTTGCAGGCATGTGGAAAGGGTCTAAGATTATCCTGCCAAGGCTAGCGCCCTACATTTGGGCAGGGGCAGCTGGAGGGAAGCTGGGGCAGATCAGAGCCTACCCATGCCCATTGGGACACTGGTGCTCAAAGCCACCACCATCCACTGGCTGTGAACACAGGCCGGTTACAGCCTGAGTGGTCGACTGACAGGGCCAGCACATTCTGAAACTCAGCATTTGCAGACAGATGAGAGTGAAGGCAATTGTGGGAAACACAGGAAAACAACAACGAGATCTTGGGAAGGAAGAGGATAGTCCAAGTCTGTCAGGATTCATTTAATGGAGCTTAATTTTATCAAGGGCCCTGCAGTGCTTTGATTGTTACAAAAAAAGCCTTCCCAGTTACTGAAGCCTTTGGCCAGCACAGCAGCTGAAGTCACCACAGCCTCAAAGACCAGTATGGAGGCCAGGGATCCTGAGAAGAACAAAATTAGCATGTAAAAGGAAGATTGAAAATACAGCTCCATCCTGTATGGGTCTCCTACGCTGCCAGCTCTGTATCAGAAAAAATCCAGCCCTACACACCCTGAAAGCTGCATCATTTTTTGTTTCATCACAGAAACAGCTAGGGCAAGCATCACTCCCAAGTATCACAGTCAGCAGATGGAGGTATTTCATCTTAAGAGGCCTAGATTCAAACTGCACCTGGATATTAAGGGGTTTGTCATGACTGAAATGTCTCATTGCAAAGAGTGGGGAAGAAAGAAGAAGTGTTTGCATGCACAGTACCAGAGCACTGGAAGGCAGCTGTGAGCCAGGCCCTCCATGTGCATCCAGTACCTCCCAGCAGCTCCAAGCCTCTTCCCCACAGCAGTCACGCTTGGCTGCCAGATCTGTCTGCCATTCTCACTTTGGGGCAGGTGCTGAGCAGAGGATATCCCAGAAGGGGAGCCTGGGGCTGGCTCAGAGTTCAGGGGAGCTGGGCTGGGTTGCTTAACGTGTGCCCTTACACCAGCACTTCCACAGGTATCTGCCAGGGCTCTCCTACTCAGCACACTCAAGCACCATTCCCAGAAACACTGCCGCAGGAGATCAGTATCTATGGAAACCACTTCTCCAAATGCCATCCCATCAACTTAGCTAGTACCCTCACAATTCCTGAAAGGACAGTGCAGCCCTTACCACTGCTGCCTCAATGCACCTTGTTCTGGGGCAGGTGACATACCTGCTGGGGAGGTGACACTGCTGAGGATCGCTGCACAGCACACGAGGGTGGCGCTTGTCTCGTCAGAACTAATCGCGGGCATATGGGGAAGCAGAGTAGCTGTGCTGGCTGCCCGGGAGCTGGGAAGCAGCCTCATCTGCAGAGGTGTCCAAGTTGTCAAAACAGCACCTGTGCTGACTAGTGTTGGCCCTCTGAGGGCTGGGGAGATGTTATGCTGCGAGCATTGGGTACAAAAACCTTTGTGTGCCACTTTGGCTGATTAAAAACCTCACAGTATTGCACTGATTCTTCCATCCAAAATAGGGTGAGGATGGGCTGCTTTGTACTTCTGCTGTATGGTTTTCTAGCTCTTCTGGTGTACGGTGTATTTCTAGCTCTTATGGTATATGGTTTTCTGGCTCTTAAACATGTAGAATTTCCATTATTTTAAATGATGTTCTAGCTGTGGCTAAAACACGGGAAAACATCACATTTCAACAGAGGAACAAGATGGGTCAACAGATACAATTTTCCTTCTCACCAGATTGCATCTACATTCTCCATTTCCTTCTATTTCCTCCCTGCTCGATTCTGGTTGCAAGACCTATTGCAATAAATCTACACAGGAATAAGCTACTTCCTTTGTGAATAGATAAAAATGCACAGAGGAGCTACACTACTCAAATGCTGAAACAGTTCCCTTTACGATTTTATTTTTACTAAGAAAGCAAAGAGGTACAGCCAGTTTTCCCTGTCATAAAAATGCAGTGTCAGATCTGGGTTGGCAAGATATACTTGCTTTCAGTGAAAACAGTGCTTGACATCATGTGTGGTGCTGAAGTGCACCCAAACACCCAGGTTACGCTGAACAAACTCACAAAATCACAGAACTTTAGAGGTTGGAAGGGACCTCCAGAGATCATCGAGTCCATGCTCCCTGCCAAAGCACAGGAATGCATACAGGGTAGTGTGCACAGGAATGCATACAGGTAGGTTTTGAAAGTCTCCAGAGAAGGAGACTTCACGACCTCTGGGCAGCCTGCTCCATCACTCTCACTGTGAAGAAGTTTCTCCTCATGTTGAGGTGAAACCTTCTGCATTCCAGTTTGTAGCTGTTCTTCCTTGTCTTACTGCTGTAGATCACCAAAAAGAGATTGTCCCCATCCTGACACCCACTCCTCAGATATTTGTATACACTGATGAGATCTCCTCTCAGTCTTCTTCTCTCCAGACTAAACAGCCCAAAGTTTCTCAGTCTCTCTTTGTAAACTCAAAGGTTTCCACAAAACCAACACATCTTCCTCAAGGATGATTAGTCTACATGTAAAACTGTGTGCCCCCCCTGCCAATGCTTACTTATTTTTAGCAGCTGTGGCTAAGGAATTCCACGAGAAGTGCTCGGTAAAATACAATTACAAGCACAGCTAACACAGCCCAAGACTTCACAGACACGCAGCGCAAAGCAGGAGGGTTAGTTGAGCACCAAAGCTCAAGAGAAGTGCTGGATCTGACCTGTGATGTCTGCATAGGCAGACATTTCAAACTCAAGCCAGGTAAATGTCATGCCAGAAGTTGATCATCACCCTGCAAGCAGTCAGTACAAGGGGAAGACTGTTTTGGTGCAGCATGTGGATGCTCTTTCTTAGTGCAAAGGAACAATCTAATTAGGCAAGTGGGTGGCAGGCACACGTTAATAAACACGTGAAGTTAAGTCAATGAGATGACAGCTGGTTTGGAGCTGTAAAGCATCATCTTTTTTCCCAGCACCCTGCCTGTTTCTGCTTTCAGTACTTCAAATGATTCCTTGTGCAAGCCTCTCACAGGAAGGACTGTGATCTCCTATGCAGAATACAGAGCATGCTAAGTTCTAGCAATGCATGTCAGGGAATTCACTGCTGACCTCTTTTCACTACACACTTTTTGCTGCAATGTATGCAAACCTCTCCATAAGCCAACAAACATCCCCTGTGTTCAGGAGGATGCAAGGAACACAGATAAAAGTCACTTGCACTCTGTTCTATCATCTATTCTGTAGCAAAGATTCAGTGGACATGTATGAGCAGCCTGCACGTAACACCCACACACACTCCTTCAGGCACTACTATTACATACTCCTCTGTATTTATGGCATTGATTAAAGCTGCAGTTATCATCACAGTGTCCTGCTGAAATCCAATAATGTCTTTTAACAGCCACTCCAAACCATACAAAAGGATTTCCAGAACTTATCTGGCAAGGAGAGACACAGACAGGGGAAGGGTGGAGATGGACTCCTTCTGGACCAATCCACACCACAAAAAGTGACAAGGGACTGCATCTTACCTGGGGGGTTCTGGAGGAGCTTGGGCTGCTGGCAGCTGAAGACACCATGCTGACGTTGGGGTTCATACTTCTCTCTCTCTCGTCCTGATAGATACGATCCCGCTCCGAGTCAGGCAAGTTGAGGAAATTCTGCATTGCTCTTAAGTTTACCAGGAGAGACTGGGAAGCTGTCCGAGGGTCTTCTTCCTTACGCAGGATCTCTGACAACAAGCCCTGGTTCAAAAAATTACCAAAAAAGAAAAAGAAAAAAAAAGTCCAGTCATATGTTGTTTTTTTCAAACATTTGTTTAGTATCATCAGCTGAGTTGCAATACCGAGAACCTTCATCAGAGGCTCATGGGCTCTCCCCGAGGGGATATCTTGTAGGAAAGTGTTTTGTCTTCTGGGGGCTGGGGTTTATTTTGGGACTGTCCTATTCCGGCACTGCAAGAAGCTGAGTATGGAGATGTTGGAAAGGAAGGAAGGTGCACTGGGTAGAAGAAATTGCAGCTACCACCAGGTGCTTGCTACAAATATTTTAGGAGCTGTTAGATCAATCTCTCTCTCTCTACTTGAAGCTGGGAACATTTGGCAGTCTTGTTCATCTCTGACAAATCTGCCAAGGTTGGTAAATTTAGTCTCGACATTTAAACAGTGAAGGAGGTTTATAAAGAAAACCGTTTGGCTGCTTTTTGATGTTACAGTCCGTTCATTTTGGTCTGGACAGTCATTTCTGAGAGGAGAAAAATGGAATGGTAATAAAGCCTTAGAATCCAGTTTTAGAGATTTAACCTGTTGTCTCTTGGCTCATTGTAAAACACCATAGGCTTCATGCCACAAGATGAATACCACGTTCACCTGGAATTTACCAAAGCCGGCATTCCTGGAGATAATAAGCACAGCACTTCCCCCAAAACAAAAATCCCAAACAAACAAACAAACAAAACAAAACCAAAACCCCAAACTAAACAACACAACAACAAGAAAATAAATTTTTTTTAAAAAAGAAGGAAAAAGGGACAAGGAAAGAAAAAAATGAAAGAGAAAAAGAGAAAAAAAATAAGAGGAAAGAGGAAAGGGAGAGGAAAGGGAGAGGAAAGGGAGAGGAACGGGAAAGGAAAGGGAGAGGAAAGGGAGAGGAAAGGGAGAGGAAAGGGAGAGGAAAGGGAGAGGAAAGGGAGAGGAAAGGGAGAGGAAAGGGAGAGGAAAGTAAAAAGCAAACTAAAGGGAGTGAGAGAGATTAAAATGCAATTAAACCAGGCTTAAATCAAACGATGGGGTTAAATTCCTGCATAAGTGTACAATAGTTCCACAGATAATCTAGAAGTTAAGGGCATCACACACATGCCTCGATGAGGCACCAGAGAAACTACTGTGACACTGCACTGCAGCTGCCCGATTACCCAAATGGCAACATTTTTAGCATACATTGATCTTACAAGTGCCAGACTTCCTGCCAAAAGCAGCAGCCCAGTAAACAGCACTTCTGTACCTGCATTTCTGTGCTACCAAACACCAACGTTAAAGCACACAGCTGAAAGATTTACACCAGACGTGCTCAAAACCAGCTCCACAGGCAACCTGAAGGCAGGCTGCACACAGCTCCGTCTTTTCAGCTCCTCATCTACATAATCAAGCTAAGAGATTCCCAATTACATTTCCCTGCAATTATCTGAGTAGTTACCAGAAGGACTGAAGCTGGGAGTGGAGCCATGGAGGGGCCCTCCAGTCAGAAAGAAACAAGATCAGAGGGAGAACCTGACTGGTGAAGGAGGTCTACACTGGGAAAACGTTTGAAGAAGGTGCTGGGCTGGTCTCTGGTACTCTCTGTGACCTCAACACAGCTTCACGCTCATACTTGGGTTCTTCCTCAGGGTTTAGCACTCCTCTGAAAAGCTAGGGACATTCTGAAGAGCTTTCCAAAATCTGTCAGGACCACAGGCTGAGGGAGATTAACAAAAAAAGACACTACAGAAGCTTTGAAGCCAGGACTTGCATGATTTTAAGGCCAATACAGCAAGTCCCTGTTATAATTTTTTTTTTTACCTTAAAGCCAGGGGAAACTTATCCTAATGCAGTAAATAAATGAAATATCAGTTCCACAGATTCTCTAAATTCTTAATTTCCTGGGTCTTTTAAAGGATACATAACATCTTTTTTTTAAAGAAAAGATAAAGAATTAATGAGCTTAGGTTGAAAGAAAGGTACCTGAAAGCTACTGGAGCTGATTCTAAGACAGCCTTGTCTCCCTCCCATCTTAGCCTGGCTAAATTTATGGTCCAATTTCAAAAATGGAGCACAGAGACTTATGTGAAAGCATGCCAGCAATTACTTTCCAGGGCAGTCATTGACTCTATGTAAATCAGAGGCTTGCAGGTAGAAGTGGCTTGGTCATGGTACTAAGAGTTATCTCACTGCCTGCAATACCAACTGTTATGCTTACAGGCCGATTCATCACCAGATGGTGGCTCTGATAATTCACAGATTGCATTGGGTTGGAAGGGACCCTCAAAGGTCATCTTGTCCAACTTCTTGCAGTCAGCAGGCACACCTTCAACTACATCAGGCTGCGCAGATCTTGCATGACTCTAGGGACAGGGCCCCAACCACATCCCTGGACATCCTGTTCCAGCATCTCACCACTCTCATTGTCAAGAACTTACTCCTTATATCCAGCCTAAATCTATCCTACTCCAGTTTCAAACCACTGCTACTTGTCATGTCACTACAAACCCTTCTAAACAGTTCTTGCCCAGCCTTCCTGTAGATCTGCTTCAGATACTGAAATGTAGTTCTAAGGTTTGCCTTAGCCTTCTCCCTGCTACACAGCCCTGGTTCTTACACCATGGTGAAAGAATTCAGCACAGGAATTTCAGCACGGTGATTTGGTGCTTCTGAGTCCTAGACTATGCCACTTGTTTGTACAAATGTCTCAGCCCTGCCAGAGATGCAGCAGTGCTTTGAACTGTTGCTCAGTCAATCACCAGGCTGTCCAGCTGCTGGGAACCTCACTTTCCCATACAGGCTTCAGAGAGGGAGCACAGCTCCCTGCCTCAGCACAACAACAGAGACAGCCACTCACGGAGGCCAAGTCCCTCTGCCCTGTGTCCTGTAAATAGAAAACCTGGTAGCAAAAATAGGGTTTTTGCAGCTCCCCAAGTGGTCTGGCAGCACAGAAGCCATGTAAACAGCAGGGCACACAAGAAGAAAACTGAGTCAGAGGGAAAAATCGCATGTCCTTCTGCAACTGAAGATAAACAATGCTGGTAAACAACAGTGGCTAGATAGCTGAGTGATAGTGTAGGACAATAAAATAAAGTATCTGGAGAGCAATAATGCTTACAATAATATAATTCTGAGCTACTGAAGTATACGCTAACCAGTGAGCATTATGAAAAAAACAAAGTGATATTAAATAATCTGTGCAGCCTTTTTGTCACCTGCAACAAATTAGGCTTTCAATATGCAAACCATCTTCCTTCCAGAAAAAAAAATGGTCGTGATTTCATTTAATTGTAATTTAATGAGGCATAATGTATTTTTTTAAAGTGATATACACCAGGTGTGTGGTGAGGAAGCCAGCCCAGCCAGACAAACCCCACTGTTTCTATTTTTGAGAAAATCCTAAAGGCAGCCAGTGAGTGTTTTCATTTCTGAAAATTAATGTTCCTGCTGGGGGGGGGGTGAGGGAGGGAAACCCACAGCATTAATACATTTGTTATAAAAGTCCATTGGCTAGATTAGCTCATTCCTACTTACTTACATCTCTCATAGTTAAAAAAAAATAGAAAAAGAAAGACAGAATTAAACATTGGCCTTTTGCAAAGTAACCAGCTCTGCAAACCTACAAGAAGATCTTCAGATTATGGGATCCATCCTAGGGCACTGAGAGAGCTGGCAGCTGAGCTGGCCAAGCCGCTCTCCATCATTTTCCAGCAGTCCTGGCTCACCGGAGAGGTCCCAGGAGACTGGAAACTGGCCAAGGTGATCCCCATCCACAAGAAGGGTCGGATGGAGGAACCTGGGAACTACAGACCTGTCAGCCTGACCTCAGTGCCAGGGAAACTGATGGAGCAGGTTATCTTGGGGGCAATAACTGCGCACCTGAGGGATGGCCAAGGGCTCAGATCCAGCCAACATGGGTTTAGGAAGGGCAGATCCTGCCTCTCCAACCTGATCTCCTTCTATGATCAGGTGACCCGCTTGTTGGATGTGGGGAGGCCTCTGGATGTGGTCTATCTGGACTTCAGCAAGGCCTTTGACACTGTCCCCCACAGCAAAATGCTGGCTAAGCTGTCAGCCCATGGCTTGGATGGCAACAGTCTGTGCTGGGTTAGGAACTGGCTGGAGGGTCGAGCCCAGAGAGTGGTGGTGAATGGTGCCACATCCAGCTGGTGGCCAGTCACTAGTGGTGTCCCTCAGGGATCAGTGCTGGGCCCCATCCTCTTTAACATCTTCATAGATGACCTGGATGAGGGCATGGAGTCAGTCATCAGCAAGTTTGCAGATGACACCAAGCTGGGGGCAGATGTGGCTGGGTTGGAGGGCAGAAGGGCTCTGCAGCAGGACCTTGACCACCTGGACAGATGGGCAGAGTCCAAGGGGATGGTGTTCAATAGCTCCAAGTGCAGGGTGCTGCACTTTGGCCACAACAACCCCATGCAGAGATACAGGCTGGGGTCGGAGTGGCTGGAGAGCAGCCAAACAGAGAGAGATCTGGGGGTGCTGATTGATACCCACCTGAACATGAGCCAGCAGTGTGCCCAGGTGGCCAAGAGAGACAGTGGCATCCTGGCCTGCATCAGGAATGGTGTGGTCAGCAGGAGCAGGGAGGTCATTCTGCCCCTGTACTCTGCACTGGTTAGACCACACCTTGAGTATTGTGTTCAGTTCTGGGCCCCCCAGTTTAGGAGGGACATTGAGATGCTTGAGCATGTCCAGAGAAGGGCGACGAGGCTGGTGAGAGGCCTTGAGCACAAGCCCTACGAGGAGAGGCTGAGGGAGCTGGGATTGTTTAGCCTGGAGAAGAGGAGGCTCAGGGGTGACCTTATTGCTGTCTACAACTACCTGAGGGGAGGTTGTGGCCAGGAGGAGGTTGCTCTCTTCTCTTAGGTGGCCAGCACCAGAACGAGAGGACACAGCCTCAGGCTGCGCCAGGGGAAATTTAGGCTTGAGGTGAGGAGAAAGTTCTTCCCTGAGAGAGTCATTGGGCACTGGAATGGGCTGCCTGGGGAGGTGGTGGAGTCGCTGTCCCTGGAGCTGTTCAAGGCAAGATTGGACGTGGCACTTGGTGCCATGGTCTAGCCTTGAGAATTGTGGTAAAGGGTTGGACTTGATGATCTATGAGGTCTCTTCCAACCCTGATAATACTGTGATACTGTGATTTTAAGTAGAATCATAGAATCAACCAGGTTGGAAGAGGCCTCCAAGATCATCCAGTCCAACCTAGCACCCAGCCCTATCCAGTCATTGGGACCATGGCACTAAGTGCCTCATCCGGTCTTTTCTTGAACACCAGTATAGCCAAACGGAACAGTCTATACAGAATGCAGCTTTTAAGGTACATTTCAGGACATATACCTGGGTAAGAGCTTTGTTTTTCTATTCCTGTGCATCACTTTTAAGTTGGTTGCTGAGGAGGTAACAGATGAAAAGTCCTGCAGACAAGGTGTGCACTCACTCCGAGACGAGGGCCCTGTGCAGGCACAGCTCTGCTCACCCGTGGAACAGGCAACATTTTTTTGAGTTCTGCACTGCATCCATATCTGACTTTTTAAAGTAATGCTGGTGCTGGAGGAAGAAGCACACATCCAAGTCCAACCAAAATAAAACAGTGCTTGGATCTATTTAAGGCAGAAGGGATTCTGCTGGTGCTTTTTTCAATTTAGCTGAAATGCAGTCCCTCAAGAGAGCAAAGTCACTATCATGGGAGATGTGCTCTGCACTCATCCTATCAAAAACCATTTGTGAACTCATTTCTTTTATTTATATTAATTACAGGAGTTTCAGGACAGAGAACTCAAACTACACAGGCAAGAAATCTTTTGCAGCAACTTCTAAAAGACAGTGCAGTAGGATGTAGAGCAAATGTTGTTCAAATTGAGTCATGTGTCCAAAGGACCAACTGACCTGTCTTCAAGGCCAACACAAAGGCTTGATCAAAGCCTTCCTGCTTTCTTCTCAAAGCACTTTGGCTCAGGCCTGGAAAGGGTGTAAATGAGATCCCATTGGGACAGACTTCACTGCAGGACAGTTCCACAACCAGAGCTGTTCAAACCCAATCTGCATATGGGGTGAGTAGATCATGCTGGAAGGCAGCCTAGACTAACATCCTGAGAACAAAGGAGGATGAGGGCCATCAGGCAGCAAGAGACCCACAATCACAGGACAGGACCTCATGCATCAGATCTAATGACCTGGATGGGAGACATGCTCCACTTTGGACAGATATAAGCAACATGTCTACGAATAGGCACTAAGGTTAAGAAGGTTCAGAACAGGCTTTGGACAACTGGAATGCCACCCAAAGCAAAAAAACAACCCCCATTAATGTGCTAAACCTCAATTTTTATATTCTATATAAGGAGATTGTATACATGAAGGACTAAGAAAGCATGAATGTATTTCTCATACTTTCGGTTTACTTGTGCCTCTCCATGCTGCAGCCCTTGCCAAAAGCAACAGAGAAAATGCTGAAATGATAGAAAAATGGGGCTCTGTAGTTCTTAAGGCTCCAAGTTTTTTAAGCCTGTGACAGTCTCAACAGAAAAGCTATCCTGCTTCCCATGAGGTATCAGCGCAGCTCTGAAGCAACTCAGGAAACAGAGGATTTACTTAGATTTGAGAGCTGAAGCTCAAGCGTCAGGGATGGAGGCTGTCCCCACGTAGCACCACAGCTGGCACACGAGGCCTTTTCCCAGCATGGAAGGCAGCACTCAGGGCACCTGCTTAGCTGCTCATCCTTCCTGAACTGCACTGAAATCCTGCCTTCAGCAACATCTTGATTTTGCCAGGTAAAAAAAAATGTTTGTATTTGTCTGCCACTTGTGATTGAGAGCTAGAGGAGGTAGGCTGGCTCGGGCAGCTCTGCAACAGAAGCAGTGAGCTCTCACTAACAGCTATCCCCCAGCAGCCTGCAGTGCAGCTGCAGCCCAGAAGGCAAACTGTATCCCAGGATGCATCAAGAGGAGTGTGGTCAGCAGGTCAAGAGAGGAGATTCTGCCCCTTTATTCTGCTCTTGTGAGACCTCACCTCAAATACTGTGTCCAGTTCTGGTGTCCCCCAATCCCACAAAGACGATACAAGGGCTAGAGCACCTTTGCTGTGAGGACAGACTGAGTGGGATGGGGTTGTTCAGCCTGGAGAAGACTCTGGGAGAGACCTTAAAGCTGCTTTCCAATACCTGAAGGGAGCCTACAACAGGAAGGCTGGAGAGGGACTTTGCACTGGGATGTCTAGCGACAGGACAAGGGGAGAATGGTTTTAACATGAAGGTTAGCCTGGGTCTTAGGAAGAAGTTCTTCAGTACAAGGGTGGTAAGACTCTGGAATATGTTGATCAAAGAGACTGTGGATCCTTCCTTTCTGGAGGCATTCAAGGTCAGATTGTATGAGGCCCTGAGCAATAAAGTCTAGTTGAGAGGCATCCCTGCCCATGGCAGAGATGTTACAGTAGATGATCTCTGCAGTGCCTTCCATTCTAAGCCACTCTGTGATTCCATGAACACACCACTTCAGACTCTCATTTAAAAGAAATCTCCTGATCCCCAGATTCACTGCCTACAGCCAGAGGATAAGCCTCCTTCTTAAACTCATTTAACTGATGCTAAAACACACGTATCTCAGGAGAGAGCTGCTTAGTCACAAAGCATTTAGAGGCTGATTTGAATAAAACTTATACAGGGTGCAACAATGACAATTTGATTTTTATTATTAAAAATGAAGTGTTTAAATCCTCAAAGAAAATGCCTTTATTGCATTAGTTTAATAAAGCCTCTTTTTTATTATGGCTTCTCCTTTTATGAGGGAAGACAGGATGTGCATGTGAAGCTGAAAGGTGGATGCATGGGGAAGAGAGGGGAGGCAGAGGAAGACAGACCACCTGCAGCCACAAAGTGCTACCATTTAGATGAGATGCATGTCAGACATTGGCACCGCGATGGGTTACTGGGCAGGTAGTTGAGGCCCCATCCTTGGAGATATTCAAGGTGAGCCTTGACAGGGCTTTGGTCAGCCTGTTCTAGTGGAAGATGCCTCTAGTGGAAGAGGTGGTTGGACTGGATGACCTTTGGAGGTCCTTTCCAACCCAGACCACTCTCTGATTCTATGCTGGGAAAAGGAGCAAGCCATCTGGTGCACCCTCAGCACCCATGCATTTGCTTCCCAGGCTCAGGACTGCTGCGCATCAGCGGAGTGCCTTCTCCAAGCTCACATTCTGAAAGCCTGACTCACATGCTAACTTAGGATCTTTTCATTCAGCCTACTGAATACAATTAAGTTAATTGAAACTGAAATTTTGGGCAGTGCAAAACCCACTCTTGGAACATGTATCCCATGTACCACAAAATCTGCAATTTATTAAATTAAGCACTTCCCTTACAGACTGCCTTCTTTCCTGAGAGTACAGCAGAATGCTGCTTGTGCCACAATCCACACAGCAACAAAACAAGCAGCATGAAAGGGCTTTGTGCAGTAAGAAAGAGGTTTGGGGTTTTTTTTGGGAGGGAGAGAAACAATAAACACACACCCCAAAACCAAAAGCAGAACCTTTGGTAACTGTGCACAACAGAGCAGAAATAATAGTGGTGAAAGCAGCACGGCTGTTTCACTAGGTACCAGGTGGAACATGAAAGGCACTTTTCTTCCTTTAACTTAAGGGGAATATAATTTGTAAAAAGAATTCTGTCCAGGATCTGGCTCACAAGCAAGTAGAGGTGCAAGAGTTAGCTACTTCACAGAATAGGCTGGGTTAGAAGAGATCTCCAAAGGTCATCTAGTCCACACCCCTCTGCAGTAAGCAGGAGCATTCTCAACTAGGTCAGGCTGCCCAGAGCCCTGTCAAGCCTCACCTTGAATATCTCCAGGAATGGGGTCTCAACTACCTTCTCACTACCCTACTTCTAATCATAAAGCCTCTTAGAGGACCCTCTTCTGATCCCATTTCAGTTTTGCAGTCACAGAATCGTTTCAATTGGAGAAGACCTCAAAGTTCAGCCATCATCTAACTCTACCACACCAGGTGCTAAGCCATGTCTCTCAGCATCACATTTACATCTGGAGTGAGTGCAGGGAAGGGCAACAAAGCTGGGGAAGGGCCTGGAGAATAAACCTTATGAAGAGCAACTGAGAGAGCCAGGGCTGGTTAGCGTGAAAAAGAGGAGGCTGACGGGGGACCTCATCCCTGTCTACAGCTACCTGAAAGTATGTTAGGGAGAGGTTGGTGATGGTCTCTTCTCACAGGTAATTAGTGATAGAACAAGAGGGAATGGCCTCAAGCTGTGACTGGGGAGGTTTAGACTGGACATTAGAATTTTTTTTTCCCAGCAAGAGTGATCAGGCATTGGAATGGGCTGCGTAGGGAGGTGGTTGAGTCACTGAGCCTGGATGTGTTCAAAAGTAATTTGGATGTGCTGCTTAGGGATATGGTTTAGGGTGAACTTTGTAGAGTAGAGATGCAGTTGGACTTGGCCATCTCGAGGTTTTTCCCAACCTGAATGTTTCTGTCATTCTGTGATACATGTCTTCCAACCACTTTCCTAGGGAGCCTGTGCCAGTGTTTGATGTCCCTTTCAGCATATAGGTAAATGTCCTCTAACATCCGATCTAGTCTGGGGTTATTTTGCCAAAGAACACAGAATTAGACGTAAATAATGAGTCCCCTCCCTCCTTGCCTACCTCCAGAGTCTTTCTTTGGAGCCTCCTTCCCAACTTGGTCCTGCCCTTGGATCCCCCAACCCCTCTGTAACTAGCCTGTGACTCCTTTGCACACCACAGAAGCCTTATTACCCCTTCCTCAATGCTCAGACCTGCCCACAGGCATACCAGGAGCTGGGGCACCATCCAGCACTGATCCTTTGTTCCCTCACAGCTCAACCCACTGCTCAACACCTGCAGCAAAGGTGTGACTGAATCCCTAGAACAATGTGAATCAGTTTAGTTTACTTCTTAAGTGCTTTGGGGACTGCAGGAGTTTCATGGATAGTCTGGGTTGGAAAAGACCTTAAAGGTCATCTAGTTACAACTCCTCTGCCATGGGCAGGGACACCTTCCACTAGATTAGATTGTTCAAGGCCTTATCCAACCTGACACTCAACACATCCAGGGAGGGAGCGTCCATGACCTCCCTGGGTAACCTGTTCCAGTGTTTCACCACCCTCACTGTAAAGATTTTTTTCCTAATCTCCAGTCTAAATCTGCCTTCGTCAAGCTTCAATCCATTCCCTCTCATCCTGTCACTACAAGCCCTTGTAGAAAGTCCCTTACCAGCTTTCTTGTAACCCCCCCTCAGGTACTGAAAGTTTCCTGTTCTCTGTGCTGCTGCTTCCTTCAATCAAAGGAGTTAAATTAGGCACCACAAAAGCAATCAGGAGCAGAGCCAGGTAAGCCTCCCACAGTGGGCAGGAGGGAGGGAGCAGTGCTCTCTTTGTTCCTAAAGAGTTACAAGCAGCCTGAACACATTTGGTGGTTTTGCCCAGCTCTGTATCCAGCACCAAAATTCTTTCATTCAGCAAGCTTCAAGTTCAGAGGTATTTCCAGCTTCTGAGGCTGTGCAGTAAAACAAGCACTGGCCACTCGCCCAAACACATTACTAGTTTTGGCTATTATGTCAAAACATTGGCAAAAAAAACAAAGCTTAAAAAAAAGCAGTATGTAAAGAGAAACACTCATTCAGCCTATAGGCTTTGCTGCCCACGGGGCACTTGGAAGAGGAGAGCAGCAGGTCCCTGGAGTAGTGGTTTAGACTCTCAAGTTAGAAACCACGGTGACTGCAGCCCCAGGAGATGGCAGCTGTGAGGGATGCTGAGCAAGTGGGGAGAAGAGGAGCATGTTCCTTCCCCTTATGCAGAGCAGGATGCAAATGATCTATTTTCCAGCTAGAATTCCTAAGAGCACAGATCACTTCAGCATCTCTGGATCTGCTAAAACACCTTCCTAACGATGACAAGGTACATTTGAGAGAGCCTTTCCATGCATTTCCTTTAGCAAGTCCTGTTTCTTCCGCAGCTATCACCCCCTGCCCATTTCTCCTTGCATTGCAACCTGTGATAAACAAGTTTTGGTCTTTACAACCTTTTGGTTGCAACCTAAATGCTCCATTCGGTGATGTTACAGTGCAAGAGGGAGATGGCATAGGGATGCTGCCCTGACAATAGCCAAAACCCATATGCATAGTCTCCTCCAGAAAGGTGTCCATGGCCTTGGCAATAACTTGGTCAGCAGTCCCCTTCCCATTTCTGGCCAACCTGAGGGGTGCCTATGTTTTTGGAGGCTACCACTCACAAAGAAGTTAGCCTGAAGATTATGCATATTCCAGCCTGCACTGAGACCAACAGGAGAGAGCTGCTCTCCCTGCACATTACAGAATCACAGAATCACTGCGGTTGGAAAAAACATTTAAGATCATCAAGTCCAACCATTATCTATCTCTACCAAGGCCACTACTACACCATATATAGATGGCTTTTAAATACAGCCAGAAATGGTGATTCAACTACTTTCCTGGGCAGCCTGATCTACCTTTGAGAACCCTTACAGATGGCCTTCTTTCCTGAGAGTACAGCAACTTTCTACACTGCTTGATCCACTCTTCTCTGGATGAGCCAGCAGCTCCTCTGATTGTCTTGGAGGAAGGTAAGTGGTGGCCAGCTAAGTGTGGGGCCAGGAATGTAAACATCCCTTGTGGTGTCCTTTCTGCCTGCATGATACCTATCTCAATGGGGCTCCTAGAACAGGGCAGAAAAGCCCCAGCTCTACTCCCTGGACTACACCTTTTTGACAAGTTTGAATAGCAACTGACTGCAGACCACAAGAGAGGACCACATCTGGAGTGAAAAACTGCTGAATTCCACAAGAGAAAGGACAGCTACACACAGCCTATGAGGGTGTCTCTCCAGCATACCCCACTCTTAAAGCTGAGATGGTTGTAGGCTACACCAAATGCAGCAGAATGCCTCACCATTTAACACGTTTTGAAGGCCATGTAGGAGTTCCCTGTGCATTGTAAATGATGTCATTAAAACCACATTCAGTAACTGCATTTTCTTTGTGGGTCTGAAAACTCTCCTCTACCTGTCCTGTTTTGCTGAATAAACAGACATTTAGATTTCAGAGCAAGGTTGTGACACTGACTCTCTAAGGATGAAATATGAAGGGGTAAAGGTTAGCCCAAAGCATTTAGTAAAGGTCAGTCATATGCCACTTTGAGGGTTCTTCATATCCAGCTTTCAATAAATACAGAACTTTGTTTGAAAGAAACCTCCTCTGTGTCAAACACAGCATGGGTCAGCTCCAGGACAAATACCCTGTGCAGCCTTCTTGTGCACTCAAAAGGTCCAAAGCTACCTGATGTTCACAGAAGCACAGAAACATTCTGGTTGGAAAAGACTCACCAAGTCCAACCAATATCCCCAATCTACAAGGTGCATCCTAAATCATATGCCCAAGCACCACATCCAAACGACTTTTATACACATCCAGGGTTGGTGACTCTACCACCTCCCTGGGCAGCCCATTCCAATGCCTGACTACTCTTGCTGGGATTTTTTTTTTCCTAATGTCCAGTCTAAACCTCCCCAGTCACTTGAGGCCATTCATTCTTGTTCTATCACTATTTACCTGTGAGAATAGACAAGGTCAGTCCACCTCTCAGAGTGGGACCTCAGTGAGAGCACTGTGCCCCAGGAGATGCACAAGGATTCGTCATAGAGCCAGAAGCACTTCGTTTTCATCTGTGCAGATAACATGGACACAAGTATATAGGCAAATACTGTTGTCTTCAGCTATGTATTTCCAACTTGTGGAGGCAGATTTGGACATTTCACAAGTCATAAAACTGTACCTCTCATGCTTCTGCCCTCCTCGTGTTCCTCCTCCCCCACACACATCCATACATATGTGTGGCAGCCACTTGTTACGATGGATTTAGCCTAGTTTGGATCAAAGCTTCCTCTACTTCATTTAACAGATTTGCTCAGATGGAAGGTCTCAGGAGAGAAATAATGTTAGTAAGAGGGGGTTTTCAGCACTGAGCATGTAGGTCATTGGACTTTAAAATATATTAGAGAATAGTTTATCTATTAAACAGGCCTCACAGTACATATTTCATGAAGTTATACTTAATTATAAGCTAATGTGCACCACAGAGCTAACCAGGAAGAAAGCTAAAGCGGTGGCCCACAGCACGGTGATTAATAGTTATTAGCTGGCTGGCACACAGCATCTATTGTTTGGTACCATCACCAGAAACAACAGACCTCGGATTTCTGAGCCTGGTACTTACTGTGAAGCACAACCACCCCAAACATTTCCAGAGAGAAACTCATGCCTTTGCATGCCCCAAGGAGAGGATGGAATGTAAGGAGGTGAGACCAGATTTAGAATCCCAGTCCAGGTGCTTTTATGGAGCTTGCTTCTTCACCATGGCTTGTAGAATGTCCCACATCTACCGTGCAGCACAAGGCTGACTGTCTAAGCACCTCTTCTTAATATCTCACATAGTCTCTGATTTGGGGGGAACTTCATCTGAGTTGGAATTAAAAGCTGGGGACAAGGAAGCACAAGCATGTACCTATGCCACCAGGTCTGACCGGCACACAGCTACACTGCCAGGAGACACTGAAATAGGGAAGACACATTTTACCCAAAGACCCGTTTAGTGTCCCAGAACAAGTAGAACTGCACCAGAACACTGCAGGAGGTGTACAAAGACAAAAAAACCCTCTTCCAGCACCCATAAAACCCCAGACTTGCAGATGATTTAGTCTAGATCTCAGATGATATATGTTATGGTAGCTGTTAAATACCACATGCAGATGGGATACTGAGTCATTGCTTGGCAGAGGCCAGAGTGGCCTCCCCCATGAGTTTACCTTTCCCCTGCTGTCCTAGAAAGTCACCATGCAGTGTTTGGTCAGTACCATGAAAGGCCTGGTGTTTCTCAGACACATCAAATCAACATCTTGCCTCCTACCATAGGAGAACAGTAAACACATCAGTTCTATGACACCTTTCTCCTGGGGAATCACATTTTGGTTTAATGGCATCTTGGCCATTACTACCCCAGCTCTCCCAGTCTGGCTAAAGCAGAGCTCCATGGCTAGGAGACAGTGGCAAGACTCACTGGCAACATTACTTCTGACCTCTTGCTCAAGTTCAGAATGTGTCATTCCGTCAATACCATCCACCTTGATTATACAAGGCTTTATATACAAAGGGTTATGATCCCAGAGAGATGAAAAGCTTTTCCAAATTGAAAGCAGTATTTTGAAGAGAAAACACTCATACATTCCCATGTAGCCTTCATTTGATATCCTCAAGGCTAACGCCAGAGCTCAAAGTTAAGTTGATTGGAAGTTGATGTTTTCTCTGACTGTAGCCATCTTATGAATTTAATGGAAGAAGAGAAGTAATAAAAACATGCTCCATACTTTAATTAGTTCCCTCATAACACAGCATGTCAAAAATGGCAGTGCCAAAGAAAATCATTAATCCGGGAGAACAAAGGCACTGTACGGGGCAAGCGACAGACCTCCAGGAGACGAGCACACCCACCCTTTCCTTCTCTTGCTGCTGAACTGACCTCAAACACCAACCAGAAGAAATCTGTAGCAATATCAAATATGAAGCTGCTTTTTATGTCTTTAGCCTTAGTGTGGATTATCAGAGTTGAGAGATGACATTTTGCATGCCTTGAATGGCCTTGTCTTCCTGAACACACCTCCAGCCTGGCTTCTCCAGGTGCCAGTCTTAAGATGATGCTGCCATTTGGTCATTTCAACATCTGCACTTCACGAGGTGAGTGAGGAAACCTGTCACAGCTATGAAAGCAATCATGACCTGCTGTAAAAGGCAGCATCTCTCCCAGCAGGCACTCTTCAGGGCCATGCATGCTTGTCTTACACAGTCCTTGTGGCAGTAACCTCTGGCAGTAGTTGTAGCATCAGCTGTACCACAGGAAGGAACTGAGGAAGTGACAGAAACCTACAGATATCTGTGACACTCACAGTCTCTCGATATCTCTTCCTGGCCATCAGGCAGGGGTAGATGTGAAAGTTTATAACCACACAGAAGAACTCAGGGAAAAACTCACACAAGCAGAGTTACTGCCAGAGAAGAAAGCTCAGGTAATGGCACAGAGGTGATCAAGTTAAAAACAGCCTTATCCAATCCCAGCAAAGAGATGGGGGGGGGGAAGAGTAGGGCACTCTGACTCGTTTTTATGGCACACCTGCCTCGACCTGCAACAATCACACAGCCCCACAAGAGCCACAACTTCTTGGTTATAGAACAGAAATCAATACCTGTGTGCGATTGAAGGCTACTCTTGCAAAGACAGCTTGAGACACACTGGCTCTCTTCAGCTCATCTCTAACTTGCTGGTAAATATCTGGAGAGACTTCCACCGACGAATTTGATGGCTCTGGTTTGACAGCTCTAGGGATGGGTGGATGATTCAAGAACTGCTGGTTGATAGCTTGTGGGTGCTGGTGAGCCAATAGGCGGCTGACGGCAATCTGCTGGTTTATCAGATGGGCCATTGCTATCTGCTGCCTCACCAGCTGCGGACTGAGCTGAGGAGACAGCAGCCCAGGGTTTATCATTGTCTGCATCGTTGGCACTTGGTTTCGGATTGGAGTGCTGTGGTGAATCTGGCCATGAGGAGACTGTTCGTTAGTTTTTCCCAAGGTTGCCAGCTGGTTGATATTTGGTAAGTGCATGGGACGCTGACCAAGAACACAATAGTCTGAAAGGTTTTCTCTTTCCACTCTTTCCACTGTTAAAAGAGAAAAAGCAGTTTGCTGTCATTTCATTTTGCACTGACAGAAGGACTGTTAGGTATGGGTTACCGCAGGTGACTGCAGGACAGCATCTGCTTTACTCTGCAAATCTACACTTGCATAAAAGCTTCACAGATACAAGCAAAAGCAGAACAAAGTAAAAGCAACAATAGTAATTAACATTCTTTTGGACTTCTCAGGTATCACCTGCTGCTCAGGACTCCTCTTTTTTAAACCAGTAGCAGGTATCCTCTCCAGTCTCATTGCTTGCTGGGACATTTCCCTTTACGCTGTCACTAACTTTGGAAGCTGTCACAGCACACGGAGTAACTCTGGAAAGGAGTCAGTGTTTCAGAATGCCTGAATCACACAATGGTTCCTATTCCCAAAGCCTCACTGCTGCGAGTCTGCCCAGAAACATCTCTGTACGAATGCTCACCTTAAAGAAAGCAGCTTCACTGTCTTCAGAAAACACTTCACTTTTGGTGCAAAGGCCTGTGATCCCTAAGTGACACCATGCTACCAAAGTCCAACATGCTATACAGAATAATGTATATGCTGGTACACACTGGCCTTTTAACTGCCTTATGTCAGCAGTATCCAAAACTCTCATTAATGTTTATAAATACGTAAAGGGTGAATGCCAAGAGGATGGAGCCAGTCTCTTCTCGGTGATGCCCAATGACAGGACAAGGGGCAATAGGTAGAAGGTGAGGCATAGGAAGTTCCATGCAAGCATGAGATTTTTTTTTTTTTTTCCCTGTGAGGGTGACAGAAAACTGGAACAGGCTGCTCAGGGGGGTTATGGAGTCTCCCTGGAGATATTCAATACCCACCTGAATGCATTCCTGTGTGATCCGGTACAGGTGATCCTGCTCTGGCAGGGAGGCTGGACTGAATGATCTTTTGAGGTCCCTTCCAGCCCCTAACTTCTATGACCCAAAACTTATGTCAGCAATTTCTAGCATCTTTCCATGTAACTGCAAAACTAAATACACTATTATTAAATTCCCCCTGCAAGTTTTACTTGAATTAGGAACAGGTTGCCTAGGGAGCTTGTGGATGCCCCCTCCTGGATATGTTCAAGGCCAGGTCGGATTAGACCTTGAGCAACCTCGTGTAGTGCAAGGCATCGCTGCCCATGGCAAGGGGGGCTGAAACTAGATTATCTTTAAGGTCCCTTCCAACCCAACCAAACCCATTCTATGAATCTATGATTCTAAGAAATGAAGCTCACAAGTATGTAACTCTTGTATAATTTGAAGTAATCAGAAGCCACTGTACAGTAGGCTGCAGATTCCATGAAATTCCCTCAATGCAACTGAACAGACATTTCTATATCGATCTGCTATGAAAGTGCTCAGGGCCACATATCACACAAAACCACCAGCTCATCTGGTATTGCTCTCAGCAAATAAGCAGCGAGGGTTTATTCCAGCAATGCAGCAATACTATTATAACTTGTGTAATGATTAACAACTGTACAAAGCTTTGAACTCCTTAAAAACTTCATCTATATATAAAGCTTTGAAGCTTTACACAGTGAATTCTCAAGATGACAGTTTACTGATGACTTTTTCTGTTTCCTTCTAAACAGCAAGATGAGGCTTTTCACCTCCCAGAATTAACCTCAGGCAGAGAGCTCTGAGTTCTCACTGGGGAGGGAGTCATGCCCTGAACACACACAAACACACAGTTACTAACTTTAGAGTTATCACTCCAGAACGTCACAAGTACTGAATTTTACAACTAGTTGAATTAGTACCAGGATTTTCCTACAAGAAACTTTAACTCTTCCCATTCTTTTAAAGGAAAACTCCACATATTTAGCCATCTATAAAATAACTGCTTAAAACTCCTACCTTTAAACCAAACCAAAGCAAAAGCATTTCTAAGAGAACTATTAATTCCATTTCTCCATAAAAACAAATGGTCTTCTAAGTAAGTGCTTATTTGTGCAGTAAGTTCCAGCTCTGAAGTGCAGTGCACAAACCAATGTCAGCAAATGATCACCTTTGCTTTGTTGCTCACAGGGTGCCAGAGACACCACGCAGAATTCCAAATATTGAAAATACCAAAAACCTGACTCAAATGCTGCTCCTCGTGAGCATCATCACAGAAAGCTCCACACCACCACTCTCTAGCTAGCCACAAAATCATAGAACGGCTTAGGATGGAAGGGACCTCAGAGATCATCTGCACCAGCACCCCTGCCATGGGCAGGGACACCTCTGAACTAAACTTGGTAGCTCAAAGCCTCACCCAACCTGGCCTTGAACAGCTCCAGGGAAGAAGCATTCCAGGCAACCTGTTCCAGAGTTTCGCCACCGTCCTGCTGAAGAACTTCTACAAACCATTACCCCTCATCCTGTCACTAGAACCTCTTATGCAAAGTCCCTCTCCAGCCTTCTTGTAGGCTTCTTTCAGGTATCAGAAGGCAGCTATAAGGTCCCCTTGGATGCTGTCTTCTCCAGGCTGAACAACCTCATCTCCCTCAGCCTATCCTCATAGCAGAGCTGCTCCATCCCATCTTTGTGGCGCTCCTGCTGACTCACTCCAACAGTGAAGTAGGAAACAGGAGCAGTGTTAACACCCAGGGTGGGCCTGGCACCGACACATATGGGGTCAGGGAAAGAATGACTGCCCTATCACAGCCCCAGACCATGTTCTCTGGTCAGAACACAGACTGTGAATCCATGTGGCCATACTAACTGTTGCCTCCTCAGCCTCTCTGCTGTGTGCCTACACCTCAGCGAAGCCACTAAACACTGGCAGCAAAACCCAACGGAACCCTTCCAAAGGCACAGTAGCTTCTCAGCCATCAAGAATTAATCAATGTAAATGGAATAAAGGTGTTGCTCAGTGTTTATGATATACTCGAAGCATCCTGCTACAGAGAAATCCAGCAAGGAATTCTTTTAGTCTTCATTCACACCCCTAGAAATTTAGACACCTTCTACCACTGGGAGCTTCAGAAGAGCTGAAATAAGTTTGAAGTATTTTGTAGTTTAAGAAATACACAGAGAATAAGTCACTGAAACCAACAAATTACTACTTGTTAGAACACAAAAACAGTAACCAAGTGTTTTTGAAAACTTGGTGAGAAATAAATATAAATAACATTCACTTTCTGGGCTTGAACCACATTTGCCAAGTTTCCACCCACTCCTGACTTCAGTGCCAAGTTATAAGCCCCTATAAAAATAAAGTTTAAGATGAAAAGGCTGCCAGGCTGTTAATCTCTGCAGTACTACTTGGAATTACAATTACAGAGCCATCACCTGACTCCCTTCCATCGTTCTGTTTTTCCCTTATTATCAGTTTCCTTTTGCAATCACATTAGGTTACCCAGCCACGCACAGGCTGCCCATAAACGAACCAGATTTTAGTCACTTCAGCCACTTCAGTAATAAAAGGTTACCAGTCACAGTTACGCTGGATGGAAAAAATGTGCATTACTCAACTCCTCAAGACTCTTTCCCTCTCTAACACATTACCACTATCCAATTCCCTCTTGTTCTCCGCTAACTAGGGATTGGTAGTGCTCTGTGAAGCTGGACAGGAGCAAGATTGAGACAACCCTGAGATGGAGATTGGTACTGCTCTGGCAGTGCTTGCTGGCAGTGCTCTACAAGAAAAAGGACACAGGAGCAACAAAGCTGCTGTGACACCAACGTTAGCCTCAGATCTTCCTGAGACAGGATTTTTCCACTGGCATTCTCCATTTCCCATGTTCCTACCCCATTAGAATTTTCCCTTGTCCTTCCCTGTTTTGCTACTGCTGCAGTCAAGCTGGAGATACATTTACAGTTCTTGTAGTCCTGCATGAACTGGCTGGTACTTGAACGTATCAGTATACGAAGTAGGGAAGACAAAGTAGCAAGACCTTAGCCCAGGATGGAAGAGACTCCATGGACAAGTGCTGTCTATGTTCAAGCACTGCTGATAAACTTCCTCTGCTATTGATGTCTGCGCTAGTTAAACAAAAGCTGGTCCAGAAGGCTGTTACCCACCTCCATCTGTGGTGTGACCACATCAAGAGACTCGACAGCATTTCCTTTTTCTCCCTGCATCCCACTGCCTGGTACATGATTCTGCGGCCCTTTTCCTGAAGAGCTCTTTTAAATCAAACACTGTTGTATTTCAGAGCCACCCACCCTTCTGAGAGACCAGTTAGTCTCACCTCCATGCCTGGAAAGATCATGGAGCAGATCCTCCTGAGAGCTCTGCTAAGGCAAGTGGAAAACAAAGCAGAGGCGATTGGTGGTAACCAGCAATGGCTTCACCAATGCCTGACAAATTTGGGGGCTTTTTATGATGAAGTCACAGCAACAGTGGACAAGGGAAGGACAATTGACATCATCTACCTGGACCTGAGTAAGGCATTTGACTCTGTCCCACATGACATCCTGGTCACCAAACTGGAAAAACACAGACTTGATAGGAGGAGCACTGCTGGATAAGGAACTGGCTGGATGGTCACACACAGAGAGTGGTGATCAACAGCACAATGTGCACCTGGAGACCAGTGCCAAGTGGCATCCCTCAGGGGTCAGTGCTGGGACCAGTGCTGATTAACATCTTTGTCAGTGATATGGACAGAGGAATGAGTGCACCCTCAGCGAGTTTGCAGATGACACCAAGCTGTGTGGCACAGTTGACTTGCTAGAAGGTAGGGATGCCATCCAGAGGGAGCTGGACAAGCTGGAGATGTAGGCCCAGGCCTACCTCATGAAATGTATGATCATGTCCCTCGGTGAGCACAATCCCAAGCACAGATAGAGGCTGGGTGGAGAATGGCTGAGAGCAGCCCTGAAGAAAAGGACCTGGGGGTCTGGGTTGATGAAAATCTCAACATGAGCTGGCAGTGTGCACCTGCAGCCCAGACAGCAACTGTGTGCTGGGCTGCAGCAAGAGCAGTGTGGCCAGCAGGGCAAGGGAGGGGATTCTACCCCTTTACTCTGCTTTCCTCAGACCCCACCTGGAGTACTGTGTGCAGTCCTGGAGCTCCCAACACAAGAAGGACATGGAACTTTTATAGAGAGTCCAGAGGAGGGCCACAAAGATGCTCAGAGGGCTGGAGCAGCTCTGCTATGAGGACAGGCTGCAAGAGTTGGAGCTTCTGAGCCTGGAGAAGGAAAGGCTTTAAGGAGACCTTATAAGTAGCCTTTCAGTATCTGAAGGGGGCCTACAGGAAGGCTGGGGAGGGACTATTTAGAAGGCCTTGTAATGACAGGATGAGGGGTAATGGGTTGAAACCGGAAGAAGGGAGACTCAAACTAGATGTTAGGAAAGGGTTCTTTACAGCAAGAGGGGTGAGACACTGGAACAGGTTGCCCAGGGAGGTTGTGGCTGCTCCCTCCCTGGCGGTGTTCAAGGCCAGGCTGGATGAGGTCTTGAGTGACCTGTTCTAGTGAGAGGTATCCCTGCCTATGGCAGATGGTTGGAACTGGATGATCTTTGAGGTCCCTTCCAACCTAAACCATTCTATGATTCTATGATGCAAGGTGTCTGGACAACAGGTACTGTGCTAAGCTCAGTGAGCAGCTTTCAGAGCACTTCATTTTCCTAGATCTCTCTGCAACATGTTACTACCTCTGCAAGACAGTCAAGAACCAAGACAATCCCCTCAATGGGACCAGCAAATTGTTGTATTTCAAGGCTCCTTTCTCTTCTAATGATTACCACGTGTGTCAATGTATTTCAACTCCATACTGGGTTAGAAGCTTCCTGGATACAGCACAGAAGGAATCCAGTGCACTCTTCCCCTGTGTGATGCTCTTAATCTCTACCCAAATCTTCCCTGTATGGTCAAGCACAATAGCTTGGGGTGGTCCACATGCAACTTCCCACTTGAAACAAAACCGGCTCAAATGATTTAAAATAAAATTTATTTCTCCACCTTCTCTTCCCCTCACCCTTTATATTCACTGAGCTGTTAATAAGAACATTCTGACAAACAGCCTGTGGGGCGTTTAGAGCTTATGAGCAGCACTGAATTGAGTGACAGCACTGGAAACTAAATTCATCCACACAAGGATGGACAGCAGGAGCATCACAGCCTCTCAGTACTGCAGTGTGGATATGGAGAGCTCCTGTCAGCCCCCATCAGCCAGCAAGTCCTGCCCTTTCCAGTCCCACGGGCACTTTGTCCTGCATAGGAAGAGCATTTTCTAACAAGCTACTAGCCAGCAGAACTGCCTCACTTCAACTGTGACAGGATGTCACCACCCAGGGCTGTTCTCCACTGCTTCAGAGTTTACTGCTTTGTTGCATTTATTATTTAAAACCTGGTGATCATAAAAGCCACAGCCAAGGAGGGAGAGTTCTGTGAACTCTGGCATGCCCTGCACTAAACTTAAGATAAAAAGGTTCTCACAATTTCTTCTGGCTTAGCAGCATCCTACTCACTGAAGCAAGGCTTGAACTTTGGAGCCATGCCTGGGGGACAAAGCACTCTGCTTGGAGAGACAAGGATGCTGCACTACACCAAGAGGTGCCCTCTTGCCTATACTATAAACAATTACGAACTTCCACTTTGTAAATAACTACTACTCCAGAGCACAGGAGGTGCTTTTAAAGTGGTAATTCTGTATCTTTTTATCTATAATTAGGATAATTACTTATTTCTTTTAATCACAGCACACTTAACCACTGCAGCACAAAGGACTGCTCTGAAGAATCTCATTTTTCCTCAGCACGTAGTCTTCATATTTACCCCAAGACATTCACTGTCCAACCTCTGCCTGGCCCATTTGTTCCTGCAGTGAGGGCTGGAGAAAAAGCAGACTGACTGGAGAGGCAAACTTGATAAAAAGTTGTAGCTTTTCAAACTTTTTTCCTGCTCTGCTCCTGCAGGATACCAAATAATCTCAAACCAGCTAGAAAGCACATAGAGAAACTGTTTGGCTGTGGGTAGCAAAGGCCTTTATCCAAGCCTAATGGAAAACAGACAGGAAAGGCCATTGTCTGTTCTTTCTTCTGCTGCAAATCCTTCAGTTCCCAGCACACAACAGATCACCAATTTTCTGTATTCTAAGAAATACTATTGGATATGGGTCTTTGATCAGCATCAGTTCAGGTGAACTAAGCAGAGTGTACTAACACTGCTGATTGATTATGTGCTTGTCCTTATCCTTCCCTTACACTAAAGATTAGATCCAAGTCATGCCTTGGAGCACAGAGATGCAAAAGTGCCTCCTGTCAGTTCTGCTCCAAACATAACAAGTCATCATCTTCCCACAGGAAAAGTGTGTCCCTGGTCTGCACTTCTTCCAAAGACTCTTGTCAGAAGAGAAGAGTTTAACCTGTGCTCTTACTTTTAGATTCTTTTTGGGTTACTGTACAGGTTGGAGAGGGCACTTAGAAGTATGAACTTCTTCATGTTTATCTTCTGTAGACAGGACATGTTGGATTCTGCTGGCAGAGAAAAGTATGACATTGAAGGTGCTTTAGTGACTACCTGGTCTAATGCAGAAATATTGGTCATGTGAAAAGGAGATGAAGCAGCAGGGCAAACATTACCCAGAACTGACAGAAACAGACAGAACTAGTTTAGATAGACTGATGCTCTCATCAGATGTAAAAACATCTCCCTTCCTGTTAGACTTCTGTGACCAAACTCTGTGCAACTATTCAAGTACTAACCTTTTATTGTCACCTCAAGAGGGAGGTACAAGCTCCCTAGCATAATCAATCAATTGTGCAATCCCTCCACGAATCTCAGAAGGTTAGAGGTTGGAAGGGACCTTGCAGGAACCATCCAGGCCAACCCCTCTGCCAGAGCAGGATCACCTATACCAGATCACACAGGAACACAACCAGGCAGGTCATGAATATCTCCAGAGAGGGAGACCCCACAATCTGCCTGAGCAGCCTGTTCCACTGTTCTGTCACCCGCAAGATAAAGATGCAGCTCTTCCTCACTCATACCATCAGAGATGGTGTGCTAGCTTGAGTCTAACTGGAATATTTTAATGAGAGAAATTAGATTATAGGCTGTGAAAAGAAAACAATGGTGATGTCTACTTCACTCATAGGCTTGCTGAGATGTATACAAACAAGAACACAAAACAGATAAGACAGAGCAGGAGAGTCAGTGTGTGTGTGTCTCTGTCACAGGGGGTGCAGTGGGCTTCTTCTGAGTAACTAATCCTTCTGCCTTCTAACCCCATTTGCATGTAAGGTATACACTGGGATATGGTAGAAGGGTGGAAAGAAGGTGGAAGGGTGGTTGGGAGCCCCTCCTGGGGACTCTGATTTCTGAGAGGGGTGCTGTATTTCTGTATTTCTGCTAATTTGTATATAGCTGTATATATTTGTGATATATTGTAAATATCTGCTTGTATATTGTGCTAAGCTGTAAATACAGCTTCATTCCTTAAGTTCCAGCCAACTGAGTCTAGTCTGGGTGATAAAAAAAAAAAGGGGGGAGGCAGGTAATTCCCAAACCATCACAGATGGTGAAGGGAATGAGACAGATCACAAGCATCACTAAGGCAGGCCTACAAACTCTTTAAGTATTGCAAGTGATCAGAAGTTTTGCTCTCAGTTACGTATTTCATGAAATCTATGGGATTAGAGACAGCCACATGGCAGCTCTCACACCAGGAAAGCCTGTACCTAAGTTCAGATATTCTTCCTGTTCTAACCTATTTTCCACTAATGCTTTAGAGCTAATATGTTGCTGCTTGGCAGCACACAAATATTTAAACATGAAGGAAAATTAATTTGAGGATTCTGCAGATTAAAAAAGACAAACAAGTGTTTGCCTTTTAGAAAATGAAGATGGCCATCCTTTACTAAATATTCAGAAGTGGTTAAAGAGAAGACCTGGCCTCAGCACGCAACTGCTCCTTACTGGGAAAAGTATTTGAAACAAGACATGTTCTGAAACCATAAAGCTAAGTGACATGACTGGAGCAGGTCTGGTTAGCATCTCTCAATTATAACAGGTGTAATGTCCCTGCGTGGCAGGGACAAGACAGGGGACAAGTGGCTAGGCAGTGTTTCTACAGAAAGGCTTCCAACCTTTACTTTCAGACCTATATGAAACTGCAATAGCTGCAGTTCCAGCAACACATACACACAGGAGAGGGCATTCAGCTATCGGCACACATCCTGATACCACAGCACTTGTCCTACTAAGCCCCAAAACAGCCAGAAGATACGAAAGACACCCTGCAAAGCTGACATTCGTATATGCATTCACGTAGATAAAAGTAAAGCCTAAGAAAGAAAACCAAAACAATCCCAAAGGCTGTCTGAATTCTCTTTACAGAGAGGAATAACCAAGAGGGCTACAACTCAAAAAGCTCTTGGAACACATGGCAATGGGTGCATAGTTTCTTAAAAACACACATGCAGAAATTCCCCAGACTGACGCTTGGCATCAGGCACAATGTTGAAACACAAAACGCTAAGGCGGGTGTGGAAAACAGTAGCCAAGGGGTCTATAACTCTTGCTGGATCTTGACAACTTGTAACTTAAAGAGAGATGCCACTTCTTCCTAACAACCAACTCAGACAATGAACTGCCCTCCTCACAAAACAACACACCAGTCCACAGTCTAAGAGCAGATCTAAGTCAGAGAGGATCTTCAGGTCATCTGTGTCATCTAGATGCTGCCATGCTTGTCTGCAAATGACATTATTTTCTTACCTTCTGCCTTAAGAAAGTGGAGAAAGTCCTATTTTTAGCTAAATAAATACACAGTGAGGAGTGTAAAAGTAAGCAAAGGAAAAATTACAGTAATGTTAACAGCCACAAAGCTGACCTGAATGACCCTAACTGGTTTAGTGCCAGAGCTGCAGCTAATATCCAAACACAATGTGATGTGATCTCTTCTTAAAGTTCTGAGCATTTCTGCTTCTGTTGGTTGAAAAGGCAAAAGGTCAGGATACAAATATATATATATATATACACATACGCAAACATATGAACCCTGAACCCCTTTATTTACAGAGAGAGGTACACACACATGTATCAGCAAATAGGGTAAAGCTGAAAACATGGCTTGAGAAAGATCTGGTGTGTCTTTTCCTGAGGCTTCCACAACATCTGCTTCAGAGGAACAATTACAAACCATTCCTCAAAGCACATAATGAACAATTTCCCCAGACTCACACTGGCACTGTTAATGCTGCTGCAGTCCTAGGTTCCTTCAGCCTGGGAACAGAAAAACTGGGAGTCCTTCTGAATCCCATTTCCAACCTCTCTCAACCTACAACAGCCTCTAGAAGCGGAAAACATATCACTCTGTCTATTGGTCACAGGAAGTAATCAAACATACTTTCAAGAACAAAACAGTGACAAACAACAAATCCGTAATAATGGAAAAAGCAAAGAGCAGCCAAAGCAGACTCTCGATTTAAGGAAGCTATGAAAGCCTTTTTCTTACATTCCTAATCTGTGGAAACAAACCAGTGAGACCTCCTCCTTTAAACTGAAAAGCCTCATCATTCCCACAAAAAACGTTAAGGCAGTTGCAGTCTCAAAGCTCACATCCACAGAGAGCTCTATTTTGACAGCCACTGATGGCAGGAGCAAAGTTGAAATGTTCTTAATAAGCAGACAAAGAAAATATGTCTTTTTATTTTTAAGTTCACAATGTATTTTTCTTCCCTCTGCCTTCCCAACTTCCTCCCACCAAGCTAAGCTGTGTCATCAGGCAAAAACAAAAAATTCACACCAGTCAAGAGCTTTGGTTGTGAAAGCATTTTGATACAGTGTTAGTCCTCCTGATGAAAATAGAAAGCATGACATTTGGAACTGAAATATCTATTGAGAAAGAGCTAAAAAATATTCCAAGTGCTACGAACCTAAAACGCTGGGCAATGAGTGGGTAACTCCTGCAAGTTTCATCCCTTGACAGTGACCTGAGTTGCATGGCAAAGTGCTGAAATACTTCTCTCATGTACATAGTTACTTATGAGGAAGTTCCTTTAAAAGCCTTATTTTAATTTGTGCACCTATTTGTTAATCAAACTAGGACCCAATACAAGCTTTAAAGAAGTTACTCAAATCCTGTATCTCAACTACATCAAATACCTTCTCCCAGCTTCAGCAAGTTCAGCATCTAGAGAAATCAGATGGCAGTTCTCAGTGAGAGCAGCATCTCCATGGGACAGGGCAAGAGAGAGGAAGTTGGAGCACCACTAGACTAAGCCATTGCTATATTGCTGCCATTAAATAATAGGTAACCTTTATCAAAAAGGAGAACTCTAATTCCTCATTCAAGTAACTTTAAACCCCACTGTGTATGTCCAATTGTGCACTAAAACACCTTGCAATCCCTCAGAAGGAGGGAAAATTTGGAAAGCAAACAGAGTTTAAAAAGGCTTCACATAGGAATATTAAATTCATTCACAGCACTTTTTCTGCACAAACCCACAACACTCCGTAGCTTAATTAGCACCCCAAATAATTACAGACACCCACGAGAGGAAGAGAAAGTTCAGAGAAGAAGGGTAAGCTCTGTTCCCCACCCACAGCACGTTTTCTGTAAGAGCTGTGTTAACACAAGCTGCTCTCTCTCAATTGCAGATAAATCCCAAGGAGTCTGCAGGAGTGGACAATCTTCTGTAAGCTCACAAGGGGCACCTGAGAGCCAGGAAGAGACCAAGCACGTCCAACCTCACATCAGCCAGCTCCCAGCTCCTGTGCCTCTGAGTAAACTGTGAATGTTTTCGAGCCTTAAGGGGCTGGGGCAGGACAGGAGGAGAAATTCCATCAGAAGCATACTCTAGCATCGTGCCACCACAAGACTAAGTTGCCATGATGAGCTGAACTAACCCAAAACTACTCCAGATGACAAGCATAGCAAGTTTAGTTCTTTTCAGTGAGTTCAGAGCACGCCCTGAGCATGTTTACTTGAGATCTAATATAATTCCATTTGTGTACAGCTTTTACATCTGTTACTAATGATATCAAACTATTGATTTTTCACTGTCTTCTATTTACTTAAACATTAACTATATTCTCAGCAACCCGATTTTTTTTTCTTTTCTTTTTTTTTTTTTCCAGGGCACTTTTTGGTTTTGTCTGGCTTCAGTTGTAATTACTTTGATCTTCCAGAGTCTATCATTATTTTACTGTTTATTTATTCCTATGAGAAAGGAAAAACGTTTGACCGAGGAGATCTATATGTGGCAATTTGTAACAGAATCACACAGCTTATGTTTAGGAAATCATGGTTTTGATTAAGAAGCAACCATTTAGTTCCCACTGTTTTATTAAAACAGACATTAGCAGATAATAGGAAACACATTTAACACTGTAGGCTACATTTAGTTTGAAATGTCAATAAAGTCAGTTTGAAGCCCCTTCCTATTTAGTGTTTACTGCAGTTCATGTGAATGGGTTTTGGATTTTACTTTCTAATAACCAGCTCTCCAGTTGCACACTGCTATGGGTGCTGATCCCAAAGACTAAATTGTAGTTCTATGTAATCTCTCCAGATTACAACCCAAAAAAATGAACTGCTACATCATCCATTTACCTGCATGGAAAATAGAAGTCAGGGTTTAACTACTACTGTAGAATCACAGGGCTGGGAGTTGGAAGGGACCTCTAGAGATCATCTAGTCCAATTCACCTGCTAAGCAGGATAAGCTAGGGCAGGTCACACTGGAATGTATCCAAGTGGGTGTTTAAAGTCTTCACAACCTCTCTGGGCAGCCTGCTCTGGGGCTCCGCCACCCTCACCACACAGAATTGTCTCCTCTTGTTGAGGTGGAACCTCCCATGTTCCAGCTTGTATCTGCTGTTTTTTCTCCTATCACTGGGCACCACCAAAAAGAGCCTGGCACCTTCATCCTGACATCCACCCCTCAGATACTTACAGACATTAATCACATTCCCCTCTCAGCCTTCTCTTCTCTAGACTAACCAGCCCCAGCTCTCTGCCTCTCTTCACAGGAGAGTTCAAGTCCCTCAGTCACTTTTGTAGTTCTCTGACAGACTCTGTCTTCTCTTGAACTGGGGAGCCCAAAACTGGACACAGTGTTTCAGGTCTCAACAGGGTAGAATGGATGAGGAGAAGAACCTCCCTAGACCTTCGAAAGAGACTTTTCTTGCTGCACCCTTCTACCCATTAAAGGAGTATGTGATGACTGATGCACCTAAGTCACTGATTCTGCATACTGATTCAGCTGCCCTGTATGATTTATCTGGCTACAGAAAAGAAACAAAATATCACCAATACTGAGATTATGCAAAATTGTAAGCACCTAAAGAAGTGCAGAAGCCTTCCTGTTTCCACAGGGTTTAGATTACTGCCCTGAAGTTGCATGGCTGTTTATTCTCCATGCACCACTGTATTCGCCACAGACACTTTGTTTTCTATCCCACTCATATGGCTGATGAATCAACACTACTTGAACTGCTTTACAGCAGCTTGTGTTTACTTCACACATACCTTAACCTTACTTTTTCTCCTCCTACTAACACACACACTTCCGAACAGCCACGACTGCCTGTGTCTCTTTGAGTAGCACCAATACAGAATTATCTGGCAAACTCTTCAGGTTTGGTTCCTTGACCTCCTGATTGAGGTCTCCTTCTGCTTTTACTGTACTTCACAACTTAACTGTGCACTTACTAAGTCAAAAAGTAACAGCTTAAAGAATTCAGCTCTCTAAGAACAGAAGAAAGCTGAAGACAGCAGTGTGCTAGAAACACTCAGGAGCAGTAGTGGCATCTCTACAGTTAAGAACACTACAGATAAGGACTTCCACTGCCTCTCCAAACAGCACCCTTGCCCAGTTCGGAAGAAAGAAGGGAAAAAAAAAAAAAGCCCATCTCTGTTCTCCTAGAACAGCAAGTAAAAACCAACGGTGATGACCTTGAAGCTGTTTGATTCCTGTGATTGTTTTCCACCCAGATGACACATTAGAGCACTTCAAATATTTTTTTTTCCTTAAGAGATACCACTTAGAGAAAAGAAACACTTCTGAAGCACACAATGGCAATACAGAGAGAAGAAACTATACAGTTTATTTAGCACCAGGGTTACCACATACTAAAAATGTCCAATCGACATTTTACCTTCAAGCCTAAATCATTTTGGTAGCTGAAAAGCAACACCTCCCTTTCCACACCTGCATTGTTAGCCCACTTCCTTCTAGACACAAACAATTTTACCATAAAACATTTTTTTTCTTTTCCCCTGGAGAAAACACAATCCCAGTAGAGCCCAAGCCTGAGTGTCTCACAGGTGTGCTCCACACAAGCCAGACACACGAAGGAGAACCAGATGCCTCAGAACTTGTTCTGTTCTATGCACTGTTGTTCCATGTGTTCCCAGCTCAAGCAGCAGGCTCTTTATGGTGTTATGATGTAGATTTCTAGCCTGTCCTATGGCAACTAAACAACCTTTCACAGTCCCTGCAAACCAGCCTTCTAAGAGAAAAAGAAGGCAGGCTCCTTTTGAAAGGGCTGATCTTCATGTGACTGAAAACGCAATGGCTTCTTGAGAAGGACAGGATGTTCCTCTACTTCTGCATGACACTTAGGAATCCTGCTATGGTTTTCCTGGCCACTGAAAGCAGAATGGACAGACGCCACAAAAACAGCCTCTGCCTTCTTTCAGACAATGACTCTTCCCTTCAGTGGTGTAACAGAGAGAAAAACCAAGAAAGAACCGTTCACAGAATGAAGCTGATCTCCCGACATTGGGAGACAGAGGCCAGTCGGTACTATGGAAAAAGCTTTTGACTAACCCCAAACTCCTATTCAAAGCACATGTGTGTTTTGAAACAAAAAAAAAATCTACCAAAAGAAATAGTTCAGTACACTGGCAAATCCCTTCCCAAAGGAAAGGATGAATAGAAGAATAGACTGCTTGTGGTGGATCCTTGTCACATCGCTTCATGTACTATTAGAGGGTGATCAGACATCGCAGTGGTGAGAGTGGGATGAATTTACACAGAGTAATTTCACTGCCTCAGGCATTCACTGCTAACCAACTCACCCAATAGTACCGTAGGAAAGACACAAGCAAGGGACTATTTTCATCCCAACCTTAGTGGGTGCAACACTTTGTTGTTCAGCAGTGTCTCCTATCAGAGAACGGTGAAATCCTCCACCGGTATCCAGATTCCACATGACAAAACACTTCGGGAATGCCTGTATGCTTTATGGTACTAAACACGAAGAGCAAGGGCACATCTGCCTTAAAGACAAGCTTTTAGCTTTCATTAATAAAACTTTTTCTTTTTTTTTTTTCCCTCAAAACATTTTGGCTTCATTCAAAACACGGCTGCTCTCTCAGCACAGTTCAATGGAACATTTAAAGCATGTTTTAAGTGGCCTGTGTTTTCATACCAGCCTCATTTGTATGTCAGATGTAATTTTAAACCTGTTGTGACTCTGGCCTCTTTGCAGACAATTTCTCTAATACTATTACAGCTTATTATCACTTCTCCTTCAAGCAAATCATCTGAAACTCTCAGCAGAAGTTCAGCAACTTGGAAAGTCACACATAAATAGTAAATAAATAAATAATTTACCTTTAATCTTCTTGTACTTTTTGTACCATCTCCCAAACTCCTGGCACTTGGTTGCTGACACATTGGCATAGTATGTGCTATTTACAATGGATGAAATCATACTCTGGAAGCACAGAAAGACAGAGAGGAAAGAAGTGTTGTAAATCATCTTACACAATTACAAATCTTCTCCAGGGCAAGTGAATGACGGGCAAGTGCATGATGACCACCCATTTGTGACCTTAAAAAACAGAAGATGTGACTGATGAGGATTAAAATACAGTTTTATTCTATGTTACATATTCCCAGCCATAATTAAAATGACAAAACAATTCCTTTGCATAATAATGCAAAAAAAAGGATGAAGCACAAACCTAGACTGAGACCTAGAGCTCAGCCTGGGGGCCAGTTCTGTTTCCCCCTGTCCTTGTGATAGTGTAATAGCTTCAGCTGCACGACAACCATTGCTGCCATGCTGGGGAACAAGACATGCTCGCTGCACTCAGCTGAGAGAACAGGAGTGATTTAGGAACCAGGTCCTAAAGATAAGATTAGATGCTCCAGCATGCATAATCTCAATAATGCTTTTCAGATGTCTCTGTTCTGCTTCCAAATGCAGCAAGACCACACAGCCAAGAAGGGGAGAACATCCGTGCTACTCACTACAGAACAACAGTTAGGCAAATCACTTTAATTAATGTAATTTATAGAAACGTGTGATTAGCCCTTGTGTGAAGAATCACCCGGCAGAAACATTAACAGAGCGAAGGGAGACACTCATGCTACAATGCAACACAGCCAAACAACACCCAAAAAAACCCTCCAAGTTGGTGTAGAGCTGATCTGCAGCATCCATACCAGTCACAACGATACTTTATACCTGGGATACTTCTGCCCATCGGGTGGAAAGAGGTTCTGGTAGTTCTTCCTTCTTTCCTCCCCTGCTTTCAGCCATTCTGTAGAGCTTGCATCTTTAACAATATTTTGTTCTCCTTTCTCCCCGAGAACTCTTCCATGGTCAAACCATTCCCAGCACATAGACATTTCCAGCAAGGAAATGCAATCCATGACCACTAACCAACTTGCCTTCCCCAGAAGTCACATTTTCCTTATGCCCTTCTTCCTCAGCCTCATCAAAGCTCAGAAAAAAACCCAGGCATACTGTACGACCTTTCTGCACAGTGATGAGAGGACAAGGATGATCTCACAGCCCCAACAAGCTATTTGCTGCAGGCTCAAGCTCTGGCGCACCTTCAGAAACAAAAAAAAAACATCTCTTCCCCTCTTCCACATTTATCCAGCCTCTGACCCAATTCACTGCCACATCACAGGACTCCAACTGTTCCTGAACTCTTGCATTTTGAGGACTTAAAACATATGAGCGGAACTGAAAGACTTGAGATAACTGGGTGATGCAGCTTGGTTTCAGTCTTTAACAGATAACTTCACTGTCAGGAAAGATTCTGTTTTGCTTTTTCACTTGAACTTTTCCACTCCAAGGCTGCTCCAGTGCACTGCAAAAGTCTTGAGGCTATGAAGTAAAAGCTTTTGTGAGTAGCCCCTTCAATTTCTAAACCTGAGATTCAATTTTCTAATTAAAATCAATATTTTGAGACATAAACCTAGCATTGTGGCAGTCAGCAGCAATTCCCTCCCCGTAAATCCTCCCTTGCTTTAAGTCATTTTAACAAGCAGTGGTATTCTGAAAGCCTGACATGGAGATAGCCTCTAAGGAAGGATTTTGAGTGAAGCTGAGCTAACTTGGGGCTTTTTAGTATCACTTTTGGTTAAATTTCCAGTAACTAAGGAAGGGGAGAAGAAATGGTTTAGTTGTGTTTATATCATTTGTTTTTTCCTTCTTCACTCTCCCCCCAAATTCTCTAGCTCTACAGCAAATTGACATTACTGAAATCATAACAACTTTTAAAATACTTATCCTGTCTATTAAACATACAGGAGCCCAGAAGGTATCCCTGCTGGGAATTCTATTAAGTGTGCAGAAAGGAAATCTCCATTCAGAAAAGTGAGGAAGTGCAGATTTCTAAATAATGCATATTATTACTGGGAAAATCCTCAAGGAAATGTGTGGAGATGGGTTTAGTGGCCATGGTGCTGCTGGGCTGATGGCTGGACTTGATGATCTTGGAGGCCTTTTCCCACTCCAACAATTCTATGGCTGTATGAAGTAGCAGATACGTTTGGTATGTGTGTAGTCATGACAGCCATGTGGAATGAAAACTACTTAGACCAAGAGTGAAAGAACTATCTACACAAAGAAAATCTGGTGCAGTAAGTTTAGGGAAAGAAAATAGGGGAGTCTTCACATCCCAAGAAATCTTGGTCCGGCAAAGAGGAAGCATGGTTGGTGCTGAAATGAGTTCTACAATACAGGCAAGGCAGAAGTCTCTATGCAAGGATGGAAATGCTGAAATAATTGGATTTCTTTCTGCCACACACACTGTCCCCTTCTACCCTCCTTACCCCAAGGCTTGGTTAACTGGGATTTATTTGTTTGAACGGGAGCTGTATGCTAAGCTGCAGCCACATGATACACCTAGCAGAAAAGACCAGAACAATTTTAAATCAAAGTGAATGATTACATTTCCCATTAGCAGCAATCAGAACCCCCATCTGGGCTGCACAGAGAGCTTGGGCACCGAGCACCAGAGACTGCCTCGGTGAGCGCTCCCCACACTGCCCCTCTCCACTCGGGTACTCAAGGCACTGCAAACACATTAATAAACAGCAGCATTTACTCTGCAGTTTGACTCCAGAGAGACCACTCTGCAATTTGCTGCTGTCAATAATATATTAACCACAAGGGGGTTGTAATGACATTTCACATTTGGCACGGTATTTTTTAAAAACTGATTTGAGAGAGGGAATTGTATTAGAGGCGCATTCAGAGGATGGTAATAGACAGCTCCTACACAACCTTCCCTTGTATCTTCTGCATTTTGTAAGCCAAAACAAAAGAGACAAACTTTACATGCCAGTAACAATAAATAATAAAAATACCAATTAATAACTGTTATTAATAAGGAACAATAATTAAGAACAGTAATAGTACAAGCTGCATTCTTGCAGACTCTCTTCAAGTGTTAGTCACTAATCAAGGCCACTTACACCTGTGCTTACAAGCAGTCTCCATTTTCTACAGAGGGATCTCCTTTTAGCTTTGTCCACTAAACACTGGGGCCAAGATTTTTGCTGCTGCAGTTCTGCCATCAGTAATTTCGCAAATATATTTCAGACTGAGGCCCTAGGACTAAACTAACTGCAGTGTTTCCACCTGGTAACCTTTGAAAGTGAAATGGGAGGAAATACAGCACAAATAGATCCTGCATATTAAATGATGCATAGTTCAGTTATGGCAGATATTAGAGACTGGGCAGAGACAAGCACATGCTGCAATCATCATTAGCTGACCAGATTCCACAAACAATCCTATTTAAAGAAACTACACTTAAACTGTGTGAAAAGAAAAGCACTTCTGTGTTTCACACACATGGGCTCTGTGCGTATCTGGAGCCACTGCTACTCCTTCACAGAATCATGAAATGCTAGGGGTTGGAAGGGACTACCTAGGGCAGGCCACATGGGAACACATCCAGGCAGGTTTTGAATGTCTTCAGAGGAGGAAAGTCCACAATCTCTCTGGGCAGCCCATTCCAGTGCTCCAGCACCCTCACAGTGAAAAAGCTTTCTCTCATGTTGAGGTGGAACATCCTGTGATTGAATTTATGTCCATTGCCCCATATCCTGTCACTATCACTGAAAAGAGATAGGCTCCATCCTCCTGACATCCACCCTTCAGATATTTGTAGATATTGATAAGGTCTACTCTCAGCCTTCTCTTCTCCAGACTGAACATTCACAGGTCTCTCACTTTCCTTGTAAGAGAGATGCTCCAGGCCCATAGTCATCCTCATAGCCCTCCTCTGAACTCTATCCAGTAGGTCCCCGTCCCTCTTGAACTGAGGAGCCCAGAACTGTAAACAATATTCCAGATGTACTCTAACTGGGGCTGAGTAGAAAGGAAGGAGAACCTCCCTCTACCTGCTGGTTACATGCTTCTTAATGCACACAAGTGGCTTTAGCCACCAGGGCACGTTGCTGTCTGGCTAATGTGTTGTCAGATCCTTCTCTGTGGAGCTACTCTCTAGCAGGTCAGCCTCTAACATGTACTGTTGCATGGTGTTATTCCTCCCCCCATGCAGTTCTCCACACTTATCCTTGCTATCCTTGGGGATGACCACACAGTGAAGGACAGAAGCAGAGAAGCAGCAGCTCTAAAGGGGCTAGCAAAGCAGTGGGGTTTTAGCAAGATTGTGTATTTTTTAAGGTACAATCAATGGATTAACTTGTGATTCTATGAAAGTTTATAGAAGGCAACATGCTTCAATCCAAGCAGAGATATTTGGCCTGGCTGCTAAAGTGTACATAAATATGAGCGTGGAAAGTTTCATTTCAACATGAGGAGAGACTTCTTTACAGTGAGGGTGAACGAGGACTGGAACAGGCTGCCCAGGGGGGTCTTCTTCTCTGGAGACTTTCAAAACCCACCTACATGCATTTCTGTGTGGACTACCCTGCCTTGGTAGGGGGGATCCTGCTATGGCAGGAGCATTGGACTCAGATGATCTCTGGAGGTCCCTTCCAACCTCTAATATTCTGTGAGTTTCTGATTCTGGTGCATTTTTTTTTCTGAGGCAAGGATAGTTCAGTCACAAAAACTTTATGAGTCTCCCCTTACGACAATCTGAAGTACAAACGCAGCTCCTGATACCTGTAGGAACCTGTGTCTTAGTGCCTCGGACAGAAGTTCACTGCTGTTTATAAAGCATTAATGGAGAAGGAGACTGAGTATTTGTTCTTTTTTTAACATAATTACATAACGCTTCCCCTCCTCCCCCAGAAACTGGGGCATGATTGTTAGACAAGCAGTCTTTTCATCATAGCTGGAGGCTGATGAGAGCTACCTGTGGGTTAGTGAGGGAAGCAGGCCTCTGCTAGTGGGAGGAAGCCACTCAGATCTTACATTTGAGGATCACTGGTCCTGTCACAAAAGTCTCACATAAAGATCTAAATAAAGAATTCATAGCTCTGAACAGCAGGAGAAAAATCCAACCAATTCATGCACACATTCCACCTAGGAATGCCCTAGGAAACCACAGTAAAAAGACCTTTTTCCTTATAGTAATTTGAACTCTAAAATAAAATAATAAATTGATTCAGTATTTGTGGAATAGTATAGACTAAGCCCTTCACTGAACAAATATGGGTTTGATAATTTGTAAACATGGCTTTCCCTTAGCCTGTTAAGAACACTGACCTGGGAGAGAGGGCATTCTTTGGCTAATGTGCTCTGATTCATCTCTTTGAGTAGCTCCTTTAAGGCATTGCGAACTGTGGCATGGTTCCACTGCTCTGCTGGCAAGTCTTCCAACTTCGAACAGCTGTGAAAACAGAGCACAAAGCAGATAGAAACATCACCTTCACAGACACTTATTCCTTGTGTACAAGTGCTACAGACCTTTAGCTGCAAGCACAACCTTGGAGCTTAATGCTTAGTTGGCCATTGGGGTGTTTTGGCCCTCTTTTCCCTCCCCACCAAGTCTGACTCCCAGAAAACATGCAGTTCAGCTAAAAGAATGACAGTATAGGGTAGGAATAGCAGCTGACTACACGATGGGATTGTATCTGTGCATGACCATTCCTTCTGAGGTCTGGTGGAGAGCAAAAAAATGACAAAGCAAGCCCCAGGAACAGCTGGGTAGAGCCATCCTTTCCAGGCAGAGAAAGACTCTCCTGCTGGGACAGAACAAACATACACACCACACTGCTACTAGCAAAATCCCCAAACTATGAGGGCTCCCCTTCTGCAGAGGCAAGACCTTGAAAAATTAATTTACACAGGTTCACAGAGCACCCTCATGCCTGAGGTCTCCAGCAAGCTTTAAGAAACACAGGAAGCCCAACATCTGTCATGTGCAGCTCATTCTCACCTTCATTCTACAAGAGCTGCATACCCAGTGAAGCTTTTGTCTTGGTGTGACTTGTGTCTCTTCCAGTCGAGCAAGCTTTGTGGTCTGTGCCTCTACACATGGGGCCAGACCCGTGAAGCAGGGCAGAGGGCTGCCAGAATCTTGTTATTGACATTAGCGCCTGAGAGACTCAACACAGACACTGAGGTGGTTCCACTTTCTGCCTAAGCAGCCAGGCTTCAGCCTCAGAGTTGAAAGTTCAGTTGTGCCTGAGGAGTTCAAGTAGTCAATGACCATCTTTATCTCAATGTCACAGGCTACCTTTTATTTACATGGCATCCAGGCATTCAAGCACTCTGAAGATAAAGAGCGAGACCTTGATCCTGGGTTGATACCCTCCAGTAACACCAACTTGACAGCAGGCTAGATAGACTCCTGGTAGCTCATATGTCTGAGGAGATGAGTTGCTGCACTCCACTTCTATAGCAGCTACAGGCTCTAGATGCTCTTTCACAACTGTGCTGCACAGAGGCAGTCTAGCTGAGGAATGACAACAGTATCTAAACCTAAGGAAAGGCCTGTTAGTGGGAACTGGAAACCCTAGGCCTCAGAAGAGATATTACAGGAAAGAAATGTTGCTTTTGGGATACTCATGTTGGTGAGGCACCAATTACTCCCGAATTCCAAACTGAATTGAACAGCTGGAGGGTGTGTAGCTGCCACCAAAGGACATACATATCCCAGTGGACCCACCTTCTGCTCAGGCAGCACTCAAAGAATGGTGGGCAAATTACTCCAGAATGTCTGTTAATTTTCTCTTTCTTCTAACATGTCCTGAAGAAGGAGCTACAACAGATTGTACAACATCAGCTCACCAGCAGGTTTAGAGTATGCAGTGCACTGCCAGCAATGGACCTGCCACAACTTCCTATGCTGACATCAGTAACTGAGGGTTATTGTGAAGGCAAATAGAGAGAAGGAGGAAGAAAAAGTGGGATGGAAGGGAGAGAGGGCAAGCAACTGTAAAAGTATCATGGGCTTTTGCTTTGGTCATCAGAACCAGCATTTCCAAATGCCAAATGGAGCCACAGTAGTGTATTCCTTCCTCAGCTCCTTGCCTTTTCACTGCAAAGACCACTGAAGAAAAACATCAGTCAAAAGGACCCCTCCTCCCCATTTCAGCAACTGCATTTCACAGCGCAGC
Source organism: Pogoniulus pusillus (assembly GCF_015220805.1). NCBI lineage: Eukaryota > Metazoa > Chordata > Aves > Piciformes > Lybiidae > Pogoniulus > Pogoniulus pusillus. The sequence goes on along the minus strand of NC_087265.1, from coordinate 26,080,689 downwards.
CCATTGAAGAAGGCCTGGAGTTCATTTTGACACAATAAGGCCTTGAGAATCCATGAAGTCAGAGGCTGTAGAAAGGTCTGACTATAAACACCACCTATCTTTACTTGATTGAGTTTCTGCCCTCCCCTCTCTGCTACCATATTGCTGTTTCAGATAAACATACAAACTCAGCCTGAACGTGCACCAAAAAGCTGCCAGGTGACCCACCCTTCTTTTCATTTTTCTTTTCATTTCATCATAAGGCCAGAAATTAACGAAGACAGGATGTGCTAATCTCTGTAGTAATGTTGCAATTGACAAAGCAACTCAGAGAATAGAGGACAGATGTTCAGAAACACCCACCTTTGTAATTGGATTTTCAATGTCACAACGTGATAGACATCTTGTAGCATGTCGGCTACTGTTGCATCTGGTGCATCAGTCACGTAACTGAGAGGGAGGGGATTCCACCTCCCAAGCTTGATTATTCCTGAAAAGAAAACAGAAAATGCATACTTTTTACTTTATCAGCTGCTTACCAAGCCCTCTGATAAGCTCATCTTCTCTTAAGATCCAAGACCTGCCTGGAGGTTCATGGCAGCCTCGCTCCAAAGGTGTGTTTTGCTCAAAAAGATGTCTTGTACTGACTCTTGAAGCAAATGATGGCGAAGAGTAGGAAGAGAGTTTAAGTTCTTAGTGCAGAGTTGCTGGCACCTTCCTGACTTAAATTACTTCAAGGAAGCCCAGGAGACTTCTTGCTTCCCCATCTTTCATCATACCACTAAAGCCTAGTTCTTTAAGTTAGAACAAGCTTTAAACACTCCCTAGTCCTGATTTTGCAGTCTACAAAACCCTTCAACAAAAAAGTGCATTGATTTTGACTCGAACAGGAAAATTCCTCTGCGTGGGCTTTCAGCAGTTACAATCTAAGCCTGGTACAATTCCCAGTGTGAATGGATGGCAGTGGAAACCCACCAAGCAGGAAGAGTTCACTCCCAGCTACATGCTGCACTGTGCAGACAGTTGCTTTTCTTTGGGTGCAAAAGCGGCAAGCTGCTGACCACAGATCCAAAATAGCATTTTGGAGGCGGGGGAGAATGCTGTAAGTGCTATTTCTACTTCTGTTCATCCTTTAATAGGCATCATCACCTCTCCTGGGTGAGCTTGTCACAAAGGCTGTAAGCTTGGATGGTAAACCATTTGCTGCAAAGGTGTTATTTCTGTTTAGACAATTGCAGAGGGCCCACCCACACCAAAAAACAATGACTAATGCCCAGGAATGACTTCCAGGAAGATGCCAAACCAAGACAGCCACAGTGCCACCTCCCATGAGAGTAAAGCAGTTTAGTCTCATTCTGCACTATCACAACTAACCATTTTCACTCCCTCCTCCACTGTGGTCCCAGGGCCCCACTGCTCTGCTCACACAACTTCTCAGCACAGCCTCACAAGATGCCAATCACCTTTTCTCCCATTTAAACCAGCGCCTTTTGAGGTCTGCTTGGTGTTAACTTCTTGATGTTAAAAAGGACCATCTGTAAAGTCTACTGCCAAAAATACATTATTTCATGAGAAAGCTACTTCCTCTGTGACAACAGGAGCCCCAAGAACCCGCCTTGGGTATCTGAAAGGATGCAGTGATGCCAACAAACTCCTCACTTCCTACTCCCAGTTATTCACTAGCTCTGGAACTAATCAAACTGAAATAAATGGCACAGCCCTTTTATCCTGATCTCCCAAACATGATCATAAAATAAACACAACATCTGAAACAATAAAACAAAGCTTCTTGCACAGAGACAACAACAGAAGATTATGTTTATGAGCCCATGAAATACCGCCATGAAGTATTTTCCCCCCATCCCAGGTTGAAGAGGAAATCATTTTAGCTCAACTCCATTTCTGTAGCACTTAAATCTTTGTGTTTCCCCCTAAGATTTGCGTTGCAAGGTATGCTGTTGGCCATGCACCAAAAGAAGCTGGAAGCAATCTGGTTCACCTCAGTGGCACAAACTTTCCACAGTACAGGCAGCCTAGCATTTCAAGAGCAGATTAGAAAGCTTTTGGCAAGGGGAGATCTTGTCCAAATGAAACAAAAAGTTAGGAAGTGTTGCTTGATATCCAATGCTTGAAAATGGGACATAAACAGAACAAAAACATTTAAATGATGCACTGTTTCAGTATTAAGATTTAACAATCTGGTGCTGAATATGCTGCAGTATAAATAGTGCCTGGACTCAGATCCAGTAGAGTAACACACAACTCTCATTCACAGCACCGTATGTCTCCAGTGCTGGCTCCTTGAGTCATACTCCACTTGCCAAGAAAAGCTGTTTTTCTTAAGGGGATAGTTTACTTAATGCTATCTCTGGTGACAACAAGAAATGCATATAGTACAGCGTGTATGAGTCATGAAATGAGCATCGAGGGTCCACCAAGTAAAACACATGCTGGGAAAACACAGTTTAGCTGCTGACTTCCTTCACCCTCTTCTGCTATATAATAATTTCAAGCAAAATCACCTAAAAATCCAGAAATTTATACCAGCCTCAGAGAACACTTGGCTTCCTATGTTTAACCACGCCAAGTTTTCATGTAATTGAAAAAATAAGCATCATATGTGCCCCATAAGTTACATCTAAATTGGTAATATTTTACAAGAGGCTTTATTTTTCATTCAATTAAGGAAAGCACTCGAAGCACACCATCTGCAACTGCTCAGGCCTGGCATAGCTGGCAAGAGACAAAGAGACAGCTGAGGGTCACTGGAGTTACCAAAGGTCTCCCCAAACTGAAGAAGTTTAGAGTAAAAGCACAGCGCAGCCAGAGCGTACCAGGGGAAATCCTCTGCCAATAGCACTTCAGGAAATGCCTGCTACTACTGGAAGATGGGGAAAGATTTTCTTTTTTAAAATCCTCCTTTGCAACTGGAGAGGAAATTGTTTTGGCTGGATTTAGACAAACACAGGTGTTGCCATAAGGCTGGGCGCCTCTGCACGTTAACACCTGCTGCAAGTCCTTTCCTCTGGTAGAGTGCTGCTGGTGCAGGCTGTTTTTTCAGCCGGTGTGATATGACGTGTGAAATTTATGTTTTTTTTTTTTTTGCCAGAGCACTTTAAGCTGGTCCAAACCATAGCCAGAAGCCATGGTTTCCATCCAGCTCCTCAGCAGACTTCACAGGTGGTTTATTTCATGGTACCAAGACTGTACTTAAGGCAACTCTTGGGCTGTCTTTGGGAAGACGATGCCAGCTTGTTGAGCAACCTCATTTTCTGCATGCTAGAAGACATCTTGGAATGACTTCTCAGTAAAATCTGAGTGGACCAAAATCTTCCCCCTAAAAAGGTCCCTTCTCATCCAGAACTGGGTGTTTCTAGTGTAGCAGTAAGATGAGAACCACTTGGTAGCAGAATCACTTCTTCATACAGCTTTTTACTGTTCCACTCATTGACTCCAAATAGTGCAGCTGTGGCTTTTAAAGGAGCTTTAACTGGCCTGAGCTTTCATCCTACCACAACTGGGACTTGGGAGTGGGAACAGGAATGAGCAAAGGTTGCTGCGTTATTAATGAACACACTGCTGCTCCAGAAACTTCTGTCAGTTCCACACCTTCACAAAATGGCACAGCTACCACGTGGCCGATCAGCCTGCTCATGAAATGTGGAAGCACATCTTCCATGAGCTCACAAAACTCTTCTGTGAATGAGTCTCAGGCTCTTTCCTGTATCGACGATCCTTTGGGACTCTCCTCTTCTAAGAGATTCTTGAGATTCAACAGATTTCAAAGTTAGCATGGACTCAAGAAAAGGTTGTACACTGGAAGAGTTCTCTAGAACTCACCTAGAAATGGCTCAGTGCAGCCCAGTATAGTTATTTGTCTTCAACTGAAGACAATAAAGAGACCAAAGAGTTTTTCTCAAAAGACTTTTTTCACAGAATTATTAAGGCTGGAAAAGATCTCTGAGATCATCAGGTCCAGCCTATAACCTTTCAAAATCAGCTAAGTGCCAAGAGCCACATCCAATCTTTTCTTAGAGACCTCCAGGAATGGTGACTCTACCACCTCCCTGGGCAGCCCATTCCAGTGCCTAATTACCCTTTTCATGAGGAAGTGCTTCCTAATATCCAGCCTAAACCTCTCCTGGCTCAGCTTCAGACCATGCCCTCTTGTCCGGTCTCTATCCACACTGGCTGTTGACTCTTACGAAATGTCCTTCTACAGACAAGGCTTTTTGTAAGATGTAGCTTCATCTCCCTCAAAACACAGATAGGGAATAAAGACAGAGGAATTCATCTCAGAATCTGCGTAACTACTTTACCCAGAAGAATGCCAGAACACAACAGCAGCAAAGCCCTGTGAGCTCAGTGCCAGGCTCACACACAACCACTGCCTTTCACTGCTGTTCCACTTAGGCCAATGATGTACAATGATGTACACTCTGATAGTGCTTCCAACTGAGCTCCACACGAAATGCAGCTCCTTTGAGGGAGAAAGTGCTATCTACACAAGAACAGAACAACACATTTCACAGATGGCTTGGCCAGTACTTCATGTCTGACCTCCATAACTAGCAGAACTTGTCACAGGATCATCATGATCTTTATTTTACAAGATAACTCTTTAGAATGATGCAAAGTACTGGTATCATTCACCCTAGTGAGACATGAACTGAATGGATGCAAAGTTGGGGTGAAAGCAGGCTTCTACAACAGCTACACTACTGAGGAGTGTAAGAGCAAAAGGCAAAAAGCTGCTTTCCTACAAAAATGTAGCTGAGCTCTCAAGAGCTGCACTAGCTGTCCACACATTCACTTCCCACTATCACAGCTCAAGGGTGGTCAACTGCAAATACAAGGCCAGGTGAAGAACACAGCCAACATTTGCTGCCATGATGGGAATTCAATCAAACAGTTTTGTTAAAATCATATCACATTTTAACAGGAGCTCTTAACAGAAGCTCAAGAAAAACTGCTGATTAGTGTCAGCAACCAGACGTTTCAGATTCCTTTTACAACGCCACATCTGGAATACTGAGGAGGAGTCTGAGGGGTGACCTCTTGTGACGTTGATTGCAACTGTTTATCGTCTTCAGAGGCACCTTGTCCCTACTCTACAGAATGCAATTTTCCTTTATTCAGCTGTGCTTTGTTAGAGAAATTAAAACTGCCTGTCCCATGTAATAAGTGCACAGAATTATTTACCCATAAATCAGTTTGCAGGAAATCACTACCCTGTGGCACACAATAATTCAGCCTGTGTTTCTAACCTGTACCCTGGCTGTAGTATATCAAACTCTTAACAACATAAAGACATAATTTGTAGTTATTATTGTTAATCCAGCAAAGGGAATGATTTTTCAAGCAGACAGAAGGGAAAAAAAAAAAAAAAAAGAGCAATGGGAACAATTTAAGAAGGGGGGGAAAAGATTATTAAATTATTTTTTGCATTATATTATTGAGCTGCCTCTTCTAGCTCTTAGGGAAAAATATATAAAATATTATACTGCCTTTGCCCATAACTATAAGAGTGCTCAGAGTATTCTACTGGATTTTAATTAGTGATATATTGGGGTAATAGATGGGGGAAAAAAATCAGCATAATCCTCCCCCCTGTACTTCTAAAGTGCTTTTCATCAGAGGATCCCAAAGCACTTTAAAAATACTGATGAAGCTTTGTAACACCCCTGCAAGATAGACTTCACTATGCCAACTGCTGTCTTGGTGACTTAGTCACTGAAAGCACCCAGGGAGCACAGCCCTGTATTATACAGCCCTATGTTCATGCTTATACAAAAGAATCCCCCTCCTTTCTCCTTTCAGGCCAGCATAAATGATTCAGTGAGAGCACAGGAATAACCTCTGTGCTTACACTGTGCTGTACACATCCACACATCAGCGGAACACCCACACTTCTCAGTGGCAAGCACTCCACCCCAGCTCCTGAGACTTGCGCAGCTCCAGGGCTGTGCATAAAAGGGTGAACTTCACCCATGGGGAAGGCATGCTTGAGCCACTCAAAGGCTGAGCTACCCAGAGCCCTGGCAGCACCAAGTCCCTTGCCCTGCTGGTGCTGGAGATTTTGGCTGTTGCTGTTTGAAAGCCTGTCCTGAGGAAAGTGTGCCAGTGGGGAGGGAGAGGGAGGTGTTACAGAAGGGGATGTGGTGGTGCCACAATATACACAAGCTGCTCACTCACATCTAGCTCATTGGAGGTTGTCCTGGTTGCACATCTGTTCTAGCACACAGATTTCTACCTGTTATTTGTCTATTATCTATTATTATTTGTGGAGTCTTCTTCTCTGGAGACTTTCAAGGCCAACCTGGCTGTGCTCCTGTGTGGCCTGTCCAAGGTGATCTTGCTTTGGCAGCAGAATGCACTCAATGATCTCTGGAGGTCCCTTCCAGCCCCTAACATTCTGTGATCTATTTACACGGCAATCAGCTAAACTGCTTCTAGAAACAGAGACAGCTGTCAACAGAGAGACTGTGAGCATTACAAGGTTTAATTCCTGAGCTTCAGAGTACTTCCACAAATGAAAACCACTTTGATACATGACATTTAGGTATATTTTTTGAACGCTGGTGAAGCCCATTCTCCTCCTGCATGAGTGCACTTAAGCACCGCACTTAACCAACATACACCAAACAGTTTGGTGCCTTGCAATTCTACGTATCAGGTTCACATTTTACAGCAAAAAGGTTGTGCCTCATGTAATAGATGCTGCTTCACATTTGGGAAACATTATGTGAGGACTCAAAACTTTTATTAGATTAATTTAATATAGGCACTAAGTTACTAGACTAAATTAATAAAGATCTTCTTTAAAAAAAAAGGAGAGAACAGAATGGACCCACAAATTAAATAAAAATTTCTGGAGCTTGTTATTTTAGAAGTCTTTATTTAATCTTCCAACCCTTTATTCTGTTTGAAGAAAATAAACCCATCATTGGTAGGGAAACAGGAGGGGAAAAAAAAGGAAAAAGTTGATGTTATTTACTTCAGGAGATTATTTTTAAAACTGTTATATGATAGAACATGAACATCACAAATAAATAGAAGGGTGAGGAAGCAAAAGGAGACACAAAATATTACAACCACCAAGTACTTTTTTCTTTTTTTTTTTTAAACATTTTCTACACTACTTTTAAAGCTATTACTTCCACTAAGGAAAACTACATTTAGCCCTGCATAGCATCTCTCTTATCTCACTTTTTTTCGGCTAAATCCGGACTTCACTTCCATTGGACAGCCTTAAGTACTACATGAATGAGACAAGTCCTCATTTTCTCCTTGGTTTGAGAGACAGACCTACTTACTAAGTATCACTTCCATAACATGAACAGAAGTCTTTTCAGGCATGAAAACTCATGTCAGAAAGGCTACTGCATCCCAGATACTAAGCAGCTCTTAGTAGCTATCCTTCACAACCCTGTCAGCATGGAGCAATGTCCTCACCTGAAAGGTGCCATCACACCATCCTCAGCAGTATTATTCAGTAGCCTCAGCACCCACAGGGTTGCAGCACCTACTCCCTCACTAACATCAATCTCACAGGAAGCCCAGAGCATGACACTCTCCCCATTTTTGCACAATACTGTATTTTGGGCATTCTCTGATCTTAACAGCTCAACCTGGGAATGTTTGAGCCTTTGCACAGGAGCAAAGGCTGTGCTTCCTCCCAGGAAGTAGTGGCTGCCGATGCCTTTGACCAGGAGTGTTACCACTCAGCCTGTTCCCTGATCAAAGAGCATCCTTATCTGCTCCCACATCTGGAGGCTTGCTTTGACACCGTAGAACCATCACCGTTCCTTCTCCAAGTTCCAGGCTTTCCAGAAGACACTGGCTGCTTCTCTGCCATTTTCCAATTTGGGACCAAAGCTCCTGCCTCTTCCCAGAGATACTGCTTGTGGGGACCTGTAACATGCTTCCATTTCAGCCTTACAGGCTCAAAACTGGGGTTTTGGTGGTTTTGCCTCAGTTGCTAAGACACATGAATGTAAGTGTACACAACAGGTAGTGCTTTTCTTCACTGCACCTGTTTTTTTAATAGACACAAGCAACACCTGTATCATCCTGCCCCAAATTCTGGGCTTGGAGACTGTATTGCCACCTCATGACCTACAAGGGGCTGCACACAAGTAGAAGGATCAGAACTTTCCACAAAGATTTTTCCACCTTCTGTCAGCTTCTTGCCTGCCCAATATCTCTAATACAACCTGCCTCACAACTCCTCCAGCAAGGAGCATCCAGGCAGACAGCCTTCAGCCCCAACCCTTCAGAAGCCTTGCCTGGATTGTATATTCAAAGAATAATTTGGATTGGAAGGGACCTCCAAAGGTCATCTAGTCCAACCAACCTGCTCTGGAGTAAACAGGGACATCTTCTTAGACCAGGCTGCCCAAAGCCCTGTTGAGCCTCACCTTTAGTATTTCCAGTGATGGGGCCTCCACCACCTCACTCAGCAACCTATTGCAGTGTTCCACTACTCTCATTGTAAAGAGCTTGTTCCTAATATCCAACCTAAATCTGCTCTTCAGCAATTTCAAACCATTCCCCCTTGTCCTGTCAGTGCAGGCCCTTGGAAACAGTCCCTCTACAGCCTTCTTGTAGGCCCCCTTCAAGTACTGGAAGGCTGCTAATAGGTCTCTCCAAAGCCTCCTCTTCTCCAGGCTGAACAACTCCAGTTCCCTCAGCCTATTCTCACAGGAGAGGTGCTCCAGCCCCCTGATCATTTTCGTGACCCTCCTTCTGGACCCACTCCATCATGTCATGATATTTTCAAATGGAGAAGAGAGAAGACATTTTTCTTCCTTGTTTTTTAAAGAGACACGAGTGCCCCAAACTCTTTCAATACCCCCAGCCTCAGCGCCTGCCTGTAAGCTTCACAGGGAAAGACCATTTGCTGAGCAGGAAAAAAAAGCACAGGAACGTGGCACTGCAACTGAACACATAAAACATTTTAGAGGTTATAAAAGAGCATTGCTAGTAAGACATTGTAGAGGCTAATAGGCTTAGAATTAAGCCTAGGGACATTGTTTGGCCTTGTACAAATCCACATATCCTGCCTACTCACAGCAGCGCAGGCAGCGAGAGCAGCACAAGGCTGGCTGCGAGGGCAGCCGTACAGCAGGCAGCTCTCTTTGTGTTGAGCCAACTGCAAGTCGATTTGAAAATTCACGGGTGTCAAGTCCAAAGAAAAATAAGGACACACAGCAAGCTGTGAGCGCAAACCAAGCCCTTAACTGAATGCAGATCCGTATTCAGGCCTGTGTGGTTTAACAGCTTAATCTTTTTAGTTTAAGATTTGTGTCTTTGGGGTTTTCCTTATGCTGTATAAAGACTAGCAGAACATTCTCTTTCACTAAATTACTACTTTTGGCTTGCCTTCTGTCTTTTCTTTCCTCCCACTAGACATTAAGCTTCTGACTTCCATGAAAAAAAAAAAAACCAACAAACAACTGAGGAACTAGTAGGAAAGCATTTAACTAGCAGGATAGGGAAGCATGTACTGCCGAGGGAAGAGAGATCAAGGATTCTGCTGAATGCCCTGAACAACAACTGCTGCCACCAATCCAAGGTGAGTGCAATGAGTGAAGTTATGGCTGTTTGACTCAGATGCCGTTGCTCTCTGTGGCTACATTAATGCAGCTCCAGATCCATACATGCCCATAGCCTTGATGCAAGTATCTCTAACAACATTCAGTTAAAAAAATTGGATCCGCCCTGAAGCAGTTGAAGGAGGCAAGACTTATTTTAAAATACAAAAATCTAGAACGCAAGCAAACAAAATTATCCATATGTAAATGCGCGCACACAGATAGATGTGAGAATATGCAACAGATCAAAGACTGAGGGTTTGTTGATCTTCAGGCTCATGCCTCCCTCACAGCTCACAAACAGGTAAAAGGCAGTGGATCAAACCAACCCTTCCCTTACAAATTCCTCTACTAGAGAGCAACATAGCATCCGTAAGGTTGCAATATTTCCTCTCAAAATACCTTTTCATATCCCAAGTCCTTAATTTGGGCAAAACTGCGAGTTCAGATACATTCAATTAAATTCAATTCACATTTTTCCTCCCCTGATACTCTTTTCAGTTCCCCTTCTCCCTCTTTTCTTCCCAGGAAGAGCAAAACAATTCTGCATTTCTGACAAGTCTAAATAAAGCTTTGCTGGTTACTGAACTATGCTACATTTCCTATCAACAGAAAACAAAAGAGAGGAAAGAAAAAAAAAGGACTGTAGTTCACCACTAGAGGAGATGACTCACAACAAGCAGGAACTGCTACCAGACTCAGAAAAAACAACTTTCCCTTGTACCGTTGATGAGCCCACATTGTGCTGAGATGAACCCAGATTTGTTTTCTTAGCCCGCATCTTCCTAGAACTGAACCTATTTTCTTACAAAGCCACCAGACTCCTTTTGGATCCTGTTAACGTTTTCATCATCATGTAAGTCAGTTTGTGAACCAAAGACAGAGAAAAACAGAAAGAACTACTTTTTCAAATGTGAATGATAAATTTATGTGCACATGGTAAGGACTGGAAAGAGTCATTTGCTTCTGGATCAGAAGGTTTGCAGCACATGCACATCACGCTTTGAAGTACTTCCTGAAGTTTACTGCTTCTTTACACAGGAGCTAAGATTCTTATCTAATCACAGCACACAAATAGTAGAGCTGCTGTGAGGTGAATTAACTCTATCCCAGCCAACACCAGTATCAGCCACACACACTCAATAGTCTCAAGCCTTGAAGGCACCACAAACACCCTCAGGAGATGGAGGAGAGCTCTAGAACCTCCTGAGAGCCATCCTTCTGTTAACAGCTCACAGCACTTCACAACTCACTGAGCTAGAAGGCAGCACACCAGCACTCAGGCCTTTATGGTTTTTATGACACTGCAGACACCTTTAGAAATTGAGTTATTGCAACAGTCCCAAGGATAGGTCTTCTGACAAAACAGTCCTGTACTAAGCTAATTTCTGTACTAGTGTGCTCTCACCACTCTTTCCTAAACTCCATCTCAAGATGTCCCCAACACAAGGCCATCGAACTGTTGGAAGAGGGCCACAAAGATAATCAGAGGGCTGAAGCAGTTCTACTATGAGGACGGGCTATGAGAGTTGGGGCTCTGCACCCTAGAAAGGAGAAGGCTTCAAGGAGACCTTTTAAGTGGCCTTCCAGTATCTGAAGGGGGCCTACAGGAAGGCTGTGGAGGGACTATTTACAAGGTCTTTTAATGACAGGACAAGGAGTAATGGGTTTAAACTGGAAGAGGAGAGATTCAAACTAGATCTTAGAAAAGGGTTCTTTACAGTGAGGGTGGTGAGAGATGTTTAAGGCCAGGTTGGATGAGGCCTTGAGTGACCTGTTCTAGTGGGAGGTGTCCCTGCCTGTGGTGGGGAGTTGGAACTGGATAATCTTTGAGGTCCCTGCCAACCTAAACCATTCTATGTTCAAAGATTAAAAAAGCTAAAAAATCCCTCATGGTTACAGTTCAAGAAAAAAGCAAGGAAAGACTAATTCCTGTTTACACCATAAAGACCAGGTGTCTCGGGACCATGTATGCATGGCTTCTACATGTGTATAAGGAATCCAGAGAGCCAGTCATAGTTCCAGGGAATACCATTAAATAAAGACACACTGGGATGATGCCTGAGAACATGGTGCCAATACTGGAAATCTGTGGAGTCTACCAAAGATGCCATTTCACCACTGGGTACAATCTAGACTACTGCCAGCATTCTGCATACCCCAAATACACAGAAACTGACTGGAGAGTTCAACTAACAATGAAGCACATGAGATGCAACAAAATAAACATAGCCAGCAGGGCAAGAGAGCTGATTCTACCACTCTGCTCTGGTGAGACCTCACCTGGAGTACTGTGTCCAGCTATGGGACCACCAACACAAGGACCTGCTGGAGCAAGTCCAAAGGAGGGCCACCAAGATTATCAGGAGGCTGGTACACCTGTCCTACAAGGACAGGTTGAGAGAATTGGGGTTGTTCAGCCTGGAGAAAAGGCAACTCTGGGGAGACCTTAGAGATACATTTCTACATCTGAAGGGGGCCTAGAGGAAGACTGGGGAGGGACTGTTTAGAAGGGTTTGTAGCAATGGTTTGAAACTGGAGCAGGATAGATTTAGGTTGGCCATAAGGAAGTTCTTAGCTGTAGAAGTCGTGGGATAATGCAGCAAGCTGCCCAGGGATGGGGTTGAGGACTTGTCCCTGGAGACATTCATATCAGACTCGATGTGGCCTTGGACAGCCTGGCTCTACTTGGAGGTGTCCCTGCTGAGTGCAGAGGTGTTGGACAAGATGACTTATGCCTTCCAACCCAGTGCAATCTGTGAATGATAAGTAACTGCTTCTCTAAGTCTAATATAGGAAGGTGGAGACACTGCACACACACACACATCCCCAGAAGGACAGGCAGAAGGATCCTCTAATAACTTAGACACACATTCTCCTCTCCTTACACACAGAGAGAATTCTGAACAAACCTCAGCACTAAGGAGCACTACCAGCACAGCAGGCACAACACAAAGAGGTGGCCTTGGGAGGTTCGTTGTTTTCACAGTCTGACTGATTTCAGAGGTCATCCTGGAAGAAAAGCCTCAATCTGCTTTCAGCTGACACAATCATTTCCCACAGCAAATAACTGCTCCTTGCTCTTGGCACTCAGGTGGTGGGATGTGGGTGGTGCTATAGGTATCTTCATGTCAATGCCAGTCTATTTTACTCCCCCAAAGTCTGTTGTTTATTTGGAGACATGGAATGTTATTGCTTGCTTCATACTGCAGGCATCAAGACAGGTATAAATTGCAAAGAAATAAAGACTGAGTAAATAGAAACTTTATTACTAAGGAACTACCCCAGAAACCTGAAATACCTAAAATGAAGGAATTTAGACTTCAAAGCCATTTGAAATGTCTTTTCTAATTGGGGGAGTGGGGAGGGAAGAAGGAAAACCAAGAGTATATGGCATAAAGACATAATGCAGCACACCCGCCACATGGGATGCTCAAGCACTTCTGCAGCTTTGCAGCTCTCCAACAGAGGAGTTCAGCTTTTCTACCCGTGGTCTTTCATTGGCAGCACTTCAGGCGAGGAGCATCCACAACAATGCTTGTCCACCTGGAAAAGTCCAGTGCCTCAGAAATGGTTTCCTTTGTCCATTTCACATTTGATGAATGAAAATCAAATCAGAGGCTGCTACTAGTATTACAACAGCTCTCATGTTCCCCTACAGATTGCCCTGGTTTACAGTTTAGCACAGAATAACCCATTTGAAGAGCTCATGCAGTATGGATCCCAAGTCAAATGTGACCAGGCACCACTGTGGTGTAGATGCAAAAGGTCAACACCACAGGTAAAATTGTAATCAAAGAGAATAATCTTCAATGAGAAACAAAGTCGACAAATTTTGGATGAATCTATAAGACTGTGAGAAATGGTTTCCTTTAGACACACTCTTCTAGACTATATGTGTTGCTCTCATGAAATCTGAGAAGTTGTTCAATCAGATCATGCTGAAAAATAAGTTCTACCCAGTCTTCATGATCAGGAGGAATTATATTGCTGGTGGTCCAAATATTGGCCTCCTACCTCCCTCCTTATCCTTTTCATTGGACACCCAGAGAAGGGAATGAAGATCTAGCGACTTGCCATCTGGAACCATCTAAAACCCACTGTTAATTTGCAGAAACTAAGAGAACAGGTTATAATGAGAATACTCTGTCTTTAGGCTGTGCTAACATAAGCTCTTTATAAACAGCAATGAAAGTGAGGTACCAATTTTAAGACAATTAAGGACTTAAGCCGGATTTTATCCAGGTATGTTGTATACAAAAAGCTTTATGTTCTGTTAGCTGTGGCATCTGCCTGCATACACCCTGCTTAAATAAAAAATAGTGGCATACCTGAAGCATCTTTTGAGTAATTCTTCTATTGAAGGGAACTATGAGCAAATTTATCAAATGTCACAACAAAAACTTCAAAGAGAATCTGCAGTGTCCTATGTCATGAGAGATGGGTAGACTCAACAGTCTGACAGGCAAGAATTACACACACTCTCCCCTCAGCCTGAGAGACAGCAGAACCCTCCACCAACAGCTGCCCCAAACAGAAAATGGTTTCAGCCTTGTTGCCTGCCCTTTAGGTCCCCTTCTGTACAAAGGAGATAATTTCAATTTGTAGCTTGCAAATAAAAGAATATGTTTTCTTTCTGGCCATAGTGGATTTAATTATGGTACTCAAGATGCTGTCAATCCTAGATGAGAACCCCTTGTGGCAAGCAGCTCTGCTGGTCAGTGCCTGTTCATCCACCCATCCAGGGTCACACCACCTTCCTCCTCCTGCCCACATCACACTGCTCCTGTCTCTGAATAGCAGCCAGCCACCTCTCAGCTGTACAGGAATAAATCTCCGGACTTCGTACATCGAATATTCCCTCCTCCTACCCCTGAGGCAATGACTTATGCTCTATTCAGATTGAGTCATGACTTCTCTTCCCATCCTCTTCCCATGTATTTTCCCAAAATTTATAACCAAATAGAGGAGATCACTGTAGGCTACCGTGGGTCCAGTCTCCTGGATGAGCAAGGGATGCTTGCTGCATGAAGCTGTGCCCAAGAGCACTCGGCACCAGGAATGCTCAGTCAGCCTGTAGAGAGCAGAGCAGCCCACAGAACATAAAGGCACAGGCTGCCAGGGCAGAGCAAAGCTACCCTTGCAGATGCAAAGGAAGATGGCAGGCAGGGCCATCCCTGCCAGCCACATTCGCACCTCAGTGCCGGCTTCCTTTGCTATGCACATATGGGCTGCACATTTCACTGGCTGGCTGCACAGGCACAGCTCTCCCCGCAGTCAAGGAGAAAAAAAGATTTCATTGCTCCACTGCCAGAGAAAAACCTTTTTTTCATACAGTTCCTTCTGGATCAATTTTCATGTATAGATGATTAAATACTCAATGGATAACTATGTCTAAGTAAGAGGTATTGCGTAAGGAGGACATGAAGCCACAGAACGAGAGAGAATGGAGCAGTCAGTTTAAATCATGTTCCCTTTACTCCTTTTGCTGTGAAAAATCAGTATTTGTAGGGAGCTGATATAATAAAATGCAAAGTGAATTTAAATTAAAGTGCTTGTTTTCCCCCCTTCCCCCTTTTAAGGAACTAAGACTTTCCCCTCTTGCCATATCTGCTGATGTGTGTCACTATTCACTCTGGAAGCTGAAGGGTTGGGGGCTGTGTCTGGGCATTGAGACCCAGGTACACAGCATGTCTAAGTAAGAAATTAAGAACAGAAAAAAACCACCAGCACAAGATGACATTTCTGAATGCTCCTTGTGTAATAGAGATCAGTGGATTGTGGAAATAACAGATATTTTGCTTCAGTGGAGAAAAATCAGGGGAGAAAAAGGAGGAGGAATCAGTTCATAAACCCACAACTTGCATAACTGCTTTTGCTTAAAAGAAAAACAAATCAGCTGATCATTTCCTGGCAGATGGGGCATTACATTTAAAGAGAATTTAATAATTTTATTCTTTAATTATTTAGCCCTATGTTTACTCTCAACCATCCTATCCCTTTTTTTATTTAAAAAAAAAAAAGTCTTAAGCAGATAAATTTTGAAGGAGAAGTTCTGTCTGAAATGAGAAAAAGCTGGAAAATATTCAAACCACAGCACCTCAAAACGATGCATTCTGAAATCTGCTGCCTGTGCCTCTTCTGTTTAACTTTACATTTAACTTTCTTTCCTGGCAAAACTATTTGAAGATTGTGATAATGCCACTAATCTATCTGATTAATCCCCCAGTCCTACACAACAAACTTTCACCTGGATTTGTTAATCACCAGAGCAGCAGCATTGCTGGTGGGTGAGCTTCCCAGGTGAGGGCTGAGCCCTCGCCCTCTAAGTTCATCACTTGCCACATTGCTAATGAGACAAGTGCAGCCCAACACGAGGCTGTCAGAAGCAATAATCTAAATTAAACTGGCCAAGTTTCAAGTGAAAGGTACCATTTAAAATGCCCTGCTCAAACGAAAGCAATCTTGGAAGTTTATTTGCCTTCTCTATAAAGAATTCCAAGTTTTTAAACCCCTTCCTCTCTTCCCCTCCAAGGAACCAAAGTAATTATTTTTAATACAGTGACATATGTTTGACAAAAGTATTCAGGAGGGGGCCGTGCTCCACTCCAAGTCTCCACGGAATTTTGCCTTATGTGATCACACATCTGAGCTCAGATTTTTAACCTAACCAATGAAGATTTTTTTTGTGTGTGTTTCTTTTAATAATGGCTATTAGCTGTCAAGAAATCCTTTCACAAATAATCCCACAACATGGAAGATCTGGTGTGATGTTCCCAGCACTGAGAAGTATAATTTTAAAAATATGGAAAATAAAGAAAGGAAAGGGAAAAAAATCACAAAAGCATTTAAGAAATGGCTCAAGCCAATCCAAAGCTCACTTGGGTTTGGCTGGGACTCCAGGCTCACAACAGCTTCACCCTGCCAACACAAATACAACTACCCGTTTCTTCCTGATGCTTTCACCTTGGGAGGGACTTGCTCCTTTGCTTTCCCCTGCCATGATAATGAGATGCCTGCTAGGATTTTACTGGGGTTCCTATCCCTGCCTGCCATTGAAACAATTATTTCATTAATTGCAAGAGGAAAAGGACTTCAGTGGCACCTCCAACTGACAAAATAATCAATAGCTTCCAGATAATTACTATGTGTTGTAATTAAAATAATGCACATCATTCAGTGAGAAGTTTACAAATACCTTGGGGGAATGTAGTTTAGGATACAACTCCACACAGGGAATCTGGAATCTGTATCATTTTTCTTTTAACCACAGAGGAAATATTGCAAATTAAAATAGAAGTTAGCCACTTCCCACGAACGGTTAGCATTTAAAAAGTTTATTTGTCTGATAAGAAGAAAGGTTGTAGGTGCAGTTAGTGTTTTGTGCATGCTTACCTATAAGGAACAGCTGCAAGACCTATGGAAAAGTAGTGTTCAATTAACCTTTTCAGCATTTTTTAGAACTGATTTTGGAATTTCTACAAAGATAAGCTTGTAAACTCAAAAAGCTGACCTGCAAAACGCTCAGTCACCTACATCTAATCTCTTTGCACTGGTGTGCATCAGAATAGCCAGGTTTACAAATGTCCTTATTTTTATCCTTGAACATGTGATCATTTTAACTCAGGTGATGTAATAAACATAACAGGAAAAAAAACATGCTGCCCAGAAGCTGAGGGAAGACAGTGGATTCAAGTGATGTTAGATCAGACAAAACTCAGCTCAGCTTCTAGGGATATTCCACAAGAAGTGCCTTTCTTTCTCTAACAAAGAGCTGAGCTCTCGGATCACTACAAAAGCCTTACTCTAAGAAGTAGCTGGCAAACATGGTGGCATGAAAAGCACAATAAATTAGATTTGGCCAGTTCCAGATGAGGATGCTGATTTAAGCTAGTCACAAACACTTTTACAGTTCTTTAATTCCCATTTGGGAAGCTGTTGGTCCCTCTCCCAAACCTATCAAATCCAATTCACAACATTCCATTACATTCCATTCCTTAGAAGTGTTGGACAGCCTACTGCCTGCTCAGGAATCCAAGGGGAAGATATAAACTCCTCAATACACTACAGTGAACTCAAAGTTGCACAAAAGCACATTTACCTCGGTCCACCAGCACAAGCAGCTGCAGCAAGCTGTACAACCAGCACAGCCAAAGATGACTTCTTGAAGATAAAAAGCTAAAAGAGTCAAGTGTTCGTGACCTTCAGTATAGGTATTAGTCCTAGGATGTTGCCATGCTCTTGCTGTTCAGTTCTCACTGTGCACACAAAAGCAAGCAGCTGGTCAATTCATAAGACCTGCAATACTGGCATCATCTCTGTTGACTATGCCAGTATTGCCAGTCTCACAAGACACTGACCTGTGCCCACACCCAGCTCTTTGATAACTGAGCAAAGACCAAATATGCCTGCAGAACATCTCAAGAAAGGACTTCACAACCAGGTCAGCTGAGTATGGCTCTCTGTGGACTAAGATAAAGTACTTTTAAAACACATTTTTTAATTTCATATATAGTAGTTTGCCATCTTTTACCTTTCAAATCTTTATTTCTCTTTAGATTTAGCCTGTATCTAACTGCACTACAACAGTTGCTTCATCAACCAATGATGCTTTCCCAGCAAAGAAGGCAGGACGAAGAATAAGAGAGGAGATCCATAGGTAAAAAAAGATTTAATGGAACAGCCATACTCACCCCAAAGCCAGAATAAAGCATACAGTTATACTCAGCTTAAAGGTACTGCAGCTGCACTAAACAAGACAGACAGGAGAAAGGAGCAGAGCCCAAGCAGGAAGCCCTCTGGAAACTTCCCCCTCAATATTGAATGTGATGTTTATGGTATAGGATTCACCTGGAGCCAGCTCAGGTCAGCCACCCTGGCTGACTCCAAACTGCTAACAGCCTGCAGCCCAGGATTCTGTCTCAGCAACACTAACACACTCTCCTCTGTAGGAAGTGACCATTTTAGTCTTCATTTCTCCCCAAATATTATCTAATGGTTATTACACAGTCCCACTTAAAAATACAAGGAAATACTCTAGTGAGTAACTACTATATATGCAAAGATACAGAAGTGCCTGGTTTCAGCATTAAAACCAGAAATTATTTCCAAGTGGCTTTTCTAACGGGGCTAAAAATGTGCTAGGCAGCATCCAGCATCTCAGTTCTGTTTCTGATGCACACATTCTTCATTCTCACTGGAGATATGAAGAAGGACACAACCACAGTAAGGTCAGAGATGTTAAGTACTGATGACACAGAAAAAACATAAAGCAGGTTTTGGGGTTTTGCTTTTCCTTGCAAATCAAGAAATGCACCACAGAACTCTTTTACTTGCCTATCACTTTTCACTTCCAGCAGCCAAGGAGCAGAAGACACATTAGATAGCTGTAGGACTTCTATCTGGAAGAAGTCTAACATCTCCTGTTCCAATCCACAGACACTGACACCAACAGGGCAAGCTATCAAGCAGCTACTTGGACCAGACTGGTAAGGTTATAGTTAATTACTTCTGCAAATTAAGCCCAAACTGGAAACATTCAGTCTTCAGACAGCTTTAACAACTCAAAGAAGCAGGATGATGACCACTTTTGCAGGACTAAGCTGCCATTTACTATTAGTTAGAACTAAAATAAAGGAGAAAGACAGATCTGGAAAACCCAAGGAATTTTCAAAACATGACACCCTACTCCTAAGATCCAGCACAGTAATAGATTTGTACAGGAATAGCTATTTCCCTGGCAAGACAGTGCAATAATGCAATTGCTGCCATTTAATTAATTTACATTCTCAAAATCTGTCTCCTTACAATTTCTTAGTATTTCACTAAAACATCCAGACAGGATTTTCTACCCTGCTTTGCCATAGCAACCCCTGCCACAAATGGCAGTCTCCTGCAGAAGGGGACTCTCTGGACATGCATGCATGGGGCAGGACAGTTTGGTTTAAAGCAGGTCAGAGTGCCACGGACCTTCTCTACCACGTGGGTCTTCAAGGGCTGCGATGCTCCTCTGCAAAAAGAAAAGCCACTGCAGCTAAAATTACAGACATGAAAGGATGGCTGTGGAAGCTTGCTGTGTCTTTGTCACCCTCTCATACTAGAGAAGTGTTGGCCATGCAGCTGGTAACATCCTGAACGAGTATGGTGCCATAGACTGCAGTTTCCTTTTGCTCTGCTTTCAAATGCTAGTGTAGAATGGTAGCTGCTGAAGCACACTTTATAGCTGAAGAATGAGACCTTTGTCTGTACCCATGCAGTCCCAAGCAAGAGCCATGCTGGGAAGCCTTGACCTCCGGCCCAACAAGGACACCTACTAGGGCTAAGGCTAATCCCAGCTCCTTCTCACTCATTCAGTTTCTTGAGCTGTTTAAAGCAATCATTACCAACTCAGCTACATTTTGCGGTCATATTATAAAATGATTCATTGTTCAACAGTCCAAGATTGCTAAACTCATTTTGTGTGTGGTTTAGAGTAGAGTCACTGGTTGCTCAGACTCCTCAGAGCTGTACTCCCTTCTGACTCGTCGCAGTGGGGAAAGAGCTTGTCTTTGGCACTGATCCAAACGTAGGATGGTGTAAGAGAGCAGAATTTGGCCTCTAGTACTTGTTCTCACAAACTCCCCATGAGCTAGCCAAGATTTTTTTCATCCAATTCCATCTGAAGAGTTTTTAACTTTGGGGAGTGTCTAGCTTTTGTGCAGTCTTAACACAACAGCTTCTGGGAACTGAAATATCTACCACTGCTTTTGAAGTACTCTGATTACACCCTCCTGAGCATAACTTCTCACTGCACATCCCTCTAGGCGTAACTCCTGCTCTACGAGAGCCTATGGAATATGTGATGTTGGCGTTTAGGAAGGGGTGAATGAATGCTCCATTATTCACCCTGGTAGCGCAGCACTGGCTGTTCTGAAGTTTTACAATGCAGCGTATTGCTGTAATGACATCAGATGACATCATAAATCTCCCACAATTTCTAAAGCTTCCTACATAGCCACCTTGTTAGTACATGAAAATGGAAAGACATAACCACCTTGTCAATACATGCAAAAATGGAAAAGTTAATGGAAGAAAAAACCTGTGTATTTGATGTGCTATTTAAAAGTCTACAGGCAAGTACTAACCACCTTGTGCTGCAAAACCACAACTCTTTACCTCAAGTTCTAAAGAAAAGAAGGCACCATCTTGATTTGTGCCTGCAGTTAAGACAGGGAACCCTACTTTTATATTAAAACCTCACAAAGTAAGCTCCTCTGCTAAATGTATAAATCTTAATTCCAAGTAGTATTCCTACCAAGTTCTCTGAAAACAAAAAGTTACTGTCTTTTTCCTTTTACATCCAAGCCTTTATGGTATTTCAACCACAAAGAGTCCAAATTAACCAATATTCTCCCCTTCCTTTAAAGCCTTCTACATACACAAACAAATGTACTAGTCAAGCTAATGACCCACTTCTCAGCCCTTGCCAAAAAGGTGTTTTGGTCCAACACATACACACACAAGTAAAGCAACACCATCACATACTGTAAGGCTCCTAGCCTCAGGCTTCACATGCCTCCCTACTCTGCTGCTTCTCCTTCCTCCAGCCTTCAGAAAAGCACTAGAAACCAGATTGAATCTTACACAGACTAAACCAAGCATGCCTCCACACCCTCGGTCTTAAGAGCTCCTATGCTCTACAGGACACAAGTCATCTTTCTCCATGATTCTGCAGAGGTAGGAGGATTCCCACAGTTAATTTCTGTGCTGTTCATTCACGGAATCACAGAATGGGGTAGGTTGGAAAGGACCTTCCAGATCATCTAGTTACAACTCTCCTGCCATGGGCAGGGACAACTTCCACTAGAGCAGCTTGCCTCATTCGACCTGGCCTTGAACACCTCCAGAAAGGGAGTATATACCACCTCCATGGACAACCTGTTCCAAAGTCTCACCATCCTCACTGTAAAAGATTTCTTCTAATATCCCTCAAGGTCCTCAAGCTTCAATCCATTGCCTGTCATCCTACCACTACAAGCTGTTATAAAAAGTCCCTTCTCAGCTTTCTTGTAGCCCACTTCATGTACTGGAAGGTTTATTTCTCCAGGCTGAAGAGCCCCAGCTCTCAGCCTGGGGCTGAGAAGGGAAGGTGCTCCAGCCTCTCGATCATCTTTGTGACTCTCCTCCGGATCCATGTCTCTATGTCTCAGGTATTCACATAAGCAAGCAAGACCCCAAACCCAAAACTCATACAATGTATTATAAAAGATAATAAAATTAGTCTGAAGATCATTAAGTAAAAACACCCCAAAAATGGATGGCTTTTGTATAAGGAAAAATGTTTTGTAACAAGATGTCTTTGGCCTATCCCTGCTGTAGCTAAAACTCACTCCAGGAGAGCTGTATTGAACTTGGTTTTCCGTATTAGGACACAGCTGAAAAGTTACATGGATGGAACATCCCAGAGAAGCTCTTTGCAAACAATGAGCAGTGGCTGCTGATCCTATAGGTGAACATACCCAAAGCTCTGTTACCTATGCTCCCAACCTGCCTTCCAACAAATCATTTACTTCTTTGAAAAAAAAAAAAGGTTGAAATGTAACTTGAGATATGCCTGCAAACAAAATCTTGTTTCAGCTTCTGCCCTCAGCTGCACCAGTGGAAATCAAAAACTCCACTGACTTCAGAAGCATTTGACTTGATTTACACTGATGTAACTTAAAATATGATTTAGTTTTACTGTTGAAGCTATGGCACCAACAATTGTGAACACTAACAGCATTGTGTGTGCTGATTTTGAACTTTCTGTTGCACCACTGGGTTCCAGTTTAATTTTTGCATATCACTTAGCCTTCAAATCAAGACAAACCTTCCTAGTTCCGTTTTTGGAACAGGAGTACCAGAACACTACATTTAGGGCTCTACGCCATTGCTAAGAACATTTAACTCTGAGAATGTTCCTGACACTTTGGGTTTAAGAGACAAGGACTCTGTCTTTCCCACTATTAGAATTTTTATTTCTGTTCTTAACTTTTCCTACAAAGGAAGCAAAGCCCCAAATGCAATTGCTCAAAAAGCCTTGTTAATTGTGTGTGGCTCCTGCTTTGGCATCTCTCATCCCTTCCCATCTCTCTTCAGAGGACATCTAAAGGAAAAGCACTGCTTCCTCAGAACCTTCACTGAGCTCTGGCAGCTCCCTGGAGTCACTACTAGTCCCAGTTTCTGCCAGTCCCTATGCTGTTCTGCAGGAGACCATGAATTTAGCATCAAGGAAATATCTCGTGCTATTTCTGCAAGTTCAAAGTGTTGTGCTGCCCATAGTAGGAACGGGATAACTCAGTACTGAGTGAAATCCTCTTTTTTCTAGGAAGAATTAGGAAACATATGAACTGTCCTATAATATTCAGTGGTTTGCTGAGCATGACTATGGTCCAGCCACATGCCAGATTGTATATATACCCTTACAAGTTTGTAACATACTGAGGTTTCTGCTTAATTTAAATCTGCTACTGAATTCTAATACCCAGTTCTCTCATTTCCCCATCTCCACACATCCCCCACTGGCACTCAGAAATAACGAGAGGGCTGCAGGAGGCCCCAGGCATGTCTGAAACCAACACAGACCCACACAGATCGCGCTGTCATATGCCTGCACACCCGCGAAGCAATGTGCTTTGGAGAGCAATGCTGCATCCCAAAGTCACCAACAAGCTTCTTTTTTGTTCCCAAAGTAAAATGCTTGGATTCTTTTCAGTTCCATGCTCTCTGGTCACAGACTGGAGCGTGCTCGCAGGCTTCCAACAAAAAACTCTAAAATTCTGGGGGTTCTCTATACAAATTAAGATTTTTTAAAGAGAAGCTGACACTCTCCTCATCAAGTGCCCCAGAAGTATGGGAAAAGAAATGTCATCATTAACAACACCAGGTATTACACTCCCACACGGGGTTAATTTCGTTTCCCAGCAGCACTGGGAAGTCTGTCCCACCCATTAGATGAGCTACTTGACTTCTATTAGCATTCTGGCACTTCCTTCCGTACAAACACAGAACACAGCCCTTCCATAAAGTGCGTTACAGAAAAGACGTCAGCCAGCAAGCACAGAAATCAGGAAGGGTTTTGCTTGTATCAGGAAGCCTCTTCTTACCTCCAAGTATTATATCACCCTCCTAGCTGGATGGAAGAAAACTTTCAGCAGGTGTATTCAGGGGAATCAGGACCAAGCCTTCCTCTATAAAGAAGCTGCTACAATGCAAGACGTGGCTCAAGGAGCCAATGATTAGAATATATTCCATCTTTCCTCCTGTTAAGCTACAACCTGCATCCCACAAGCACTCAGGGAAAATAACTGCTGGTTTTGTAAAAGGCAAACACTGTCAAGAAGTTTGTCTGTCAGAAACCAATTACATTTTGTATCTAAAAATAGGTGGACTAGGGGCTGCCTACCTACCATGGGATCTGCGTGCTACAGCTACCTTGCTGCAAATGCAACTGGAAACACATATAACGGTTTGGGTTGGAAGGGACCTTACAGAGCATCTAATTCCAACCCACCTGCCATGGGCAGGGACATCTTCCACTAGAACAGGTTGCTCAAGACCTCATCCCATCTGGCCTTGAACACCTCCAGGGAGGGGGCATGTAAGACCTCCCCGGGCAACCTGTTCCTGTGTCTCACCATCCTCACTAGAAAGAACTTCTCCCTAATCTCCAGTCTAAATCTACCCTCCTCAAGCTTCCATCCATTGCCTCTCATCCCATCACTACAAGCCCTTGTAAAAAGTCCCTTCCCAGCTTTCTTGTAGCTCACTTCAGCTACTGGAAGAATGCTATAAGGTCTCCTTGAAGTCTTCTTTTCTCCATGCTGAGCACACTAAGTATTTCACACCACAGCACACAGGAGGGCTTCAACAGTCCCACATACCCTTTAGTTAATAGCAGCTTGGCTCCAAACCCAGCTCCTGGATATGTGGCCAGGCAAAGTCTACACCAAATGCTAAGTACTTTGAGGAAAACAAAGTGTCTATTAAGTGGATGGGAGTCAGCAGTGCTGTCATGTAATCCTTGGTGAAACCAGGGTTTTATTTTATTTTTACATTTATTGCGATCTGTTAAAAGTCATCCCATTTAAACTGCATTGCACAACTTCCAGACAACTGAATCTGTGAAAAAAGCCTTATGGCTTTGTGTCAGGTCTTTCCACATTATTATGGTGCAAAGGCTACATAAATTTATCTCCTTCTAATTCTGGATTTTTTAAAATATCAAGACACTGGGGTTTTGGGGGGGGGGGGGGGGTTGGTGGTTGTTTTTTATTTTTTTTCCATCTGCAGCTAAGATTTCTTGATCTCCCTCACACTTACGTGTGAAACCAGAGTTTACAGACAAGAGACACAAATAACAAAGAGGAGGACTCAGAGAAAGACCTTGAAGACATTTAATGGCACTTCTGTTTTATAATAGCCCTCTTTTCACTAAACCCAACCACGAGGCACCGCAGGGCCACCACAGTCCTATAGCTGGATCTCCAACTCCATTCCAACCTTGCTTCACGAATGGAAGAGTGGGCCAAGGGAATTGCTGTCCCTCAGCGAGATGGTGCAACGTTTGCTACACCACTGTAAACCACGCTGCTGGCCCTGAGAGACACAATGCTGCTATTAAAAGCGGCACAGAAAAAGTTTTCTCCCTTGGCCCTCTCCTCTTCCTTTTTGCTTTCTCCCTCCCCACTTTCCTGTGCAGATACACACGCAAAACCTAAGCCACAAGGAGTTCCTGCAACATGAAACTTAACTGCAGAAGCACAGAAAGGTAAGGAAAGAAAAATCCCCTGCATTCGTGGTAACAAAAATATCTGTTAGTGAAATCACTTTGGATTAGGGGCAAAAACAGTTTGTGAAGCATGCTCCACATTTCACCACAAATGCTACAGCTTTCATCTCATATCACTCAAAGCAGACCATGGAAGCTCTCTAGCTAAAAACCCTTGCATTTCTTTCCTACTTGCCTCTACAAAACGATACAATATATTTTTAGCCCCCTCCTAGCAAAAATCATATGCTGAGATTTAGACAATTAGGCAGCAGCCTTTCACAGAATCGTGAAATAGAATCACAGAATGGTTTAGGTTGGAAGGGACCTCAAAGATCATCTGGTTCCAAACTCCTGCCAGAGGCAGGGACACCTACTAGAACAGGTCACTCAAGGCCTTACCCAATCTAGCCTTGAACACCTTCAGAGAGGGAACATCCACAACCTCCCCGGGCAACCTGTTTCAGTGTTTCACCACCCTCATTGTAAGGAGCTTATTCTTAACATCTAGTTTAAATCTCCCCTCTGCCAGTTTAAACCCATTACCCTTCATCCTGTCATTACAGGATGAGGGGTATTCCGTGTCAAGGAATAATAATCTGATTCACAAAAGCACCTTTCTATTAGTAAACTGCATAAGGAAAGTGCTTCTGAATAAAGAAAATAACATCTCCATTAGACAACATCAAATTAATCCTTGTGATAAATTAATTCAACCCTCAAAAGGTCAGTAGAACATTAATTATTTCCTTTACGAAGAGGACTCTGCTAGTGTGAGACTCCACCTCGAATACTGCATCCAGTTCTGGTGTCCCCATCATAAGAAGGGCATAGAACAGTTAGAGCAAGTCCAGGGAAGAGCCACAAAGATGATCCAATGGCTGGAGCACATTTGCTATGAGAACAGGCTGACACATAAAGGGTTGCTCAGTCTGGAGAAGCCAAGACTTTGGAGGAACACAGACCTGCCTTCCAATACTTGAAGAAATCCTACAAGAAGGCTAGAGAGGGACTTTTCATACAGGTATCTAGTGACAGGACAAGAGGCGAATGGTTGTAAGCTGAAGGAGAATAGGTTTAGACTGTTCTTCAGTACAAGGCCAGTTAGACACTGGAACAGGTTGCTCAGCGAGGTTGTGAATGTCCCCTGCCTGGAGATGTACAAGGCCAGGTTAGATGAGGCCACAGGCAATCAAGTCTAGTTGAGAGGTGTCCCTGTCCATGGCAGAGGGGTTAGAGCAGATGATCTCTGAGGTGAATGCTGTGGTAGAGTTTAACCTAAGCTGGTTAAATAGACACCTAGTCGCATTTAAACAGCCTTGGCAGCAAGACAGACACAGTTCAGTTCAAAATGGTAAATTTACCATAAGCCATTTTAAACATTCAACAACAGAACAGAATTGCCTGAAGAATAGTTACAGAAGACAAATTTTTAGTAATTGCCAGTTTCTACTAAATTCTGCCGTAAGAACAACACTCTACTATTAAAGTAAGCCTAGAATGTTTGGGTTGGAAGGACCATCTAGTTCCAACTCTCCTGCCATAGGCATGGACACCTTCTGCTAGACCAGGCTGCTCAAGGCCCCATCTAACCTGACATTGAGCACCTCCAGGGAGGGAGCATCCACAGCCTCCCTGGGCAACCTGTTCCAGTGTAGTGTCCCCTACTTCTGACTTGCATACTCTCCCCACAGGACCCAACATCACCCCAAAAAACATGATGGTGGTGGTGAGCATCAACCTAGTGTTGACATGCTCTTTGGGTTCCAGCCTGGCCCAGGCTCTATGGACCTTTGAGGGGTGGGCGATGGCAGTCAAGCAGGTGCTGCATGGCACCCAGCTGTGGGCCCCAGTGGTGCCAGGCCCTAGGGCTCAGTACAGTGGCACTGGTAGATACTCAGTGGTACTGGTAATGATGCAGTGGTAATTACTGGTTCTCCCAAAGGAAAACACTTTCTGGTTTTGGTTTAGGGGCAGGAAAGGGGATTTATTTCAGAAGCACCCAGGAGGGAAAGAAATCCCAACTCTGTCTCACCACAGCATCCCCTTAGGTGAGGTGGCACTAACAGGGCCACAGCAGGTCCCACACTTCCCTTTTCCTCAGGAGAACGCCAACCTCCAGTCCACCATTCTACTACACACCAAACATGCTTCCTCACTACAAACCAGGCTTGCAATCCTTTGGCTCTGTGATCTAACTTAGGCTGTGGAGTCTCCTACCTAGCTGGAAAACTACCTACAGCAATCACCTTCCTCTGAGCTAAAGCAGACTTAAATGACTTAAGTTCCTCGGTTGATCTGCAAGTGCACATAAAACACACTTCCCTTGGCACAGCTTTATCCTGTTCTGCACTGGGTTTTGTTTTATGGGTGGGGCTGGGGTTTGTCGATTTGGGTTTCTTCGTTTCCCAGCAGTTAGTTGTAAAACACCTAAAAATGCACTGCCAGAACAACTGCTCAACACAGAGCACTTTGTATCTTATTGTCAAATATTCACACACTCAATGCAAACAAATGGTGTCTGTAATAAAAACACTGACATGTATCTTCATTTGTACCAGAACAAATCAGTTTTATACGTTCATTCTGCATTTTAGTGTCATAGGTCTCTTAGAAAAGATAATTTATAATTCCTTCTGCAATTAGATATGGAATTAAGTTGCCTTGCTCTGCAGAAGAATTTATAATAAAAGAGATCAGGTTCAAGCAGTTCCACCGAAAATATTTTGACGGTGTCAAAAAAGGCAGCATAAAAATCATTGGTATTTTAACAAATTAACACATGCCTTTTGGGTAAAGTACTGTACATGCTGTTAATCTTTTAATTAGGTTCTCAATTTCATACACACATTTATGGTAGGGGGCATTTTTAGTGATCAGAAAATGCAAATGCATGGTGTTGCTTAGCAAAGCTTTCAAAAGGAAAAAAAAAATAAAGAAGGACTGGTATTTGTAACCCTCTATTTAAAAGTTCCACAATAAAGTATTAATAAATCTTTCTGAATATTACCAAGGAAATACCATTTGCCTTCTTTTAAGCAAACAAATACAGCTTTCAGTTTGAGGGAAAAAAAAAAAAGGAAAACATAAGGACTCACTCTCCACGCTCAAGCCACAGAAAAAGAAACTTTTATGTTTGCAGTGTATGTAGTTTTTAGATCCATCAGTAAGACTGAAAAATGCGTCATTGATGCTCCATCTAAAGCAATGGATACAGAACCAGTGATGTTGGAAACATCCTCTACGGCAGCATTGCTCGAAATGCCAATTTTCTTACGCTGACTGACACACAGTCCTGCCTAAACATCTCTTTTTTCAGGCTCCTGAGAGGAGTTTGTATTATCTACAGCTCATTACTTGACACAAATCATATATCGAATAAGGTATCGAATGCTCTTCCTCAGGCGTTAGGTCTATGCTGAGTTTTAACACCAGAGAAACACTTCCCTTCACAGACTACTTCATAGATTCGATAGCTGGTGCCGAAAAAAAAAACCACTCAGAAAGGCAGACAAACTGCCACCAGTTAACGATCCCTGTGCCAAGGGGCATATTTAGCACCAAGTTGTCACTGTGAAAGCAGGAACTATCTACCAGCTATCCCACATAATGATCTCTGTTAGGAAAAGGAATAAGGCCAAAATGTGGCTAAGCAGCAAATATAATACAAAAACAAAGGATGAAAGTAATTTAGCTAAGAATCTTGACTGGCACAGACATTCTCCTCCTAGCCTGCTGGTTTAACTCTTTTCTGTTAACTGTGTCAACACCCAGGTAGGTGAAGTCAAAGACACTGCATAAACAAAACTGGTGAGCAAAACCAGAATAAAAATGCAGCCCCTAGATCCCAGCAGCACCACAGCTTTATTGTTTAACTGACACCTATTTCCACCCAGAAGAATTATTTTTCTAAGGGAATAAAGCTGTAAATAAAATCGCCCATGAATACCCCAATGTCATCTCCATCAACTTCACATGATGCCTTTTTTCACTCACACCTGTATAAACTTTTTTTTTTTAATCTGGATAAATCAAAGGTATTGACTGACCAAAAGAAGGACAGAATGTGAGCAGGCATGTGCTGGTATAGGGAGGAAGAGACACCTAGACTGAATAGCCAAATAGCTCAGTGGACAGGAGGAGTATGTGCACACCTGCTTGTCTCAGCCACAATATGAATTCAACCCTTCAGTGAGTCTCCAGGAAGCAGGACAGTAGGCCAAAAGAGATTACTAACAGCATTGCCTTTTGCTCAGCCTTTCCAATCTGTAAATGCAGCCATTTAATCTCCTGCAGACTCCTGGTGATAAACAAGGCAGGAGGGCAGACTGCCCTTGGATAATCCAATCGGTATGAGAAGACACAAATATCAAATGCAGTGGCTGACTGACAGCTTCATTTATGTTCCAGTCAGGGCAAACAGGATTAAAGCTGGGTCACTTCTACAGTGTTCACACGTGGTGGTCAGAAAATCCTCAAACTGAGCCTCTACTGTCAGTGCCAAAGTTTTTCCTAAAGAAACAGCACGGAGGAGAGATCAGGGTGTTTGCCCTTTCTAGTTTTTTTTTAACTGGGAACGACTTTCTGTTTATCCCCTTTAAGTTCTCTCCTCTTACCTTGTTTTCAGTTTCAAAATGGCTGTTCTTCGTGTTTAGCTTGTCTGTGTGGTTAAAGTGAATCAAGAAGCTCAGCCTTGCACCATAAGCTTGCAAGGGACCCCACAGACAGCACTGTTGCTCTCCACATGTTCAAACCAATTCCCCTTCACACTGCGGCAAATTACCAAGCAGGGCACTGATGATAAATGGACTAGGGACAGATTGGCCAGCAGAAAGAGCTCTGCTTTCTTCTCAACAGAATATCCGTCACAAATGCTCCCTAGGGGAACCCATGCCTAAGGCAAACCAGAGATCCTAGAAGCTGAGATGTGCATCCCCACAAGCAGGAAGCTATCTGGAGGATGAGCCCTTCCTCTGCCAGGTTAAAGAAAGAAGTGTCTGGAGGTGAGCTCAGCTTTGTCTCCTATGGGAAGGCTGATGGGGCAAGGCAATCTGCAGATGGAGTAAAAGGCATGTGCCCATGTGCCACAGGGCTAAAGTGCTGCTTCCCGTGAGTAGAAGAGAGTCTGGGCAAAAAAACTTCAACTGACAGGAATGTTTAAGAACTTAAAGGAGAAAAATGGAAACCCAAACACCCTAATGTGCTAACCACCACCATACCAGGCTTCATTCTCCTCATGCTACTGAGCTTTCAAATGTTCAGCTTGTTGGCTAATGGGCTTCTATCTGCACCTCATTTACCTCTTTTGGACAGGGGAAGACCCAGTCTAGCCTCATTTATTCCCCCTTTTAAAATACAGTGCTGCTTCTGTATCAGGAACATTTTTTAAATTAATAAGGGCTATTTCCCAATTTTCTTCAAAAACAACAGTGGTTGTGGGCTTGAGGGCTTAGCTAAGAGCTTGGGAGGGTAGCCAAGAAATATCTGTATTTATTATATGCTGGTCTAAGTTTTTAATTGAGTACACACAGGCCTTTGGGAGTGAACTTGATTTTTATTTTACCCTGAACACCCTGTAGGCTCCACCCTGTACACCATAGGCCTGTGGCTCAATTTTCCCAGCATTTCTTCATTGGTTTACAAAACTGGCAGAGCATGTGAAAATCTTTCCTTGAAGAAAGCAAAACTTGAAGCCACTTCTGTCCTTCAGCATTATCTTTTGTCACACAGCCTCCAACGCAGAGTGTATGAAAAGCAGTAAGGAACATGGCTCTGATCAGACAGAAGCACGGATCTGCTGCTATGGCCTTAGCAATATTTCCCAGGAACAAAGCAGGAGAGAAGAACAAAAGGTTTAATGATTTCCACCCTTGCACAGTCTGAGTTTGATCCATTGTGACTGTGGAATAAACAAACGACACGCACACCACTGCCACAAGTCCACTGGAGCCCGCAGAGCCACTACTGAAAGATGCTGCCTTTCTGAGCGCTTGGCCTCAGGCTGCCTGCCTCACAGACAGGCAGGGCAGAAAGAAAGGGAAAGGTTTCACTGCGGCAGCAAAACCTACTCCGTCCACTCTGCTCCCTCCTCCTTCTCTGCCTCCTCTCCTTCTGAGCTGCCTGCGCTCAGGCACAAACCGCAGCTGAGATGGAAAGTGGCTGAGCTGTTTAGGGCTGCCTTTGGTTACCCTCCTTTGAGCTGTTTAAACACTAATAAACTACCCATTCACTCAGACTACCTAGATGCCTGCCATCAAAAAATATAGATTATTATTTGTAAAAGGTTTTGTTCCATCACAAGAATCCTGTAAATAACATATTGAGATCAGAAAGCCAACACCATATGGCAGCTTCTACACACAACAGTATGGGGTGGGTGGCAAGGAAGAAAAGGAGAGACCTGACCATTGGTTAGGAGTTGAGAACTTTCACAGGGAGCTTATCAAAGAATCAAGCATTCACTGGAGTTCATGATGCTAGGATAATGAGCTTAGTTAAAAAAAACCCACTACAGATGGAGGAGGATGACAAGTAACCCAAAAGGTGGGTTTATTAATTGGATTTTGATCTTTTGTTGCCATATATATATACACATACTTCTACATAAGTATATTTTTGTAGATGTGTAAAATATATCTATGTGTATTTATATTCTAGATTAAACTATAAACATGGCTTTATATATATAAGCCAAAGTAAAACATCAAATATATTCCATGTATATATATATCTATATAGATAGATATAAAAATATATCCTAACTTTTTTTTTTCTATGTCATATATTCCACAGGAAAAAAAAAACAACACTAATTTTAGTAACCCTTACAAATCCAAGCAACCTCAATCTCTACCTCTTATCTTTTACGTAAGTTCTTAAAAGTTCCAAGAAGCCCTTAAAGAGACCTCTGGGGGTTTAATTGAAATGGCATGAGATGGTGAAATCTTAAGAGTGGATTTCAAATCCTGTAGACTTTATGCACTAAGATGGCCATCCAAAAAAAAAAAGACGAAAAAAGTCTTTCTATATTCTCATTAAATTCTGACCTTCTCTCATGATTCCTGCAATTAAGTTTTATTTAAGAGATGTCATGAAGTTTCCTAGCAAGGACAAAACAGTGATCTGCTGGTAAATGTCTGCATACAGGGAGGGAAATAAATATTTGAGAAGTACTCAGCCCACTTTCTTCAAACATCAAGGAGAACGACAAAGAATATGACTTGAGCAATGCAGAGTTCCAGAAGGAAACTTTGATCTGGATGGCCAAGTACTGCTGCAAGAAATGCAGCCTGCTTTGCGCTCCCAGACAAGCTGACATGAAACTGCCTGTCAAAGTTTACTACAAGATTCATAGAACAGTTTAGGTTGGAAAGGACCTTCCAGATCATCTAGTTTCAGCTCCCCTGTCATGGGCAGGGACACCTTCCACTAGACCAGCTTGCTCAAGGCCTTGCCCTTGAACACCTCCAGGGATAGGGGCATCCACCACCTCCCTGAGCAACCTGTTCCAGTGTCTCACCGCCCTCACCGTAAAAAATTTCTTCCTAATCTCCAGTCTAAATTTGCCCTCCTCAAACTTCAATCCATTTCTCCTTGTCCTGTCTTTTTCGTAGCCCTGTTTCAGGTACTGGAAGGCTTGAAGGTCTCCTCAGAGCCCTCTCTTCTCCAAGATGAACAGCCCCCAGCTCTCTCAACCTGTCCCTGTAGGGGAGGTTGCCAGCCCTGTGATGATTTTTGTGGCCTCCTCTGGACCCACTCCAGCAGTTCCACATCCCTGTTGTGCTGGAGGCCCCAGAAATGAATGCAGTACTCCGGGTGGGTCTCAAAAGCAGGAGTAGTCCACTAGAGTCTGGCCCCTCACACTGTTAAATTATTTCATCCAGAACTTTTACAATTTTACCTGCAAAACTAGAGAGAGGAAAGAAGAGCTTGACCACAAAAATGCAAGAGAGGCCAAAGGGATTACTAATGGTAAGGAGCTGTGAGTTACAGATGGAAGTCAAAGGAGCCCGGAAGAGGGCTTTGCTGGTTCCTTTCCTATGTCTTGGGTTTAAGGTCCCTCAGTTTTACAGCGTGTACACACTTTACACATTCTGTAGCAAAAGAGTTTGGGATGAGAGAAACAGAGCAACTTGATGCAGACACTGTCCTATTTCTGTACAAACAAAGCAGAAGAAGCAGCAGCAAGCAGTGACACACGTAGGAAACAACCAAACATGAAGTTGTTTTAAGTCATTACATCACCAGTGTCTCTCCTATTCACTACCCCAGTGCCTAGAAGGTCTTTGACCATATGAACAAGGAGCCAGGGCTGAGGCACACAAATGACTTCAGGCATTTGTCTGAGAAGTCAGAAGATCCCAGACTACAGCACCTTTGTACTTTATTGCACATTATTCACAGGTAAAACCCAGATTTACTCTCATTTTTCCCACACTGACACCTTGCCCTTGAGTTAAAACCAGCTCATCTGCTCTTCCTAGCCACAAACTTAGTTATGTCAAGCACAGATTAGCAGGACTTCACTTTTTTTGGTTTAGAAACATAAAATCAGTTTCCATGTGTCAAACACAGCCCCCAGCTGGTATGTTCTGCCTTCACCTAGCATCCATTTGAAAGCCACTATGGTCCTGGAGACAGCAGAAATAGAAATATTTCACAGGATCTTTCCCTACTAATCATCTGCTCAAGTCCTGCCAACTGCTCCAGAGCTCTACCCTTTGGACTGGCTTAAGCAAATCCACTTCCTCAATGGCCTTTACACACCTTCACACATCTGTACACATGGCTATGACCCTGTACATGGCCAGGTAGTCATACTGGTCTCACAAAGGCTAGCCAGCAGGAAGAGGCCTGGCATTCAGACTGTCACATTCTCACACACATCAGCCTGGGGTTAGGACCAACTCAATGAACATCAACCCATCAAACTAGTCTGGACTCTGCTTTGAAATATTCCTTAACACAGGCAAGAACTAACAGCAGAGAGCAGGTCTGAGCTCACAGAGACCCTCGAGGGACATGAACACACTTGCACACTTCCTGTCCCGATCATGGGTCCAGAGGAGAGCTCTTACACATCTGTGCCATGGTTTCCTGGCTGTGCAGCCAGGCAATCACATCTCTCTCCTGCTCTTCAGTCAGCACACAGCACTAGAAGAAAAAGGGCAGCATGAAGAAGGCCTCCAAGGCATTAACAAGACACTGCTTCTTGCTATGCCTCTGCTCGTATTGCTTAAGAACCAGGACACAGCCATCTCTGCAGTGATAGGGATGGGAAAGCTCTGATGTTTCCCAGCTCTGTGTTAACTTCCTTCCACTGTTTTCTTACCCCTTCTTCTGCTCCATGTGGCACTTCAGCACCATTTCACTCCTCTGTACAGCCCTTTCCTTGTGGTGGCTATGCACAGCAACTAACCCAAGCAATTATTTGTCAGTGCCCAGCAAAAGCTACCCCCAGGGCAGGCACTCCACACTGCCTACCCAAAACACCAAGCAGCAGCATCCAGGAAGAGAAGGCAACACCACAACAACAGCCCCGTTCAACTTTGCAAGCTCTTGCAGACAAGATACACCAGTCCTGTGTGTACAATCATGACAGCTGACAAAGAACTGGTCAAAAGAAAAGCTTACAAATATATATAACCACGAGAAATCACACAGTTTTCTTTTTCAAATGGATTCTAAGAAAGTGGAATCTGCAAAGAGTGTCAAGCAAGCACTGCTCTTCCTCCACCCCACTCTGAGGAGGGGATTGGCTTTCACTGCAGGTCCTGGAGCTTCAGGGCTGCACACAGGCAACTACATTCATGCTGCTCTGCACTCAATCCCTACCAATTCTCTTGTCTGGCACAGCCCAGCTAGGACACTCCATCCACAAAAAAAAAAAAAAAAAAAAAAAAAAAAAAGAAAGAAAGAAAATAATTACACTGAGGCAAGTAATTTTTTTTAAACTACACATAGAACAGGTGTCCCTTTAAAGCATGGCTCTTTTCCTCTCTTGAAGGCACATGCAGCAGGCTCCCCAGTGTCAGGTGTAGACTCAAGTGATGAAAGAAAAATACGTAAATGTTTATTAAACCTTTGTTGCCATTCACACCACCAACTTTCACACCCCAGTGCCAAGCTGTTAACAAATTCCCATGCTGTTCCAGGAGACTTTTCACAGCTCCTGTCAGAGAAAGGAAGTTTTGCTAGCTGGAAAAGTCTTCCCTCCTGCCACCATCGGTAATAAATATCCACAACCAGCTGTTTGTGGAGTAAACATGTCCTGCCCAAACGGTGGGGGAATAAAGAGGTTCTTCCAGTGAGTCATGGGGTCACCTTCGTGTATAGCTCCTGACACTTATTTGTCTCAGGATTATTGATGCTAACATTTCTCAACTCACCTACCAACCAGAAGTTAGCCATGGTAAATCAAGTGACCATGAGCTGGAGTGCAAGGCTGCAGGCCAGAGGGCAGCTGTGTGTGCACACTGTAGTTCACCTGCTAGGACACAGTGTCACCTCCTCAGTTAGCTCTGCAGTTCCATGCTGTGCCCAGCCAGGCAGCCTGCAGCAGGGCCCTTTTGGGCACACAGACCCCTTGAGAAGGCCACACAACTCCTACTCCTCCATGTCATGTTTCCTCCTGGCATCCAGATCCTGACACACAGCCAGCAAGCATGAGGAAGAGCCTCATATAGCAGGATGGTGAGGTGCCATGGTGAACTGCAGCAAAGGAGGTGAAACTGCATGGCAAGCCCCTCTTGCCCCCACAGCTAATGCTTTCACCTGCCACTGAAGACCCTCTTCTAAAGGAACTGTCAAATGCAAAATGTTTCCCAAAAGCTGAAGAGAACGTTGCTCGTCCTCTCAGTCTCACCCAAAACAATAAGGGGGCAAAAAGAAACGCTTTCCCAACTCAAAGGGTGGTAATTATTACATACTACATGATGGCTTAGACAGCCTACTCAATACAAAGCCTTTACTATTAAAAACCCACCTGGATGCATTCTTGTGTGATCTGGTATAAGCGATCCTGCTCTGGCAGGGCAGCTGGACTAGATGATCCTTCATGGTCCCTTCCAACTCCTAACATTCTGTCATTCTGTGATACAAAAGCTTTGGCAACTCACATTTATTTTGTGCCTGGAAGACATAGTGGACATCTAGTCACAGCAGTGTTCTACAGAGCATCTTGCCTAAAGATTTATCATTTTGAAACAATGCACCTGAGGATCTTCAGCTTCTCCTGCAAATCCTGCAATCCAGCTGATCACATCCACAAAGAACTAAGGGACTGTTTAGCAGTGTATATTGCTAAATGAAATTCAACCAAGCATTGCAAGTCTGCCCAAGCAGATTTCTCCTGCAACAGGAATGAATAAAGCAAATTGCTTCCCCCTGCCCCCTTTTTAGTATCAGAAAATTGAGTTCCTAAATAAATCCATCAAGAATTTAGGAGCATGCTTCTGCCAACCACAGTTGGCAGATTATAGCCCAATATTCTGTAAATTCTCTCATTAAACTAAACAGACTTAGAGATCTATCAGCACTCTTTCTCTGCCTGTACCTCCTCTCCCAGCCTGCAGACGTTAGCACAGATGCAAGACACTACACAACACACTGCATGCTTCAGTTTCCAATCGCCAAATCAGCATGACCTGCAGGATTTGCCCAGCACATAAAACACACTCTGTAGAACCAGTCCTTCAGTCTGAGGGCAAATAAAATTCAAGTTAGCTAACAGATCCTTACAATACTTTTTGCTGTACCATCTGAGGTTTTCTAGTGGAAGGTAACTTGGCCTAGAGACAAAAATGTCCAAGTCTTTTTAGATTAATTATGAGAATTACAGATTCAACTTTTATTTTCTAGACGAGCTGTTTGAGCAAGACCACAAGCGACAGATCAGTCTCTGAACCTGCTCCCTGCCAAAGCCTGAAGTTAGAAACGCGGTGGCTGTTTCCCCCCTGCACCGTAGCTCATCTCCTTCGTGAGTCAATCTGTCTCTCCTCCCTGCTATCCTCACCACAGAGGGGTGCTGCCAAAGCCAGCTTCCCCCAGGTGAGAGGCTCAGCCAGCCTGGATCACTGCACCGAGCAGCATGCCTCCTTGGAGCAGGTTTCTTGCAAAGCTCATTCCCCTTCCTAACTGCCAAGAATCAAATCTTGGCCACCTAACGCGGTGTGTTCCACATGTTGGCTCGCAACACGTTGAGCAACTGTGTTAACTGAGATGGATAGTGCTGTCAAACAGGAAGCTTGCTCACCAGGACGGCAACAGTGGGATACACTGACCTTTTACGTTCGGGGAAAAAAAAGTATCCCCAAAATGGCACAAAATGTTTCCTATTAAAAATCAAAACGGCTACCTTCTTGCCGAGCTCTTGCTACTGTATTGCGGAAATAAAAACATGCGTATGAACTCTGCCTGTGTAAAGAACCTGAGCCTCTCTCAGAGAGCAGAGGCTGACAGAGGAAATGAATCATTATCACCCTCTGCTTGGAAAGAAGTTTGTACAAGGAGCCCTCGCTGTTAACCACACCTGGAACTCCTGAATTCAGCACTGCTGCTCCCCCTGTTCTCACATGCATTCACTTGGCTATACACAATAGCTGAAAACAACACATCAAGTCCAAATTCCCAGGCAAAGCTTCTGTTAAACTACTCAACACGCACGGGTTTTACTGGTGACATGGAGATGAAACTGAAACTCACAGACTTCTCATCCAGCACTGAAATAACCTGTTTAGTATAAAAAAGTCTCCTGAAATGCAAAGTTCATCCTGAAAAGATTTTTCTCAACCCACCACCTCCTGCCCATCTCCCCGAAGATTAGGATTTTAGGTTTGTTTTTCTCAAGCTGGTATTTTGGGTAGAGAGAAGAAAGCTTTTTTTATTTTAAGATTTTTGCTACTGCTGTAGAGCTCCATGAAGTGCTCTGCAGTGATATGGTAGGTAAGTGAAAACTGAAATCAGTCTGCAAAATTTACAGTCATAAAGAGAACGTGTACATATACACACACATATCCATCCTATACAATGTGGAGATCGTTTGATCGATTTTTAATGGAAGACTATATAATATCCTGTTCAAAATGCCCCTGACCTGAAGCGGAATCATCAGATACTATCCAGCTATACACTCAGAGATTTTGTCTGTGCTGACTTCCTCGAAGCTGCGACCTGCCTGGTGGCACAGAACAAATGTGTCATGAATATGCTGATCATTATCACTGTATTTCACACTCCAGCAAGATTCAGCTAATGCTCTCTAGGCAGGCTAACAAGGTAGGGTTTGTTGAACACCTATTTTAAGGATAAAGAATCAGCACAACTGATAGAGACACTTCCAAGATTTGCCACCGGTTTTCTTGATTTCTCCCGACACTGAACAACTCGAGGTGCTATTTTCTGCCGGTGCAGAGCAGGGGGAAAAAGAACTTTACGGAGTACCTTGTGCCTGAGCCGCAGAGCTGTGGGAATACCCCAGAGCCAGGAGCGCTGTCTCCACCAGCTGGCTAAAGAGCACATCTTTGCGAACCAGAACGAACTCGGCATGCTCTTCTCGGTTATCGTATTCAAGAGAGGCGTCCGACTGCTCCACCACACAAAAGACTGGAATCATCAAACCTAGAGTTTAAAAAAAAAAAAAAAAAACACGACGACAAAAAGCATCAATAAGAGAGGAACAAGAAGTGTGTCATACATCTCTGATTAAAGCTGTAAATTACTACACCTCCTAGAAGGCTCCTCTTAAGTGGAAATCTGCCCTTCTTCCCCGTGGAATAGCTTTTGTTTGCCTTCCAAGGGAAATACTGAAGTCTCATCACTTGACTCATTTAAAAACCACACTAGACGTTCCAGAGAATACAATTCAGGAACAGAATCATAGTCGAACAAGATTTCCTAATAAGACCCTTTCAACATTGCAAAAGTTTTCTGCAGTTCCATGACTGCCCCTGTTCTTGCAGATCACAGATTCTCCATGTTCAGCCGTGTGAAAACCTGACACACAAACGCTGCTTCTGCTTCCCTTCACACAGTGAGCATACAGATGAGTGGGCAGAGGCTAGCTCTGTACACAGCTCTTGGCCAAGACAGGTTCATTTGGTAATTTTCAGATCATGGCCAGTCTTCTCACTG
The DNA here is from genome assembly GCF_015220805.1 of Pogoniulus pusillus. Lineage (NCBI taxonomy): Eukaryota > Metazoa > Chordata > Aves > Piciformes > Lybiidae > Pogoniulus > Pogoniulus pusillus. The sequence goes on along the minus strand of NC_087265.1, from coordinate 26,041,197 downwards.
AGCAAGAAAAACACTCTTGTATTGATTCTATGATTTTGCTGGAAACTATAGCCTTGTGCTGGCAGCTGATGGTCGCACAGACCTGGAGAGGCCAGTGGCTGTTCTGCTGCACGTATGAAGAGAATGGAGTATCAAGGACAAGAAAGGGTCACAGAAGAAGAAAATTCAGAGGGTGGTTTGGATTCAATTTTACTCTGTTTTGTTGTAGATTTACTTTTGTGGTTACAGGATCAAGTCATCTGGCAATAAACTGTGGGGCATGAACTTAAGGGGATGGAATACAACAGACAGTAGAAAAACAAGCTCCTTTGTGGGAGATGGCACTACAGGACTTGGGAGCATGTATGGAGGGAAAATGGAACAGATGGAAAACCTATGGAACTGCTCAGCCATTCTCACTGTCTGCTCCAGGCTGGGCTGCAGGCAAGGAGTGCCAAAAGGAAAATCATTATCTCCAGTCACAGAAATATATCAATTGGTTGCACGCAATTTGTTAGCCCTTAGATAAACTGGGAAATACTGTGGCAAAGACAAACCTAAGACTAAAACAGTTCTCCAAATATGCTATATAAGGCTTGTAATACTGCCAGAAAGCCAATGTCTAACTCCTGTTCTTCAGAATGAACTAGAACCATCTCCAGTAGATAAAAGTGATGACAAATAACGGAGCGTGTTTATGAAATGCCAGGCACAAATCACTGGATCAGACAGTTCTTCAAGTGAAAAAGAGAAGAAAAGAATGTCACATTTGTGGGAAAAGAACACCATATTTCAGTTCTCCTTCCTTCTGTACAAAGTCAGTTAAACATCTCCAAGATCTGCTATCAGTAGTTTCAGTATCTACAAACCAATAGCTCCACAGTCTGTCAGGGGAGTTACCCTGCTCCAAACCAAATACAGCCACACCACTAACAACTGCTGAGGAACTTAAATCACCCTTGTCTTGCAATTGCACAGACTAAATTTACTTTAAAATCTGCTTTAGATACACAATTGTCACTTAGTGACCTATCTGACATGGAGCAGCTCCCAGTCTGAAGTTCTAACTGCAGGCCATCAGCAGCAGCTACAATCTGCAATATCCAACTGATGCATTTTTTTATTTGTTTTAAAACACACCCTGAAATAATGTGTAAGTAGGTTACAGCATCACGTTGATGCTGCTCCCTTTTCACTCCTTGATTCTAGGTTAAACTGATGCATTTTGCAAGTTCAAGCAGCCAAATTCTAACACATGGTGTTAAAAAAAAATCTTAGGGAAAAAAAGTATTTCTAGGTGCTTTCCTGAAAAGACAGTGCACAGCTGATACTGCTCCTCTGACATCAATGATAAGATTTCTATTCCTATCACAGGTTAAAACTGAGTTTGCTTTGTCCATACATCACTTGACTAGTTAAAACTAAATTTAACTTCCCTAAGGGACAAACTTCCCTTCCTGTCAAACAAGCAGTCCATCAGAACACTTCTGATGGGACTATTCACGTCTTAACAGCAGGTGTGAGATGCTTGGCCTAATGCTGAGGCTCTGAGGTTAGGTGCATAAATTACATTTTGTCAAGACAGAAGTAGTAGGTGAAAGCAAACTGATGAGAGGGATGGCACAGTGTCTGCTGTCCTGCTGCTGGATGTCTGCCTTGTCATACAACTCTCTTCACCATTTCAGCACCTATTTTCCACACCTGTTTACTGCCTTAGTACAAACAGAACGTCAGATGCTAGAAGTGATGCTGTACCTGACATCACTTTCTGAAAGGCATAGAAGACCTGCAGGGCTCTTTGTCCATGACGACTTCCTTGCCCCTTCCTGCTGCTCCTGCTTGCAAGGACCATGCTACAGCAACGGCTTTTGCAAAAACATTTGTGAACTCAGTGACCCAGCCTAACTGATGATAAGCTGCTATTAGTACCTTAAAAACAGAGAGCAAAGGGCAGGTTACCACATCTGCCATTGCTAACCCATTCTTATGCCTCTCACTACAGTGTAGGGAACCTTAATACCAATCCTATTTGACTGGGAAAAAAGAAAATTAAAAAAATTCCAAAAACAAAACCCAAACCCACCCACAAACAAACCAACCAACTACAAAATAGTAATCCTACTTCCAAGCTAATCTCACTCAGAGAAATTCTGTCTGCTTTGCCCCCTCTATTTCACATTGGAGAGTTAAGCTATGTCTCCAATTGATTTATTGCCTCTAAAAAGAATCTATTTTTTTCTTCTGCTTTCACACTACTCCACATCTTGCTCCTAGATGTAGCTATTAAACTGAGGGCTCATTGGGCCCTCAAGAAAGAGCAATGGAAGCTAGCCACTGTTCATTGTCACTCCTCTTGAAGAACTTACAGCAGCACTCCGAGAGCAGGAGACCAGGCAGCCATAATGAAATCTCACATGCAGTGCTACAGCAACACAAGTCAGACTTATTTGGAGCTCCTGGAACTCTTCAGCCCTCCACTCAGAACCACTGTTGCCTTCCCTCTCCCACACACTGAATATGTTGAGGTCCTTTCTGCACTGAACTTGAGTGCATTGACTCTGCCAGTTTCACAGAGATGCTGTCACAAGCGATGCTGCACAGCTCATGGTGGATGACATACAGCATCAACAGTCACAGCCAGAGAAAACAAGGGGTAATCCAAGGGTTAAAAAGGAAACAGTTTGCTTCCTTGAAGTAGGAACACAGAGCTAGAATATACACAGAACATTAATAGTGATCACAAGTTACAAAAAAGACTTTTTTTTTCTACTGGATATTAATTCACTTAACTGACTTAGAAAGCAGCTCCTTCGGGCTTCTCACAGAGCTTTCGCTCCACATAGCACCTGCAGAAAATGCTAGGGGAGCATAAACCAAGACAAAGTCTTTTATAAGGCCATCCATACTCTGTAAGAATTCCTTATAATACATGGAACAGAACAGAAAAAAATCCACTCCTGCAGCTACCCAGAAGAACAGAATGGTTGGGGCAAGCAGGATTTAATAACACGCATTTTTAAAGTTAATTCAGAGATGGAATTTAAGCTCCTCTGCTGCTATCATGCAACAGCTGCAATGTACGGGGGAAGACTTTGTAAACATAGTGGCATTTTTTCAGTTGAGATTCTTCTAAGGGGCAGAGAAATTAAGATTAAATACACATCAAGAAGACCTATGTCCAAATGCACATTTTCTCCTTCTTGCCTGTTTCACTCTTTAGTTTTATTTCACCAGGCAGCAACCCAGTCTTAAAAATAAAGGAAAGAGAACAAGTATTTCATTCAAAAAGTAAGATTTGCAAGCTGTAAATTTCTCACGATAACCAGAAGGACAGGACAGAGCAGATTTTAAGAAGTCCTGCACTTTTCTTTTGTTCATTTGCCAAAGACACCTTGTCTAGTACCAGATTCAAAGCAATTAATAAATGTGATACTACCAGGGCTGAACTTCTCTGCATGTCCAACTACACAAAGCCATCACAGCCCTGGCACCTAAGGCAAAAAAAGGACACAGAAAGCTGAGAAGGAGGTTGAACTGTTTCAGCCACCTACCTCTCCAGCCATTAAACAGGGAGCAGCGTGAGAGTGGCCTAATAAGTATAATATGAAGATCAGCCAACAGGAAGAGGTACCAGTAAAATTTGTGTCTTCTTAGATTAAAATCTGTTTCCATCAGCACAAGTTTTGAGCCCCATCTAGGTGTTATTTAATTTAATCTAATTTGAACAATTTCAAAAGATCAGCTTGATTAATTTCAACAGCACCATGTTATGGAAAGATTTACTGTACAGGGGTTGTCTAGCAGGGAATTAATAAAGAAGCCAGTTCTTAGCCCTGAGTAACATGAGGTTTTAAGACTTCCCAGATTTCTAGTGGGAATACTTCACAACACAAGCATGTTTTCTTCTGGGATTGAAACTCACCGAAATTATTAAAAACTGAAATCAAATGGTGGTGTCAAACCCAAAGGAAATCATTCTACAGCGGAGAGATTGTTATCAAATGAAGAAAGTGGTAAATAAAGTTTTTGTTGTTCCTGCTGTGCTTTGGATTTTTAGGTTTTGTATATTGGTTGTTTGTTGGTTTGTTGTCGTTGTTTTTTTAAACAGAACACAGACACACACGCTGAGTAATCTCCCTCAAAGACAAAGCAAATTTCTATGGTTGGGAACTCAGATATCAGGATATTTATCTGAAAATTCATGAACTACTGAAAACTCCTCATTACTGCACACAGAAAATATTTTCCCTAGCAAAGTCTGTAACATCAGTCCTCTTCTAAGCCAGGCTTCCCAGTACACAATTTTAAAAAATCATCTAGCTAACAGCAAGAGAAGAATCCACAGATGTTTATTCCCACATGTACCTCAGAACACTGAATTAGGAGCTACTTCAGTCGGGCTGCTAAAGTTAGACTCTTAATCTCCAACAGACTGAGAAGCTCAGCTAGCAAAGCATGGGTCATCTTGACCAAACGGTCTAGGTAAAGATTTCATCCATTTAACCATTAAGCATGCTTCCACACTGGCAATAACCACAGGATGCAATCCAGATGCAAACATTTCCTCAACTTGATCAGCTGCTGCTTTTCTTTCATCCAGCCAAGGGGAAAGCAACACATTTATTAATTTCTCTGCACTGCAACAGAGCTGACTGCATGTACCCTGATCTGCAGAGGCAGTTGGACTAGATGACCTTCCAACCCAGACCATTCTGTGATTTAACTCTCTTCCCTTTCTTTTAAATAAATTTGAAAAACTATCCTAAATTGGGAAAACTGTTTCAAAAAGTAGAAATCAGCATCCATGATGCACAGGAGAGGGTTGCCAGCTCTCCTCCTCGTATCCTGCAGCTCTAATTGAACAGGCAGAAACTAAATAAATTCAACAGTTTATTCAGTTATCAGAAATACCTGAAGTGCTGAACCAAAGATAGCCATCTGACATTCAAACACCACACAAACCTATGATTTCTGTTATAAAAGACTTAACACAAAAAAAGGGAGGGGAAAATAAAAAGGAAGCTTCAAAGCTTCAGTATGTCGCCTCTTCGAAATACTGTCAACTGAAAACCCTGAAGTGATCAGAAATTAAAACCCAGTGCCTATGCTTAATAACCAGGAAGTTTCAAGCTGAACAAACATAGAATCATTGTGGCTGGAAAAGATCTTTAAGACCACATGTAATGAGAGGAGATAAATTCATAACGAGAAAAGATGATCTGCATTCCAAAATGTTATTTTCTAAGAGGAAGGGCATCAAATAGTACGTCAAAAAGCAGGGCATTGTTCTGATCTCAGCATCACTTTTACTTAAATCCCAGTGTGGCTGGTGACAATGTGCGACCTTACCCAGAAAGTCCTGCACAGCCCAGGTTAGGGCTGCAGATACAGGACACAATGACAGGTGGAACAGGCTTAACCATCTTGTTGCCACAGTGCCACGTGTACAGAACTGCTCACACTTGAGAACAATCAAGCTTGAAGCAGATTCCAGGCTCAGCCCATGCCTCTGAAATTCAGTGATGTGGTGGAAGACCAAGCTCACACATTTCAGCAAGGGCTAGTCATGTCCATCCATTAAGGCTCACTTTAAAGCAACCCCATAAATTACAAATATAATTAAATCAGACAGAATATAAGCTGTCGGCACTTAACTTCTTCACAAAAAGATGCTTGGACTGAGTAAATGGACGTATCAAGCACCAGCTTACAACAGCCTCATTAAGAGGCTGAGAATTCTTCCACTGTAAATCTTGTTTAATGGGGACTGGAGGAATGATTTTGCAGTTGTTTGTCACTAACCACACTCAGAAGCACGTGAAGAAAGATGGGTGTGCACGCTGACAGGCAGCCAGCAGGAACCCTCTATGTCAAATACAGAGGACCCTATCAGGATCTCTGCAGCTGTAGAATCCTATACAAAACAAGCACATCAAGCATCTCATTACGGCAAAAGCTTTTCCTTAAAACCAAGGGACCTTACTTTCTGCTAACCTTCTGTACTCCAATGTACTCTAGACAAAAATGTAAAGTATCTCATTTTGCATATAACCAGTAACGTGATGCTGTTACACTCCTACCCTTCATGGCTTTATAAGCCCATTGCAAATAATTTGTTCCAGGATGCAATTTGGTAAAGAAAAGCTCAGTCCACAGATGATTTTAATACAACGTTTGCCAAAGAAACAAAATCGTGTTAAATAACATTACATGGTGGAATTTTTCTTCTTTGGAGGGCCAGGGGAAGTAAAACTAAGGACAATATCTTCCTCCTTCTTAGTTATTTTTTCTGGCTTAACGTATTCAATAAATCTGCAGGCAGGAAATGCATTTCTACATATTATATTTTAGCCAGTGGTGAATGCAGACCACAAGATATTATTTACAGCCTTCTTCAGCTTCCAGTCCTTTCTGTGGCTTCAGTCTCCCAACCATCGCAACTATCCCAGATCTCAGGAAATCTTACAAAGAAGTCACTAACATCTCTACAGATGTCCCCTGCTTCTGACAGCTTAACTAGCCCGAGAATCCCCCTCCTCCTAATTGAAATAACAGCTTTGCCGTTTAATACAAAATATTGCAGGCCACCGTCCCACTGCAGAAACATATTATGAAACACAGAACTTGATAATACTTCTGAGTTTCTCAGAAAAGGGTATAGAAGAAAGGGCAGGTTCAGAGAATGCGCTGAGAGGAACAAGCAACAAGCAGTAGAGGGACGGGAGGTGCTTACCCCTGGCACAGCCTCTCCCGTGGCACTCCTCAGGGCAGTGAGCAGGCCACGCAGTAGCAAGGCCTCACAGGCCTTTGCTAGCCAAAGGGGATCATCTGCCAGCGGGAACGAATGCCCTGCGCCAAACTACCTAGGAACTAACCCTGTGTATCAAACTAGTTGCACTGACTCAGTCCAGTTTAAAATCTGCCACACTGGTTGAGTCCAATGGGCAAGAGAAAGAGCAGCCCCTGGGGCTCTGTACCCTCCGGTCAGCCCTCGGACAGCCATGCACAGGGCAGCCAGGAGGCAGAAGACATTGAAGGGGAGAATGAAGCATCTCCAAGTTTCCACCTATATGAGAGAAAAGTGGGAGCAATGACAACGCAGAGCTCTAAACAGGTTTCTCGAGGAGCCCGAGTGTCACAGCCGCCTCTGTGGCTCAGCAGAAAGCCCAGCTCCCACCCAGCCAGCCCTCGGCCATGCAGAAACGCCCTGGGGGCGCAGCGGTGCCGTGAGCTCCACCAGGGCCGTGTGCGGGCTTCCTATCCACACAGCAGGACCACGGAATCATTTAAGTGAGAGAAGACTCTTAAGGTCATTAAGTCCAACCACACACATCAAAAGGCAAAGGGGCAGACACTACTGCGTTCTTCCTAAATAAGAGAGCGGTTGTTTCAACTCCTTTCCCAATTAAAAAAGAAGAAAAAACACACCCCCAGCAGTACTTTATAACATGAACTAATGGAAAACACGCTCATTTCACCCAAAACCAGAGAAGGAAATGCTTTCAAATGCAACTGCTGGGTTGTTTTTTTTATTTTTCTCTTTTTTTTTCTTTTTAAATCATCTGAATTCATTAATTTCCTATAAGTTTTAGGGTTTGGGTTCTGTGACTGAAAAGCAAGCTCAGGGTTTGGGAGGGGTTTCTGGTTTGGGGGACTGCTTTCTGCCATATTTCTCTCAAATACGTAACAAACCTCGCCTAAGGGGCTAAGGCTCTCTATGCCAAATTCTACCCAGAACTAATTTTAATGATCAACATTTTTAAACCCTGCAAACTGGAACCACTAATAAGCCCCCAGCTTCAGTGGTGCTAGCAGATGCCATCATATTATGTAATTTTTAAAGCAAAACCCCATCTTCTGGCAAAAGCATTTTAATTAAGGTTTTGTTAACTAGTCTCCTGGTACTGGGATAAGTCCCCCAGCATCTAACACAAACGTTTTCATAGCTAGTTTGAGGTTTTACTTCTGGAGGAGAAGTACCACACACAGGCCTGTTTTTGGGATCCCACCACTAAGCTCTTCTCTCCTTCTTGTCCATCCCTTTGTGTGACCTACCCCTCTGGCAAGAAAAAGACAACATTTTCTCACTCCTTCTTCATGTTACTTAGATAAATAGCGGATGGAGAGTCTCATGTAACATCATCTATGTCTTCACACCCAACTCAAGTCTCCAGCTGTAGCACAAGCTGAATGGATTTGCAATCATTGTACTCGCTGCCTCCTTCCCGCATGTTTTTTGGATACTGACAGCAATAGAAAACCTCATTTCTAGTGACAATGTCAACAGATACAGCAGAACTGTTTATGAGCAGAAGTTACAAGCACACACACAATAGGACAAGCCACATTAAACACTGCCTCAGAATAAACGTCATCGAGCTCAATAGTTACTGATGGAGCCCTTCATCCTGCTTCGCTTTCAGCAAGGCTTCAGCTACTGTTATGGCAACATCACCACTGGATGGTATTTTTCTGGTATAAAGGAGACCACAGAAATCTTCATCAGATCTTCATCAGGAAAATGAATGGGGAAAAGAACGACAGACATGAATGAGTCAAAGCAGCTTGACTATTCCACCCTCTGGAAGCAGCTAACTTGCCCCTCTGTCTCCTTTTTCAACTAGTCAATGCAATCTTCAGACAGCCTGCACTCATGGCCCACTATGGGCCAAGAACTGGCATCTGGGGAAGCACTCCACATTTTCCAAAACAAGATCACACAATCAACAACTGTGCATTTGAACATTTTTCTTATAGGAACATTTACTTTCATCAGCTAGCAGGTCACATTCTTCTAACAGCTTTTATTAACTACCACATCTTTATCAAACAAGCCATGAGGTCAAAGACCAAGAGTTAATAGGCACATCCTCTTTCTCAGGTATGCACAGTATTACCTACTTTATTCAGCCAGTTCAGAAAATTTCGGGGAGAGAGTGTAAGTGTTGACCTACTGTGTGTGGATTTCCTTGTGAAGAGTCAGCAATCCATGCTTTTGGGACTCAACAGGCTGAATTGCTACAACATTACATACACAAAGCTACCCTGGAGAATCAGATACTTCTGCTAGTGCAAATGCATGCACTCGCAGAGAGGTGTTAGCCAAAGAAAGCAGATTACATCTGCTCTTGGAAGGCTGAACTGGCACTCAGTTCACTTTTGGATGCCACGCCAAATGTTGATTTATAAAGCTGTATGGTACATGACTAGAGCCAAGGCTACTGTAGAGAAGATCTCTCTTTCCACCTATGGTATGGTACAAAGCGCACTTCTGCTTACAGCTCTAGGAGTCAGCTTTTGGGGAAATGCAGAGGTAGGTTCCCTCAGCCTCAAGCCCTCAACTACAGTTAGGTCCCTGTTCAAGGGAAACACAGCCACAGTGCTGCCCAGCACAGGGCCCTTCTGTCTGCAGTGGTTTCATCAGAAGAATGAGATGCTGAAGTAGTTAAAGGGTCACAGAGAGTCAGACTCAGGTAGCAATGGCTTAGGAGATCAAGTACTATCAGTGGCATATGAGTCCACTGATTTGGAGAGGGGAGAGGAAAAAGAAGGAAAAAAAAAACCAACCCAAAAAAACCCACACCACCAAAAACATTCTGAAGGAGAAAGAATTAATTTTTACTACTTTCTACCTCTCTGCAGCATTCTCTGAATCATCTCTTTGGCAAGTCAGTATGACACCATGCTCATATTAATATAATCAGAAGGGCTCAATCCAATGACAGAAATGTGACATTCATTATTATGCCAAACCCAGACACTCGGATAATGCCTACTTGAGCTTTGCTGTCAAGCAGTACGCCTACTTGCTGCATACTTGCTCAGAGGAGCCCATATGAAGTCTACTATCCAGACTTCTAGCTTCGGCAACAAACTCTACTGAAAAAAAAAAAAAGCCCACACTTCTGTTACTCTGCATTTTCTCTAAGTCTAAAAATTGGTAGAGTGTATGACAGGTCCACCTCATTTTTCTTAATGATGTTTTTATTATTCTTTCACTCAATTAAAACAGAAATGGATATTGCATCTTCTGACTGTATAATTGTTATTGTAATCTGTTTTCGATCACTGCTTGGGAAATGGGTCCAAAACAACATAAACTATCCACAGCCTCAGAATACAAGTCATTTTCTTTTACTACAATACTTAAAGAGACATCTATCATGCTGCTCTGCTAGCATGTTTGTATTATGGAAAAAAAAAAGTTATTTGTAAGTTGGGAAAAGACATTACGAAAATCACCTTTTACTTCAAAGTATTGTGTAACTCATAATTTAGAACTGTGTTTCTTAATAACCACTCAATAAGGCTGGAAATTGTGCACATCTAATTTTAATATATAAATAATGGAAATGCATATAACCCAAAATATGCTCAAAATATGAATTTATATTACTCCTGAAAAATAGTCTGGTTCTAGTTTGGAAAATTACATGCTTCATTTCCAATAGATGCCTGTCAGCTAAAATTTATCACAAACCCTCTCTGTGAGTCTAGATTACCAGGGTGGTGAATGCTTCGATGCGAGTTTCCTCACTTATCTGAAGTTTCTGCCCAAAGTCAGCAACTTCTGGAGAGCAAAGCATCAGTGATACACAAGCACAGACTATCCCAGCCGCTTCTCAGCACTATAGGAATCAGAGCACCAGAGAGAGGAAGAGTAGCCCTGTGGCTGCAAGCAGAGATACAAACCATGGGGTTTGATAACAGAAACTCCCCTCATGATATTTCTTGCCAGATTTAGCACTCTGTCAGCAGAGTATCTTTTCATCTCAGCCTGTGTCTTTGGAGAACAAGGAGGGAGTGTATTTAAGTGGGAGACATTGCTGCTGCACTCTGAAATGCAGTGGGTGCAATGCAGTGGGTGCATGGCTGTCTCCAGAGATGCCCCAGCTTCGTATCAAATATAGTCTGACAGGTTATTTTTATTAATCTGTTCCTGAGCTTTTTCACCTTGCTGACAGTGCTACTAACAAGGTACAGTTGTGCTCAGACTGTTTAATATTGCATGTCCGTCTGAGACAAGGACGCCAGTTAGAGCAAAACAGCGGGCAATTTTTACTATTAGCCAGGTAGTTCTCTATTTAGAAAATAAGCTGCACACTTAAACTGAGCTGTCTCTTCAAGATCTTTCTGTACCCTTCCTATAGCTTTTACTGATAACAAACTTTTTCTCTCAACATCGCTGCATGCAACATCAATAATCATTCAGCATTTGCCAGGAGATTTGAAATACATGTTGAGACATGAGACTTCTGTCCTAGCGCCAGCTTCTGATACAAGCAACGCAGGGCTCACACTTCATCTTTTAAGCAATCTTGTAAAATTATTTGTGTAGCTTTATTCCAAATGGGTCACGAGTTGTTCGGGGTTTGGTTTGTTTATTTGTTTTAAGTTCTCTAAAATAAAGGAAATAAAAATTGGAATGGGATGTGTTTTTCCCCTCACTAATATTTGGATCCACGCAAATGAAGACAGGACAAAGTACAGACAGCAGCTGCACTACTTGCTTCAGTGCAAAGCTGACGGAACCCTGACTATAGGACTGCAATACCATGGACACCATGACTTGCTGGCTGAGAAAACACCACACATCAAATAAGTCAACACTTGTAAAGGGCCATAAGAACCTCCTCTAGATGGGCTAATGGTATGTCGCATCCCCCCCAAACTAAACAGCAACGTGAATTTTCTGTCTTCCTTCTCCCTTCCCGCTAATCAACGTCAACTTGTTTGTACATAATCCTGCAGCAGAGACCTCGCTGATCTGCATTCTGCAACAAGTACAAAATTTGTTGGAAGGCGATTTGGTTTTAGCATGGCTGGAGGCTAGAATACATTTCTCAAAAGCCATCAAAAACTCAGCTGCTTTTTGTCTGCTGTGACTGTTTCTTACATCTGCATTAGTGACACATGTCATCGTGGGGAGCTAGCATCTGACCCAGGACACTCTATACAGTAGGAACCAATTACCACCAGAGCAGCTTTTCAGAGGTAGGGAGGGCATCGGTTCCTCACTCCAGAGAGCAAGCTGGCTTCAAAACCACCCTGCGCTTCAGAGGAGCACACTGGTTGGGCAGTGACAGAGTCTGAGCTGGGCACAGGTTATCTTGAGCAAACCCCCACTGTATCAGTTCAAAGGGACAGGGGTAATACTTTATACCTTGAAAAACCAGGCCTTTAATCCTAAAACACAGCAGTAGTTACTAATTTAACTAAATTATGAGGGATGGTAATTAAAGGCCTAACTTATCTATGCCTTGCAATTTGAGATTTGAAATAAAGTCTTCCAAAGTTTTACAGATTTTCAGTTATTTTGAAAAGTTTAAAAATAAGATTTAAAAGCAGGTTGGGGACTGCTCAGTCACAGAAATAAGAATTTTCCTAAACAGGTCACACAGCTGTTTGGCGAATATAAATACATGAGTGCAGTAAAACCATCCTCATTGTACAACATCAGAGACGCCAGATTCCATTACCGTCTTCTCTGTCAAAGGGAGTGACAACAACCTTACTGGTCCAAGCATTTTGCTTAAGCTCCAAATCACTGTCATGGCCCTTTTCCTCCCCATTCCACACTGACAGCTGTAAGGAAAATGGCAAAAATGGAAAGTAACTGCAAAAATAAATATTCAGACTTGCATCTCCAGGAAGAGTATTAAACATCTTAAAAGGTATCTTAAAGTAACTGATACCATCTGAAGGTCTGTGTTACAGACTGGAACTTTTAAATATGGCATAGTTGTCTGCTGAAATGAAGGCTTGATTACAGCTACGTTATGCCAGATCATCTCTACTTTTAAATCCAAATAAATTCAGTGCAGCAAAATAATTTAAACAGAAGACAAAGACTTCCCAAAATTAAGTATTTCGGAAAGGAATCTTTAAGCCTCACCCTTTAAGCCTTCATTCATAACAATAAAAGTTTAACGCTGTTTTTCTTCCTCTGATGTCTGAATCCTGCATCTACATCCCACGTGAGAAATACATTGCTATTTAATTTCTTTCTCGATGCCGTCTTTAGAGTTTATAGTAACATTTTTGCCACCTTCCTCGGGCATAAGAACAATTCTGGGGAGTCGCTGACAGCTTCACCTGAACGGGAGTTTTCAATCACCCTATAAATAATTGACAGTGAATACACTCTATTCTGTGCCAGTGAGGCTAAGAAAAGGCAGGACCCAGTCTATAAACTGTGGAAGGAAAGAATTAACAGTGACCTTTCAAAGGTGTTGGTTTCTCTTTCTTCACTTTGGTTCATGATGAGAACAACAGCATCCAGTTATCTAATGTGGCCATGGGTCTAGGGTGGGGACAAAGCGGGGAGATGACTTGAAACACTGAGGAACTGTTTTGGGAAAAAATAAAATCTTACTACAGCTAATCTTGAACCAAAAATTATCACTGGCTTTCTGAAGATGCAACTTAAGAGTTCCAAAATTACCCTAAACATCAAATTATGCCTAGGTCGACGAATGGGTGGATACCCTATATTCTGTTTAATGCCTATGTTCAATTGCACGCATGTTTTAACCAACTGTGTCTTTTACTTTAATAACAGACCAAGCACTGAAAACACATAAAAACAGACTATTTTTCTACCTCAGCAAAAATACAGCTGACACATTGCATGACCCCTTCAGGAGTGACCACTCTGTTTGTTCTAGTTACATGACACAATCTGATTGAAAAAGCAGGGTCAGGGGCAACAATCAGCAAAAAGACCAGAAACACATTTTAAAGCATCAACCATGAAAAAGAAATCACTGTCTTGCTGTCCCTTACTGCTCCTGTTCAGTTAGATGTCATTACTCATCAAGAACATGTAAAATCCAAGAATTCAGCCTTCCTCACAACCCTTGCTGAGTTGTATCAAAGGACAAGGCAACATTTTCCAACTATCTTGCAACTGATAAAACAAAAAACGCATTCACACGCTGCTGGTTCCTGAACTAACAAGGATTTGCAGCTTTCATGTCTGTATATCTCAACACGTTCCATTCTTTCAAAGAACTATGTACTTCCTCTGGGCATCAGGAAGATATCCTTCATCTGAGATCTAGGCAGAAAGACTACCCAAAGCATAACCTTTCACTTGACTCAATTTGCAAGGGCAAGTGAAGCATGCCTCCTTACTCCACTCAGGATGCCTTTTATAGCTTCATGTTAAGTAATGGTTTAGAAAAGAGCAAATTTCATCAAGTTGCACTCCTCTGTCAGCAGAGAAGTGGATTTCCTCTCCAGTAAAGTCCTTCAAATCCTTACAGGAGATGCAAAAGGTAGTACAAATCCCATGACATTTTTGCAGAAGTATTTAGACAAAGGCTCTTCAATCACGCTCAGCCAGCACTTTCGCCACCAGAGAGATGTACCAAAGCAGATTTCCAACCATGCTTAAGCAGAGAAGACCCTGACCCCTCAGAAATTTACAGGGTTTCCAACTATTAGCAACAATGCTCTGAGGAGTCACCACATCCACATTGCTGGTACATGCGACTGTACAAGCACAGTGACCACAGCTGCTGGTTAACATCCCCATCATGCAGTTTACTCTGAACTCCCTGAAAGTTTTCTCCCTCCTTGGCAGGGAGAAATCGCACATTTTAACAGTTAAATTATAAGAATGTATCACTCCCAGACTGCATAAAACTACCCTAACCAGCAATTTTTTTGCAATCATTTCCTGTCTCAGAATTCAAATGCATTCCCTTGGCTATATTTTGATTTTATGTTTCTGTTGCAGCAAAACCCAAACTTCAAACCAGCTCCTTCTGCACACTGGTTAAGTTACATTCAGAGGCTTCTGATGCTATTTTTCTATGCTTCTCAAAACTAATACACACACATATAGATGTACGTCCACTTGCACACAAGCAGGTTCATAAACTGCAATCAACAATTTAGTAAATCTCAGTTTCCTAGCCATTAATCATCCCCCCTCCCCTTTTTTTTTTTAATTCCTTATGGAGTGAATTACTAACTGAGCAGAGACGCCAATTCTAGTAAGTGAATGTTACCCAACAGGGATATAAAGCTGTCAACACCATGGTGCTCTTGTTTGCGCTAAACTCTCTCCCAGGCTTCATATGTTTTTTAAAGTGATATTAGCCTTATTTTTTTCCCAGGGACCTTATGAAAGCAGCCTCTCCTGAACATCTGAGCGCTTGCTCTGTACAACACACAGGTTTTAAAACAGACAGGTCAGAGAGACACAGAAACATTTCACTGAGCACTGGGTTAGTCAGACAAACCAAAACTGAGCTCTAACACATCGGACTGACGCTAACAACATTGTAAACAGTACCACAACTTTTAAATCCTCTATTAAACAAAACCTCTAAGACCTCCTTTATCTTTTCAGTGACCTTCACCAGTTTATTACAGCTGCTGCAATGGATCTTTGAATTAAGTACATTTAGGTTCAGAATTTTTTTTAAAAAGTGAGAGTTATAAGGCAAAATTTCTCCTGAGAACAATTGATTTTCTGTCTGCACTACAAAAGCTTATTTTAAAACACTTTTTCACTCATAAATCTAAAGAGAAAGCTAGAAACACCTACAGCACTATAAAATTTCTCTATTTCTCAGGGAAGTCACTGGAAAAATAATCGTAGCAAACACTATGATTATAAAACTGGTTACCAAAGGTCATCAGTCTCATTGCAGCACCAGTGAATTGAGACCTTATTGTTCTGTTTCCAGGGATTAAGCTCAGAAACAGATATTATTACACCAAAAAGTCACTTGACAAGTAGGAAGGAATTTCAGCATTTACATATCCAAGGCTCAAAATGAGATGAAGAAAAAAAAATTCTCTGTCTTTGCTTTCAAAATCTTCAGATACACTTTATAGAATACGTAACAAATTAAAATAAAATCTAAAATGGTCTCTATTTTCCAGGGGTGTATTTAATTTTTTCCCCAAAAAATTAATCTCACATTGAGTAAGTATCAGCATTCTTTAAAGCTTAGAAAACAAAAATAAACTGAAAGCTAGCAGCTCAAGCCCATGTCATCATTTCACTACAATTTTCAACAGTTTGCATTTTACCAAACACTAAATAAAACTAAAAAAGCCTTTATTAAGATTCACTAAAAGAGAAGTTTAATACTCATTTTCTGGTATACTAAAGATGAGCCTGTCCATGAACACCCACAGCTGCATTTCATAACCTCAGTGAAAAAAATTACTAACAGCATAGCAACTACTACAGACTTCCAGAGACACCCAAAACACTGTGATCTTCACTCAGAAAACAATCACTTGGTGTCACAGATTCTTAAGTACCACACTTGAAAAACAGCAGAGGAAAAATATCTGGAATTGGCTCTGTTGATTTATCTTGAGAGCATTTCCAGGAGGAAAAAAAAGAAAATAGAAATCAATTCTAAACTGCACCATTATCTTATTAAAAAAATCTGCCTTAACTAATTTAGTATTGAGCATTACAGAATCTAGGTAAGTATTCAGATGAGAATAATTCTCCTCTTGCTTTAAGTATCAATAAGGAGCAACGAGTAAACTTTATGATGAATAAATAGCCTAAAACCAAAGAGACTGAGACTGTGTAAAGACCACCAATCAAGAATAAAAATTATTCCTGCACTTGCTATTTCCCCTACATTTTTACACTCCAGTTTGTACCAGCTTTATAAATAGGGGAAAGAGGAGTTTATGAAAACGTAAGCTCTTAAAAGTTTGCTTTCAGAAATCAGAGTCTTTATGTGGAAGAGATCTTCCATAACCGAACAGGCCAGATCCAAGCAGAACCACCGGTGTAGCTATAAAAGCCAGTGAATTTCTCTTGGCTAACACAGATGCAATTAGGAAGCAACATATATATATATATTCACAAAAACATTTAAAAAGCATGAAAGTATGTATCTATAACTGCCCCAAGGAAAAAGACTGTAGCTCCAATTCTAACATCCTTTGTAAAATCAGGCAGCTACGCCTTAGTCTCCAGAAAAGCATTCAAAACTACATATATTACTCTTTATGTGATTAACCAGTTCGTTTTTACAGTTGTTCAGGAAATTGTTGCTCCACCAGTTTGTAAGTGGAGTAGCACTATGAGCTTTTCGCTGCAGAGCTGCTCCTTCTTTATCCATGCATTAGAAGAACACGGAGAAGACATTTAGAGAACAGACACAGCGTCATCCGAGAAACATAAAGAACTGCCGAGATCTCTTACCCTTCATTAGGTGTGTGAATGAATCCTGTGTTTGTAAAATGAAATAAAATCTCCAGCCTCTTTAGCAAACTTCAGCAATTAGGAAGCCTAGTGAGCCAAAGAGGTCTAAAACAAGCATCTAATGCTAAAATCGCTAAATAAACCTCACGTAATAGAGAGTCATGTGACAATCATATCAAAGTATCTCCTGAAATGTCATTTACACAAACTCTTTGTGTACAAACAGCTACATCTGCATGTTACTACTCCGTACATTTTGAAGGACAAACACATTGGCATTAGTTTTTAAAAGGTGAGATTATTTGTGGCCTGTCCTGCACTATTTTGCTCCCGACATCTGTCTAATTTCAGCATTTTTAAGAACCTTTTTCCAAGCACGAGGCTGCATTGTGTTACATGTGACAGCTGTATAGCCAAGATGAAAAATAAGAGGGCACTTAGGAGAAGTAGCTGGAAGTTTAGAAGCAAAGGGAATGAAAAAAAAAACAACCACACGAGTCACTTAAGTATGCTCTAACACAGAACTGACCATCAACTACCGAGTAAAGTATGAAAGTGGTGCGGAGAGCGGCAGGAATTCCGCTGAAGGAGCCAAACCCCTTACGTGTGCTGTTGCCCTGTCCTCTTTACAACTGCTACAAAATGCCGTTTACAGAAATAAAACCTCCCCATATGCAACACTTCCATTCCTCCCTCCCCGAGACCCCCTTCTCGGAACTATGCCGTTGCGTGTTACACACCCGACTCATCCCTTCCGCACCCAGCCCGAGGCGATGACCTTCTGTGCGGGTTCTGCCCGGGTCCCGCTGCCAGACACCAGCTTTCCAACGGGCAGCGCCGAAGCAGGCCTCACCTGCGCCGGGCCAGGCACCGGTACCGTCTGGACTGAGGCCTTAAATCGGCGGCTGGTGCCCGCCGCACACCGCGTTCACGCAGCTTGGATCTCTCAGCGGCGTGCAGCAGCCACACGCTGCCCAGGACCGCGGGCAGCAGCCGGACAGGGGTCACATCGACCTGGGGCAGCTCTGCCGCGCACCGCGCCGATCCGCCCGCCAAGAGCCACGCCGGGCATGCCGCTCCGCGCTCCCCGACACCGGGGCCGCCGCACCGAGCCGGCCAGCAGTGCCGCTGTGAGCGCGGCCGCATGGTTACCTCCCACGGGCTTGGTGACGGCTCCGTTAGGCCTCCCGCGAGTGCCCATGGGGCTACCGTTCTGCTCCAGCCTGGCCACCTTGGTCGGGGGGGGCCCTTTGACATCGGGGCTGCCGCTGCCTCTGTCGGGGCTGTCCCGCAGGCAGGGGCTCTCACTCCTCCGTTCCATGCTCGGAGACGCAGCTCCCGCTGGCAGGTCGCAGTAAAGGGAGCACGGACCTAAAGCGAGAGAAACGAGGCGCTTCAGCTGCTGTCGCCCGACACCGGGCCCCGCTTACCCAAGTAGGTCCCCGCACTGCGTTCCCCGGGGTGGTTCGGCTCAGCGATTAGCGGCCGGGTGAGATACCGCCCCGCTCTCGACGCTGGAGTTGGCTCTGCTGAAAGCGTAAGATTAGACCTCGACCCCCAGCCCGGCTGCCTTACCCGTAAGTTCGGCCCGCAGCCCCCGGCGTCCAGTCCCAACCTGCCGTGGACCCCCGGCGGCGGACAGCGCTGCCCCTGGGTCCCCATCACGCCGGGGGTTGCAGGCCCGGTCGGCAACCCACCCGCTTGCCGCAGCCAGGTGCTACGCCTCGGGCCCCGGCCCGCCCCCAGGGGCCGCGGAGAAGCGGCTGCCCGCCCGGGCGGCTCCGCAGTACGGCCCCCCCGCGCCGGCCAGCTGTGCTGCCACGGAGCAGCCGGCCGCCGGCGAGCGGCGGCCGGGAGCTGCCACTGTACTTACTGCTTAGAGTCTGTCTGTAAGCTGGCTGAGCTGGGCTCTGTCCATGGATCAGAAGTAGAGAATCCAGGGTGGAAAGTTTCCTTGCTTCCTCCTCTTACGCCGCTTTCTTCCCTTGTACTGTTTCCCCCACCCCCAGCCCCTCCTTGCCCTTCTTCTGGGGTGCCGAGGCAATGGGAGCGGGGCGGCTGCCCACTCTGCGCGGGGCGACAGGGGCCAGAGCCCTTTCCCGAAGGGTCCCGGGCGGCAAGCAGAGCGGAGCTGAGCGGGGAGGCCGGGGCGAGGGGGCGGGGAGCGGCGGGGCCGCTGGCTGCGGTACGGAGGAGCTGGAGGAGGGAGCCGCTTTCTCACACCTTCCGCGAAGAAAATCGACACCGGGGGAGCAAGGGGAAGAGAAGAGGAGGGAGTGCCGCTCTCCCGAGCTCGGCGGCGGCGGGTGCCTAGCGGCGCGGGGAAGCGGCGGCGGCCCCCGGTGTGTCACTTTCAATCGCTCCCTCCTCTGCCGGCAACAGCGGCGGCAGAAGGGACTCGCTACAGAGTGGAGAAACGGTTATTAACTGCGTTGAGTCATGGAGGCAGAGTGAGTCCTTTTGGGGTTGTCCGTGGGTTCGGCTTTGGTGCGTGTGCCTCTGTGTGTGTCTGCCTGCCTGTCTGTCTGCGCCGCGCTCCCGTCCCAGGGCTGTGCATCCCAAACATCGCCACCCCTCCGCGCCTCCGACACCCCTCCCCTCCCCGCCCCCCCCGCACAGACCGAGCCTCGGCGCTTCCTGGGGACCGCGGACAGGAGCATAGCAGCCCCCCCTGTGCCTTGCCGGGCCGACCCGCCCTGCACAGCCCCGGCCCCGCAGGGTGGGAGCCGAGATCCACCTGGCAGGAATTGCTAGGCAATTAATAAATAACACATCTCGCACAGGGCCCACCTGCGCAGGGCAGCGCGGAGCCGGGATGGCCGCGGAAGGGGAAGCGCGGCAGGGCGAGGCAGCGGTGACAGAAGACCGGGGGCAGAAGGCGCCAGCACCGGGGCAGTAGGGCCAGGGGAGGGCCAAGAGGAAGAAGAGGAGGAGGAGGAGGAGGAGCCGGGGACAAGGCGGAGAACGACACGAGGGAAACCGGAGTTTGGGAGACTGGACCAGCCGGGGAGGACTGAAGCTGCCACCGGTATCCAGTCCGAGCGCCCGGCTGACTCCAACGCGGCTGGTGCCAACCGCCCCCCCTCCCCCCTTCCCGAGACAGCTGAGGGTCGGTGGGGACCTTCTCACAGCCTCTCCCTGCTGGGGTGATACGGAAGCAACTTCTGTCGCCCTGGAGGCCGATCGCACTTCCTCCGGGGTCTCGAGAGTGAAGTGGGCGGCCCGGCCCGACCCCAGGTAGGGTCCTGCCTCCGCCCTGCTCTTCGCTCCCGGCTCCAGGCAGCCACCGGGCTGGCTCTGAATAATTGATGGCGGGAACCGAGAGGAGGTGACAAACGGGCACAGAAGCTCTGCTGCCGCTAAATATTTAATATCAGAGCTCCGCGTAGAGCACGATAGCCGGCGGGGAGCGGGGAGCTCTGCTGGAAAAGACGGATCGGGCTCCCCATCAGTTCCGGGAAACCCGGTGCCAAGCGCACCGGGGCCTGCGGTAGAGCGGCCACTTCCCGCAGCGGGGCCATGCCCGGTGGCGCGCCCCGAGGACTCGCAGCGCCCCCTGCCCGGCCCGGGGGGCACCGGGGAATGAACCGGCGGCACTGCTCCGCCGAGCCCTCTCTGCCCGCCCCGCGTTAAGGTGGACCGAGAAAATCCCTTCTGTGGGCCTGGTGGCGGGGGAGGGAGGCGGGGAGTGGAGGGGGCGGCGGACATCTCCGGCGGAGCCTCCCCGCTCGCTGTCTGTCCACCGCTGGCTCCCTGCACGGTGCCGCCCTCCCCACCGTGCCCCCTTAAGAGCTCTGACTTTACGGTGGCGCCGGAGGGTCAAAAAAAAAAAAAAAAGAGGGGGCTACAGGGCGGGGGGCACCCCCACCACCGGGCAGCACTGGCAGCCGGTTTCCGTCCGCTGCCTGGGGAGGGTAAAGTCGCGCCAGCGGTAGCCCTGAGGCCGCCCGCAGGTGCCCCGGTGCGGCGAGCTTCGCCGTTGCTACCCCGGGATACGGAGGAGGGGCAGGTCAAGTCAGGTCCCTCGCGGGAGCCTGGCCACCGCTGGCCCAGATGCCCCGCACTGCCCGCCAAGCTCTAGGCTCTGCCGGTGGGCACAGTGACAGGAGAAGCAGCAAATCCCCTGGCAGGCTAAGAAAGACAAATCGCTTCACTGCGCATCCGACCCCCGGCCTGGCGCCGCATAGCACCACCGAGCGTGGCTTCCCCACCTCGGCCGAAGGACCGCGTCTCTCCCCTCCGCGGAAAGGGCCCTCGGATCCGCCGCCAGCCTTGCCCCAAGACAGCATGACGTGAGCGCGGGTGAAAAACAGGTTCCATTGCTAGCAGTGTCCGGGGCAGCCAAAGAAGCTGCCCGAGACCGCGGAAGGCCGGGGCGGGGGAGCCTCCGGAGAACCGAGCGCCGGAGCCGCGCAGGCTACAGAGTAGGAGAGAGCGCAGCGGCTGCCGCTGTCCCGCTCAGAAAAGGGCCTCAAAGTTTGGAGAAGTCTCGTTTTCTTTTTAAATTACCCAATCTAACTTTTCTTCCCGACCTCCCCCGCCGCCCCCCCTCCTCTAAATCTGATGGAGCTCAGCAACAGCTCTGACTCGGAAGTTCACCTTTTCATCAAATGATTGAATAATATTTTGTCCTTACCTTTGCTGTTGAACTACGAATTCTCGCGAATCAGTGGTCAGAAAGTTGGAAGAATTGGTGATTTAGGACGTCAGTACTTCTGGAGGGAAGAAAAAGGGAAGGAAAAAAAAAAGCCAAGGGTTTAGCCAGGATCTTCCCTGTCTGATTCGTTACTATTATTATATCTGATGATGTGGATGGATGGAGAGATTCAATCCAAGCCCATTAATGAGCTATTTTATAAACAGCATCGGCTGAGGATCTTCATTTACATGTTGTCAGCGATCCCGTCCCGCACCGCGGAGGCGCGTGAAGACGGCGATTACCGGAGTGCAGCAAAGCGCCTATAAGAGTGCGACCAGCTTGTTAATCGATTAATATTTTATTGCCTGTAAATATTTCATACAGTTTTTAGGAAAACTATCGATTCTAAATTATTAAACTACTCAGGAGGGCATCTGAATAATGCATACAATTAAATACATTTAAATATATCTTTAGCGATTGCTCCATCTGCAATCAATCCCCCCACAACGCTCAGGTTTTGTCCCCACTGGTCCTGGTTCCTTATTTGCGTGATCACTGGAACACCAGGATCGCCAAACACAGGTTTATTCCTGTTTTACAAACCGAACGGTTCCAGAAATTGCTCTTTTGTCTTTTAGATGGGGAGCGGTAATCGTTCGAAAATTTGGACTCGGAAGCAAAACGAGTAAAATTAAATGACTGCTAACCGGTGAGCATATAGATGTGGTCGGTAGGTAGCTTGTGTTTTGTAAACACCAGACAACTCAGGCATGTTTTGTGACATACGATGCTTACTTTTCTTTTACATGTTTTTCTCAATAAAAGCCTTTTCTTTCTGTTTCGAATTTCAAACTTTCTTTTTCGCCAGTGCGTGATTTTCATGTCGTCCTTATTTCCAGTGGGGAAAAAAAAGGGGCCATTATTTCCCATCGCTTTCCCTCATCCGTCTTGAGTCTCGCTTTTAAAAAAAACCCACTTTTTAAATTGTCATTAATAACCCCTCGTTGTTTTTCCACTCGCACTCCAGTACGACAATCCCCTGCTCCCGCAGTCTCGAAGAGCAGGAGCGAGTGCGCTCCCGGTGACCGGCGCTCCCCGTCACTAAAGTTTATGGACCCCTCAAGTGGTTAATTGCCAAAAAAAATCGAAACAAAGCAAACGAACGAAAACACCTTCTTGGAAAGGTTTGGTTTTCATTAACTATCGCTTCTCTAGCTAAGGCGCAGGAAAGCGATGGCAGCTCAGTGCCTGTGCAGGCTGCAGCGGCGGGTGGCTGCAACTGGGTCTGCCGCGGACTCCCGAGTCTCCGCCGCCCGCCCTGCCGCTTCCTCCGGGCTCTCTCCCGGATGCTCTCCTCGCCGTCTTCTTTCTACCCGCTCGCCCGGTGCTCTCCAGAGGCTGCGATGTCCCCAGGACAGGACCTTCCCCGCCGGGTTCGGCCGGTATGGGCCCTCCGACACTGCAGCCTCCGCACACGTGTGCAGCGGGAGCACCGCCTCGTAGCGTGGAGACCCAGGGCTGCCGCTACACGGCAGCGGCCAGCGGGATGGGTGCAGTATAGCTCCGCGGCCCAGATGGGGCAGCGCCGAGTGCCTATGGGGACGACGGCCGCAGCAGGCACCGCCGAGGCTCGAGCATCGCAGAGCGGCTTACAGAGGCGATGACTCCCGCTCAGCCCGGGTCCTTCCCAGCGGCCACCATCGCGGCGAGGTCTGCCCGTGGCAGGTAGCAGACCAGTCGCCCGCCGCGTCTCGCCGCCCTGCCCTGCACGCAGCGCCATCGCGCGGGCGCGGGTGCAGCCCGGGGCAGCAGGGCAGGGTGAGCAGCACCTGCCGCAGGACCTCCGTGCCCCACAACTCCGCCATGCCGCCTCGTCCGCCATGCCGCATGCCGTCGAGGCCTTTCCACCTCGCCCACCGCTGCGTGCCGGACACGGAGGCCTGGCGAACTCTGACCTCCCACCTCGCGCTTCTGCCACGGGTCGGGCAGGTGCGGGGCGGCGAGGGAACCACCGGCCTTCTACCGCACCATCTCCGAGCGACAGCTCTACGTTAGGAACAGCCATCTAACCCTGCCGGCGAGGGAGCCGCTCCGTTCTACCAACGGTCCTCTCTCGGTACCAGATTGAGAAGATGAAGCTAAAACGAAAGGAATGTGTCCCTAAGCCTGGCGGCGAGGCCAGCCCGGTCGTGCCGCAGCACCTCGAGGGGACAGCGAGGGTTCCAGCCCACAGCGCCGGCGGGAGCATGGGGAGGGCCACAGCCGGCTCCCAGCCCAATACTGCCGCTTTCCTGATGGCAGTTGCTGTGCTAACTGCAAAATAACGAAATAAACCCACAAAATAAACTCAAAAGTATCTTTGTGACATGCGAGCGTCAGCTAAACGGTTTTGCGACAGTGATGTCCGTGCAAACCCTAACCTCGTCTTCATCTTTCCGCTCGTTGAATTTATTAACGCTTTATACTATTAATCACATGGAGCAATCTGCAGACAACAGAGAAAATCTCTGCAGCCAGGCGCACACAGGAAAAGGGACAAACTCTGCCGGAGCTGTTCTTAGACCGTGTTTTGGTACCCAGAAGGCACCGCAGATCTGGCCGAGGAGTGAGCAGGCAGCGGAGCTCAGCCTGGTGCAGGACTGAGCGGCCGCGGTCAGGGTCGTGCCAGGCTGCCGGGGTCGTGCCAGGCTCCCTGCTGCCCTCCGTCTCCCCGCTGCGCTCTGCAGCTCCCCGCGTTGCTCACGCCCGTCTCCAGTTCTCAGCTGTCTGTGCTTCTGGCCTCGGGTTTGCGTTCTCCCGCAATCACAGACTGCGATGCGAGCCGCAATGGGATCCCTCTTCATGCGATTCACTCTGAGCGAACCGCCTCCCCGAGCTTATACCCCGCTAAACCAGCTCTGTTTGGATGTGTGAACTGCAGGGAGCAGAGAATACGGACCAAGCCGCCCATGCCCTGCTCCTGCTCTCCTTCCAAACAGGAGCTCATGGCTGGAAATGAAGGAAGGGTTTCGCCACCTTCGTTGCGCCCCGGGACGGTTCCCCCGCGACAGAAGTGACTAGCAAGTGCCCAGACGAGCCCGCCCGCTCCAGCTGAGGCCGTTCCTCCGCGGCTGCCCAGGGCAACTCTAGCGTCGGTCTCCTCAGGCCGGGCGACCATCCCCGCTCCCTTACCCACGATGACTGCGCCGAGCGGGAAAATGGGCAGAGAGACGAGCGGACTCCCGGCTGCGGCCACCGCTCGGGCTACGGCGTGAACGAATGAGAGAGAAGAGTGCAGCGGACAGCCGTCCGCCGCAGCCCAAGAGCCAGCTCGACGTCTACCTCTCACCTCACGGACGTTTGGGGAGTACCAGGGAACCCACTCTGTTCCCCCATCCGCGCTCTCGCTCGGGGCGGGGGCGACAGGCGGCGGAGCTCAGCAGGATGTGCGGAACAGGGCTGAGGATTCGTACCCCAAGGTACATCTCAATTGCAACGATTTAAGTAAATTAACAAGATCTAGGCCCTTTTCCCCAGCCTGGCTTCAAACCGGGCTCACAATATCACCGTCCGCGCAGGACAACGCCGCCTCCTGAGTTCTCCCCATGCTCCTGTGGAGACCCCGCAGCGCAGGGAGGACAGAGCCGCTTCCACAGAATCCGCGCTCAGCCCCAGCCCCGCCGTGTTCATTCTCAAGACAGCGCGACTCGGTAGGGACTGACTGCGGAGCAGGGTGATGCTTTCCTCCTAAAGCCAAACTTCGCCTCTTAACAGCCAGCCCCATCTTTGTGTTGAAGTTAAACCTGCAGTAAGAGCGTACGGAAATCGCTCCGCTCTGCAACACCAAGCAGCGGCTCCCGCCGGCTCCTTACCCGCGAAGCGAAGCCGGTGGAGCAGCGGATCGTGTTGCCGGCTCCTGCCTCTGCCCTGTCAGCGCTAAATCGAGGGCACGTCAGCCCCTGAGACAGAGCGGAGACCAGCAGGCAGCCGGGGTGCTGGGGCTGCAGATCGATGTATCGTTTTCTATACAAATAGCTGAAGGATGTAGATCTACTCAGAGGAGAGGGTCAGACAGAGCTGGGCATTTCGAATGAAGATAAACAACAGAGTTTTAATGAACTGCAAAGGCTGAAAACGCGCTTGGACAGATCGAGGAAACACACCCGAATACGCAGAAGCAGCGAAGGTCTCACAGCCCAGCTCTAGAAGGGGGCTCACAGTCCCCTCCGGCCGAGCCAAGAATCGAGCTTGGTCCTGGCCCTGGCCAGATCGCTCCGACTGGGAAGCGAAAAGAGGCCGACTGGGTAGTGCTCAGCACGTTCGGGCTTAGGCAAGCTCTGTGCCACTACCGAGGAGGCTCAGCAGGGCCTGCAGAGGGGGCAAGCAGGGGCAGGAAAAGACCAAATCCTATCGCTTTTTCTCCTGCAAACAATCCTACCGTATTTTCTCAAAACCTTGCCTGCTATACGCACACACCCTCCAAAGAGATTCGCGGCCAGCGTTGGCATACTGCCCTCGGAAGACGCCCCCGGGTTCTGGGACTGCCTGCCCGCTTCCGGCCAGTTCAAAGGTAGTCGAAAGGTGCCCGCCGCCCGGGGGAGCCTCTTTAGCATTGTAGGGCCACGTCCTGCAACCCGGCCCTGGCTTGCCAGCGCTGCGGAGCAAGGCTGATACTGGGACCACGGGGACCTGAGGACACTGTACGGAACCTGCCCGCGAGTCTGGCCTCTCTGCTTCCGCAGCCTCGCTGGTGCTGGGCCGGTGGGCAGTGCGCAGAGCGGACCTACAGCCCCAATCCCGCGGTGGCCGCGGGGCAGTGCTGCTGGCAGCACGCACACTGTCACGCAGCGAGGGCGATTCCGCCTCTGCCAACCCCTGGCTAGCCCCGCTCCTGTGGCCAGGCTGGTGACGGGCTGCATTAGCGGAACCTGAAGGCTGAAATCCCGTTAGAAAAGCAGCCCGGGCGCCGTGCTCTTCTGCACCTCACCACGGAATCACTCCAATAAACCCAGCATCTAACCCCCGTGTTTGTCCCCAGCGAGGCCGGCAGCTCTCGCTCGCCCTGCGCCGTGGCGTGGTGACTCCGTGACCACCGGGAGCCGCAGCGCTCCCGCCCCTGGTTCAGTCGCTGCCCCTCGTAGGGTCTCTCGCCGCCGTAGCCTCCCTTCGCCGCCAAAGGCGAAACGCTCCAAGAACTCTGCATTTTGTCACACGCTGGAGTATTTGACAGCCACAATTACCTGTAAATATTCCGACTGTTTTGTATACGAGACACTTTTTTAGCCTCAAGCCTGGCAAGTCTCACCGAGAGGTGCTGTAACGTCACCGCTATTTTCCCGTGGTAGACGGCAAACCAAGAGCGCCCGAGCTGCAGTGCCGAGCTGCAATGCCCGGCTTCACCGAGACCAGTAGCGGCAAAGACAGCCGCCACCTCCCTCCGCGCCCCGAAATGCAGCAGCCAAAGGCTGAAGTGAAAACGCTAACCGTACGGCGAGTCTGTAAATTAGTAGCAGAAAAAAAAAAAAAGAGGTGCCGGTATTAAATTGCTCTCGGACAGAATCGGTTCACACGTAGGCACAAGATGCCAGATTCTCAAGAGTATTTGCAATCGCAGTTCAAGCGGGAAAAAAAAAAAAGGGGGGGGGGGGGGCTGAAAGGACCACTGCTGCCTAAACTCCGAGTTTTCATAATCGGTCTTCCCAGTTCTCACTTCAACTTCTCCCTTCCCTACCCATCGAATCATAAAAAGGAGCAGCGTGAAATTACCTGTCTGCTTCTTTGTGCCTTCTTCAAGTAAAGAAGGTAAAAGTAACTTCACCTATTAGCTTATATAAGTAATAAAGAGGTGGTAACTTGGAGTTACCACATTTTGAAGATGATGTCACATGGTTTAGCACAAATAAGGGTGTTATAGCCCCCGCGATTACTGGCTCAATTCGTCTGTGTCACAACCTGTGGCGCCTCGGCTTCTCAGCAGGTATTTTTGCGCATCCTGCATCACCGGACACAAAAGGTACCTCGGCTTTTCGACCCTCCCTGCTCGCCTATGTTATCAACACATTCTGACCACCTCTGACGGGAACTCTCGGGTGGCAGCATCTATCTCTCCCCGCAGCGAGGACAACACGGAGCTGCTGCGGCTCCTGTGTGTGCGCTCGCTCAGGGGTGTCCTCTCGCCCAGCTCTCGCTAAATTTCACAGCCCTGGGATTTCACTAAATGTCTCTCAAGAAAAGGACTGCTCAAGAGCCGGTCGCCCCGCCTGCCAGCCCGGGGCTCTTCACGGAGCCCAGCAGAGCCTGGCAGTGAGCTGGGCAGTGCTGTCTCCCCGGACAGACATTGTCACTCGTACGGCCGTGAGCCCGCAACCCTGCCGGCATTCTGCTCTGGGCAGGAAGGAGACATGAAGCTTCGCCTGGCAGAGAGATGATGGAGAAGCCCCTAACTATGGGAGCCAGCTCCTGCCACTCTGAGAAGGACGTGTCAGCGGCAGCAGCCGGACGCACTCGGCCACGGGAGGGGCAGGGCGAGAACAGGGCAGCAGGTGCTGCTGGGCGAGGCCAGCACGGCAGGGGGCAGAGTGGGCCGTGACCTCCATCCAGTCCCCTCGGTGGCGGCAGTGACCCTTCAAGGCACCTCTCAGGAGAGACGTGAGGGTCGGGATTGCTGCAGAAGACCCCTCCCCCCCCCCCCGAAGGCCAGCCGCTATCCCACACTCTTCTCCCGCAAGACACGTAGAGGCTCAAGCTCCGACCCCGGCGTCGGCGAGGGAGCCGCGGGCAGCCCCGGCAGATGGGTAGCCCCTGCACCACCTGTGCCTGGCAGAGGCCGACGAGATGAAAGGTTGAATCCGTGCACCAGAGCAGCCTCTCCTCTTTCCCTGGCACTGAGTGGAAGCACGCTCAGGCCGACGGCCTTACTCTGCTAAGTGCCCGAGGCGCTGGGGCACCCCATTCTCCCAGTCTCCTTCTTCACATTCACAAAACGCTATCGCAACTATCATCGTGTGTCCATTGTCCCTGCAAAGGCTGGTCCATGCCCACTGGATTGGGGGCTGTAAACAGCGTTGCCAGCCTCGTCCTTTTGCTGCTTATCCTCAGCTTCCTCATCCTTCTTAGGATTCCTCTGACAGGGGCATCTGCACACTAAAAATGGAGGTGGTTGTCCCGGGTTCATTCCCTGGAGAAGGGGGTGTGGGGAGACTTTCATGACTAGCGTCAAGGAAGATGGAGGCACGGATGGCTCCACTGCACAACTCGCCTCTGCCCGCCGTTTCTCCACCCTGTTGCCGGTTTTGCTTTCTCTGCCCACGTCGGAGCTCGCTGGGCCTTGGCTGTGCCTGTGCCAGGAAGCCTGCCGCAGAAAGCTGGCAGCGGGTGGGCATGCCCTCTATTCCCACTGCACCTTGCTCGGAGGCCAGGGGTCTTGAGGGTTTATTGGCCAGCAGAGCAGACAGCCCCAGTCCCTCTGCGGAGCTCCGTTCCGGTGCCCGGATAGGGAACTGGCCCCAGGCAGGAGCCCTCCCGCTCCAGGCTTCTCAAGACCCCCAGAAGCTGAGAACCGAACGCCCCCTCAAGCCCCTCCCAGCACATCTGGGGCAGCCACAAACGATTAAATATTTGCAAAGTAGTCGCAGGCGCAGAACACACCCAGCCCCCTCCGGCTGGCCCCCGGCAGGCGTGCGGCGTCATGCCCGCTGCCCCCGGCTCCGGGGCGGTGCAGAGGCCGCTGCCCACCGAGCGCTGCAGACCGCTGACGAAGAAGGGAAGCAAATAATTCACACTGTCATTTCCACCTGGATTATGTGGGCCTGCCCAACGGCCTGTGCACATAGGCTTGCAGCGCTTCTCAAAGTTTCAGCAGTAAAATTCTAAGCAACTCGCAGCTCCCACCCGCTTCCACAACGCAAAGCGGCGAGGAGCTCAGCGCCCGGCCCTGCTGCGCCGGTCCCACCGTGCTGCCCCGGGCTTGGCCGCCCCGTGGGTTTATTGCTGCATATCATCTTAGAACAGAGAGAGGAAGGCTGCAGTATGTTTATGTTAATATCTGTTCGATTAAGACACGTAACAAGCACAGTTCAGCAGCTCCTCTCCCCTCACAGATTCCTCTCCTCTGCCCATTTTTCTCACGGCAGCTAAACAACATTCCATGACTAGTGGATAACCACAGCTTGCTTCCAAGGTTCCTGAGGACTAGGCTGGGCTGCGATTTGCCATGCACTGCAGGCTAAGGCCCTCAGCTGGCAGTGCAGAGACTTTTCTCTTGGAGATGGTAGTGGGAGACACTGGTGGCTCAGAAGTCAGCCCCTGGTACCTGGCTCTGTACAATCGAGGATTTCCCAGCAACATGATTCAGGGTCTGAGGGGATCTGGGCTACGTGTTCTCCCAATGGTCTCCACAGAACAAGACTCCTAGGAATCCTGAGGTTTTTTTTTTATCTCCAGGCATAAAAAGAGCAGAGAGTGTTGTTTTTTAAAAATGTGCCACCTGCAGCAAAGAAATGCTTTGTCGTGGTTCACAGGCAGCCTCCAGACATTAAGCCACAATAAACCACATACCTCTGGTTCTTGCTGTTAGGAACTTCAGTGCTGAAGATGCAAAATGTAGGAGGTGATTGTTTATGACTAGAAGAGATAGCAGAGGATGCCTAAGATACCCCACATGTAACTGGATTCAGGACCCTATCTCAGTGCTACTGACATTAAATGCTTGCCCTCCTATCCTCTATAATTCAAATCTCAACACAATTTTAATTGCAAATTGGGGTGTTTCTCTTCATTTCTTGCCTTAAGCAGCAGCTAATAAAGACAATATTAGGCATTTTGCTCCCTTTCCTTTCAGTACTTCCTGTTCAGCATGAGTTGAAGCAACCACAGTGAATAATTTGTCTTTGGGTCAAGGTCATGATCCCAAGTCAAGCTGAACACAGCACTGCCTTTGAAGCCGACAGAAGCCTCACACAGGGACAGCTAAGAGATTACACTACTAGTCTGTAATGCAATCTGGAATGGTTTAGAATGAGAAATCATGATAAGATCTGAAGTTATTGTCCTAATGATAAAATAATTACTGGTACCAAAGCAGGCTGTTCTCTCTATATTCTCCTGAGAACCCTGCTCTAGAAAGACTGCCAGCACCTCCATTCTTGGGCAGTAATGTCTTTCACGCAGTTTCAGTTGTGCTCACTATTGCTCCTAGATAAGTGAAGCTGGTGGAAGACACATTTGATTCTCCTGACTTCTTTGCAATAGGTTTTGTTTGGGGTTTTGGTAGTTGTTTGTTTGGATTTTTTAAATAATTTTTTAAAAGAAAATTTTCCTCTAAAGGATGTATTTTCAAAGCATTAAAGTGAGTACAAGCAAGGGAAACAGTCTTTGAAAGAAAAATTACTTTGGACAAGTTTTGAATTTCAAATGTAGCCTTTGTTTATATTTGACTGACAAAAAGCCTCTCACATAATCTTTGAAAGGTGATTACATTAGGCAGAGGCTATTTGAGCAACCTCACATCTCATACCTCTGTTGTATACAGCGATCTGTCCATCCACTTCCCTCACTACAGCCACAGCTCCTTGAGCATTTATTCAGCTCTCTTTCATCACTTCTGAAGGCACAAGAAATCTTTCTCTTCTTGCAAACTCAAGCTTAGGATTTCTGATGGGCAGAATCACTTCTGGGCTGTTGGTGAAGTTGTGTTTTTTAGACACTGGTTGCAGAATTTTGCTTAGAGCTAGGCAGAATTTTTTTCCTTGGTTTAACAAAAAATCAGGATAACATAAACCAATGCCCGTTTCAAATTACAACAGTGAGTTGAAAATTTGTATGTTTCATACATTTAAGAGGAAAAAAACCCCTTGCACTGCAAACCTTTTCCAAATTACATATCCTTCCTTCCCCATTCTGTTTTTCCTGCCATTTAGAGGAGCACAAAGCCCCTCCTGCAACACAACAAAGTGGCACATCCATAGAATCATAGAATCATATCCAGTTATTACTCTGAGCAGCTCAGGTGGTGAGAGCTTCAATACTTGTTCAAGCTCTGGAGTGCCAAGAAAGCTCTCACTCTTTTTACTCTCTGCATAGTCTCCACACTACCATATTTTGACCTTGCTGCCATACTTGTGCATCTCCACTACAATAAAAGCAACATTCGTTGACACATTTGCCAGTTGTTGGTTGTTTTTTTTTTTTGACAGTGGTGTCAAAAATGCAGAGTGCAGTGCAATGCAGTTAAGGCAGCTGTGGATGAACAAAAATGGGCACACAGTGTTGCTGTGCTGCTGTACCAGTGCAGAAGAAATCAGAATTCTGTTCTGGGTTGTGCTATCTATATTTAATCCTCCATGTCATTACATTTGCCCTCTCTCAGGTGCAGTAGAGTAGCAATCTATGTTGTAACGTTTTAGTGAAAACACATCTACCAACTGTCTAGCAGTTTTGTGAATGCGAGTAGTACACCCAAACTTCTCTTTTCCATCAAACATGGACAAGAAAAATGGCATCACTGGTCTCAGCGCTCAGGTAACTGCTGGCAACCACATAATCAGACCTTCCTCGCACATTGATCCAGTCTAAAATTAGCTCAGAGTTTTTATCTGTTATTTCTGTGGGGGCTTATACACAGTGAAGAACCTCTGGCTTATTCATCAGTGTCTACAGCAAGAGGAATAATGCTCAGCCATGAATAAAATCAGAAAGCCTGGAAGAACACAGGAGCCAAGCCTGGGATCCAAGACTCCCAAAGGGGGACTCTTCAGACAATGTGCAGAGTTTTGTTGCCCTGGCAGGATAATAAATGACGTCACTCAGCTACTGTTCAGGCAGAATTGCTTTGCTGAGGGACCTGCCCTGAAGACATCACCAGTTTTTATTTTTGTGCCACTGGCCAAGCTACAAGTCTTGGATAAACTCATCAGCATTTGCAAGTTTCCAGCTGATGTTTACCTTAACTTTAGATGGATGCCATTGTTTTGGGGAGTTGTACTCCTGCAGAGCCCTCTGCCTTAGTTCAGTTTAAACAGGTGGCTATAATTAATTATTCAGAACAATTTTTAGGAATTTGAATTTGTTTTCTACTGACAGTGCATTACTAATAAGCATTGTACAAAAATAAGGCAACTGCATGCTGTTTGGGGTATTTGTGATTAAAAAAACATGCCCTGGCTCATTGTAATATTTCTGTAGGCTGGCATTCTTTGTCAGAAATTTATTTTTTGTAGCTGGTTTGGGTTAGCTGCACATTTTAAGAACAACATCCGCTCAAGCAGTTCCATCTGAAAAAAAAAGGAAACCTACTCACCTCGAGGAAGTGAAACCATAAGTGCAGTTCATTTCTAATTCCATATGAACTGCATTTCTAAACTCATTTCCCATTCATTCTCAGCAGGCCCTCCGCAAATACTTGGTTGCTAGTGGAAGGAGTGGAGAATGGTGAGCCAAGGAGATTATTAAAAAACAATTAGGAACAGTCAGTGGATGAGGGTGCTACAAAGTACTGCTCTGACAAGCAGTATGAAGAAGTTGGAAGAGTACCAGGAGCTAAAACGCACACACAGAACCCATTATTCATCATGTCCAATACACTACATTCTTACACTTGGAAAGAAGTAGGCTGAGTCTAGCACTCAGTTAAAGAATTTATTGAAAAGAGAAGGTAGTGAGCTGCAGTGGGAGGGTAAGGAGCCTTTAAGTTTCCATCAGGAGACAATGGAGAAAGAAAAGAGATGTTTGCAGTACCTGCTTTTCCTCATTTCCCCTCAGCAGATGGGCTATCTGGGGACAAATACCGTTCTAGAAGGAATTGTTTATTCACAACACTTTCCAGACAACACTTTCCACTCTGTTATGATTTGTTCAGTTAAAATATAACCAAATTTAAAACCAAATGGTTTTAAAATGAGACTAACATCTCAAAAAAAAAAAAGTGCCAAACAACATCAAATTGAAACAAACCAAACAAAAATTCAAACAATAAACAAAACCATCAAAAAACCCTCACAAACACGAAACAACTGCACCCCCAATCAATCCCTAACCCCCAAATATTTACCCATTGATTTCAAGATATACATTTGGAATACATTACATTGGTCTTTCTTTGACCACTACAAAGACCCTGTAGTCCAACCTGAAGTGCTTCTTTTTCAGGGTGGATTGCTTCCTGACTCACAAAATCTTGTCATTGTCCAGAAGCAACACGTGCCAGCCAGAGCTGGGCTTAACTAGAGCCATGGGGCTCACGGGCAGGTTCTGTAAGGGGAAGCCTCATTTGGGGCTGATAAAGGCCAGTAAGGCCTCTTAATGCACTCAAGGCCCTAACAATTATTGATCTAGCTCTGAACCATGGAAAGAAATTGAAGAGTGAAACTGCAAATGAGGTTCTGGTGTGCTGGAAGCAACCATTCAATTCTATTCTATTAGACATTAGAATCAACTCCTAAGGGAGGTGGTGGATTCCCCTACATTGCATAGTTTCAAGGCTCACTTTGACAGTGTGTTGGGCCATCTCATTTAAACTGTATTCTTACCCTGAAATATTGGACTAAATGACCCTTGAGTGCCCTTTCAACCTGGTATTCTATGAATCTATGAATCTCTGTGTGGGTTCCTGCTCAGCCAGTGCTTTGCACCAGCTGAGATGTGGAGCACTTGGCACACATGCATGTTCTGCTTGGGTGGAAAGGCAGCATAAGATCTGTCTTGAGCCCCAGCATTAACAAACTTAACTGAAGGCTCTTCTTTAGTCATGCAAACATTCTAGTATGTCACAGTTGTGACCTTCTTGGAGATCTCTTCCAACCTGGTTGATTCTGTTATTCTATGAATGCCATGGAGGCCACACCAGACTCTGGCTAACAGTGCCCAGTGCTCACTATACCACTGAAAATCTAAGAAGAAATCTTGTGTCACTAAACTCATGCAAGATTTGCCATTGTTTTCCAAGCAGTTTGCCTCAGGCAAAAGCAAAACTGCAGAGGTTACAATATCTGTTTTTCCACTTCAGCTCCCAGGAACAAGACCTGGATGGCAGATGTATTATTATTTATTGATAGGCAAACTTGAACAGACTTTAGAATCTCAGATGATTGCTGAGTGCTCTCCTAGTTGATAAGTCATATTTGAGGAGCTTTTTCAAGCACAGCTCAAACGCCTTTATTTTTTTTCCTCTGAGTAAAGTGGGATGTCAAATTATCAACTCTGAGAAGTAAGAACTGTTCAGGTGACTGGACACACAGAAGCTTCAGTGTCATCTGGTCACTGTTGCAAATCCGACTTTACCTGGACTTGTACAATGAGTTAGGTTTTTTCCCCATCTCCAAAGGTGTGTTTCTTGGTTTCTTTACATGAAAAAACCCACAAATATTTCTGAAAAAAAAAAAAAAACAAAACAAAACACCAAACCAAACCAAAACTCAAACGCCAATTGGGAATCTGTTGTGGCACAGCAGACAGGATTACATAAGAGCTGTGGGATAATGAAAAGAAAAATCAAATTCATCGGTAGAAACTGATTTAATTCACTGCTGGAACTGCCTGTAAAACAGAATACTGCCTTTTGTTCTTCCTTTCTGAAAGATGGAAAGTCAACTTGCACTGGCTCTGGTCAACCTGATCTTGTGGAGGATGTGCCTGCTAACTGCAGGAGTATTGGATTAGATGACCTTCGGAGGTGCCTTCCATTCTATGATTCTGTGATTCTGTTGGGTAGCACATGACAGCAGTTTCACCATGGGGAAGATGAAGCACTTATCCTTACTGAGCACTGGCCAGCCTAGGACATGTCTGTGTCACGCAGCATGGTCAGGACAGTCTAATCCTGCCCTCCCTATGCTAATTTTATCTGATTCATGTTCATCCTAGAAACTGGCCAGTTATTAGCTGTAGGGCTGCCTCTTGCTGCCTTTGAAAGACCATGAGGAAACCTAATGGCTGTCTCTTGCATACTTAACTTATAGAATGATAGAATCAACCAGGTTGGAAGAGACCTCCAAGATCATCCAGTCCAACCAGGCACCCAGCCCTAGCCAGTCAACTAGACCATGGCACTAAATGCCTCATCCAGGCTTTTCTTGAACACCTCCAAGGACAGCGACTCCACCACCTCCCTGGGCAGCCCATTCCAATGGCAAATCACTCTCTCTGTGAAGAACTTCCTCCTAACATCCAGCCTATACCCCTGACACAACTTGGAC
This sequence comes from Pogoniulus pusillus, assembly GCF_015220805.1. Taxonomy (NCBI): domain Eukaryota; kingdom Metazoa; phylum Chordata; class Aves; order Piciformes; family Lybiidae; genus Pogoniulus; species Pogoniulus pusillus. Next base: position 26,005,214 of record NC_087265.1, on the reverse strand, counting down.
TCTGTCCCCTCGTTCTGTTGCTGGTTGCCTGGGAGAAGAGACCAATCTCCATGAAAGCTAAGCTTGGCAAGCAGTTTGAAAAAACTGTGAGGCCTTGAGCAACCTGGTTAGTGGAAGATGTCCCTGAACATGGCACGGGGCTTGGGGCTTTATGGTCTTTAAGGTTCCTTCCAACCCCAACCGCTCTATGAATAAAACCCAATACTCTGTTGCAAAGAGGAGCTGGAGGAACTGAGTCAACAAACAATTTGAAGGAGGAGATGCGCATCCTTATCACACAGCCATACACCCCCATCAGTTCACAGATGTAAATGCCACTGACAGCAGTGTCCTCTGAAGCACCAGTACAGCAGAATTAGAAGGTCATTGAAGCAGATAATTTTTCCAATCCTTTTTCACATTTTTTTTTTCACATGGCATCTATCCTCTCATGTGAACCTGCATAGAAAGGCTGCCAACAGTTTCTCCAGGTTTCTGCGATGGGGATAGCAGAGACCCTGTCTACAGAGAACAGCACATTAAGAGCTAAAGCACCAAACCTTTTCTTGCTTTTAGATGCCTTGAACTGCTGCAGTTACACAGCCTGGCAGCTGGCTTGGCTGACACATCATGCTCCTTCACAAGTCAGATGGCAACAGCTTCAAAGAGAGAATCAAGTCCACAATTTGCAAAGCACCTCTGGGTCTTTTCAATGTGCTGTGTACAACATTTGTAGATGTGTGTTTGTGAGATGGGGGAGGCAGGCCTGGGAGAGGTACACAACAAGTAGGAACATAATTAAACCTAAAAACTAATAATAAGAAAGATCTATAGGAAGGTAATAACACCTTGTGGTTTTGTAAGTTATTTTAAAGTACTGTATAAAATCAGCAAGAACCTGGCTGTGGCGTTCGGAGTTGTGATACAAATCACTGGTCTCAGTTACAGCAGCAATCTGGCCTCAGGTCCATATTGATTGAACATCTACTTGATCAATAAAAAACATAACCCGTTCCTTTATTTCAGCTGGGCTCAGGGTCTGCCATCCTGTACAGCAGCACTCAAGTTCAGCACTGCAGTTTGTCCTGTTGGCTGCAGGAATGGCTCAGCACTCTAAGGACCATGTGGCTCTGCCTGCTTCTCCAGGCTGTGAGCTGAGCCCACTGGCACTGCTGTACCAACCAGCAGGGACAGATGCCCATTGAAAAGTCACAGAATCGCAGAATGCATCAAGTTGGAAGGGACCTTCAAAGGTTATCTTGTCCAAGTCCCCTGCAGTCAGCAGGGACAGCTCCAACTATATCAGGCTGCCCAAGGCCCCAAGTTCAACCTTGAATGTCCCCAGAAATGTGGCCTCAACCACATCTCTGGGAAATGTGTCGCAGTATTTCACCACCCTCATTATGAAGAACATCTTACTTATATCCAACCTAAATCCACCCTGCTCCAGGTTCAAATGACTGCCCCTTGTCCTATCATTCAAGCCCTTCTAAACTGTCACTCACCAGCCTTCTAGGTCCACTTCAGGTGTTGAAAGGCTGCTATAAAATCTCCCTGAAGCCTTCTCTTCTGCAGGCTGAACAACCCCAACTCTCTCATTCTGTCCTTGTAGAGAACATGCCCCAGTCCTCTTATCATCTTCATGGCCCAGGTACAGGACCTTGCACTTCACCTTAGCCCATTTCTCTAATCTGTCTGTCCTTCTGATAGAGCTTCAACAGCATCTGGCTCCTGGGCAAAACTTGCAATGAAAGCGGATGGAGGGAAGCAGGGTCTGTCAAGAATATTTACACAGCAGCAGGACCTCAGAGTCTGTGGCTTTTGGGCCTTGGGGCCAGGAAAATATTCACTAGATTTTATCCACATCGGCTGCTTTTGGATGGGATGATGAGGTCCTGAGTTTGGACCTGGTCCCAGTAGACTGATCAGACATGGATGGGCATCCCAAAAGATACAGAAAAAAAAAGGTTTTACTGAATTAGGTGAACAGAATATTCATGTTTCACCTTCACTCCAGCTCACAGAAAGGGGTAAAAAACTTGTTCTCTTCTAGAACCAATACAAAAAGAGCAGAGAATGATTTTACAGAAGAAACAAGAAAAGAAAAGAAGACAGTAAAGAAAACTTCCCCTTTCTCTTTGGTGAATGAAGAAGATAACAGCTTCACTTTCCTGAGGAGGTGCAGGCAGGCACAGGCAGCTGTGTGCATTCACATACAAACCTAAGAGTGAAGAAGCAGAGCTGCTGCTAGGCAGGGCTTACCTTGGTCATCCTTAGTCCTACCAAAATGCCAGAATGCCAGGTTTTATTAACAGACTGATTCTTTGAGACACTCCTCCTAAATCCTGCATTAGAAATCACAAGCTTAAATTCCTGATACCCAAAGAAACAACAAAGATGGAAGAGGGGCAGGTTCAATCAGAAGGCAGATATCTTTTTCTAACTGCCAAAAGCTGTGGCAGTTTAAGAAATATTTTAAGGAGCTGATTCTAAAAGCAAGTAAACAGTAAAAGGTAAATTACATCTTCAGAAACATGAACATGACACCTGCCAGGCCGTACCTACCTAAATTTATGACAAAACTTTTGGCCTGAAAAATTTCATCAGCTTAAAGACTCTTTCCTCAGCCTGACTTTGGCAGATAAAACCATCTATTAAAAAAGAAAAGACCCAATGACATCATGCAGTGGTGTCTTCCAGAGGTTCACTCCACTTTGCCTTCAGAATAGTTTATTTTCTGGATTTTTTGTATGTTGCAAATTATCACTGGCTGCTCCTTCAATTCTGGAAATTCACAGAATCATGGAATGTTGGGGTTGGAAGGGACCTTCAGACCACTCTGCCAGAGCAGGATCACCTAGAGCAGGTCACACAGGAATACATGCAGGCAGGTTTTGAAAGTCTCCAGAGAAGGAGACTCCACAACCTCTCTGAAAAGCCATCTCCAGGGCTCCAGCACTCTCACCATAAAGAAATTTCTCCTCATGTTGAGGTGGAACTTCCTATATTCCAGTATGTAGCCATTGTTCCTTATCCTATCACTGGGCACCACTGAAGAGCCTGGCACCTGACACTCACCCCTTAGATCTTTATACATGTTGATAAGATCCCCTCTCAGCCTTCTCTTCTCCAGACTAAACAGGCCCAACTCTCTCAGTCTTCATGGGAGAGATGTTCAAGCCCCTTCATCATCCTCATAGCTCTCTGGCAGTGCAAACAACCCCATCCAATCCAAGGTTCCATTCAAAGTTACGCTACCTGGGGGACCTCCCTACAGAAACAAGCAAGCAGCGGAGCACTGTGTCGGTGCTTTGTGGGACCACTGCCTACATGACACCGGTGGAGCCCCACCTTTGACATCTCAGTAATGAGGACGTATTCTAGAGGAAGGTATTTGAGAGGCTGCTGCTACCTCTGCTCTGGAATGTCTGTGTGTAGCAAAGCAAATGACTGCCCAGAGGGGATTTTCCCACTGCTCATAAAAAATGTCACAGCCTAGCCTTGTCCCATCTGTACTGTTCTTTCTCAGGGCAACACCAGTGCAATCCACGTGGAGGAGCCAATGCTGTAAACAGCCACGTTTCCAACATCATGCAGAAGAGAGTTGATTGGGTTTTTTCTCCCATTTAAAGAATGCAAAATAATTCTTATATTAAAAGCAGAGTGCAGAGCAGTAGTTGACCTGCAAAAAGCAGCACAGCCAGGTCTATGAAACAGCAGATTTTGGGCCCTGTCTTCATCTAAGTGAAAAGTCAAATTGCTCAGAGAACCATCAGGAGAAATGTGTGTGCTTGCACAGGCCCATATAGTTTCTACTAGAATCACAGCCAATAACTCTGCCCTGCCTGGTCCACCTTGTGTCCTTACTGGACGTTCAGAGATGTGAAGTCTGTCACAAGAGGAACTTTTAGAAAGGGAGGTCTGAGATGTAGTACATTTCAATTTACTCAGACATGTGCTCTGTGTTCCCTCTGTCACAAAACTAACTGGATCTAAAAAGTTTGGGTCTGTGATGTCTCTTCAGTTCCAGCAAACTCTAGAGAGCAAGTCAAGGCTTCCTCTTGGAACAGAATGTAGAAAATGGCCAATATAGCATGTCTGAAAGTGAGAAAAACCCCAGAGCTGTATGGCACTCCCAGGGTGGTACAAGGAGCCAAAGCCCTCACCAAGCCTGTCTCTGTAGACCAAGAGCTGAGAACTCTTCCAGGTCAATCTCTTGGCTAAAGCACTCCACCTACATGTAACCCATAAGGCAGCACGCAGCTTCACGAGCCTTGAACACATGCCCAGCATACTGAAAAGCTCCACAGGCCTAAGCAATGGCACCTACACTACAAGCCAAACGTGCCCACATCTGTCAGGAATGGCCCACTACAGCACAACCACTACTCTCACATTTGCAGTTAAATGCTTGCCACAGCAGCAGGATGGCTGACAGGAAGCTGTGAGAGGTGGCAAGAACAAGGCAATAGTCACAGGTCAGAACATCCATAAGGGAGACAGTGAGGAATTCTTTGCTCTACACCCTTAGATTTGCATCCTTTCACTGCCTCCTTCCCATACAAGATGATGCTGTCCATGAATTTCCCCACAGTCATCCTGTCAGAGGTTTCTAATGCACTCCTCAGGACATTTCCTCATTGCTGTGCACATGTAGGTAGGAAATAGGTTAAGTTTTGTGTGTCGCGGGCTGCATCAAGAGGGGTGTGGCCAGAGGACAAGAGAGGGGATTCTGCCCCTTTATTCTGCTCTGGTGAGACTCCACCTTCTTGAATACTGCATCCAGTTCTGGTGTTCCCAGCATAAGAAGGACACAGAGCTGTTGGAGAGAAACCAGAGGAGGGCCCACAAGGATGACGCAAGGGCTGGAGCACATCTGCTATGAGGATAGACTGAGGGAGCTGGAGTTGCTCAGCCTGGAGAAGGGAAAACTCCAGGGGGACCTTAGAGCTGCCTTATAATACCTAGAGTGAGGCTGCAGGAAGGCTGAAGAGGGACTTTTCATAAGGGTGTTTAGTGACAGGACAAGGGGGAATGGTGTTATGCTGAGGGAGAAGAGGTTTAGACTGGATCTTGGGAAGAAGTTCCTCAGTATGAGGGTGGTGACACTCTGGAACATGTTGCCCAGAGTCTCTGGCTGTCTGAGGCTAGACTGGATGAGGCCTTGAGCAGCCAAATCTAGTTCAGAGGCATCCCTGCCCCTGGCAGGGAGGTTGGTGTAGATGATCTCTGAGGTCCCTTCCAACCTGAGCCATTCTATGATTAAATGGAACACAACACACTAAAGAATTTGCACTTTGGACAAACGAGAGATGGCCCCGTGGCATTTGCCCCAGCTCACTCTTTCAAGACATTTCTTGTTAGCAGGCAAATCAGTCCAGTTTTGACTCAATTCTGTGATGATGTGAATTTCCAGGTTAAAACTTCTCAATCCAGGAATACAGAGACCATTATACACACTCTCTAATTCTTGGGGCTCTTTCTGCCTGGTCTGAAATCTCTCTTTGTCTCTCGCTTTCTGCAGAGGAGGATGGTACTCCCTGTAGAAACAGAAAATGGGCAGAACTGGAAACAATGGATGCTGACAAGCACACTGTCATTATAGGTATTTATGTGCTGAGTATCAAATTGATAGTACCTTCATTTGCAACTTTTGCTCATCTGTTCACTATTATTAAATGAGCTCAGAAACCAGAGGAGATTTGAGAGTGACAGAGGGTAATTACACACTTCAGGAGAAGATATTTTTCATCTTGGGTTTAGAACATAACAACCTATTAAAAAAACCCAAAACCAACAACCCAACAGCTGAAACCAACAAAAAACTATCAGAGAGAATGTGGGTGTTTCAATTCAGCTGCATTGCTGTCCTCAGAGAGCAGGCTCATTTAAAAAATCTACTTTCCACTATGATTCTAACTCAGCACACAACCATTGCAAAGGCTACAAGAAGTTTTCCCCTTAAATACGTAACTCGGCTTAATGCAGATTTTTGCAAGTCCTGACCTTGGACAGTGAATTTTTGTGGTTGACCAACAGTCTGAGGATTTTAAATTTTGGGGAGTGATTTATCTGTTTACTATCATAGCATCCATATGTACAGGAGTTTGTCTAGCCTGGTTGTAAAGTGGCTCTGGGTGTTTTACTCGATCTAGCATTAAAAAGCTAAATATTTTATACCACTGAAGTCAGCACTGTAAAATGGGTGCATTTAAAAGATGGATCAGCAACAATGAGTAAGAAAAGGTGAGGGGGAAAACTAGCAAGCTGTCCTTACCCATATTGCTACCTGAAATTACTAGCTCCAGCTTAGAAAGTGAGGTGTCAGGAATTACTCCTTGAGGAAAAACACAGCACATTGTTATTCCTGGTCCTGTGCAGTGAGGTCCTCCAGTGGCAGTTCACCTGTGCTAGTTTGAAGCTAGCTAGAATGTTTTGGTGAGAAGGATTATATCACAGGCTGTGAAAGGGAAACAGGATTATGTCTACTTCACTCACAGGCTTGCTGAGAGGTATAAGAACAAGAATCCAAACATAGATAAGGGAGTCGCTTCTACTTCTTGGGGCATTGCCTGAGCTGCTCCTCTCTCTAGCCTCTCTGCTGTCTCTCTGATTAATCCACTTTGCTTCCTAACCCCCTGGCTGAGCCTCCATTCTTCCTTGGGACTGGGGTAAGCTTGAGAGGGGTGGGAGAAGGTGGAAGGGCAGTTGGGAGCCCCTCCTGGGGACTCAGGTTTCTGGGAGGGGAGTTGTGTTTCTGTATTACCTTTTAGCTTATATATTTCTGTATATAACTGTATATACTGTAAATACCTGCTTGTACATCCTGCTAAGCTGTAAATATAAGCTTCATTCAAATTTCCAGACCCAGCTGAGTCTAGTCTGGGTGATTTCCAAAGTGTGGGGGGCAGGTAACACCCAAACCATCACATCATCCTTAGGTTGGAGTTTCTGCTTCACATTTTTGATCAAGGTTCTTCAAAGGATTTCTGTGATTCTCTGCTGGCACAGAGAGCTAGCATCACCTGGCTGTTGCTTTTTCATGCAGTAATTTGTCTGCTTCCTCATACTCCATACCTGCAGCCTAGCCAAAACTCATGGGAAAACAGAAGTCATTCTGTCTGAAAACCCTACCCAGAAAACACAGAAGTCCCTGGCCAAGGGTCACTTCAGTTTATGGTTCTTGCTCTCCTATTTACTGCTTTTGTCTCAGCGTAGGAGGTGTCTGCAAAAGCAACATACTACACAAATGCAGCCTGGCTTTGCAACATGAGCAAAGAGCTCAGACTCAAAAGCAGCATGGACTTGCTAAGCTGATTCAATCAGCATGTCAGCAACCCCAGATGACCATCACTTTGTAACCCTCTAATTATCATACTCTCTTCTCTGCAAGCCTTCATTTTGCATTGCACAGCACCATGTTGCCAAGGCTTTGACATCAGCAGCAGTCTTGACATGGCCCCAATGACCACCAAAAGCTGCTACCACTTCACCTGGTAAGGCTATTGACCACCCACCATTCACTGCCCTTCCTCAGTTTCTCTGGGGTCTAACAAGGGCTTGTAGTGATAGGATGAGAGGGAATGGATTCAAGCTTGAGGAGGGCAGATTTAGACTGGAGAAAATCTTCAAAACCAGGGTGGTGAGACACTGGAATAGGTTGCTCAGGGAGGGCATGGATGCCCCCTCCCTGGAAGTGTTCAAAGCCAGGTTGGATGAAACCTTGAGCAACCTGGTCTAGTGGAAGGTATCCTTGACCATGGCAGGGGGGGTGGAATTAGATGATCTTTGAGGTCTTTTCCAACCTAAACCATTCTATAATTCTATGACTTATGAGCTAATACCAAGATTTAAAGAAATAATCAGAATTCTGTTTCAGAAAACCTTTTTTTTTCAACTACACAACCTTCCCTGTTGTTTCTGAAGCAGCCATGAAGAAATGAGTGTTTCCCAAGCAAAGGGACTTCTGGGAGGAGCTGTGATCAGTGTGTGTGGGTACTTGCACATGGGTCAGCTGTCTGGTCCCACTCAGAGGCAGGCCAGAATGACAGTTTTGGTCTTTCCCTGGTTATTGCTAATCCACTGCAAATGGAATAGTTCATTTTCCACTATCTCCTCATCTCAGAACTCTCCAACCCAACCTCATACTGATGGCAAACTAACTTAATAAAACAGGGTAGATGTATTTCTGGATCAAGATTAAGTAAAACATTAAAAGCATTGATCATACTGAACTTTTCTATGCCAATTTTCTGCTAAGAAGGAGAGATTCAAAAGGTCAAGGCTTTTGCAGTACCGAGTTACTTGTGGATTAGTTACAGTAATTCAGCCTGAAAATTCTAGGAGAAGCAAACACAACAGAATGCCATGAATTACAGGAGGAGACCACAGCTTTAATCAGCTCTTGGGAAAAGAGGAACATGCATCTGGTAATTGACAGTTGATAAACTGAGTTATGAAGTCTGAAGAAACTAGGATAAAGAAGGAGTTCTGGGGTTATGTTTGGGTTTTTTTTTCTTTCCTTTAGGTAAATAAGTCTTTGTTTTCTTACTTCCTCCCACACATTACTTTTCCCCCCTTTTTATTATACCAGTTCACTTTCAAAACTGTTACCACTGTTCCTGGCATTTGGGTTTTCCAGGCTGGGAAGAGTAAGTTCCCAAGTGATGGCTTGAAATGAAATCCAGGAAGCAGGGGAGATTCTAAGAGGGATGTGATTGATTCTGTACAGTGAAAGCGTGCTGGTTACACAAGCCTCTAAAAATCCAGTCTTCAGAGTCTGACTGTTAAAAGGCAACACAGTCAAGGTTTCTAAATCAGCTCACTGCGTCTGTTTTCAGCAGCCACCAGTTTCCACAGTTACACCACTGAGGGCCTTGCCACTGAGTTTTCTTCTTTGTACAAAAGTCTGTTCCAAAATCATAGAATGGCTCAGGTTGGAAGAGACCTCAGAGATCATCTATTCCAATCTCACTGCCATGGGCAGGGACACCTCTCAGCTAGACTTGGCTGCTCAGGTCCTCATCCAACATGGCCTTGAGCACCTCTAGCAAAGGGACATTCACAACCTCTCTGGGCAACCTGTTCCAGAGTTACCACCCTCATACTGAAGAACCTCATTGTAACATCCAGTCTAAACCTCTTCCCCCTCAGCAAAAGTCCCTCTCCAGTCTTCCTGTAGGATCCCTTCAGGTACTGAAAGGGAGCAATAAGGTACTCTTGGAATCTTCTCTAGGCTGAGCAACTCCAGCTCCCTCAGCCTATGCTCATAGCAAAGGTGCTTCAGCCCTTGCATCATCCTTGTGGCCATCCTCTGGTCTCGCTCCAATAGCTCTGTGTCCTTCTTATGAAGGGGACACCAGAACTGAGCACAGTGTTTAAGTCTCTCTTTAAAACCCAAAGCCACAATGGCATATGCGCTCCTCTTTCTCTATCACCACACTATGCAAACACAAATTAATCACTGAAAGCACAAGTAATGTATTAATTGATGTAGAATTTGAGTTGAAACACAAGCTTGGATGGGTACAAAGTGTCTCATTCATTTCCAAGCTTTGATTACCCTACAGCTCTTGAGCTAGTATGTTGATGTTACACTAAATTGCTACTGATTCTCTCAGGGAATTTCACAACATTGAACAACCTCCTATGACTGTCCAAACTGAAATATGAGATGTCTAGAGAGAGAGAGAGGGAGAGCAAGCAAAACCAGCCTTATTTATAGGTGTTTTCTTTTCCAAAATAATCTCATTATTTCCAAGCCAATCTGGTGGTATTTTCTCTTGTTGAGTTTGGCTAGTATTTCTAAATGTTTCATCAACATCTTCTGCCTTGGCCAGAAGCAGTAGAAACACACACAATACCAAAAGACAAGTGTGTGGATGCCAGAAAATGAAACAAATAAGAAGCTTTGTGAGATTCAGAAACAGCACAAAAACATGAAATGAGGGAAATAAGTCAGTCTGACTGCCTTTTGTTGGTATTATCTTACAGTAATTAATACCATAGGACAGGCATTTCTGTTCTGAATATGATTTCTTTACTTGACATTGCCTTGCAAAACACCAGAGTGTGACAGCATTCAGGTTTTCTCCTCTCTTAGCAATGCTGCCACAGTTCCCTGTCAGGGAACTGCCCTTACAAGCAGGTAATGGTACAGGGACAAAGAGTTTTGTCACATTCCTGTGCAAGAAATCCGTGTCAGAGGTTAAAGAAATCACTGCTCCAGAGGCTCTTAAATGTGTCGTTGTCATAATACAAAAACTGACTTACTAATTTAGATTATTTGGAGAGTTAAGTGCTTGTGTTATTGCAAATTAAACTAATTAGTATCATTTCCTGACAGCTGCAGTGAGCAATAGCAATTCCATGATTTTCTCTCCAGCCACTCAGTGTGGGATGAGGAGAGGAGTGGAGACAGCTTTGTGATTTAATGGAATGGGATCAGTTTATCATTGTAAGGGCACATCATTCCAGCTCTGCTGCTTCCTCTGCTCACTCCCAGTTCAGTAGCTATTATTGCACTACTAACTTATTCCATGGAAAGCAGTGCAGACAGATGGGAGTTGCTGGGAACTTTGCAAACAGCCAGACAAAAATCTGTGCTGAAATTCGCTCATGGTGCTTCCCCTTTTGGAAGGACCAGAGATGATCTTCACCTTCCTTTTAGCCAAAGTTGTAGCTGCCAGTAGAAGAGAGAAGAACTCATTTCTATACCAGAGCTGGTTGAATTGTTGCAAAGACAGCCTCCCCAGACAACGTGGATTGGAGTCCCTCCCATACGTGAATAACTGCATGAAAGGGAAAGTCACAGGATGTAACGGCAGGCACTTAGCAAATCACTCACATTTAGCACGGGTGGGAAATGTGCACCAAGCATGGTGGCAAAACTGTTGTGCTGACTTCTCCCCAGAATTTCCATAGGATTCCGTGAGGAACAACAGCAGACAGTCCCAAGGAGCTCTCACAGTACGGCACACTGAAGGTAATGGGATCAGTAGGGAGCAGTCTAAAATTTCTTCAGATGAGCCAGAATGAAATACAACTCTTGTCCATCTCCCACTTCACAGAAGCCCACACAAATGAATGAAATTACTCAGAATTCAATTATTCTGGAATTCCAGCTTTCTAGATACTATTGGGCCCTGCTTGAAGTTTTTCATGAGATGGCTTTGGTCACATTTGTGCTCTGCTTGTATTACTGAACTGGCTCCAAAAAGGTTTGCTCTGTCTTGGAGTCACTGGAAAAGACTGTAGCTTTGTGGTGCACAGACTGGATTAATGTTTTCAGCTGCTAATTAATTGCTGATCATCAGCATGGAAATTGAATTATCTGTAATCACATTAAAATGTGGGGGTTTGTTCCCCTCCTCCACAAATCCTTTCGCTTAGAAAGTCTTGATGGAAAGAAAGGCAGATTTTTGAGACAGCACAATAGTTTAGGGAGAAACTGAAAGGACTGCAGAAATGAAGCCTCTTCCTCACTGCTCAGCAGAAATTAAGGCATAATTCCATCCATCTAATGCCTCGGTATGGTTAGCACAGGGTCTGAGTACCTTCAACTTTTTATGCATTTATTTTCAGAAGACTCAACAAAATGGGACATGTTTATGGTTCCTAGGGATCATTTGTCCAAAGAGAAAGAACAAAAGACTGATAATTCCTCATTGATTTCAGCAACATTTCTACTATTTCACTTTCCTATCATCAAAGTTTACTGAGGGTGAAGCAACACATTCCTGCAGAAATTAAGGCACTGTCAGTAACAGGCACTTAGCCCCACAAAGCTTTCTCTTGAATGAAACAGGAACGACAGCTGTGAAATCAGAGCAAGGCCCTCCTGCTGTAGGTAAAGCTTGCACAGCTTTCTGTGCTTGCATTTTGCTTTCTGTGTCCTCACAGATCCTCAGAACTGTGCCATGTGTCCAGTTTCTTTTAGTGGTCCACCAGCTTGTCAGATGTTTCCTGATGGAGCCAAAGTTCCTTTAATACTAGTAGCAGACACACCTCAGTTCTTCCAGAAGGCAGACAGAAAGTTAACATCAAAATAAAAGAGTCATTGCAGATACAAACTTGGTACAGTACTTCCAAAATGTATCCCAGAAGCAGGAGCAGTCTGATTTTCAGCCTATGTTCTAGGAACTGTAACTCATATAATTATAGATGTCTTAAACTACTATGAGCTTTAGAAAAAAAGTCATAGATTCATAGAATGTTTTGGGTCGGGAGGCACCTCAAAGATCATCCAGTTCCAACCTCCCTGCCACGGGCAGAGACACCTTCCACCAGACTAGGTCACTTAAGGCCTCATCCAACCTGGCCTTGAACACCTCCAAAGTGAGGGCCTCCACAACCTCCCTGGGCAACCTGTTCCAGTGTCTCACCACTCTTACTGTAACATCTTTTTTCCTAATATCCAGTCTAAATCTGCCCTCTTCCAACTCAAAGGCATTGGTCCTAATGTTACCACTAGAAGCCCTTGTAAAAAGTCCCACCTTTCTTGTAGCCCCCTTCTGGTATTGGCAGGCTGCTATAAGGTCTCCCAGGAGCCTTTTCTTCCCCAGGCTGAACAGCCCCAATTCTCTCAGCCTGTCCCCATAGGGGAGGGAAGTTCTCTAGGCCTCTGATTATCTTCATGACCTCCTCCAGACACGCTCCAGCAGTTTGATGTCCTTCATTAGCTGGGGGCACCAGCATAAGTTGCCATGAGCAATATTTCAACATGCTACATCATAGGAAAGCACTCAGTGAAGGTCCTTAGCTTTCAAAACTGACTAGTGATTTTGAGTGTCTGAAAGGAGACTGATTCTAGCAAGTTCTAGTACCTACCATCAGAGAGGCAAGCTTGCTTAAGACATGTCAGGACAGCCCTTTTGCAATTTGATTTCCAAAAGTTCTTGAAGATGAGTGACTTGGTATCCCAGTTGGAGATAGGCACTAAAAACATACAATGACTATCTTGAGATCACCAGTTCCCAAGAATATTCAGACCAATCATTCATAGCCTTTTTGAGGAGCATAATCTCAAGCCTGTAGTCTCAAAATGACTGAAGCAGCAAGATCTGGTGAACACAACGTTTCTTTATGGAGTGGAAAAAAGTAAACAGAACTGGGTTTCCTTACCAGGAACACGTTGCCATTTCTGTATTATAAGACGACTTAAACCAAAGAAGCCAGCTCTTGACTTCTCAGGTTACAGGGGTTACCACAATAACAAAACAAAGCTCACACTGCTGATCTGTTCCAGGGGCTATGACCATTCCTGTCTGGAAGGACAGCCACAGCAGTGCAGCAGGGATGTGCTGCTTAAGCAAATAGTGCTCTGCAGAACTTGTCGTGATTCAGTGGCAGACATCCCTCAGACATGTAGTTCCCTTGTGACAAATATTGTCTGTTACTCAATTAACACATCTTTAAACTGAGAAGACAGGCTCTTGGCAAGAGGCATTTGCATTGTGTACTTAAGCAGATAAAATAGTTGCTTGCCTTGTCATAGGAAGATATTCAGTGGTAGAAGCGTGCATCCCTCCCAGCTGAGGGCTGCTCTGCTCCAGGGTGCTGCCCAGGCACCTGTAGCACCCCATGACCTGAGTGACAAGCACGTGTCAAAAGCTCCTCCAGCGTGGCTAACACTGAGCCCCACAACATCACAACAGTTTAAAGCAGCACTGCTAGCACACCCTAAAAAATGGCAGTGCTCAAGGAAAGAAAAAGCCTTATTCTGGGGACATGTCGTGGAACGCAGAATAAGAAGGACACAGAGCTGTTGAAGCAAGTCCAGAGGAAGGCTGCAAGGATGATGCAAGGGCTGGAGCACCTCTGTTATGAGGATAGGCTGAGGACTCCAGGGGGAACTTGTAGCTGCTTTCCAGCACCTGAAGAGAGGCTGCAGGAACGCTGGAGAGGGACTTTTCTTAAGGGCATCTAGTAGTAGGATAAGGGAGAATGGTTTTAAGCTGAGGGAGAGTAGGTTTAAATTGGACCTTAGGAAGAAGTTCTTCAGTATGGGGGTAGTGAGACTAATGGAATAGGCTGCCCAAGGAGGTTGTGGATGCCTCCTCCCTGGGGGCTCTAAGGACAGACTGGACAAGGCCTTGAGCCACCAAGTCCAGTTGAGAGGCAATCCTGTCTGTGGTGGGGAGGTTGGAATAGTGATCTTTGAGGTCACTTCCAACTTGAGCCATTCTGGGATTCTATGATCTTTATTCAATATTATTGATTCCAGACAAGAATAGTCTTCCTCACTTCTCATTCCTTACATGTTCCTTTAGAAGTACTGGAGAAAATGGGACCTGCAGGCTGAAATAGGCAAGCCTCAGCCCAAACACAGTTTGCAGCCTCCATGAAATGCCACCAGTGGCTCCCAGGGAAGTCATTCCTGTTGCTGCAGCACAGTTCGGCAGAATGTGTCCCTGTCACCTAGCAACTCTGCAGTGGAATAAAGAGAACACACACCTTTTGAGTCCTAGTTCAGCAACTCAACTACAGGACTTTGCTTCTGTTGAAGTGACCAGCAGCAGTTAAGCCAGCAGAGATGCGACGGAGAGGAGGTTGCTGCAGAAGACAAAATGAGCAGCACAATCTCACTGACATGTAAAGATAGCATTGTCTGAAAGAACGAAAACAGACAGCGTAACAACCGCCACTACTCATTTCCCCTTCCCAGAACATCCTCCTCTGGGAATACGTGAGTCACCTGGAGTGAGTGTCAGTTCAGCACTGCTGCTGCAGATAGTGCTGGAATGTGTACAGCAGTGGCTACTGTGACAGGCAATTTCTGAACAGTTTACAAGGAGTAAGAAGCAGTCATTTTAAAACTGAACAAGGCAGGTGTGGTAGTTTAAGGCTTAGTGGAAAAATTCCAATAAGAGAAATCAGGACTTTCCTGAAAGTTCAGTGTGGAATCTAAATAAAGTAGAGCATTGGATGTGAAATAGTAACAATGATAAAGTCTATATCATTCCTTGGTTTGCTAATTGGTATAAAAAGCCAATGTATAAACAATTTCCTTCTCTTGGCTTTTGGCACTGGCCCTGTCACTCTTTCTTTGCCCTTCTCTGACTCCTTCACTAACCTTTTCCAGATAACACCTGAGATCTTGCTGGTTTTCTGTCTGGGGAGAGAGAAGGTGATGGTGTTGGCCCCTTCTGGGCTTCCCTTGTCTGGGGGGGAAAGATTGGATTTCTGTATTATTTCTAAATTGTATATAATTGTAAATACATGAAAATATGTTTTGTATATATGCTTGTAAATTTAGCTTTGCTGTAAATGCAGCTTTATCTTACTTCCAAGTCATCTGAGCTGGTCTGCTAAATTTTAATTTGGGGAGTGATTTCCTAAACCCACCACAGCAGGTCAAAGTTTCCAAGAGTAGAGCTTCTTGTGGCACTGCCAGACTAGCATCAAGGCTTCCTGGTGACACATCAGTCACCAAGAATACTCATGGCATCCTGAAAAAGACCTTCATGATGTCTACTAAAAACCACTGGGCTGGCCAACCTCAGGAAGGAACACATACTTCAGTGAGCCCCAGCTTCCACCTACCAGAGGACAGCTGTGCAGACATGGCAACATGCAAGTCACAGACATGCAGTGCACACACAAGGACAAGCAAGGTGGTACCCACAGCTTAAAGCCATTCATGCTTATTTGGGAACCATCTGAGACCCCAATCCCAGCATCCTGACTGCTGTGGTCTTCGTTACTCTTTGTTTATCACCATGAAGGCACAACTCCCAGTGTTTCAGCTCAAGAAGCAGTGCAGTTTCCTCTCCACATCAAAGAATTCTCTAATATTAGTGCTTTGCAAAACAGGACATCTAACTGCTATCCCAGAACTACTTAAAAAGCAAACCAAAAACGAAAGCCAAAGCTTTTACAACTGCAAACATTTTGGTCTTGCATGTCAAACAAGCTTAGTTTTGACACAGATGTCTAAAGTTTCTGCTGACTTGGCAATCAACACCCTGGTGTCACCAGCTTCTTAATATCTGAAAATGCCATGGCTGAGTGGTGAGAAATTGTTTGTTGAGGGGTGATGGATTCATTCATCCCACATATCTGTTTAGGGGAATAACAGGAATGAAATTGTTTAAAGTTAAAGGGCCTTTGCAGGTCTTTCTTCTGAAAGCTTTTGTATCAAATGCCACAAATTTGTGTTACTTGGTCACCAGTGAGTGTTTTGCAACGGGGCAGAGACAGAAAATAACATACAACAAGCTGTGAACTGTCATGAACGTTTAATTTGATTGTTCTCAGCAAGGAACAGAGATGTTCCTTAGGTGACAAAGTACTCCTCTGTCACTGAACTGGTGTAACAAGTGTCTTCTTCCAGCAGGAGGCTGCAGGATCTGTGACAAACAGCATTTTTTTCTTGTGGGCTTTCTGGCACTTTTTGGAGGCTTCACATCCAACTAATGGCTTTAGCACAACTTTACAAACCTAGAGGCAGGCTGGATATCAGGGAGCATTGTCATTGCTCCCAGGATGTGACTGGAGGGCTGTCAAACCAGCTAGAGGCAAGGCAGAAAAACTTCCAGGAACGCATAGAAGCTTTTATATAATTTTTTTTTTTTTTTGGTAGCCTCTTAACTGTCTGTCAGGGATTGGAAGTCCCTGTTTGCATCATCCTAAAGAGGGTTGGTCCGTGGTAGTCTGCTGTGTAGAATGCTCAGAGATCCTGAGAAGACCACAGCTTCACATGCAGACCATGTGCCCTGGCAGCACTGGTCTCTGCTGCATGCAGTGTTTTGATTTCCCACTCTTAAAGCAGATGTGTCAGAGCTAGCAAACTTGGGAGGTGACCACACTGATCTCCCTGAGGAACCAACTGCAGGAGGAACTTGGTGAACAAGCTCTGCTTCTGCTAGAGAGAGAGCATGTCAGGGATGCTTCCTCACCGTTTTACAGTGGCTGTAGCCATCATCCTTTAGGTGGCCAGGTGTTCATACAGTACTCTCTCCTGTGACAGGAAACTAAGGATCTTGTCCTAACACAGTAAGGAAGCCACACGCAAAGGCTCTGCATCACAGCTTGTGAGAATTACGTTCATTACATACCGTGTAGTAAGATAAACAATCATACAATCACAGAATGTTAGTGGTTAGAAGGGACTTCCAGAGATCATTGATCCCAAACCCCCTGCCAGAGCAGGATCACCTAAGGCAGGCCACACAGGAACACATACGGGTGGGTTTTGGAAGTCTCCAGAGAAGGAGACTCCACAACTTCTCTAGTCAGCCTGCTCCAGGGTTCCATCACCTTCACCATAAAGAAGTGTCTCCTTGTGTTAAGGTAAAACCTCCTGCGTTCTAGCTTGTACCCATTGTTCCTTTTCCTATCACTGGGCACCACCAAAAGGAGACTGGCACCTTCATCTTGACACCTGCTCTTCAGATATTTATAGATGATGATAAGATCCCTTCTAAGCCTTCTCTTCTCCAGATTAAGCAGCCCCAGCTCTCTCAGTCTTTCCTCACAGGAGAGATGTTCAAGTCATCCTTGTAGCCTCCACTGAACCATCTCCAGCAGACCTCCATTTCCCCTGAACTAAGGAGCCCCAAACTGAACACTCTTCCAGCTGTGCTCTTGCCAGGTTTCCACCTCCACTAACACTGATGATACACTTCACAAAAGAACAACTCCTCAGCATTGTGGAAAGAGTGAAGTGAGCAAGCCACGAGCTGTATGTTTGCATTCACATATCACACACAAAAGTGCTTCAAGTACTTTAAAAATGTTTCAGGAAGACCACCACAGTTGGTTTAAGTTTCTTCAAGCACTTCAAATCAGGCAGAACCACACCAGATATGCCAGACTGTGAACCCATTTAGTTCAGATATTTAAATTCCAACTTGGATAAATCTAGAAACTGATTTCAAAATCTTTACATTTTAAGAAGTGATGCTCACAGTGACATAAGCTGAAGAAGCAGTCATTGAGGGCAGCCTGTGACAGCAGAAGAGCAGGAAAACTCCAGCCTTTTATGTGACTACAGGCAGGCATCCTAAACACATAGGTTCAGCTGGCAGTCTGGAAGATACTGTGTTTAAATACCAACAAACGTTTGCACTTGGCATTCCTCTAAGTGCATAAATCCTTTAACACACTACTGTCCTTGAGTCAGAATTCTATGTCCACAGAGATATCACCACTCAAACACAAACATCCCCCCAGTTCCCTAACTGATGTGTTACTGGGGCTCTATGGAAGCAGGCAAGTAATGAAAAAGTGTTCAATTCAAATTTCATTTGAAAAATGCTGTTATGTAAATGCTTAATGTGATAGGACAGAGGGAAGGGCTTTAAGCTTAAGGAGGGCAGATTTAGGCTGGAGATTAGGAAGAAACTCCTTACAGTGAAGGTGGTGAGACACTGGAGCAGGTTGCTCAAGGAGGCTGTGGATGCCCCCTCCCTGGAAGTGTTCAAAGCCAGGTTGGATAAGGTCTTGAGCAACCTGTTTTAGTGGAAGGTGTCCCTGCCAATAGCAGGGGATTTGAACTAGATGACCTTTGAGATGCCTTCCAACTTAAACCAACCTATGAATATCACCCAGATATAAAAACAAATATTTATTATTTGCTTGTTGGGGACTTTGATTACCATACATGTGGCTGTTGAATATATTTATGATGAAATAAAGACTTGCTCCCAGCACAGAGCCACACAAAAGCCTCAGAGGAAATATCTTTCATATTACTTGTAGAATCAGTATTTTCATGCTTTTCACTGCTACTTTTAGGGGAAACCAAAGCTCCTCGTTTCTTTTTTTTTTTTTTTTTCCTGTGAAAAGGTTTTTATAATCACTCATTGTTTTATTTAAAAAGGACATGTTTTTCCCTTTTACAAGCACATCTCTTTGGTAAAAAAATAGAGACATTTTGCAGAAACTGAAAATCCTTGTTAAGAATATGCCCATGCTAGGTTTAAAAAATTCTTTTGACAGAAAGCTGTTGGCCAGCTTTACTCTTATCAGCTTCCTGGACATTTATTGGTGAAGAATTTGGTGTCAGTGGTTTGCAGTGTGTTTTATGTCCTTTGCCATTGGGTCTGCAACAGAGAAAAGGCTCTGCATTGCATCCCTGAGAGAAAACAACACCCTAACAGCAGGAAAAAGTGAGGTGGTGTCACCTTGTTAATCATGGAATCACAGAATGTCAGGGGCTGGAAGGGACCTTGAAAGACCATCAAGTCCAACCCCCCTGCCAGAGCAGCATCACCTAGACTAGGTCACACAGGAACAGGTCCAGATGGCTTTGGAATGTCTCCAGAGAAATGTATTCCACAATCTCTCTGGGAAGCCTGCTCCAGGGTTCTTGAACCATCATAGTGACCAAGTTTTTCCTTATGTTCACATGGAACCTCTGCTCCAGCTTGCACTCATTGCCCCTTGTCCTATCACTGGATACCACTGAGCAATGCCTGGCTCCATCCTCCTGACACTCACCCTTCACATCTTTGTAAGCTGGAGTGAGGTCACCTCTCAGTCTCCTTCTCTGCAAACTAAAGGCTTGCAGCTCTCTCATCCTTTCCTCACAAACCAGATGTTCCACTCCCTTCAGCATCCCTCTGGCTCTGTGCTGGACTCTTTCAAGCAGTTCCCTGAGGTTCTTCTTGAACGTCCTGGTGATGTCTGACTTATAATATGTGCTAATGCACCTTCAGTTGCACTGTAGCTGGATCACAGCACCTAGCAGATTCAGGCTAGATCTAATTTTCCTCACATGTTGATAAAGACTTCAGTGAACATGCAGCAGGACAGGCTCCAGCAACAACTCTGGGAAGACATCCTTTTCCCCAGAGCATTTGACCATATTATCCAAATGCAGACCACAGCTTTCCTATTTCCGTACCAAATCTTCCTAATTGAATAACTTTGTTCACCCCAGTGCTGTATTTGTGCTGTTGCCTTTGCTCCCCTTGCAAGCAACATAAAACTGAAAAAGCAAGAGTCTGATTGTTGCCAAATGATTTGATCTTCCCTCAGAATAAGAGGGAAATGAAATTTCTGCAAATGAAAGTAAGTTTACCACATTATGGGTAGAGAGTATAGGGGAAAAAAGGGCTATTTTTGTATGAATATTTCCACTACTCCGTGACACTGTGCCAAACTGAGTCTCTTTCTCTCTAAAAGCAAGTTAAAGTATCCTCTCTGGATGGCATGATTTCTTGGTGGTTTTTAGAGCCAGCCGCAGGAAAATTAAGTTACATGCATTTTAGTCAGAAAGTCTTGTTTCGCGTTCAACAAAAGTGGGAAGTGATTAATCCTCCCCTAAAATATTCCAGATGAGAGCTGACAGATTAAAAAAAAAAACCAAAAACAAAACCAAAAACAAAACCCAAAAAACAACCCCAGCCCTCAAATGGTTACTCTCCAGCAAGGCAGTTCATTGTGTAACTGTCTGAAGATGCACAGAGGTCAGTAAGTAAAGCAGACAGATTCTTCAGCTCAAACACAACATGAATCAAATCTAAGAAGGGTTGAACTGATGTGTTTCCTAATGGTAAGACAGATGGAGACACTTTGAAGCACATCATAGTGTAATGAACTTTGCAGCTGGCTTAAGAGGCATTGAAACACCCATTTGCAGGCTAGATCCCAGAGGTCAGGGCTACACACCTTGAGGAACATAGGCCATGAATCCAGGATCTACTGCAGAAAGTCCAGTGGAGAGCTACAAGGATGATTGGGCCACTTGAACATCACTCCTGTGAAGAAAGACTGAGATAGCTGTGGATTGTTTAGTCTGGAGAAGAGAAGGCTGAGAAGGGGTCTTACTAATGTCTATAAATATCTAAGGGGTGAGTGTCAAGATGAAGGTGCCAGGCTTTTTTCAGTGGTGCACAGTGATAGGACAAGAACAATGGGTACACAGGAGGTTTCACCTTGACACGAGGAGACACTTCTTTATGGTGAGGATGAGGGAGCAGTGAACAGGCTGCCCAGGGAGGTTGTGGAGTCTCCTTCTCTGGAGACTTCTGAAACCTACCTTGATGTGCTCCTGTGTGGCCTGTCCTAGGTGATCCTGCTTTGACAGTGGGGCTGGACTTGATCTCTGGAGGTCCCTTCCAACTCCTAATATTCTGTGATTCTGTGAATCCAGAGAATCCTCTTCTAGAGCACTGTGTCACAAAATATTTTGGAAAAACTCCTTCCAGCACATCCCCAGCACGAGAGCTTACATTTAATGTGGACACCACATAAGTGTATCTGCCATTTTCTCTGATTGTAACCAATGAAGTAAGTAGTTCAGATCAACCAAGTAGTCGCAGGGAGGTCATGGCTACATAGACTACTCAGTATGCCTGCCTGTGGCTACCTTGCCACCAGCTTGCATTCCAAAGCTTCCTCTGTCACACAACCCTAAGGATATACTTGCAGTTCACATGCTATCCCTCCAGTCCTCAGAGCTGGCTTGCTGCAGCCACACAATGCTGCAGTGTGGCATGCAGACATAGCTCAAGGTCCATGTAACACAACCTCACTCCTGGATGGAGTTGTGATGATTACATTTCATCAACCACGCTGCTTGCAACAATCTAATTATGAAGAAGAAATTTACCAGAGCTCCAGAATGGCAAAGACTGAAACACGCCTCAGATGTCATGTTGTAATACTTCTTCTCAGCCAACTACCAGTGCTCAGCACTGAGCAGCAGTGCTGTGCTTTCACGCACAGCCTCCTCACTGCTGCTCAGTAAGAAAGTTCGCTCAGGTCAGGCACTGGAACAGGTTGCCCAGGGAGGTGATGGAGTCACCATCACTGGATGTGTTCAAGACATGTGTGGAAATGGCACTTTGGGACATGGTTTAATGTCCACAGTGGTCTTAGATCAATGGTGGACTCAATGGTCTTGGAATAATAGAATCAACCAGATTCTATTCAACCAAATCAACCAAAACAATTCTATGATTCGTCCAGGCCAGTCAGGCAGTGTGATTAGACAGCAGAATGCCTTCTACACACTGAAAATATTATTCACCCTCCCAAAGGTCTCACATGCACATTCTGCAGGAAAGAACAAATCTTTTAGAAAGATCTTATTGAAGGAAAATCTCTGCATCTTCACTTTTGTATTGGTGTAGGAGATATGATTTTGTAATCTGGATCTGTTAAAATGCATCATTGAAATGAATGCCTCTGTTTTGTCCAAGGATGAAAGGAAACACTAATAGTTTGCATGCAGAGCTTTGATAACCGCTTGGCATTCTGCTGTACTTAATGATAGCGCTGCAAAGAAACAGTTGCTGTCTCATGTGGGAAAGCATTTTTGTGGCTGAGAAAGTGCTGCAAAAAATTGCAAGAGAGCTTTGCTAATTTTACACCACATTTTCACCCCCAGTTTTTACAGGCAATTCATTTAGTAAAAAGTTGTGTTTTCTGACTATTTTTCATTTCATATGCATTGATTGAATGTTTTAGTTCTGGGGTGAATATCATTTTATCTAATGAAAGGGACCGAGAAACAACTAAGGCTGTAATGCTTTGTGAACTTCAGCCACTTTGGCTTACTCCATGAGTGGATTCTTGAATCAAAACACAGGTTACACTGCATCACTTCTATGCTGTCAGCTCTAACCCTGCCAGGCCTCCTTCACTATGTAGTTGCCTTTATCACAGGCCTACTCTCTAACAAATAATTTTTTCACCAACACATCAAAGTGCCCTTGGGATTCAGACCTCGCAGTTCAAGATATCTCCTTTTGAGCAGCACACAAAAATGTTCCCTTACTGAACAGCCTCTTAGGCTTCTTGAGCTGAAGTCTTACTTTTGGCACCACAAAGTATTTACTACCATGGCTCTTTCCTGCAAAAATGAATTGGAGAGGGAATCCCTGCAACAGCTCTGCACAGCCTCCAAAAGAATGAGCCCACAAACTGCTGATGCTTCTTCAGACAACCCATCATACACTGCAGCTGCCCCTTGTGACAGTTGAAGTTAGGAGAAAAATACCACCAGGACACCCAAGTCAGCTCCTTAACACAGTACCTGGTTGCAGGGAAGAGCCTCACATAGATGCTTCCCTGAGCAAAGCACACACCACCTTGTCTTAACCATCCACATTTGCAGATTATATCCAGAGGCTGGGGTTGCAAGACTTTCTACACTTAGCCCATATCTGGGGATAAATTACAGCAGTTGCTCTATCACCTGATAACCCCTCCCTAGAAAAGGGGTCAGGAAAAAGAGAGGAAAACTGTGAGTTGAAATGAAAATGGATTTAATGGAACAGCCTAACTAATCCCAATGCCAACATCAAGCAGACCATTACCCTCAGCCCAGTGAATGCATAGCAGTTGCAGTAAACAGGAAGAGTCCTCAGGATCAGTGACAAGCAGGAGGAGGAGGAAGAGAAGCAGGCACAAGAAGAATCCCCACATACAGCAAACTTCCCCCTTTATTTCAAATATGATGCTTATGGTATAGGATTCATCCAAAGCCAGCTCAGGTCAGCTACCCTGGCTGACTC
This sequence comes from Pogoniulus pusillus, assembly GCF_015220805.1. Lineage (NCBI taxonomy): Eukaryota > Metazoa > Chordata > Aves > Piciformes > Lybiidae > Pogoniulus > Pogoniulus pusillus. The sequence continues at coordinate 25,981,767 of NC_087265.1, read as the reverse complement.
CAAACTGCTAACAGCCTGCAGCTCAGGATTCTGTCCCAGCAAAACCTGGACCAACTAGGACCTATTTTAATGCACAATCACTGCAACACAATCCTCAATGTGATTAGCACAGCTCAGCCTTGTTTGGGATATTATGCCTTAGATTATTCCTATTAGTTTCCAACTGATCTTGGAATGCAAGTATTACATCTGATTTTAATGAAACTTAGCCTTGGTTGTTCTCAGCTCACTAATGAAGTAGCTGAACCTTCCCATGACTTGCTGTAATGACAACAAAGGCTGAGCATTATCCTGAACACCCCTAACCTCTTTACAAGATGTAAAATCCATCCTCCCCTACTTGTGTAAACTGAAAAGTGAAAATAAGTGAATGCACTCCTGGTGAAATGTGGCCCTGCCTGGCACAGGAGCTCTCAACCAGTGCACGCTAGCACAGCCCCTTGGTTACACAGAGCTTTATGTTAACAGCAAAAGGAACTTTCCAGCCAGGTTCGTTCATGGAAGCCTCAAGCATGTACACAATTCAATCACAGTTAGAAGATCATTTTAACCTACAAGTGAAAAAACAGAAGTGCATTGTAAGAAAAAAAAATCCAAGGTAGAGACATCACCAAGACCTTGAAAGGAATTACTTGGGTTTTCCACACCAAGAAAGCTTGACTTTGCAAGAGCTTTCTGCAGACCCTGGCAAGATGTACTTTCAACACTGGAACCTGGGTGGCTTGTTTGCTGGCTCCTGTAAAACACTTTGGTGGTCCCAGGACAGCTCTTACTGGACTAATCTTCTTCACACTAAAGCCACAACTGTAACTGGCATTAACTGTAATTGCCATTAACTGTCCCCTGCTTTGACAACCTCATCTGAGAAGCCAGAAGTCAAATACACAGCATGGGCAGAGTTGCCCTTAATGGCCCCTCCATGTGAGGGTTAAAGGCATTCCAAGGGCAAGGAATTATGTTCGTCTGTGGAGACAGGCAGAGAACTGCAGACTCTGCCACTGTCCAGTCAGAGAGATGAAAGGGTTGCTTCTCCTGCTCACCTGGCTGTGAAGTTATAGTCTGTTATAGACCACCCAACCAGGACGAAGAGGTTGATTTATTATTCTTTAAGCAACTGGAGACTGCCTCAAGATCACCTGCCCTTGTTCTTGTGGGTGACTTTAACCTGCCAGAGATCTGCTGGGACTTTAACATTGCAGAGAAGAGGCAGTCTAGAAGCTTTCTAGAGTGTATGGAGAACAACTTCTTATCTCAGCTGTTAGATGAGCCTACCAGGGGTGCAGCCCTGCTTGACCTGCTGCTCATAAACAGAGAGGGGCTGGTAGGGGATGTGGTGGTCAGAGGCTGCTTGGGGTCCAGTGACCATGAAATTAGAGAGTTTTCAATATATGGTGAAACCAGGAGGGGTATCAACAGAACCTCCACACTGGAGTTCTGATGGGCAGATTTCAGCTTGCTTAAGAAACTAACTTGGAAAGTTCTGTGGGAAACAGCCTTCAAAAACAAATGAGGTCCAGGCAGGTTGGACCTACTTCAGGAAAGAACTCCTGAAAGCACAGGAGCAGCTGTGCCATTGTGCTGGAAGATGAGCCGTTGAGGGAGGCAGCCAGACTGGATGGGCAAGGAGCTGCTAAAGGAATTAAAGATAAAAAGAGGGTGTATCACCTTTGGAAAAAGGGGAGGTGTCCCAGGGAGAGTTCAAGGATGTTGCTAGGTCTTGTAGGAAAAAAATTGGAGAGGCAAAAGCCCCTTTAGAACTTAGGCTGCCACTGCTGTTAAGGGGAATAAAAAATGTTTCTATAAGTATATTAATGGCAAGAGAAGGGGCAAGGACAACCTCCAGTCCTGATTAGATGCACAGTGGAATATAATTAACAAAAAATGAGGAAAAGGCAGAGGTACTTAACACCTTGTCTCAATCTTCAATAGTGGGACAGGTTGTCTCCAGGACAACTGGACTACTGAACTGGCAGATGGAGTCAGGGACCAATGTAGTCCCCCTGCAATCCAGGAGGAAGCAGTAAGGGACCTGCTGAGCCACTTGGATCCTCATAAGTCCATGGGACCAGATGGGATCTATCTTAGGGTGCCAAGAGAGCTGGCCAAGCTGCTCTCCATTATCTATCCCCAGTCCTGGCTCAATGGAGAGGTCCCTGAAGACCGGAAGCTGACAATGTGATGCCCATGCACAAGAAATGCTGGAGGGAGGAACTGGGAAGTTCCAAACCTGTCAGCCTGACCTCAGTGCCAGGCAAGGGCATGGAACAGGTCATCTTGAGTGCCATCACAAAGCACCTACAGGATGGCCAAGGGATCAGGCTCAGCCAGCATGGGTTTAGGAAGGGCAGGTCCTGCCTGACCTACCTGATCTCCTGTTATGATCAGGTTACCTGCCTGGTGAATGTGGGGCAGGCTGTGGATGTAGTCTACCTGGACTTCAGCAAAGACTTTGACACCATCTGCCACAAAAAGCTCCTGGCAAAGCTTGGACAGATTCACTCTGAAATGGGTCAAGAATGGGCCAAGAGAGTGGTGGTGAATGGTGCCACAATCAGTTGGCAGCCAGTCACTAGTGGTGCTCCTCAAGGATCAGTGCTGGGCCCAGTCCTGTTCAATATCTTTATTGATGATCTGGACCAGGGGACTGAGTCCAGCATCAGTAAGTTTGCAGATGACACCAAGCTAGGAGCAGCTGTGGATCTGTTGGAAGGTAGGAGAGCCCTGCAGAGGCTTGCCAGGCTGGATGGGTGGGCAGAGGCCAGTGGGATGAAATTTAACAAGGCTAAGTGCAGGGTTCTACACTTTGGTCACAACAACCCCAAGCAGCGCTACAGGCTGGGGAATGAGTGGCTGGAGAGCAGCCAGGAAGAAAGGGGGATAGTAGGCTGAAGATGAGCCAGCAGTGTGCCCAGGTGGCCAGGAGAGCCAATGGCATCTTTGTCTGCATCAGGAACAGTGTGGCCAGTAGGACAAGGGAGGTTATTCTTCCCCTGTACTCAGCACTGGTCAGGCCACACCTTGAGTGCTGTGTCCAGTTCTGGGCTCCTCAATTCAAGAGAGATGTTGAGGTGCTGGAATGTGTCCAGAGAAGGGCAACAAAGCTGGTGAGGGGCCTGGAACACAGACCCTATGAGGAGAGGCTGAGGGAGCTGGGGTTGTTTAGCCTGGAGAAGAGGAGGCTCAGGGGTGACCTCATTGCTGTCTACAACTACCTGAAGGGACATTGTAGCCAGGTGGGGGGTGGCCTCTTCTGCCAGGCAACCAGCAACAGAAGAAGGGGACACAGTCTCAAATTGTGCCGGGGGAGGTCTAGGCTGGATGTTAGGAGGAATTTGTTGGCAGAGAGAGTGATTGGCATTGGAATGGGCTGCCCAGGGAGGTGGTGGAGTCGCTGTCCCTGGAGGTGCTCAAGAAAAGACTGGATGAAGCACTTAATGCCATGGTCTAGCTGACTGGCTAGGGCTGGGTGCTAAGTTGGACTGGATGATCTTGGAGGTCTCTTCCAACCTGTTTAATTCTATGATTGATTGATTCTAAGTGCAACTTTGCAAGGGTTGCCTTCCAATACACAAACCAAACATCAGTTTTCTCTAGCCAGCTTGATATAGGCCACTTCAAATTGAATTAAAGCTTCCTGAATCAGCTCCTGCCACTTCAAAGTATCAGCTGAATTAAAACACCTCAAGCAACCTTGCATCAGAAAACTGGTAACCCAATGAGTGGAAGAGCAGAAGCACTTGTGTGTGAAGCAAGACTTCCAGTTCCATAACTAGTCCTGCTGAGGCCTGCAGGAGGTAAACAGCTTGCTTTGCATGTCTGCAGAGCCTGACAGGTGCTTGTTCTTAACTGATTAGTTCTGCACTTTGGTAGCGCTGACAGAATGTCTGAGGTTGGATATCACCTAGTCCAATACTGCTTTTCAAAGCAAGGGCAACAGAGCAGGTTGCCTAGATCCCTTTCCTGAGATGCAAATAACATCTCTTCTGTTCACAGATTGCACTGGGTTGGAAGGAACCCTCAAAGGACATCTTGTCCAAACCCTCCTGCACTCAGCAGGGACACCTCCAACTAGATCAAGCTAAGTAAGGCCACAACGAGTCTGGGACAGGGTCTCAACCATATCCCTGGGCATCTTGTTCCAATATCCCACAAATGCTACTGCAAAGAACTTCCTCTTTATGTCCAACCTAAATCTGCCCTGCCCTACTTTCAACGCATTGCTCCTCATCCTTTCTCTACCTGCCCTTCTAAACAGTCCCTCCCCAGCCTGTCTGTAGGTCCCCTTCAGATATCAAAAGGTAGCTCTAAGGTCTCCTTGGAGCCTTCTCTTCTCCAGGCTGAACAGCCCTAATTCTTTAGTCTGTCTTCATAGTTGCTTCAGCCCTCTGATCATCTTGGTGGCCCTCCTCTGGAGGTGTTCCAGCAAGTCCCTGTTGTGTTGGAGGCTGCAGAATTTAACACAGTATTTCAAAGGCAGAATCACCTCTCTCTGTCTGCTGGCCGTGCTTCTTTAAATGCAACTCAGGAAGCCATCGGCCTTCTGAGATGCAAGTGTGCATTGCTGCCTCACATGCAGCTTCTCACTAGCAGCAACCCCAAGTCGTTTTTGCAAGGCTGCTCTCAATTTCATTATCCCCCAGCCTGTATTGATATCTAAGGGTTGTCCAGACCTAGGTGCAGGACCTTACACTTAGTTGTATTGAATTTCATGAGATTCTCCTCAGCCCACCTCTCCAGCCCGTTCAGGTCTCTCTGGCTGGATCCTGTCCTTCAGTCTTATAAACTGCACCACTCAGCTTGGTATCACCAGCAAACTTGCTGAGGGAGCCCTCAATCACACCACCAGGATTCCAGAACAAAGGGAAAAAAGACTCTGGAAGTCTTTCCTTAACTCAAGATCTCTTTAAGAATCTGTAAGGTGCAGGAGTTGCCACACTTTTCCCTTCAGCCTTCTGTAGGCACTTGGATGTTTACCCCAAGCATAGTTTAAGTACTACTGATAACATGAACCATGTCACAGCCTTAACAGGAAATCAATCAAGGTCCTTATGCCTAAAATCCTGAGAGATACAGGAGCCAAGTGAATACTCAGAACCAAGTTGATTAGTGTTCTGTTCCCACTTCATATCAGGTTACTCCACAAAATGTGCTACTCTATAGAGCATTTGAGATCCCCTGGATACAACAGTCCTCAGTCCATTCAGACACACACTAATTCACAGCAGGTCATGAAGTGCTATTAAAACCACATTGCACCCCTGAAAACATGGTGCATGTGCCAGGTCTTTTTTAACTGTGCTTATTATCAGATTATACAAAATTACATGCAGAGAAAATTACACTTCATTAGTTAATTCAGCACAAATGATGCAAAACTCCTCAGAAAGATAATTTCTAGACAATGCTCTAGTTGTTATAGTCTGAAAAGCCAACCCAACCCATCTCAAGTATTAAAATAAACCTAGAAAAGTTTTGGTTTCATGAATGTTGATGCTTTTTATAACCAATTTATTTGCTAGTATCATATTTATTAAGACTGTTTCACCAAAAACTCATTACAGTCAAAGCACCAAAATGTAATCACAGAATGTTAGGGGTCGAAAGGGACCTCCACAGATGTTATTGAGTCCAGCCCCCTTGCAAAGCCAGATCACCTAAGGCAGGTCACACAGGAACACATCAAGGTGGGTTTTGAAAGTCTCCAGAGAAGAAGACTCCACAACATCTCTGGGCAGCCTGCTCCAGTGCTCTGTCACCCTCACAGTAAAAAAGTTTCTTCTTGTGTTGATGTGGAACCTCCTGTGTTCCAGCATGTACGCACTGTTCCTTGTCCTGTCACAGAGCACCACTGCAAAGAGCCTGCAACCTTCATCCTGACACCCATCCCTCAGATTTTTATAAACATTGATATGGTCCCCTCTCAGCCTTCTCTTCTCCTCACTAACCAGCCCCAGGTCTCTCAGCCTTTCTTCAGAGCAGAGATGTTCAAGTCCCCTAATCATCCTCGTAGCTCTTCACTGGACTCTCTCCATCAAATCCTTGTTTCTGTGGAATTGGAGAGCTCAAAACATGACACAGTATTCAAGGTATGGTCTTACCAGGGCAGAGTAGAGGGGGAAGGAAAACCTGCTGGACACACTTTTCTCAATGCACTCCAGGATGCCATTGGCCTTCTTGGCCACAAGCACATACTGCTGTCCCATGGATGACTTGGATAATGATCTTTACATGGATTATTAACATAGCATGGATAATGATCCTTAAGAGCACCATAACTGGCATGCAGCATCTGCTGGTTGGATCTGACTTCTACAGGAACAGATGATCTACTTTAAGAGAAATACTGTAGCCAAAAATAAAGCACAGTGAGCTATTAACACAAGTTACCACGAACCAGATAATCAGTTTAGGAAATGAACAATGAGTGGAGGCATCTCTGGTGGCTATGCTAACTTTACACTGAACAACACTGGCTTCCTCAAAAAGAGTTGTAAGGAATCTCTCTTCCTCACACTTTCACTGAATGGCTCTGTCTGCTAAGCAAGCAGATTTGGCTAGGGCACTTAAAGCAGGAGAGCTAGAGATTGGTTAGAGAGAGACTGACTCTAGTCTTCATAGAAACACTTGGAAGGGACCTCAGAGATCAACTACACCAACTTCTCTGCTGTGGGTAGGGATGCCTCTAAACTAGACTTGGCTGCTCAAGGCCTCACCCAGTCTGGTCTTGAAAAGCCTCAAGGAGGAATCCACAGCCTCTATAGGCAACCTGTTCTAGAGTGTCACCACCCTCATACTGAAGCACTTCTTCCTGAGGTCCAGTCTAAACCTCTTCTCCCTTAGCTTTAGACCATTCCCCCTTGTCCTGTCACTAAACACCATTATGAAAAGTCCTTCTCCAGTCTTCCTGTATGCTCCCTTCAGGAACTGGAAAGCAGTTCTAAGGTCCCTCTTCTCTTCCTCAAGCTAAACAATTCCAGCTCCCTTGGCCTATCCTCATAGAAGAAGTGCTCCTGCCCTTGCATCATCCTTGTGACCCTCCTCTGGACTCACTCCAACAGCTCTGTGTCCTTCTTATGCTGGGGACTCCAGAACTGGGTGCAATATTCAAGGTGGAGTCTCACCAGAGCAGAATAAAGGGGCAGAATCCCCTCTCTAGTCCTCTGGCCACACTCCTCTTGATGCATCCCAGCCTTTAGACATTTCCTTGAGTACTATGAAAGCAGAGTAGCTACTCTGGGAAGAAAGATTGAGAGGTCCCAGCTTGTAAGTGGATTTTCAAGAGACAGAGATGCTTGACTTTCTTGAGGTCAAAAACAAATGAAGAGGCTGATTTTAGAATTACAGCAGCCTCAAAATTTGTATGAACAGGTACTGAACAGTAACATGATCATATTTCATTAGCTGCAGAGTGTTACTGTGTGAATCATAGAATCAACCAGGTTGGAAGAGACCTCCAAGATCATCCAGTCCAACCTAGCACCCAGCCCTATCCAGTCAACTAGACCATGGCACTAAGTGCCTCATCCAATCTCTTTTTGAAGACCTCCAGGGACGGTGACTCCACCACCTCCGTGGGCAGCCCATTCCAATGCCAATCACTCTCTCTGCCAACAACTTCCTCCTAACATCCAGCCTAGACCTCCCCTGGCACAACTTGAGACTGTCCCCCCTTGTTCTATTGCTGGTTGCATGGGAGAAGAGGCCATCCCCCACCTGCCTACAATGTCCCTTCAGGTAGTTGTAGACAGCAGTGAGGTCACCGAGCCTCCTCTTCTCCAGGCTAAACACCCCCAGCTCCCTCAGCCTCTCCTCATAGGGTTTGCACTCCAGGCCCCTCACCAGTTTCGTTGCCCTTCTCTGGACACCTTCCAGCACCTCAACATCTCTCTTGAATTGAGGAGCCCAGAACTGGACACAGCACTCAAGGTGTGGCCTGACCAGTGTTGAGTACAGGGGAAGAATAATCTCCCTTGACCTACTGGCCACACTGTTCCTGATGCAGATAAAGATGCCATTGGCTCTCCTGGCCACCTGGGCACACTGCTGGCTCATCTTCAGCCTACTATCTATCAGCACCCCCAGGTCCCTTTCCTCCTGGCTGCTTTCCAGCCACTCTGTCCCCAGCCTGTAGTGCTGCTTGGGGTTGTTGCGGCCAAAGTGCAGAACCCTGCACTTGGCCTTGTTAAATGAATCTCTCCTGTTTTCTTGTGAAATGAGGTGAAACAGAAAGCTATTTTCAGATGGTGTCTGACCTAGCAGTTGTTCTGACCATGCTTATGCACAGCCTCAAACTGGAGCTTACTTCCATTGTGAGAAGGTTTGAACTTTGCCTCCTGAGAAATTCATCTGAGTCGCAAGTTTCCACAGACCCCTCTAATTGAGAATGGTCAAACTGGGAAAAAAAAATCATGAAAGATCCCTTGGTGTCAAATCTTCAGACAGGCACATCCAGATTGTGATACCAGTATCAACTTCATGCTGAGAGAGAACAGGAGGCTCTGACATTGCATGTTTGTCAGCAAAGCAGAGGGTGAAACCTTCACCTCTCTATAAATAAACATGCCAGCCATGAAATAAAAGACAAGTTTGCAGGGTTTTCTGACCGATTTGGAATTCATGCAAACTGGAATCAAGGCAGATTTTTTTTTCAGTGTATATAGCTTCATTTACAAAGCATTGACCTCCACTACACCATTGACCATGTGTACACAGGACATCTTCCCAGGATCAAATGATTAAAAACCAAAAGAATAAGGAATCATTTGTAAAACAAATCGGCCATAGAAGTAAGAAAAAGCTCCCGATAGCCTCACTTGCTTTCACAGAAGTGCCTTTATAGCAGTTATTTGCACTTTAAAAAGCTTGGTAACTTAAGCTTTCACTGATTGCACTGGGTCAGAAGGGACCCTCAAAGGTCATCTTGCCCAGATTCCTTCAGTCAGCAGGAACACCTCCAACTGGATCAGGCTGAGCAGGGCCACAGCAAGTCTGATATTTCATGTCTCCAGGGATGGGGCATCAACCACATCCCTCGGCAGCCTGGTCCAGTATCCCACCACTCCTACCACAAAGAACTTCCTCTTTATGTCCAACCTAAGTCTGCCCTGCTCCACTTTCAAACCATTGCCCCTTGTCCTATCATCACCAGCCCTTCTATAAGCAGCCCCTCTCCAGCCTTCCTGTAGGTCCCTTTCAGATACTGAAATGTAGCTGTAAGGTCTCCCTGGAGCCTTCTCCTCTCCAGGCTGAATAGCCCCAATTCTTTCAGCTTGTCTTCAGAGCAGAGGTGCCCCAGCCCTCTGATCATCCTGGTGGTCCTTCTCTGGACTCACTCTAGCAGGTCCACATCTCTCTTGTGTTGAAGGCACCAAAGCTGGACACAGCACTCTGGGTGAGGTCTCACCAGAACAGAGCAGAGCAGAGGGGCAGAATCCCCTCTCCAGATCTGCTGGCCACACTTCTCTTGATGCAGCCCAGGACTTCAGCTTCAAGTCATCAGTTTTGTCCAGGAAATATTCGTGTCTGGCTGTACTTTTAACAAATAACTTCATCGGGTTAAAGGAGTTGAGAAGCACATCTTGCCATCTCTAGGGTTCATCGCACCAGTTGCTCATGCTAGAAAGTGGTTTAATAGACCATTAACAAATGCTCATCCTGGCTGGCAAAGAAGGGCCATGGCTTACCAAGCTCATTTGGAAGGTAGATACACTGGTTTGAGGATATCATTGAATGAACTGTGTAAAGCAATGTGCCCAGAAATGAGTTAGGCAAATTTATTTAGAAGTTTGAATAAGAAATTGCAGGTGACTGATCATGAAAATGGATCTCATACTGGCACAGCATGTGCCCTTTCTTCAAGGCTGTGGTTTTGCAGCATATTTTCTAAGGGCTACAACCCAAAAAGAAACCCAGCAGGGACACAGTGACCGCACTAGAAAGAAGCAGAGGGAGCTAACTACCAGGCAAAACTTAGCAGGTGAAGAATTTTCTCTCTTTCCTTACAGGAGAGAATATGAAACATGGGTGATATGAATCTACACTGATGACTTTACAATTGAAGCATTCTCTAAGGAAGAATGAAAGCTTTTTCAGAAGAGCAGAGAAGCTTTTAACAAAGGGAAAATGACAGAAAAGAGGCTATTTTGATTGGTCTCTGGCTATTTAACATATCTTTTGTAAAAATCTGATCTGCTATTACTGTCCTCTGAGCAAGGGAGTGCATTGTGCTTTAATAATGACACCAATAGCCTGCGTGAATAGTGTGTGCTTCTCTAATTGATTGCTGACAACTGTGCCATTGAATTTTCTAGCTGCAATGGGTTGCTCTGGATTACAGCTTCTAAAACCAGATGAGTGTGTGAAGGTAGCACAACAATCACAGAATCACAGAATGGCAGGGGCTAGAAGTGACCTCAAAAGTTCATCCAGTCCAACCACACCCCCTCCTCACTAGAGCAGGATCACCTGTACCAGATCACATAAGAATGTGTCCAGGTGGGTTTTGAATACCTCCAGATAGGGAGACTTCACAACTCCCCTGGACAGCCTGTTCAAGTGTTCTGTCACTCTCACAGAAAAAAATCCTCCTCATATTTACACAAAACTTCCTATGCCTCAACTTCTACCCATTGCCCCTTGTCCTGTCATTGGGCATCACTAAGAGCCTGGCTGCATCCCGTTTACATATTTATAAACTGCAATTACAGGGACATCTGGTGGGGAAGGCCAAATCCTACAGATGCTCACTAGTGCAAGGGTGTCCCTCACCACAGTAAGCACAATGCCCAGTGGCAAGCAGTCCCAGGGTGGAGCTATAAGTAGCCCAAGGAATGATACGTGATGAAGGGTAATAAAAATGAGTGCCAAAAAAAATGTGCTGGAATATGGCATACATCCCTTGAAGTTCCACTCCTGAAAAAACTTTTCTTACACTGGGTGATATCATGAGCTTCAAAGGTGTTATGGAAGGGTAATTAATTAATGCAAGATGATATTTTCCCCAAATGAATATTGTTTATTAATTCTGACATTCAGAACTCTCACCACCCCCAGCCACTAATTTCAATAATAATGGGTTCTTCACACTCTAATGGAAACATTTTTCAGAGGAATAACCAGATCTAGAAATGACCTGCAAAAATATATAAACATTAACTGAACTGGAAGAGGAAGTTCTTGCAGACAAATACTGCTTGCCCACTAGATGGACTCAAGGAGCGCCTTTCTGCTCATGGCAGAAGGCAATGGTGAAGGGCAACTAAGCTGGTGAGGGACCTGGAACACAAACCCTATGAGGAGAGGCTGAGGGAGCTGGGGTTGTTTAGCCTGGAGAAGAGGAGGCTCAGGGGTGACCTCATTGCTGTCTACAACTACCTGAAGGGAGGTTGTAGCCAGGTGGGGATTGGCCTCTTCTCCCAGGCAACCAGCAATAGAACAAGGGGACACAGTCTCAAGTCGTGCCAGAGGAAGTATAGGCTGGATGTTAGGAGGAAGTTCTTCCCAGAGAGAGTGATTGCCATTGGAATGGGCTGCCCAGGGAAGTGGTGGAGTCACCGTCCCTGCAGGTGCTCAAGAAAAGACTGGATGAGGCACTTAGTGCCATGGTCTAGTTGACTGGATAGGGCTGGGTGCTAGGTTGGACTGGATGATCTTGGAGGTCTCTTCCAACCTGGTTGATTCTATCATTCTATGATTCTATGATTCTATTTACTCACAAAATATTATTTCCCGACTTGTAGGGCTAGCCACAGCTTCAGACAGTACCCAAATGCTTTCAGTGAATTCTCTTACTGTCTTGTCAACCTCTGAGGCTTCTGATTCTTCCCAGGCTTCACAGGAAAGGAGGCAGACCACCTCTGATCTTATCTCTTGCCTCCTCTGGATGATCTGTGTATCTCCAGGACTTCCTGTCTTGGCAGGAGGCTTTCAGATGCAAGCAGGATGTCTTGCGATGTGCAGTCTTAGCACGATGTCACGCTGGCTATGCAGGCTGCTTGTGTGGAGGTGTTTGGAACCTGTTCCTGGTAAACTCAAGGCAGGCAGTTACCAGGCAATTCAGCAGTGCTGGCTTACAGCTTTAGCATAATGCTGCAGAAGGCAATGGCAGAATCACTGCCATAAACAGAAAGCAATTGCAACAGGCAACAGCAGGCACAAATACCATGGCAGAGCACAATGCATTTACCTGCATATCTCTTTTTATCAATGTAGCCCAAGGCTAATGGGTCTTTGGACACAGAATAGCCAATCAGAGGCAGTTAGACAAGCTTGACCATGTTAAGTGAAACCATAGGCTTGGTTTACCCAAATTTGGGAAAAACAAGCCAGGCATAAGCCAAGCGTGTGTATCCTGTTTACCACAGGAGCAAAACAAGGCTGGGCAGGCCAGAGTCCTTAGACTCAGTGGCTCCACATTCTTTGTCCTTTTTCCCATGGCTGCTCCTCCCCAGAACAGAAGAAGGAGAGCAGAAAACCACGTCTGGGCATGCCAGGACATGTATAAGACTATTTTTGGCTATCAGGCCTACCATGACAAAAGGGAGAGAAAAAACCTCCTGTGGCAAACTGTTTCTGTTAACTTGCAATATGTTTCTAGTAGTCACTTGGAATTTTATTACAGTAACTATTCAAATAAACCTGACTCTGAGGACTATATAACAACTACTCTTGAAGAAGTAACATTTGAATATTCTCTCCCTTACACAGACATTCCTTCCTTGGAACAGTAACCATCTTGCAAGACACAGTTACCTAAATTCTTGGCCCCATTAGATATTCATAGAACTGTTTAGGTTGGAAGGCACCTCAAAGTTCATCTAATTCCAACCCCTCTGCCATATGGCCAGGGACACCTCCCACTAGGCTAGGCTGCTCAAGACTTCATTCAACCTGACGTTGAACACCTCCAGGGAGGAGGGAGCCATGACAGTGTGTCACCACCCTCAACGTAAAGAATTTCTTCCCCATATCTATTTCTTCCTAATATCTCTACTGTTAGAGCAATCACTTGTTTTATTAGAACCCCAGAATCATGTGTGTTGAAAGGACTGTGCTCAATAAACAAGTAGATGTGGCACTTTGGGACATGGTAATGGAGGTGCTGAGTACAAAGTTGGATTTATGATCTTACAGGTCTTTTCCAACATTGACAGTACTCTGATTCTATGATCTCAGGAGGTGTGTAGTCCAACCTCCTGCATAAAGTAGGCCCAGATATGATGAAATCAGATGCAGCTGGGATAGAGGAAGGTGAGACTTGGAGCCTTGGTAGAGGACTGGAACAGGGTGACTAGTGGTGGATTGCAGTGAGCACTGTGCCTTTAAGCAGAGTGGGTGTTCCAGTCCTGACCACCACAGACTAAGGAAACTGGTGTTACAGAACAATCGTTTGGGGTTAATGTATGATAGGTGGAACATCTGCAACCTGTTATTTTTCCTAGCTGAGGTTTATTCCGAAGCTTCATAAACTTTCCCATTTTAAATTACAGAGCTTCCTTTTTTAACTATAATAAACTTTTATCTTAAAATGGTGTGTGCCTTTTAATCATTCCAAAGTATTTACTTTAATTAGGTTTTCAAAACCCTGCAGAAGACAGCACTGTTCTTAATTTTGGCTGTGAGAGTTTGTTCTGCATTCAGCTAGCAGCAGTTCCTAATACCCCTGCTGAACATCAGCCAAACAGAGCATTTGAGGCAAAGGAAGATGGCGTGAACTCAAAAAAGGCGACTTGTTTTCATGAAAACATTGGTCCAGTTTCATGGCATTATCTATAATCTACTGGTTTAGCAGAAGAAAACAGTTTTCATCTTGCTTTCTCTACAGACATGCAGCATGTGGCATTCTTGGAGTGTCAGGATTTTCTTGGGTTTTCCCATGCATCATTAAAGTTTCAAAGTTCATAGAATGGCTTAGGTTGGAAGGGATCTCAGAGATCATCTACTCCAAGCCCCCTGCCATGGGCAGGGATGCCTCTTAACCAGACTTGACTGCCCAAGGCCTCATCCAACCTGGCTGTGATGGTTTGGGTGTTACCCCGCCCGCCCCCACACTTTAGAAGTACCCAACTAGTCTCAGCCAGCTCTGGGAATATAAATGAAGCTATTTATTTACAGCAGCACAATGTACAAGCAGATATTTACAGTATACACAGTTATAGACAGAAATATACAAGGTAAAAGTAATACAGAAACACAACTCCCCTCCCAGAAACCTGACTCCCCAGGAGGGGCTCTCAACCACCCCTTCACCTTCCCCCTGTCCCTCTCAACCTTACCCCAGTCCTAAAGAAGAGAAGAGGTTCAGCCAAGAGGTTAAGAAGCAAAGGTGAGTGGCAGTGAGGTTAGGGAGATGCAGCTCAGTCAGTGCCCAGCCTGAGAGTGAGAGAAAAAATGGCGAGAGTGTTATCTAATGTTTACTTTCTTCTTCTTCAGCAAGACTCTGAGGGAAGCAGACATCACCATTGTTTTCCTTTCACAGTCTATGATCTAGTTTTTCTCACCAAAACATTCTAGCTTGCTTCAAACTATCACACTGGTCTTGAACATCCTCAGGAGGGGCCATCCACAACTTCCTTGGGCAAGCTGTTCCACAGTTTCACCAACTCAATATCAAAGAACTTTTTCTTCTACTCTCCCTCAGCTTGAAACCATTCTCTCTTGTCCTACTGCTAGACACCCTTATGAAAAGTCCTTCTACAGCCTTCTCCCTTCAGGTATTGGAAGTTAAAAACTCCTGAGCATTTCCAATTCAGCAAAAACCCTCGGGAGCTGCAAACAATTACCTCTTAGCAAATCAGGTTGCAGTCACATGTCCAACCAGAGGGAAAAAAGAAACGGTTGGCTTGCTGGAACTTCCCACCTGAGACAATAGCAGCAGCAAAACCAAGACAACGAAGATTTTAACTGAGGTTCTCAGTTAAAGTAACAGATAATGGAGGAACTTGGAGTTCATAGCAAGAACTATCCCATGTTACAACCCCAGATGCTTTTTTTTCTCTGGCATGTTAAATCAAGGTAGGTAACTTGGCTTAATGAATCTAAGTTAACTCATACTATACCTGACTGAAAGACTTTTGTCTCAGCAACCCAACTTTTCTGGTATGTGGCCATAAAAACAAAATCTAACTGCTGCATCACTTCCATGTCTGAGGTTTCCACATACAGGACTAACTGCTGGCCACAGCCAGGAGTACTAAGGCTGGCACAAGGAAGTGTGGGATAATCATTCTCTTATTTGTTTAGAGGAGCCATTTTAGCAAAGAAAATCTGATATTGGTTTTTAGTTAGGACATCTTTCGGTGGGCCAGAGTCTCTGGAAAGCATCAACTGCACAGCCATTTGGTAAAGACTTTCTGTTACTCCAGCTGTACAAGCAGAAAGAGCCTCTTGGGCTAATCCTCTGGCATTAAAAACCAGAGGAAGTTGTTTCCTCCAGTTCTTACTGGGAATACTGGGGAAAAGGATGTCAACACTGCAAGTCATTTGGCTCTTACCCTTCTCCTACTCAATGCATCTGAAACTTCATCAGTTTGAGAACAGATTGTAGACTGGACTGGGGAATGGGGTTATCAGTGCTCACACTCAGAGGAGTGAGTGGCTACTTTGGCTGGGTTATAGTCCTTGTCCCTCTGAACAAGACAATAGGAACCAAAAAAACTTAATTTAAGGATCAATTTAATACAAAGGACACAGAGTATTACAGAATCACAGAACATTAGGGGTTGAAAGTGATCTCTAAAGAATCTAGTCCAAGCCACCTGCCAGAGCAGCATCACCTACAATAGGTCACACAAGAATGTATCCAGATGGGTTGGAAAGTCTCCAGAGAAATATATTCCACAACTTCTCTGGGCAGCCTGCTCCAGGGCTCTGTCACCCTCACAGGGAAAAAGTTTTTCGTTATGTTCACATGGAACCTCCTCTGCTCCAGCTTGCACACATTGGCCCCTCTTCCTGTCATTGGACATCACTAAGCAGAGCCTGGCTCTGTCCTCCTGACACTGCTATTCACATCTTTATAAACATGAATGAGGTCACCTCTCCATCTCCTCTTCCGCAAGCTAAAGAGTCCCAGCTCCCTCGGCCTTTCCTCAGAATGCTCCATTCCCTTCGGCATCTCTGTGGTTCTGTGATGGACTCTTTCAAGCAGTTCCTTGAGGTCCTTCTTAAACTGAGAGGCCCAGAACTGGACACAATATTCTAGATGTGGCCTTATCAGGGCAGAGGAGAGCAGGAGGAGAACCTCTCTTCTAACACACCTCAGGATACCACTGGCCTTCTGAGCCACTAGGGCACATTGCATTGGGGTGGTAGAGCTGGAAATATAAAGATGCTTGCAATTAAAATTGCTGGGTTTTAGACTGCCCTATATTGAATAGTATGCAGGTTTTCTGCATTAACATTAGGCTCTTTATTTCAGTTAGTCTTTGTTCTTGTCTGTGCTCTTAGATGGTAGTTCTGCACAGGAATAATGAGGCTAATAAACCTCACAGATGTATACTTGCCTAGTGACATTTAAGAGCTCTAGAAAGTGAATCATACTATTTATTAATCTGGCCTCTGGTCCTAATTTAGTCTCAGAACAACTTAGACTCTGATTTCTTATCTAAAAAGAGCTCATATAATCCTGAGATGACATGACTTAAAGTAGACTTGCAACTGAAGGATAAGAAGCATCCAAGTAAATCACACAGTCTGAAAATGCCAACCTGACATTTTGTCGTTTTGCTGAGCTGGTTACATTGGGGCTGAGCACTGAACATGCTCCCACTGCCAGTAGCCTAAGTGAATACAAGGACTCATTGCATTTGAAACACTTCAGAATGGTGTAGGATATATACTTTTCAGCTCAGACCAGTGCAATACCCCACTCTCTTCAGAAGGGCTCTACTGAGATTGATAACACTTGCTCTGTACTGCAGTTATCTCACCAGTGGGAGAGCCAGGAAAAAGCTGAGGTCATAGTAAAGTTTTAAAAGAGAGTCAGGCCAATAAGCTGCAAAGTCAGGCTGTGAATTCTGATGACACTTTGTGTCATGGGAACATGTGCTTCTCCGGCAGCACGCAAAGACCTGAAACAAACCTCTTTCTGATAATATGACTTGTAATGATTCCTCTAGAAACTGATCACAGAATGTTAAGGGTTGAAAGGGACCTCAAAAGATCATCCAGTCCAAACCCACTGCCACAGCAGCATTGCCTAGAATAGATCATACAGGAACACATCAATGCGGGTTGTGAACGTCTCCAGAGAGGGATACTCCACAACCCCCCTGGGCAGCCTGCTTCAGTGCTCTGTCACTCTCACAGTGAAAACAGTTTTTCTCATGTTTCCATGGAAATTCCTATGCCTCAGCTTCCACCCACTGCCCCTTGTCCTATCATTGAGCATCACAGAGAAGAGCCTGGCTCAGCAACGATGCAGCACACCACTTTTGTTAACATAGAAAGCATAGATTAGGAAAAGGTTTCTGGACTGGTACCTTCTAACTAAATCACTTCATCTCAACCACACAAAGCTTGAGACAATTGTTGAAAGAATACTGCCATCATGGTTGGTTTTGTTTTTTTTTTTTTTTTTTTTTTTGTGGTCGTTTTCTCTGTTTTCTCAATATTTTGGGCAGTCCTGAGTTACTCAACAGAAGGGAAACAAAGAGGAGATGCTCACAACAGAGTGGAAAGATGCCGAGAGGAGAATACTTTGGTTTTGTTCTGTGCCTCTGAGCATTTTCAGCAGAAGATTCTCAGCTGCAGAAATTTGTTTCTTTTTCCTCTATTACATAAATAACCTGGGATCAAGCTCCAAAATATTCTTTCAGATCTTTATTTTCTATTAATATTTTCCAGAGGAGGCAACCAAAGCCAGAATTTGGTACTCAATGCTAAAAGAATGTACAGATTTCTGCACAAAAAAGTGACAATTTAGTGGCATCACAACATCTTTCCCCTTGCAAGCCTTTCTAAGAGTGAAACTGTGTTCATAAGAACATTGATAAAAAGGGGTAGGACTGGGAATGCTCAAGTCATGGAAATGCCATGGGTTCAGCAGGTCCACAGTCAGGAGTGGGGAATCTTGCCACATGAATTGATTAAATACAGCATGAAAATCATAGACTCATAGAATGGCTTGAGTTAGAAGGGACCTTAAAGATCATCTAGATCCAACTCCTCTGCTGTGGGCAGGGACATCTCCCACTAAACCAGCCATATCAACTAATTTTAGCAGCAATCATCATAAAGAATTCACAAGTAATTCACAGCCTGAAACAAATAAAAAACCACACACGCAAACCCAACAAAACACTCAGAGAAGGTAAAAAAAAAAAACAACAAAACAGTGAAATCTGCTCTTGGAAACTCCATGGCTGAAGTTTCACTGACTGCTGCTTCATTTGTTCCAACCAAACCTAGAAAATGAAAGGGATGAAATGTCAACTGCAGAGACCTTTGTCTGAATCCTTAACAACTAAAAACAGACCTTAGAGTTTCATTTCCACATCTGAAGGGGACCTACAAAAAGACTGAGTAAGGGCTGTTTAGAAGGGCTTGTAGCGATAGGATGTGGGGCAATGGTTTGACAGTGGAGCAAGGCAGATTTAGGTTGGACATAAGGAAGAATTTCTTTACCTTGAGAGTGGTGAAATACTTGAACGGGCTGCCCAGGGATGTGGTTGAGGCCCTGACCTTGGAAACATTCAATATTAGTCTCAATGTGGCCCTGGGCAGCCTGCTGTAGTTGGAGCTGTCCCTGCTGAGTAGAGAGGAGTTGGACAAGATGACCTTCGAGGGTTCCTTCCAACCCAATGCAATCAGTGAAAATTGTTCATAGCCTCAGTGACTTCAGGGAGCTCCTAGACTCCTCTTGGTTTCCACAGAACCATGCCAATTCAGGCCAGCTAATCACCTGGTCTTGGGCAGTAGTTGATTCCCTGCCAGTTTTTGTTGTGCTTTTATGAATAATATATAAGCACCTTGAGTTGCAAGAGTAACTGTTTGTTACTCTGAAATAAATAGAAATATTCAGGGCAATTTGGCACTTGTTCTTTTACTACCAAGTGCTACATAATTATAAGCCATTGGGAAATTCTAAGAGAAGCAATTTGGAACAAATGTTGCTTACACTAATGTTTAATATTTAGACTGCTGGGTCAACAGAAAGCATTACAAGAGTCATTTACTGTGGCCTAATTGATGCCCGTGAAAAATATATTTATACTCAGTGGTGCTCCTCTTTTCCACCTAACTGATCTATGGATCCACTATTTGATCAGTGTATCTGACACCACAGGCTCCATGGTTTGCAAACCACAACCTACTAATAAGCATCCCGCTGCCTGTTTGTTAAACAGATCAGTGCTGGCAGGCACCCAAAACTCCAGCCTTTGAAACTTGGAGCTTTTAAACTTGCCCAGCTATTGTGTGGCAAGAAAGACAATAAACTATGAACCTCATAAATGCTGAGCAATTAAACATGAGTTAGTAATAGAGTTGTGGTAATAGAGACTGCTTACCTCAGTCCAACATGTCTCATTTCTTCCTTGTGTCATCTCTCCTAAAAGCCACCCAGTCAACCATAAGCAGTTTGCACACACACTGATGGTTGAGATTTCCTGGTAACCAAGATGGTGGCTCAGAGAAATCCACCATCCCAGCAGAAGCACTGTTTTGCTGTCACAGTCACCTACTCAAGCTCACAGGCATCACGCTTTACACACGGAGACAACATCTCTTGTAGATGGAAGTTCAACTCTGTGATCTCAACACTTTCCTCTGAACCACAGAAACATCCAGGTAGGAGAAGACCCTCAGGATAACCAAGTCCAACCTATAACCCTACCTTACAAGATTTATCTTAAACCATATTCTTAAGCACCACATTCAAATGACCCTTAAACACATCCGGGGTGGTGACTCAACCACCTCCCTGGGCAGCTCATTCCAGTGCCTGACCACTCCCTCCATGAAAAACTTCTTCCTAATGTCCAGTCTAAACCTACCCAGTCTCAGCTCGAGGCTGTCCCCCCTTGTTCTGTCTCCAATCACCTGTGAGAAAAGCCCAGCACCAGCCTCTCCACAATGTCCCTTCAGATAGTTGTAGACAGCAGAAAAAGCAATTTACTTTTGGAAACACTCTAACTTTAAAACTGAAGAGCAAAACAACAGCTTAGTTGATGACCAAGTTTGTATTTTGAAAAGAAGTCATGTTCTGTCTATACCTGCACTATATTCCTACAGCCTCTAAACTCAGTGGCTCCAGTAGCATATGGAATACAGTAGGACTGCAGGAACTATGCCCACAGCCTAAGAAAGACCTTGAAGACAAGGTACCTGGAGTTAGGAACAGCGACAGTTTGGGTGAACAAATACCATTTACCTGAGTGCATCTGAGAATGTGAGTGATGAAAAGACTGTTTTAGTGGAAGAAAAATTCATACAGAAAAGAGAGAACATAAGTGGCACAATATTTGCCCTTGGCTGCAGAATGTCCCATCCATCCCATAGGCCCCTTTCAGTCATACTCACATCAGCTGGATACAGCAGTTTGAGAACTGATCAGCCATAAATCTGATCAAAACTCTGGGGAAAAAAAAATACACCTGGGCCCACGGCTAAGCACTGCCCTGGCGCAGAGGAGCGAGCTCCTTTATTTCCACATGAACTAATTCTGCCTTGGGCTGGCCACAGCACAGCCCCGTGAAGAAGTGATGAAAAAAAGTATCCACAGATGCTCCAGGGACAGCAAAGCTGCTTCTGGAAAAGCACTCGTGAAAAAGGTTAACTCTTCCTCCACATGTCCCAGGGCTCCCAACTCAGCAATAACTGTAACCCATAAAGTTAATCCAGCATAGGTCATTTGGAGGAACTGCTGCAAACCAGAAAAAGATAGTGAAAGTTTTGTGAACTGATGTCTTTCTAAAATAGAAAACTGAAGAATGAAAAGCACTGGACAGAGGGAAGTCTCCCACATATAGCAGCTCCATTTCCAAGTGGTTGTCAGCTGGACGTTGGCTTTTTCATATATCTAAAAATTATGCTTGGCACTCAGAAAACATCTTCGGTGGGAGAAGGGAGGTGCACAATATGTTAGCCTTACTATTTCAAACAAAACTATACCCATAGCCAGCAGAAAATTCTGTTTTCTTCAGACATGTGTTTTGCAAGCCAGCAATTGTTCTTCATCCAGTCCAAAGTCTTCCTCCGGCATTGAAGAACTACATTTGTAAAGTACCAAGGCAATCTAAATTGTTATTCACAGCCACAGGAACTATGAGGTTGATTTTTGTAAATTACTAAAATATTCTCAGCATCTGTTTACTGAGTGTGGCTAAGGAAGAGACTTTTATATTTGTTCTCTGCCACATGGTTGAAGGTCTTAGTATACAACATCCCTGCCTGCTACTGTGCCTAGTAAACCTGTCACTCTGGGATGAGTGGAGGTTTTGTTACAGTACTGTCACTCTGCAGAGAAGTAAGGGAGGGCTACAAACATTTGGACAACGCTATTTTTTGCTGGCTTAAACTGAAAAGCCTATTAGCTGAAAAGTTAAAATGAGGTGATCATTTATATACTCCCAATGTATCTGGGAGGATCTGGGGAGCTCCTGGACTGGAATAGAGAGGATGATCACATCTGCATGTGCTGGCAGAACAACAGTTTGTCACAAAAGTTTACAGCTCCACAGAGATCATTCACTCCACTTTCTTTCAAATGCTAACCCAGAGAGGCCCCTGCAGGGACGGGGAGGGTGGTGCACATTCACTTCCCTGTCTCGGATAGGAAGGCCAACAGTGCTACTTGTGGAGAAGCTACCGGTTCCAGTCAGTACTGCCCTTGGCTGCTGTGATACACAGGGAAAGTGATACCGTTCAACATTGATCCTCAGAGACCTCAGACCCCCCCCGAAGTGTCTGAGGTCGGCTATCACTGATCCAAGTTTTCTTCACAGTGCTAGCATCCTTGCTTTGTAGAAAACTAAATTATCAGTGGAACAGGCTGACAGAGAAGTTTGAAATCTTCAAAACCTGCCTGGATGTGTTCTTGTATGACCTGCCCTAAATGGTCCTGCTTTGCAGCGGGGTTAGACTCTGTCCCTGGAGCTCTATTTCAACCCCTAGCATTCTGTAATTCTATGATCTGTACAGCTTTCATCTCTCATACAATGTGATCTATCCACAGAATCACAGAATGGTCCAAGCTAGAAGAGACCTCCAAAGGTCATCTAGTTCAACCCGCCCTGCAGTCAGCAGGGACATCCTCAACTAGATCAGGTTGCACAGAGCCCCTGTCCAGCCTCACCAGGGAAAGGGCTTCAACAACCTCCCTGGGAAAGCTTCCAGTGTTCCACCGCCCTCATTGTAAAGAACTTGTTCCTAATATCCAGTCCAAAGCTGCTCTTCTCCAGTTTGAAGCCATAACATCAATTACTTGGATTTGACTCATTCCAGTGAGAACAGAAAACCAAGTAACCCATTTCCTCATTCCAAAGTCATAAGCACATCATTTTCATTAATAAAGAACAGAGTTTACATAGCTGTTACTGTTACTGACCATAAAATGGCATATACTATAAGCAAGGGTGACATTTCTAACTAATTAGCCTGTGAAGATCATATTTAATGCAGTATATAAACTTGGGTTCTTTACAGACCTTTAGGGGCTTATGCATTAAGCCTACACATATGCAGTCTTCATGCTGAAACAGGAGTTTGACACAGTTCAATGTTAAATGACCCACCTTGAGAGTCACAAAACAGAACAGCTTACATGTTCCAGTTCTTCTGGCCTTCAAAAAAAAAAGGAATCAAGTGCAATATGATGCATGCTCCTTAGCCAAAAAAACCCCAACCCTGTAAATATGCCTGGGATTAAAAAAGTTGTAATGTCCCAGATCCTTCAAACATCTAGCCAGAATAGTATTTGCAATGTGCACCCCTATCTCCTCATGTCCTGGTTCAGAACACAGTAAGAAAACTCCTATAAGAAAAGCTTCTACGTTTGTTTTTCCTACATCCTCTATTGCCACTGCACAGCCTGACAATCTTGCTGTACCAATGACCTAAGGATTTGGCCTTCCTTTTGAAGTCCTCCTCTAAGCAAAACACTAGAACATGCATGTGCGCATCTCTGACATTAGTGAGGCTTGTGCCCAGTTGCAGCTGCTTTGTTGAAGTAAAATCCTGTGGTAAAGTGAGTACAATCTCATGTGGGCCAGCTTGATGGCAACAAAGTTCAACATACCACATGCAGCATTATGAAGTCACAGACAGAGAGATGAGGAACAGCTAGCCCACTAACACTGGACTCACTCCAGCCCTTGTTCAGTCAAAACTTTTAGCAAATTCACTTAAACCATCATGTAATTACACCAGTATTTGCCTGCTTTAATTCAGGTCTTGCATCTGACTCAGTTGCTGATCCAAAGCCAAGCTGATGTCCTTGGGAGCTTTCCTACCAACTGGGATCCTGAGGAACAGCAGGTCACCATCTGTATCGATACCCACTTTACATTAGCTATGGCTATGACTTCGGCAGCATTTCAGTCAGAGAACCTGCAGAGACTTGGTCCTTTTATAATTCTGTTGCCATTTTTGTTTCAAAAGACCTGTAATTTACAGGGCTGTAGGCATTACAACCATCACCAAGGTGTTGTAACCACTACTGGAAGATAACAAAACCAGCATTATGTCACTGCAGAAGACAATACAATGCCCCTGTAATTCTGGACTATGGACTTGCTTTGTCTTCATGTTAGAATACAAACTAGATTCTTTTTTTAACAAACTTGACAATTGCATTTGTGTTTAGACTGAAATCCCTAAGTATGTTCCCCTCTTGTTGTGCAGGTTGATGCTGCCCTCTTCTGAAAATACTGGGTTAGGACAGTCAGTTTGCAGGAATTTCAGCACGCAGAGAAAACAGGCAACCAGTTATATATAGAGCTATCACCTAATGAAAATAAATGAAGCTTTGGTTTGTAAGTTCACGTATCTCTTCAGTTTTGATCGACTTTGACTAAAAAGGACTTAGGTAAGGCACGATCTTTACTTCAAGGTCTTTGAGGAAGAGTCTTGCTCTACTTTTATCACCTCACACTCTGTTGTGACAACAGCTTTCTGGCCCCTGCTCCACAACGCAAGCATTCATTTCCTTCTTGTTATGCTTCCAGAAAAGCCTCCTCATGCATTATCTCACGCGGCCTTCCATGTTACAGGAGATACACAGCAGAACTGTTTATTTCACTGTTCTCTTCCACATAGCTCCACACACCCTGCTATAACACCTACAAGACACTCAGTGCTGTCTTTATTGCACTTCCTTGCTCATGCACCATAGCTTCTCCAACCTTTGAAACACCCAGAAGTTGAGTTTCTCATCCATTAAATGCAAGAAATTGAACTGCAGGTGTCTGGCATGAATCTGAATCACTATTTGAATGTGCCTCACTCAAAGCAGTGGAGGCTTCCTCCCTGCCCTAATATTTAATAACTAATGTCTTTGGAGCAAATGGTTTCATCACAACAAGCACGTGAAGGTGCAGACTTTTAGGCTGTCAGCATTAGGAGACCACATTCTTAGGGCAGTAAAAATACATCCAGGTGTAGTTCACATGACCAAATGCCTGCCCAGACCAGTCTGAACCTGCAGCAGCGTCAGTTATTTCAAAGTCTATTCCTGGTAACAGAAGGAAATTACAATGCAAAGCCGTAATTTTAGTTTTCATAAAATTATGGCCACCTTGAGATAAGTCACTGTGCTGACAAGACAACTAATGCTTTCTAATACACAGCCCGGGTCAGCTTTAAAGTTATTTATCAGCTGCAGTACTGAACTTTGAGGTCTCTTATGAGGAGAAGCATTTAGACCAGTAGAGAGGTGCAAACCTTACCACAGTTCCCCAAAGGACATTTCTCTGTGTGCATCTGAAGTGGACTTTCAAGAGCCAGGGCAAGCAAATGCTCCAAATGTGGTTTCTCTGAAAAGAAATCTAACAGCAGAACAAGCAGAGCAGTTCAAAGGCACATCTGTTGCTCAATTCCCCAGCACCTTCTGGCATTGCCATGCAAAACTGGAATGGATGTAGTCAGCTGAAAAAACAGACAATTAAAGAAGAAACTTAAATTAACCTATAGCTTATCCTGTCTGTTGAAAAGGAAGTTGTTACAGTGGCTAGTCCTTAACATCCAGGGAACATGAAACATTCCTCAAGATGTTAATTTGTTTTTTCTCCCCTCAATCTAGACAACTAAAGCCAACATTTCCAAGTTGAAATTTGGTAACAAGGCACGGATTCAAGTATTTAAAGAAACAAAGCCGGTTTTTGAGAGCAATTGTCATGCCAGCTCACACTCAAGCCAGCTGAAGTCATCAAAAAGCTCAGCACTTCTGGCAACATGGTTCTAAAGACTACAAAAGATTAACTTTCTAGCCTTTAAAACATATTCTGAAAACTGTAAATACTTCCTTGTGCTTAAAAAAACCCTTAGTATTCTTTTCTAGGCTAAGAGATGTTTTAGCAGGACCTCCTCATGTCACAAAATGGGAGAAAATGAGCCCTAGGAGACAAAAAGCAAAGCTACTTGAATATGAGCTGAGAGATAGAAGGGAAAGTTGACCTGCTGGTAAGAAATAAGAAACCTGGCCCTGGAAGAGATGAAATTCTGAGCAGAGCATCAACTTATGCTCCTCTGGGCACCAACACTTAAGCAAATAATTTATTTTCTCTTGGTTTACCACCTCGGAAGGAGCTAGTATTTTTTTCAGGGTGTGGGGTGAGGTAGCAGTGCATGTACAGAAGAAAGCAAAAAGCACCAGGGAGTACAGCACTGCCTACACCAAGAGTTAAAAGGTCATGAACCAGGCCACTCAAATCAAGAGGTTCACATAAATAGTAAATCTGGGTTTCCTTTTATCAGTCCTCCTTTTGTGCACTTTCTATGTATGTTTTCAAGATCAACTGATTTTACTTGGAGATTCTTGTGGAAGTCTAGGGGTAAAGATAAAAAGGGAAAGCTGTCTTGTTGAAGAATGATTATTTTATGTGTTGATCTGTTAGAGGGTAGGAGGGCTTTGCAGAGGGACCTGGAGAGGCTGGACAGATGGGCACAGTCCACTGACAGGAGTTCCAACAAGATCAAGTGCCAGGTTCTGCATTTTGGCCACAACAACCCCATGCAGCGCTACAGGCTGGGGACAGAGTGGCTGGAGAGCACCCAGGCAGAGAGGGACCTGGGGGTACTGTTTGACAGCTGACTGAACATGAGCCAGCAGTGTGCCCAGGTGGCCAAGGCCAATCCTAAACCTGTTCTCCCTCAGCTGAAACCATTCTCCCCTTGTTCTGTTTCTAGACACCCTTATAAAAAGGTACAGCCTTTCTGTACACTCCCTTTGGGTACTGGAAGGCAGCTATAAGGTCCCCCTGGAGTCTTCTCTTCTCCAGGCTGAACAACTCCAGCTCTCTCAGCCTGTCCTCACAGCAGAGGTGCTCCAGCCCTTGCATCATCTTTGTGGCCTTCCTCTGGAAACTCTGTGTCCTTCTTATGGTGGGCACACCAGAACTGGATGCAGTATTTGAGGTGGGATCTCACCAGAGCAGACCAAAGGGGCAGAACCCCCTCTCTTGCCCTGCTGGCCACACTCCTCTTGATGTGGCCCACACACAGTTTGCCTTCTGGGCTGCATAAGGGCCCTGCTGGCTCTGGTGAGCTTCTTATCAATCAACACGCCCAAGGCTTTTTCTTCAGGACTACTCTCAACCCACTCTGTGCCGAGCCTGGATTTGCACCTGGGGTTGGCCTGACCCAGATGCTGGACTTTGCATTTTGGTTTGTTGAACTCCATGCAGTTTGCACTGGCCCACTTCTCAATCCTGCTAAAATCCTTCCAGATCATCAGGTTAAATGTTTTAGTGTGCCCTGTCAGCCCCACATCACACAACTGGTGTTGGTGCAGCCAAAGAGGCCCAGTACTTTCTGCTGTTCAGTACTGTGTTAAAAATGAAACATTCATTGTCCTTGTTTCCTGGGTTGCCCTTCTCTGGACACATTCCAGTGTGAAGCTTCTCCCATTTGTTTGTAAAGGGCCTCATCTGCTTCACCTTCCTGATCAGGAGGTCTGTAGCAGACTCCTAATATGGTGTCACCTTCCTGTGCCTTCCCTTTAACCTTTACCCATAAGCTCTCTGTTTTTTGCATTGCACATCTCCCAGGTGGAGCTCCATGGACTCTAGTTTATCATTGATGTAGAGGGCAACACCCCCTCCCCTTCTCTCCTGCCTGTCCCTCCTGAAGAGTCTATAACCATCTGTACCCCAGCTTCAATCATGAGATCCATCCACCATGTCTCAGTGATGCCAGTGACATCATAACCCTGTAGACTTGCACATATTTGCATTTCTTCCTGTTTGTTCCCCATGCTTCTTGTGTTAGTGTAGAGGCATTTCAGTTGTGCCTTTACTGGAGCTGACTTACTGACTGATTTTCCCTTACCCTGATCTTTGGGAACTCTTTTATCAATCTGTACTTCAGTCCTAGGGTCAGATCTCACCTGTCCATCCCTGTAGCTATCCACCTATCCCTACTCAAATATTCCTAACATTATTTTAAGATGAGGCATTAAATACTTCCTTCAGGACAGAAATTCATCATGCTGTACACAGCGTTAATTGAGGTAATAGTTGGAAGTGCATTCCAGTGCTAACAAGCACTAAAATCAAGCAGTGCTGAGCTGCTTGCCAGGGCAGGAGGGTATTACACTGGTTAAAAAATAAAGATAGAATTATAACCATTACTTTGATGCTAACAACAGGATTGTGCATATGCAAACAGTTAAACTATCTCTGGACAGAAATCTTTCTTACTTGCTAAAATCATGCAGAAAGGAACTGCTGAGCAAAAGAGATAGTCCAGAGATCTGAAAGATGTTTATGCAACTATCTATATGAAAAATAAATGAAGGTGACAGTGGTTTCTCCACTATATATTCATGGAGTTCAATGTGGGACCACACAGACTGCCATAATAAAAGCCAGCTGATACATGGCCTGAGGCACTGATTATTAATGTATTAAAGCTCCTTGCTTAGTCAGTGATTCTGTAATAAAGACAGCACATCACAAGAAGTCAAATGCGTTGATCCATTAGGCAGAGCACGTGGATGTGCCTGCACCTTCACACGTGTGTTCTGGCAGTCTGGCTTCACAAAGATGCCAGACTCAGGTCAGAGCCCCTCTTTATTTCCTTTATACCTCCTATTATAAGCATCATCAGGGCTGAAAGATTACTGGTAAAATTCAAGACTGTGATTTGCAAACCACCTACAGTGTTTGGTGCCCAGTTTCTATTCATCTCTGTGGGATTTGAATTCCCAAACACATTAAGTAACACTGGAAACGTCAGCCCAGACCTGTAGCCTCATTTGAAACCTGCATTGTCTCCAAAGAGAGCTTGATTGGGATTTACAATTAATCCTGCTATGTGAGTACAATTACCCTGCCAATATCTCAGCCAATTCCCTATAGCTGCTCCAGCCTGTCAAATCAGCTCTTTAATCTGATGACGAATTATTTAAGCACTGCACCAGAGCCAGCAGATCAGAGGGGCGTTGACAACTTCTATTTATGTTCTGAGTATGTCCATAGCAGCTGCTGGAGTGTGAATAATGATTTCCACAGAGACCTGCCCTGCCTTCCTCTAAGCCAAGACTGGAAGAATTCAAACAAACTGGGTGATTTATAGATCTTTGCCTTAAGAATGATCACAATCACCATCAGAACAATTGCTTCACCAGGGAGAGCCTTGACCTTAAGAGTGCCTGTGAGGAGCTGCACAGACCCCTTGAAGTCAAGTCCAAGTAATCACTTTGGCACACTACAATAAATAGGATTCTCCACAGGAAGCACAATGTTGGTACAAACACTGCATGAACCAAAGGGAAAGCCTTAGCCCTATAAAGACGAAGAGCCCTAAGTGATCTGGATGCTGGGATAAAGAGCACCCTGATGAAGTTTGCAGATGACACCAAATTGACTAGGGGGCTTGATGCTCCATAAGGGAGTGCCTTCCTCCAGCAAGACCTGGACAGGCTGCACGAGTGGGCTCGTAAGAGCCTTACAAAACTCAACAGGGACAAGTGCAGGGCTTTGCATTTGGGAATACATAACCCAGGAGTGCAGCTCTGACTGGGATCCATGTGGCTGGAGAGGAACCCTGCGGAGAGCAGCCAGGCAGAGAGGAACCTGGGCGTACTGGCGGACAGCCAAGGGGACAAGACCCAGCAGTGTGCTCAGGTGGCCAAGAAGGCCAACGGCATCCTGGCCTGTATCAGAAATAGTGTAACCAGCAGGACCAGCAAAGTCCTTCTGCCCCTGTACTCAGCGCTGGTTAGGACACACCTTGAATACTCTGTCCAGTTCTGGGCCCCTCAATTTAAGAAAGATGTTGAGGTGCTTGAACACTTCCAGAGAAGGGCAACAAGGCTGGTTAAGGGGCTGGAGCACAGCCCTACAAAGAGAGGCTGAGGGAGCTGGGGGTGTTCAGCCTGAAGAAGAGGAGGCTCAGGGGAGACCTCATTGCTGTCTACAGCTACCTGAAAGAAAGTTGGAGCCAGGTAGGGGTCGATCTCTTCTCCCAGGCAATCAGTGACAGAACAAGAGGACACAGTCTCAAGCTGCACCAGAGCAGGTTTAGGCTGGATGTTAGGAAGTTCTTCACAGAAAGAGTGATTGGCATTAGAATGGGCTGCCTGGGGAGGTAGTGGAGTCACCATCCCTGGACATGTTTAAAAGGAGACTGGATGAGGCACTTAGTGCCATAGTTTAGTTAATTAGAAGGGTTAGGTGATAGGTTGGACTTGATCTTGAAGGTCTTTTCCAACCTGGTTAATTCTGTGATTCTATGATTGGCAGACAACAAACTCAGCATGATCTAATAGTGTGCTCCAGTGGCAAAGAAGGCCAACAGGATGATGGCTTGGTTGCATCAACAAGGGCATGACCAGCAGAAATAAAGAAGTCATTGTCTGTTTTTACTCAACACTTGTTGTACCACACCTGGAGCACTGTGTGTGGTTATGGTCCCCACTGTAAAAAAAAATGTGAGCAGGCTGGAAAGTGTTCAGAGAAGGGTCACCAGAATGACCAGAGAACTGGCAGATCTGCCATATGAGGAAAGGCTGAGAGTTGGGTTTGTTCAGCCTTGAGAAGGATTAGGGCAGTCCTTATTACCATGTACCCATACATAAAGGGTGGCTACCAGGATGATGGAGATTCCATTTTTATTTGGAGTCCCACAGAAAAGATAAAGGGTAAGGGGTCCAGGTTATTCCTGGGGAGATTCCTATTGGACTCCAGAAGAAATTTTGTCACCATGAGAACATTTAAGAGTTTGGAATCATCTCCTAAGGGAAGCAGCAGATTCCACTGCACTGGACAGTTTTAAGAATCATCTTGACAGTGCTGGGCCACTTCATTTCAACTGCACTATCACCTAGAAAGGTTGGATCAGATGATTCCTGTATTCTATATAAGGCATTCTATGGTTCTGTGATTTTCGTTCAACAATGGCTGTATTAAAGCCAAGACTTCCTCAGGTTTATACATTAACATCACAGTCATCTCTGTGCCTGACACCATACAGACTGAGATTCAAGAATGAGGACTGGAAAATAACACATTCTCTCTCTGCCCCCATCGTGTGAAAGTAACTTTTATGAAGCCATATAAAGGAATCATAGAATGGCTCAAGCTAAAAGGGACCTCAAAGATCATCTGCTCCAACCCCCTGCCATAGGCAAAGATGTCTCTCAACTGGACTTGGCTGCCCAAGGCCTCATTTGATCTGGCCTTAACACCTCCAGGGAAGGGGCACTTACAACCACTCTGAGCAACCAATTCCAGAGTCTCACCACCTCCATACTGAAGAACTTTTTCCTAAGATCCAGTCTAAACCTACTCTTCCTCAGCTTCAAAACATTCCTCCTTGTCCTGTCCCTAACACCCTCAAGAAAAGTCCCTCTCCAACACTCCTGCAGGTTCCCTTCAGGTATTAGAAGGCAGCTGTAAGGTTCTCCCCTAAGTCTTCCCTTCTCCAGGCTGAACAACCCCAGCTCCCTCAACCTATCCTCATAGTAGAGATGCTCCAGCCCTTCAGTCATCCCTCTGGCCCTCCTCCTGACTTGCTACAAAAGCTCTTGAAGTATCAAAAGCTAATCCCCACTCCACTAGTGTCTGTCAGCTCTTTTCTCCACCTCCTTGTTTTGTGAAAGGGGCCCAGAAGTGGGAGTCAATGGGAATTTACCACTTCCTTTCATGGAAGCAAAGTTCTGTCTCCATCTCCTCATTGCCTGTCAGCTTTTAAGAGAAGTGTTGCTAGAGGCAGGAATACATTTTTAAAAGCCCAGCAGATTTCTGAAGTGAGTTTTAGAAGTATTCTTCAAGAGTTTCCCTGAGGTGTTTATGGCTTATATTGCTCAATTAGCTACTTTACATTGCAGTATTTTCTTCAAAAGCAATCTTTGGTTAATTGTGAATTCTTAGAAACAGGCTTCAGACTTTAAAAGTCCTATTTTACAGCTGTGACAAAGTCCTCCAGGGCACATGTTAGAGGCCAAAGTGGCACATTTTGGCTATCCAAATCCATTAGTGGACTTCAACACCCACCCCATCATGACAAGGGGTGTCTCCAATTCATTAGCTTCATCTAGTAACAAGTTGATGTTGGCACCTGTTCTCACAACATAGATTTTAATAGAGCAGGGCCAAGCTGAATGCATCTGGGGAGGTTTGGCTCCAAGGGCTGGTCAAGTCCATCGTAAATGTGGGGGTTTATAAAATCTCAGTGTGCACAGAACCCAGGGGTTAAGAGTTTGTTTACTGAAGGTCAGTGTCACAACTAGCTGAATGCTCAGTTGAAAGTACATTTCATCCTCCGCACACATTGGACAGCAAAAGCCTTGAAACCAGAGGTAGCTAACGTTCTGAATCTTTACAAGTATCCAGCTTTAGCACCTAGAACTTGTGATAAATACTTCCAGGTTGAATGCATTTTTGAAAGCATTCTGATAATTTTGTATGTGGTGTTTTCACTTGACTCAGAATAATTATACTGGAAGAATTTAAAATGTAGGATGCCTTAACCAGAATGCACCATCCTCCCCAGAGTCACTTGTGTTATAGTGCTGGGTAAACAGAGTACACCATTGCACAGGAGATATGTGTTCCTCCAAAACTGTGCACTTCCCTTTGTATAAAGAAAACTTTTTCACCTTTTTATACTCTCCCCTATGCTCACAGTGAGTTAATGGTTAAGATTTGTTCTCACTGAAATTATTTAAACGCTTGGGACATCACTAAGTAGCTGGTGCCAATTCATTAACTGGTAGAATTTTCTTGCCTCTCTAGAAACATTTGTGGGGGAAAAAAAGGCATCTTGAAACCACTTCAGAATTCTTTTTGAGAAAATGATGAATGGCACTAAACTCAGTGTTTTACAGATTGTCTAGGCCTTGTTCACAAAAGAATGACAGAGCAGCTCCAAAGAGAAGATAAAAAGCTCCTAATGGGAACACACAGTTGAAGGGCACAAGCAGAGGCTGGTAATCTATAAAGCTAAGGTAATCTTTCGAGCTCTTTCCCTCAGAGGGAACGTGCAATCTCCCATCACAGTGCTTTCAAACTGAGTGGCGTACCAGCCAAGGAGCAGATCCTCCTCATCCAGGCAGGACTGGCAAGGAAGTGTTTCACAGATTTATCACAGTCTGATAAGCCTCTGCACTGCCTTCCAGTTCTGGCTGTCTCATAGCTCTTCTAATCCTTTCATCATGTCTCTCCTCAGAATAGGACATCCTGAGTGCAGAACAGCAACCCCAGAAATGCTAATTTAGGGGCTGGGAAAGGCAAGTTCCATCATTGTGCTGGCCAGGCTTGCATAAATGTTATAACAACATTAGGATGTATTTGTTCTGGTTTAAGATTAAGCTAGATTACAGGGATAACATCGAGTTCAAAGTAGCAGAGATTTTCACAGCTCAGATCCTTGTGAAGAAGATTCTGTACATATCAAACAGCTTTCCAGCCTCTCATGCAATGCAGCCATCACTTTCAACATGGATCCATACCTGTTTATTATCTGTGAGTATTTATTATTCTCATCTGGGACAGGATTCTCTGGGGACACAGTGGTGACCAGGACTAGAAACATAACAAGGTTGCATTTCCCAGCACATTCTGTTGAACACATTTACAGTTAAAAAGAAACTGTTTCATTTCAGATTAATGAAAGTCTCTGGCCTCATCAGCCTTGGAGTTACTCAGAACTGCTACTGCAATCCTGAGCAATCTGACACAATTTTGAGCTCCATTTGTCTCCAGTCAGGAGACCATCAGAGGTCTCTTTCAACCTAGACTATCCTGTGACTAAATACCTCTACACTGCACTGGTTTAAGCATCTAGAGATCATCTCTCTTTGTCGGTTTCCATTTAGTCTGTGTGGTTTGTGTTACCTTGTATCTTTTCACTGAGTTTACACTAATGATGAGCCAGCACACTACAGAGTCAGAGCTGCAGGGCAGAGCTGGGCTCTCATTCAGTGCACTAAATGCCTCCACACCATCAGCCTGCATAGCCAGTGTGATATTGTGCTGAGACTGCACCTCGCAAGATATCCTGCCTGGACCTGGAAGTCTCCTGCCAAGACAGGATGCCCTGGACAGATCATCTGGAATAGACAAGAGATAAGGTCAGAGATGGTCTGCCTCCTTTCCCAGCACTCTATGAAGCCTGGGAAGAATCAGAAGCCTCAGTGGCTGACAAGTAAGAGAATTCCCTGGAAGCATTTGGGTACTATTTGAAACTGTAGTTAGCCCCCTAAGTTGGGAAATATTTTGTGAGTAAATACCTAAAACCTCTTGTGATTAATCATTGCCTTCTGCCATAAGCAGAAAGGAGCTCCTTGAGTCCATCTAGTGGACAAGCAGCATATTGACTGCAAGCAGCATTTGGCTGTAAGAATCTTCTCTTCCAGTTCAATTAATGTTATTTTTTTTTCTGGTTATTTCTAGATACAGTTATTCCTTGTATAATGCTTCCATAACTGTGTGAAGAACCCATTATTATTAAAATCAGTGGTTGGGGGTGGCAAGAGTTCTGAATATCAAAATTAATAAACACTATTAATTTTGGAAAATATCATCTCCCGTTAATTTCCCCTTCATTACAGTCACACTGACACAGAAGACCATTCCCATAGCTTCTCCTTGCTTCATGTCCAGGTATATTTGAGCTGCACATCTGCATTTCAGCTGACAACATGTAACGCCTTAGCTCTGGGTGAAATCTGCTATCAAAGTGAAATGAAATTGCTGTCTAAAACTACCTGAAGGGAGGCTATAGCCAGGTGGGGGTTGTTCTCTTCTCCCAGGCAACCAGCAACAGAACAAGAGGACACAGACTCAAGTTGTGCCAGAGGAAAAGTATAGGCTGGATGTTAGGAGGAAGTTCTTCCCAGAGAGAGTGATTGGCATTGGAATGGGCTGCCCAGGGAGGTGGTGGAGTCACTGTCCCTGCAGGTGTTCAAGAAAAGCCTGGAAGAGGCACTTAGTGCCATGGTCTAGTTGACTGGATAGGGCTGGGTGCTAGGTTGGACTGGATGACCTTGGAGGTCTCTTCCAACCTGGTTGATTCTATGATTCTATGAAATATCTATCTAATTCAATTAAACACATGCAGCATCCAACTCCTGCTACGACTACTATTACAATTAATAAACCCAGATGTCCTGTATAAAGCACAAAGAAAATGGATTACAAGGGAAAAGCTTACATGCTGAAATATTAACAGCACTTCCCAAGCAACGTGAATATATGGAAATGAGTCACACCATGAAGATGGGGTAACTATCTGTAATTCCCTAAAGTCCAGGACTGAGGGCAGCCCATGCCCAGTGCAGCTGAAACCTGAACACATGCCCAGAGCTGCTAGGCTCAGTTTTCTTCACAAAATTCCCCAGTGAGACTGACATTAAGATGAATACTGAGTCACTCAGCAATGGCACATGAACCTCCCAGAATCAGGATTTGTACAAGTGTCTTGCTGCTGAGGCAAGTTACATATGTCATAGCTAAGCATACACAGCTAATCATGACTCCCATCTAAGTACCGGAGTTCTGCTTTCTGCAGCAGAGAAATCTAGTTCCCACCAGTCCCTGCACTGTGGTCTAGAATAGGACAGAATAATCAAGATGCTAAGATGCTTGTTTTTCCTGCTCTTGAAGATTCCCAAGTGCAGTGACAGGGCTGCTGTCACTGGGCGGTGCATCACATAATCACCACCACACACGTGAAGAAAAATTCTGCATAGCCTGAATAGATCCAGTGCAGGCAAGAAACTGACACTCATTTGTGGAAGCTGAAAATCTGCCCTGAACTTTAAAGCAGCTGAGGAACTGGTTGAGTATCAGATGCCTTCAACTGAAGATAACTATATTTGCCCAGCTGAAATCTTTATAAGTAAGCTGCATTCCTCTTGGAACTGAGCACTGCTTCCTATAGCTAAGGTATACAGTGGGTGCCCAAAGACTTCGTGTCTGCAAAGATCTAAGTATATTAGCGAGTTTGATAAGTATCAGTAGTCAAGAAGCATGGCTCTCTTCCTGCAGGTAAACACCCTCTTGATGAAAAAAGCCTTGCAATAATCTTGAATCCATCTCCAATTTAGACATTTTTTCCCTGTCATCACTTTCATTTGCCTTTGCTATGAGCTCTGGCTTTCAATTCACAGAGCATTAGCCATAGGGTGGTCTTCAGCATCTTCAGGTCCACTGGGATATACATTCCAAAACACTGAGCAACTGAAGGGCTCCAAGTCCTGAGTGACAAGCAAAACAGCCCTGCTGATCAAGGGAATGGGAAATATCCCCAATATTTAAGAATGATTAGTGGATCCAAAATGATGCAGGCCAAAACAGCCTGAAGATGTAGCAGGGAACTCTCCCTAAAGAGGGTTGTCTGCTGTCTTGTACAGATAAGCAGCCTACAAGTCAGGGAAGACTAAACAAATGCATGCAGAAGGGGACAAACTCATAGGCATGTAGATATGCTACACATATGTGTAGCTCTTAATACTACAACATGCCAAAAGTGCACACAATAGGGCCAGCAGGACCAGCAAAGTCCTTCTGCCCCTGTACTCAGCACTGATTAGGACACATCTTGAATACTCTGTCCAGTTCTGGGCCCCTCAATTTAAGAAAGATGTTGAGGTGCTTGAACACTTCCAGAGAAGGGCAACGAGGCTGGTGAGGGGGCTGGAGCACAGCCCAACAAAGACAGGCTGAGGGAGCTGGAGGTGTTCAGCCTGGAGAAGAGGAGGCTTCAAGGGAAACCTTATTGCTCTTTACAGCTACCTGAAAGGAGGTTGCAGACAGGTGGAGGTTGGTCTCTTCTCCCACGCAACCAGTAACAGAAAAGAGGAAACAGCCTCAAGCTGCAACAGGGGAGGTTTAGACTGGATGTTAGGAAGAAGTTCTTCACGGAAAGAGTGATTGGCATTGAAATGGGCTGCCTGGGGAGGTAGTGGAGTCACCATCCCTGGACATGTTTAAAAGGAGACTGGATGAGGCACTTAGTGCCATAGTTTAGTTAATTAGAAGGGTTAGGTGATATAGGTTAGACTCAATTATCCTAGAGGCTTTTCCAACCTGACTCATCTGTAATTCTGTGATTGCAGTAGGAAATATGTTAACAGGACAAGAATCATGTCAACCACTGCAAAGAAGGTGATTAGGTCCCAGATGGCTTCTCTCTCTAACTGACCCTCTCATAACAAAGGTACATATGGACATAAGCTCTCACCGACCCTGCCTGATGCCTCACTCCTTGTTATCTAGTTTCCAGCACAGCACACCAGCCCAGGCACTTGAAGGAGTGTTAGCAGTGTGTTCCTTCTTGGCACTGACTGTAAGTGGCAGCTGCATGGCTTGTAGTCAGTGAATTTTGCAGCTGGTCTGGTAGCAGTTGGCAAACACCTGTTGTCCAGATGGACATTAAATTTGCATTATTTATAACACATCAGAAGTGAATAAACTTATATCAAAGTGACATTTATTTAGGGATTTGTTTCTGACAGTTCTGAAACCACTTTCATCTAAGCATTGCTTAGATCCTGAGTGCTTTACTCGCCCATAGGAGAAAGTTCCACAGTTCTTGATCACTGTTAGCCTTTACACACACCAACATGGAAGGAGAACTGGCAAGTCCAGGCCTTAACACAGGCTATTATCATGAAGTTCATAAACCCCTTTACCACCATAACGCTTGTGTTCAAGAT
Source organism: Pogoniulus pusillus (assembly GCF_015220805.1). Taxonomy (NCBI): domain Eukaryota; kingdom Metazoa; phylum Chordata; class Aves; order Piciformes; family Lybiidae; genus Pogoniulus; species Pogoniulus pusillus. Next base: position 25,944,449 of record NC_087265.1, on the reverse strand, counting down.
CACAGATTGCACAAGGACCTGTCCTGCTGAGGCTGAATGGAAGGATGGAAAAGAGGTAGGTCACAAGCTGAAGTTGCTGAATAAAAAAGTAGACACAAGGGAGGTAAGCCACAAGCAGAGGCCCATGCCTGATGGACTGTGTCACATCACACAAGGGCTGTCTCACACCAAGTAATGCAAATAGGTTTCCCACAATGTTCCTCCCACCCCACAGCCAGATTTGAAAACTCCCCTTTGTCACACAGACAGTAAACCTTGCAATGTTCTTTACTCTCCAGAATTCACAGAGAAGGACTAATCTTTATATTAAAAGCCCTTTAGTCTTGCAAAACTGACATAAAAAAAAAAATCTGTAATGGAGAACTATCAGGTGTGTATTTTTTTTTAATAACCTGAACTGAGAAATGGTATCTTTTGCTTTGAAAATCAGAAGATCATCCTCGTTTCTGTCTTCAGTTATTCACCTTCAGTTCTGCCAGCTTACAATCTATTTGGCTAACACAGGCTTTAAAAATTCTAACCAAAACTCAGTAAAACAGAGGCCACTGGAAGATCTGGGTTTTATTCTATAGAACAGAAGTGGAGACTTCTAGGCCCAAGCAGCAGAGCAACCAACACCTTCATCACTTTCTGAAGCTAGTCTCAGGTGAGACAACAGACATTGCTCCAGCTCCTTCCCAACACAAGGTTTGATCAAGGACATCTCGATCCAAGAGTTCTTCTCTCCTCACTCTGCCCAGAAGATTCAGTTTAATAAAACTTTCAGGGCCATGAACCAATTGCACAAAGGACACCACCACAAAAGCCTCTCATACTTCGAGGGCCCCTGATATTTTATCAGTCTGAGGTCACCTATCACACAGATTACTTATTCCTGGATTCCACATCATCAAGCACCTGACTGTACTGGCAGAGAGCAGCACAAGCCCCTCTGTGAGAAAGGTGATTAACTCAGCCATGGCAGCTCTGCTATCAGTTTGCCAATCCACTACAAGTCGAGTGCCTGTCACCAGGCCAGTAGGACAGAGCTGAACAAGTGGAGGCTGTTAATCACAGTTAAGTAGCTGTTTGATGGAGATGACAGGTCCAGTTTAACAAGCAGGCACTGCAGGGACCAAAGGCAGCACTGTCTGTACTATAAGGCCACTGATTCTGCAGCTTGCTCCACACTGGGAGCAGCTGCGGGAAAACACCCCACAAAGCACCAAAGCATTCAGGGGTGGCTTGAAAGGAGTGAATCAGCAACCAGGAGGAACACAGCTATGAAGTGTGCATTTCCTTATTTAGATATCATAGAACAGCTCGAGTTGGAAAGGACCTTAAAAACCACAGAATCACAGAATGTCAGGGGCTGGAAAGGACCTTGAAAGATTGTCCAGTCCAAACACCTGCCAGAGCAGATCACCTATACCAGAACAGACAGGAACACATCCAGGCTGGTCATGAGTATCTCTGGAGACAGAGACTCCACAACTCCCCTGGGCAGCCTGTTCCAGTGTTCCATAGCCCTCACAGTGAAAAGATTTTTCCTCCAGTTTACATGGAACTTCCTATGTCTCAACTTCTACCCATTGTCCCTTGTCCTGTCATTGGGCATCACTGAGAGTAGCTTGAATCCCTCCTCTACTTCCAACCCCCTGCCATGGGCAGGAACACTTCTGACTAGACAAGGTTGCTGAAAGCCTCATACAGCCTAGTCTTAAATGCTTTCAGACATGAGGCCTCTGCAACTCCTCCAAGCAACCTGTTCCAGTGCCTCACCACTCTCATACTTAAGAACTTTTCCTAATGTCCAATGTAAATCTACCCTGCTCTAGCTTCAAACCATTACCTCTTGTTCTGTCACCACAGGCCCTTGCAAAAAGTCCCTCCCCAGCTCTTCTGTAGCTCCCTTCAGGTACTCTAAGACCACTGTAAGTTCTCCATAGAGCCTTCTCTTCCACAGGCTGAAGAGACCCAACTGCCTCAGCCTGTCCTCATCAAAGAGCTGATTTCTTTGATCATCTTTGTGGCCCTCCTCTGGACTCTCTCCAAGAGATCCATGTCCTTCTGGTGCTGGGGGCCCCAGAGCTAGATGCAGTACTCCAGATAGAGTCTCACAAGAGCAGAGTAGAGGGACAGAATCACCTCCCTTGACCTGCTGGCCACACTTCTTTCGATGCAGCCCAGGATATGGCTGGTATTTTGGGCTGCCAGCTCACATCAAGTGTCTCATCAACCAGCACACCCAAGTCCTTCCCTGAAGGGCTGCTCTCAATCCACTTCTCAGTCTGTATCTGTGCTTAGGACTGCCCTGATTCAGGTGCAGGACTCTGCACTTGGCCTTGTTGAACTTCATAAGTTTGGCTTGGACTCACATTTCAAGCCTGCTGTGATGGTTTGGGTGTTATCCACCCCCCCACTCTTATGAAATCACCCAGACCAGACTCAGCTGAGCTGGAAATGAGAATGAAGCTTTATATTTACAGCTTAGCACAATATATGAGCAGGTATTTACAATATCTACAGCTACATACAGTAATACACAAGTTAAAAAAGTAATACAGAAACACAACACCCCTCCTAGAAAACAGAGCCCCCAGGAGGGGCTCCCAACCACCCTTCCACCCTTCTACCTTATCCCAGACTTTGCCTTATGTTCAAAGTGAGTTTGGAGAATTGGCCAGGGGGGTTAGGAAGCAGATGGATTAGTTACACAGCAAGCTTACGAGTGAAGTAGACATCACCATTGTTTCCTTTTCACAGCCTATAATTCCTCTCACTAAAATATCCTAGTTAGCTTCAAACTAGCACACCTGCCCAGGTTCCTCTGGATGCCATCTCTTCCCTCCAGTGTGTCAACCAGGCCACACGGCTTGGTGCCATCTGCAGACTTGCTGAGGGTGCCCCAATCCCACTGTCTGTGTCACTGACAAAGATGTTAAAACAGAACCAGCCCCAGTATTGACCCCTGAGGGATGCCATTCATCACTGGTCTCCATTTGGACATGGGACCATTGATCACAACTTTGAGAGTGGCCAACTAGCCAATTCCTTATCCACTGAGTGATCCATCCATCAAGTCCTTATCTTTTCAACTTAGATTCCATGTAATGAGAGAAAACACTATAAAGGATGGAACCCAACTTACTATGGAGAAGTAAAATGGACTGCAGTATTACTCTACCAGAATATCCAGTTCAGCAAGACTACTGCCTTCATCCAGCAACATGCAATGCCAAAGTGTTGCTGGATTCAGATCAGCTCCTATGCTGGTGTCACCCTCATTTTCTCAGATGTTTAAAACTTAGTGTGAGTCTGGTGACAAAGTCCTTCTGATCAATTAGAGCAAATGTGTGTGAGGACATATTCCACAGTGATTTGGCATCAGCTGGCTGCCTGCTGCTATTAGTAGGGAGTATATAGGCATGCACTCCTAAGAGCCATGCCAGTGAGAAATTTTTTTCATAGAATCATAGAATTGTTTTGGTTGGAAAAGACTCTAAGATCATCAAGTCCAACTATGAGTCCAACAGCACCATGACCATTAAACCACATCCCCAAGTGCAACATCTACACAGTGTTTGAACACTTTCAAGGATGGTGATTCCACCTCCCTGGGCACTCTGTTTCAATGCCTGACCACTCTTCCAGTAAGATTTTTTTCTTAATATCCAACCTAAACCTTCCCTGTCACAATTTCAGGCCATTTCCTCTCATCCTATCACCTATCTCCTAGAAGAAAAAAGAGATTGACCCCCACCTCACTCCAACCTCGGCCTTCTCTTCTCCACACTAAATAATCCCAGTCCTCCCAGCTACTCCTCACCAGCCCTGTTCTCCAGGCCCTTCACCAGCTTTGTTGCACTTCCCTGGACATGATCCAGCATCTCAATGTCCTTGTTGTAGTGAGGGTCCCAAAACTGAACCCAATGTCTGAAGTGTGGCCTCACCAGAGTATAGGGACATGATTATTTCCCTGGTTCTGCTGGTCACAAGCAAGAATTCTGCCCTCTTTTAAGTTTTTCTTAAGAGATCTCTAAGGTTTGCATTCATGATCAGGAACTTAACCTCACAAATATCAACCAAATCTCAGGCATTCACTTCTGTAGCTTAGTCTCCAAGAATCTCCAAATTTGAGCTCAAGGCCTTGCAAGAGAAGGTCCTCCAAAAGCCATAACCATATGTCTCTCCATATTTGTTCTCTCAGGCATAGGGAAGGCAACTGATGCTTATTAGAAAACAAGATTACAACTCAGTTATCTAAAGTTATGCCATCTCTGAATAGAAAATTTATGGAATAAGCAAATGAAAACCCATTCAGATTTTGTGGATTCTTCATAGATGAGTGCTAAATGGAACTTAAGACAAAGTAAATTATTGGGAAAAAAACACCTAGCATTGTTCTCCTACCACACAAGACTAGGAAGACTTTCTATTAAACACACATTTTTCAGTACTTGCCTTACTACTAAGGAAGTAAGCCTCCAGTCACTTCTCTCTAGCAGTTTGGAACTAGCCCTGTCAATAAAGCAAGGCTCTAAACATTTTGTTTCAGTTCTCAACCTTGACACAGACCACTTGAAGAGATTTAGGAAATGTTCTAATTACAAATGGGAATTAATTGTAGCTGGAAATTCTCTCATTGAGTAGAATTTCATTGGAAAATACTGGCTCATAAAAGTAGTTTCCACAAAACATTTCTGTATATGCAAAGTTCTGCTGTAACACTGAGCATTCCCCTGCCAGCTCACCCAGCAGGAAGGGGATTTTCAGATACATAGCTTTGCTCTGGGGATCTATTTGTGTAATGAGATTTCACAGGATGTCTCTCAGGAGTTGAAGACAGCTGGCTGCTCCATTTCAGCAACAACAGAGAAACAAACCATACTTTCAAGGCTTTCAAGAATGTTATTTTTCTAGAGGTCTCTTCCTGTGGCACATTTCAGAATTTCTATGTTTTTCTCCCAATCAGAATAACTTCCTGAAGCTTCCTGAAGTTCTTGTAGATTTTTCCATAGAGCAGATGTTTGAATTCCCAATAACTCTCTCTTCAGTCTCTTTAGGCGACGCCCAGTTGGCGTAGCTTGTGTCTTATTCCTCACACAATGACTGTCTCCACATCAGCACAGGACTTCTCTCCTGGATCACTGCATCCTTGTTTGTGGAGAAGGTAGGTTTTCTCAGCTGAAGCTTTCTCCACCTTGGCCACTACAGCAGAGACATTTAATACAGCCCTAGGTGTTTCAGTTCCCCCTGTCACAGTTATCTCTCTTCTCCCTCCCTCCATTTGTTATGGTTGATCTGAAAGCACTTCAGGAGACAAGCTGTCTTTCATTGTGTGCTAAACTGTGGCCTCTAGGAAAAGCTACAGTAAATGAAGAGTCCAAGCAGAGCTTCCTAGTTAAGTTCTGCCCGAGTTCATAATTGTAAGGATCAGCTGCAAAGCCAATTCTTAAGCAGAAATACAGCTTAGAAGTGTTGTCAAATAGAGCCACGCAGAGGGACAATGTTTAAAATGCAAAAAGATTTCAGAGCTGTTAGCGATCTTTTGAAATCATTGTCCCTTCCCTGTGCTGTCTACAATGTAGAGGAACAATCCAAGCAGACAAAGGTTCCAAACTAAGGGTGGACTAAACCAGTTAAGGCAAGGAACAGAAGAACTCAAAAAGATGTGGCTCATTCTCCAGCTAGCCAGATAACTAACAGGATAAAAATGTGAAATATTGGCCTTTTGTTTTAAAAATCATACAACAGAATTAAGGCTCAAGAACAACTCCACAATATAATTGCTATGGCAACTTGCAAAGCAGTTTTACAGAGTGGTTCCAGCAGTTCTCTTACTATTAAAATGAATATGCTAAGCATTACAATGTAAAGAAAATTAATGTTTTGTTGTACTAACATTTAAGAGTGTTACAACACACAATGTGACTTTTATTACAGACACATTCATACTTTAGCACTTGGAGCTAATTCATTTAGGGATATGAAACTGGGGAGATGACCTTCCCAGTTACAGGTCCAATCTACAGCTAATTTAGTCTTACCCCACTCACATTTATCAAGTTGTGAATTCAACAGGCAGGGTTTTCTTACTGCCAGTACTTAAAGCCTCACTCTAATGATGGTTTGAAGCCTTCTGTTAAGTTCTTGACTTAACTTCACAGCATGTTTAGTTTAAATAACTTTTCCTGCTTTGATATTTATCCCATCTCTTGTTCTTCCATTTAGAGAAGTGATCACATTCTCTTAGTTTTTCTCACTGCGCACTTACTGAAAACTCATTCTAAGGTGATTTGTCTAATACATGTCTGCTTAAAGGCAGCATTAATGCAATTTTATCAACTTACCATGTTTCAGGAGGCTGTTGATTACAAAAATTACTAAAAAATTGGCTGTAATACTGACTTCACATGATGACGAAATCAACTCATGTTACAAGCTCTAATTTCTGCAGCTGCTTTTATACTAGGATCAGCCAGATGGTTGTACAACTAGCTCACCCAGACCTGATTTACCACGTGCATAGACAGCCGAGGTGGAATAGCAGAAGAGAGAGTGAAAGGGCTGCAATGACCAGTTGGTTGGAATGAGACTATAATTACCTCTTTGAGCAGTAGCCTTTCTTTCTGCCAGCTTAAGCAGTTTGTGGAATTACAAAATTAGTTTGCAAGCTGGAGACATTTACGTACTTCAAGAAGCCACCGTAGTTTTGCATGAGCATAACAGCTTAACAGCCTGACTGCATACTTTGGAAGAAGAATGTCCTTCTGGCAGTCACTGCTGGTAACCAGAAAACCTGTCCATCTGATAACTTATCCAGTTATCCACTGTCTCTGACACATTAATTACCCAAAGTCAATGTCCAGGTTTCAGTGCACAACTGGGGATTCCAATTCATATACTCAGACTGATTAGCTGGCATGAATCCCATTAGTCCTACTGCCAAGGTTACCTCAGTGATGCTCACTGTGGCTCATTCAAAAAATTACCTTAATCTATATCAACATCATCTTATTCAGAAATCAGACATTAAAGACTGAAAAGCTCTCAGGTCTACAATTTAAATGGCCACCTTAAACTGTCACAGGCTTTGATCCCTCAGTGGCTGCAGAGTGTGCATGATCTGAAAAATAACACTAATGCAACACTAATGCTGCCCCTGCACAGCTCCTTGCAGAATTAGATATGAAACAGTCCAAGAAAAAAGAAAGGGCCACACTTTAATTTCATTAAAAATTAAGCACCACAACAGAACCAACAGCAAAACAGCATTAACTGAAGGCAGCACTTCTGAGCAGCTGAGGAAGTTAAGTTTTCACTGAAGGAGGTTCGTTTGAATGTTTGTGTGCATACCCATACGCTTTATATTGATGCACACACATAAATACAAAAGTTGACTTTGTATTACACCACAATTTCATTATATTGCAAACTTCAAAGAATACAACCTCCTGAAAATTCAGGAAAGCTGCATCGTGCCTGTAGTTTTAAATTGCATCAGGTAGGCACATATTTACTACTCACAGTCATTAAAACCTATTCTGTAACTGCCTCAGTAATAGAATTCTTAGGGAAGGGGTAAGACTTGCATTATATTATTATAGTACATTACAAACTGCAAATATAGCTAATTCTCTGCTTCGGTAACAGGTTAAAATTACATAAAAATAGAAGCCTGTAAAATAAGAAAACTCATAAAATAAAATGAAATACTGCAAGCACTAAGTTTTAAAGAAATGTCATGAGAAACCCTTGGAACAGTTGCCCTAGACTTGGAGAACTCCTGTCTTAGCTGTGTAGTACAGAGCCACAGAATATTAGACGTTGGAAGGGACCTCTAGAGATGATCATCAAGTCCAACCTCTCTGCCAAAGCAGGATCACATAGGGTAGTCCACACAGGAATACATCCAGGTGGCCTTTGAAATTCTTCAGAGAAGGAGACTCCACAAACCTCTCTGGGCATCCTGTTTCAGTGCTCTGTCACCTTCACTGTAAAGAAGTTTCTCTTCACACCTTCTATGTTCAAGTTTATAGCCATTGTTCCTTGTCTTACTACTTCACACCACCGAAAAGAGATTGGCCCCATCCACTTGACACCCAGACCTCAGGTATTTATAGACATTGATGAGATCTCCTCTCAGGCACTGATTTGCTAAAGAGCTGAGGTGAACTGAGAGCTGCACATTAAAAGTAATACAGAAATAGGATAATTCTAAAATTACAGTACCTGCCATTGAAACAGAACTTGGTGAACTCACCAGAGCCCTTGTCTGCTTAAAGAAACTGAGTGTGTTTCAGCTGCTATTCTGTGGCAGCTGTTTGAAGAAATTAACAGAATATGTTTAATGTGACCTATTTGTAACACACTGACATTGTTAGAAGTAAACTTTCTATTTATTTCTAATAACAAGCACAAAACTAAAAGTCAGTGCAAGTCTCACTGTTCACTTTGGCAAAAATGGGCTTGCACTCGACCTCTCAAACAGAGCACAAAGGTTTTTTTAAGCCGAGATTGACAAAAGGAGCTAGAAAAGGAGCTAGGAGAGCTCTTTTGTTTTTAAAATTTTCTTTCCAGCAGACTGTTTAACACCTTTGGAGACCTCTGCCTTCGGTGGCATTTTAAATGGTCTAGCTGAGGATGTCCCTGCTCACTGCAGGGGAGTCGGGCTAGATGACCTTGAGAGCGGCTTGTCAACCTGGGTGACTCTCTGATTCACCTGGAGACAGAGAGCGTACATTTGTTGCGAAAGAGGTAGGACCTGATTAGCTCTGCTCAGTGTAAGACAAGCAAGGAGTTCTCTAAAAGCAAGTTCTTTGCTTTTCACACGCTACCATCTCCCAGGTTTTGCCAGCAGGTGGCAAGATGACAGCCACGGGATAGTGCTAAGTAGTGCGACTCACGAAGCCATCAAGAAAGCGCCACAGCTCCTTAAATGCCGATGCCTCGGTGGCACACTGCATTTTCTAGAGCTGCAAAACGCTGAGAAGCTGGAATGAATTAGCATTCCACACAGCTCTTTAAACCAGCTCATAGAATGACTGACAAGAGCATGCAAGGACTTTGTGCTGCAGTTGAAGTGACATGCTACTCTGTCCTCCTACACAATCCCAGCAGTACTCAGCACTACTTGGTTCTAGAAAAACGTAATGAATGAGCAAAATGAAAAGGAGCAGACCCTGCTCCTTTTCATGCTAGCGAAGCCTAAGACAGTAAATAACCTAAATATATAGTCTAAGACAATAAATAACCTAAAAATAACCCAAAGTCAGAGCCAACATTCACTTGCACTGAGATAAATGGGGCATTGAAGGAAGCTCAGTTACACAAATGAAACAAAGTACATGGAAACAGGTGATGAAACAGGTGACAAATCAGAAGCCAAGTGCAAGGTAAAGGAAAAAAATACCAGAGTCCCTGCAAAGCTTCTCTAACTCTAAATGTGAGATTTACATGAAGCCCACAACTATGAGAGAGGCGCTCCAGTTTGAAGCACACCACAAGGAAGGACTTTCTGTAATTGTAGAGGAGAGTGTCTTTTTCAAAAGAATATTTTAACTCATGCCTTCAAAGCCATTCCAAAGAGGACTATGCTCTTATTTGTTACTACACCAAAAGATCATCAGACAGGGACAGATAAGTCCCAATATTGTACAGCAGTGTGACACCATTTCCTAATTAAACTATTGGAACAAAGCAGTCATGAACATGGAATGATTCCAGACTCACACTGTTCATTTGTGCTTCCCTAGCCACAGCAAGTAAGGATTACCTAGATTCATGTACTTCACCAATTGAACACAGCAAAGGTTTTCAATGCTGACATTTAAAATCCCCATAGGTGCACATATACACACCTTATAAAATAGAGAAACTGCTTCTCTCCTTCCAAGCTCACCCAGTGCCTTTCATTAACACACCATGCACAATGCTTACAGTCCTCTGGAGTGATTCCAGCCGGTGGCATCTCAGCAGCCTTCCTAAGGTCATGGGTCAGTTCTCTAAAGCACACCTTTACTGACTGTGGACATAATACACAAAGCATGTTCAAGAACACAGTATTAAATACACTTGGTCTTCATGCAAAATCAGTGTATTATATTCAAAGCTTTCCACACCTCAAGTTACCTCAGCTTTCACATTGTGAAGCAAAGCAATCCTCCACAAACGCATCACACCACTTGTCCTGCTGCCTTGGACAGCACTTGCTACTTCCTCTGCACAGCCAGGTCTTGAGTGTCCATAGTCGCACCGCACTGACTCAAACACCTACAGTCACTGGGAAAAACAGATATGTCAGAATCAAAGTCCTAACTACTTCTACATGTTCTTATATACTTCTAAACAAATTTAAGCTCAAATTCTAGCTTTTCCAAACCTCTCCTGCTGGCATTCCCTCTGACTTAGGTGAAAGTTTCTGGACTGATAATTGGTATTTAGTTCAGTCTATCTTTGGTTCCCAAAGTTCAGTGGCTGCAAGTGACTTCTCAATCACACATATCCAGTATGTACAGACTAAGTTTCCTTTTACTTTAATAGATACTCCATTTATATCAATGTGCTAGAAGTAAAAGTATTCTGCATGTGCAGAGAGGCATTTATTGAAAACAGACAAGACTTATTTAATAAGTTCCCTTTTATCCACCCATGTTGGCTTCATGATCCATACTATAATGTAACACTTAAATATAATTTGATTTCCAGAGATGAACCTCTTGGTCCCTCTGATGTTCTGTACAAGAACAGCAAGAAAAAGCAAGCTGATGACATCAATATTAAACAATTTTTCCACTAGTAAAAAATGGAGCATAAGATCTCTGCTCTTGTGAGACTCCACCTTGAATACTGTGCTCAGTTCTGGCATCCCCATCATAAGAAGGGCATGGAACTATTGAAGTGAGTCGAGAGGAAGGTCACAAAGATGATCCAAGGGCTGGAGCACCTCTCCTACAAGAACAGCTGAGGGAGCTGGGGTTGTTCACCTTGGGGAGAAGACTCTAGGGGATGCTTGCAGCTGCCTTCCAATACCTGAAGGGATCCTACAGGAAAGATGCAGGGGGACTTTCATAAGGGTGTCTAGTGACAGGACAAGGTGCAATGGGAGAGTAAGCTGAGGGAGAGTAGGTTTAGACTGGATCTTTGGAAGAAGTTCTTCAGTACAAAGGTGGTGAGTCTTTGGAATAGTTGCTCAGAGAACTTGTGGATGCCCCCTCCCTGGAGGTGTTCAAGGCCAGGTTGGAGTAAATGATCTCTAAGGTCCTTCCACCTAAGCCATTCTATGATGATGATCTATCTACCCAAACACATTTAACAGGTGAATAATCATTAACATATAATGTTCCCTTCAGTCAAGATCATCAAGAAACTGAAGTATCATTGTATTTTAGAAAGAATCTTGAACATGCATTCTGTTCACCAAAGCATTTAAATACAATTAATAAGTATTATCTTTCCAAGTCACCAATGTTTGTTACTCAATTAAAGCTGAATCTCAGCTTCACACTGCAGGGAAAAAGCAACTGTTTCTGTGGCTTTGGCACAACACAGCTTTCTAGCTGCAAACAAAATGAAAACATCTTGGCTTGTAGCACTCCTTTCAGCCAACACTTTAACCAGAGTCTCTAGATTATGATCAAACTTCTAACTGAAGCAAAAAATGTTAACTCCTATCTACAGGAAAAGGAGACAAGTCAACAAAATCTTAACCTTCCATTGTTCACTGCCAGAGATTAATTTCACCTTCTCAGCTATATATATTACAAAATAATTGATTCCAGCTATTTACAATACCAATCTAAAGCAAAATGCTGGTATGCTAGAAGGCCAGGCTTTAAAAACAATAAGCAAGTGTAAGTGGATTTACATAGATCCAAAAATATCCAGCTGAAGCTTTACTTTGTTCAGTGATGCTATTTGCAAATACCTGGAATTTCAGGTAGCAACATTCCTGTTTTGCTCACCACAGCTTTGCTCACAAAGGGCTGGGTTTTTGCACAGCACACAATCATAGGCTTAGCTGAAATTTCTTTTTATTCTGAGCAGTGATTTGATCAGTCTTTGTAGAGTCCTCTCTGAGGACTCCCTGGCACTTGACTCTTAATAGGTCCAATTCTATTCTTGTTCCTAAAGGTTAGGTCTAATCAAGCTCCAGAGAAAGTAACAGAACCTTTTTTGGTGACCTTTCTTACCTTCTTTAACATATGAGGAATTTTTGTTTCTGGTTTTGCAAAGAATAAATGTCTGTACATGACTTTACTTGCCTCCTACACCTTACCATATGGAAGAAGGAATAACTATGATGTGATCCTAGTGATCCATGAGAGAATGGTGAATCATAATGGCTTCAACAACTGTTCAGCAAACCAGACCTGAATGACCTAGGTACGCTTTTCAAGTTTCAAAGCTTAGCGCTAGAAACGTGCGCAGAAATGCCAAGAGGTCAGGCCTGTTGGGACAGATAGACTGAAACTCAATCTATATTCCAAAGAGCTAACAAACCTCTCTTCATTTGTCTGTTCAGAAACAGCCCAACAAGTTTCTATTGCAGGTCTCAGTAATGGAGACAGGGGTGCATGATTCTGATCCCTGCTCTAATGGTCAGTCTATGAAGTCCTTCTGAAGCCAGTAAAGAAGCCCTCAAAACTGTTTGCAGTCAGCAAATAAGCCAACTAATTTTAGTTAAGCATTCAACACAGAAGTCTCTCCTAGAATTTTTTTATATACAACTCTCAAGATTCTCTGGCTATTCTGCCATTTAAGAAAGAGGGGGAGAAAAAAAAAAAAAGCAAAGGAACAAAACCCCAGCAATGCAAACCATACAGCTGGTGATCCTGAGAGTGAAAGACTCACACTCAACTGATAGTGATGTAAACTCCTTATGCCAGATTAAGCACAGCAGAAAACACAAATGCACATAATTAAAATCTGATGTTTGCTTTTTTCCTCCAAACACAAATGCAGTATTTGTGTTTGAGCACTGGCAGTAACAACTGTGAACAGGCTATTAATGTCTGATTTTAAAATGCTTGTGGCAGGATCCTGTCTAGAGGAACAGAAATAAAAATGTATTCAGACAAAACAACAGTGAGAAGTGCATTAAGAAAATTAAAAGCAGTGATTACAGAAGATTACATTCTTCTCCTGAAGTTATTCACATACAGCTTTGCTTAAAATGGACCCAAACACTGCCATTCTCAATAAAGCCTAAGTTCCTGAGAGGATATATTTTTTAAGGGATATCAAATTCTTTCTCCCCTTAAATAAAACAAGACAGCTCAGTACCATTTCTGTTTAAGCTGAAAAACGTTCAGGGAAAATGAGCACTCTGATACTAGAAGTGCTAAGGAGTCTAGCTGCATTAATGGCTCCATTTATTAACTTGGGTTTAAGAATTATCATCTTTAGAAACAGATTACTCAACTGAGGCTTCTCAGTTTCAGGAAGGGATGAAATGAAATGAAAAGTGCCAGCAGTCAGAGAAGCAGCTGGCACCAAACTGATATGAGGTATCCATTTGCTATAGACTCTTTTAAGCTCATCTCTGGCTCAAAATCAACATCTAGAGGTGCATCCTTTCATTGGCTATTGAAGGAATGTAGCTGGCTGTTACAAGTAGCCAAAGTAGGACAACTATCCATCTGTCGGCTTGCAGGGACATTCTGCAGTGTTTGCTAATGCCACATATAACCAGTCCCACCAATTGGTCCTTTTAGGCAGACAGGCACATTGAAACATCCTGGTGATACCTGCTTCAAGCTAACGATGTGTTCCATGAGCACCACAGCTACTGAAGTTTATGCCCTTGGTTCTTGACTTTCCTATCAAAGCAAGTTCAGCCTGTCAGTAAACCTCACACTTACTCTGTGAACTGGGCCAAGACAGACAGCACATGCAGAGCTATCCCATAGTGAATTTTCAGCCTACTCTTTTCAAACACTAATTCTCCCCAGCCTCCCTTCAGCAGAGGCACTAGTATGAGTCACCTGAACCCATTCGGCAGTTTTCCAAGTACTCCCTGACTATTTGCTCTGCAACTCCTACATTGAAGGCAGCCAATAGGAATACTGGCAAGGACTGACAGACAGACAGGTTGCATGATTAAACAGCCAATTTCCACAGGAAAGCAGCACAAGAGAATAAAGGTGTTTTAAACAGCAGCAGTAGTTATGAGTTCTTTATTCACCCTTATTTTTTCAGCAATTAAAAAAAAAACAGAAACTAAATCACGTATCCTTTTATTTTTGTAGCTTCTCAACACATCTGATAGAAAAAGAGCATGGATTTATTTTTCATGCTGAAAAGCTTTTATTCTCACTTTCACACAACTTGGTAAACTGTCGAGAGAGTAATTTATTCTCCCCTGTGCTCTCCTGAATATCCACATGCACACAAAAGATGGATGCTGGCAGGCGGAGCCGCCAGTAGGAATTTCAGCAGAAGTAAATTGTTTGGCACTTATAACGGAGCATAATAGGTGTGATTTCATTCGAACTGTTGCCACTAGTAGGCTAATAAAAGTACAAGCCAAGACCTAGCCATCCATCACTCTGCAGCCTTGGGAAATATCTCTGTGCAGAGAAGTCCTTTGAGTGTTACTGCAGCAAAGAGAAGGGTGAGCCAGGCAGGCCTGGTATTTGCTCTCAGCCTTGAGAGGCTCAACTGCATACCCACTGCAAAGGACTTTCCTGGCAGTGTTTAACAGGTGTGCTCACAGCTATTCCAGCCCCCTGCCAAAATGCAAAGCAGTAATTCCAATGAACAATGCTTAAAAGGAAATTTGGATAAAAACCACAGCACACAGGTATGGTGTACGCACAGCATGTTAGCTGGGCAGAAGTGTACTTTTCAGGAGACCACTGAGGTACCAGGAAATATTAGAGCTGCTCTCTATGAACAGATAGAAATTCACATGATACTGTTGTCACATCACCAGGCAGTTGTTCTTCACCTAGAATTCCAATGAATCATCTATCAAAATGCTTTAATTTAAATGGCATGATTAAACCAAACTACACCATCTTTTCCTGGTCTGAGAAAATCATAGAATTGCATAACGTTAGGGGTTGGAAAGGACTTCCAGAGATCGAGTCCAACTCCTCTACAGTGCAGGGTGACTTAGAGCAGGTCACACAGAAGGTGTCCAGGTAGATTTTGAAAATCTTCAGGGGAGACTCTACAACCTCTCTAGGCAGCCCATTCCAGAGCTCCAGTACCCTCACAATAAAAATAGTGTTTTGTGTGTCCCCCATCCCCCCCCCCGCCCCCCCGGAAACTCAATGTGATTTAGTTTATGTTTGTTGTACCTCATCCCTGGGTATCCCTGAAAAGATAGCCAAAAAGTCAGCTTCACCCTCCTGTCAGCCACCCTTCAGGTGTTGGTAGACACTGATAAGGTCCCCACACTCAGCCTTCTCATTTCAAATCCATACAACCAGAATTATATTCTATTGTGTTAGTCATGTGTGCTCCGATGATGGCACAGGATAAGTATACAAGCCACAGAGGCAATAAAACACAGCAGATTGCAGAAAAAGTGCTTGTTTGTAATAAATATTACTTTTTTAGCAGTACTCTTTCTACTTAGAGACTGCAGATCTACTTGTATCTGACAGATGAAGCTAATTAATCACAGAAAACAGCCACAAAAGTCTATAAGGGACCTCAGGGAGACTAAAGTAGTGATTAAAGGACTGGGACACCTCTCATGAGGAAATGCTGAGAGAATTGTGTCTTTTTTGTTTGGAAGAGAGAAGATCAAGGGGTTGCTTTCATAAATGCTTATAAATATGCAAAAGGTGAGCAACAGAAGGATGGTACCAGCCTTTTTTCAGTGGTGCCCAGGACCAGGACTGGACAAGCTTGAAAATAGGAAGCTCCATCTAAACATGAGGAGGAACTTTACACTGAGGGTGACAGCACTGGAATAGGCTGCTTAGAGAGGTCGTGAAGACTCCATCTCTGGAGACATTCAAAACCTGCCTCAATGTACTCCTGGGCAACCTTTTCTAGGTGAACCTGCCTTGGTAGAGGGATTGGACTCAATCACAGAATATATTTGGTTGGAAGAGACCTTAAAGATCATCCAGTCCAACCTTCAGCACAGACAAGTCAACACTAAACCATGGCTCTAAGCACTAGGTCCAGGGATGCTTAAACTCTGCTTAAACACCTCCAGGGATGTCCACTCTACCACTGCCCTGGACAGACCATTCCAATATTTGAAAACCCTTTCAGTGGAGAAATATTCCCTAATATCAACCTAAACTTCCCCTGGCACAGCTTCTATCCACTTCCTCTAGACCTGCTGCTTGCCACTAGAGAGACTCGATCTCCAGAGGTCCCCCTCAAACCCTACCATTCTGTGATTGTGTAATAAGCCATCAGCTCACTTCAGAGGAATTAATCTCAACGTGTCTTCTTTCATCACTGCTATCAAACACAATGCACATTCCTTCTGCCAGAGTCCCTGAGATGCATGAGTAGACTTCTGCAGTCATTAAAAAAACACCAAAATACTCTGCACTTTGCCTTCCTGCCCAGCTTACAGTAGTCAGTAAAAGTGAGCAGTAACCTGAACAACACAGACATGCAGGACAGCTGCAGAGAGCATAGCAAGAAAACACCTGTAAAGAACACAAAACCAGCAAATGGGACCAACCAGAAGGCTGTCAAAGGCTCCTGAAAATACATTGTGTGATATTTGTAAGGATTGATGCACTCAGGTTTATCAAAGATGCCTATATATTGCAGTAGCCACATGGCAAATATCAGAGGAAATCTCAGAGCAGTCACTCTGCCATTAACATTTACAATGTGCCATGCAGGACTTCTTAAAAGCAAGACACGTTGGTGCTTTCTATTTTTAAGTGAGGAAAACACATTCCACACACCATTATTTTCTTACTTTAACTAAAGGACAGCCTGTTTCATTACTTTGCTAGCTATGGCTAATAGACAGACTAATTTTCACACCCTCCCATAAGGCTCATGCAGCATTTGGGATGAAGAGGAAAGCCTGCATACCACCTGACATACTAGTTTTAATTATCTGGTATCAGTTGCACAATCAATGTACAACATAAGGATTTCTGGGCAGAAACACCAGCATCACCTTTGGTTACATAAATCATTGTCACTACAACATTAATAGTGTCTGTAAATGCTCCTGGATAATATTCTTACCGGGAGAAATCAGGAAAGAATGTAGGCAAAAAGAAGGCAA
The DNA here is from genome assembly GCF_015220805.1 of Pogoniulus pusillus. Classification (NCBI taxonomy): domain Eukaryota; kingdom Metazoa; phylum Chordata; class Aves; order Piciformes; family Lybiidae; genus Pogoniulus; species Pogoniulus pusillus. The sequence goes on along the minus strand of NC_087265.1, from coordinate 25,927,243 downwards.
GAGCACTTTTCCTCCCCCCAAGCTACTAATTATTCACATTTCTCAAAAACTATTCTTAAAATAGAAACTTTTATTCTCCTAACCATTTCTCTTGGATGGATGCTTACTACTTAATCAGATAGGAATCACAACAGAGCTCTGTGTCAGCAACCTTAGCAGTCAAGTTCTCAGTAATTAGATCTGGCCTGCATCAGGAACAGTGTGGCCAGTAGGACAAGAGAGGTTATTCTTCCCCTGTACTCAGCGCTGGTCAGGCCACACCTTGAGTACTGTGTCCATTTCTGGGCCCCTCAATTCAAGAGAGATGTTGAGGTGCTGGAACGTGTCCAGAGAAGGACAACAAAGCTGGTGAGGGGCCTGGAACACAAACCCTATGAGGAGAGGCTGAGGGAGCTAGGGTTGTTTAGCCTGGAGGAGGCTCAGGGAGCTGGGGTTGTTTAGCCTGGAGAAGAGGAGGCTGAGGGGGGACCTCATTACTGTCTACAACTACCTGAAGGGACACTGTAGTCAGGTGGGGGGTGGCCTCTTCTCCCAGGCAACCAGCAATAAAACAAGGGGACACAGCCTCAAGTTGTGCCGGGGTAGGTATAGGCTGGATGTTAGGAGTAAGTTCTTGACAGAGAGAGTGATTGGCATTGGAATGGGCTGCCCAGGGAGGTGGTGGAGGCACCGTCCCTGGAGGTGTTCAAGAAAAGACTGGATGAGGCACTTGGTGCCATAGTCTAGTTGAGTGGATAGGGCTGGGTGATAGGTTGGACTGGATGATCTTGGAGGTCTCTTCCAACCTGGTTGATTCTACGATTCTATGATTTTTAGAGCACAGATATGATATTGTTCTATATTTTTGTGGGCAAATTTTCCCCATTACATAGGAGAAAAACAGACCACTTGTGGTTTTCTCCTTATGCTCACACATTTAGCAGGTCCTACTTTAGTAAGAAATACTTTAGTATTTCTTTAATACAGGCCCTAACGGTGAAAAGAAGTGACAGGGTTTCATTAGCCCTTCTAATTAAAAGTTTAAGTGTCAGTGCGGACCAGAGCTCTTCAAAATTGGATTAAGAAAATCTGTCTCCATGAACTGAAGGAAACAATTGTATGAGGGAGCTACAGACTTTTTCCTTAATTGTGAAAGTTTCCATTGAAATTACAGCTTCAAGGCATGCTCACAGAAAAAAAAAAATAATCTAGAAAACATTCTACAACTATACCCAAAAACCCCAAACCAGAAGGAGAATGAGGATTTGCTTGGTGAAATTCCAAAATGAACACCTGAATGTTTCTGGCTGGCCCCAGGCACAGCGAGCTGTACTCCCAACAAATGCAGGTGCCTCATAAGAATTTTGGGAACTTTGACCCTAACTTTTTTGCTAAATGAATATTCTTTCCATACAAAGCCCCACTAACTCCAGTGTGACCTCACCTTCCTGCAGGCAACACTGCACCACAGACAGTGCAAAAGCAAGGATGAAACGTTTACTTGAGATCTTTACTATTTACCTTTATTACTGCCCCTGCAAAGTCAAGCTAAGTATCCTTCCGAATATACGACAGAGTTGGACCTTCACTTTTTGATTTCTAGGTAGCATGTTAAATAATGCCATTTTTCAGAAAAATCAAGCTTCTGGTTTAGCTGCCTGACTTGAGCAGTTAATTCAAACATCCATTTTTACCTTTTTTAAATCAAATAACTTGAAATTTTATTAGAAAGTGTTGTGAGTTCTTACACTCGACCTACTCTGGGGCTGTTCCAGGTGGGTATTTGGAGTCTCTTATCTTGGTGGCTGCACAGAGTAAACAGTGAGATTTCCTAGATGATGCAGGAAAGTGACAAACGTAATATATGGGATAAATCTACAAGGCAACAGGCAGTGTGCCCTTGTGGCAAAGGTAGCCAACAGCACCCTGGGCTGCGCTAGAAAAAGCCTCAGCAGCTGAGGTCAAAGGAAGTGGTGCTTCCTCCCTGCTCAGACGTGGAGACGCTGTGTCCAGCTCTGAACTTTCCTCTACAAAGGACATGGACATACTGGAGCAAGTCCAACGAAAAGCTATCAACATGACTAAGAGGCAGAAACATCTGTTATACAAGGAGAGGTGAGGAGCTGGGACTACATAGCCTAAAGAAGAGAGTGCTACCAGTGGATGTAAACACCTGATGAGGTAAGTAAAGACAACAGACTCTTGTCAGTGGTGTCCAAGTGGCAGGACATGAACCAACATGTGAAATACAGGGAAATGTTTAAGCATCAATAACACATCTTTCTTCCTGTGAAGGTGATCAAACACTGGAACAGGATGCTCAAAAGCCCAGCTAGACATGGTCCTTAACAACCTGCTCTAGGAGACTCTGTTTTGAGAGCTGATTAGTTGGTTTAGACCATCTCCAGAAGCATCTTCTAGCCTCAGCCATTCCGTGGTTCTAGGTTGCTCTGAGTTTTTAACTGCTGAGAGCATATGCAAAAATTCCCAGACTATCCTCAAAACAGGCTTTGAAATTGACCACTAGCTCTACAATAAAGGTATTAGAAATATTGCCTGTATCAGCCAGCTGCTAAACAAATGAAAGTACTGCTGAAATAGATGTCTGGTATCGGCTTCCAAGACACAAAAGCAAATATAATCAGACAGCTGTTCCAAGACAGATTTTCAGAGCCACACTGCAGAGCACCATCTTCTGGTAACAGAAAGTTGGATTATTTGTTCTATCAGGCTTTGAGACAAAAAGCCCTAACCATAGCAAAAACAATTTTCATACAGGAAAGTAATAATGGAAAGTTTAAAATTAAGCTATTTAAAATAAACATCTATAAAACACAGCAAGATTTTATTAACCTCTACTATCTCTAGAAGCAAAGTGAAAAAATATCCTCTAAAATGCCTTACTGCTTTCATTAAGAGGGCAGGCATCAACTTTGTTCTGATTTCTGCAAGCAATGAAATACACACACAGCTCACATAACAAACATGGAAATCTCCACTGATGTATCACAGCACAATGTTCTTCTGGGCTTTTATGTGGACCTTCAATGAGAGGGTACAGGTCTGCTTTCTGGAAGAGCTTTTGGGTGACCTTAAGGATATGGTAACTAATTGCTATTGAGCTTGCTCTGGCATGAGCCCAAAGACTTACCCATGAGAAATACAGGTGTGCCAAGCAGACCATGAACACATTGCTGCTCAGATTCAATCTTCATGAGCAGGCTGTACAAAACCACACTGAGTAGAATTTACACTTGGAAAGTAATTTTGAGGTACTTTGCTTGTGCTTATCTTGCTAGATTGACAAATAACCTGAGTGTATTTCACAGGTTGGATTTGCCATCAAAAAGAAATCAGTTAATACTTCCAAATACTTTGATGCAAGTTACTTGATTGTGCAATCATCGTTTAACTGTTCTCTTCTACAGCTGACTCAATTGGTAACAGTCAGACACAGTATCTGTCAGTTTGCCAGGTTTGCATACAAGCAGTTTTAACTAGACTATGAAAACAGAAAAACACAATGGGGCCTTGCGGCCAAGAGGGCCAATGGAATCCTGAGGCACATTATTAAGAGTGCGACCAGCAGGTCACAGGAGGTTCTCCTCCCTATCTACTCTGTCCTTGTGGGGCCACATCTGGAGTTACACATTTAGCGCTGGGCTCATCAGTTCAAGAACGACAGAAATTTCCTGGAGACAGCCCAACTGAGAACTATGAGGATGATTAAGGGACTGGAATATCTCCCTAATGAAGAAAGGCTGAAGGACCTGGGGCTGTTTAGTCTGAAGAAGAGCAGACTGATAATTGATCTTAAGAATGCTTACAAATACCTGAAGAGTAGCTGTCAAGGAGAAAGGGCCATGCTGTTTTCAGTGGTGCCCTGTGATAGAGTGAGGGGCAACAGGTATAAACCAGGACACAGGATTTTTTCCTGCAACATGACAGAACATTTCTTACAGTGAAGGTGCCAGAGTACTGGAACAAGCTGTCCAGAACGGCTGCAGAGTTTTCTTTTCTGGAGATTCCAAGCAGCTATTGAGATCCCATGTGGTCTGCATGAGGTACTCCAGGTTGAGGTCAGACTCACTCACCAGAGGTCCCTTCGAACCTTGCTGTGGAGCCAGGGAATTAACATGGCCAAGTTGAGAATATATATAAAAATAGAACTATTTTATTTGCCTGAAACCTGCCTCCAAAACGATATACAGAACTTAATTTAGTTTTAATTAGCAGATTCAGATTGAGAAGATCTCACAAGGATACCATAAATTTGACTATTTTAGAAGTCAGATGGAAAAGGCTAAGCTACTAAACATAGCATTCCATACTATTAATCAGGCTCAGCCAAAAGTTTACTCAGAGGTAAGACTGTCAGAGACAAGGGGCGGTCTAGATGCCTGTCCCCTCGCTCTCTGTCAAAGGACACCCGAGGCTCGTTAAGGCCTATCAAGTTCGCATAAAGGAGGTGCTTATGGTGGGAAGCTGCCCAAAGCAGGGATGGTCCTGCCCCTCAGGAGCTTGTCCTTGGAGCACCAGGGGACTCTTTCTGCAGGAACTATCCAGGTGGGGGAGAACTCTGACCCAGGGGCCCCAAGGCAGGAAGCACCCCAATACTTGTTCCCTTCCTAGACAAAGAGCTGAGTTACCACTTCCTAGGCGCAAAGACTACAACCGATCCCCAGCCCGATTCCAGCGCGGCGCTGCACGGGCACCCCTCCGGCCGAAAGGGCCTTTTGTTCCCGCCCTTCATGCCTGCAGGGCAGAGGAGGAAACAGGGTTTTTGCACCTTTTCTCTACCATTCAAACCATAGAGGGAGAGGAATTTTGGGGTACCCAGGGCTCCAGGACATCCCTACCATTTATGAATTAAGACATCTAATAAGAAAATTCTAGACAAATCAAAAAGGAATGCTAATTAAGACTACAGGAAAGGCTGCTTTCTTGCTCTACTTACCATACAAAAAACAAAGTTCCTCACATGACTACATGTATAACTGATGCATTTTTTTTAAAAGTACCACCCATGGCTTCAGGAAACCAAACGAATCCACATACCTTTGTATTTTGAGATTAACTGCTCTACATATAGTGTAAGACACTCCACAGCACTGCAGCTGTGCAACAGCTGCACTCTGGGGCTTTATTGCTCTGCAAAGTCTTCTGCACTCACTGCTGAATGCAGAGGCAGCTGCCGACCTGGCTTTTGGCAGGATCCACCTGCTCAGCACCATTTTCAGGAGAAAAGAGTGCAGAACAAACAATAGCTGGACACTGCTACCTGAACTTTACTCGGGCGAGAGCAAGGTGAGGGCCCACGAGGACGCCTACCGTGCCTAAGGTCAGGAGCCTGCAGACCCACCCAACCACCACACCAAACCCTGCCAAAAGGCCTCCATTCGCTTCCCGCCATGCGCCCTTTAAAGATTCCCGTGACGCCATGGCCGCGGGGGCGGACGACCGTAGTCCCTCCCCCAGTGCGCTGATAGCAGCCGCTGACTGGTGGGGCCCGAGGGGCAGCCCGGGCGCAGGCCCAGTGTGGCCTGGGCAGAGGTGGCCGATGAGACGCGGGGCTCTGTTGCTCTCATGAGCAGGCGTTGCTCGCCCGCTGCTGCCGCGCTCTTGCGGGGGCTTGTTGGCCCCGCTGTTCTCTGCCTCGGTAGGAGTATGAATCTCTGTGGGGCACCGGCTGCTTGTGCTGCGGGGCCTGCGGACGGCAATAGCGGTGGTGGCGGCGGTGTGGGCTTCTCCTCAGCGCGGCTGAGTCCGCCGTGGCTGCGGCTGCCGGAGGTACCGGGCGCAGAGCCGCACCGAGCTAACGAGCTGCTACTGCTGCTACCGCCGCCGGTCCCGCGCGGCGTGACCTTGCCGCAGCATCATGTTGTCTATTTCCCGGGAGACGTGCAGGTAACGGCTGGGAGGTCTTGGCGGGGGCATTGGGGAGTGGGAATGGTTCAGGCGGCTGAGGGGCTGGGGGGGGGGCATTGGCGAGTGGGAGTGGTCTAGGCGGCTGAGGGGCTGGGGGATCCTGGAGGCAGCCACTGAGGCGTGTGGAGGGAGCGTGAGCGTGGCCAAGCTGCTGGGTCTGCCTTGGCGGGTTAGAGTTGCTCCCTGGGACGGACTCTTGGATGCGTTCTACCCGCCGCCATAGGTAAATGTGGCGGGAATAGGCCGAGCCGCAAAGCAGCTGCGGTTACTGAGCCTTCTGTAGTACTGCCTGCGGGCCGGTATCCGGCGTGGCGGTGAGGCCTGGGGTGAGAGCGGCGGCGGAGGGAAGGCCGTGACACCCTGAGTTGGCATGCTGCTCTGGCCAGGCTGAGCACCGCAGCGCTGGGCAGCTGTGAGGGCAGCCCGGGCACCGTCCTGTGGGTGTTCGCAGACTCCGAGGCTTGCCTGGCCTGAAGGAAGGAGGCAGGAGTTGTCTCAGAACGCGCTCTGGAGTGTTGTCCCTAGACATGGTTTAATAGCCATAGTGGTGTTAGGTCGGCAGTTGGACTCGGTAAGCTTAGAGGTCTTTTTCCAGCTGAGACAGTTTTGTGATTCTGTGTGGCCAGCCTCTGTGACATGACCAGCTTTGGTGCTCGGGGTGGCCAGCCAGTTTCACCAGTGGGGAACTCTCCAAAGTTCAGGTAAAGCCTTTTGTCAAAGGGAAAGGCTTCCCTTTTTTGTTGGGTAGGGATGCGGAACTTTTGTTGGATGTATTGAGGAGTCCTAAGAAAGTCTTTCTGATTACCCTCTCTGGATATGACTTTATTACTCTTTAGCAAGATTAATTAGTATTCTTTGCCAGTATGAATTCAGAGGTGAGGATCATTCATGACACGGGGGTTTATTTTTTCCCACCTGTGCTCCATATGGATGTGAATAGGAGCAATGTAAGACTCCCTGAACAAGAGGAACTATTTTTTTCTGTATAGAAGAAATCTTCCTACAAAGTTTGCTACCTGTTGTTGGTTTGCAATGTGGTAATCGGCATTTGTGCAGATGGGTGCCTGTCTCTCTGTGGGTTACAGCCGTTTGCTAACAATGTAAGTACACCAGGCTGAGACGAAGGCTTCTCACAGTGCAGTAATGCATCTTTTCTCTTGGTTTTAATTTTTCAGAACTATCATGATGTCATGTCCTGCCACCCAGAAAACTTTCAGTGGGAGCACTGGAGCTTTGAAAACATCGCGACCATACTTGCTCGCCGGTTCCCTGGTAGCTTTATTTGGGTTGTGAAGTGCTCCCGAATGCACTTGCATAAATTCAGTTGTTATGACAACTTTGTGGCCAGCAACATGTTTGGAGCTCCAGAGCACAGTGCTGATTTTGGGGCATTCAGGCATCTCCATGCATTGCTAGCTAATGCTTTCAGGCTCGCACAGAACGTTCTGCTGTCCCAGAAAAGTATGCATGGTGCCAGCAAGGAGGCAAAAATAGCTGCTTGCAAGTCACAGCTACAGTCCGTTCCTGCAACAAACGGCTGCTCCTTCACAGAGAGAGATTGTGAATGCTCCAGTAATTCTGCTGTGAGCTTCCCTGTACCGGCTGCCGTGGGTGCAGTGTCATTCACTTTGATTGGCTTCAGCAAAGGATGTGTGGTCTTGAACCAGCTGCTTTACGAGCTGAAGGAGGCTAAAAAAGACAAGAATACAGGTGCCTTCTTACAAAACATAAAAGCCATTTATTGGCTGGATGGTGGCCACTCGGGAGGAAGCAATACTTGGGTTACTTACCCTGAGGTGCTGAAAGAACTTGCAGAGACTGGGATTGAAGTTTATGCTCACGTTACACCGTACCAAGTGTTTGACACAATGAGGTCATGGATTGGGAGAGAGCATGAGAAATTTGTACAGATACTTGAAGGATTTGGTGTGGAAATAAATGATCAGTTACATTTTGCTGACAATGTCCCCTCCTTAGAAAACCACTTCAGAGTTCATGAAGTGTTTTGACTGTATCTGAATATTCACTATAAAGGCACTTTTAGCACTGGAAATGTTGTCACTGAGATTGACAGCTTTGAGCAGATGCTATCTGAAAGAGTATATCTCAGTCCTGTGTTGCTAATAGAGACTAGATTTTCAGGCAGTAGCTGAAAAAAGAGGATTGGGACCCAGTACCTACAACACACGTTGTCATTTAATCCTGGAAAGAACTGTTACAAAGAACTATCCTATACATGGTTGTGGGTTTTTTTGTTAAATGTGAATGTTTATTCTCAAAGTGTTGGCAGTGCTTTTAGTCCTGGATGTCTAATAACATGTGCTGCCTTTAATGGGAGTTTGAAGCACTGAAGAGACTTCCACAGGTCTGGATACTTCAGTTTAGCAGCTGCCAGGGCCAAGTGCTTTGAGCTTGGTTAATAGCAAATGTAAGGTTAGTCTTCTGACTGAAGAAAAGTGGTGATTGTCAGAACAACAACCTTAGCTATAAAGGTTTGTGAAAGCTGGTTTAGTTGGTTAATTCTTCCGGTTTTGTGATATTTCCCCTAAATGAAGCATGCTTACCTTGGGAATCACAGTGCCAATCTGTTGTTCTTCCTTCTGTGCACCTTGTTTTCTAGTTTATTTATTGTGTAGTACCTGATAGTGAGCAGCCCTCTCACCTGGGGCTGGAACATTTGCCGTAGCTGTATTAAGTGACCAAGAGTGTTGATCAGTTGCTTTTTCAACAACTAACTTCTTAGAGGACCAGTAATAATGCCAGTATTTTCAAGTCAAGAGGTGTCTCTTCAGCCCTGCCTTGGACTAGTGAGGCTTTTCTGGCTAATGGCTGCATTAATCTTGATCAAAATTGAGCCATAAGTATCTAAAATATAAGTTGCACAAAAAGCTTTTAGACAATGTTGACTGCAGTGGTTTCAAAATGCTTTGGGTTTTGAAACTATTATCTCCTTTAAATGTATTGCAGTAGTTCCTTCTAGAGCCACCCAAAAACCTGTTTTCATACAGAAAAAGCCCAACTCTGTAATTAAACCCAAAGCTGGAAAAAACAGATAAAGATGTAAGCTAGTTCAAAAACCTGAATGTTCTTCAGACAAATGATGATATTAATGGAACTGTATTGTTGTCAGGAACTTCCAAAACAATGTCTTAGAATCACTCTTGAAGCCAGCTGCAATTATTAATAGCAAAGCAGTAGCTGAAACCAGTCCTGGAAGTACAGGATTACAAAAGCAAGTTAGAAGAATGCTGTGAAGATGACACAAATGTGGTTACATTCTGATGAAAGACTCAATTTTGTTCCTGTGTTTGGCTTAGTAACGGCTTCTCTCTGCTTCTTGCTTCCTGTGACTCCAGTACTGCAGAAGGAAAATCCTGGGTCATTGTTCTTCTGTTTACATCATTAAAACTTAGGAGGGTCACTGCAGACAGTATTTTCACAGCTCCTCTAGAGGCTGTGCATGCATTAGTGATAGCTGAAGAGCAAGAAAAGTGTTCTTAATACTCAAAATATGAAGGCTGTTGAAAGGGTTAGGCATACAGTGTGGAAGCAAACACTGTAGATAATACATAGTTGTTTGTAGTTGATGAAAAGGAGGAATAATCTATTTTAATTGATGGAGAGGAATAAGCACAACTTGCAGCCCAACTAGCATTTTGCAGAAGAATCTGAAATCTAGTTCCATCTGTTGCATTTTTTTAACAGCTCTTTCCTGGAGGCATTGTTCAGACTCTGTTGGTTACCTTATCAGGGGGATTATAACAACTTGCTGATGTGGTCAAAGGAAGGCTATGTCCCTTTCTGGTACTTTTGATAACCTTTGCAGCACGTGCAAGGACTTTGTCCTGTAGAGGAAATGTGGGTCACCTAAGACTGTGGTTTTAACAGCTACAAATTGATTAAAATCTTTATCCACCTATAAAAGAAAGGGAACCAGACCCCAAAACAGGCCACTGATCTTGCTCCCTTGGTTTTCTACTGAATACATTAACTTGGGTATGCTAAAACTTGCCCTGGCCAGTAATAGTGCAGATCACAGACCGATTTTGGAATGCTTCCATGCAAGGCAGAGCAGGAGGAGCAGCTTGTTGTAAGCTTTTTGGAAACAGCTGTTAAAATATTGACATTGTCTTCAGAAGTTTCTGGATGGCTGTCCTATGATAATAACATTAACCTGTTTGATGTTGGCCGCTTACAATAACTGTTAAAGTGAAACGAGTGTGCCTGTATTAACGTGAAGAATGAGCACTTTGTTGTGGAACTAATCTTGCTTTGAGACCTCACGTTGTGGAGGGAGATCCAACGGGTTGTTTTTCATTCTCTGAACAGTTATAGTATGCTGCTGGAATGTGCCTCTGTCACTCACCACAATGCATGCTAAAAATAAATTCTGCACACAATGTAGAAAATAAACTAATGCTGATGGGTGAAGCCACTTTGTGACCATAAAGCAAGCAAGGAATGTGCAGTTAGGTTTTGCAGTTAGCTCTATCAGGTCAAAACGTAGTTCAAAAGAAATCAGATTTGATAGCTTTCCTTCAAGGAGGAAGCTTTGTTATTTGTACATCAGCACCTGTGGTTCTGAAACAGCAGGTGGGAGTGCAGCATGGAGCAGCCAAGGTGTTAATATTTCTGTGTTAGGATGGCATAGGTTGTGTGTTTGCCTGTGTATTGACATGGACTGGAGGGGCAGTTTTTAGTAACCTGAGGTGCACATGACTGAAATTGGAGCATTCTCCTGCTTACTGTGGTTTCATTCAAGATACTTCTGGGTTTGACTGGAATGAGCAGCCTGGTAGGTAATGGCTGCTATTCTTTGTATTTCAAGTTTCTTTCTTGTGCAATAGAGAAGACATTCAGATTTGGAGAAATGCTAAAATGTTTTAGGCTGTGCCTGTTAAATTCCTTCAAAACAAATCTTGGCAGAAAGGGACTTGGGGATATTCAGTTCAGAGAAGAGACAGCTGAGAGAAGGTCTGTATCATGGTCTATAATCTGATTGTCAAGATGAAGATACCAGTCTCTTTTCAGTGGTACCCAGTGATAGGACAAGGAACAAGGGCTTTAAGCTGGAACGCAGGGGTTCCACCTGAACCTCAGGAGACTTTCAAAATTCACCTGTATGCATTCCTGTGTGACCTGCCCCAGGTAATTGTGGTTTGGCCAGGGAGGTTGGATTGGATGATCTATAGAGGTCCCTTCCAACCCTTAACATTCTATGATTCTATGAAATTGTCCAGATTCTCTGACTTAAGTGGTTTTGTTTCACACACAGCTTAATTGTGAGAAACTGGTAACCTTCTTACTATCCAGGACTAATTTAATTACACTTCTGTAGAGGTTGCTGCATAAATCAGTATTGGCCCCTAATTTTGAGAGGTAGTTAAGGGTCTAAGTCTTTAACATGTTGCTGAGAGGACCAGTCTTTTCTATCCTCCCCTTGATAGCACCTGCTGCCTCACTTATGTTAGCTCAAGCACTTCATGGGGAGCTGTTCTAATCAACTGTGAATCGCACAGGATTTTCCTTGTACTTTCTCCTCTTTCCAGGAGCCCTATGTCTCCCACCCTTGCTTTGGGTCACAGCAGGCAATTCTCACCAGCTGAGACATGATCACAGAATCAGCCAGGTTGGAAGAGACCTCCAAGGTCATCCAGTTCAGCCTATCACCCAATCTAGTCCAGTCAACTAGACCATGGCACTGAGTGCCTCAGCCAGGCTTTTTCTGAACACCTTCAGGGACAGCAACTCCACCACCTCCCTGGGCAGCCCATTCCAATGCCAATCACTCTCTTTGTGAAGAACTTCCTCCTAACATCCAGCCTATACCTCCCCCAGCACAACTTGAGACTGTTGCCCCTTGTTCTGCTGCTGGTTGCCTGCGAGAAGAGACCAACCCCCACCTGTCTACAGTCTCCCTTCAGGTAGTTGTAGACAGCAATGAGATCACCCCTCAGCCCCCTTTTCAGGCTAAACAACCCCAGTTCTTCAGCCTCTCTTCATAGGGTTTGTGTTCCAGGCCTCTCACCAGCTTTGTTGCCCTTCTCTGGACATGTACCAGTATCTCAACATCTCTCTTGAATTGAAGAGCACTGTTCATGGACCTTTCCTTATTTGTGTTGAAGTTCAGAAGGAGCCCAAGAACATGAAGCAGGTAGCTCTTTTGGGAATGGAGAATCAGGGAATGGCAGAACAAGGCATCAGCACAACACTCCTCTGTGCCAGTGGTGAGACTTAAGTGATGTCTGTGCAGGCATTGCTGGAACACAGCTTTGCCCAGCACTGCAGGCTTCCCATGTGTCACCATTTAGCCCTAACACACACAGGGATACGCTCTGTACACCTCTGCAGTTGCCAGGTCAACAAAACCAAGGGGCTCCCCCAGCCCAATGGACACAGAGAGTCTGTCTCACCAGTAAGCACAACTAATCCTTGTTCTTTTTTGAACAAAAAAGTGGGAGACCTCTTTGTGATCTCAAATTTAAATTCTGCCCTCAGAATGTACAATGATGCCCATCAGAATTGCTTGGCTGGTTCCATTCATGCCTATTCATCAGGGTGGCCGAGTGCCCATTCACATGGTAGCAACTATTTCACTAAGTCAGACTGCCAAGGAGCACAGGTTTAGAAGAATAATCTGCACAATGTTGGAGTTCCTGCTCTTCTGGAAAATGTTCTTTCCAGCACTTTATTACCACCACCTATCTGGGCCTAAGAGCCTTTGACATGTCACAGTTTTAATAAAGCACTGCTAGGAGGAGCAGGTGGACCTAAGCCAGATAAATGCTGCATGCCCCAAACAGTGCAATAATAAAATCAGAGGGACAATGACAATCTATCTTTTCTGTAAGATACTCGCCTCTTTTTCACCAGGCATCTATAACACCTGTGGTGATGCAGTCCTTTATCCCTGGTAAAGCACTGGGGCAGTGGCAGATGCACGGTTCAGCACGGGGTAAATACCTTGTGGCTAAGCTGCCATACAGTTCTAAGCTTCTACCTTGCATGATTAGCCTTCTGCTTTTTCCTTTTTTTTGTCAGTTTCACAAGAAGGATGGAAACTCCCCACACTTACCATAGAAGCACAGAATCATGCAGGCTAGGAAAGACATCAGGTCCAACCCTTATCCCTACTAAACCATATTGCTAAACACCCACATGTAAACCTTTATACACATTCAGGCATGGTGACTACACTGATTCCCTGAACATCCTGTTCCAATGCTTGACCACTCAAGAGAAAAAAAAATCCTAATGTCTAGCCTGAACCTACCCTGGTGCAGCTTGAGGCCATTTCCTCTAGTTCTATCACTAACTACCTGTAAGAAGAGACCAGCACCAACCTCTCTATCTGTCCTTTCAAGTGGTTCTAGAGGGTAATAAGGTCTCCCTTCAGCCTCCTCTTCCTCAAACCTAATAGTCCCAGTTCCCTCAGCTGCTCTTCATCAGACTCATTATCTGGGTCTTTCACCAGCTTAGTTGCACTTCTTTGCACCTGGCTCCACTGCCCCAATGTCCTTCTTGCATCGCTGCTCAAAACTGAACACTGCTGGCTCATATTCAGCCACTTATCAATGAGAGCCCCCAGGTCCCTTTCTGCCAGACAACTTTCCAGGCACATTTTCCCAAGCCTATAGCACTGCATAGGGTTGCAGCCCAAGTGCAGGAGCCGGCCCTTGGCCTTGTTGCAGCACATCCCATTGACTTCAGCTCATTGCTCCAACCTCTTTAAGTCTCTCTGCAGAGCCTCTAGGCTGTTATTCTAAAAGAAACCCTTACAACCAACACCAATGGCTTTTCTGGGCCTCCTCAGAAACCACTATGCTTATACTAAGCTTTAGCACATAATTGTAAATGCAGGCACTGCAAATGTACACTTGATTGTAGAACAGGAAGCACTTCCAGCTCAGGCAGACTGTGTACTCACTGAGCAGAAAAACAAAGAAAAGGGAAAATCTACCAGGTAAGCTTTTTTCCAGGTGGATGTTTATCAACCTCAGTTTTATTTGCCTTGCAGAAGGCATATGTATATACAAACAGAGAGCTTGCATAGGAACACAATTTTACACTTCCAGGAGCCTGCTGAATCACAAGAGGTTATTCTATTCATAATCATTCCTGTAGGCTTTCTCTTGGATACGCAACACCATTCTCCGAGCATAAAAGTCCCTGTATTCCTCAGGGAGCTCTTCCAGTGTTTTCAAAGCTCTGTCCAAGATCTGGATAGCTCGAGAGGCTGCTGTGGGATCTTTATTTCCGTAAGTGTCGCTCTTATCATAGGACTCAGCAGGAAGGTGCTTCCAAAACACGTTCACTGCCACTCCAAATTCTTCAGAAACTACATTGTGGAACCACAGAGCTGTAGGAAGAAGAATGCCAAAATGAAAAATACCATCTGAAACTTCTGTGTGACTCATGACCAGAGTCAGAATTGGCCAGTCTAAATCTAGTTGAAGAAATGCCTTAGTTACTGTATATTTTATTTATTTATCATTTTATCTGCTTGTGCAGAATAATGATTAGGACTTGCATTTCCATTTCGTAAAAGCCCAATAACTTTTACATCTACAATCTTCATATGCTTCACAGTCCCTAAGTATCAGAGCCACAGAAGAACAGAAATGGCACTTTATTCATATTCTGTCATTAGAGAACCCAGGCCACTGAAGTTACTTCAGATTTCAGAGGTTGGTTTTACAGCACTAACATTAAGACAAATTCAGAAGCATGCAGTGTACTCTTGAGGGGAGGCAGGATATGTGGGTAGATATAATAATACTTTTTATTAGGCTGATTAGTACAGTTGAGAAAAGTAGATGAGTTTTGCTAGTGCCTTTCTGATTCATATCATGGAAGTGCTTTGGTAACCTGGAAATGAGAAACTACAAACAAAACTGTTTAAAACCATTTGTTACTCACCTGGAATGAACAACACATCTCCTGCTTCCAGCAGACACTGATAGCGCTTGGCTCTCACAAAGAGGGGGTATTTCTCTAGGTCTGGGTCATCCACATCCAGCACCTCTGACTTAGTACCTAGGAGAGTGTTCAGGAGTAATAAATGAATACTGCACCAGTAGCAAAGCATTACTACACTGCTGGAAATGACAGTTCCTAAATCAAATTTTGTATTGCTTTGTTGTTCTGGAACTCTTCTATGTACCAGGGAGACCTGATGGCACTCTTTTTGTACAGAAGCTACATGTCCTCCTGTTGGATTTCTCCTGTAATTGAAACTTTACTAACACTTGCTCAGCCTGAAGAGAAGGCTTTGGGGAGACCTAATAGCAACCTTCTAGTATCTGAAGGGGGCGTACAAGAAGGCTGCAGCTGGACTGCTTCCAAAGGCCTGCAGTGATAGGACCAGGGGTGATGGTTTGAAATGAGAGAAGAGCAGCTTTGGGTTAGATATTAGGAACAAGCTGTTTACCATGAGGGAGGTGGAACACTGCAACAGGTTGTCCAGGGAGACAGTTTGAGGCCCCATCCCTGGAGATACTCAAGGTCAGGCTTGACAAGGCTCTGAACAACCTGATCTAGTGGAAGATGTCTCTACTGACTGTAGGCAGGTTGAACTAGATGACCTTTGGAGGTCCCTCCAACCCAAACCATTCTATGATTCTATGTTTAAAACATTAATCAAGAACACTGTACTCCTCCACAATTAGGTGCTGAGAACAGAAGCAGGCACAGCTGATGGCCTTCCTTGCAAATTTCCTAACCTGCCCTACTAATATGATTACTTTCAACTAAAGCAAATGGGATCAGAATTAAAAGACAAAATGACTTCTTGCACATAACTCTTTGTGATCTTTTTTCTACAGTGCAAGAATTTGTGACCTGGAAAGGAGACTACTGTCACCAGTGTGAGCCAGACATGTATGTATGGTGGAAGGTCCATTATACCTAGAATACCTACGGAAAATATGTCCTAAACACCTGACTGAATACCCACCTTGCCCCCTCTCCCCCCGCTTCTTACTGGGTGGAAGAAGCACAGGAAGTCAGACAAAAGCCTGGCGCCTCTCAGTCTGTCACAATGACACCATATTTGGCCTTGTTTTGAAGCCTGCTTTGTCTTTGGTAAACACAGGTCACTGATGCTAGGCATGTGCATCTCCCTTTTATGGTGAAATAACTTAGGATGGGTTCTGGCGATGTTTTTATCTGTTGCTATTGGTCAAAGACACTCGTCAAAATGCTTAAAAATCTAGCAAACTTGTTTGCTGCTGCCTTTGTTTTGTCTGCTGTTTGTATTGTGTGCCTTTGCACTAAGTAGCTGGGTATTTGCCTCCCCCACGAACGGCAGCCCAGACTCTGCCGTCTTCTGCACTGAGCCAAGGGACTGAAACGACTTCCCCCACGCTGGGACACAGCTCAGCCGAGTCCAGGCTACGGCCTAGGCAACGACCTAGCAGTGAGTTGCAACATGAGGACCTGCCGGCCCGGCGCTCAAGCCTGAGGGATGACTCTTCTGCTGTACACAGCACCCAATCAGACTGCTGCAGCCCATAAACCTGGATCCTTCTTCATCCAGGTGTCTGACCACTCCGATGGCCTCCTGAGAGCCACAGAGGTTTTGCCTCGTGTACGTGGATCTCCTCAGATAATGTGCTCAATCTGAGCTATGCAAGCAGCAAAGCCCCACTGCACCATCACCACGTGGAAGGCCACCACATGGCTGGAACTATATTTTGTCTCGTCTATGCTTCTACATATACTTTTGGATTACAAATATTGAGCCTCTAACCAGTGAGTAAACTAACTGTCTTTTCTGAAGTTTGTGAAGGTTTATGTTTAACCTTTAAGCAGCAGTTTGTGCTGCAAGACTCTCCAGTTGTAAACACTTTCTAAAACCTTTCCTAAATCATTTAAATTTAATCTGACTCTACATATACATTCTGCAAAATTAGTTTTACCCACCACATAACAGAATCTGTGTGTAGTAATTGTAAATAAGTTTGGAAAAAATTTCTTTAATAAACTATGTAATATTTTTTATATCAGACTCATTACAATTCACTTCTAACCCATATTCAAACCCCTCCTTAACAGTATGGCACACATACCTGATAAATATAAATAGGGCGCATCTCGAGGACTATACAGAGCAACTCGTTTCTTCCCTGTTATCTGGATTAAGAAGTTATCCATTACCTGAAATAAGCACAGTAGGAGAGGTGTCAGACAAGAGTTAAAAATGAGCATACAGCGTGCAACTACACCAAAATAGCATCAACTTAAATGAGGAAATAATTAACAACTTATTATGTAGGTTAAAAACATGCAGAAAGAGCTTCCTTCCACATAACAGTCAATCTAAAAAGCTCAGGAATTTAAGTTACTCTGTCCCCAGAGATGCACATTCTTTATCGTGTATCTGGAAACACTGCTTTCCAAAAGCTTTGTATTTTCCTTTAGACAGGAATCAAGTTCTTCCATGTTGAAGCGCAAAGACACACCACACTTTAGACATAAACCAGCACAGACTCAACATGAGGTATCAACTTCTTTGCTGTAAGGGTGTCAGACCACTAGAGCAGGCTGCCCAGAGAGGCTGTGAAGTCTCCTTCTCTGGAGAGATTCCAAACCTGCCTGGACATCATGATTCTGAGCAACCTGCTGTGGATGACCCTGCTTTAGGAGGGGAATGATCTCCAGAGATCCCTTTCAACCTTTACAGATCTGTGATTCTACAAAAATATGATGACAAAATATATTTAAGATTCCTTTTCTTCTTCAGTGTTACCCCTAACACATTTTGCTGACTTTCTATTGATAAAGGACCTTTTTTCCTAACTTAAGTGCAAAACTCCTATTTTTCTTATGAATCAGTGTAACTGTGTGAGGTCATTTACCCCAGCAAACATACAGTTAAAACATCACTTCTCACAGGCAGTTGTTCAATACACACATCCACATACATATGCCTGCACACGCACGCATCTTCCTACGGAACAGAATAGAATAGAATCAACCAGGTTGGAAGAGACCTCCAAGATCATCCAGTCCAACCTATCTCCCAGCCCTATCCACTCAACTAGACCATGGCACTAAGTGCCTCATCCAGGCTTTTCTTGAACACAGGGTGACTCCACCACCTCCCTAGGCAGCCCATTCCAATGGCAAATCACTCTCTCTGTCAAGAACTTCCTCCTAACATCCAGCCTATACTTCCTCAGGCACAGCCTGAGTCTGTGTCCCCTTATTCTGTTGCTGGTTGCCTGGGAGAAGAGACCAACCCCCACCTGGCTATAGCCTCCCTTCAGGTAGTCTTAGACATCAATTTCATTTCACTTTGATAGCAGATTTCACCCAGAGCTAAGGTGTTACATGTTGTCAGCTGAAATGCAGATGTGCAGCTCAAATATACCTGGACATGAAGCAAGGAGAAGCTATGGGAATGGTCCACTCCAACCTAGCACCCAGCCCTATCCAGTCAACTAAACCATGGCACTAAGTGCCTCAGCCAGGCTTTTCTTCAACACCTCCAGGGACAGCGACTCCACCACCTCCCTGGGCAGCCCATTCCAATGCCAATCACTCTCACTGTGAAGAACTTCCTCCTAACATCCAGCCTATACTTCCCCCGGCTCAGCTTGAGACTGTGTCCCCTTGTTCTGTTGCTGGTTGCCTGGGAGAAGAGACCAACCCCCACCTGGCTACAACGGCCCTTCAGGTAGTTGTAGACAGCAATGAGGTCACCCCTAAGCCTTCTCTTCTCCAGGCTAAACAACCTCAGCTCCCTCAGCCTCTCCTCATAGGGTCTGTGTTCCAGGCCCCTCACCAGCTTTGTTGCCCTTCTCTGGACACCTTCCAGCACCTCAACATCTCTCTTGAATTGAGTAGTCCAGAACTGGACACAAATCAGTGTGTTCGGAATTACAGTGCACAATGATAGAAGGCAATGTTATTTGCAGTCTACCACACTGCAGCACCACATCACCACAATCAGTGTACAATTAACACAATCTGGTCAATCTAGAACTAAGAAAAAAAAAAGATAGTCTTGGAAATAGAAATGATGTTTCAGATTTTTAACTGAAGCTCAAAACAATAAAAAAGGAACAAAATCAAAACATTTCATCCTCTAAGTATGGAATTAGACACAAACCCAGTAAAATATTATGCCCACACAATGTATCTGTTTAAAATTCACGCTACCACTGAACGTGAATCATTTGCTATTACAAAATACGTGAACTGTGTCATAAACCAACCTTAGTCACAGATTTGCACCTTAATACCAGAACTCCATCATGCCATCAGCAGCATTTCATGCTAAACGCTGATTACCTACATCGTAATGTGTCCATAGCTGTAATCCAGCTGAGCTGATGCGGAAGACGCTAGAGAAAAACTGCTCCTTTTCAAAATACTCTGGAATTTGAACATCTTCTGCCAAAACAGGAAACTCCTTTCTGATATCTGCAATATTCTGAAGCAAAAAAGGACACAAGTCTTAGAGAACCATGTATGCACATTAAGATAAGGGAGCTTCCCATTCCCATCAGGTTAAACACAGCAACACTGGCAAGAAGCTGGAAACAGCAGTGCTTTTCAGTGTGTGCTCTTGCATCACTGGCTTGGTCGATGATTCTACTAAGAACAGACAGAGAGCTGCTTTATACCATGTCTGTTAGAAATCACACTGAAGGAGAAGGAGATCAGAAATCCTTTCACATTAGTTTACAACAAAAGCTAAAGAATAGGAGGTGAGGAACATGCTGCTCAGTGGTCAGCTAAGCTCTCATACAACAGCAAGTATTTTAGACACTTGAAAAAATATTCTGACCTGAATCCAGTCAGATCCACAGACCAAGTGACCATAAAGAAGTTATATGTGCCTGACAACACGGTTTTAGAAATATGCCCACACTGTGACTTTAGTGTTACAACTGCAATCCCAAGTGGCTCACCTTCCTAGCATCTTCTCCCACTGATCGCAAATAGTACTTTTCATCCTGCAGAGAACACAGAAAGAGAATTGTTTTGCTTCTTAAAGAAGAACTGCAAACACACTTGAACAAAGAGCCTGTATTTTCCCATTCATCTACTACAAGGCTTTATTACAGATGTCATTTACAATGTGCTCTTGTGGCATCCTGGGGTATATTAGAAGGGCTGTAGTTAGTGGGAATATTGTGTCCAGTTCTGGGCCCCTCAGTTCAAGAACAGGGAACTGCTTGAAAGAGACCAATGCAGAGCCACACAGATGCTGAAGGAAGTGGAACATCTCCGTTATGAGGAGAATGAGGGAGCTGGTTTGGAGAAGAGACTGAGGGGTGACCTCATTCATGTTTATAAAGAAGTAAAGGAGTAAAGGGCAAGTGCCAAGAGGATGGAGTGAGGCGGCTCTTGGTGATGCTCAATAACAGGACACCGGGCAATGGGGAAAGCTGAGGCATAGGAAGTTTCATTTAAGCATGAGGATTTTTTTTCCCTGTGAGTGTAACAGAACACTGGAACAGGCTGCCCAAGGAGGTTGTGGAGTCTCCCTCTCTCCCCACCTGGACGCATTCCTCTGTGATCTGGTATAGGTGATCCTGCTCTGGCAGAGGGGTTGAACTGGATGATTTTTCGAGGTCACTTCCAGCACCTAACATTCTGTGCTTCGGTGACATTCAGCAGCTGTGTTACGCCGCCTTGACTCTGCTGCTCCCTGCTGTTCATCTCGAGAAACGGGGAAAATACACTAAGCAGAAAAGTGAAGGGGAAGACTCGACAATTGCTTCAGCACTGCTGTTTCTTGAACAGAATCAAAGCAAATGTGGATCATAATGTAAGTTCTTCAGAAGCCTGATGCAGGAAGCCATTTCAAACGGCTTCCAAACTTAGAGCATCCTACATCACATAAAAGGTGGAAGCATGTCTGCATTTAAAGCTGTTGGCTTCCTAATCACAGCTATCTGAAAAATACCATTTAAACACCTGCTACTCACAAACTGAGTTACAATAAATATTTGTGGTTTGATAGCAGATGTAATCAAACTGAAATACTTCTGTGACATTTTCTTGCAAAGTGCATATATGACAGTTCTTACTCTAAAGCAAGATTTGATTTCTAATTGTTATGCTGCAAGTTTTGCTCATGTTAAGTAGCTTTTGTTAATAAGGTGACTGAAGTTAGCTAACTACCCTGTCCAAATACAAAACTGCTGGAGTGAGTCCATGTCGGGATCAGAAAGGTGACCCAGGAGCTGGAACACCTCTGCTATGAGAATAGGCTGAAGGAGCTGGGGTTGCTCAGCTTGGAGAAGACTCCAGAGGGACCTTACAGGTCCCTCCTAGTACATGAAGAGAACCTGCAGGAAGGCTGGAGAAGGACTTTGCATAAGGGTGTCTAGTGACAGGACAAAGCAGAATGTTTTTAAGCCTAGGCAGAGTAAGTTCAGACTGGATCTTAGGAAGAAGTTCTTCAATATGAGGGTAGTGACATTCTGGAATAGGCTGCCCAAGGAGTTTAGGGGTGCCTCTTCCCTGAGGGTGTTCAAGGCCAGGTTAGATGAGGCCTTGAGTAGCAAAATCTAGTTGAGAGGTGTCCCTGCCCATGGCAGGGAGGCTGCAGTAGATGATCTCTGAGGTGCCTTCCAACCTGAGCCATTCTATGAATCTATATAATCAACTACCAAGAGAAATTACTTCTCGCCCCATTTTTTCCCCTTGCCTCCAAGCCACACAAACCAGTTAAATCTAAGGCCAAGTGCTTTACTAGAGTAAGACTTTAAATTTCAGTTCATCATTTCCCCCTCCATATTCTGGAAAAATAACTGACAGAATGAACTGTGACGGTGAAGAAATTACCTCAGAGAGAAAGTACTCCTTGTGTTTGCCTTCAGCTGCTCTTCGTACAAACACATCAAAAGGCAGAGTTCTGAAATGTCAACATTTATACAGTGAATCCATGTAACAGCACATAGTCCAAATGTCAGGTTTAATATCACAAGCTCCCTTTCCATAGCTACTGTAACTGAAGATGCAATATATTGCCTTTTTTTAATTATTTACCATGGTGACTGATGGGCGTTTGCAGTGGATGTTTGAAGAGTTCTACCAAGAAATTCCACAGTTACAACTCTCTGCTTTAGCAAATTGTTCCAATGTATGTCCAAACAGAATCAGGTAACTGCTGAGGCTGGAGGGCACCTCTGGACATCTTCCAGTCCAACCCCCTTATATACTCTGCAATGAATTTGTGCATGAACATAGGTACAGATCTCCATTTGTAGATCTCTACCGTTTATTTCACTTATTTCATTAACTTTTGAAACGTGTGCTGCCTCAGCTGTGCACAACAGAGGAATCTTGCTATTTCCAAGTGTTTCTTTACAGTTTTCCTTGAATTTATTAAACTTCAGAAGATTCAAAAAGAATCACTTGGCATTAGAGCCCATCCCTTCAAAGTCCGTAAGTGTTACATATTTATTTAAATAATGGGATCAGTGACAGCTGAGTGGCAAACCAAGCACAAGTAGTAACAGGACATGTATTAATTGTTATGAATTCAACACTATGTTCACTCAACTCACCATCTCCCATTAAGTGTCACTGGATAATGAATATACTGCATATAAACTGGAAGCTTCAGAGCAACCACCAGGTACTCAGGGTTAAGAAGAAACTACCCTCAAAGGAAATTTTTCATGATCCTGCTATCCTTTCTACCAGAACATGACCCACTGCCTAGACCACTTCTCTAAGCATTTCAGGCCTTTTTGTAATAGTCAAATACAACAACTGCTGCAGTCAATGGCAAACCAAACAAAACCCAACCCTCTGCCTTCAGCTGAAATGTTGTATCATGCTCGTTTACATTTACTCTGAAGAAGTCGAGATCACAGTTCCATTGACAGCTTAAACTTGTGTATTCTAGTGCTGCCACAGCTCTGCCCCTGCTGTCCGTCCTCCCTTACACTAGCACTGGCACACATCTGACCTCACTGTGAACCTGCCTGTAAAGCTAAACCAGCAGAAAAACATGCAGATTTCTGTAGTACATCATAACCTGGCTGAATGAGTTCCAGGACTGGCACAGAGACAGGGCTAGGAGTGTGCAGCCTGCGACAGAACTGGGCACTCATGTGCATCAGTTTAAGCACGCAGAACTGCACATTATGTCCTCAGTGTTTTCTGTTCTTTTAGTTCTACTTATTCTCCCTCCCTATCAGAATGGAGGGCTTGCTATGGAAAGGGCTAAAGCTTCTTGACTGTCAAGTGAAGCAAACATGCACTACAATGAAGCATCATCAGAGCACATCCATGTGTGTCTATAACCTGCTAAAACTAGCATGCCAGAGCAATTGCTTGTGAGCTCACAGTTAAGAGACACACTAGCAAGAAATAAAATAGAGCAGGGAAAAGGAAACAGCCATTCAAGTACAACCTCCTTTGAAAGATTCAGAAGTTCATTACGCAGAGAGCAGAATACAGAATGATTCTAAGATATTTTTCAATCCTGAACAACAGGCTCCACTCACAGAGAGATGTAGTTTGTTTATACTTAACAGCATATGCTTCACCCTTCTTAAAATTGGAACAAACGAAATACATCTTGTTCCCACTTCAGGAAAACAAACAACAACTAAAATAAAGGCATTTAGCCCCAAAGAACAACACAGTGACTGAGATTAAATGAACTCCAAATACATGTTCTGACAACAACAGAAAAGGAACTTCAGGGGAGATCAAGAGTGTATGTGACCCGCATCAAGATGAAAGAGCTGAAACATGAGGTGAAACATGATATCCAGTAGTTTGAACATTCTGAGAGCCGCACGTTGACTTTGAAAGGAGCTTGGTACTAATTAGTAACAGTATGCCTACCACATGCCAGCATGTGGCAAGTCAGAAACTAGCACCATTCAGTAACACTGAAAATATTTCATGTAATAAGAACAAAAAAGCGTATCATCTGGTACCAAGTGTGGGTTAGTTTGGGGTTTTTAATTAATGCCAGTAAATGTCAGGCTCAAGTTTCCTACAAGAGATCTGTCTTAATACAGATCTTCCTGACAGAACTCTTAAGGCCCTGTTTGGCCCTCAATTCACTCTTGTAGTATTCAGTCAGCGTGTTAAGATACTTGTGGAATGAAAGGGAAAAAAAAAAATCAAGAAGACCACCTTGACAGGTAATTTAAAACTTTTACAAAGTATTTTCATATCTTACCCTCTCATTCAAAGAGATGCACTGTGTGCTTGACAGTTACAAGTACATGCCTTTAAAATACAAGAGGCCTTGGGATGAAGTACCTATACACAAAGTTCTTACTGAGGAAATCCATCTGTGGCACCATTGAGACGTGAATCTTTACTTCTTTAGATCCTTCAGCTTGGCTCAAGTAATCAACTGTCCACTTGGTTGTGCAAGTGCCCAGTTCCATTCCTTTCAGCACCACAGGCTTTCTCTAAGGAACAAAAACAGTTAAATGGAGAAATGACCACAGCATCCAGCAGGGGAAAAAAAACCCCATCAGTTTTTCAAATTAAGTGCAAACAAGTCACTTGAATAGTGGAACCCACTACACAGTCACAACTGATCTGTTCACAGTGGCAATCAAAATACTGCATGTTGAAACAGAATGCAGTGAATGATAGAACTCTTTCTCGGTTTATGCTCTTTCCTAGTGGGATAAGGAGGCACATGAAGAGGTAAAGATAACTGTAATGTTCATTTTGTTCTGGGGCCATTGAGGAATCTGGCCAGACTACAGAATAGCTTGAATTGCTCTAGCCATAGCTTGGTAGCAAGCAGACAAAAGACCGTGCAGTTGAGGTGTGACCTGTGAACTGTGCTGGTACTCTATGTTCTCAGGAAAGAAACTCTTCCCACCTATATTAAGGTTTCTTGATGCTGACAACCACAGACAGGCTTGGTCCAGCATAAGCATAAAAAGCAGTATAAAGGTATTTTGCTTTGAATCAACATCGTGGAGAAAAAGGAGGCAGCAATGATAAAGCACACACAAAAAAATCTCACCTTTAACCACTGCCAAACAAAATAAACTCACAGAAATTGGCTCTCACAGCTATTCCACAAGGATCGGTCTGCAGAAGCAACCTGTTCCTAATCGCATAGTCAATCAAACGGATCTCGATACCTCTTAGGAAATACGAAACAACCAGGCCTGCGGCCTGTCTGCACCGGATGAGTGTGCCACAGAAACCCCCTGCCTGCCTTCCCTCCCTCCTCTCCCCACAAAGCCCCGGTCCCTCCAGCACCAACTCAGGTCGGGCAGCTGCCCTGGGCTCGCTACGGCCGAGGAAACAGAGCCCTACCTGGGGATAGATGTCCCGCAGGAACTGCTCCCGCGTAACACCATCCAGTCGCACAACCGGCACCACCATCTGCTCCCGCCGCTCCATGGCCGCCTCAGCGCCAGAGCCCGCGTCCGTCCTCCGCCGCTCTTCCCCGGAAAGATGAACCCGCGCAGAAGCATTCCGGGCCTCCCCCAGTTTGGTGAGGCTCAAAGACAGGGCGGACTCGGCCCTCCTCCGGGAGGCTCGGCCCGCAGAAACTGCGCGCTTCTCCGAGCAAGGGCGATTGGAATCTCCGGGCACCCGGAGCAACACCGCCTCCGGAGGAGGCCTCGCGGAGTGGGAACGGTGGCGGCGGCGATCTCTGTTTCCTGCGGAGCAGGAGCTCCACGGACGGAAAGGGGCCGGGGCGGCAGGGGCGGCGCTCCGTGGCCGCCATGGCGCTGCGCGGCGCTCCGGGCCGTGGCCGCTGGCTGGCGCGCGCGCTGGCGGCGCCGCCTCAGGTCACCTCTCCGCGGCTGTTCGCCGCCGTCGCCTCCTCCTCCTCGGCCCTCTCACTGACTAGATTCCTCCCGCTCCGGACCAGCGGCTCCCGCTCCGGCCCGCCGCCGGCCGGCTTCCTTCCCCTCCGGCCAGTCACCGCCTCGGCTCCGCCGCTGCCCGGCTTTCGCCCTCTCCGTCCCGTTGTGCGATTTGCCAGCACGGCCGGGCAGGGGCCGGAGGCCGAGGGCCCGCAGCGACGGGTGGTGGTGGTGAGGATCACCAGCCCCTTTGTCTGGCTTCGTACTCGCTTCTATTACCTTCTCATTCGCCTCTACTTCGACCAGGAGTTCAGCATCGAGGAGTTCACGCGGGGGGCCAAGCAGGTGAGCGGGCGGTGGGGCTCAGTCACCCAGCTTGGCCCCTCAGGCGGAGGCGAGGGGCCCGCCCGCCCGAGGAAAGAGGTGCCCGAGCCGAGCTGGCCCAGCGGCGGCCTCGCTTAGCTTAGGAGCTGCTGGTGTCCGCGTTTGACTGCACATGTGAATATCGTAGTGCCCATATCCGCTCCTGTGTAGAACAGAAGGAGTTCGCCAGGTTGGCTCCAGATACTTCTGGAGGAGGTGGGAGTAATCAGAAGTGTGCATTTTCTTGAGACTTCTCTTGGTTTTTTTTTTTTCCCCCAGATTCCCGAATTAGAATGAGCTGGTCTAGCCATCTGCCAAAGCAGTGTGAAGGAAAGTGCTTCTAGATGTTTTAGGGCAAATAGCTCTCTTCTTAGCAGGTTTCTCTGAAATAATAAAGCTCGGGCAGGCATAGAGCTGCCACATGTATTTATTTCTCCAAATTTGTGAACCCAAATAAGCTTTGTCAACAGAATGTGTTAAAGAGGTGGTGATCTCAAAGCTAATAGTCTGAAAATTGCAGTTACCTGCTGTGAAACTTCAGTTACTTTATTTAATAAAAAACAAAACCTCACTGTAAAATGGAAACCACCTCAAAACAACACAGCAGGTGGTAGGGAGCAGAACGTTAAAGCACTTAAGATCAAGTCAAGAAAAACAACCCCACCTGCACCAGATTAGTAGACATGTGCAGAACCACTTGTTTTACCTTGCCTTGTGTTTGCCTTTACTTGCTGTAGAGTCCTAAATGCTTTATCCCCCTCTCAGTACATGGTGGTTGACTATTGAGGTGCTATTCTGTTTAAGTATACCCACAAAAGTGAGGGGAAAGGGAGAGTTGGGTTTTCTGAAGTTTGGAGGCTAAACCAGGTTTTAAAATAATTTTATAAACTGGAGCTCTGTTTTGACAGAAGCTAGATGAGCTGCGAAAAGGGACAGCAGAACAAAATCTTTACAGGAAAGGACACATTTCTTGAAATGTTTAAAAGACTAAAACCAAGTTACACAGGTTATGTAAGTGAATTTCTCTCTAGAGATCATCTAATTCAACCCCACTGCCACCTAGAGCAGGTCACACAGGAGCACATCCAGGTGGGTTTTGAAAGTTCAGAGAAGGAGACTCCACAGCCTCTCTGGGCAGCCTGTTCCAGGACTCCATTACCCTCACAGTAAAGAAGTGTCTCCTCATGATGAGGTGGAGCTTCCTGCGTTTCAGCTTGTACCTGTTGTTCCTTGTTCTATCACTGGGCACTACCAAAAAGAGCCTTCATCTTGACACTCACTCAGATATTTAAAGACGTTAATAGCATCCCCTCTCAGCCTTCTCCAGACTAAACCACTCCAGTTCTCTCAGTCTCATCATAGGAGAGATGTTCAAGTCCCTTAATTGTCCTCATAGCTCTCTGTTGAACTTGATCCAGCAGATCCCATCTCTCTTGAGCTGGGGACCCCAAAACTGGACACAACATTCCAGATGTGATCTCACTAGGACAAAGTAGAGGAGGAGGAAACCCTCCCTAGACCTGCTGGACAGCAGCATCCTGATGCACCCCAGGATGCTGCTGGCACATTGATGTCCCATAGATAACTTGCTGGCACTAGGACTCCAAGATCCTTCTTTATGGGGCTACTACACAGCAGTCTGTACTGGTGCCTGCAGTCATTCCTCCCCATATGCAGGGGTCTGCACTTGTCCTTTCCAGGCTTCATGAGGTTCCCATTTGCCCAGCTCTCCATCCAGTCTAGACCTCACTG
Organism: Pogoniulus pusillus; assembly: GCF_015220805.1. Taxonomy (NCBI): domain Eukaryota; kingdom Metazoa; phylum Chordata; class Aves; order Piciformes; family Lybiidae; genus Pogoniulus; species Pogoniulus pusillus. The sequence continues at coordinate 25,899,446 of NC_087265.1, read as the reverse complement.
GATGACAGCTCAGGCTCATGGGATGTTAGCCACCTTTTCCAGTTTGGTATCCTCAGTGACCTTGGTGATAAACTTTCTTCCTTATTTAGGAACCTATGCATTCACTTGCTTGTTTTGACACTTTAAATGAGAGACTGAAATCTGATTTCAGATAAATCAGCTCTTGGGATGACTCTTAATGCTGGAAAGCTTCCATATCACTGGAGGTACATTCTACAGCCACTAAAGCCTTCAGTCATGGAATATTTGGGTAGCTTGTCACATAGTAAGAGATTTATCTGAAAAAAGAGCCAACCCAGTGTTATTTGTTCACGTATTTCTCTCTTGCCTTTTGCTAGGCTTTCTCTGTTGTTTCAAAGCTGCTCTCTCAGCGTAAACTTGACCTCCTGGATGAACTTGTATCAGCAGAGGTAAATACTTTCCATCTCTTGGTCTATCACTTGATTTTCCCTGAAGAAGTGGTATGCATTCAGCTTGTCATTAACTACAAAAGCTGCCAGTTTGTATTAATTTGGGCGAAACAGCAGAGTGTGAAACAGGGCAATTGTTTGTCCTTCAGCTTTTTTGAGTTTAATTTCAAAGCATGAAACTTAATGTGAAGTTACTGTGTGTAAAGAAATAATAAAATTCGTGACACTCAGCATAGAGACCAATGGCCAAAAAAGATTTCTGGTGTACCAGAAGGGATTGGAAGGCAATGGGTTCTGGGTGGCAAGTGGAGTTGTAGATCTGTTAGTGCAGGCAGACAGCTGGTACTTGGTCTGTGCAGCAGAAGAAAGGAACTGGTTCGTACTGGTTCCAGCTGCACTAATACATACCCACTCTCAAACAGGTTATACAACCAATTGCTGGTTTCAGCTAGAAGGTCTGAGTCCTGTGTCCTGGTCCCAGGGATACAGCTGGCCTGGCTAGTTAAGCATTGGTGCTGTGTGTTCTGGTGAATTTTTAATTGCTGAAGTTGTCTTGGCCTTCCGGGCGTACAGAGGTAGCAGATGCGTCAGAGCCAAGTGGAAGAGATACTTCAGGTCTATGTCTGCCTTGTTACTGGATGTCAGCTTGACCTGACCTATTGCTACCCATGCCTTTGCAGCAAAAATTTCAGTGCTGTTGTACTGCATCCCCACTGGACAATTTTGCCTCCTTTCTCTAAGCAGAGATAGCAAGAAAATGTGAGTTTGGTTCTCATAGTTGTTTTGAAAGATCATCTCCTCTTCCTCTGCTCATCTTAAATTCTTCAGGTGATTGGCTTAGCATTGACCTAGAGACCTCCTGTAACCAGAGCATGTAGAGGATTGAGGCTGTAATACCAGATCTCATTGCTTTGGTTGCTGCATTTTGTGTCTGCAAAATGTATGAGAAACTGATGTCTGCAGGAGAAAATTGTCTCTTGTTGCCATGTGACCTCTGACTTTGTTATGCAGAAATGGCAATTCAAGTTAGGCTAAAAGCTGATTATGAGTTAAAATCAGTGTTGCATTGATTCATCCTTCTTTGTGACAGGTCTTTCTCATGTGATGTCTGAGGTGATGCCTCTGCAGTTTGTGCACCACATCCTCTTTCTGTTTAAGACATCAGTGAAGGTCATGGGACCTACAGCTGTCTCTATAGCAATGCAGTGTGGAGCTCAACTCCCAGAGCAGTGATTTTTCAATCTTTTCTGGTTTGCCACTGTGTAAACTTCCCAGTGGGAACATAGATCACGAATAGGCAAAGACAAACTTGGTGGTAATGAAATTGATTTTCAAAGAAGTCTGTGAAAGAAATAAACTAAAAACTAAGAAAATAATCACACAGAATCACACCATGTTGGAAGGGACCTAAAAACTTCATTTAGTCCAACCTCCCTGCCAGAGCAGCATCACCTACAGCAGGTCACACAGGAATGCATCCAGGTGGGTTTGGAAAGTCTCCAGAGAAGGAAACTCTACAACCTCTCTGGGCAGCCTGTTCCAGGGCTGCGTCACCCTCACAGGGAAAATTTTTTTCCTAGTGTTCATGTGGAACCTTCTCTGCTCCAACTTGCGCTCATTGGCTCCTTTACCTATCATTGGACATCTCTGAGCAGAGTCTGCCTCTGTTCTCCTGACATTGCTCTTCACATCTTTATAAATGTGAATGAGGTCACCTCTAAGTCTCCACTTCTCCAAGCTAAAGAGCCCCAGCTTCCTCACAAGAGAGATGTTGCACTCCCTTGAGCATCTCTGTGGCTCTGCACTGGACTCTTTCAAGCAGTTCATTGAGGTCTTTGAACTGAGAGGCCCAAAACTGGTCACAGTATTCCAGATATGGCCTCACCAGGGTGGAGTAGAGGAGCAGGAGAACCTCGCTTGACCTACTGACCCACAGCCCTTCTAATCCAGCCTAGGATGCCATTGGCCTTGGCCACAAGGGCGCCTTGCTGGCTCATGGGCAGCCTCTGTCAACCAGGACCCCAAAGTCCCTTTACCCTATGCTCCTCTCCAACAGGTCAGTCTCCAACCTATACTAGTCCATGGGGTTGTTCTTTCCCAGATGCAGGACTCTACAGTTGTCCTTGTTGGATTTAATCCAGTTTCTCTCTGTCCAGTTCTTCAGAAAAACTATAAATGATTGAATCCAAAGCCAAGGAATATACACATAGTGAGAAATGAGCAGTGAGAGGATAGAGTGTAAATATGGTTGTGGAAGCAAGGTTAGCTGGTATTTTCTGGCTTTACTTTGCAACCCCATTTTTGACAGTATCTTTTGTAAACATTTTTAACATGCTTTGTCTCCATTGGTTTGAGCAGCAAATGGACTTTCTTTCATCTTGCTGAATTGGAGTCTGGGAGCGCCCAAACTGCCCAATGCCTTTTCAGTTCCACTGTTCTGTGTATTACACAAATGTTTTAGTGATACAGCTCATTTAGTTAACTGCAGTAGAAAATATTCTTACTTCCAATTTCCTAATGAAAAGCTAAGTAACAGTTTTTCTGAATTTAGGTACTTCAAGTGCTGAAGGAAAAGATTTCTGTGCTCCCTGACAACCATAGGGATGCTTTATCAGCTGACATTGATGCAATCATGTATACAACAGAAGGAGATGTTCGCATTTACTATGATGATGATGGTATGTTTAGAATTATAAAAGATTTCAGCCATGGGCAGCCTTATTCCCTGGTTTTGCTACTAAGCAGGCATTCTCCTTCCTCATGTGGGTTTGCGTGCTGCTTCTCAATCCTTGGTTTTGTGTTTATAGCTAAACTGTGTATCATTCCTTGATTTCTTTTTAAACCAGAAACAGATTATTCTTAATAGGTTACAGTACTGCTTCGATCTCTGCTTAGGTTTTCCTCATTCCTATTGTTTTGTAATGTGAGATTTTTACATTATTAGTCCTTAGCATTATCAAACCACTCAAAACCAATTATTCTGCTGTATGCAGAAAGCTGTTTCCTTCGGCAATGAAAATGCAGCTTCCAAGAAGAATAGTGAAGCCTGGATAATGAAATAAGTGTTACAGTTTCCACTTCCATTTTCATGGAATATACATTGTTTTAGAATTTCTTGACTATTTTGTTTTCCAAGTATTTTTTTTTAAGCTAAGGGTGAGTCCAGACAAGTTTTTGTTTTGGCTGAACAATGGCATTATGTGCTCAGTTCACTGTCAGACACAGATGAGATGGTTTATAGCCTTGGTCTTCTAGTGAACATTTCAAATTGTCAAACAGGGAGTTGCTTTTCAGGTGTTAGGGATTTTTTTTTCCCCTCTGAGGCTGCTTCTGAGTTTCAGCAACTCTCTGTACTTACATAGTTTCAATAGTTGTCTTTGGACTTTGTGGCAACCAAATTTTTTGGTAAAAATCTTTTTTTCAGATGGTTTGTTTATCATGGAATCATAGAATGGCTGAGGTTGGAAGGGACCTCAGAGATCATCTCCTCCAACCTCACCTACCATGGGCAGAGGTGCCTCTCAACTAGACTTGGTTGCTCAAGGCCTCATCTACCCTGGTCTTGAACACCTCCAGGGCCAGGGCATCCACAACCTCCCATGGCAACTCATTCCAGAGTTTCACCAACCTTGTACTGAAGAACTTCTTCCTAAGATTCAGTCTAAATCTATTCTCCCTCAGCTTCAAACCATTCTCCCTTGGCCTATTGCTAGACATACTTACAAAGAGTCCCTCTCTAACTTTCCTGTAGGTTCCCTTTAGCTATTGGAAGGCAGCTCTCAGGTCCCCCTGAGTCTTCTCTTCTCCAGGCTGAAGAACCCCAGCTCTGATACCACATTGCACTCATGATACAAAGTACATACCTATCTAAACAGTGTATTTTATTCATTGCTAAACAGTACAAATATGGCTTTAAATAGCTTTATTATTTCAGCTGCCCTTCCAGGGTCTCAGTAGAATATATGGTAGGTGACAAATAGGAGTATTTGAGAAAGAGAAATGTGAGATCGAGCTTATGCTTTGATTTATTTCCAACAGGAAGAAAGTTTGTTAGCATCCTGATGCGTTTCTGGTACCTGACTGGTGCCAACCTACCTGACGAAGTACCAAGTGAAACCAAAGTTTTCCAGATCATGTTTGGAGATGAAAGCACAAAAGAAAAAAGACATCTTTTAACAGCAAACTATGAGTAAGTTCACTTGTCCCTTTTTTCTCTCCATGTGCATGGATTAGATATGTGGAAAGTAGTTTGGGAGCTGAGTGAACTGTGCCAGTGTAGAACTTGGTATGTTTTAATTTACCTTGATTCTAGTTAAGTTACTTCTCCTTTAGCTTTCCAATTTTGATTCTAGGGCCAAATCTTTTAAATACACCTTCAGGTCATTATGTTATTACTTTGCTTCTTCACATTAATAAGAACTCCCTCTAGCAAGAAGAACAGTACCTGGAACATTGAATGAGGTACTTGATCTTTTCCTGTACTATTCCTGCACCTTTCAGGGTATAGGCCAATATCAGTTCTTGTTTCCCATTTCTTGTAGCACAAATTGTAGCAATGCACTCAAGCCAAGCAGTCAAGTGTGGTGTTGATGATTTATCGCTTCCTGTACAACAGTCAGAACTGGAATTAGTTGCAAAAGTAGCTTATGAAAGAGAACATTATTTAGCCAGATGCTTTTCTGCAGAAAGGCAGGACAAAGCAATCATCACATGGAATTTAGATAATTCATGCCACTCTGATCAAGGCACCCATTAGGTAGATGGTTTTTTGTGAGAATGCTGTAAATAATGTCTGCGTTGGTGTACTGATGCCAAAGCAGTACAGAAATGTCTGCACACTGGGCAAAATGTACTGGAAGTAACCTTCTGAAGAGCTGGGAAAAGTGTGGGGTTTTGTGTGAGAAATGCAACACAATTAGTGACTTCTACACCCATATTTGAAATGGAGAGATGGTATGGTCTACTCGGTGAGGAGCTCTGAAACAGTGGAAACACTCTGATTACACCAATGCTCTTTGCCTGGATAGGTTTCTATGGATCCATTCCTCAGCTGAGTTCAGCATCTTCCTTAGAGTTGTAGGCTTCTGAGGTCTCTCTAACCTTAAAGCCCTAATTATGTCCCTAATTCCCAGCAGAGAGGTCTTAGTGAGTGTATGTTCCTGCTGCTATTTGTAGTCTTAGCCTAAACTTGAAGGACAGAGACACCATAGACCTTGGAAGCCTGGTGCTTAGTATTTGAGTGTCTGGAGAAGACAGTTTCCAGGAGTGGATTTGCATGTAATTACAGATCAGTGAGGGTATGCTGCTCTTGTCCACACTGTACAGGTTGCTTGGGAGCGTAACTCTTCAGCTTGAAGCTCAGACGTCTCTTTAGATGACAAATAGTCAAAACTGGCATGTTGAAGGAGCAATGCATTGATGACTACAAAAGGAAGACTCTGAAAATAGGGGTGGGCATCTTAATTTTCCTGTTAACAACTGCAGATCTTTCAGGAAGATGAAGCATTACTGTTAGCTTGAGCTTTGACATGTGTCTGAAAATACACCATTTTTTTTCTAGAATAGCTCAGTAAAAACGAGAATTATCAGGGAGAATGCTTAACATGTGCTTTACCATGTAGTTATCACCTCATTAAATGAAACCCTTTGTTTAGAGGTGAAGATCTGCCATAAAGCTGTATTCATAGTTACTGTAATGGAAACTGAATGCTTTCTTGTTAGCAGAGTCTTATTGTTGCTGCCTGATCCTGTCTCTGGGATCTGAAACAAAACTCTTTGAAGTCAGTGCACTTTGTTTCTTCCTATTGAATCCATTTTGATTTTCTGATCTGGGGCTTAAGCATCATAGTGGAAGAAGCTTTTGCAGGGAGGCAGTGTTCCTTCTTGATTTCGTGTTGGTATTACTAACTCTTTAGGGATCAGGTAAATTTTAACAACTTTTCACTTACGGTATTTCCTTTTCCAGGTTCCAAAGGGAATTTACAGAAGGAGCAAAACCAGACTGGACAATTACACGAATTGAACATCCAAGCCTATTAGAATAAATGTCTTCTACAATCCTTTTATGTACCATTGTGAATGTTCTGATTTAACAAATATCAGGCTCGTTTTGGTCTCTTTTTTTTTCCTCTTCCTCTCTTCTCCAAAAGAGGGATGAATTTTGTACGTTTGAGTTTTCAGAATTGTTTCTGAGACTTGCACTGGGCTGCAGCTTTACAATAAAGCCTTTTCCCTGGAGAAGGCAAGTGTAGTTGGTGCTAATGCTCACCCAGGACGTTCTCACAGCTCAGTTCCACATGGTACGATGAGTGTGTCAGCTGCTTACATCCTGAGAAGACATGGTACTGCTTGAATCAACAACACTTTCTTGGCTGGTGGCCCTCTAAAGTTATTTTCCTGAATTTCTTTTTTCTGTAGAGACCATACAATGTATAACTGAATATTATGCAAGGTGAAATAGAGGTAGACCGACTTCTTAGATTGTCTAGTGATGGACTTTGAAATTTTCTAGCCTCAGTGGTTCATTTTCAGGTTAGCTTGCTTTTGAGTATATTTCAAATTAAGAAAGAGACATTATCAGCATTTGGTACAGGACTGGAGTAAGAAAAGGCTTCTAGCATTGCACTGGGAGAAGGGATCTGAGATATAGATACCTATTTTTTGAAAAAATACACCCAACATTCCTTTCAATTCAGTAACATCCAGGCAGTTCCAAGTGCAGAGATTACTGAAAGAAAAATCAGTCAAAAACATGACTCTAAAATTAGACCTGACAGTGAAGGCCTCTGAAATGTTTTTTTAAACTAACAAATCATTAAAATTAGATGTCACAATGGAACAATTTCCAAATTCTCATTTTATCTCTGTGTCTGCAACTTGAGATTTCTAGTGTAAGTAATTTGAGGTTTTTCTTTGCAGATCCACAGGAGATCATCATAAGGGGTTTGGTTCCATCCCCTATCTCAATTTTAAAAGCTGACTTTTCATAATTTATAGAATAGTTTGCATTGAAAAAGACATTAAAAATCATCCAGTTCCAACCCACCTGCCATGGTCAGGGACACCATCCGCTAGACCAGCTTGCTCAAGGCCTCATCCAGCCTGGCCTTGAACACATCCAGGGAAGGGACATCCGTGACCTCTCCTGGGCAACCTGTTCCAGTGTCTCACCCCCCGCTCTGTAAAGAATTTCTGCCTAATATCCAGTCTCAACCTTGTTCCTCAAGCTTCAGTCCATTCCCTCTCATCCAATCACTGCTTTAGCTAGACGTGTAGGGCTTCATGCAGTGTGCAGTATAATTACTGTGATTTCACAGTCATTATCATTGAAATGTATAAACTAAATTGCCTGTAGAGATGCAGTGATTTGATGAGAAGAATGTTTAAAGCTTAGCAACACGTCTTTTGTGTCAAATCATGGCTTTGACCCCTTTTTACCTGCCATCTATGAATTCTCTGTCCTGCATCTGATCATCCCAACAGTGTCAGTAAAGGGTGCTTGTCTTACAATATCCCTATTTCCTCTGGTGGAAATACTTTGTTTCCATGTAGCTTGTTCAAGCAAAACAGGAACTTGTGGTTTCTAAGTTGCCAGCCAGAGGTATCTACTCCAAACCTCCTATTATCTAAGATGAGAAATATATTTAAGTGCTTTCAAAGTTGGCTCCTACCTATTCATTTACTGCCAATATTGTCCCGAATGGCAAAAACGATGAGCAAAGGGTTAGGTTTGTTTCATTTGGATCTAAGATAAGCATGGAGGAGAATACTGTCTTGTAATTTGAAGATTAACAGTGCTGTCATTCAAGCACTTTACTCTGAAAATCAATGCTAGTTCAAATGTCACAGGATTTCCAAAAAGAGCTTAAAGGAGTGTTAGAAACATCGTCGTGACCTGGAAATAACAGTGCTGAGGAGTGAGCAGTAGAGCAGTGTGTGTATCTTGCTGTCACAGCATCTTAGTGCTCCCAGATTCTCTTGCTGATTGGTCTTGGGCATCACCTTAGAAATCATAATGTGTAAAGGTTATGATCTGCTTTGTTTCCCTTCCACCTCCTCGCCTGGCTTTTGTTTCTGTGGCTTTAAGTCAGGGGGACAAGCACAGCTGTAATTATGGTGTACAGCTTGTAACTCCTCCATACAGACCCATCTGAAATAGGTGCAGGTTTAGCCTTCTTCAAAACAATGTTACAGGCTCGGTAATGATTTTTAGAGTAAAATACACATCTCTGTCAGCAAGGCTGATGTTTCTGATTCATTTTACGTAGTGAGGTCACAAGGTGTCTAGACTGCACACGAACTGAGGACAGATTCAAAGTTCCACATTCACAGATTCATAGAATGGTTTGACTTGGAAGGGACCTTAAAGATCATCTAGTTCCAGCGCCCCTGCCATGGGCTGGGACACCTCCCACTAGACCAGCTTGCTCAAGGCCTCATCCAGTCCTTCAGCGCCTCCACAAAGGAAGCATTCACGACCTCCCTGGCAACCTGTTCCAATGTTTCACCACCCTCACGGTAAAGAATTTCTTCCTAATCGCCAGTCTAAATCTGCCCTTCTTAAGCTTCAATCTATTCCTTCTCATCCCATCACTACAAACCCTTGTAAAGAGTCCCTTCCAGGCTTTCTTGTAGGCCCCTGACCAAATCATGTTTCCTTTGGTTCATGTGGAGTTTGGGAAGCCTTTAGTTGTTCATCCAAAAACTAGTTGTGTTTATTGGCACCTGCTTGGCACAATTTCGATGTATCACTAATGAAACTTGGCCAACAAAAACCCGATTAATTTGCACACCCCATTCACCAGTAGATGGCCTTGGTCACACAGCCATGGGGCTGGGAGGCGACTGGCATTCAGGAGAGAGTGAGAGGGATAAAAAATACAATGTAGGGGCATTGATTCCCACTGAAGCGCTATTTAAATCATTTAGACTTGTCTGTAAAAAAACTTTGATGTTCTCACTCTCACTGACTTTTATTCTGAGTCAGAAACTTTTGCTGTCTCTGTAGTGCCTCCCCCTTTTAAAGTGGCAAGTTAACAGTGTTGATACGGGGAAGTTGAGTTGTATGTGTTGAGTTCACACAGGCACCTTGGTGGCTGTCAACAGCAAACCTGAGTTTGACATTCACATTTTCATGTTGATCATGTTGATTGTGGTTCCTGCCCCAGCATTGTCTGATTAATTTGAGGGCTACACGCAGGCTTCCCTTGTTCATGAGGCATGTTCAAGCTTGTCCTTACCTTCGCTTCAGGTTCCATTTAGTTAATGATTTTCAGGTCTTATGGCTGAAAGCTATTTAGAAGTAAAAGCCATTCTGCTTGTCACAATAGTGATCATACTCATTCAAACCTTCACAAGTGTTGTGATTCACTTTTCAGTGGAGTGGTTAAACTTGTTTTTTGTCCTGTGTGCCTCATGAGGTGCAGGTGGGACATTTGGGATTCAAAACAGGTGGTGGTCACTGGATGGCTCTCAGCTTAGTTGAGATGAGATGCAAGTGCATGTAGTGAGAAGTACATCCAGCTTCATTCTTCCTTTGTACATGGCTGTCGTTGATCTCTAAGCATTGGCCTGTTTGTGGGTACAGGAAGAGGTAGGTGGCCATTAAAAAGAAAAGTGTTGTCTCCCCAGCTGTGCTCTTGTTCTTCTAAGGGAAAGGTAGCTATGCCAAGTGAAATGCACACTGGCTACTGACCGCAGTAAGTCTTCTACCTTTTCTTTTTCATTTCTTGTTTCTGATGTGCTGTTCTCTTCGGGAATTACAGTCCTGTCAAAGAGAAACAGGCTGGTTGGGTCACTGTACATCTACAACTCTGTTGAGAGCAGCCTCTTCACCACAGCTCTGTCCTTTATGTGTGTTTTGTCAGAATCCAGTGCTGTGTGCTTTTCCTCATAGAAAGTTCCCCGTGTGAAGTTGATGGGGAATCAGTCATGCGTTCTAATGGGAGCAGGCTGTGACTTTTTTGCTGCCTTTGAAGTTACTTTGTCAGAAATAGAGACAAGCTAAAATTAGACATGCTGTAGTTTCTTTAGTGTGCCACTTCCTTCCCTTCCCTGCTGTCACAGACTTTTGATAGTGAGCTTGGTACTGTAGTGCTCAGAATTTAAGAGAGAAAGGAGGAGGACAAGCAAAGCAAAGGCTATATGCAAGACGAGATCACAGTAGTGTCAGGCTGTCAAGACAAGATGGTCCCTATGAACAAACCTGCTTTTCTGACATTAGAAATCTGCCTCTGGTTTGCTGCTGTTGCACTTAGCAGAGGAGATGGCATTTCACCAATGCATGCAAGCCCCTTGCTTTAAGGACATGAGAGATTTGGTTTGTGTAGGGAAACAAATAGTGACTAGAATGTTCCTTTAAGTTGTATTTGCAGCTAACAATAATCTTTTATGTAGGCTACACTTCTACCACCTTTGCAAACTACTACTGCCAGAGGTTTCCAAGATTAGAGCTGAATTCCAACCTTAAGTTTTGCAAAGATTTCATGGTCTGATCAGGGAGGCATGAAAAAGAAGAGCAGCCACAGGCTGTTTGCCTTACACTGATTAGCAGCTGGCACATCCCTCAAAATCAGGAATGCAGAAGGGGAGGAAAGGAAATGCATTGATAATCTCTCTCTCTTCTGAACTTTCTGGAACCACTTGGCAAGTGCAGCATCCATAACTGAAGTGCCAGCTGCCAAGTGTGGAAACTAAAGTTTCAGTGGTGTGATTAGATAAGTGGGTAGCCTCGTGAAAGCTTGTGGGTCTGCCAGAACATCAGTTGCTGTGCTTGCTGGTGGTGTTGCGTTGTTTCAGAACCTTCAAGCTTCTCCTCTGCAGTACAGCCAAAGTCGTTACTTGTGGTGGTTTTTTTGGTGGGTTGTTTTTTTGTTTTTTTGTTGTTTTTTTTTTTTTAATAAACTGAGAACTGATGGATATAAATAATGGTTTGGGAGATTTTTGTCATACTTTCAAAAGGAACAGGGTTGAGGGACTGCAATAGAAAATTAAGAGCAAGCTAATGAAAATTAATTAATGTAGTCCATACCTCAAGCAAGACATTGGCCATTAAACAGGTGGACAGTGCTGGCTTGATAGGTGAGAATTAAGTCACTAAAAGATCTACCTTGGCTTGATACCTGCTTGAAATCAATCACAGAATGTGAGGGGGTTGGAAGGGACTGCAAAGGATCATCAAGTCCAACCCCCCAACAGTGCAGATCACCGAGGGCAGGCCACACAGGAATGCATTCGGGTAAATTTTGAGTGTCTTCCGGACAAGGAGACTACACAACCTCCCAGCAGCCTGCTCCAGGTGTCTGACCCTCACAGTGGAAAGATTTTTCCTTATGCTCACATAGAATCTTCTCTGCTCCAACTTCCACCCATTGCCCCTTGTCCTGTCAGTGGACATCACTGAGCAGAGCCTGGCTCCATCCTCCTGACACTCACCTTCATATATTTATGAGTATTAATGAAGTCGCTCTCACTTCTTACATGTTCAAAGTACATAATTATTAAAATCTGTAATTGAGTTGGGCATTTTGTCCTCTGTAATTACCTGTGGGATAAGTGTAGCTTAGATCTACCTCAGGCTCAGTTGCCTGTAGCATAGCCTTTTGAGCTATTGGCCTGTTCCCTACACTTTTGTCATTAGTGTCATTAAGATGCCTCTTTTTCCTCTGAGATGAGATACGTTGCATAAGGTAGAACAATGGAGAAATGGCCATCCTTTGGGTGCAGTGTGCTCTGCTCGTTGCCATAAGGTAGGATTTTAATTCCTAACACTCAGAACTCTGCATGGGCCTCTGCTGAGAAGTGCTTCCAGGAGTTATCACTCCTGCTGTGAAAGTATGGTGCAGCCCAGCAGTAAGACAATTCAGTTGTCATTTCACTCTTGCCATAGGGTCCTATGCCTCTAAGCGTTTACTAAATCATTTGTAGAAAGACTTGTAAACATGGTAGACTCATGGTGGCTTGCATTTATAAACTATTAGATTGTCTATCTACCTAAAAGTTTCAGAAGTACATAGATCCTATTTGGGGGCTGATTTTTTAATTAGCTTTCAGCTGCATTTAAACAGTCATTAGAATAAAATCTTGGGTAGCTTGGTTTCTACTGTCAGTGAAGGAAGGCTTTTCCTGATATCATTCATGTAACTCTGGAGTGTTCTGTCTATATTTTTGGGGGTTTTATTCTCTCCTAAACACTAGCTGTTAGTTGGGGCTGAAGAAAGTGCTCCATTGCTGGGAGACAGTATAAACATCTAAGGGAAAAGCAGATTCTTTATCTGGCCAGTCATTCTTCCGTGTTTTATCTCCTTTCTGATTCTGGGTTGGAAAGCAATTGGGTTTGAATGCCAGATTGGTAAGGTTCACAGTGCATCATAGGCTGTTGTTGCCTGATGATCACAGGATCACAGGATTTTAGGGGGTGGAAGGGACCTCCATAGATTGAGTCCAAACCCCCTGCCAGAGCAGAACCACAGAATCTATCTCAGGTCACACAGGAACACGTCCAGATGGGGCTTGAAATTCTCCACAGAAGGAGACTCCACAACCTCTCTGGGCAGCCTGTTCCAGAGCTCCATGACCCTTACAGTAAAGATCTTCCTCATGTAGAGGTGGAACTTCCTGTGCTGTGTTTTATATACCCGTTAGCACTTGTCCTATGCCAGGGTGCAAATGAGAAGAGTTTATCCCCTCCCTCTTGACCTCCAGTTCTAAGATATTTATAGGCATTGATTAGATCATAGAATCATAGAATTAACCAGGTTGGAAGAGACCTCCAAGATCATCCAGTCCAACCTAGCACCCAGCCCTATCCAGTCAACTAGACCATGGCACTAAGTGCCTCATCCAGTCTTTTCTTGAACACCTCCAGGGACAGTGACTTCACCACCTCCGTGGGCAGCCCATTCCAATGCCAATCACTCTCTCTGGGAAGAACTTCCTCCTAACATCCAGCCTAGACCTCCCCTGGCACAACTTGAGACTGTGTCCCCTTGTTCTGTTGATGATTGCCTGGCAGGAGAGACCAACCCCCATGTGATGGTTTTGAGGGTTACCCCACCCCCCCACACTTTTGAATTTGCCCCAGCTAACTCAGACGGACCCTGGGAATATAGATGAAGCAATTTATTTACAGCTAGCAGAATTTACAAGCAGCTATTTACAATATATACAGTTATATACAATTATATACAGAAATATACAAAAGGATAAACAATATAAAAGCACAACTCCCCTCCCAGAAACCAAGGTCCCCAGGAGGGGCTTCCAAACCACCCCAACACCTCCCCCGGCCCTCTCAACCTTACCCCAGTTCTCAGGAAGAAGAGAGGTGCAGCCAAGAGGTTAGGGAGCAGGGTTAGTAGGAGCAGGGTTAATGAGATGTGACCAGGTCTAAGGCAAAAGCAAGAGTGAGAGACAAAATGGAGAAAAAGTCTTTCTTCTTCCCAGAGTTCTCAGCGTAACTGTGAGAGAAGTTGACATCAATTGTTTTCATTTCACTGCCCATTATCTAGTTCTTTTACCAAAACATTCCAGCTTGCTTCAAACTAGCACAATCCACCCCTTGTCTACTTCGCTCAGAGTATCGCTGAGAATTATCCAATCTAATCTAAACCAATATTTACACTAAAACAATATATACAAGTTCAGTTCACACTTCAATCAGATGTAGGTGATTCAAAAGCTCAGAACAGGGACTCCCAGGTGATGTTGGGTTCGTGCTCACGTGCTGTAGATTCTATCGCAGATTCTCTCAGTGTTGGGCGCCGATGTTACCTAGAATAGAAAACTCCTAACAGCTTGAATTTAAACTCTCTCAGCTAAGGTTAAATTTCTCTGTGGAATACACTGGATTTCACCATTCTCCTGCATTACCCAGTAGGTATGACCAGGACCTTCAGCAGAAACCACCCCTCGGACAGGTTTCCCTTCGCCCGAAGGAGAAAATACCCAAACAGTTTTCCCTAACAGATTCTTCTCACGTACAACAGGAACTTTATCACCGTCTACTGTTTGGACCAAATCTGATTGTGCAGGTCCTGCTCTGTTTACTGAACCTCTACTATTTACCAACCAGGTAGCTTGTGCTAAATGTTTGTCCCAGTTTTTTAGAGTTCCACCCCCCATGGCTTTTAGGGTGGTTTTCAGCAAACCGTTGCAGCGCTCAATCTTCCCTGAAGCTGGTGCATAGTAGGGTATGTGGTAGATCCATTCAATACCATGCTCTTTGGCCCAGTTTTTCACAAGATTGTTCTTGAAATGAGTACCATTGTCTGACTCGATCCTCTCTGGAGTTCCATGTCTCCACAAGATCTGTCTCTCCAAACCAACAATGGTGTTACGTGCAGTAGCATGTGGAACTGGATAGGTTTCCAACCATCCAGTGCTGGCTTTTACCATTGTTAGCACATACTGCTTACCAGAACGAGATCGAGGTAAAGTGATGTAGTCAATCTGCCAGGCTTCACCATACTTGTACTTTGACCATCTCTCACCATACCATAAGGGCTTGATTCGCTTAGCCTGCTTAATAGCAGCACAAATGTCACAGTCATAGATGACTTGGGTGATAGCGTCCATGGACAAGTCAATTGACCTATCACGAGCCCATCGGTATGTTCCATCTCTGCCTTGATGTCCAGATGAGTCATGGGCCCACCGAGCTAAGAACAGTTCACCTCGGTGTTTCCAATCAAGGTCGATGTCAAGTTCAGAGTTGGTATCAGCTTGAGCAATCTTAGCAGCTTGGTCTGCCTTCTGGTTATGTTGATGTTCCTCAGTGGCTCTGCTCTTAGGCATGTGTGCATCTACGTGCCGCACCTTCACTGGAATTTTCTCCAGCCGTGCATCAATGTCCTGCCATAGATCAGCACACCAAATAGGCTTTCCTTTCCTCTGCCAACCATTCTTCTTCCAGTCCTTTAGCCAACCCCATAGAGCATTGGCTACCATCCACGAGTCGGTGTAGAGGTAAAGGATAGGCCAACTCTCACGTTCAGCCACATCAAGAGTAAGTTGAACAGCTTTTACCTCAGCAAACTGACTGGATTCTCCTTCGCCATCTTTCGTTTCGGTAACTCTCCTGGTTGGACTCCAAACCGCTGACTTCCATATTCGCTTGTTCCCAACAAGATGACAGGAACCATCTGTGAACAAAGCATAGTTCTTTTCCTGATCAGAGAGATCACCATAGGGAGGAGCTTCCTCAGCACGAGTTATTTTCTCCTCCGGAGGTTTGGAACAGTCTGTGCCTTCCGGCCAGTTGGTGATCACCTCCACCAGACCAGGTCGATCAAGATTACCCATTCGTGCTCGTTGGGTTATCAAAGCCATCCATTTAGACCAGGTTGCATCTGTGGCATGATGTGGTGATGAACCTTTGCCCTTGAACATCCAGTTGAGAACTGGCAGTCTAGGAGCTAAAAGCAATTGTGACTCAGTTCCAATCACTTCAGAAGCTGCTTTCACTCCCTCATAGGCTGCTAGAATCTCTTTCTCTGTTGCAGTGTAATTTGTCTCTGAACCTCTGTAACAACGTCCCCAGAAACCAAGTGGACGACCACGTGTCTCATTTGGAGCTCTCTGCCAAAGACTCCAAGTTGGACCATTGTCACTGGCAGCCTTGTACAGAATGTTTTTAATGTCCGGACCAGATCTCACAGGTCCCAAGCCCACTGCATGGACTATTTCTCGCTTGATCTGATCAAAGGCTGCTTGTTGTTCAGGTCCCCACTCGAAATTGTTTCTCTTTCAAGTCACATCATGCAGAGGTTTGACAATCTGACTGAAACCAGGAATGTGTAGTCTCCAAAATCCCACCACACCAAGGAAAGAAAGTGTGTCCTTCTTACTGGTGGGAAATGCCATGGTAGAGACTTTGTTGATCACATCCTGAGGAATGTAATGGCGACCATCCTGCCACCGCACTCCCAGAAACTGAATTTCTTTGGCAGGTCCTTTGACCTTGTCTCTCTTAATGGCAAAACCTGCTTGCAACAGAATGTCAATGATTTTGTTACCTTTCTTGAAGACTTCCTCAGCAGTTTGGCCCCACACAATGATGTCGTCGATGTACTGGATGTGCTCTGGAGCTTTACCTTTCTCCAGTGCATTGTGGATGACTGAGTGACAGATGGTTGAGCTGTGTTTCCACCCCTGAGGCAAATGGTTGAACTGGTACTGGATTCCTCTCCAGGTGAATGCAAACTGAGGCCTGCACTCCTTTGCTATGAGAATAGAGAAGAAAGCATTAGCAATGTCTATGGTTGCATACCATTTAGCCTCCTTCGATTCCAGCTCGTACTGGAGTTCCAGCATGTCCGGCACAGCTGCACTCATGGGTGGCGTCACCTCGTTGAGGGCACGAAAGTCAACTGTCAGTCTCCAGTCGCCCGTAGGTTTGCGCACAGGCCAGATGGGACTGTTGAAAGGTGAATGAGCTTTCTCGATGACAGCCTGACTCTCCAATTGATGAATCAGCTGATGAATGGGCAACAAAGAGTCACGGTTAGTTCTGTACTGCCTATGATGAACAGTTTGAGTTGCAATTGGCACTTCCAGGTCCTCTATGTCATGATGTCCCACAACTGCAGATTCATCAGAAAGTTCAATAGACAATTTCAATTTATCATTCTCAATCTCTACAGATGCTATTCCAAAAGCCCATTTATGACCCTTAGGATCTTTGAAACAACCTTGTCTCAAAAAGTCAATTCCCAAAATGCAAGGCGCATCAGGACCAGTTACAATAGTATGTGTCTTCCACTCTTTACCAGTTAAACTGATCTCAGCCTGTATCTTAGTTAACTCTTGAGATCCACCAGTGATTCCAAAGATAGAAATGGACTCTGTTCCTTTGCAATTAGATGGCAATAAAGTACACTGAGCACCTGTGTCAACTAAAGCCCTGTATTTCCGAACTCTTGAACTGCCAGGCCACCTAATGAATACGTTCCAATAGATTCGGTTCTCTCCACTATCCCTTTCCTCCTCCTGGCTGGAGGCAGGGCACCCCTAATGCTGAACATGGCATGTGGGGTGTACACAATGATTGGTGTTGTTGTGAGAGGAACTGCAACTGTTGGAACAATTGCAGTTGCTCTCGGGAGCTGAAGAAGTGACAGCTACTTTTCTGGCATTATTGCCTCTGTTTCTGCCACTCTGCAGATCCCTGACTCTCTTTGAAAGAGCTGAAGTAGGTTTACCATCCCATTTGTTCATGTTCTCCCCGTATGTGTCACGCAGAAGTATCCACAGTGACGCACTGATTGCTGCTGTCTGGGTGGAATTTGTCTCCTCCTAGGCTGGAATTGCCTTGCAGGAGGTGGGCGTCTGTTCCTGATGGCAGAAACATGCACCCATTCAGATGATGCAGGAACGGTATCCTTTGCCAGATTGGAAATTGAGGTTGTAAGGTCCTCCTTCAGTTCTTTCATGGTATTCTTAATCTCTGTAGTCATAGTCTTTATGGCACAGATTATACCAGACTGGGACAAGCTGTCCTCAATCTGCCTGAGCTGATCAGTGAATTCACCAACAGTGAAAGATCTTCCATTATCACTCCTTGCTAGGAATTTACTGGCCAAGATGTTAACATAGGATGAAGGAGCAAGCTTAATCAGCTTCTTCATGAGGCCTGTTCCCAAAGGAATATCGTCAGGCTCATGAGTACCATGATCTCCATAAAGCACTTCCTTCACAGCAAACTCCTTCAGAAGCTTAATTCCCTGCTCAATGGTGTTCCACTTCTTGGCAGCCCATGGCAAATCATCTCGGGAAGGATATCTCATAGCCACAGCCAACAAAAGGCGTGTCCACAAGCTAACCCTACCAAGAGGACTTGCTAGGTGTTTGTCCACTCCACTCTCCTTAGTGAGTGGTCCCAGCTGCTTGGCAGACTTGTCTCCTACCTGCAGAGCATTAGCACCAATGCCACGGCATCTCACTAGCCAGCTTAGGATTGGCTCACCTGATTCCATTGTGTATTCCTTCCTAACCTCCCTGACCTCTCTGAGTGGATCCTTGGAGCCTTGGATGTCATCTTCCTCCTCCTCTTCCTGTTGTTCTGGTAGTGTCTGGCCTAACACAATCTTCCTCATAGCATTCCTAAACTCATTGGAACCACCCTCTCTCTTGGCAGCTAACCTCACAGCACTCCTCTCACTTGAGTATTGTTGTCTCAGCACATCTACAAGGTCTCGCAGACTAACTATCTCCTCCTCCTCTTGCTGCTGATCACCAGAGGTCCCCTCTCTTACATCCTCCTGCGAACCACTCTTTGTCTTAGCTTTTGCCTTAGCAGGTGCCAGAAGGGCCTGAGCAGCAACAGACTTGGACATGTCTGCTGGAGGATCTGAATTATTAAGGGTTTGACTTGGAGCATTTGAATCATTAGGGGTCTGACCTTGAGCATTTGAATCATTAGGGGTCTGACCTGGAGGGTTTGAATTATTGGAGGTCTGACTTGGAGCTTGTGAGTTCAAATCTGCCTTGCTTTTAACAGGAGGATTTTGGTTCTGGTCTGCTGGCTGGGGGTTTGAATTGGCTGAGCTGGTGTCATTAGGATTTGGACTGACTGGGCTAGCGTTACCAGCATTAGCATTAGCATTAGTGGGATTATTTGCCTGTCCTCCTGGGATGCCTGCCAACCCTTGACGTGTTTTGATTGTTGCTAGGAACATTCTGATTTTGGGTACCTGCCTGTCCTCCTAGGGCTTCTGCTGAACTCTGTGAATTGTTGTTGGTTTTGTTATCATTGTTTATGTTAGTGGCGGGAACATTGGCTGTGTTCCCAGCACTTGGAGAAGGAGGGGCAGAGGCTGGCAAGGGGGAAGCCGATAACTGTGTTCCCTTGTTTTGCTGTGAAAGAGACTGCTTCTGAGACACAGAATTTTTCCTAGTTCTTACAGAAGCTGGTTTTGAATTTTTCACCAATAATGCCAAAATTAATATGAATATTAAAATCATGAGGCAAATATTAAAAACTGTGAGAAGAAAAACAGTTTTACACGAGCATGTACCTATACAAACAGTTGGAATCCCTGTCTTAGGCTGAATAACTCTCATTAGAGCCATATTTAAAGCAGAATTTCCATTGATTGTCACATTATTGACCAGAGCTCCTGTAATATCCTTGGTAATATTCTCAGAGATATTAAAACCAGCATAACCAAGAATCAAATCACCCCAGCTCCAGAACATATCTGAAACCTTAGCTTTAGCCTTATTATAAGCCAGATCAATAAAATAAGCAACAATTTGACCTTTTAACCAACTAAATGCCAAGAAAACAAAACCAGACCAGAGCAATGCACCAACCAAATACAATAGCTGCTTGATTAGCTTCATCTTAATTCCCAGAGCTAATTTCCAGTCACTCAAAAATATCTAGCCCCACGTTGGGAAAGCCAATAAAAATGTGATGGTTTTGAGGGTTACCCCACCCCCCCACACTTTTGAATTTGCCCCAGCTAACTCAGACGGACCCTGGGAATATAGATGAAGCAATTTATTTACAGCTAGCAGAATTTACAAGCAGCTATTTACAATATATACAGTTATATACAATTATATACAGAAATATACAAAGGATAAACAATATAAAAGCACAACTCCCCTCCCAGAAACCTGAGTCCCCAGGAGGGGCTTCCAAACCACCCCAACACCTCCCCCGGCCCTCTCAACCTTACCCCAGTTCTCAGGAAGAAGAGAGGTGCGGCCAAGAGGTTAGGGAGCAGGGTTAGTAGGAGCAGGGTTAATGAGATGTGACCAGGTCTAAGACAAAAGCAAGAGTGAGAAACAAAATGGAGAAAAAGTCTTTCTTCTTCCCAGAGTTCTCAGCGTAACTGTGAGAGAAGTTGACATCAATTGTTTTCATTTCACTGCCTGTTATCTAGTTCTTTTATCAAAACATTCCAGCTTGCTTCAAACTAGCACACCCCACCTGGCTACAACCTCCCTTCAGGTAGTTGTAGACAGCAATGAGGTCTGCCCTGACCCTCCTCTTCTCCAGGCTAAACAACCCCAGCTCCCTCAGCCTCTCCTCATAGGTTCTGTGTTTCAGGCCCCTCATCAGCTTTGTCGCCCTTCTCTGGACACCTTCCAGCACCTCAACATCTCTCTTGAATTGAGTAACCCAGAACTGGACACAGCACTCAAGGTGTGGCCTGACCAGTGCTGAGTACAGGGGAAGAATAACCTCCCTTGTCCTACTGGCCACACTGTTCCTGATCCAGACCAGGATGCCATTGGCTCTCTTGGCCACCTGGGTACACTGCTGGCTCATCTTCAACTACTATCTACCAGTACCCCCAGGTCCCTTTCCTCCTGGCTTCTCTCCAGCCACTCTGTCTCTAGCCTGTAGCGCTGCTTGGGGTTGTTGTGGCCAAAGTGCATAACCCTGCACTTGGCCTTGTTAAATCTCATCCCATTGGCCTCTGCCCACTCATCCAGCCTGGCAAGGTCCCTCTGCAGGGCTCTCCTACCCTCCAACAGCTCCACACCTGCTCCTAGCTTGGTGTCATCTGCAAACTTACTGATGCTGGACTCAATCCCCTTGTCCAGATCATCAATAAAGATATTGAACAGGACTGGGCCCAGCACTGATCCCTGGGGCACAGCACTAGTGACAGCTGCCAAGTGGATGTGGCACCATTCACCAACCCTCTCTGGGCCCAGCCCTCCAGCCAGTTCTTGACTCATATCAGCGTGAATCTGTCTTTGCTGAAGTCCAGGTAGACTACATCCACAGCCTGCCCCACATTCACCAGGCAGGTAACCTGATCATAAAAGGAGATCAGGTTGGTGAGGCAGGACCTGCCCTTCCTAAACCCATGCTGGCTGGGCCTGATCCCTTGGCCGTCCTGTAGGTGCTTTGTGAGGGTGCTCAAGAAGACCTGTTCCATGACCTTGCCTTCTAAGTCTTCTCTTCACCAGACCAAAAAGCCCCTCAGCCTCTCCTCATAAGGCAGTGATTCAGCCTCTTAATCTTATCTTCACAGCTGGACTCTTTCAAGTAGATCCCTGTTCCTCTTGAACTGGGGAACCCAAAACAGAACACAGTTCATACATGTGTGTTTTACCCAGTTCCCTGCCAGTACAGTGTCTACTGGGTACAGCTGGTGCTACAGAGTCTCCTGCTGTGTAGCTTTTAATCTCTTGGTTTCATTTCACTGAAGGATGTGGGTTTGAGCAGGGCTAGCTGGGTGAAAGTGGAGATCTGCTGACATTGAATGACTCCTTTGGCAAAATCTATGAAATTATAATAGCAGAAATAGAGAGAGGAAGGGAATTGAAGGTGGATGGTAAGCATATTGGCAACCAGAATAGGCAACAGAATTTGGCTTGATTGTGTAATGAATCATACATTTAATGTATTAAATAAGAATTGGAGTACTGCATTCAGTGCTGGGGACCCCAAAGAAAAAGGACATCAGACAGCTGGAGTAGGTCCAGAGAAGGCTACAAAGGTGAGCAGTTAGCTGGAGCATGTCCCCTCTGGGGACAGGCTTGAGGGAGTTAGGGCTGTTCAGCCTGGAGAAGAGAAGGATGTGGTGAGACCTAATAGCAGCTTTCTAGTACCTGAAGGGGACCTACAAGAAAGCTAGGGAGGTACAGTTTATAAGGGCTTGTACTGAAAGGATGAGAGGGAATGGATTGAAGTTTGAGGAGGGCAGATTTAGGTTGGATATTAGGAAAAAATTCTTTACAGTGAGACAGTGGAACAGGTTGCCCATGGAGGTCGTGGGTGCCTCCTCCCCAGAAGTGTTCAAGGCCAGCTTGGATGAGGCCTTGAACAACCTGGTCTAGAGGAGGTTGTCCCTGCCCCTGGCAAGGGGCTTTGAAACTAGATGATCTTTAAGATCCCCTCCAACCCAAACCATTCTGTGATTCTATGATTAAAAAGTAGGATAAAGTCTGGGTTATCAGAAGGAAACTAAGTCTAGAGGATTTACAGCAACTTGCCTCAGTTGTGAGGGATGTCTTCAGAAAGCTAAAACGTGAAGAGACTTCTGCTAGAAGCTTCCCATGCAAGCCCCCTGGTTAGTTCTTGCTGCCAGCAGTCAGTGGCTTCTCGTGAGACTGTCTCACACCTTCGGCCTGCAGCCAAGCAGCCTTCCTGCTTCCGTAGCCTAAGCAGAGCTGAGCACGGCACAGCAGCTAAACCCGCTCCCTTGATCTGGAGTTGCAATCCTTTCCTATCATTTCATAATTCTCTCTCTGTATGCTCAAGCTTGGTTTTCAGGCTCTCATTTCTCCTGCCAGGCGGAGTAGCAAACAGTCCTTGACATTTCTCCTTATCATGATTTGTGTGACCTGCAAGGTTTTCTTTTCTTGTTTCATTGGGGTTGTTTTGTCTGATGACACAATACCATCTCAGTTTCTTTTCACTCAGCTTTTAACCCTGTGTATTTCTGCTTTATTCAGTACGTGTTTCCCTTCCTCCTCCTTCCTTTTGCTTTCTTTCAGGTGCATTCAGTGATGATTTCTTTCATCCTATGGTCAGAAAACCAAAACAAAACCCAAACTCAAATAACTCTTGTTTCAGAGCTTATGCCCAAAGCTACTTCCAAAACACCAAACCAAACAAACACGAAAAAGGGTTGCTGATTCAGACATTCAGAAAATGCCAGGGGAAGGCCAGGGTTTGTTTTTGTTCTCAGATTTTCTTCAGCTCTTGGTGTTTGTCTGCATGTCTCTGCTGGGACAGGCATAGCTGTGTCATTTGGAGTCAAGGCCTGTCTGGGTGCAAGTGATTCTGACAACTGACTGGAGTGCCTGCTGCTCCTGCACAGGTCTCTAGCTGTGTTAAGTAAACCCATATCTACCTCTCGATGGGGCTTATTTGACAGTGAAAGGTTTTGTGTCCATTGAAGCACTAATCCAGCCAAGCGTTTGAGCACAAAAGCCCTGACTGTGCTGCTTTATTGAGGCACTGCCCTGCAAACTCTCCTTTCTGCAAGAAATTTTCCTGACCTTTCCTAGACATCTACTTACAGAAGCCTCCCTGTTTTGTTTGCTCCGAAGCAAAGAGGATTTTGAAAGGATTCAGTTGGATGCAGAGTGTTGTTTGCTTGCTTCTACGATGGTTTGCTGGATTTTGAGAAGTGTAAGAGCTGTTGTGGGGGAGTGTTGAATTGCTTTCTTGCCTTCCAGTTTCACATTTCCATTCACAAGAGGCTGCCTGCTGTAGGAGTCTTCTCTGTTTCTCCCAGGTGGACTCCACTTCCTGTTTTCTTTGCGAGCAGCACCATGTGTAATTGTTTTACCATTCTTGCTTTCTTCCTGCATGATTTGGGAACAAGAGCTTTTATCCAGATACACATCCCTCTCCTAAGTGTGTCAGGTCTCCAAGTTCCCAAGTTGGTCTTGACCAATACACTTTCACTTATTTCCCTTCTCCTTGCTACATCTATTTCTTTGTGAAATCTCAACAGCACCATTGCGGTGTGCCCTGACTGACTCCACAACAATCTGTATGTGCAGGTCTCTGAGGGAGGTGGTTTGACATTGTCACTTCAGCTGTTCTTAAGCTGGAAGTCCTGATTATTGACAAAGGTCACATCTAGAGATGTGGTCTTTGGGCTGTTTGTTTGGCCTATTGCTGGGTTTTGTGTGGTGGTAGTTTTTTGTTTGGTTGAGTTTTTCTCTGAGTGCTACACCCAACATAATGTTCCATGAAATAAATCACCGAATAAATTGTAACTTCTGCCATCCAGACCCTCAATGCCTGAAGTGATTCTTGCTTCGTATTCACAGGGCTGAAGTTGTACCTAATTAAAATCCTGCCCTTTCAGCATGAATCATTTTATTGAGTCATATTTTATTCTCGTATCTTTTCTCGTTCAAGGTTTCCTGGTATTCATGAAACACTTGTATGTTAGTCCTGCAGTCTGTTCTAGCAGCTTGACTTAGATTTATTTCTTATGCCTCTTAGTTTGTGAAACAGCTATGGTTTGGAGTTTTGCCTTCACTATTTTCCTCACTTTCTCCATTCACTTCTCCCTAGAAATTGTCCAGAGTGTATTTTCAGTGGATAAGTGAATGTCTGACCCTAAATGCAGATTAAAGACCATAAATAAGAAACTTTGTATGTGTTTAGGGGCTTTAAATTCAGCACAGTTAATAACAATTGCTTAAATAACTGAGACAGTTAGTGGTGATTTCCACCAATGCAGACAAGAGCAACACCAAATAAATGTGGAAGAAAAGTCTCTCTGTGACTGGAGGAATAATGTCCCTGGGAAGAGAACTGAGGAGAGCTGTGGATTTGTAATTGTCCCCATTTTATTTTGTCTTCCCAGGCAAGCAGACTGTCCAAGCTGCTCTGTGACTAACATCACCCTGGTATGGGTCTGGCAGGATTTTTAAACCATGCACTGCAGAGCTGTGTGTGGGCATCTCTGGGCACCTTTTAAATGCAAGGCACCAAAGGAAGTGCCTATGTGGCATAACTCATAAACACTTCAGAGGGGTCAGAAGGCATGTGTGAGTATGTCATCTCCTGGTCTTTAAAGTATTGCTTCCATTTTGCTCACCTTCCTCATGTTTACTTCTTAGGTGCAAGGAACTTAGGGCAACAAAGCCAATGAAGAGTCTGGAGAATAAGTCTTATGATAAATTGTCGAGGGAACTGGGATTGTTTAGTTTGGAGGAAAGGAGGCTCATTGCTCTCTACAGCTCCCTGAAAGGAGGCTGGAGGTGGAAGTTAGCCTCTTTCCTCTAGTATCAGGTTATAGAATGGAGAGGAAATTGCTTGAAATTATGCCAGAGGATATTAGGAACAATTTCTTGCTGGAAAACTGGTCAGGCATTGGAACAGGCTGCCTGGAGAGGCAGTGGAGTCCCCATGGTGGAGGTATTCTAAAACCATGTAGACATGGCATTAGGAAACATGGTTTAATGGCTGTGATGTTAGGTTGATGCTTGGACTCAGTGATCTGAGAGGTCTTTTCCAATCAGAATGGTTCTGTAAATCAGTGATAACTGTGAGCAGAGTGCCTGTCACATGGCTGGCATTCCAGTTCTAGATTCCTTTTATAAGTCTGAGCCTCAGTTTCCCAGTTTGATAGGTTTAACTAAGAGATACTTGGAACACATTCATGAGCCTTATGGTGCATGTTGCTTCATCACCTGTCAGGAGTGCTGACTTTCCTGTCTGTGAGTGCAGTCCACAGCCCACCTTTGCATGAGACCGACCTGTTCTACCCTAGCACTATCCTGAAGCAGTAAAACAGCCTCAGTGATGTTATGTAGGGTCAGCCTGGCTGCCCAGAGTATCAGTATGCCTCTCTCTTTAGAGCAACAGAGCTCTCTGAACCAGCCCTCTTTGTAAATCAAACTGCCCAGGGTTTGTGCTTCAGATACTTCCCTGACCTGTGTACCAGACCAAGGCTTCCTGTTTTATCATTGATTTTAAGATCTAAGTATCAGTGTCTTATTTTTCTACACTGTAATGCTCTTTGCTTTGTAGCACTTCTCTGGGATATGCAGAGGGACAGAGTCAGACCTTCTGGCAGTCAGGATAGGGATGGGGGGAGGCATGTGCTGGACATTGATGTAGAGGCAGAACTTGGATTACAGTGCAACATATAGGTGATTTTGATTCAGCAATCCAATCATGTGTTGCACTACTTGCCAAAACAGAAGAAATAGCTTTCATTCCCCTGCAAGTTGTCTACTCTATTAGCTAGCTTACCTTAAAGCTTCTTCTTATTTATAAGCTCTGATCCAGGCTTCTCATTCATGGCTCCTGAAACCCTAGAGAAGGAAAGTAGAATCACAGAGCAGTTTGGGTTGGAGGGGACCTTAAAGATCATAATAGTTTCAACCTCCTTGCCATGGGCAGAGACATCTTCCACTGGACCCAGTTGCTCAGGGCCCCATCTGTCTTGGACCCAGCCATCTTACTGTCTTATTCTTCCCTTAAAACAAAACAAAAAACAAGCAAACAAAAAAGTTAAACTATTTTTTTATTTTTCTTTCCTGCATTTTTTTCTGGACACCAATTTTATCATTATCTATTTAAGGTGCATATGGAAAGGATGTTTCAGAGGAACAGTGGATGGATGTGTCAATTTGAGGCTATCAGTCAGTTGCAGTCCTAGGTTCTGAGATGCAAAGTTTCAGGCTATGCAAGATCCACCCTCCCTTCTGTCTTCTAACAGATGGGCTTCTCTAGTGTGTAATAAAGGAGGTCAGAAGACACATGGTGTGTCACTCCTCTCTGAAGGGATTGTATTTCATATGGTGAAGCAGCAAAGACAAGGAATGGAACAACTGTTTAAGACAAAGAGGCTTGGGTTAGAGAACCTTTCCTGGACAAAGAAATGAAGCACAGGATGTGATGAACATAGCTCACTGAAAAGGGAGCTGCTTCCAAATGCTTCAAGGAACAATGCAGCATCAGCTGAGGCAGGCATTTTCACGTGGTTCTCCCAAATGACCCTCTGTAATTAGGCTGCATTGGCTGAGGCCAAGGAAGAAAGAGAATCTTAGAAGACAGATTTGTCAAGTTTTGCTTATTTCTGTATGGAAAGCACATGTTTTTTTCTTAAGAAACTAGCAGTTACATTCTGCACTAACTTGAACGAACTGTTTATGAAGAGCATGAAATACTTACTGGCAGTAGCATTTATCCATTCCCTGTTTTCTTCCAGGGAAATGCATTGTCTTTCTAGTAAACATTGCTTTCCGAGCTCTGAGTAGCAGGCAAAAGGAGTTCGTGGGTGGGCTCTTTGATATTCCCTGAATCTACAAAACACCTTTGCACCACATGTCGAAAAGATTCTGCTTGCATTCTTGCTCAGAAGGGAACAGGGCAGTTTTACTGAGGGGGAAGGATGAGTCCTCACAAGGGTTAGAAAAATACCACAATGTAAAATGCCTCTGAAAGGCTGAAAGCATTTGAGCTGTTCAGCATGGAGAAGAGAATGCTCCATGCAGACCTTATTTCAATATCTGAAAGAGACCTACAGGAGTGTTGAGGAAGGACTGTTTAGAAGGGCTTGTAATGATCGGACGAGGGGGGGTGGTTTGAAACTGGAGAAGGGCAGATTTAGGTTGGACATAAGGAGGAAGTTCTTTACAATAAGAGTGGTGAAAAATGGAACAGGCTGCCTAGGGATGTGATTGAGGCCTTGTCCCTGGAGACACTCAAGATCAGACTCAGTGTGGCCCTGGGCATCCTGATCTAGTCAGAGGTGTCCCTGCTAACTGCAGGGGTATTGGAAAAGATGACCTTTGAGTGTTCCTTCCAACCCAGTGCAATCTGTGAATCTCTGAAATGACAATACAGGTCAGAGAGACAGTGAGGTAGTTGCTCTTTGTAAGGTTGTAATTAATCATATAGGCTTATGATATAAAGTTGAAGTTTATCCTCCTGCCACCCTTTCTAAACATGCTTTTGATATTCCCGGTACCTGCTCTTGCTATGAATGCTGTGCAGATACCCATCACTTTTAAGACTAAGGAGCACAATTATCTCCAGTTGTAGATGTGAACAGTGATGCTAGCAAAATGAACTGTCCAAAGAAAATGTGCTCTGTTTATTTACTTGCATTGGGAGCTCAGTGCTCAGTGAAGTTAACTCCCATAGTAAAAACCACATATGAATTGTGCAGAAGGCAACAGCACTACGGAACTAGCCTGTAGTTAATTCATGGGTATGCTAGGAAAAGGTGTGCAAGCACTGAAGTAGTTTTACCAGAAATAGGTCACATAGTCTGCTGTTTTGATAACCACCATCTCTTTCCATTGCAGTGA
Source organism: Pogoniulus pusillus (assembly GCF_015220805.1). Lineage (NCBI taxonomy): Eukaryota > Metazoa > Chordata > Aves > Piciformes > Lybiidae > Pogoniulus > Pogoniulus pusillus. The sequence continues at coordinate 25,871,280 of NC_087265.1, read as the reverse complement.
AGAAACATCTTATGAGCCTCTGATATTTGATCATCATTCGATCATCAAAAGCTTTGAGGAGTAGGTGAAGCAGATGAATCATAGAATGGCTTAGGTTGGAAGAGACCCCAAAGATCATCTGTTTCAACCTAACTGCCATGGGCAGGGACAGCTCTCAATTAGACTTTGTTGTGCAAAGTCTCATCCAACCTGGCCTTGGACACTTCAATCTGCCTGCCATGAGCAGGGACACCTCTCAACTAGACTTTGTTGTGCAAAGTCTCATCCAACCTGGCCTTAGACACCTTCGGGAAAGGGGCATCCATAACCACTCTGGAAAAGCCATTCCAGAGTCTCACCACTCTTGTACTGAAGAACTTCTTCCTAAGATCCAGTCTAAAACTACTCTCCCTCAGCTTAAAACCCTTCCCTCTTGTCCTGTCACCAAACATCCTTATGAAAAGTTCCTTCCCAGCTTTCTTGTAGGCTCCCTTCAGCTACTAGAAGGCAGTTTTAGGTCTCTCCAGAGCCTTCTCTTCTCCAGGATGAACAAACCCAGCTGCCTCAGCTTATCCTCATAGCAGAGATGCTCCAGCCCTTATTGCCCTCCTCTGACTTAACTGTTTCTGTAGTATACACAGGAAAAATGTAAATTGGATAGTGCTGTGACATTTAACTCTTGTACACATATCCCTGCTGATCAGGATGTGAAAATTAAGAACCTGGGCTATGTTGAAATAAAGTTTAACCATTTTGTTGTTCCCTTCCCACCCCAGCCACTTTGCAATCCTTTATGTTGCTTCCATTACATGAAGTTGTAGATGCCCAGAAAACAGAAACATTATTATTTGCTTTATGAAGTGGCCCATCATATATGACAGATAGTCATTAGTGATCTTGCTACCATGAACCAAGAGGTTTGTCCATGAATCCTGTTGATAATGTCTTTATAGAAAACACACTTAATTCAGGGAGAATTCATAAGCAGGAAGAGAACCTTCTGTGTGTTGTTTGGTTTGTTCTAAGTCACTTGCCGTAGCTGATAACTGGCTACAGGCCAATACAACTTTTCTGTTTACAAAATTTGATAAAGATTATCTTGCTTTGATCTGGGAAATGTTTGTTATCACTTCAAGTTGATAGGGATTCTTTCACCCTCCTGTGAATAATGTTAGCAGTGCAGCTGTTTAGAAAAGGAAATGCTGTGCAATTGTAGAAATCATGGACAAAATTTAAGTTGGCAGACAGCTCTTAATGCAGGTTGAAATGTTCCAAGGTCACCATGTCCTTCCTGCTGAAAGAATAATTCCTGGAATCCATGACTGTGGTAAGAAATGTGAACTTCTTATCTGAAAGCCAACATATGTCAGTACAGAGATACCTTTAACATTGTGGTTTGGGATTAGAACTTGATGAAAACTGAGAAAGACCTGAAGACTCATCTTGATAAGATGAGTCTTTTCTTTTCTCTATTTGGTCAAATACTTAAAGAGACATTTTGAAGTGTGCAAGTCATATTTCCTTGTAATGTATTGAAGTGTGAAACCTCACACGCTAGGGAGGGGAGTGGGCTCAAATGGTGCACCAATGTCTTTTCACCTTCTACAGGCTTCTGTAGAAGAAAAACATTTCATTGTGCTGGGGCTGTATGCCTGATATTTGCATGATGTACAGCAGCCCTGCCCTGTTCCCAAACCCTCCTAAGTGTAGGCAACTGAATGTGCTTCCACCACTATGAGTGTCTGGGCAGGGTGATGGTTGACTAGAATGTTCCCTTCACAAGCCAGGGAGCAGTTCCAGAGGCAGGATTTGAGAGGAGGCTCAGCATGTTACCAGCAAGTTTGGAGCATATGGTGCCTCTTTAAAATCCTTTCTCAGAGAAGAATGATACTTAAAATAGACTCCTCTTCTGTGATGCCATACGTAAGCTATTATCAGTCCAGCCGTTTCCAAAGAAATTGTTCAGCATTCTATAAAGGGAACCTTCTCAAGCACTGAGGAGTCCTGCCTGAGGAGCCCTGCCTCATGCCATTCAGAGGAAATGTGCTCAGAACAAGGAAGCTGTCCTCCATTTTAAAACCCAGGGAAGGGTTAGAGATGCAAACAAAACTCAAGGAGAGGTTTAAAGGTAGAAACACGCAAGTTTCTTGTGTCTCTGTGTGTGTATTTTGTATCTCTGTCAATGTGTTTCTTTAAAAATAGAAAATCATGCAATGTTATCTTCAAGAATGGGCCTCTGTTTTCTTGTGGTTGCTTGGTTTGTTTTTTCCTTCTGTGTTTTATAAGAAGTTAGACAATGTTATATTCACCCAGCTACCTTACTAACATAGACACTTTCCTGTTTCTTCAAGCACTCCTTTACCCATTCAATATGAAAGCAGGTAGTTTATAAAGCTCTAATTCCCTTGCTGGGCACTGCTTGTCTGAGCAGTGTAAGCACCACTGAGAAGCTAAGCTCTCTTTTGGCCACCACCATTCAGAGTATGAAGAGCAGTTCTGGTTTAACAAATGGTTCTGAGCATGGGGCGGAGCTATTTAGCTGCAGGTGTGATGCCATCTGCATCATGAGGAGTTTGGGACCTTCAAAGAGATCTTCAGTCTACTCTATTGCTGATGCGTCTTTTAATCCATGGTTCTGGTAAGAGTGTTTACCTCTATCTCGGTTGCTACAGAGGAGGCAATGTTAAAGGCATCAGGTATATGTGATGAGTCACTCTCACTGCATTGCATATCTGCCACTTATCTCTTGAAAAAAACTGAGGTGCAAACTTACTCAGTGAAATGTTAGTTGAGTTGCAGGTCTAGACTTTGGAGCAGGAGAAACCAAATGTTTCAGGCCAGCGTTCCTTCTTTTTGCTTTCAGTTTTGGTCCTTGATAGGTTAATGTCGTTTAAAGCTATGTTGCTACAAATATGTAGCTCATTCTTACTTGGTCTGCCACAAACATAGGTCGTTCTTATGGGCAGAGCTCAGACAAGGTAAACTTTGTGAAGTAACCAGGACCTGTCTGTTTGCCAAGACCACTTCCTGAAAGGATGTTCTGATCACATCTTTGAGCTCTGCAAGACTAGTTTCCTAGGATACATACCAGACTTTTGGGTGTATATTACACTGGATTTTGTGGATTAATGACTTTTTTAGTTTTAGGCTTTTTCCTAGGGTGCTTGTATTTTTAGGAACCTGCTCTCAACAGTGTGGGTTGCCTGGCATGTGTTTATTCTTCAGTATGACGTCTGTTTGTGTTGCATGCTGTGAAAATCAGTGAAGAGCAGCAGAAAAGGTTTCTCTGCACCATAGAGTATGTGCTCAGAGCCTCAAGCTTTATAGGCCTGGCCCACACTGGAAAACAGTGTGATGGTCTGCTACTTCCTTGGGACAGAAACATGTGTAAATACTCAGTTCTTATTTACTTAGCTGTGAGACCAGCAAATGGACCTTACACTGTACTTGGTTAATGAATGTAGCTGAAATTTGCTTACCAACTGTCGTGGAGGGCCTGTAGGCCCAAAAAAAGGCTTGCTTATGCCCTGCCTTGCCTGGACATGTTTTTCTGCCAGGACCCCTGGTTGTAAACAGGTTGTGCAAGCCCCCACACACCCAGCTCGTGTCTCCCTGGGGTAAACCCATGTGATGCCCATATTTGGGCAAGTCCAGGGAAGAGCTTCTGCCTATTATGGTAAGGTTTGGCTGACTGCCAACCTGATTGGTCACTATAGTGGCCAAAGGAGCCACTAATCTCGGCCCACATTCAATAAATAGGGGTGCACAGGTAAACAACGTGCTCAGCTGCTCAGACGCTACTTTGATAGCTCAGCTCAGACCCCGGCTTGGACACCATTGCTCACACTCGGAGCCTCACTCGCACCTCACCTGTCTGCGTACCTTTCTTGCAGAGCTCATGTAAGCCTGCCTATATAAATATATGTATATGTGGAGCCTATAGTCTCCAGCCAACTGTGCACATCTGCATGCCACTGTGTTATCAGGACCAGATCCTGTATTGTCTGCATTTACCTACGGAGCACAGACTCCCAGCAGCTGCGCACACCCTGCATGCTCGCTGCCTATCATTGCCTGGTAAGCGCCACTGCCGCTGAGATAACCAGGAAGCAGACTCCGGATTGTCTGCACACACACGGCCTGCTAGCTGTGAAGAACCATGCCAGAGACAGCACGATATTCTCCTATACCTGAGATCCTGCCAGCTAGAATTCCTGGACAATGCATCCAGAAGGAGCCAGCAGCACCCAGGCAGAGATTGCATCCTTGCCAGGAGAATCAGGTTAGAGACCATTTCCCTAGAAGCTGAGAAGATTCATCTTTCCCCTCAAGCCGGGAGGATTCCAGCCTCAAAGTCCCCAGGCAGAGATCCCCTGAAGTTTGGACACTAGGCATAGGCTATGACATAGCCTCGGAGGGTGATTAATGATTAATAAGAGTTGTGAGTAAATGCTTTAATACCTCTGTAATATAAGTTGCCTCTGCCATAGACCAGAATCAGTTTCAGCCTGCTCTGCTGGGCAGATAGCATATAGACCCCAAGCGATATTTGCCGTGTGGAAAACTCCTCTCTCTGTTTATAGTTTGAATGTTTGCTAGTAATTAATAAGTTCCTGTACATAATTTATCCTAGATTGTTTTCATAACTGTGTAACAAATATTAATATTAAAATTCAGTGGTTGGGGGTGGCAAGAGTCCAGAATATTGAGTTTAATAAATATATATTTTTATATAAAATTATCTCGCACCAATTAATTTCTCCTCTCCGCCAAATCCAGCGTAGTGGCAGAATACCCCTCTGCGACACCAGCATTTTCAGATGTGCTTGAATAGGGGAGGCACCTAAAATCCAACCTTTTCTCATAAAATTTTAAGTGCCAAACCTGGCTATGTGCTCTTGGAAATCTCAGTAAATATATTGCAGGATCACAGAATGTCAGGGACTGGAAGGGACCTCGAAAGCTCATCCAGTCCAACCCCCCTGCTAGAGCAGGATCACCTATACCAGATGACACAGGAATGTGTCCAGGCAGGTCTTGAATATCTTCAGAGAAGAAGACTCCACAACCCCCCCAGGCAGCCTGTTCCAGTGTTCTGTCATTCTCACAGGGAAAAAATTCCTCCTTATGTTTCCACAGAACTTCCTGTGCACCCATTGCCCCTTGTCCTGTCATTGGGAATCATCCAGCAGGGCCTGGCACCATCCTCTTGGCACTCTTTACGTATTTATAAGCATGAGTGAGGTCACCTCTCAGTCTTCTCCACTCCAAGCAGCACAGCCCCAGCTCTCCCAGTCTCTCCTCATTAGAGAGATGTTCCATTCCCTTAACCATCTATGTGGCTCTGTGCTGGAATCTCTCAAGCAGATCTGTGTCCTTATTGAACTGAGGGGCCCAGAACTGGACACAGTACTCCAGATATGGCCTCACCAGGGCAAAGTAGAGGGACAGGAGAACCTCTGTCAATCTACTAGTCACAGCCCTTTTAATACACCCCAGAATTGTATTGGCCTTCTTGACCACAGAGCACATTGCTGGCTCATGGTCAACCTCCCATCCACTAAGACACCCAGATCCTTTTCCCCTTCACTGCCTTCCAACAGGTCAGTCCCCAACCTATACTGATGCCTGGGGTATTTTTTTTTTGGTGGGTTTGTTTTGGTTTGTTTTGGTTTTGTAAGAAGTTGTTATATTGAGAGTTGTGATGCAATTTTCAGCACTTGAGTGCTGTGTTGGTAACTGTGTGAGGATCTTGGTTTCATTGGTTCATTTTTGTAAATGCTGTATTAGCTTGAAAATCGTAGAATCATAGAATGATTTGAGTTGGAAGGGACCTTAAACATCATCTAGTTCCATCCCTGTTGCCATAGCCAGGGTCACCTTCCACTAGACCAGCTTGCTTAATGCTCATTTAACCTGGCCTTGATGTTGCCTCTCTGGGCAACCATTTCCAGTGTCTCACCACCCTCACTGTAAAGAATTTCTTCCTTATCTCCAGTCTGAATCTGCCTCAATCCATTCCCTCTCATCCTATCACTACAAGCCCTCGTAAAAAGTCCCTCCCCAGCTTTCTTTTAGGCCCCTTTCAGGTACTGAAAGGCTGCTCTAAGGTCTGCCTGGAGCCTTCTTTTCCCCAGGCTGAACAGCCCCAACTCTCTTAGCCTGTCCCAACAGGGGATGATCTCCAGCCCTCTGATCCTCTTTGTAACCTTCTCTGGACCCATTCCAGCAGTTCAATGTCATTCTTGTTTTAGCAACACCAAAACCGGACACAGTAGTGCAGATGGGGTCTCATGAGAGTAGAGCAGAGCAGAGGAGCAGAATCCAGCTGCCATATCCAGCTGCTCTCACTGCTTTTGATGCAGCCCAACACAGAGCTGCCTTCTGATGTGCCAGCAACCACTGTGGCTCACGTTGGGTTTTTCAGCAACTGACCGCCCCCAAGCCCTTGTCCTCGAGGCTGCTCTCAAGCCACTTCTCCCCCAGCCTGTACATACCTATGTATTTAAATGCCACAGGTAACTCTTCAGGATATGTTTTCTGTAACTGTTCAGCAAGCAGTGCCTTTGAAACTGGTCTGATATATATAGTGATCTACGAATACTAACTAGTTCAATTCTTTCAGTCCTTGGTAGATGGTAGCTAAGGTCAGTTATATGTGCTGAATGATCATCCAGGAAATACATTGAAGCCAAAACAGGGAGAGGGAGGTGTGAGAGGCTCTGTCTGAAGCAGAGTACTCAAAGCTTCCAGCTGAAATCTGCTCTGCTTCTGATGCCATGTCCTGTAACGCACTAAAAACTGCAGCTGGGGAAAGCACTTTCCAAATAATTTTCTGAGGTTTTCAGGTTCACATCAGAGACTGATTGATTTAATCCTGACTGCGTAACAGAGAGCTGAGAACTGAGCCCAGTTCCACACTCTGCTAGCAGAATGTGAACAGCCGCAATGAAAAAGTAAATTTGCTCTTGTGCAGAAGCATGCTTCAAAGCTGCCTCTCTGCCCCTCCTGTGAATAGCATCTCATTACTTTTGGAAATGGTGAGTAACCAAAATAACAAATTTGGTCAGTGGACAGAGTCTACTTCCAAATCATTTGCATGGAGGAAGTTCTTTAATACATGATTTTGGACAGAAGCCCATTTAGCATTGAAGCAGACTCGCAAATCGGAATGCTGCGTTTTTCCGGAGAATCCCTGCCCAGAAGAGCAGTGACAGCTGGGGAGTACCTGTTTTCTTTCAAGCTCTGTGAGTTTTTTCTAAACCCCAGGGCATGCTCTCTTTTATTGCAGATTTCTTCCAGTCCCTGTTGTGAAGGGGTTTGTCTGGGTTTGGGGGAATGAAATATGAGGCCGAATTTAAAAGGGTTTAAATAATTTAATATTATATACACAAGGAATCCCCCTTCCCCAAACTTATTTACAGCTACCCCACACAAGTTCTTTGTATGCGGTTCCGAGATTACATTACAGAATGTCAATATACAGCAAATTGGGAATTTAGCAGAGGTTTGAAAGGATTTAGGAAGAGAGTCTGTGGCATGAAAGTGCCACTGGTAAATTACTGAGAGTCTATGCTGCTTTAGATCGAGTTTGCTCAGTTACTCACTGGCAGGAGTCAGTTTCAATGGTCCCAAATATCGTGGGTTTGGATAGTTCAGCTCAGGGGTTATTGGGGCACGCTGTCTGGAGCTTCCACGGGCACAGACAAGCTGGGAACAGCGGCTGGAGCGGCGGCTGGCCAGGAGCACCTTGGTCAGTTTCCCTGGGCTGGTGCCATGGGCTGGAGTCATGCAGCGGCGGTGGTCCCCAAAAGCGGCTAAGCGGCTAGGAGCAGTAGGTGGAGGAGGGTGGCAGGAGAGAGGAGCGAGGTGGCAGGAGGTAACAGAAACACTGAATCCCTCCTTTTTATGAGGTCTGATCCCGATTGATGGCCCTTAGACACTATTCTGTCCAATAAGGGCTTGGCAACAGGCCAAAACATACCAAATAAGGTGAAGCCCAGGGGTCTGGTACCCCCAAATATGGAGAGGGGTCAGGCGGATCCCCGCCCTAGGCGTGTGAGCTTACAGAATGTGTTTACTTCAACCTTCGAGCAGGCAAGGCCAGACTGGAAGGCACCAGTGCTATTGTCCCCCTTTGTCCCCCTTAACTTGTTTTCCCCAAGCTTAGGCAGGGTAACACCCTTTGCGGGGACAACATGTCTGGGCATCAATAGATCTGTAAACATGGTCATTTGGGGCCTGTGCAACCCTCCACCACAGTCCCTAAAATAGTCATTCTCCCTACAGGGAATTTTTCCTTTCTGATCTCTGTGATAAGCACTTAAAACACGGGCTAGTAACAGGAGCTCAAGGCTGATGGTGAAATCACATTATGGAGGTGGGCTGTAAAGGAGCAAGTCCAAGTTCTGGGTGGAGTTCTGACCATCCTCTTTGCACTACCTATACTCTAAACATTGGTGCAAGTTAGGCAGGCTGGCTGACATGGTTGTGTCAGTTGCAGGAAGCCTGACGACTGCTTCCAGTCATGCTGGAGAGCACTGGAGAGTGTTGGTGCTAAAATTGTGCAGAATGATTTGGCAAATGTGCTTCCAGAACTGGGAGAGTTCAGTGGAGCATGGTTAAGGGACTGCAGCAACTTGCTTACAAGTTAAGACTGAGAGACCCAGGGCTGTTTAGTCTGGAGGAGAGAAGGCTGAGATGGGACCTCAATGTCTACAAGTATCTGAAGAGTGGCTATCAGGAGGATGGAGCCAGTCTCTTTTCACTGATAGGATGAGGGGCAATGGACATAAACTCAATCACAGAAAATTCCATTTCAACATGAGAAAAACATTTTTTACTGTGAGGGTGCCAGAGCCCTGGAATAAGCTACCCAGAGAGATTGTGAAGCCTCTTCTGGAGAGATTCCAAACCCACCTGCATGTGTTTATTTTTGACCTGTCCTAAGTGGTCCTGCTTTGCAGGGGAGTTGGACTCAATCTCTGGAGGTCCCTTCCAGCCCCTAGCAATCTATGACTCTAATTATCTTAGTCCCAAAGACGTTCAGGATACTGAGAGGATGGCTTTAGAGTATTGAGCTGGAACTTGTCATCTGATCTGCATAATTGTGTGTAGTTGCTGGCACTGCCTTAGGCTTCATCTAACCTTAGAGGAGTCTCTTGCTGAAACAGTTGTGCATGTTTTTTCCCCCCATTAATACTAACAAGAGATTTTTTCCAAATCTTAGCAGGTACTTAACTGGAGCATAAACTGGAGCATCCCCTTCCCACTGCTTGCTGCATCTTGACAATAGTACCAAAGTAAGATATATTTGTGCACCTTCATGGAAACACAGATGTTTGTGGGTCATGGTATGAATAGGTTGGGTATAATTGGGATGATTCTTTGATGTGCATCAAAGAGTAGTTCAGAAGAGTCTTGCTCCTATCTGGATGTGATTTGAGCTGCATAGCTGGGGTTTGATGCTTGTTATTGATCAGTTTTTTAATATGCAGAATGAGGAGGAGGACATAACTTGGATCACATATCCGTCTTCATCTGAGTAGGTTCAACCTTCTTTATTGCCATTAATTTTGCCTTTTTTTCCCCCTTTCATATGTATTTTTCTTTCCTCAGTAGCATTTCAGTTCCCAGATAGATTTAGATCTCTTCTAAGGAGCAGTCCAAAACCGTACATATGCTCACACTCACCTGTGGCATTCAGTGCCTAATGAAATATGACCACTAATGAGATGAGAGCGCAGATAAACAAAAAGGATGCCTTCTCTTTTCCAGCCTCTTGATAAAAAGCATGAAGGCAGTACAGCTCATCCATCATGGCTGTCCTGGGACTTTATAGCCAGGCCTCCAGGCTGTAATTGCAGGAGATTTTGTGGTTGGAAGTTCCAGCTATTTTTGCTCACATAATCCTGAAGCCAGTCAGGGTTTTTAACTAACTTCCTCTCATCCCCGCTTCTTCTGCTGCAAATGCCAGCAGGCCTGAGGCTGGTGTGAAGGCATATTTGGTGCCCACCTATGGGCTGTTTGTCTGTGTTTAACTAGAATGTTTTTCCTCTGGACTTTATGAGCAATGCTTTGAGCTGAAGAGAGAAGGCTGTGTAAATCCAGCTCTAAATGTATATTGATGACTTCTGATTAAGTAGAAATGCTAGTGAGAAATCAGCTTGTAGTCCTTGTTGACGTGCAAGTTACAAGTAACTTGCGTCTTGCCAAATAAATGTTTTCCCTTCCAAGTATACACAGTTTTCTGTGTTTAAAAGGGGTTTGGCTTTTATATGCACTGAAGATTTAGAGAAATTTTTCTGCTCATAAAAAGAAATATAATATAAAGAGTCTGACAGCAATAGCCAAGAAATATGTAATGCAGACTGCTTGTCCAAACACATTTTTCCTAACTTACACCACCTCCTTTTAGTCCCTTCTTAGGGCTTGTATGAATGGGAAAAGCAGGTAAGGGGTCACCAACAGTCTAAACTTCTTCCAAAAGACCTTAAATTATGATTTTACCTCCAGGACTATACATTGGAGTTGGGTGTTGTGAGAGCGTGAATGCAGATTAAGCTTTAGGCATTTTTATTGTTCCTTAGAGGACATCCAAATCAAGAGTGAGAGACTCTTAACTTCAAAGCAAAACAGACAGAAAAGACTCCCTTGGGTGATTCTAAGCAATACCTGGTCTGAAGAAGTTGATTTGGGACTGCTAGTAAGGCTAATTCATGTGATAAAAATCAAATCCTTTGCAGTATGTGAGAGGGATTAATCCCTTAGCTCAAAATCAAGTCAGAAGTCTGGTCATGAGTATGAATCTCTACCCAAAATGAGCTTTCCCCTGGGTAGTTACAATGGAGACTGATGGCAGCTGCATGATAAGCAGACTCCTTTCCACTTCCCATTTGTCTGAATGTATTTCCATGGACAGACAGTTCTGCCTGTACCATTCAAATGAAACCTATCACCAGTAAGCACATGGCGGGAGGAATTTTCCTTAGCAAAAGGACGGCAAAAAATAAACTCTGGTCAAGTCCTTGGAGGCATGTTTTAGACTTCATCCTCTTCTCTCTATTCCTGCCTCTCCCCAGATTCAGTCTATTCCATGATTTCTATTCATAAATAGTCTCACCCCTTTCTGAATGCTTTCTCTTCGTTCATTTTCAGATGTATCTATCAGAAGCGACAGAGCCGGATGTACTTAGCATTGTAGCATTTCAAAGTAGGTAAATGACTTGCAGATGCTCCACCAGACTGCAGCCAAACTTGGCTCTGTCAGTTTTAACATACACATGACAAAACCACATTGGCTCTGAACAGGACTCAGCATAATAAACTCTCCTTCTACATAAACACTTTTATGTCCTTACTAATTAGAAACAGGACCTCATTTCTTGCAGAGTTCATGTGATGGCAATCAAGCCAGAGAAGGAGGCTCATGCAGTATCTGAATGGTTTTATGCTGCCAGGGATATAAGCTTATTTTTGTGAGTATGTGTTTATAAATATCTATAAAACAACTTCTGTAAGTTAAACAAGCACAGCCAGTAAAGCTTCCTGGAATATTTCATGTGGTACATTTACAGTACATGCATTTTAGAATATATTTCACATGGCATGTTGTATTTTCTTGCCCTTGTGGCTTAATGTCTTGCAGCATGAACAGAACTTGAAGTGGCTTTATGAACTGGCCACAACACTGTGGTTTGCTGAAATAAAACTACAAGAACAATCTGTTATTAATTACATAATATTAATTACATAAATCTCCACACCAAAGGTCCTTCAAGTTGGCTGCATCTTTATAGTGTGTATTGGTACCTTTTATTTTGTAGAGGTACTTCAGGAAATGGCAATTTTGGAACATAAAGGACTTAAAAGTGCGGTGGCCAGTTTGACTCTGGACAAATGGCAAACAATTTCATTGATCATTTATGCATAGATCAACTGGCATAAAGAAGTCATTTTACTACAGCAGTTCAGTTACTTGAAAAGTTCATGACAAAAAGTTTCATTGAGCTGTTTGAGCAGGTCTAGAGGAGGCCATGAAGATAAATAGAGGGCTGGAGAACCTCCCCTGTGGGGACAGGCTGAGAGAGTTGGGGATGTTCAGCCAGGAAAAGGCTCCTAGGAGACCTGGAGCAGCCTTTCAGTACCTGAAGAACACCTACAGCAGAGCTCAGGATGGACTTTTTACAAAGGCTTGTTAGGATGAGAGGAAATAAATTTGAGCTTGAGGAGGACAGATTTAGCCTGGAGGTTAGGAAGAAATCCTTTCCAGTGAGGGTGGTGAGACACTGGAATAGGTTGCCCAGGGAGGTTGTGGTTGTACCCTCCCTGGAGGTGTTCAAAACTAGGTTGGATGAGGCCTTGAGAAAGCTGGTCTAGTGGGAGGTGTCCCTGCCTATGTCAGGGGACTGGAACTAGCTGACCTTTAAGTCCCCTTCCAACCCAAACCATTCTGTGATTCTATGAAAGATTACTCTTCTGCTATGCCAGCCAACAAGCATCTAACTTCCAAATTTTCTTTTGGTTATTAATCAACACAAACTAACATGAGTTACAGACTGGCAGGCAGGCCAGAAGCCAGGACAGAGGGTGGGGAGAAGGCAGATGGTGACCCTTTATTGCATGAATGTATGTACAAGTTGCAGCGAAGATGGGCATTATGAGCAAGCAGAGATTTCATCTCCTTGGTAGACTCATCTGTTGGGGGTGTAATGCTGCTGGAGAATAGTGGGAAACATGGAGAAAGATGACAAAAAATCCCTAAGCTGACTGAAGAAGTCAGAACCATTGATGAAATGCCTGCTAGTTGATGCGGACCATTTCATAAAGCTGTGGCCTCACTTAGTGCATGTGATTGAACCTTCAGTAACTCACCAATATGTTTCAGTCTTGACTGATTTCCATCTCCAATTTGTACCACTTCCCCAAAAGATTGCATTTTCCCCCTTAATACTTTCTTGTTGAAGTTTCCCTTCCCTCCACAATCCCACTCCAGTGGAAACAAAGACTACTGTTTTCTCTTGCTCCATGTGAAAGGGGCAGTAGCATTTATCCCAGGTGATCTTTTCCACTGAATGCTTTGAATTGCTTTGTACCTGAAAGGACTGTATTTATTTTTCTCAAAATCCTTAAAATTTAAGCTCTCTTGGTTGTCAGGAATATTGCTGGGTTTGCTTTGTAATTCACCTCTGTGCTTCTTCATGAAGACAGAAAAGTAGCTGTATCAAGTAGCTTCTTCAGTGCACCCATGGGAGTTTCTTTCAGAATCCTGGTTTGCTGTACTGTGCCCAGCATGGGTGTGAAAAGGACAATTTTGTCAGTTATCTACTTTTCTCTTTATTATAATCATAAACATGAAAAAGGTACATATTAAGCCATCTAGTTGTCTTACCGTGTCACTGTTATATGCAGGTTGTTTTTCTTACCCTTCTTTTCATCTCTCTTTACAGACAAAAGTGTTTCAAGTGTATTCTGGAAACTAGGACTGTATTTTTCTCTCCTTTTTGATGTGGTAATTAAGAAATGCTAGCTGTGTCATCACAGCTCAATTGAAAGTTTTCTTTGTCTGGATTGCAGCATATGTGTAACACAAAGGCTTGAAAGTTGAGCTGGTTGTGAAGTTGCTACCCTGAACCAGAAGACAGAGAGTTCAGTTTCTGCTCCCTCTGAATTTTTGCCTGATCTTGGATAACACAAGTTCACCTTCTGATTTTCATCCAGTACTTGCTGTGTATGTGTGCAGGTGTGTGCAGCCTCACCTTGTGCCAAAGGAGGGTTAGGTTGGATATGAGGTGAAAACTACTAAGAGAGTGGTCAGACATTGAAACAGGCTGTCCGGGAAGGTGGTGGAGACACCTTCCCTGGAGGTGTTCAAAAACACATGGTTTAATGGCCATGGTGGTCTTAGGTCAATGGTAGGACTCGATGATCTTACAGGTCTTTTCAAACCAAAATGGTTCTATGATTCCAAGCAACAGAGCACTGAAACGTGAATGTGGCTTTGTTGATGCTGAAGTGCTAAGAGAGCTTTGCACAGCACCTATCAGACAAGAAAGGAGAAAGCATATTTCTGCTTTTCATCATCTTCTTTGAGCTTTATCTTGAGAATGGAATGACAGTAAAGTGTGCATCAGATCCATAAACTCTGGTTTGACACCTGAAAACCTTTCCCAAAGATGTCTTTATAACCCTGAAAGTAAATGAAAAATGTTTTATAAGTGTAGAATGACAGCCTCCCCCCTTGTGCTTCAAGGGGCTGACTGTTTTTTTCACCAGAACAAGAGCACCTCAGTCAGGCAGAAGGCCAGCAGGGCTCTGACAGGTTTTCAGCCAAGCTCGAGGTGCATATTTCCAGTTTGAATGGTACCTAGCATTTTCAGCACTGAAAATGCACATCATCGAAGTAACCTTTATGCAGCCCTTCATGAAATACTTCTGTTTCACTCTTGCTTGTAGAACTTTGTTATTTCTGTACAACAGACAGCCTTCTGTTACAGTTAGATGCCTTTGTATGATCCCAGGGTCACACACTTACAGAACATGATTGTAGGTATGCCAACAGTTGATATGCATCAGTAAATTCTTCCAGTAGTGACAGGCCTACATCTCAGAGCAAGCAATGCCAACATGTTTCATTACCACAGACAGCATAGAAAACACTTTCTCCTTTATTATTTCAGTGAACCATACAGGAAAAGGATAGGGTTAATGTGAAAACTGATTTAAAACAAAAATTCAAAGGAGGAAGGAAGTTAATGCCAAGAATGTTTAGAATCACAGAATCAGAATGGGCTGGGTTGAAGGGACTTCCAAAGGTCACCCAGTCCAACCCCCTCTGCAGTCAGCAGGGACATCCTCAGCTAGATCAGATTGCCCAAAGCCCTGTTGAGCCTCACCTTGATTACCTCCATGAACAGGGGCCCCAATCAACTCCTTGGGCAACCTCTTCCAGTGTTCCACTACCCGTATGGTAAAGAAATTGTTCCTAACATCCAATTTAAATCTGCTCTTCTCTAGTTTGAAGCCATTGCCCCTTTTCCTATTGCTCCAGACCTTTATCTGCCCCAGTGTTTGTACCACAGTAACATCTTGGCATCTTAAACAAAAGGCTTGGTGCTTCCCACTGGGTGACTCAGAGAGTCATTCAGTCCCACAGTTTGTATGTGCTCTGATACAGTAATGGGATTCATGTACCCGATGAATCAATCTGGGAACAGTATCCCATCAATAAAAGCTTTGAACTTCTCTCTAAATGTGGACAAAATGAGCAATCAAAGTAGTAAATCTAGTTTCTCTATATTTCTGCTTTTTTCATTTCTGCAGGCTTTTGCATGGGTTGTAGTGAGTGGGGATTGATCTCTTCTCACAAGTACCAGGTGGTAGAATGAGAGAAAATGGCCTGAAATTGTGCCAGGGGAGGTTTACGTTGAGCATTAGGAAATATTTCTTTCCCAAAAGAATGGCCAGGCTTTGGAACAGGCTGCCCAGGGATGTGGTGGAGTCATTGAGTCATGTCCTTGGAGGTGTTCAAGAAATGAGTGGACATGGCACTTTGGGACATGGTTTAATGGCCATGGTGGTGTTAGGTTGATGGTTGGACTCAATCATCTTGGAGTTCTTTTCCAACCAAAACAATTTATGATTTTATGATTGAAATAATACTTTCTAGTGTCTGCAAATAAACCCAAGTCTGTAAGTGTTTAACAGCACTCCTTTGGTGCTAAATCTGTAGTGGTCACAGAAGAGCAAAGTTAATATCAGTTAAGAGAGTAGACAGGAACATCAGTTGTCATTTTTATCCACACAGCTGCAAGTGCATTCTTCCCACCACTGCATCCTCCAGAGCAAGTAGGCACCTGCCTTGGAGTAATAGTTTTGGCCACTTTAATTGGAGGTCAGCTCACTGTAAGGTCATTTATTAGAGTTCTGAGGCAGATCTGTCCTACCTTGGCACCTCAGAAAATGGGACAAGTGAGCTCATTGACTTCTGGGCTGCTAGAAATAAGTGCAATTAATTCTGTTGAGACAAGTGGAGTCATAGTTACTTGTTACTATTTTTAATTAAGCAGGCAGTGTTCATTATTGCAGTGCAGTAGGGAGAAGTCTGGAAATTACATAGGCTCACAGTTAACAGGTTAATGGTTCTTATTTCTTGTTTGTAATTTAGGATTCTTAGAGTGTTAACTCTAAACTACCACGTGGCTTTTCAAAATAAGAATTGCCATGTTTTACTTCAAGAGCAGCGTGTTTTGACACAGGGGTGCTTGAGAGCAAGAGCTTTGTCCTGCACAGTAACCTAGTTCTGTCACTTAGCAGTGGTGGTGCTCTCTGATGTCTGAACAACTTGCTGAAAAACAAGTGTGCAGAAAGCTGATACAAAGTGTGAAGGCGTAAATCATGTGTGAAACAAGCGTTATCCTTGGTGCTGACAGGCATAAGCAACCCAGAGTTTTCACTTATGCCTTTCTTCCAAAGTGAAGCCCAGCTCTCATTTTCCCATTTGGAAAGATTCTGCCCTTTTACTTTTGTAAGCAGCACATAGGCATTGTGAGGGAGTGACTGGTTCTGACCAGTCCAGGCTCCACAGTCCCCAGAAAGGGATGGAGGCTCCTGTTTGCTGCCTACCTCTAGTTCCCTGTGTAAACCTTGAGAGCAAACCCGATCTCACTAGACCAGCAGAAAGGGAAGAAGGGGAGTGACTGCTGGCATGAAGTGTGAGTTGTGTTTCATTCACAGACCTTGTGTTGACCTGTTTATGATCAACACAAAAAAGCTATCTGGTGAGGCAGGTGGGAAAGAGTTCTCTAAAATTCTGGGGAGAGAATGAGAAAATAAAAGGCATTTAGATGTTAAAAACCTCAGCCCGGCACACACAAAATAAAAGCTGACTGACTCTTTTGGTCTCATTTTAACTCATTTGAAATGGCAGCAATGTTACCTAGAGAGAGAGCTGACAGCATAAAGGAAGAGCTCCTGAGCTCTTTTGATGAAGAGCTGCATCAGTTTTTGTCCATCATACAGACTCCTGTGAGCTCTTTTCCTAGGCATGTTGTAAGGCCTGGCTCCTGTCAACATGTGCCTGAGCATGTGCTTGCTGGTTGGTGCCACTGCTTTGTGATTGTCTACCCCCTTATTCAAACAGAATAACATTACCAAAAGTCTTGCTGACTAAAGTGCTGTAAAAGTCTGTGTTGAAAGAGATATCCAAGCTCTATTTCCTGCAAAATTAAGAGACCCATCCAAGCCACCTAGAAATGCCCATGGTCATTTTTAAGTCTGTTGTATGATCTGATGGATGAAGACCCAGGCAAAGATGTGTATCTCCCTAATTGTAAATATTCCCAGTTTACTCCAACCTTTCTCCATGAGCACCAGACATCATTGTTTCAAGAAGTTTTCACTGGAAGCAATTAGAAAAAGCTACTGTTACTGTTGAAAGAGAGTTGATTATGTTGCAGCATGAGCTAGATTCTTCTGGCAAAGCCTTTCCAGTTTCAGATTTAAAATGCTTAGGTCCTGATCCAGGCTTTCCAAGGCTTTTGCTGACAGCTGGAGTAGGCCTTCAGCGCTCACATATTGGCCCACTACCTGCTCAGGCCTTGGTTCCTCCATTTCTGTCATCTTCTGCCATAGATTAGATGATACAAGAAATGCTTTGGCTTCTAGTTGCAATTTCACATATGGTGAAGTGAGCTCATCACTTAGTTATGCTTTTTTCTCTCAATCCTCTCTTCTGGTGACAATTCCAAGAGCATAGCTGGAAAAAATGAAAGCAGAAAACAGGAAGAGTTGAAGCAAGTGTGGACCTCTTGATACAAGACATGGTATGTGAAACAGAAAAACCTCTTCAAACTCTCTTTGCAAACTTGCAGAATGAAATAGGATTTTAAGTTTTTATGCAAAAGGTGAAGGCTCTGGAACGCAACACTGAGTATCCATGCTGCTCTGATACAGAGGCAACAGCATGAATGAAAAGGACTAAAATCTGTTAGTTAGCTAACACTCATTGGAAACAGAAGTTGAGTGAAGCCTTGACAGAGCTTGTCTCGGTTCTAATTTAAATTCCTAGAGACTCAAATATATATTTGATAGAAACAATAACAATTTTTTTTTAAGTGCCCTTCCCTCTTCCCCCTTCTTTCCCAAAAGAAAGAGAATTAGGTGTAGAGAGAGGAAAAGGTAAGCACACCCAAATATATAATCTCACTCTGATTTGGAAGTTAAAAAGAAGGAAAGTGTAACAATAAATTAAAAAGGTATCTGAGGTGGGGAAGTTACAAAGGTATAGGGAAGGGGAAGCAAATACAAAATGTGTAAATACAACCAGAATTTTGATGGTGATGGCTTTGTCCACCTTGCAGGTGATGGCCACGTGGTAAAACAAAGAGAACCAGGAACAGGATGGTGATGCTGGTAAGCAGGGTGGCAGGGGGCAGAGAGAGAGAGAAACAGTAAGTGCCTCTGCTTTTATAAACCTTTAGATGGGAAAGGACAGTGGGCTAACCTGGTGGTGTTCAGAGCCACCCCTGGGGAGTGGGCAAGACCACCTAGGGTCAGGTTCAAGGTCACTCCCTCTGGAGAGTTAACCCTGTACAGAGATAATAGAACAGGAATCATCTGGCGTGCTAGCACAGCCAGCTCTGTAACCAAAACGGACCTCACCTTGCAGCCTTTGCTGCAGCAGGCTGAAGAACTGTAAGCTGAACCATATAGCTAACACTTTAGAGAGCACAGTGCAACTTTCTGCACCAATGACAACTATGTGTCACTACTGGCTCATCTCTGGACTAAAATTTATTTGATCCTGGATATTTTTTGTGGATTTTGTATTTTTTTTTTAGACTATTTTGCAATGTACTCTGGTGGCCAAGAAGGCCATTCTGCCATTTTGGGGTGTATTAGAAAGTCTGTGGTTAGTAGGTCAAGAGAGGTTCTCTTCCCCCTCTACTCTGCCCTAGTAATACCATATTTGGATTATCGTGTCCAGTTCTGGGCCCTTCAGGTCAAGAATCACCTCAGGGAACTGCTTGAGGGTGTCCAGTGCAGAGCCATGAAAATGATTAAGGAAGTGGAACATCTTCCTTATGAGAAGAGGCTGAGAGGGCTGGGACTCTTTAGCATGGAGAGGAGACTGAGAGGTGACCTCATTCATGTTTATAACTCCAATGACAGGACAAGGAGCAATGGGTCTAAGTTGAGGCATAGGAAATTCCTTGGAAACATGAGGAAGACTTTTTTTCCCTGTGAGGGTGACAGAACACTGGAACAGGCTGCCAAGGGTGGGTTGTGGAGTCTCCTTCTCTGGAGATATTCAAGACCCACATGGATGTGTTCTTGTGTGATCTGATAGAGTTAATCCTGCTCTGGCAGGGGGTTTGTGTGATCTGATAGAGGTAATCCTGCTCTGGCAGGGAGCTTTCAAAGTCCTGTCCAGCCCCTGACATTCTGTGATGCTGTCATATATCTACTGAGATTTCCTTTGAGCCCACTCTATATCTGAATGTACCAAAGTTAGCATCAAGGTAGGATTTGGAAGAATAAAAGAACTTTTCAGATGGAGAGCATTAAAGAGCTGATAAATGCTCCCTGACAAACATCTCTGCTATGAAGATTTGTTTACATAGTTTATTTAATGGGAAAATGATTAGCCAGCAGTCTGTATCAAAAAATCTCTTTTAGTTTGCCTTTCTCCTACTCATGTTTTGAGTAGTTTAGAAAAGATCTTCTGTTCTGCAAAGCTGATTGGAGAACAGATTCATGAGATTTCAGAGATACAAGCAAGTTCCTTGTAACTGTAAATAAGAAATTATAGAATTACTTCAGTTGGAAGGGACCTTAAAGATCATCTAGTTCTAACCCCCCTTTGCCATAGGATTATAGTGTCTTCACATTAGGTTGTATTTAGAATTCCAAATATACCCTGCTGTGGGCTCTGTGGGAGATGTGCTCCTGCTGTGCTGCTCCCTAGGGATGACAGGCTCTTCCAAGGTCATGCAGTGCTTCCATCCCTGCTCTGCAGTGTTTTCCTCAGGGATGTGCAGCACCAGCACTGTGTCCACAGTAGGGCTCTACGTACATCTGAGGGAGAGGCTTTGCTTCTGTACTGTGCCATGTGGGCTTGGATGCTTTAGTGCTCGCTGGCACGTTGGCATAATTCAGACTCATCTCTGAGACTGTTAGGGTTGATGTCTCACTCTTGAATGAAAAGATCAAACCACTGTGAATATCATCTAGGCAGTTCTTTTTGGAGAGGAGGGTGCTCAGCCGCTCAGTGGACTTGAGGCAGATGCGTCTGATGATGATGCATACAAGAACCACTCTCTTTGGGGGGGAAAGGAACTGGGTATCTGTGTTGCTGTGGCAGGGGCACTAGCACAGGGGTCCTTCCAGCAGAAAGCTTCCTCATTACTATCACTGCATTGGTTGATGCAGATGCAGGTGCAAAAAAGCTCTGCACTGTCACTGTAGTGTGTCCACCAAATGCCCTAGGAGTACGTGCCCTATGTGACAGAAGCTGAGAGGGAAGGGGCAGTCTTTACAAAACATTTTTTAGTAAGCCTGCCCTTGAGGTGGAACTCTGGCTAGATACTCTGGCTGCAGTGGATTTGTGCTTGGGTTGAAATGAACCTTTAACTTTTATGAAAGAATTGGGTAAAGGAAGCAAAAGCTTCTAGAGCCATTTATTCTGAAATAAAATTCCTGCATGTCCTGACACTGCCTGGAGGTGATCTTTGGGACTCCTTGGCCTGGATGTTTGCTTTTTCTGGTATTGTATAGGTGCATGCTGGCTCTGTGGTACCTTAATGAACAAAACAAATCAAGCTATTGCCTTTAGAATCAACATTTTTATCTGCATGTTCCCATAATGTACACACTGTGACTTTTCTATTGTTTTTCATGAGGAGGGTGAGCTGAAGTCCAGTGGTCTATAAGACTTCAGCATGACTTTTGCATATGAATATCTTAAAATACAAGGTAGAGTTGTTCTCAAAGCCTATGATAGCTGCCAACTGTCTGGGATCACCTTAATATTAAGTCTGTGCCACTGCTTCTGCAGCAACACAATGAAGTCTCTCTAACCTAGCAACAGTTGATTGTTTTAAATGGGTAACAACAGCATTTCAGAATTACTATACTTGTACTAACTTCTACTATGCACCTGTCTGGATGCATTCCTGCGTGGACTACCCTAGGTGATTCTGCTTTGACAGGGGGGTTGGACTCCATGATCTCTGTAGGTCCCTTCCAACCTCTGTGATTCTGTGATTGCAAATTCAGATGGAAAAACAGGATTTTGCCCTTGCAATTTTTTCTTTGAAATGAATGGTGTAATAGCTAATTGATAGGACTTAATCAAGTAGTCAAAAGATAACGCCAGAGTTGAATGATTTTTATCATGACTCAAGTGGTTCAGGTTTAAGTGCGGCTAACCAGTAAAGTGTTTATAATGTGATACATCACAAAGTATTTAAAGCTTTAGTATGGATTTCTTTATATGGGGACTGTGAGTTATCTTTCATGGTGCAGTCCTCTGACATGAAAAGAGATAGGTCTTCTCTAGCTTCTGAGAGTGGATTTGCAGGGGGAGGCTGTGGAGGTTACTGGAACTATGAGTATTCAGCTGCTTGGTAAGTAAGAGAGAGGATGATTTCTCATTTTACTGCCTTGATACAAATTCATGCAAAGCTTATTCAGATTTTTTACACAGAAGCAATTGACTCTTCAGTACCCATGCAACAACATCTTATTGCCTTCAGGGGCTGGATTTTGCTACGTTTACCTTGCACCAAACTAAACAGTCCCAGGATTTCAGCTCACAGACCAGGACACAATCTAAAATGTGCGCACTGCTCTGAATCAGGCCACTAAATGTTTTAACAGAGGGTTTAGATGAAAGAAAACCTACATGTAGTAAGCCTGCTGTGGCTTTTCTTGAGTCACAAAACTGGAATAACAGGACATTTTCATCATCATTCACCAAGCTGCTCATTTGAATGTGGAAATCATTTGCATGCCATTGACATTTGGGGGAAAGCGCTGGGAAGCGTCTGGGTGGATCTGAACTCCATGCAGAACAGATCTCTGGCTGCAGTTGGATGAGAGCAAGACTTGCTTGGTCTGTGGGAAAAAATGACAACTTTGACTTGGCTTCACAAGAATGTCTCTCAGTTGTACATTTTCATTTGGAAAGATGCAGCAGTGCCATGTGGGTAAGGCATAGATATTAGGTATTGGTAGGAAGGAGACTTCCATCGCAAATCACTTTCTGGGCTGCATAGCTACTTTCTATTTTCAGGGAGTTCTTGGGGAATCACTTTTCCATCTTCAGAACACTTTTCTGGATTTTCAAAAAAGCTCTGTAGAGTCCAGAGTTTGGTTATTCATGATTAGTAGGTTGAGAGAGGTTCTCCTCCCCCTCTACTCTGCCCCTGGTAAGGCCATAACTGAAATACTGTGTCCAGTTTTGGGCCCCTCAGTTCAAGAAGGACCTCAGGGAACTGCTTGAGTGAGTCCAGGGCAGAGCTGCAAACATGCTGAAGGCAGTGGAACATCTCCCTTGTGAGGAAAGCCTGAGGGAGCAGGGGCTTTAGCTTGGAGATGTGGAGACTGACAGGTGACCTCACTCATATTTATAAAGATGTGAAGGGCAGCGTCAGGATGACAGAGCCAGGCTCTGCTCAGGGATGTCCAGTGACAGGAAAAGGGGCCAATGAGTGCAAGCTGGAGCAGAGGAAGTTCCATGTGAACTTAAGGAAAAACTTTTTCCCTGAGGGTGACACAACCCCAGAACAGGCTGCCCAGAGAGGTTGTGGAGTCTCATTCTCTGGAAACTTTCCAAACCCACCTGGACACATTCCTGTGTGACCTGCTCTAGGTGATGCTGCTCTGGCAGGGGGGTTGAACTAAATGATCTTTTGAGGTCATTTCCAACACCTTACAGTCTGTGATTACTTACTATGCTGTCCTGGCTTGTGGCCTGGTATGAAAGAGGTTTTTTCCAAAGACAGCCCATGAGTGATTTTTGGGGCTCTGAAATACACCAATGACACAAAATGTTAGTTTGGTTTAACAAGTAGAGGAGCCAAGGAGACTTGTCCTGTGTTTGCCAGCACCAAACAGCCTGGTGGAAAGAGTACTCAGGGTAGTGAACCATAGCTGGAGTGACGCAAATGTGTGTGGGCACTCTCAAAGCTGCTCTCTTGCTTGGGGTGAAGGTTAATGACTCTTCCATGTCTCATGTTGGATTCATTCAGACATGAAGTCACTGGAAAAAATATGCACACATGTTCTCGTTGACTGAAAACCTTGCAGTGGCAGCACGCTTACAAAAAGGACAAGTTGTAGTTAACTGTGTGATCTTAAAAACAAAAGGTTGCTGAAAAAGGTCCTGGATTCTGACTGAACACATGCTCACCTCAGCTTCTCCAGGACACTTGGCTTCCAGGTGGCTCAGTTAAAGAGTAGGAGTTGGGATGTTTTTGAGTGGAGTGGCGGGCCCCTGTTGCATATAACCAAAGAGGACTTGGAGCAGTTGGTGAAGTTGGGCTGGAGAAAGGATGTTTGTGTTAAATTACTGTATTGGGTAGATCGTCCTTTCTATAAAAATACTTTTCAGGGATGATAACAGGGTGAGGGTGGTGATTTCCCTGATTTACTTAGTTCTACAATTGTTTTAATTTCTAGGCTGGCACTGAAACTTTAACCTTAGTAAGTGAAAGACTCCTGTCTGAGCAAACAGAGCAGCATCTTTTGGGTCTGCACCTGAGGTGAATATATTTGGGCATTTTCAGCTCCATCAAGCAGTAAAAGTAATTGCTCAGTTTGTGCAGTTATGAGCGTTCTTTACAACCTGAGTCTGAATTTTATGAGCCTTCCTATGTGATTTTGGTCAACTTCTACCTGATCTTTCTGTGCTTCTGTTCAGAAGGCTGAGCATTTCCTAGAGGTGTTGGTTTGGTTGCTCTGTAAGGATCACACATTCTTCCAGGGAAGGCTTTCTCCTTCCTCCTCATTATGTGTCTAGCAACTGGCACAGCATATCCTCATAGGTGCTAATGTAACAGAGAACTCATTCCTTTTATCAGATCTAAATATTTCCCATTCCTGTGAGCAGGGACTGAGCCTCTGTAAAACCAGGGATGGTCTCAACTGTGTGAGGTGGAGAGTGCATGAGCCTTGTGCCAGTGCTGCCTAGAGGACCATGAAGTCTCTGCAATGTGAAGCAGTGCTGGACATTGTGTAAGCCTCCACAGTGGGCTTTTCATACTCAGCCCTAGTTTTCTACTCAGCTTTAGTTAGACCACATCTGGAATGTTGTGTACAGTTCTGTACTCCTCAGCTCAAGAGGAACAGGAAGCTACTGGAGAGAATTCAAGGGAGAGCTACAAGGATGGTTAAGGGACTGCAGCAAGTTAAGACTGAAAGACCTGGGACTGTTTAGTCTGGAGAAGAGAAGGCTGAGATAGGACCTCAATGTCTACAAATATCTGAAGGGTGGCTGTCAGGAAGATGGAGCCAGTCTCTTTTCAGTGATACTCAGTGATAGGACGAGGGACAATGGACTTAAACTCAATCACAGGAAATTCTATGTCAGCATGAGAAAAAACTGTTTTACTGTGAGGTTGCTGGAGTCCTGGAGCAGGCTACCCAGAGAGGTTGTGGAGTCCCTTTCTCTGAAGAGATTCAAAACTCATCTTGACTCCTTCCTGCATGGCCTGCCCTAAGTGGTCCTGCTTTGCAGGGGGGCTGGATTTGATAATGTCTGTAGGTCCCTTCCAACTCCTAGCATTCTATGATTCCATTCAGGATGACCTTTAAGTTTTTTCTTTAGGTTGGACACCTAGAATGTTTTATTTGTGTTGTATGTAGCAGCTGTACAATGAGGGTTTAAGGGAGCTCACTTTAGGGTGGGAGTGGGAGAGGAAGAAATATATCTGCTGGGAAATTGTTCTTTGTTTCTACATAGGTGCTTGCCAGCTGCTGGCACCTCTCATGTAGGGAACAATTGCATATGTGCTGTTGCTGAGATGCTGTCTTTCTGCTAAGAAATGCACAGCAGTATGCTTATAAGGAACTGTCAAATCCATCACAGAATAGTATCCTGCTGTTTCCTGCTTGCAGGAATTTTTTGACATGTGTTCATGTTCTTTGTGTGCAGGAATACCCGAGCTCACAGGCTGTTCTAACCATGTGGACAACACACACCAGCTAACAAATCAATTCATGGCCAAGTGCTTAGGAGGTATTGGGCTTGAAGATAAACTTGCAGCAGAAGCTGCTGCTAGCTGAACACTGAAAGGCACACATAGTCACAGAGTGCACTGAGTTGGAAAGGATCCTCAAAGGTCATCTTGTCCCTGAGCTCAGCAGGGACACCTCCAACTATATTAGGATGCCCAGGGCCACAGCAAGTCTTGATCTTGTCTCCCAGAACAGAGCCTCAACCACATCCCCGGGCAGCGTGTTCCAATATTTCATCATTCTTATTGTAAAGAACTTCTTCCTGATGTCCAACCTAAATCTGCCCTCCTCCAGTTTAAAACCACTGCCCCTCATCCTATCAGCACCAGTCCTTCTAAACAGCCCTTCCCTTGCCTTCCTGTAGGTCTCCTTCAATACTGAAATGTAGCTGTAAGGTTTCCCTGGAACCTTCTCTTCTCCAAGCTGAACAGCCCAAATTCTTTCAGCCTCTCTGTGTAGGAGAGGTACTGCAGCCCTCTGATCATCTTGGTGTCCCTCCTCTGGACCCGCTCCAGCAGATCTATATCTCTTTTTTCTAGGGACCCCATAGCTGGACACAGAGGAGGTCTCACCAGAGCAAAGTAGTCGAATCACTTTTTTTCACCTGCTGCCACACTTCTTTTGCACTTTAGTCTCTACTCTCTCTTTCAATGGCTACTGAGAGGAACATGGATCCTCAAGCCTGACATGAATAAAATTATTAGGATGTGGATTCCAAACTGTTTTTATTCTTTCTGACTTAAGCATATAAAGGCTACCCTTGGAAAGGTCTGATGGTTGCTGATTTGCACTAGCTGAGGATCTGGTTCAAGGGATGCGTTGACATCCTGAGTGTTGCAAATCACACATTAGTTCCTGTAGTGCTGCAGGTGAGATGCAGTTCAGTTAGCCCAAAGTCACTTCTGAAAAACTCTGTTCACAAGAGAGTTTACTTAAGCTTGAAAGATATGCAGGCACTTGGAAATGGCAGGTAAATCCCTCACTGTGTTTGGAAAATCCAACTCAGTGCTTCCTCCTTACTGACTTCTGTGGGAACTGAGTTTGTGTGCTTGAAAAGTCCCATGGGTACTTATAGATCTTGATCTGCTTTTAATTCTGGCTGTCAACAGCTTTGAAAGGATCATCTGATGGTTAGCAAACTGGAGGGCTGATGTTTGCCTTTCCTAACGTGGTCCTGTCTGCAGGCTGTAACTCACTCATTTGTTTGACGTGAAGACCACCTTCTGGAAAATAATGATTGATTTGTTATTTAGTTTGCATTTATGATATTTCTTCCACCGTCCTTTGTGTTGTCAGCTACACAGGACAGAAAGTCCTGACCTGAAAGTCAAAGACAGACAACAGGAAATTGTATTTATGTAGGTGGGTTCTAATTGTTGAGCTAATTTTCAGGAAACCAGAGCCTGACCTTTAGAGTTGACAGCACTGCATTTAATGTGCTTCTAATGTATTTGAAGGATTTGCTGATTATTTTTTCTTTTGCTTTTAATTTTGAACATCAGAGGTCTGGAACACCTCTGCTGAGAGAACAGGTTGAGGGAGGTGGGCTTGTTTTGCCAGGAGAAGAGAAGACTCTAGGCAGATTTTATAGTTGTCTTCCAGCACCAAAAGATATCCTACAAGGAGGCTGGAGAGAGACTTTTCATAAAGGTGTCTAGCAATAGGACAAGGAGAAATGGTTTAAGCCAGAGGAGAGTAAGTTTAGACTGGATCTTAGGAAGAAGTTCTTAACTATTAGGCTGCGCAGAGAGGTTGTGGATGCCTCCTCCCTGGGGGTATTCTAGGCCAGGCTGGATGAGGTCTCATGCAGTCAAGTCTAGTTGACAGGTGTCCCCACTGTCGTGGAGGGGCATTCTGCCACCTACACCAATTGTGGTGGAGGGGAGAAATTAATTGGTGAGAGATGACATTCTATAAAAATATGTAATTTTTTAACTTCAATATTCTGAACTCTCACCACCCCCAACCACTGAATTTAATATTAATAGGATCTACATGGTTATGAAAGACATTCTAGGAATAATATCAACCCATAACTTATTAATAACTAGCAAACAATTCAAACTGTAAACAGAGACAGGATTTTTCCCCACGGCAAATACTGCTTGGGGTCAATATGCTGTTTGCCCAGTAGATGGGCCCATGCTCTTTCTGCTCTATGGCAGGAGGTAATAGAAATTACAGAGGCATTAAAGCATTTACTCACAAATTCTTATTAATTATCAATCACCCTCCAGGACTAAGTCACAGCCCATACAAGTGTCCAATCTTCAGGGTACTCTGCCCGTGGACTTTGAGGCTGGAATCCTCCTGGCTTCAGGGGAAAGGAGAATCTTCTTGGCTTCTAGGGAAAAGACAGTCTCTGACCTTGTTCTTCTGGCTAAGGATGCAATCTCTGACCTAGTCTCCTGGCTTCTTCTGGACGCTCTGTCTGGGGATTCTTAGGCAGGACCTCAGGTGCAGAAGAAGTACGATGCTGTGCAGTCTGAACATGGTCTCACGCTGGCCACATAGGCTGGTCATGTGCACACAAATGGGGTCTGCTCCTGGTAACTCAGCAACAGTGGCAAACACCAGGCAATAACAAGGCAGCAGGCATGCAATAGGGTGCATGGCTGCACGGGAGACTGAGCTCTGTAGATAAAGGCAGGCAATACAGGATCTAGTCCTGGTAACTCACCGCAGTGGCGTGCAATAGGGTGCACGGCTGCACGGGACACTCGGTCTCCGTAGAACAAAGTAGATGCACTGCAGGTGAACCCTGTGGGTGAGGCCTCAGGCAGGCATAAACAAAAGGCAGTGCTGGTGCGTCTAAGCGAGCACGCTGTTTACCTGTGTACCTCTATTTATCAAACGTGGGACGAGATTAATGGCCCCTTGGCCACTAGAATGACCAATCACTTGGCAGTTAGCCAAACATACCATAATAGGGAAAAGGTGCAGGCCTGGACCTCCCAAGTATGGGGATAGCATGGGCCTAGCACCCGGTGGGCCATAAGGTAGGCGCGTGGGCTTATACAACCGCTTACATAATCAGGGGCCCTGGGCAGGCCGGGCTTTATGGCACCAGGTCTGTTGTGTCCCTTTTGTGTTCGCTTATGTGTTTACTCCTGGTTTTGGCAGAAAAACATGTCCAGGCAGGACACGGCATAAATAAGCCTATTTTTGGGCCTACAGGCCCTCCACAACACTCACCCATGCCAGGGGGGTTGGAGCAGATAATCTCTGAGGTCTCTTCCAATCCAAGCCATCCTATGATTCCATGGCGATTCTGTAACACGTTCTCGTTACTAAAGGATTCTGGCAAAAGCAAGCCAAACTGTAGCTAAAAAGGAGAAGATGCAGAGTCAAAGGCCTCACCCCTACTCTCACTGCTCATGGTAAACCTGTGTGAGTGGGCCTGTCGGGTATCTGCCTGAAGAAGCTGAGAGCTTAGTGCCTTTGAAGAGTTTTTGGCCAGCTTGAACACATGAAAAGTTCAACTAAATAATTACAAATGTTGGTAGTGAGGAAACTCACAGATCATGAAAGTCACCCAGCAGAAGTAAGTTGTATTTGAGTAACTGATGTGAGTTACAGTGTAATCTGTTTATCCGGTGCTGGCAAGCAGCTGTAGGCATGGCTCTTTGTCTCACTGCAGTGCATCAACAGGCAGCCAAGACAGGATGGACAACTGCAGCTGATATGGACTGCTTGGCAAGAGAGCTCCAATGAGTTTTAGCCCTCTGAATAAAGTTTGTTTGCTGCAGTTCCAGCTCCAGAACTGCCCTGAGACAGCAAAGCTTGAGTAAGAAATGGGAAGTAACAAGCACTGCAAATAGAGAGGAAGACTGTGGGAATGCAAAATGAAGAAGGATAACAACAGGTGGATGCTGACCTTGGTTCCCACCAGCTGCTGGCTACCTTATCTCAGAAAGGATAGATAATGGACACCTTGTTAATGAGGAAAACAAAGCATGGTTTATGCTGATGGAGTGGGTTGTCCTTGACTAACTATGCTAACGTGTAGGCATGTGCCTTGTGGCCTGAGGGTATGTATTGAGAGCTGAATGATCAATAAAGCTCTCTGGCATAATTCACATTGGAGTCCATGTGGCATTGCCTTGATCACATTGATCTGCAGGGCCTTGACCACGTTCCCATGGCAAGCTAATCAGGTTTCTGCTACAGAAGACATCACCTGATCTACTGCTGCCCTTTCTAACAGGGAAGGTTCAAAGGTCTTGGAGCAAAACACAGGAGTTGCTGGGTCTTACCACATGTCCACCCAGCCTATTACTCTTATTATTCATTTCACGGTCATGTCTCTTCTTGTCCATTTAATATCTGATATGCCTTTTCTGTGAGGACTTGCTTTTAAATAGCATCGTGGAGCTGGGCTACGGCCTGTGGGCTTGCTCTGTCTGCTCCCTGCACCAAAATCCCTCAGTGACACATCACAGTAGAGTGCAGCAGGAGAACAAGGCAGGAGAAACATAACTTCTCTCTATGCTCTCCCACCCTCCAGCAGCTTGCAGCTCGAGTGCTTCCTAAGCCATGCATATTTCCCTTATGCTAAGCTCTTGATGGAATCTATTAGTCATCTTAACAGACTCTTCATCTCTTTGAGAAGGTAGGGCTAGGTGTGGTGCTTAAGATCAGTGTCTTTTGCTGTCTTTCTCTCTGGACCTCAGCTGCTGAGCTGCAGCGCACAGGCATGGCTGGTGTTTAGAGGCTGACAGGAGCAAGCTTAAAGGTGAACGGTGCCAAGTGTCTGTCAGAGACTGCCACAGACCAGAACTGTTGGTGGGAGCTACCCCTAAAGCAAACACTGACCTAGAATGATAGAATTGTTTTGGTTGGAAAAGACCTCTCTAAGATCACCAAGTCCAACAGGGAACCTAAGGCAACCGTAGCATGAAACCGTGTCCTGAAGTGCCACATCCACACCCTTCTTGAACATCGCCAGGAAGGGTGACTCCACCACCTCTCTGGGCAGCCTGTTCTAATGCCTGACAGGAGATGCTATGAGACCTGTGGGCACCCAGAGCTGCTGATTTGTAAACCGACAGGTGGCAGCGGGCCAGAAGCAAGACGGTGGTACATGAGAACCTGGTAGAAGTCTGTGGGAACTGCTGCTGTAGGCAAGCCAAAAGATAGAACCAGAAGCTGGAGTGTCTCTTACCTGGAAAGAAAACTTGTAAGTGTGGCAGAGCCACACAGCACGCAGCACTGCTGAGCAAAACGAGAGAGCTGCTTGGCTTCAGAGAGGAGTAAGCCTGCGTGAGTACAGAAAATGAGTGCTGGAAATGGCATTTCTGCCGAGTTCAAAATTAGCGAGTGACAATTGCTAGCAGATGTCAGGCTTCTATTCATTTCCTTGTGTTCAGGAATGTTTACAGGTTTCACTTTCATCTTTCTTTGTATGTTAACCCTTCAAATTTTCCCATGTGGGGTGCAGAGGATTTGTATCCCAGCTCTTTAAAATGGCAGTGTTGAGGCATCTGGGTGAGATCGGATATGACAAACAAAATGCTGTGTATGTTTCATGCTGCCGTAGATCTTGTTTGTTTACAGAGCAAAACATTATTAACCAGTTCAGGTGATAAGCAGAATAAAACCTCTCTACCCTCTCTGGGCTGGTGCTGACCATTATCACCCGCCTAGCTCCTTTGCAGTGCCTGCTGATAAAATTAACAGCCCTCCAAAAACAAAGTAGTTTGGGGCCTGTCAAGGCAGCAGCAAAACCATTCCCTTTCCATGGAAGGGAAGAGCAAGGACTCACAACTCAGCAGTTCAGTGCTCTGGGGCCATGCTGTGCCCTGCTGGCTGTACCGTCATAACTGATCCTCTACACTTGCAAGGCAAGCATGAAGGGGAAAGGAAGAGCTGTATAATTTTGCTTCCAAAATGTTCCTTTCACTCACTGTTCTTGGTGCAGTGCACGCTGCAGAAATTCACAGTAGTAGCTGTTTTCCCTATCAAAGTATTTTCCTTGGATGCGAGGGACAAGAGTGTCAGCTGGCTAAAAAACTCTCCAACCATTTGACTTTCCATGGTGGGGTGTTACTTTTATCACCAATGAAATATGAGAACCTTTGGATGTGGTATTACCTGGCTTATTTAAACATCCTGCTAAAATTTCCAGGAGGTTGGATTTTGGTTTTGGTGTGGTTTTGTTTTTGTTTTTGTTTTTTTCATGGCTGTCAGCTTAATTTAAACCTCCTAACATTTCTGTGCAGGAAAATGAAAAATGCAAGCTGAAGGGTGGATTTTCAATGTGCTTCTTCCCCAGGAGGGCATATACTTGGTGTGCTGAGCAGGGGGGAGATGGAATGGGATGGGACAGGAGTAAACACAAGCTTACTGCTCTGCAGTTTCAAAGGAAATGTGAAAATTTGTTCTCAAGTTATGCACACCATCCTTGTGTAGGCAGCTAGGCCCTTGGCAAGGACTTAGTGTCCTTCTTCATTTCAGGAGTCTGGAGAAATTTACTTTTTGACTCACTGATTTAATTCCATTTTAGAAACATATGGAAGGGATGGAGTGGAATCTTCAACAGCCTACTTCAACAGAACAGAAGGGCAGACTCGAGAGGACAGTATTCAGGGAGGCCAGAGACTTGGGCCCTATTCTGATCACAGAATCACAGCATGTCAGGGGCTGGAAGGGACAACAAAAGCTCATCTAGTCCAACCCCCCTGACAGAGCAGGATCACCTATAGCAGATCACACAGGAATGTGTCCAGGTGGGGAGAGAGGGAGACTCCACAACCTCCTTGGGCAGCCTGTTCCAGTGTTCTGTTACACTCACAGGAAAAAAAAATCCTCCTCATGCTTAAGTGAAACTTTCTATGCCTCAGCTTCCACCCATTGCCCCTTGTCCTGTCAGTGGGCATCACTGAGCCAAGCCTGGCTCAATCCTCCTGGCACTCACCCTTTACATATTTATAAACATGAATGAGGTCACCTCCCAGTCTCCATTTCTCCAGGCTAAAGAGCCCCAGCTCCCTCAGTCTCTCCTTGTAAGAGAGATGTTCCATTCTCTTAATCATTTTTGTGGCTTTGTGCTGGATTCCCTCAAGCAGTTCTATGTCCTTCTTAAACTGAGGGGCCCAGAACTGGACACAGTACTCCAGATGTGGCAAATTGATGTCTGTCAGTTGATGCTTAACTGAAGGCAAATCACTTTAGGTCTCTCATGTTTTCTTCTGATGCTTTTTCTCCCTGCATATGAAGCCTTTGAAAGTGCAATGCCTAACACAGTGGAAACTGGAAGTCTGGATGGGGCTGCTGATGCTGGTAGTCATGATGACAGTGTCTCTGCAGTGTTGCAGCTGTGTAGCATCTGCAGTTCTTTACCCATTACTGTTTGGCTGTGGCAGCTTGCTTTTTCTTACATGTGCTGTCTGAGCAAAGAAGTAGATTTTAATGATCTGGAATGTTCTGCAGTGAGGAATACTTTGGCCACCATCCTGGCCATCAGGTAACTGTTTATCCTGATCGTGCTGGTTGAACTGTCCTCAGGCTTATGTTATTCATGTGGGTTTTTGGACATCTTGATTCTCTTCTGGATAAAAAGTGTGGCAAAGATCTAGGTGCAAAGGTGTTACTGAATAACCCAGATAACCTCTCTGTCACAAGTGCCACCATCTGTTTGACATTGCAGTGCAGTATATGGAGAGCAAGTGGCATGCCAGAAGATGTTTATTCTTCCTGAAGCCTCTTTATGAAAAACTAATTAAGTACTTCATAACATTTTTTTTTCCTTTTCTACTTTTTTTTTTTTCCTGGTGTGCACTGAGGTAAAATGTGGAACTAATATGCAGACTGAGACTCTTTTCATCTTGCTGGGTGAAATTATAACTTCAAGCAAGACAGCAGATCAGATATAAAGAAGAAAAGAGCTTACCTTTTGATTAAATCTTGTTGCAAAACAGAAGTTTGGATCGGAGGCTGCACGCCACTGTCTGCAGCTCTTGCTTATTCTGCTTGCTTGGTGCTCTAATGTCTTGCCGAGCCTGGAAGAGAGTTACATATTTTCAATGTGCCTTCTCCATTTCAGTGCTGCCATCCTCTCAGCCACAGGCAGAGATGCTATTGCCCAGCACTGTTTGCACCTGCTCACAGAACAGCATCTTCCATCTTGTCCTAGGTTAGGGTGGATCCCTCACCTGGTAGACTAAACTCACTTGAACACAGATTTTTGGAAAGTCAGGACAAATACAATTGCATTTCTTATAGTTTATGCTAAATATAACACTGTAAGGAGAATAAACTGCACTATTTTGTTGGCTCTGAGGCTTCCAGGGGCCTACACAGCAGAGGTGGCTTCTGTCCAGGGCTTCAGCCTTACTTTGAATATCTCACCTCCACTCCCAGGAGCTTGGCTCAGAGATTATTTTAGGAGAGTCTATGCATGTGGGATAATTCTCACGTGTTTGTCTTATCAGGGTCTGGTGCCTGCTGTGCTCTTCATTTTCCATCTTTGACATATGGAATTGTAGCCACAATTGCATAAAGCCACCTAATAAGTAATTCTTTCCACTGGTGACTTTTCCCCCAACAGGTTATGGACTAGAGCACTGCTCACTGTTTGCTTAAAGAGAAAGAATGTAGTCACACGTGTTCACATATAGAAACCACAGCTGGGCTAATACTGGGCTCTTCACTGTGCCTGTTTGTGAAGTTACTGAAAGCAGAGCAGTGAGCTGCTCTACGAAGAGCTGAGTCTAGAACGGCAAAGGAGGAAAAAGCTGAGTTGTTGTTTGTTTATTTGTGTTGGGGTTTTGTTTGTTTGGTTTGGTTTTGGTTTGGTTGGGTTTTATTTTTATCCATGTATTGTGGGCACTGCAAAGCAAATAAATAGGTGACTTTTTTGAAAGTTCTGCCCAGCCAGGACACGGCTAACTGATGAAACTGAAACCCTGTTGTAAACATTTGGAAGGGCAGTTACACTGACATGAGATCCCCTGGTACAGTGGAACTGAACTGCATCTAGCAGCAGTGTTCCTGAACAGGGCAGGGCTGGCTCTGTAAAATCCTGCTTTAGTGGTGACGTCTTGAAGAAAATAGGTCAGAAACTCTTCATGGTTTTCTTGAGAAGAAGTCTTTAGTGCCTTGAGATAACTTTAATATTTAGCTGAATGGGCTTTATATCTTCCTGCCAAAGGAGGTATGGCTTTCAAATTAGAGTGAATCATACCAGTAAGTGATTTCTAAGGTCTAGTTATGACAGCTCTGTTCCACAGGCTGAGGAGCATATGGCATTTTCAGCTATCCAGCTCTCAACTCCAGGACTGTCAAATAATGTCACTAGTATGTTTCCAAGGACCTGACAGATGCTTCTTTCCTGTAAAAAATTGCTAGAGTGATTGCTGTGGTTTTTAGTTTAAATTGCAGGACATGAGAGCGACTTTGAAGGTAAACATCAGGACAATACAATGAACAGAGATGTGCAGTAATATTAGCCATAAAATGTTGTCAATGAATAACATGGACTGAACACGGGAAGAAAGTAGCCTGTCATTATCTTTGCCTACAGAATCACAGAATATTAGACGTTGGAAAGGACCTCCAGAATCATGCAAGTCCAATCTCCCTGCCAAAACAGGATCCCCTAGGGTAGTTCACACAGGAAAGCATCCAGGTGGGTTTTGAAAGTCTCCAGAGAAGACTCCACAGCCTCTCTGGGCAGCTCTGTCACACTTGCTGTAAAGAAGTTTCTCCTCATGTTGAGATGAAACCTTCTATGTTCCAGTTTGTAGCTGTTGCTGCTTCTCTTATTGCTGCAGACCACCAAAAAGAGACTTGCAACAGCCACTTGACACCCACCCCTCAGATATTTATACACATTGAACAAGAAGTTGGTGCTGATCTATGAGAGCCTGATCTGCATCTCAACTGTAGTCTACTCCATGTGTTATGTAATGCTTGAAGGCCAGAAAACATGCAGGATCCACATGGTTTGTAGGAAAGCTTCCAAAGGTGTTTGATTCTGTCCCACGTGACATCCTAGTCACCAAACTGGAAAAACATGGGCTTGATGTGTGGAGCACTGTTGGATAAGGAATTGGTTGGATGATCACACAGAGAGTGGTGATCAACAGCACAATGTCCACCTGGAGACCAGTGCCAAGTGGCGTCCCTCAGGGGTCAGTGCTGGGACCAGTGCTGATTAACATCTTTGTCAGTGATATGGACAGAGGAATGAGTGCACCCTCAGCGAGTTTGCAGATGACACCAAGCTGTGTGGCACAGTCAACTTGCTAGAGGGCAGGGATCCATCCACAGGGACCTGGACAGGATGGAGAGGTGGGCCCAGGCCAATCTCATGAAATTCAACAAGGGCAAGTGTAAGGTCCTATACCTGAGTCGGCGCAATCCCAAGCACAGATAGAGGCTGGGTGATGAATGACTGAGAGCAGCCCTGAGGAAAAGGACCTGGGGGTCTGGGTTGATGAAAAGCTCAACATGAGCTGGCAGTGTGCAAGTGCAGCCCAGACAGCAACTGTATGCTGGGCTGCAGCAAGAGCAGTGTGGCCAGCAGGGCAAGGGAGGGGATTCTACCTCTTTCCTCTGCTCTCATCAGACCCCACCTGGAGTACTGTGTACAGTCCTGGAGCCCCCAGCACAAGAAGGACATGGAACTGTTGGAGCAAGTCCAGAGGAGGGCCACGAAGATGCTCAGAGGGCTGGAGCAGCTCTGCTACAAGGACAGGCTACGAGAGTTGGGGCTCTTCAGCCTGTAGAAGAGAAGGCTTCGAGGGGACCTTGTAGTGGCCTTTCAGTATCTGAAGGGGGCTACAGGAAGGCTGGGGAGGGACTATTTACAAGGTCTTGTAATAACAGGACGAGGAGTAATGGATTTAAACTGGAAGAGGGGAGATTCAAACTACATGTTAGGAAAGGGTTCTTTACAGTGAGGGTGGTGAGACACTGGCACAGGTTGCCCAGGGAGGCTGTGGACGCTCCCTCCCTGGAGGTCTTGAAGGCCAGGTTGGATGAGGCCTTGAGCAAACTGTTCTAGTGGGAAGTGTCCCTGCCTATGGTGGGGGGGTTGGAACTGGATGACCCTTGAGGTCCCTTCCAACCTAAACCATTCTATGATTCAATGATTCTAAATGTCTCCTGGTAATTCACAAATGATCCCCATATGCAGATCATAGCATTGTTGTGTGAACTCCTCTAGGTTTACTATCAAAAACATGTAAGTTCATCTTTATGGCTAAGGAAGAAGGGTTACAGGAACAAATAGGAGATCTAGTACAAGCCAGTAACTAATCTTCTACATCTGTTTTTCCAAGGCTTATAAAAGTTCTATGTGTGCTGAGATAGGTTAAGCATGTGGATGTTGTTGCAAATGTGTATGCTGCATATAGAATCACAGAATTGTTTTGGCTGGAAAAGACCTCTAACATCATTGAGTCAACCATCAACCTAAGACCACCATGGCCACTAAACCATGTCCCGAAGTGCCATGTCTTCATATTTCTTGAGCACCTCCAGGAATGGTAACTCTACCACCTCTCTGGACAGCCTGTTCCAATGCCTGATCATTCTTTCAGAAAAGAAAAATTTCCTAATCTCCAACCTAAATCTCCCCTGGCACAATTTCAGGCCATTTCCTCTCATTATATCACTTGATACTTGTGAGAAGAGATCACCTCACTCCAACCTCCTTTTGGGCAGCTGTAGAAAGCAGTAAGGTTTCCCCTCAACCTCCTCACTGATATGACCATATCAGTGGCCATGGAAGCATGTGAAAACCTGTCCATACACAGCTGAGAATGCACCTCACTAGGGCCATGGACCCTGGCAGCAAGGTACAATTCCTGACAAATGTTTATCTCATGAAGTTTGTAGCTTTGAAGCTATGGGTCTGCATTGGTGATGGTTACCCTGAGCAAGTACTATATAGCAGACACAAAAATAAATCAAAAGGCACTAAAGAGACATTAAGAGACTGATGTCCTCTGAGTGCTGCTCTTCCTCTGGAGGGTTGTGATGCCGATTGTGAAGTGATGTGTAAGGACAGAGGACGATCAGTTAAAATGCCATTGGAGTAGCTGATAAGGCTTAAGAATGCTGACTTTGATTGACAGTAAGTCATTCAGTAAACACAGAGCAGTTCATTGTTGGACTGGAGGCTATACAAAGAAGATTGCTAGCCCATGGACACTGTCTTTCCTCTGTGGGATAGCTGTGAACAGGCTGAAAGATGACTATCTTTGCTTCTTCTGGAGATCTGAGAACAGGATGTGTAACTAGCACAGGATTCCTAAAAACGGCAGAGAAATATGTGTCCTTCAGATAACCCTGGAAACTTGCTGAAGGACAAAAGGCTCTTTTACATATCAAGGACCAAAGTATTGAATTCCAAGGAGAATAGATTCTACCACAGCTGCTGCTGTACGACTCTGTGAGGTACTTGATTATTTTGTCCTTCTGATGCTGTTCTCTGGTGTGTTTATTTTAAATTGTCCATCACTGCTTGTGACTACCAAAAATAAGCTGAAGCTCCTTCAGAGAGCTTGGCTTTCTCTCTCACCATAAGGGAATTCATTTAATATTAGACCCATTGAATATCAGACTCAAGCCTGTACCATTCTTTCTTTGACCCCAAGACTTCTCTTTTCCTCTGGACGCTGTGCTTGTTTGGGAAAAGTGTTGCTTTACTGTTTAAGGGAATTCAACAAGAATTTCAATCCAAATACTTATTAAAAAAATAATAACATTTGCACACATGCAAAATATTTCCTCACTGTGCTGTCAATATTATGACAGCGAGTGTAGGAAGAAAACTATGTGTCCATTTAGGGAAGTACAAAAGGATCCATTTGAGCTTACAAGGATACAGAAAGCATTCATGCTCTGAAACAGGAGTAATAGTGCTGAAAGGGAGTGACTGACTTCTTATACCCAGTTAGTCACTCCAGAAAATCTTTGTCATTCCATGCAATATGATGCTGCAAAATCGATCCTTTAGTTTCTGCATGCAGTGTACTTAGCAGCCTTTTAAAAATGCAAGAGATTTTGTATGAACCTGGGGATAACTTTTAAGTCAGTAGAAAAGAAAACAAAGCATATGGCATCATCCAAAGCCCACTGAATTCAATAGTATGATTTGTATTAGGGCCAAAGTAACTAATTTAAATACATAGGAAATCAACATGGTAATTTTCTCACTGACTTTCTAATGGACCTGTAGATTTCCCCAGTAAAGCTGAAATCTGCAGGGGAAAGAAGAACCTCAGGTTACACATTTGATTTCTGCACCCATAGTGCTACACAATCACATGAAATTCCTGAGCATTTTCCTTAGGAAAAGTGCTGTTCACACTCAGAAAGGAAGGCAGTTTTAAAGATTAACTTATCTGCCTCCAGATTTAAAGGAGAAATCTCCAAATGCTGTTAGTCAAAATGAACGAATAGGGGATGGAGAACACTTCAGCAGTGTGACATTCCTATTCTGCATGGTGAGCTGCAGCTGGCAAAGGCTGTTGAAACAAATCGGATTCCTGTAAACATAAACCAGCCATCCCACAACACATTTTTTTCAGCTGCAGTTTGTACTCCAGTCTTAGGCCCAACTGAAAGTCTGCTGAAGTAGTAATGTAACCAAGGTGACGCCGTATGTGTCTGTGTAGTCACTAGATTGATAGCAATCTCTGCTACACAATACAGTGTGGATTTAGCAACTCCAGAGAATCTAGCTGAAAATAGAAGTGCAAGCACTGTTTGAATCTGCTGCGGATATGTGTAGCTGTGACCTTTGCAATAGTTTTGCTGGAGGACAGTAAATTGTTTGGCTGCTGTAAATCTACCACACTCCGCACCCATCGGTGCATCTGCATTCCTCTGCTGCTCTCTGGGAGAATGATGTCTTCTCTTATCCTGATGCTGATACCAAAAGCATGTAAATCAATTTATTAAGGGGAGTTGACTCGTGAAAAAAAATGTTGGATCACATCCTGTAAAATCAGCTTCAGCTTAACCGGAAAAAAAAATAGATCATTGTGTTCTAAAATGGATACTTAGCAATAGATGATGCTATTCATGTCTGGACAACTTTGCAAAGGAAGGTTCTGAGGACTGAGTTCTCCTGCTTCTATTAGTGGGATTTCTACATACTCAGCATACTAATCTGCCAGGCCGTGCAGAAAAATGAGTGCTTAACTTCCAAGAAAACAAGAGCTGGGCCCTCTTAGTTAGTGTAACTCCTGAAGGTAGTTTAGATCACTCCCTTTACATCACGAGACAACTGTGTAACATTTCCACTAGCTCAGGCCTGAGGCTTATAGAAGAGATGACAAAAATAAAGAATTTGCATAGGACTAAGTCCATGGAAACAGAGGTGGATTGTCCAGAGCATACCTGGAGAATGTATCTTATGAAGAGCGACTGATGGAGAATAAATCCTCTGAAGAGTGATTGAAAGTGCTGGGGCTGTTTAGTCTGAAAAAGAGGAGGCTGAGGGGAGACCTCACTGACCTCTACAGGTACCTGAAAGGATGTTGTGGAGAGGTTGGTGCTGGTCTCTTCTCACAGGTAATTAGTGATAAAACAAGCTGTGACTGGTAAGTTTAGACTAGATACTAGGAAAAAAAATGATGGAAAGAATCGTCAGGCATTGGAATGGGCTGCCTGGGGAGATTGTTGGGTCACCAACCCTGGATGTGTTTAAAAGTAATTTGGGGATATAGTTTAGGGTGAGCCTTGTAAAGTAGGGATATCAGTTGGACTTGGTGATCCTGAGGGTCTTTTCCAGCCTCAGTGTTTCTGTGATTCTGTGATACCTGATGCCACGAGTGATGGTGTTTGCCAGCAGTCCATCCCTGCACTGGGCTTCATTTGTAAGCTGCAGACTGGTGGTGTATTTCCTGGGTAGGGATCCTATACTGCTCTGACGTTCATGCTGTAGAGAGGGAGGCCTTATGCTTCCCTACATGCTTTCCCATGTTAATGGAAAACATTGATGCAATGTAGGATCAGGCCAGTAGCATCAGAGCTATGCTCTGGTGATGTGTTACATAGCCATTTGGACTCTCATGTGACACAAACCTCTACTCATTTCAAGAATAATAATAAAATGCATCCTGCTAATGGAAGAGACTCTGCTTGTTCCTTGTGTGTGTTCACAGAATCACAGAAACATTCAGGTTGGAAAAGATTCTCAGGATCACCAAGTCCAACCAATACCCCTACTCTACAAAGTTCACCCTTAAACCATATGCCCCAGCACTATATCCAAATGACTTTTAAATACATCCAGGGTTGGTGACTCCACCACCTCCCTGGGCAGCCCATTGCAATGCCTGACCACTCTTGCCGGGAAAAAATATTTCCTAATGTCCAGTCTAAGCTCACCCAGTTGCAGCTTCAGCCCATTCCCTCTCATTCTACCACTATTTACCTGGGAGAAGAGACCATCAGCAGCCTCTCCACAATGTCCTTTTAGGTAGCTATGGACAGCAATGAGGTCTCCCTCCAGCCTCCTCTTCTTCAAACTAACCAGCCTGGGCCCCTTCAGTCACTCTTCATATGATATATTCTCCAAGCCCTTCCCCAGCTTCCTTGCCCTCCTCTGCACTTGCTCCAGCACCTCCACATCCCTCTTGTAATGAGGTGTCCAAAACTGAACTCAATACTTGAGGTGTGGCCTCATCAGAGCCAAGTACAAGGGGACAATCACCTCCTCATCCCTGTTGGACACAGTACATCTAATACAAGCCAGGATGCCACTAGCTTTCCTTGCCACCTGGGCACACTGGGCACACTTGCTTGTTCTTGACGAGCATTAGTCACGGTGTGGTAACTAGTGTATTTCACATTCACGTGAAATGATTTGTCATTCTACAAGTAATACCAAGGCCCATACACAGTATGCATTGCAGCCTGGGAGCCTGAGTCTGATATCTGAAGTAAGAGCTGAGTGGGAGTTTGGGAATATTTTGTTCAACAGTCAAACAAAAGCACTTCTGATTCTGACACCGAAAGAACCTTTTTCTGCACAAGCAGCCTGGAATCCTCCTAAATGGGATTCTGCACTCCTCATTTTAGTGGAGCAGCAGCAATATTAAACCTTCCAAGAGTAGATCCCAGCCATATGAAGAGTCCTATGACTTCTTCTAAAGCTGATTCCCTTCCTTGCAATTGTCTGTGGAGATATTTCACTAAAATTCAGACACTCTTTCCCAAGGAATATTTTGAATCACTTTGAAATAATCTGGAGTGACTTCATGGTTTTATGCTGAAAATAAGTTGGTGCCCTTTTTCCACCTGCACATTAAATTCCATATTGCAGCAAGGAGAGAATCAACATTCCACAAATGCAGATTTAATTATTGCAATACAGTAAAAGCCTTGCTGAAAAGGCACTAAAACATTTGCCAACACTCTGTTTTCTGTTTCAAAACTTCATTACTCAATAGGACTTGCAGAAAATATCCCACTGAGCTCTGGTTAGCCCACTCATTGTGCCCTGGCCTGAGAGCAGCAGTGGTTCAGTGAGCAGAGAAGTCAGCAATGGAGGGAAGCGTTTCCTGGTTTCAGTCTATCTGTGTTGATGTGCAGGATGTGTTTGCTGTAAAGTCACCCACTGCCAGAATGTTTACTAACATGGTGGTGTTCTCCCTTCAGCCAGGTGTGTCGTGAGTCCATCACTAGAAGCTGGAGCCTGGAGAAGAGGAGGCTCAGGGGTGACCTCATTGCTGTCGACAAATACCTGAAGGGAGGATGTAGCCAGGTGGGGGTTGACCTCTTCTCCCAGGCAACCAGCAACAGAACAAGGGGACACAGTCTCAAGTTGTGCTGGGGGAAGCATAGGCTGGATGTTAGGAGGAAGTTCTTCACAGAGAGAGTGATTTGCCATTGGAATGGGCTGCCCAGGGAGGTGGTGGAGTTGCTGTCCCTGGAGGTGTTCAAGAAAAGAGTGGATGACGCACTTAGTGCCATGGTTTAGTTGACTGGATAGGGCTGGGTGCTGGGTTGGACTGGATGATCTTGGAGGTCTCTTCCAACCCGGTTGATTCTATGATTCTATGATTCATGCAGGAAAAGAGAAGGACACATTGTTGTCCCAGGAAATAGAAAGATATCCTGGCTAGGAGATGATGCGAGTTGTTTGGTTATTGATTAGCATAAGCGTCCAGCGTGTCATTTTTAACATCAGTAATAGGCTGCCATCCTGAAATAGTCTCATTTTGAATTATGGATACATACATATTTATATATAAAATCAATTTGGTTCATATCATAAGTACCTGCATGTTTAATTATAATTCATTGTTTTCTTCTAAGATAGCCCCAAACTAATCAGTGCTCTGCAAGCTAATCAGCTGTGCTGGTTTAAGGCTAATTGGAATAGTTTACTGAGAGAAAATATATCCTTAGCTGTGAGAGGAAAGAAAAAAAACCCAACAGTAGCCTCTATCACCCATTCTTCTGCTCAGAAACACAACCAGTCAAAATATAGATATGACACTTCTCACACACTTCTCAGTTAGCTCTCACTTCTATTCTGCTCCTTCTTTCTGGTGGTCTGGTCTCTGTGGTTGTCTCTGCCTTAACTCTAATCTGACCTAACCCTTTTTCCTCTAACCTCCTTGTCATCTTTTTGACATCTCGCCTCAGATCTCTCCAGATTTATCACATGAGATATACATGGGTTGATCTGGTCATTTCTGAAGGGAGGGAAAGAGGGAAAGGGAAGGGAGTTTGGATTAGGAGCCCTCCTTGAGACTTTGATTTCTGGGAGGGGTATTGTGTTTCTGCATTACTTTTAACTTGTATATAACTGTGTATATTTGTGTGTATATATGCTTGTAAATTGTGCTAAGCTGCTTCATTCCTTGACTTCCATTTGGGTGAGTATAGTCTGGGTGATTCTTCTTAAGTAGAAGGGGACACAGAACA
This sequence comes from Pogoniulus pusillus, assembly GCF_015220805.1. Lineage (NCBI taxonomy): Eukaryota > Metazoa > Chordata > Aves > Piciformes > Lybiidae > Pogoniulus > Pogoniulus pusillus. Next base: position 25,828,167 of record NC_087265.1, on the reverse strand, counting down.
AGGGGACACAGTCTCAAGTTGTGCTGTGGAAAGTATAGGCTGGATGTTAGGAGGAAGTTCTTCACAGAGAGAGTGATTTGCCATTGGAATGGGCTGCCCAGGGAGGTGGTGGAGTCACTGTCCCTGCAGGTGTTCAAGAAAAGAGTGGATGAGGCACTTAGTGCCATGGTTTAGTTGACTGGATATGGCTGGGGGATAGGTTGGACTGGATGATCTTGGAGGTCTCTTCCAACCTGGTTGATTCTATGATTCTATGATTTATCCAACATCTCCAAATAATCTCTGCTAAGACAGACATGTGCCCACCTTGGCAGACCATGGACTTGCAGCACAGAGAACGTGCTGACTCTGTGCTGATTGTCAGAATCATTGTGATGAGATTCTGGATCAAAGCTGCATCCCCTCTACAGTTTACTACCTGACAAGGTGCGTCTAGTTTTTAAGCAAATTGTCCAGTGTAATGTCTAGCTCTGGACTCTGTGTCACTGCACTTTTGCATATTCTTTGTATTTAGCTTGAGGCATTTGTGAGCAACTTACTTTTGCTGTTACTTTTTCCCTATCACTGTAACCCACTTAACAACTGTAACCCACTTAATTCCTTCATTTTCTTAATATAATAATAAAAAAAAATCAACAGTGCACATCCAGCAGAGCCACAAAAAAGATAAGGGAGTGGAGCATCTCCCTTATGAGGAAAGGCTGAGGTAGCTTGGAGAAGAGGAGACCAAGGGGTGACCTCATCCATGTTTACAAAGTGTTTGCTCAGCAAGTTTGCTGATGACACCAAGCTGGGAGGCTTGGCTGATCCAGCTGAAGGCTGTGTGGCCATCCAGAGAGACCTGGACAGGCTGGAGAGCTGGGCACAGAGGAACCAGATGAAGTTCAACAAGGACAAGTGCAGAGTCCTGCATCTGGGGAGGAATAACTAACTCCACTAGTACAGGCTGGGAAGCAATCCTGTGGTGAGGGACCTGGGAGTGCTGGTGGATAACAAGTTAACCGTGGCACAGCAATGTGCCCTTGTGGCCAAGAAGGCCAATGGGATCCTGGGTTGTATTAGGAGGAGTGTGTCCAGCAGATCAAGGGAGGTTCTCCTTCCCCTCTACTCTGCCCTGGTGAGACTTCATCTTGAATACTGTGTTCAATTTTGGGCTCCCCAGTTTAAGAGGGACAGGGATCTGCTGGAGAGGGTCCAGTGGAGGACTACGAGGATGACTAGGGGACTGGAGGGCATGGCTTATGAGGAGAGGCTGAGGGACCTGGGGCTGCTTAGTCTGGAGAAAAGACTGAGAGGGGATTTGATAAATGTTTATAAGTATCTGAAGGCTGCCAGGAGAGGGGGGACAGGCTCTGCTCACTTGCTCCCTGTGATAGGACAAGGGGCAATGAGTGCAAGCTGGAGCAGAGGAGTTTCGATGTGAACATAAGGAAAAACTTTTTCATTGCAAGGGTGACAGACCCCTGGAACAGGCTGCCCAGGGAGGTTGTGGAGTGTCCTTCTCTGGAGACATTCCAAACCCACCTGGATGTGTTGCTGTGTGACATACACTAGGTGACTCTGTTCTGGCGGGGGGATGGGGGGGAGAGGGGGTGTGGACTGGATGGTCTTTGGAGATGATTTTCAAGGTCACTTCCACCCCCTAATCTGTGATTCTGTCATTTTAGCACAGCAATTCTTTCAGATTACTGGTTTGAGAGCTAGATTCCAACTTCACTCCCTAACTCACAGTATGAAGGAGCCTTTGTAACCCTAATCTACCCATGGGAACAACCACAACCTTGCATTGGCTCCTGTGTACCTATTACTCTGCCAAGGTCTCCTTGCTCCACTTCAGGTGTTCCTTGTAGCCTTAGAATAGGTGTCTGATTCCTTCTTCTTGGGTCAGTTACTACCTCCCCTACAGCTTTCTTGCCTTCCATTTAATATCTTTAGATTAAAAAATATTTGTTATTTTCTGTTTTCACATGGAGTGAAATCAGTTATGCACTTTCCCTCTTTTACCTGGGTTAGCTAAAAGATATTGCACCTAACTGTTGGATCTGTGAAAAGGAAATCTTTTGATCTGTTTTTCTTTCCTTAACATCTGTGGCTCAAGACTTCTGAGTTACTCCCTAGACTTCTCTCCTAGGAGAAAACATTTACATTTATACTTCAAACTTCATCACCTTGACAAGAAAGCAAAACATCCCAGTAACTTTAAAATGTTTAAAACTAAAAGCTGCTGGTGATATTGTGTATGTTGTCCTAATGTGGATGGTGTGGCACAGAAGAGACATCAGTAACCTTCCTACACCAGAAAAGCACCACAGGACAGACAAGACAGAGATCATGGTGTAGGGATCATGAATAATCATGAAAAGAGTTTTGACTGACAGATATATTAAACTGAAACTTACTCTTTTTTTGATTGGTGTAATGTTGTGATGCTATCCCTGGGGGTGTTTAAAAGACTTATGGATGTGGTGCTGAGGGACATGGCAGTGGTTCACCAGTAGTGAGCTCTAGGAGAGTGGTTGAACTTGATGATCTCAAAGGTCTCTTCCAACCTCAACAGTTCTGTGGTTCATGGTTTTATTTCTACATTGTACTCTTTTGGGCATATGGAACTAGGTCATGAGTTTTTTGAGAGAACTGTCTGAAGAACCTGAGCAAGCTGAGACAATAATGAAACCTAAGAAAAAACAGCTTAGGAGATAAAGTGAGCAAAAGGGACTTTTCAGTCTGAAAAATGAAGGTAAGTGAAGATAAAAACACCAAAATTGTTCTAAGAAGGACAGTGATAAGTTCTCCTTCCACTAGATACAGGGAAATTATTTTAATTTTCAGCAAGGAGAACAAAAATTTGATATGAGAAAACATTTTTCTGACTATACAGGCTGTGAAATGCTGACGTATACAAAGAGGCTGGGGAACTGCCCTCAGCAATGTTGAACAGATACCTGCCAGGGCTGACTGGCAGGTCTGTTCTGGGAGTTCCTTTGGCCTCCCATCTCTTTTCTCATATAAATGTGAGTTTCAAATATTTTGATTTTTGCAATATTTTATATTTTCGTAGAATCATATAATGGTTTGGGTTGGAAGGGATCTCAAAGATTATCCAGTTCCAACTCCCCTCCCACTAGAACACATCACTCAAGGCGAACACCTCCAGGGAGGGAGCATCCACAGCCTCCCTGAGCAACCTGTTCCAGTGTCTCACCACTCTCACTGGAAAGAATTTCTTCCAACCTAAAGCTCTCTTCTTCCAACTTAAGTTTTTTTGTTTTTCCTTCAAGTTTCAGCTCCTTGGCAGCACACAGTCCTGTGAAACATTGCTTCAGGTTTTTCCAAACCACACCAAAAAAATTATTCACTATGGGAATATTTGAATTACAGAAAAAAACTAAAAAACCCAACCAACAAAGAACACCACACAAAAAGCCCAGCACCACCCAGCACCACCAGCACCAGCACTACCAAAAGATTTTAAAAAAAACCCACCAACTAAAGAGTAAACAATTTTTTTTTTAAATACTGAAGTTCAAAGTGTGGTGGTTTGGGTGTTACCCCCCCCTGCCACACATACTCTCTAAAATCACCCAGACTAGACTCAGCTGGCTCTGGAAATTTGAATAAAGCTTTATATTTACAGCTTAGCACAATATACAAGCAGATATTTACAGTATATACAGTTACAGACAGAAAAATACAAGGTAAAAGGTAGTACAGAAACACAACTCCCCTCCCAGAAACCTGAGTCCCCAGGAGGGGCTCCCAACCACCCTTCCACCTTCTCCCACTCCCTTACCTTACCCCAGACATTGCCTTGTGCCCCAAGGAAGAATGGAGGGTTGGCCAGGGGGGGTTAGGAAGCAAAGTGGATTAATCAGAAAGACGGAAGGGAAGGTGAGGTTAGAGAGAAATGCATCCCAGAGCCCAGACAAAGAGTGACTCCCTTGTCTATGTTTGGATTCTTGCTCTTATACCTCTCAGCAAGCCTCTGAGTGAAGTAAACATCACCATTGTTTCTCTTTCACAGCCTGTGATCTAATCCTTCTCAACAAAACATTCTAGCTGGCTTCAAACTAGCACACAAAGCCATTCTCATACTTTTGGGTGTGCCTGGCTCCCAGTCTTTGTGTTAGTGCTGAGCCAGTCTAGACTATCCTGAGTTAGTGTCAGGTATTTTCCCAGTGTTTCAGGCGAGAGAGCTGACTGGCACTTACCTGAGCTCCTGTGCAGCCAACAGCAAATGTGCCAGCTTTTGTTACAGCAGCAGCAGATTGCCAAGACAAGGGATGTTGTAAGTGGAAAGAATTTTAGATAGAAGGTGCTTTCACTAAGATCTCTGGGTAACAGCAGCTCTGTATGTGATTTAGGTAATTTAGCTTTTTAAGAAGTATCATTTTAGTAGGTAGTGTAAACTGTTACCAAAAAAAATCTGCCCTGCATATGAGGAAACCTGATACATTTGCTGCTTCCCTTGGAGTTTGAGCACAGAACAGTCAGGATTTCCTTTTTGCTTCAATTCATAGAATCATAGAACCAGAGAATGGTTTTGGTGGAAGAGACCTCCGAAGGTCATTTAGTCCAACTCCCTCTGCAGTCAGCAGGGACATCCTCCACTTGATCAGGTTGCTTAGAGCCTTGTTGAGCCTGATCTCATGTATCTCCAGGACTGGGGCCTCAACTACCTCCCTGGTCAGTGTCCCACCACCCACATGGTAAAGAACATCCAAATCTGCTCTTCTCTTCATTTCAAACCATTTTCCCTGGCCCTATCACCACAGACCTTTCTTTGTAAACTGTCTCTCTGCAGACATCTTGCAGGCCCCCTTCAAGTACTGGAAGGCTGCTACTAAGTGTCCCTGGAGTCTTCCCTTCTCCAGGATGAACAACCCCAGCTCCCTTAGGCTGTCCTGGTAGGACAGGTGCTCCAGCCCTCCAGTCATCTTCATAGCCCTCCTCTGGACCTGCTCCTTCAGGCAGTGGACTCATTTTTCTGTATTTTTTTTTCTCATGGGACCTTGTGTTTTAGGTTACAAGTTCAAAATCTTAACAGCTCTGCTTATCTCTTAATTCTTCTATTTCAAATAACAAGTGTGACACAAGTTAGTAAAACATACTTTGTAGGAGATGTGAAATACTAAGAGAACTACTCTTATCAATATGAAGTCTCCCACTGCTCTGAAACATCATATTTAGTGCAAGGGCTATATGTCTGATGTGATGGGAAGTGATCTCAATGTCTTAAAGAAAAAGTTGCTGGTGTGTGCACAGTTAACATTTTTAGGAATCATAAAAACCATAAAATAATCTCTTGATTCTTAAAATTGCTTTGGTTGGAAGAGACCATAACAGTCCAACACTTGATGCAATACTGCCAGGCCACCATCAAACCATGGCCCTCAGCACCACATCTTCACAGCTTTGAAACCCTCTCAGGGGTGGGGACTCCACTTCTGCCCTGGGCAGCCTAGGCCAGGCCTTGACAACCCTTTTTGGGAAAGAAATTGTTTTTCGCATCCAACCTAAACCTGCCCTGGGACAACCTGAGGCTGTCCCGTTGCTTGTTCCTTGGGAGAAGAGACCAAACCCCACCTGTTTCCATCCTCCTTTCAAGGACCAGTAGAGAGAAATGAGGTCTCCCCTCAGCCTCCTTTTCTCCAGGCTGAACAACCCAAGTTCCCTCAGCTGCTCCTCCTATGTATCTTTTTCAAGACCTCATTTCTGGCATGGCCATTCCAGTTATTGTTAAACACAAACCGGCCAAGAAATAGTAACTGTAGTGAAAGATTATTTCAAGAACCCTCACAGAAACTTTTGATTTCATTCAACTATCAGATGAACAGGTTGGCATGCAATCAATCATACACATTTTGAGTGACAGTTTAATATCTATTACTTGGGATGGTGTTTAATCATATGAGAGTAAAAAGATGTCAGAGAGCATTACGTTTAGTTAAGACATCAAATGATTAATAATGGGTGAAATGAGAAGGTCCTTACTGGGTTTCTGATTCAGTGCTCTACTTTAATAGAAGTTTGCCTGAGTAAACATGAAGTAACAACTGATGCTCAACCTCAGAATGTGACCCAGTAATTCTTACCACTTATGTTGTGCTCTAAACTTTCATAGCTCTTCATTGGGTCAAATCTTGAACACAAAGGGGCTATTGAAGTGAGTGTGATTTAGTCAATTAACCTGTTAAATCTTTGCATACAAGGCAGTCAGAGGCCCACTGTGGCTTTGAAGAGGGAATACTCAAATCCAGCAATTTACAATATGTTGAGAATCCCACAGAAGCTGTATCCAAGTAGGGGCCCTGTCAGACCCCTGCTCCTCATCGAATAATAACTCACATTATACTTTTTCAATTGGAAAAACATATTAACACATCTGCTGTGCCAGCTGGAGGGAACAGAACCATAATGGTCTGTGATAGATCACATATATTGCTTGTATCCATACCATTTCTGAAAGACTTTTCCCCCCAAGTTGAAACCACAATGACACATCAAGGGCTCTTTTTATGGTGTACCATTCCTGTAGACTGGAGCAATATTGAGGCCTAATTAGAGGCATAAGTCACCAAAGTTGATTAGAATGCAAACTAGGACTAATTTCACGCACGACCCATTAAAGGCAGCCATGACTGCAGTAGAGAGACAAAGGCTGAAGAGCTGTTATTTTCAGATGACAAAAATAAAGGAGGACACTAAAGCCAAGAATGCCACAGACAGGAGATGAAAGGTCAAAGTGAAAAAGGCAATAGGCAGATATCAGAGGCTGGGATACCGTTGCTGGATTTCAGTTACACTGAAGGCTTCTCTGAGGTGGCTTAGCAGAGTAAGCTGAACAGGGTTTCGTCAGAGTCTTGCTTAATGTCAGGCTGATCCTGTTTTCATGGAGGCAAAAGTGCCAGACTGGTGTTTCACATCACTTGCATTGCTCAGAACAGACCTGGCCTGATGCTGACTGGGAAGAGAACTGAGGTTTTCTGCCCACACCAGGTATAAGGATAATAGAATCATAGAATCAACCAGGTTGGAAGAGACCTCCAAGATCATCCAGTCCAACCCAGCACCCAGCCCTGTCCAGTCAACTAGACCATGGCACTAAGTGCCTCATCCAGGCTTTTCTTGAACACCTGCAGGGATGGTGACTCCACCACCTCCCTGGGCAGCCCATTCCAATGCCAATCACTCTCTCTGTGAAGAACTTCCTCCTAACATTCAGCCCATATTTCCCCTGGCACAACTTGAGACTGTGTCCCCTTGTTCTGTTGCTGGTTGCCTAGGAGAAGAGGTCAACCCTCACCTGGCTACAATCTCCCTTCAGGTAGTTGTAGACAGCAATGAGGTCACCCCTGAGCCTCCTCTTCTCCAGGCTAAACAACCCCAGCTCCCTCAGCCTGTCCTCATAGGGTTTGTGTTCACACCTTCTGTTTAAATTGCAAGCAGCAGACCTAAATATTTCTCCATCAGAACTCAGCATGGCTTGAATTGGTTTATTTTTAATAACCCTTTTGATCTCATCCCTGGTTTGTGGTTAATAGCAATTACCAAGCTGCTTTTCCCTTCATCCAAAGCTTTCCACGTGTTGATAGCAGCGTCACGTATTAATTCCTAGCACCATCCCCGCAGCCAGCTGTGTCATCACAGTTGCTCAGCCATTTGACTCACTATGGTTATTAGTTTGATGGATTAGAATCAGGATTTTGATCTCACAGCAGCTTTACAATAGCAATGAATGCTGAGCATGACAAATGATATCTCCCTGAACCCGTTTAACTAACTGTCAGCATTTCACCTTACCTGGCCAATGTAGTTTTCTATCTTGTTAATCAGTGTACTTTGATAAGGGGATTGTAGCCAGTTGTTGGTACCCCTGGAACAAGTACCAGAACTGCCTTTTGCTGTACCTTTAGATTTTCTTTTTTGTTACTCTACCTTAGATTTTATTCTGAGTCTGGTGTTTGCTCCCTTCATATAGCCATTTTAGAAGAAATTTGTCTAGCCTTGCCTTTTCTTCAGCACCTTTTGTTGTCTGGGGCTTTGCTTCTGGAAACACAGCTGTTCCTTTACATCATTTAGTTGAAGTTAAGAACTGCTTCCTGGCCTGTGTCATTACAGCTCAATACTTCTGGGACCTGAGGGTTGATATTGCATGTAGTCCAGTTCACAATCTTGAGTTTACAGGTGATACTTACAGAAGCACAAACACCCAGCAGGCATTTGGTGAGGTCCATTTCATCATCCACTGATGTATTTGGTAGACATGGGCCTTTTATTTCTTGTGGGGAAGGTAAAACTTTGAGAATTGGGATGCAGATTTAAGTGCTGTCAAATCTACAAAGCCCTGCAGATCTCATAGATGGCAAGGATGAATGCTTTAAATACTGATGTGTTATATATACAGCAGAAAGTAACAATGAGGTTCTCCCATTTTAATCTGTGGACATTACCCACCATTTGGGGAGCAATGCTGGGCATGCCTCTTCTTCTTCAACTTCCCATTTTTAACAAAACAAGACTATGTGGATATAACTGGCAAAGTTGCCCAACTTTCTCAGGTAAGCACAAACTTCCTCTCCCTTAGAAAAGTGACTTCCAATTCTGCTTGATCTTTAGAGTCTAATTCCACAAGGTGTAGGAGACAGAGGAGAGTGCTTTGAAACTCAGGTCAGCAGCTACAAGCAGCTACAGCATTTATTTGTTGGTATATTCTCTTCTGTGGCTCTTGAAGATCTTTTTGACGAGTTCACAAAGGTGGTACTTTACTCTTTACTTTTTTTTTAGTTAATCCAGACTTTTCAATTGTGAGGCTGTACCACTCACCTCATGGTTTGTAGGGAGCAAGGTGATCTGAACTGTGCCTGCAAGACAGTGTCAGCTGTGACTTTAACACCACTGCTGCAGATGATAAGTGTTAGATGTGGTGTGGGAGCTAAGGGAGTGTGTATGTCGGGGGGTTGCACATTAATTTTCTGCTGTTTTTTCAGGTTAGAGTTCAAGAGGAGTAATTTTTGCAATAACAAACAATGATGCATACTGAAAAACAGCTTTTTTATTATTATTTAAACATAACCCCCCTTGTTCTACTTCAAAGGGTTTATTTAAAGCTGGGAATCGAATCAAATGGCTTAACTGCTGCAGCCTGCAGCTTGCCACTATCACCCTTCTGCTTTCTTTGCCTATGTTCACGTGTGGAAATTAACTCTTACTTTGTGTAGACAAAACACAGCTTCTATCATGTTTGTGACATAATGGGAGGAACAACTCAGTATTTTGCTATTTTGTGGTCAGCTCAACAGGGTGAACATTGGATCCCTCCCTCCTTGGAGGTGTTCAAGGTCAGGTTGGATGAGGCCTTGAGCAAGCTGGTCTAGCAAAAGGCATCCCTGCCCATGGCAAGGGGTTTGGAATTAGGTAATCTTCAAGTCCCTTTCCAACCCAAACCATTCCATGAATCTATAAATCTATGAACTCAGTGATATGACAAGTTTTACAAGAGGATACAGGTTGGTCAGAAAACTGTGTTCTCCAAGGCCTACATAAGCAAACTACACTGTTGAGTGAAGATAATCCTCTGGATCTTTCATGGTCTTCACAAATACTGAACCTCTTCTCCCAGCAGAGTAAGACCTGCTACATTTTGTTTCCTCTGCATGCTGTCTTCTCATCCCTCCCTTTCGGTTATTTTTCAGCCTATTTGTGCCAGAGTTCTGTTTCACTGAGCCTTGCTCACCTGACTTCTCTACCTCCTCCTAGTTGCTTCCACCCAAGAACGGTGGGAGAACTTACATGACTAGTTTTATTTGTGTAGCTTTCGTGAATGGGATTGGTGTAAGAGTTTATTTATGTGAGAGGGACTCCTTATCTGCCCTGTGTACAGCCAGACAGAGCCTGAATAAGCCAGGCAGTGGTCATACTCCTTCTGTTATTGATCTGTAGCATTCTCCCACTGGTTTTTATTCTATAGGCATAAACTCTGTTTAAAGTGTCAGGATAGATCAGAAGATGCAGTTCTGATGCCCTAGCAGCCACCTCCTGCACCAGCTGTCATGTTAGTGACAGGTGAATCTGTTGGATATGCAGACCAGAAGTATAACGATGGCTGGCATGTTATGTGGTCCTGACCACTCCTTTGGTGCACTCCACTTACTGTTTAAAGCACTTTCCTGATAAACCTACTGTTATTTCATTGTACCATGCGTTTTCTTGTCAGACATACGTTGTCAGTGTCCTGTAGGCAGCAGCAACATGCTGCTGATCTCTGTGCTTATTAGTGAGCAACAAAAGAAGATGTGGGTATTTTTTGGGCACATTTTTCTTCAGTAAAATGCTTGATCTGAATTTCATTTGATTCTTTTTTATGCCTATTGTAATTCAAACAGCAGAATCAGCCTCTTAATGTTCAGTTTGCCTCGGGAAAATGACAGGCTTTTGTTCCACCTTTCCTTTTCATTAAATTTCTTATCAGATTGAGCTTTTAGGAAACAATGCAAAACCTGTCCTCAAACATTAGCTTCTGTTAAGATTCTGAATTTTGAAGTCAACTGGCAGTTCTGCTGAGGGAGAATGAGGCAGAACAAAATGGGCTTTGCTTTGCTGTCATGGTAATGGCAATGGAGCACTGATAAGTAACAATATGCATCTGTGAGTTAACTCCTTACACATCCTTCAGGGGAAAATGCTCTGGTAGAGAATTAGAGAAAATGTTGTTATTCATGAAGTTTTGAAGTCAGACTAAGCATTTTAATTAATGAAATATTATATTTATAAAATGGGTCATAAATGGGACATGTTCACTACATTCTAGAAGATTTTGGGACCACACCTACGGAACTATTGCTTAAATTCTGTTACATGCAGCAGGCCACTTGTAGAGAGGATGAGCCCAAACTTGTTGAGGTTTTTATAGTGTGCATATATGTTCCTCTTTCACTTTTGTCTTCTGTTCTTTTAACATCAACTCTGACTTCTAGCCCATGAGCTACCCTCTCTGGTCTTTGAAAGTAACAAGCTGTCTTTATGTATTACATAAAGTAATTGCATCTAGACAGATTTTGGTCCTGTTTTATTCAGAAAGCTGTGTTAAGCACATTTACTTTAAAGGGTAACTTTCAACAACTACTAAAAGGTAGGGTCCTGCTGGGGGTCTGCATCTAGTCCTTGGTTCTCACACAGCCTTCCTGTACAGCCACAGGTGAGGCCCTTTTTGAGCTGGGTCTTTCTTTCTCTTACATGAAGGTGCTGCTTTCCCGGTATGCAGAGGCAGGGGGACGCTTTCCTTTTGCTTTTGAAGAAAGCCACTTAAGTATTAGCAAAGAAATCAAATCTGTGCTTGGCATCTTTCCAAATTCAACCTTAAGTTACCTTGGTACCTTCTGAATCATGCTGCCAGCACGTTTTCTGTTATGATCATTGTACTTTCAAAGCACACTGCTGACTGATCAAACTTCATCACTCTTTGGTTTTCTGATAGCTTTTAGTTTCTTCTGTCCTTGTCTGGTTTTGTTTGTTTGTTTGTTTTGTTTTGTTTTGTTTTACTGATCTCCTTTAACTTTCTCTGTGCTGTATAACAACACTAAAGCTGAAATCATTGCAGTGTTGTAGGTTATTTTTCCAACTTGATTCTGTATTTCTGACTGTTGGACAACCCTGTCTTCAAATACTGCCAGATGTCACTGTATCAGCAACAGAAACCTCAACTGCCTTAACTGACTCCAGCAGTTAAATCACAATTTTACTGTGCCATTTCCAGTCTTTACAGTACTTTCCAGACAAGTTTCATGTTGAATTCCAAATTTTGAAACTACATTTCGAAGCACTAGATATCTTTGCCCTTCTGTTTTTCCTTCCAGTCAGGATAATGTATGGGTTACTTCTTTTGATGTAGAGGAAACCACAGTAACTTCCATATGCAAAGCCAGCCTTTGGGTGTTGTCCCTGTTACACATGACACCAACGTAAGTGTCAGTTAAACTCCTATATAGCTTGCAACGGCAGTGAAGTATTCCATCAGGTGCAGTGTTTAAGGGAAATTCCCTCGATCTGTGTGATTAGGAAATGATACAATACTTTTTACCTCAACACTATTGTTGGAACTAAGCCTGGCTTACTAGCAGCAGAAAGTAAATTGCCATCTATAAACTCACTCAGCCCTTGTGGAAAAAAAAATCTTTAAACTGTCTGAAATTATTCCTGTTAGCAGAGAGGAGAAGAGGACAAGGGCTGAAGTACTGCTTTGTACAATGTCTAAAGCAGAGCCCTCGTGTAGAAACTGGAATTGCCATACTCCTTGTGGGACTACTGAGATGTGTATAAATATATATGTTGTGGGATTTTTTGGGGGGAGCTGGGGAGGAGGGAGAAAGCATTGTAAATAGTTTCTGGTATAAATCATCTTGCACTCCAAAACTTGGAAACAGATCTGCATCTTTTAGATGTGAAGTTTTTTTCATCTGCATCTGTCCTTAGTTCCCACATGAGATTAATCAGACACTAGGACTGAATCCACTTAAAATAAGTGTGACAAGATTTAAGAAATAAAAAGTCACCAAATGGTGTGCAGATTAAAGATTCTCACAAAGCTGCATCATCCTGGGCTGCATCAAGAAGAGTGGGGCTGGCAGGTCACGAGAGGTGGTTCTGGCCTTTCACTCTGCTCTCGTGAAAGCCCACCTCAAATACTGTAACCAGTTTTGGTTCTGCAGTGTAAGAGCAGGTCCAGAGGAGGCCACAAAATTGATCAGAAGGCTGGAAAACCTCCCCTGTGGTGACAAGAGGTGAGAGTTCGGAATATTTGGCCTGGAGAACACTCCAGGGAGAACTTAGAGCAGCCTTCCAGGACCTGAAGGGGGCCTACAAGAAAGCTGCTAACTAAAGGGAGTACCTCTTCAGCTGTTGTTCGTCAAGGTAATCAATAACACAGCTTCAACATCTCAGGATATTAAATTAACACACCTTCAATATCATTATGGGAAGCTCTTCCAGCCAGCCATGGCCCTTCTTTTGTGGTTGGCTGGTGTTGCTGAGAGCCGTCTTTGTATCTTTCCCCTCTGTTTGAGATTCCCCTGTAGGGGCAGGAGGGCTGTGGTCTCAAACAATCCCATATATGTGTATAGAATAATTTTTCTTCCTATGCTTTTCTACCTATTGATGGATTAAGAACTTGTGAAAAACAAAGACTTAAGATGGGAGGACCCAAGATACCAAGCCCCATCTATTACTACACTGCTACAGCCAAGGATCTGCTGCCATGCAGAGTGCCTCTCTCTGGAGCCCTGGGAGCTGAAGTGAGGAAGAGGATGAGACTGCTCACCCTGCATGTTGCTTGAGCAAGAATAGGTGTCAAAGTCAGAGTCAGAATCCCAGGACCTAATATATCATGGCGTATTGTTAGCTGTGTTTGCTTTTGGGGCTTTAGGTAATTTTTCTTCTAGGTTTTTGTCTTTCTGTTTAATCATGCTTTACATTACTGATTTCCTGACTTAATCTGAATGTGCATAAACCTCCACCATAGATTTATCATCTCTATAGAAGTGCTTTCAGAGTAGTTGTGCAGTTTCCCAGAAAAGGGACACTGTTGGAAAAGAAAGCTTTCAGATTCAACAATAAGCCTACTATTATGCTGATTTTTGCCAGGCTTCCCCTCACTTCTTTCCCATTTACTACAAGAGTGAGCTCAAGGCTTCTTTTTTGTCTGTTTTCAAACTTCATTCTTAAGTGTTTACCACCCAGCTCAAGTCCCCCCACTCTGAAACTTAGGACATCGCAAGACATTGCTGCATTGCTTCTTGAATCAGAAAACACTGATTTTTCAACTGTGAAGTCTTAAGGGGAAAAAATATAACTAAATCATTCTTAGAACAATGTCCTTTGCCTGTCCCAGACATCTGAGGACAAAGTATTTTTAATGAAATGTGAATTCTCAGAGCAGCAGTTGAAATGGCCTTTGATATAAACCATCCTATGGCAAACCAGATTTTTGTTTCTGTAGCATATACTCTGTGTGTTTATGGCCATTTAATCCAATTCAGGCCTTGTCTGAGCAAATATAATGGCCATTAACTTCTGTGTGGGTTGTGAGTTACCCTTTCTGAATCTGACCTGTAGCTCTGATGGCCAAAGCTGCTGTCTTCCTGCAGTGTGTTCACTGCTTTGTTTTTGTTTGCTTGGGATCACACCTGCAAATGCAGAGGCTTTTCTGTTCAGAAGGAAAAAACATCTGAATGCTGAAAACGGTTTTCTGCTGATCACACCTAGAAACCCAGCCACTCTAGATTTTTGGCCCATTGTGACTGTCAGATTTTTTTGCAGTTACTGTGAATCTTCCTTTTCCTCTTTCCATGCTGATGCTCTATACATAATGTTCTTTATGACTACACAGTTCCCTTGAAAGGCCTTTCTGTTGTATCTTTGCTTGGCAGCTCTCTCCTACTCCAAACATGCAAACATCTAGCTCCTGAAGACATATCCCTGCTAATCACTTCTGGTGCCTCTCTTTGAACTTCTGTTCATTAGCATTGCAGGTTTTAACTGCAGTTAACAATATTTTACCCAGACTTCTGTTATCAGCCCTTCTCCTGGCTTAAAAGAGCTGAGTTACATTTATGACCCAGATTAGCAACTGCTATGCAACATCAGCTACACAATTTGCTATTTTCTCTATCTTCACCCTCAGATCTGTTGCCAGACCACTGTGACTGTACCAGCTTATCTCCAGATTTCTGTGTTGAATCAATTTCTCTCTGTTGAGAGCCAGAAAGAGTTTTGTGCCAGGGAAATTTCAATTTATTTAATTTGTTGCCAATTAATGAACTTTTGTTCATTGGTTCTGGTACTGAAACCAACACACAAATGCAGACCCAGAGACAAACAAATACACACTTAAGAGAGAGACACTTCAGCTCCCCTCCAGATGCTTTCTCATCCTGGACACTCAAGTCTCCAGTCATAGCCCTGCACGTGGCTCCCAGTGCCTTTGGTGAGACAAAAGGCCTCACCAAATAGCAGGCTGTGAAGCTTTGTATCTAGCACATGGGACAGGACTCAGAAGACCTGTATCTCATTTTTGCAGCTGGAAGTTCTCTGCACCATTTCTTTCTGTGATGCTGTGTCTTCTCTGTAAGTCAGGAGAAATGGAAGGGACCTGCATCACATAGCTGGAGCTGCTTGCTGAGAAGTATTCCAAGAGAATGTGGTATTACTAGTATAATGAAGCTTTGGAGGCTGTCCATCTTGTGGGAGCAGTAAGTGTTTGAAGAAGCAAGGAAATAAAACAATTACATAGAGATACATTTGATTACCTTTGTGTTCCTTCCTTAGTAATCAAGTGGCACAAGATATCATGTGTAGCAGCTTGTTATTCCCCTTCAGAAACTATAAACTCACAAAGGTTGTGTTGTGACATCCCTCTGGATTACTGCAGGTCATTATCTAATGTTAGAGTATGACACATCAGTTTTCAAGGTCCTTTCCATAACAGGTCACCAGCTGCCAAAGCTTCAGCATCAACTAGACCTAAGTCAGAAAATATTAAAAGGAAAGGAGGGTGGTGTTTTTAGCTCAGGTCATTTCAGTGCTCTGGTCTGCAAGGAGGTTTCACACACTGAGCAGAATAACAGATTACAGTGCCAAGATGGAGCCGGGGAGGCTGCAAGAGAGAAAGAAATCATTGCAGCAGCTTCGCTGACAAAGTTACTTCATTGTACAGTTACACCTGGAGCATCTCATAATCTTTGTCATGTACACCCAGGCTTAGAAATTCCTTCCTTCTTTTGCAGATGGGAAAGTGAGGCTCAGACAAATTGTCTGTGGTCACATGGGAAATATGACCACAGTTGTATAGGAAATACCACAAACTGAGGATTTAATACAAAATCCAAAATCAGTGCTCTGACCAGGCCTTCCCATTTCCACTGTAGCCCAAAGGTTCCAGCTGGAGTATTTAATTACTGTTGATTAGCATTTCACCTTTATCAATGATAACTTTGACAGAGGAAATCAACACTGCAGCAGTATTGATGGTAAGGCTCATAGTGTTATTTGGCATAAACAGAGGAGAACTAAGCTCAGGGCAGCTGGTGTCCTCTTTTTGAAGGTGTAGGCTTAGCCAACAGCCAAATATACTGCATGTCAATGCAGAGTTCCACATTTGCAACAGAAATTAAAAAGCTGGTGGGAATAGTGCTAAAACTCCTCCAACACTGATGTGGAATCTGTGACACCTTATCTGGAGATCAGCTTCTAAATATTGGCCCTTTATTTCTCATAAGAAAGCTGGCAGATGTTGCACCAGTCTGTATGAAGGGCTTCTGTCTCCTGAAGGTTTAAAGCAGCCATTCATGATTCTCATGAAGAATATTCATCATCCCTTCTGTGCCTACAATCTGGCCTCTACTTTCAGTTGCTGTGGACGGCAATTAACTTGTGACAGCTTTTGAATGTACCTGCAGACTTCCCAAAGCTGTCATTCATTCTTTACCTGTTTACAATTCAGTGTGGTACTTAGTGTTTCCCTCACTTGTGTTTAGTACCCAGGCAGCACACCTTCAAAACTGTCCAAAGACACCATTTGTCACCAATAGTGGTGGAAGAAAAAGCAACAACCCAGGAATTAATTTCAGAGTACACAGGAAAACTTTATTGGCAAATACATAAAAAGTAGAACACTTAATTTTTGTTTAACTTTTCTAAATAAACTTACAGGTCATGTTAATTAACTGCTCTTTCAAAAGTCTAAAGATAGGGAATGAGGCTGCAGCTCAGGTTTTTCTTCCTGCTACACTGTCACACAAAAACCTAAGCTATTTCTGGTGGTTCTTATTTTTTGATTGCTCTTCATATACCATCTACTACCATTGAAATTAATGAGAAAATAAAAGGAGCGACCTTTGGCTAAGCACATACAGTTTATGCATGAGGTAAACAGCAGGATCCTTTATTCATTCTTCTTTTTCCCACGTTCTCTTTCTTTCTGCTCTCTCCCATCCAGATACAAATTGTAAAGCCTTTGGAGCCTTTCATCCCATGTGTTTTCACAGTGTTCCTTTAGATGAGTCTCGGGTCTGTGATTCACATCTATTCTCTCGTGCTGAAAGGTCAGTGGCACCCTTGTTTTATGAATATAATTCACCCTTCTCTCAAGCTTCAGAATCTTTTCCAAAACTCCCAGGCAAAATGCATACAGCTCAGGGTGCAGAGAGGTGTCAGCAACATTTTGAAGAGCACTGTAGGAACACAGTTATGAGACAGGTCATTCCAAGTTCTGTTGCTTAAAATACATCAACATTTACCAAAGATGTGAGTAGTTTTGAAGACACAATTCCAAGTAAAATGTTGATTCTGAAATTGTGGCCTTGCCATAACTCCTGAGTTTCTAATTCATGACCAGCTTTCTACAGCAAGTGGCTGAATCCATTCAACAGAGGACACCGCAACTGAACAGAGCAGAAGCTACCCACTGAGGCTTGTTTAGACACCACCATCACAGGGAATGGCATGGTCTTGCAGGGAGATGGTTCTTTGCCAGCCCCCCTGCCTGTCAGCTCTGCCTGGTTTGAAGGGTGGGTTGGATATATACTTGCTATAGATCTCACCCTGAATTATTTTCCATGCTGCAGTTTGGGAATCCTTGATTGAAAATAGTAATGACTGAGTTCTGCCTCTGAGCTGTGCTTGAAGCTGTAAGAAGTTAATTTTTCTGGCTGAGTTTGAGTAGAGGTGTATTACGATCAAGAAGTCTCCTTTGTGTTGATAGGAAGAGGTACGTAATGTTTTTGAGAGGAAATGCTGGTTTTCCAATTCTTCTAGCTTAGGTTGCTAATAAACATGAGAACTGGTATGTATTTGGGTTAAGGGAAGTGCTGCTGATAGTGTAAGACACTGGTGCTGACAGTAAATCCCGATTACAGTTGTTTATGGAAAATTTGCTCTGGTTTTTACAGTTCCAAGTACCTCCACATTCCAGTGTCTAAAGTTAAGCGGATAGCTACTTACTGCTCCTTTAGATTTGTGTTAACGACACAGATCATAGAATGCATTAGGTTGGCAGGGACCCTCAAAGGTCACCTTGTCAAGTCCCTCAGAACAACACTGATGATCTATTTTCTTTGCAGCTCCTAGGAGGGATTTGAAAACATTGATTACTGAAAAGCTTGGGGTAAGCTTCCACATCCTAGTGGTTTAGCTGCAACAACCGTTCACAGACGAGGAGCTTCAGCGGTTTATGTAGCCAGTTTACCTTTTGCTCAGTGGTAAGTTCTGGAAGGTCTCAATGCCAGGCTACTGGCGTCTTCGCGCCTCACGGAGGGCAGAGTGGGAAGCACAAACCAGTGAACCGCTGCGGAACCGGGGGACTGCTGGCCGGCCCACTGTGCCCTTCTCCTCCGGCACCAGGGTGCACACCACACCCGCCGTGCCGCCAGGGCTGTGCCTCGGGCGCCTCCCTTGCGCCGACGCTGACAACTCCGCGCCCGCCCCGGGCCGGGCAGCCCCGCGCCTGCTGCCGGGGGCGGGTCTAGGGCGGGGCGCGAGGCGTGTCCGCGCGAGGGGCGGCGGTGCCACAGCCGCGACGCAGCTCCAGCCTCCTCCTCCCGGCCGCCGCCCAGCTGCCGCCGCGTCCCGGGCCGCCGCCTCCAGCTGGCCTCTGCCGCGTCCCGCCGCCCGCAGCCTCCTCCTGACTGCCGCGGCGTTCCGGCCTCGCAGCGTTCCCACAGGTAAGCCACCGCTCTGTCTCGGGCCCGGCCAAGAGTTTCCTGTTGAGAGGGGCCGGTTGCTGCAGAGCCCGCGGCACCCCGTCCGCTCTTCTAACGCTTTGGGTCCCGGTGCCGAGACCTGGAGACGGGCGGGCCCCTTCTGGCAGCGCGGAGACTGCAGCCGGCACCAGCCCCGGCCTCTCGAGCCCCACCCGGTATACTCTGGGACCGACTCTGGCAGCGCCCAAGAGCCGCTTGCAGCTGCTCGTCCTCTGCCGCCGCTCCGCCAGCGCCCGGGCACCGGCGTAGCCGAGAGCGGGCTTCTCTGAGCGGCAGAGGGCCATTGGGTAGCAGACTTTGCCGTCAGTGATTAACCGACCCCGAGGGGAGCGGGCGGCCAGGCGCGCCGAGCCCGCCGTACGTTTGCTTCCGAAACGCGGCCTGACGCCCGAACGGGCTCTGGATCGCTGCGGCCAGCGTTGCCATCCCGCGGGGCGTGCAGGAAGGAGCTGAGCCCAGCTGTTGGCCCTGCTCAAACCTGTGCGTTGGAGGGGTAGTGTTACCCGCAACAGACCTCGGAGGCGATGGGGGTTTGGTGCTTGGCGTTTGGTTTTCTGTTTTTAACGTTCGTGGTTTTTTTTACTGTGCGTGAAAAATGTGCTCAGTAGGTGTGGAATTCGTTGATAAGCAGCTGGCAATATTTCTTCATTCTCTCTCAGAATGCAGTACTTCCTTTGTTGAGCTGTAAGCCAGTAGTGTGAGTTGCTCCCTACCCTCAGCCTCATCATCCCGAGATGTGAATCACTTGTTTTGCCAGATTCGTTTTCTGCGGGAGGACGCAGAGGCACCCCAGAAAATACGTTTGTTTCATTCCAGGTCACATTCTCCTGTATTGGTTTGGTTTATTACATCTTGAAAATGTGCTTGAAGTAAACTAATGATCTTCCATGGGAATTCTTTTCTGTTAACGTTTGAGTTGCCAGTATATATGTAAAACATCTTTTTTGATTTTCTTTGATGTAGTCATATTTTCAAAATGTGGTGATCCAAGGAAAGTGAACTAAAAGCTTTCTGAATAGAAGGAGAGAAGGAGAAGACTGCTGCGGTTTAACTAGGAGTTTATTTCTGGCTATGAAAGAAATCCTAGGTGGGAACCTGTTGAGTGCCACTTGAGGCTGCTGTGAGCAGGACGCTGCTGCGCCCTTGCCGCAATTGTTTCCATGAACTCGGTCAGACTGTGTAAATGCAGAGTGATTTCCAGGTCAGGACGGCATGATGGATTTTGTCCGCCACCATCGCGACCTGCTGGAGCTGAACGCTGCTGCTGGGCTGTGAGTGTTCTCTCACTAATTGTGTTACCGGAGTTTGGCCCGTTATGGGAACAGCAGGATCTGCTAAATGTAAGGAGACACCAATTGAGATAAGGCTTATGCTGTATCAGGTGCTGTATAAACATGTGAGGAGGTAAGGTCACGACCCTGGGAAATCTACTGTGTAAGGAAGTAGTGTTGTTAAGAATTAAGTGAATTAAGTACTCTTCAAAACGTTCTCAGGCTTATCCTTAAGTGTAGAGTCTTATTTTCGTAGTCCCTATGCCCAGGTGGATGTCTGAGAAGGAACATGTGCTGAATTGGTTTGTTCTGGCATAAGGAGCCTGAAAATTGAACAAAAAAAATCTCTAAGTACATTCAGTGTTGATTAAGGTTTGGTTCTGAATCTGGATTGGCTTTTCTTATCTAGTTTGCCTTGCTCAAACGAGTGGAAATGAGGCTGTGTCAGGACACTTTTCCACCATTTCTCAAGTCATGAGGAAACACCTGTCCGGAACTCTAGTTGCTTCTGGCTTGTTCTTAAGAGAAAGCACAACAAGATTCCAGTGGCCTGTGATGTGTTTTACGTTTTCTTTCAGTTTTCCTTTAGCAATGATGGAATTACCAAAAGCTCTGCCTGTCAGCAGTTGTAGGCAATCTGTATTTGGTGTTAATTAGCCCAGGGTATTGCATTTGTGTTCCTTTACACCCACACATGGTGCCTCTTGTAGTTTCCTAGAGTGTTTTCGGGACCTATGTCTTGGAGGTCTTGGGACCTTAAATAATGATGGTGGTGCAGATTACAGAAAAAAGTTCTCAACCATTTTCTCAGGCCTCTTTGGTGTGGTGCTTTACAACATAGAGAGGTCAAACTCCACTTCTTGCTGTACATCAGAGGATAAAAGTAAATCGACATAGCAGTTTGGGGCAGAAGACCCAGGGGCAGTGAGATTTTGCACTGAGTTCAAGGAAAGAAAAACACCTTGCAGTTAACTGTTAATTATAGTTTAACTTATAGTTAATATAAAGGATTTTACTGTCTGTGTTACTCTGGGAAATGTGACTCTGTGCTTGGGGTTGGTGGTGATTCCTCCATCCCCCACATTTTTCTACTTTCAATGTCTCTCTTCCTCCTTCTGTCTTTTCTTCCCTACTCACGTTTCACCAGCGTTCTCATTTTTTTTCTTCACATACAAAAATGAACAGTGATGAAATACTTAACTTTGGCCTTTATTTTACATGGAGAACCTTCACTGCTGTTAGCTGTTTGAAATCAACATTCCATAGCAGCATCATATAAAAGAATTTGGTACTGAACTTCACTGAGATTAGCAGAGGGGCTGTCCAGTTCATGTCTCTCTGCCGTGTTTGTTTCTGAGTACTTTGAACTTCAAGACGATGGTGCAGCATTATTTTGCCTCTGCTTTGCATTTGCAAGGTTCTCCTTAATCCTGAGGACTTTGAGCTTGTGTTTTACGGAGCGTGAGATGGTGGAGTGTGCAGTAACCTTAAGTATTTGGCATGGCAGGACTTTTGCTTCTGATACGTATCTGAAAGTGTCATTGCAGGTAATGCCTGCAGCAACGGCTGTGATCCCAGTAGTGCTGTCTTGTAACTCGACAAAGACCAGCTCCTTGCCGGATGTAATTTGATGGTGTGGTTAGAAGAGCTAAATCCAGCTGGCACCTTGATCAGTATATGCAACATATGTGGCTTGATTTCAGGAAAGGTTTTGGGGATAGAAGTAATATAAATTCTAGGATGTAGCAAGAAGTTGGAGAGTGAAAATGGATATATTTGACTGTTGAGTTTCAGAGGCTGTGAGGTGAAGATGCCGACTCTGACCACTGTGACTTTTGTTTCTGAATGGAGGTGCAGTAACTCGCTAGTTCTGGATATTGGTTAAAAGAAATCTGTTTTTTGCTTTCTAACCCTTGCTGTCTTTCTTGCTGAAAGTGTGTCTGTATGAAGCTTGTTTATAAGTCTGTAATAAAGTAAATCCTCTTTGGGTGAATGTGTATTTGTGTGAGACCTGAGAACTGAAAATGTGACTGGGACAGGTGGAAAAGTAAAACATTTCTTCTGTGAAGCTGTGGGCAGATGTTATCAATCCTTTTTTGTGAGAGGCTTCAGAAACAGACTTCAAAACCAGACCTCAAAATTGCAGAGTTGTGTGCTGTTTCCTGAATATAGAAAATGCCTTTCTATTGAATGGGCCACCATGTTCTTCATGGGTGATGGCAAATTTGCTCAATTGCTGAAGTGGCAGTGTTTTCACTTTTACCCCAGTGCAGTTTTCTCTTGATAGATCTTGTACCAGAAAGGCTTCTGATGATTTTCTGTTCAGAAGAGGCATTTTCTAATTAGGGGCTTGGGATAAAGCCCCTAAACACTCTGCAGGTGTTTTATGCTCCTCTCATGAAACAATACCAACATGGAATAGCTGCCCATCTTTTTGTAATGCCAAAGAAACTCATCTAAAAACATGCTTTACTTATACATAGTAGGCAAAGGCCGTGGCATAACCTTTTCAAAGCTCAGCCATTTCTTGCTTTGCTCTTAGCTGAAGCTATACAGTTTCTTCAAAAAGCATGAGTTGCAAATGAATCTGCAGGGCTCTGACTTCTCTCCCTTCAGTCCAAAGGTCCTTTCTAACTATAGTGGAACAGTCACCAATTTTCCATTCAAGGAAAGGGTGACAATTTGCCTTCATAATAGCCTTTCAGTATTCTTTCTAGTGGTTTGCTGGCTGAAAAAGATGCCTATGGCTGTGTGCAATGTTTAAATTACTGATGAATCTAATCTCCCAAGTGCTGAAAAGGTAGAGTTCAAATGACAAAGAAGTCTCACCTGCTTGTGAATACCAGTACTAGTGAACACTGCTGTTTGGAGTTGGGGACAGGTTTTGGCCTGTGTAAACAGCAACAATTTTATTTGGCGTTCATTGACTGAAGGTCTGTTCTACTTCTGTTTGTTTGGGTGGTTTCTTTTGAAAGCCACTTCTGGAGGTGACTATTCTGAAAACTCATGAGTGTATTTTGAGTTAGTTGCTACCACTGTTGAGTTGGCTGCACAGTCTTAACTGCTTTGTGATCCTTCTGTGCTGGTAAGGCCCACCTGCCTGGCAGCATTTCAAAACAAGCACCTCACATTCAGGGCAGGTTTGTTGTCCCAAGCTTATGCAAAATCCGTGTCACGGTTGACATGCATGTTGTGTAGAACAGCACTAGAAGATAGTGTTTGTGCTGTGAGATATTGCTGAATAATGGAGCCCTTCAGGGTCCTGGCTGGTTTTGTTAGAAACCTGGGCAGAGGTTGCCCTGAAGATTCAGCACTGGAGCTCTTTGTGACGCATGGCTCTTATTCCTGCTGCTGACTGATGCATGCTGACAGCTAATGAGATTCCAGTCTGGGACTTGAAGCTTTCTTACTGGTTTAGGCACAATTGCCAAGAATGCATATTTGGGCTTTGGATGGCTAAGCTTGAGCACTTATTCAAATGTTTGTTTCAGACTGAGTTACTTTCTTAACTATATATAAAACTAATTTCTAGTATGTCCTGTGCTACACACATCCAGGGTTTCACTTTCACTTCTGCACTACATTTTAACTATTCACTTTTACAGTACTGTGTAAGCTTCTCTAAGTAGAATTAAATGCAATGAAAATCTTGCATGTGCAATCTGGGTGTGGTTGTACTTCTGAGTGGGAATATCTTCAGAGACTGTGGTTTATACTATCAGTGGAAAAGCCTACAAGTGCCAAAGTATCATCACTGTGGGACTTCTCCTTTCTGTGTTGATGGAGGGAATTCCTGCATGGTAATACTAGCCCGTGCTGAGTTTGATTTAGTGAACTTTAGGACTCAGTCTGAATGAAGTGCTGGCTCTTTCCTGTAATTTGGTTTTCCGATAATGACTTAGCGCAGGCTAGAAATTGTTTTGAGTTGGCTGATTTGAGCTGCTGGCTTGAAGTTCTGCTTTGGTGTTAGGATCACAGCTTGTGCTCCTTGTTTTGGAGTTGCTGAGGAGAGGGATGGTGTGGAGATAGGCTACTTGCACTGTACTCATCAGATGAAGATATACTTCCCCATCTGTTCCTGCAGCTCCAGAAATTTCCCATGTACTGCAGCTGCTTTGTTTTCAGACTGAAGGAAGGAAACCTCATTAATATTCTCCAAGAACTTGGAGGGTTTCTTCCTTTGCAACAGCCAACTTACACTGTGTACAAACACAGTGGAAGCCAGAAATGATTGGATCATCTGGCTAACAGAGCAGCAGTCAGGCCTGAAGCAACAAAAGAGACAGTATTCATGAACTGCATTGGGTTGGAAGGGATCCTCAAAGGTGATCTTGTCCAATTCCCCTGCAGTAAGCAGGGAGACCTTCAACCAATTAAGGCAACCCGGGGATGCATTGAGTCTGACCTTGAATGTCTATGGGAATGGGGCCTCAACCACATCCCAGGGCAGCCTTTTCCACTGTTTTACCACTTCTATCCAACCTAAGTCTACCCTGCTCCAGTTTCAAACCATTGCCCTTGTCCTATTGCACCAAGCTCTTCTAAACAGTCCCTCTCCAGCCTTCCTGAATATGCCCTCAGGTACTGAAATGCATCTCTAAGGTCTCCCTGGAGCCTTCTCTTCTCCAGGCTGAACAGCTCCAATTCTTTTAGCCTGTTCTCAAAGAAGAAGTGCTTTGTCCCTCTGATCATCTTGGTGACCCTCCTGTGGTCTTGCTCCAGTAGGTCCATGTCCGTTTTGTGTTGGGAATCCCATAGCTGAACACAGTACTCCAGGTGAGGTCTTGCCAGAACCAAGTGGCAGAGTCACCTCTATGTGCAGAGCTGTAGCATGGGTAGGACAAGAGGTGTATCTGTCAACAATGCCCTGAAGAGGTCTGCAGTGTAAGGCAAGTAGAGATGAAGCAGAGCAGCTGCTGTGCAAGAAGAATTCATAGAGGTAAAGAGAGCAGAAGGCAGTGGTTGGAAGAAACCTTGGTGAGGAAGAAAGTTTGAGGACAGTCCCGGGGTCCAGAAGGAGCTCTGGCAGTCAGATGGCACTAGGTGTTTGATCATGCCTACTTAAATAATCAAGTGGGAATGGAAGCCTGTGAAGTGAGGGGAAAAAGGGATCCTTGTGGAGAACATCTTTTGTGTCTGATGGTAACACAAAATCTGGCCTTCCCTGCCTTCTATGGGGTTTTCCTCAGGTTTGGCGATTTGGTTAAGGATCTGATGGAAATTGTGGGCTTGCAACAATTCACATTACTGATTCAAAGCTAGATTCTCTTGGGACTTATGCTTGCTGAAATACACAGGTACAGTGTGGCCCATCATCATTGCTTCCTTGTGACTCAATAAAAACAGTTATTCTTTATTATTTGTTGCTAAATCCACACACCTGTCTCTAATATCCATGCCCTTGTGCCTCGTTCATCTACATATGCTGATCCTTTACTGAATTGCTGGTGAGCTGGAAGGTTTTGCAGAAGGCTGGAGAACATGGTTGGCATAGAATTGATTGTGCTAGCCACACTGCCTTTTTTCCATGTTGGAGTTGGTACTTTATCCTAAAAGAAGTAAAATAACTATCCAGACAGGGATATTTGGGGGAAAGCTTGAGCTTTACAGTGGAAGAACCCTGATGCTCTAGTGTTTATCTTTGTGTTGAAGGAGACTGTGGAAAATGTCATAGTTTTTCTGGCATGTGCTGAAGACAGGAAATCCTCAATGTACACAAAAGTCATACTTCTGTGATATGGGTGTAAAATCAGTGTTTTGCCTTATGATCTTCTTAATATTTGTATTAAATTAGCTTTTTTATGCTGTCATGTAGTTACTTTTTATGTCAAGGTTACTGGACTTTTTGATACACTGTGGTTCTAAAGGTGTCCCTGCTAACTGCAGGGAGGTTGGACAAGGTGACTTCTGAGAGTTCCTTTCAACCCAAAGCAATCTGTGAATCTGTGTACTCCTGGGGCTGCATCACAGCATGGCCTATAATCTCACAAATTTTTCCTGGTGTGAGGGCCACAAGTTTTTCATGTGTCTGAGAAATGTGTAGTCTAGGTCCCCTGCAGCTTAGGGGTGTTTCCAACTAAGGTTGTGTTGGAGCTCTACATGTGTTGGAAGTTTTGTAGTACTTCTGATGCAAGTTGGAGTTTGGTTCTCCGTCTTTACCCAAGAATATGGCCTGAGAGATAGTTGTGGAGCAGGCTGCAGCAGCATGCTGCCTTTCACTAAACTAGTCCTGTGCGTCTGTAGTGCTTAGTGCTGAAACTTGTGGCAGTTTTGTGAGAGGGCTCACAGTCCACAGGTTATGGATGGAGGCTACTCTATAATGTGAAGTGATGTATTTTGTTTTGTAGTAAGGAAAGCAAACAGTGAAAAGCAAGTAAGTTTTGAACAAGGGCAGGCATTTGGCAGTCTGGAAAGTCACTCTGCCATTGCGTAGTCTGGCAACAGATGGTTATGTGTGTAAATTCTGACAAGTGATGGCAATGCAGTGGATGAGAGTGATGGGCTGCCCTTCTCCATGTTGATGTGTTGAGGTTGTTACGTTAGCATTTTGACACGTGATTCCCACCTCCGTACACAACCCTGCTTATGTTCGATGTTACCCCATAGGTGAGGAAGAGTTGGAAACTTGTAATTGCCTTCCTGGTATTGAATTTTCAGAGCTGCTGGATGAAGAAAGTTTTAATTGGAATTGTGTGCAGTCAGGTCCTGTGAACATCAGACCAGAGACGAATGGTGGTACCTTCCAAAGCATTCTAATGAGAACCGCCAAAGATCAAGAAAAAAGATTAAGCTGTAGCAAGGGGCTTGTTAAATGGCAGAGGAATTATCTTGCAATTGCAAGGTCTATTAAACTGTAACCATTGTTGCATCATATTGAAGAGATGAAGCAA
This sequence comes from Pogoniulus pusillus, assembly GCF_015220805.1. Taxonomy (NCBI): domain Eukaryota; kingdom Metazoa; phylum Chordata; class Aves; order Piciformes; family Lybiidae; genus Pogoniulus; species Pogoniulus pusillus. The sequence goes on along the minus strand of NC_087265.1, from coordinate 25,801,257 downwards.
TGTAAATGCAATCATTAATTGAACTGAATATCATACCTTTGAACTGTCATTTACTATTTTCAGTGAATAAAGAGATCATCTTTCTTCTGGAGAGCTGCTCAGCCTTCTATTAAAGATTTCCTCTTTTTGTAAATTTTAAGTGTATACTCTTACGGTGTGCTTGTTCTTTGCTGAACTCAGCCTGCCAGGTTCTGCATCTGCACTGAGCTGCATGGGAAGTCAGAGCCCAGCTCTCCAGAACTGGTTCAGGAGAGGAAAATGCTCAATGAGTGTGGTAGCAAGGGCTGTTTTTCTGCAGTGCCAAAAGACCCGGGAAGGACACCTCCTTTGGGAATCTTGTTCTGTGAGCTAGGAGTGTGGTGAAGGTGCTTGACCAGGTGGGTTTGGGAGCTGGGCTCTGACAGAGCAGCATTCCTCCTGGAGTCCTGGTGGGCTTGGGGAGCTGCTGGAACTGGTGCTAACAGGGAGCTGGGCTGGTTTTGGATAGCTCCTACTGAGTGTACTTTTTTTTGGACTTTGTCTTTAAACAAATTTAGTACCAGACTCCATAAAAGGCTTTGCCTTTTGCTAGGTAAGAATTTTTCTGGGAGGGAGCTCAGGGGCTGTTGAACGCTGCATTTTCGGTCATTTTCAGATAACAATACTGGCTATGGGAAAGACCTGTGGGAAGGAATCTTCTGTTAATTGAAATGGAAAATGTAGGGCTATGCAGGCTGCTGAATAGCAGATGAATTCCATAAATTATTAATCCTCTGTCTTAATACAAATGTAGAAGGGTTCCTATCCATGGATAAAAGTTTAAAAAATAGAACAGCCCAACCAAACACGCATCACCTTGCTCAACCTCCTAAAAGCTCAGTGCAAACCCACACACATGCAATGCACAAGCTGTGTGTAGTTAAGCATCCAAAAGCAGTCACATGGCAGTGATGGGATGTAAATCTGTCAGCCACTGTTTTTCAGCATGATCTGAACTCTGCTGTGTAAGATTTTCAGCATCCACAATGCAAGGAAGTCTAAGGTGTGTATGTCATATATGCAGAGGTGAAGGTAAGTATGAGTTACTCTACTCTGTAGAGTAACTGTGTATCCTTTCTTACACGACAGATTTACATTTTTTACAGAAACACAAATTGCACTGTGTTGGAAGAGACCCTCAAAGATCATCCTGTCCAACCCCCCTTACACTCAACAGGGATACCTCCAATTAGATCAGGCTGCCCAGGGCCATATTGAGTCTGATCTTTAATGTCTCCAGAGATGAGGCCTCAACCACATCCCTGGGCAGCCTGTTCCAGTATTTCTTTGCGATGAACTTCCTTCTGATGTCCAGCCTAAATCTGCCTTACTTTCAAACCATTGCCCTTTGTTTTCTTCTTCAAAAGAGTGTCAGATTAACCTTCCTACAGCTTGATCCTGTATTAAGATCAACCGAGCAGGAGGACTAGGGCTTATAAAAAGTATTTGTAGTACATTAAAATTTCTTTTAAATATCATGTTTCTCTTAATCTCATTTTCTTATTACAGAAGATGTAATTAAAGCTTATAGTATTATGAAAGTTTCCTACTCTAAATAGGAATTACAATGAAGATTTTAAAAGTCTGCATTTTTTCTTTGCTTTTTCCTTCTGAGCTCATTCTGGGAAATGATGTCATGCCTCCAGTCAGTTCTGCGTGCATAGCAGCATGCACCTAACACACCGTTTCTGATCCATTTGGTCTCATGGCCCTTTAGTTATGTCAGCTCCCTAATCAGATACTGCTAGCAGGGAATAACTGAGGAAAGATTGCAGAGGATTTTCAGGGCTGGCTTGAGTACTGATAGCTCACTGTTAGCATGATTGGTTTTAAATGAGGCATTTCATTATGTACAAGATGTGAAAAGGTATAAGAATTTCACTCTTTATTTTTAAACTGTAGTTCTACTTTCAATGGCTGGCTTTTACAGCATGCCGTAGTCCTGAACATGCACCAGGAGCTGCTCCTGTGGCTGCTCACATTCATTGACTTCAGTAATTCAGTGGATAAGAGATGAACCAGAATGCCTGAGATAAATTTTAGTGTTGAACATATTAGTGATGAAAGTAAATCAAGACAGTAAGGCAGCATGCATGTTTGAAGTCTACAGGTGGGGTATTTGCTGGCATGTGGAAGCTTTGGTTGCTCACACTGAGGACAAAAGTTAAAAGGATGATGCTGTGTTGTTTTCTCAACAGTGATGAAAGCAGAGCCTATACCATGCAGGTCCAACTGTGAGAGCCAGGAAACTTTGGAAACAAGAAAGACTGTAGCTGTATTTATTTTCTGCTCTTAAGAGGCAAAAATCTTGGGAAATAAAACAGAAAGCTAAATAAGATGAATGTACTGTGAGTTTGCCAAGCTGAGCCAAGCAGAGGTCTGATAGACACAAAGCAAAGGTTGGGTAGAGGTGGTAGCTTAACTGCATTGCATGCACAGAATATTTTCTTTGTAAATTTCTGTCTTTCTATGCAACATGTTATGACTTGTAGTGTGCCACAAAATATTCAGACTGTGTCTTGTGGGTCAGTGGATACTACTGAACAAACTTTATATGTCAAAGGCACTTGGAGCAGAGATGCCAAGTCCTAAGTCAGTTGCTGAGGCTCAGTGTTAACAGTGATACAGACAAATTGTGAAGAAATGATCCATACAGAAGGTGCTACACCAATAAACTGAGGCTGACTCTGATTTTGTTTAGCACAGTTGCAGAGTGTACATCTTGAGTTGCCTGAAGGCATTCCTAATTTGCACCAGCACTCGCTTTTAGCCAAACTCATTGGAAGCAAACTGTGATCTGTTTTTGCTTTAAAAAGTAAGTTCCAGTGTGAGAAAGTTGCTCCACAAGTTAGGGCATTGTTGTGTCATTTGTATGTCTCTCCCAAGAAAAGGCTGCTTTGATGTACAAGTTGGTGTTTCATGGAACTTTCTCTCTTGGGGCTCTGAGACCTCTGCCTGCTTTGCGATGTGAAATACCACACGGAAACGAGATCTCTTTTACAGTCATGATGGAGTCTGAGATCCCCTGGGTCCTTTTGCTCCTCCTTCCTATTACAACTTCACAAAAGGCAAGAACTATATTTGCATTTGTAAGTTTTTTTTTTTTTTTCATTATGATCCCATTCTTAGAATTTGCATGCAGCTAAAAAAGGGAGTATTTCTCCATTCTAAATAGAGAAATAAGAATTGGGAGTTCCATATGAGAAGGGATATATCTACTCCTGGGATATCTATACTATAAAACATGCTTCATGATTGTGTCCAGATCTTGTGGGAGCACCAGGAAGAATCTGAAATGCCTTCTGATGACAGAATTGATGGTAACTGCCCGTGTGTTCTTAATTCTGCTGCTTTTCAGAGATTAGGCCAACCAGGATGAAGAGAGGAGGAATTAGACTTGAGGACTCCATTGCCACTGCAGTACTGGACTCAGGGCAGAGTGGTTACTCTGAGCAGAATGCAGGACCTGTTCCAATAGGTGATGCAGAGTGTACATCTCTCTGCCAGGCTGCTTTCCAGTATGGATTCTTAGGAGATGCTGTTGTCTTCCCTGGACTTCCTGTCCACTTAGGTTATTACAAAGGCAGGCTCAAGACTACCATTGTGGCATGATTTAGTGTTGATGAAAAGTTCTGCATTCCACTTTCATGGAGTGGTCTCTTTTTTTTTCTCTTTTGCAAATATGGCTGGGATGGCAGTAGACCAAGTTCCCAGAAGCTTCTTTATCTGTGCGTCCCAGTGTAGCTGGAAGGGGACATCCTTCAGTCTGATCTCTAGTTGAGGCTTTTTTGTGATTTTAATGGTTAATTATTGTAGCCTCTGATTCTGGGTAGTGCACTGTCAAACCCAGTATGGGTGCATTACCGAGTACCAGAGACTACAATAGTAGTCAGCTGGGTATCAGTATATGGAAAAGTTGTGGACTTTTTCCCTCAGGATTGAGCTTTTTAATGCAGGGGACAGCTCACAGCATCTGCATACCTGGTGTGCTGAGGACATGTCTGCTATAGCCATGCTTTGGGTGCTGATACTGCTGCCTTACCTCTGATGTTAAGCCACTGTAATGCTGTCTGCATGCAGCATAAACTCAGCATCTGCAGCCCTGATGCATTATCTATCACATACTGATTGATTCAATAGATACCCTTGTGTCAATCAGCATGTGATAGATAATGCATCAGGGCTGCAGATGCTGAGTTTATGCTGCATGCCTTTAGTTGGACAAACCTTAAAGAGCATCTAGTTCCAACTCCTTTACCATGAGCGGGGACACTTCCCACGAGACCAGGCCAGGCTGCTCAAAGCCTCATCCAGCCTGAGTCTGAACACTTCCAGGGATGGTGTGTCCAAAACTTCTCTGGGCAACCTGTTCCAGTGTCTCACCACCCTCAAAATAAGGAACTTCTTCCCGATGTCCAGTCTAAGTCTACCCTGCTCTAGTTTAAAACCATTGTCCCTTGTCCCATCACCACAGGCCTTGATGAAAAAGTACCTCCTTAGCTTTAGGTTCTTTTCAGGAACTTCTCATCTCCAGGCTGAACAACTCCAACTCTCAGCCTGTCCTCACAGGAGAGATGACCCAACCCTCTGGTCATCTTTATGGACATCTTGGACCTTCTCCAACAGATCCATGTCTGTCTTGTCTTGCAGGCTGCAGAGCTGCATGCATTACTCTAGGTGGGGTCTCACAAGGGCAGAGTGGAGGGATGGAATCATGTCACTTGACCAGCTGGCCTCACCTTTTTAATGCAGCCCAGGGTATGGCTAATGACTTACTCATTGAAAAGCCTGCGTACCCAGACATACTTTCTCTGCCTCCTGTTTATTTGGAAAAAGAAAGAATGCTAGTTTTTTAGAGAAGCATTATATCCATACTTTTCTTTCTCGGAATACGATTGTCTTGAAATGTGTATACAAATGTACATGCATTGGCTTTATTATGAAGAAAAAAATCTGATTGTGGTTTTGAAGCACTTTAAAAAATGTGTTTTAAAACCAAAATAACAAAATTTATTTAACTTCAGTGTCCAAAATGTGAAGTATGACTCCCTTCAGAAGGGGGACCGAAGAATGTTGCATGGGGGATGGTCCAGACTGAAAATAGTGGTGTTTGTGCTTGGATTGTTTCAGCTGTCATTAATGCTAGAAGCTATAAAATGCTTAATTCTTCTGATTTGCTAGAGGTGAATGGGAGGGTAGTTTTTGCCTAGAAAATGACATTGAGGGTAACTTTTTCTTTTCATTTTAGTTACACTTCTATGGTCATTGTTTTAGAATTAGTTATTAGGTTGTGTTCTGTATGAACTAACAGTCACATTGACGTAGGTCCACAGTAAATTTTCTAGTAAACCTGTGGAGGCTACTTTTAGCTTGTAAAGACTTACACTGAGTGTAAGTTTTGAGCTTCCCAGCCTCAGTAAGAGGAAGTTTTCACAACAAACTTGACCTTTCAGTGTGGAAAAATGGCAAGTAGAACTCACAGCAGACTGCCAAGTGGCAGCAGAATTCAATTCAGAGGAGGCAGTTTTCACACAGAGGTATGGAGGGCCCATGGATTGTACAGAATCTTTTTAGTTTTAGGATCTTGTGGCCCCTGAAGATTCATAGGTTCCTAGAATGGTTCGAGTTGGAAGGGACTTTGAAGATGGTCTAGTTCCAGCCTCTCTGCCATGGGGGCACTAGATCAGGTTGCTCAGGGCCTCATCCAACCTGGCGGTGAACACCCTCAAGGAGGGGAACTTCCATGCCCTCTCTGGGCAACCTATTGCAGTGTCTCGCTGGCCTCACTGCAAAGAATTTCTTCCTAATCTCCGGTCTAAATCTGCCGTCCTCAAGCTTCAATCCATTCCCTCTCATCACTACAAGCCCTTGTAAAATGTCCCTTCTCCGATTTCTTGTAGGCCTCTTTCAGGTACTGGAAGGCTATATAAGGTCTTCACAGAGCTTTCTGTTCTCCAGGCCGAACAGCCCCAACTCTTGTAGCTTATCTCCACAGGAAAGATCCTAATGGATAATCCAGTCTGGAGATTCTGCAGTTCCTCTAGACACTGAATGTGTCCTGACTCTTCAGAGTATCAGCAATTGTCTTAATTGGCACTTTCCAGCTTTGTGGTGTTGCTTGGTTACCAGCATTCCCACAACTCTCAAAGCAAATGTACCAAAAACCCCACTAACCTGGTTTCTCTTTGGATGAGGCTGCTGTACAGATCCAAACAAAACAGAATAGTAGATCTTCAGCTTCTTCAGTGATCTTTTTTTTTTCACTTGAATACTCCACTTGGCTACTCACAAAAGGATTTCTATTTTAAATAAGCTTTTTCAGTATACTGGACTACTTCTAGGATTCTGTACAAACTCATTAAGTTCAAAAGCTGGAATCCTGCCTAGAAGCAAGGAATAACAAATAATGGTTTGTGCCATCAGGCAGTCTTGCTAACCCCAGCTGGGATATTGACTTTTCAGATACACTTCATGTTCATCCTCGGTTCAGGGTAGGGAAAAGAGCACAAAGCCTGGCTTGGAATGTGTTAGAGCATTTTTTTTTCAAGTCATGATAATAACAAAGAGCTGTCATAATCATTTGGCTGAGTATCTCATAATTTTTTTGAAATGTAGCTTCAGCAGTCCATTCCTGCCCTTCAGTGGAATAATTTTGGCATGTGGTCTTACCTTAAAATTCTCATCTTAAATCAAATTAACTGTTGTTGACAGAGTGTACAGACACGTGGAGGTGCCTGTGTAGCTACAGTGTTTTCAACTCAGGTCCACAGAAGAATTCTGCAGAAAGAAGAGTGTAATTTTTTTAAAAGCACCTCCAGGCTCCCAATTTCTTTTTATTAAGTTAATTCATAAAATAAGGCTTGGCTTGAAACATGGGGATGAGTTTCTTGCTGAACAGAGAACTCTCTTAAATCATTAACAGTGTACCTAGAGTTACAGAAACCCTGTTATTGTCTACAAGAAGGAAGAAAACTAAAACAAATGGAGCTATCCAAGATGGAGGATAAATAAACACATTTTGAGTAAAACATTTCCAGCTGTGGGAAAAAGCTCTCCCCATCTATCAGAACTGTGGAGAGTGTAGGAAAAAGACAGCAATCTTTGTAGGAAGTAGGGCTTCTAAGTGTTGTGTTACGCTCATTGTCAGAGATACAGTGCTTTAGTGGGACCTGCAACTCAGTCCTCTAACCATTTTGAGTTTCCAGTGGGTCCGATTCTTCTAGCGGGGGACATTTCTCCTCTGGTGAGATTCTAGGTGTTTAACTGTGTGGTGTTCTACTCCCAGTGTCATAATGGCTCATGCATGTCTGTCATAGGTCCATTCCAGCTCCAGTTCCGTCAACAAGAATAATTGGACTATGTACTTCATCCTTTGGGAGGAAAATGTTGACAAGCATTGTTAGGAGGAGTGACAGACCAAAGTAATGACAGCACTATTAAGAGAAAAGGTGTTTAAAGAGTCTATACGAGGTCGTCTTTATCTATAAAGAGTTTGAGGCCCATGTTGGTGCTCTAGCTCACACCGCAGTTCCCACACAAGCAGGCAGGGCTTGGTAGACTAGAAGGACTGGATATTCTAGTCCTTTAAGACACACAGATCATAGTAAACTCCAGATCCATCTTGTTTTTTAAACCATGCTCTATCGTGCTGGCTGTGAAACTGAAGTGATGCCAGTTGTAGGTATAATTGCATTGCAGGCTTCACAGACAATTTTTCTCCTTGGCAAGTCCATACAACATTTACAGGTTTTCTTCCCTCTTGCAGCTGTTCTTCATTTACTGTAATTCCCTGCAGGACCAGTGCTGAACGTGGATCCTGTCCTTTGCCCTGCTGTGGTACTATTACCCTACTTGTGTTACTGAACGGAATTCTGGCACAGGATGAATACTGATTCAGTCCTGAAGATTTTATTTAGTTGTTTCCCAGTCCTGGAGTCAACAGATTTATTTTTCTGTAAAATCTTTGGCAAATACAGACGAGCATCGTTTTAGTCTAAGAGCTTATGCTGCTCTGTAATCGTATGCGTCTTTTGTTGTGCTAAGAAGTGTGCATTTTAAATGTCAACATGAATTGTCCTCTAAAGGCTGGATCCTGCTAAGTATCCTTAATGCACTGTTTCCTGGCTGTAGTCAGTAACTGCGGTGTGTTTGTGGTAAAAGCAGGCAGAGTTCAGCCATGGAGGATGTTGTTACTAATTGACTAAATAGTGAGATGCAAAACAGGGATCTTGCAACTGTCTTGAAGGGTAGCAATGACAGACAAGGAGCACCTGTTATTAACTTTGATTACCTCAGTGCTTGCAGTCTACTTTGAGTGTAAGGCTAAGACTAAATGTCTTTATGTTTGACCAAGTGTCAATGACACGGAGGTTTGCTTTCCATGTGCTAAAGAACTGCATTGGAAATTAGGGTAGTGTGGCTGACTCACTAGCTAGGCTGACATAAGAACACCCCAAAATCTCAAAAAAAAACCCAACCAACCCAAAGTGCCAAAACCCTCATCAAAACCTGTGCTGGTTTGAGGCTAATTGGAATATTTACTGAGAGAAATTAAATCCTTAGCTGTGAGAAGAAAGAAAGAAAAAAAAGAACAGTAACTTATAACCCTCATTCTTCTACTGAGAAACACAACTAGTCAAAATATAGATAAGATACTCACTGCTCACACACTGCTCAGCTCGCGGTTCTGTTCCTTCTTTCTGGTGGTCTGGTCTCTGTGGTTGCCTCTGCCGTAACTCTAATCTGACTTAACCCTTTTTCCTCTAACCTCCTTGTCGTCTTTTTGACATCTTGCCTCAGATCTCTCCAGATTTATCACATGAGATATACATGGGTTGATCTGGTTATTTCTGAAGGGAGGGAAAGAGGGAGGAGGTTTGGTTAGGAGCCCTCCTGGCAATTGGATTATTTCTAGGAGTGGTATTATGTTTCTGTTTTACTTTTAACTTGTATATAACTGTATATATTTGTGTGTATATATATATATATGCTTGTAAATTGTGCTAAGCTGTAAAGATAGCTTCATTCCTTAACTTCCAGCTGGCTGAGTCTAGTCTGGGTGATTTCATTGTGTGTGGGGGTGGGTAACTTCCAAACCGTCACAAAATCTTACTTTTTTTAATGTGTGTAGCAGATTCCAAATAACCTTTGCACTCAGTGTGAGTATTCAACAGGAGATTCCTTGGCTCCCGTCAACTTGATTCTCACACTAGATGTTCCATTAGCAGCTTCACTAGAGAAATACCCTGAAATGAAAGCTAGCCACAGTCCATTGTATCCTTGTGTTACCAGCATTCATCCCAGGTTGGCGTAGCTTTGATTCCAGCAATAAACCTAGTTTTTAGATTCCACAAGGAAAAGCTAAAATCCACCCCCCACAAACCAAAATCCAAAGAAACTATTACTGACATGAAATGTAGAAGTGACAGAGACATTAGAGTTAAAAGGGGGCATTGAACCCTGCAATCTAGCAGGACTGAAGTATTTCACTTCTCCTTATGGTAGTCTTTTGTTGAGCTCATGAGTATGTAGTGTTGTGCTCAGTATTCAGCCCTGCAATATCTCTCTGCCGGTGTGCAGGGTACTGTAGGTAGGATCTTGTGGCTTCTGCTTAAATTTGAAGTTGTGTTGGATGACTGAATGCAATGTTTTAAGTTGGGGGTTTCATTTAGGACTGGAGGCCTTTGTTTTACTACTGGCTTCAACAAAGCAAAGAGCTGATTTAGACACAGTCATATAACTCCTAGTTAATTTTGGTGTCAATCTTTGTCACTGGTCTATAGTTAATGCTGTATTTTGGACCTTGTTTAGGATATAGGCTCAGGAATGGAGGGATTGAAGGTTATGTTTACTGTTAGACTCTAGAAGGCTCCTAAGTCTACAGTGGAATTAGCTGAGTGCAGAATTCTTTTTCTAAGCTCTCCCATGTGACTGGCATGATGTAAAACTTGAATGTTGGGGTCAGGACTAGGCATCAGAAGTGAAGTGATATAAGAGAATGTTTTACTGCTCCAAAGCATAAAGGATGAGGACTCCTGTCCAGGGCATTCCATAGCTCATGGTTTGCTTTGATTATGATCTTTAGATTAATCAAGGCCTACATCTCTCTAAATGGCTGTTGTGGGCTGGATTTAATCTTAATATCTGTTTCTAATGCTTTTATGTGCCATGTGTCACATTTAGTACTAGTATGAGTGAGTTCTTAGGATGTCAGGTAGTGAAAGGATTAAGGGGAATGGAGTGAAAGTAGAAGTGAGTAGATTCAGATTGGATGTTAGGAAGAAGTTCACCGTGAGGGTGGTGAGACACTGCAACAGGTTGCCTGGTGGTGTTGCACCCTAGATAAATGACTTTTGAGACGCTAATATGGTTAGATAGTTGTTCTCCCGTTTATTTCCGTGTTACAGTGACTTATGCTTACTTGGAAGAGGCGTGCACAGCTAACTTAGTTCACGATTGGTACATGTGGAAAGTACAGATTGGTCCAGGGTTGTGTGTGAATTACAGATAGGTTAACATTACAGTAACAACCTGTAGAGTCCGTCCCCTGCAGCTGGCAGAACCTGCCCCCTGCAGCTGCATGTGGGGGGTGGCCCTCATGCCTCTGAGATGGACTCAAGGACACTCTGCAGTGCTGGTTTGCTCATTCTTATCAGTTCATGTCCTGTTAGCAAGAAGTCCTTCCACAGTTGCCCAGGGGGGTGGTGGAAGCCGCATCCCTGGAAACAAATTTTAAGGCCAGGCTGGATGGGGCTCTGAGCAACCTGATCTAGTGTGAGGTATCTCTGTGCATGGCAGTGGGGTTGGAATTAGATAACACTTGAGGTCCCTGCCAGATCTGACAATTCCATGATTCTATGATTAGGGAACTGTTAAAAAGGTCAGAGGTCAATATGGGGAAGGATTGGTTGATTTATTTGTATGTTCTGAAGAGCTGTGATGAGCACTGATTACTGTTGTGTTTTTCAGATTATGCTAGTTTTGGTGCAGATGTTTGTCACCAAGCTCAGCTTGGTGTTGGGGTTTGGTGTTGGGGTATCTGAAGTTCTGCTTCTTTTTTCTTTGTGTGCTGTAGTGGGGGACAATAAGATGAAGGTTTTAAGAGGGTGTTTTATGTCATCTCTGGGCACTTATCAGCCATGGATTTGCCACAGAGAGATATGGGACACTGTTTTGGTTGTCTGTTCTTTTCTGCAGTCACACCATTCAGAGTATTTTCTGTTTGACAGTACAAATAACTTGAATTATAATTTCCCACCATAATGAAAGGTCCTTAAACATTTGCAGGCATTAAGCAAGATTGTTTTCCCTGATAGTATGGAAGTGATATAATTTTTTTAAAGTGTTATGCCTTATTCTTGAATTAATTTCTCCTACCTTGTTGTTTTTTTTTCCTGCATAAATATGTTGGGATTTTTTTTATAATATGACTAAGGGTAAAGTGGTGAATTAAAATGGTAATCAAATTATGGAGAGGTGCCCTGTAAGAACTATTCTCATTTGGAGGGGTGTTTTATTTGTTTGGTTTTGTTTTAATTTTCCATTGAAATAGAGAGGAATCTCTCAGTTTGAATTGAAGATCAGAACTGGGGTTTAGCAGGTGCTGTGTGATGCAGCAAAAAAAGTAGAATCACCCTTCCCAAAGTAGGGTGGCTTAATACAATAGTGTGTGTGAACTGATTTCTATTTCTTTTTTTTTTTCCCTGTTTAAACCCTAAAAGTGTCACCTGCAGAGTAGGGACAGTACTGGAAGGAGTTACATGTCCACATCTTGGTTTAAGAAGTGCAGCATCTCTGTGGAATGGTGCTGTCTTGATTCATGTGTTCACTAGACCAAAGCAGTGCAGTCCTGGACTAATCTCAGCCCTCCTGTGTTTTCCTTTGGAGGGAATAAAGAGCCAAGTCTTGTCCTTGTTCACCCTGGAGAACAAAGTGCTGGGAAGGCCACAGTGTTAGCCCCCTCTTGGTTAGGATATTCTGGCCAAAGGCATGGAAATGGGAGCATGCTTCCCTCACCAGGTTTCCAGCCCCTCTGATCTCATGGATCTGTGCCCATTATGCCCAACACCCAGACCTGCTTTTTAACACTATGACATATGTAAGTACTTGTATTTCTTCACTGAAGCATCACATTTTAAATTCCTCCATTCATTCCTTTGATTGAGAACATAACTGTGACTCACCAAGCCATGCAGAAATGTATGTTCAGACTGCAGTGGACTTCAGGACCTAATCTAGGAGAGCTTTTGTTGTGGGAGCTTTTGCTAGGTGAAGCACTTGAGGAAACACCTGGCTGTTTCAGATGCAATTAAGAGCTGATTTTGGCAATTTATATGATCAGAAACGATGTATTACTGCTAGAGTTAGCTGTGGGACTGCTGAACAAATCTTAGATCAAAGCAAACAAGGACCACTATGCAACTCACTGAAGTAGTAACTAGAAAGAAATAATTACTGTCTGGCATGCATGGTTAAACTGGTAGACCAGTTGTTGGCTGCCTTTCCCTTACAGCTGTGGGAGAATACAAAACATACCTATTACTCAATAAAACAGGGAGCTCAAGTTCTCATTCATCTGTGTATGGACATGAGCAGGCACTCAGCTGTCCTTGTGATTGTGTGTCTCTAATTTTGGTGAGAATCATCTGAAATTTGTGTGTAAATCAGAAGAGACCTTGTACTGTGGGCAAAGCACTGGTTTCTCTCTCTGAGATTGCTTTTTTTTTTAGCTGAGTTAATGGTCCTGTGAGAATAGTGCTGATTGTTGGTAGAACTGCACTGATGCTGCTCAGAAGGATTTGATTAGGAACTGGTGAGTTACTGGAACTTGCACCTCCATCCTTTTTGCAGTTTGTATCATTGGCATTTATCTTTCTGCACATCCCAATGTTTTCTGGCTAGTTTGAGTTTAAAATATGCGATAGTCTTAAAAACAAGTTTGTTTTAGCTGAGAGAATTGTACGTGGTCAGGAATGTGGTTAAGAACAAGGCTTAGGTAATTGCCTATGCTTGCATGGCAGTGAAGATAAACCCTGTAAAAACTACTAAGAACATATATCAGCAAGCCCATGTGTTGACCAGAACATTAAGGGAGTGAGTGCTGTTGTTTCACAAATATCTCCTGTAAGAAGAAAGCAGTAAAAGCAAGTGTTGCTTTCCTTTTATCTTTCAGCTGTTCTTGCAGAAGACACAGTATTGGAGAAGACAGAAAAATAAGAACGGAAGCTGGAGCTATATACAACGGTAAGAACACTTCTTTGTCTTTCTTTGCAACGTTCAGAAACCTGTAACTCACACTTTTAACCTGTACCTCATATAACAGGCTTCTTGAGCTGTCCTGCTTAAGCTGATCATAGAGCCACATGCCACAGTGATCCCAGAGGGGAAAAAAACCCATAAAGGCAACAGCTAGTAACATGGCGCTTTAGAAATTCTTTACTTTATAGCTTTGACTTCTCACAGGAACACAGATCAGTGGCTAATTGTGCCTGCTGTCACATTGCACTTCTGTGTGATAGATAACAAACAGGGAGGTACTTTATTTATAAGTCTATCAGCGTGAGAAAAAAGAAGCCAGGCACTTTGGGGGCTTCTTTCACCATGGCAGTGCAGCCTTCTTACAGGTCTCGGAAGCTGCTTTGGCTCCTGGTTTGTCTGTAGAGTCTATCTTTCACCACACAGGATAAAGTTCATTCCTTTATCGTCTTTCTCTGGGTCATCAAGTTGATCAGCTTGCACTGGCACAGGCCTGCTGTTGCTCCTGTTCTTAATTTTTTGAACAGCTGTTAAAGATGTATTGTGGTTTGCAGCTCAAAGATCTGCTGAGCTGGTGTTTTGAAATTGTCTCTCACTAAGTGTAGTTCAAGGTCGATGTTCAGAGAGTGTGAAAGCGCAGCTTCAGAATAATAAAAAAAAAAGAAATCAGATACACCTATAGACTACAAAACTGATTAATGGGATTACTGCCTCAATTTAGAGGTGATCTGAACCCAATTTTTTGTCACTTGTTTTGAAGAAAATACTTAAGCTTTAATGTATCAAGCAATTCTCTTTGCTATTGTCTATGAAAGTGGGCAATTTCTGCCTGTCCATCATGTTACAAAAAGTTAGGTCTGGTCCAAGCCTAAGCAGTGGGCTAAAGACCTCATTGTTCTGTGTAATTCTAATGGAGATGACCATCTTTTCAAGCATCTTTAAGATTCTCCATTTTACTGGCAGCTTAGGACATCTGAATTTCCTGAGAAATCTTCAGTGAGTCACTTGACTCCTCAGTTTTACATTTGTAAAAGGAGATAACAGTACTCTTGCACGTGAGTGCAGCTTTCAAGATAATAATAGATCGAGTATTGAGGTTTTTGAAATGTCCAGATGTTATGATACACAGGCAGGAGCAGGACACATTTGCAGCTGTTACTACAGGCACCCCAGTTTTTTGATGGAGGGCAGTTGCAGTGTTTGTTTTTTTTTTTAAAGAATTTAATTTTGCTTTTTTTTCTTTTTTTTTCCTTTTTTTGAATTATTTTTTAAATTTTTTTTTTCTTTTCTTTCCCTCCAGACAGTGCTACATGACAAAATTCCAAAGGTTGTAGCTTTGAAATATTGCAAGGACTGGCTGAATGGAGTCTGTTAGTTAGCCATTTAGCACATGGCAGTAGTGGTGAGCTGTGTCTCAAAGGAAAGAATTAAAAAAGAGATAGGTGCCCAAAATGGTTCTTGCACATCTGCTGATCCCAAATGTGGCCAAGTACATGATGAAATACTTGTCTGGCTAAGAGCTCTGTTTACTACAACCAAGTGAATCACCAGGTCAGTTCCTGAGCAGACCTTGAGCTCTCAAACAGATGGCTTGCCTAGAGAGCAAGATATCTTGGAAGCATCTCCACCCTTGTCAACAATGTTGCACAGCACAAGTATTTCTCAGAAGAGCAATGCTACTATTCAAGGAAAAAAGAGTAGTTTTTCAGGTGTACTTACTTAGTCTTCCATGTCAGAATAGCATCTTGTTGCTCTAAGAATAAGGAAATTGTTGCTGGCTTGTTAGTGAAGGTCCAGATTTGTGAACCAGATCATGTGCCAGGAGGTGCAGTAGCAGGGAGGTCAGTCAAGCCCTCAGGCTTGTCAAAGGCTGATTTTTTCAGCTCTAACAAACTGTTAATTTGATATTAAAAGACAGCTAATGTAGGTGAAAGTTCTTTCTGGAAATGGGGCCAAAGTTTTTAATCAGCTGTGAAAATCTTTTCCTGTAGTCTCTCTCCCATCAGTAAAATGATAATAAATTCTTCTCAAGACAGTAGAGCTGTGCTGAGGATATACTCAGATATCTGAATGTCAAGTGACTTAATAATATCCACTGGAGTAATAGAATACTGTAGACACTGAATATTGGGCCAAGTTCTACATCAGCACATCTGATAAAGGT
Source organism: Pogoniulus pusillus (assembly GCF_015220805.1). NCBI lineage: Eukaryota > Metazoa > Chordata > Aves > Piciformes > Lybiidae > Pogoniulus > Pogoniulus pusillus. The sequence goes on along the minus strand of NC_087265.1, from coordinate 25,785,821 downwards.
ATTGTGCACCAATCTGGAGTAGGTTTTCTGTATGACTTGCTGTGCTGGGTTTAACCTGGCCAGCAGCAAAGCACCCACACAGCTGCTTGCTAACTCCTGCACCATCTCTCCGCAGTGGGTGAAAACAGGAAAAACAAAATCTGGAGAACTCTTGAATCTCTATTGAAATAAATTTAATGGGTGAAGAGAGGTGGTGGAGTCGCTGTCCCTGGAGGTGTTCAAGAAAAGGCTGGATGAGGTACTTAGTGCCATGGTCTAGTTGACTGGATAGGGTTGAGTGATAGGTTGGACTGGATGATCTTGGAGGTCTCTTTCAACCTGGTTGATTCTATGATTCTAAAAGAGGGAAGGGGACAAACAAGTAAAGCAAAGGAGATTGTACATCATCTCCAACAGGCAGACTGATAGCCAGCCAGTGTCTAAACATGTCTGGACAATCCTTTCGGCCAGTCTGGGCCATCTGTCCACCTGTGTCCTCTGCCAGCCTCTCACCCACCCTCATGGGGCCTTCTGGCTGTGGGAGTGTAGAGAGAAAGAGAGAAGGCCTTGGCACGGTGCAAGCAGAGCTCAGCAATAGCCAAAACACTGATGTGTTTTCAGCACACATCCAAAACAGCACAGTCTGGGCTGCTGTGAAGAACGCTAACTCCATCCCAGTGAGACTTGATGTGTTTACTTGCTTTGAAGTGTAGTACCAAAAGGATTGCCAGAAGAACTAAGACTTCTCTTGATTTGAAAACATTTTCTTGCATGTGCCACTATGATGTTTTCATTAGTGTCATGGACGCTGCTGAAACACTTCAGTATGTGCTGGAGTTCATTTTTCTCTGAAAATATCTCAAAATATTTGTTTTAAGTTTCACAGACTCAGCAACACTTAAGGGCTGTGTGTTCAAGCTGACTGTCCTCCGAGAGTGGTTCTGAAGGAAGGTCAGATGTTGGCACTGGGCAAATTATCTCAGCAGTGGCTAGTTCCATATTTCTGTTTGGGTGCATCTTGTTACTCTTATATAAATATGTACTTTTATTCTTGAAAATAATCCACTCTGCGTAAGCTGTACAGCTAAAATGCTTTAAAACATTAAGAATCAGAATGATGTGGTTATCTTAGGAAATGGAAAACAAAAAAAAAGATCTGAAGTAGGAACCAAACCCTAGTTCATACCTGAGATACTTTTACTGTCAGTGTCCCTGTACTTCCCTGCAACCCTTTATTTTGGATCATGTGCTGCTGTCAATGAAAAATAACTGGCAGCTGTGATGCAGTGAGCTTGAGAAATAGATTAGAGTTCAGCTGTTCACTTTGATCAATATCAAAGCCTGAAACTGAAAGCAGGTTGAGCTTTCACAGAATCTTCTGAGGAAATCATTGAGGTTAAAGGAGAACCTTGAGTTCTTGAAGAGAATCTTTGTTTTCAGGATGTTTGGACTGCACTGTTACTGATGGCCCCTTTTAATTTCACTTTTCTAGTTGTTAATGTGGGTAAGCATTTGTTTGTGTTGGTGAAAAGCATCGCTGAGGCTTTGGAGAATGCATAGCAATGTGACCAGTCCAAGTGTTTTAGATGGCCAGCTTTGAATCTTATAGTAGATTTGTGAGCCAGTGCTATCTGCCACTAGGTGGGTCATACAGTAAGCACAGTGAAATTGAAACTGCAGTGTCTTCATAAAAAGGTGTCAGGCAATTTCTCATGGCTTTGCAATACTGAAACACTGTTTTCAGTGAAGGTTTCCTTGGATGCTTTCCACAGCATCCTCACAGGCAAGCTTAGGAAGTGTAGGTTAGATGGAAAGTGTGGTGGGTTGAAAACTATGTGAAGCATAGAGCCTCAGGGTTGTGGCCAGTTGCGCAGTGTCTACTTGGACATCCATAACAAGTGGTGTTCCACTGGGGTCAGTAGTGGGTCCAGTCCTGTTCGATGTATTCATCAACTACTTGCATGAAGGGACAGAGAAGGACCCTCGGTAAGTTTGTCGATGACACAAAACTGGGCAGGGTGGCTGACACACTATCAGGCTCTGCTGCCATCCAGCATGAACTAGACAGGCTGGAGTGTTGAGCAAAGAGTAACCTCATGAAATTCAACAAGGAGAAACGTAGAGGAGGAGTAACCATCTGCAGCAGTACCACTAGGTTAGGAGCTGACCTACTGGAGGGCAGCTCTGTGGGAAAAGACCTGGGAGTGCTGGTGGATAACTGGCTGGCCATAAGCCAGAAGTGTGCACTTGTGGCCAAGATCAATGGCATATGGGGGTACATGAAGAACAGTGTGGCCAGCAGGTCAAGGTAGGTTCCTCTAGTCTCAATGAGCAGAATCCCTGGAAAAAAAATATGGGTTAAGTTCAGCTTTTGGAACTCTACCTGTGTCAGTAGTGCAGGGAACTTGCTGATCTTCAAGGTACTTTTCAACCCAAACTATTCTGTGAATCTGTAAACTCTGTGGAGCTGAATCTTACCCTGTGTACATTGTTTCTTAGATGTGGGTCTTTTGGATTTTTCTCTCATTAATGAAAAAAATGTTGAGCAATTATTCAGCCAAAATTATTAGCTCTGTGCATGCCAGTGACAGAGCTCTGTTAACCACAGTCTACTGGCAGCTCACACCTGCTGCCTGCAGAGCCAGCCCTTCAATACTTTGGTGTGTGGCTAAATTAGAGGTAGGACTTATTGTCAGAGTGCCTGTTCAGTCTGCAGTAAGAAATCTGTATGAGTGACTGCCAGAGCTGATTTCTGTGAATGAAGATGTAATTTTGGGCATGGCTTTATGAAAATATAGATAGGTACTTAAAAATTAGTTGTTAGGAATCACCTTTGCCTTTACTTGGGGTGGCTCTCAGCAAAGGAGGGGCATGACTGATAAAAAGCCATATTTGACGTTGTGGTCAGCTCTTCTGTGACTGCACACCCATCGTAACTTCCTGATTTGATAAGCTGAACTTTGCTTCTCCCAAGGTTTACTGTAATTTGGGCTCTCTGTTGGAGAATAGCTGGCTCACAGAAAATTCCATTAGGTTTTTGAAGAAGCCTTGCTCAGAAGTGTTTCAGTTGTGTGGAAGTAAATTCACCCACCCCAAAAAAACTCCTGTGGAAAAATTCTTGGCCATCCCAGTTTATCTGCAAGTTCTTACTGCTCATAGAATGGTTATAACCAGTTGACATAGTGAGAATTTGATTTGCTTAGGTGTGGTAACACTGTTAACTGGCACAGTTTCTTTGATAGTGTCTGCATGCATTATATAGGAGCTTGTAAGTGCTATTGTCATATTGCTAATTAAGAGCAGTGGGAAGAGCAATTTAGCAGTTAGGGCAATGTTGGAGATCCTGTACAAAACCTGTCACTTACCTGGCACCTGCTGGTATCCACTTTTGCCTAGGAGCAGTGGGTATAGCATCCTTCAGCATGCTGACAGTCTCAACAGGTAACTGCAAATGAGAACTTAGGTTGATACTGCTGAACACAAATTTTAGTGTTACAAAGTGATGTTAAATGCCTGTTTGTGGGGATCTTAGCTGTGTCCTAGAAAACTACCTTCAAAATAAAGCACAGAAATATTTTCTTCAGAATGTTCCTAAAGAAACGAGCAAAATGCTTTCTTATTCTTGTTGATAAAACCACTCCTTTTGCTGTGTTCATTTCCATGGCTAGTCGAGCAGCTCTGACTGCAGTTAAGAAATGTGGTGGTGGTCTCTTTTTTGTGGTGTGTGGTGGTTTGTGGGCTATTTTTTGTGTGTGTTTTGTTCTCTTTTTTTCAAGCCACTTATATGCCTGGCTAAACAAGGGCCCTGGTTCATGTATACCAGGCATCATATCAAATGCTCTTGACATTCAGAAGCAGCAAAGTTTTCTGGCGTTTTCCCCTGACTGTTGGGGTAGGTGTGTGAGGGGAGACTGGTTAAGGTGGCTTTGCATATTTTTGGCAGTGCACAGTTTGCATTGATTGACTGTATTTCTGCAATTATTTTTGGTGTACCTAAGTATCATAGAATTACCCAGGCCAGAAACGTCCTCTGAGATGATCATCAAGTCCAGCCTGTTTTGCCCACTCCACTAAGTCTGTCACTACTGGTATGGATTTCAACTGAGAACAATAATTGGTTTCTTGGGTGTGTTGTGGGTTTTTTTTCTTTCTGGTAAAGTGCAGTTCAAAGAACAGTATATACTGTAATAACCATTTATTCTAATGTGTAATAGCAATTAGGTTGAAGGACTGTATGAAAAATAAGTAATTATAGATTAAGTTATTGATATGCTGTTGTTGTTTCCAGGAATAACTTTTGTTAACAGCAAAGTAATGTTTTCCTGGAAGGTAGGAAAATGAGGGAGGAGGGGAAGCTAGCAAGTGTAAAAACAAGCATACCAGAATGTTAGCATTATTGCTGCCCCTGTAGTGTGTGACACTGGGTACTGTTAGCATGAGAGGTCTGCTGGGCCATAGTGTTCCTATTGTGGGTATAAATCAGCATTTTTTAGAGGTTTTGTGTGTATGCATTTTGTGTACATACATACATAATAAATCATAGAATGGTTTGGGTTGGGAGAGACCTCTAAAGGTAGTCTAGTCCAACCCTGCTGCGGTCAACAAGGACATCCTCCACTTGAGCAGGTTACTCAGAGCCTTGTTAAGCCTGACTTTGAGTATCTCCAGGCATGGGGCCTCAACTACCTCCCTGGGCAACCTGTTGCAGTGTTCCCCCACCCTCATGGTAAAGAACTTGTTCCTGACATCCAATCTAAATCTTCTCTCATTTCAAACCACTGTCCCTCATCCTATTGCTGCAGGCCTTTGTGAACAGTCCCTCTGCAGCCTTCTTGTAAGCCTCCTTCAGGTACTGGAAGGCTGCTATTGGGTATCCCCAAAGCCTTCTCTTCTCCAAACGGAGAAAATAGTGTAGTAAAAAATAATTTTAAGTGCTGTTCAAGGAAGTACTTGCATGTTTTCAAAAGACCTATGTAGGGTGACTTGGCCCTAGAAAATGAATGGCTGTGTTTCAGTGTTCAGTTTTAGAAGGTTCCACTTTCTCTGGCAAATTTAAATCAAATCTTTGCCTTCAAGTATTTGCATAAGCTTCCTGACTCAAAGTATGCTTACAGATACTTTGAATATATATTAGTCACCTGAGGCCTAGCTGCATTAATGCTACTTTAGGTCTGTCTTCTTTCCAGTTGAGTATGTGGCTTTATCAGTTTTCATCAAAAGCAATTCAGGGAGCTCTTTCAGAGCTCTGATATAGTTCTTCCCCAAGCTCACCATAAACCTGCCAGCTCTGCCCTGGTGAGACCACACCTGGAATACTGCTTCCAGTTTTGGGCTCCTTGATGCAGAAGAGACAGGGGTCTACTGGAGAGAGTTCAGCAGAGATCTGTGAAGATGTTTGGGTGACTTGAACATCTCTGCTATGAGGAAAGACTGAGGGAACTGGGGTTGTTTTAGTCTGGGGAAGAGAAGGCTGAGAGGGGATCTATTCAACATCTACAGATATCTGAGGGATTGTGTCAAGATGTAGGTGCCAGGCTGGTTTTGGTGGTGCCCAGTAATAGGACCAGGAATAATGGGTACAAGCCAAAATACAGGAGCTGGTGCCCAGTGATAGGACAAAGAATAATGAGTGCAAGCTGAAATAAAGTGGTGTTGGAACTCTTAATAAAAGAAGGCTGAAATGTGAACATTTCCAGGACCTTGAACTTGAGATTTACTCCAAGTTTATGAGAATTTATTATTCATAATTACACTGTACCAGTCTGCTGGTGGAAGCTTGATTCTTTGTGACAATTTTTATTTCTTAACATCTAAACCAGTGGGAATACTTCCTGATAGTCACTTTCCTCTTTCTGCTTTTACTATTTAGAGAAACCACAGTAGTTGAGGCTAGGTGTACTATTATAATGCATATTTTGCTGTTTGCCTTCCCATGCCATACTTCTAGCAATCCACACCTAGGCAATTACAGAAGCAAACTGACGCTGTCTCTTGAGTGCAGTTCTGAGGTGAAATAGGAGTCCATGTAAATGACTTGTAGTGACTCCAATTGCTGACAAGAATAACTTGTAAGATACATTCAGTCTTTGCAAACTAGATATTTGACTTTCTGTTTCTGTTTTGCACATGCAAAATTTGAGTAGATTGTATTTCCCTATCTGACTGCTCTTTATCAGTGTGTTTAGCAAGGTTCTTTCAAGCACTTGAGGAACAGCAAGATACTAATGTTTATTTTGGCAAGCATTGCTATGGAAAGCAACTTTTCTCAATCTGAAATTTTCTTTCTAGACCTCCATTCATCCCTCATGCATAGCAGAGAGGACCATTTTAGTGGCCATATAGCTGAATTCAGGTATTCTGAGTTGGGATCAGATCTGCTAGTGAGGTATATGTAGTAAGCTGGGAAATGCTGGGCATCCTCAGTTTCTGCTGAGTCAGAGTGACTGATTCTAGCAAAGTAATAGATGGGTTTGAGGGAAAGATGAAAAATACTTAGAGAATGTCTCCTTCTGCTCTTAAGAATAGCCAAAGGCTTAAAGCACACTTCTAGTAGCAGGAGGCTGGTTTGTAACAGGCACTGTATTTTCAGTATCTGTAGGCCAGAAACATTTCCCTTGTCAGCGGGCTTTCAGAAGGAGTTTTTTCACTCACTTCCATTTGAACACTTTTGTATTGTTTAAATAAAAATTTATTGAATTTATTTACCAAACAGGACTTTTCCTCACTTTAATGAATCGGTGATTTCCTAGTCTGAAATTTTAAATGGCTGGGAGACTTCCTGGCCTATCATATTTCAGTGTTAGTAATTATGTAGTTCAGTAGATACAATCAGCAGTTACAGAGTATCTGCTTTGTGCTGGTACCCATCTGTTGTGATATGGATACCTTGCTCTGCGCTGGACTCATTCATCTGGGACTCTGCTCTTCAGTAATTGGTTGCAGAGCTGGCCTTTTGTCAGTGTTGTGTACAGGTGCCTCATTTGGCAATTTTCTTCCTCGTTTTGTTGCACATACAGTAAGATCAGGGACTACATTTTATGATGGGTAGATGCAAGGAGGTGGCAAAGATGGCTTTAGAATTCAGTCTGAAGCTTTTGTAAAAAAGAGGAGTAGCTTCTAATGTTTGGTACTCTTGAAGGAATGACTCAGGAGTGCAAGAAAAAAATCAGTGAGATGTTACCACTCATTTGTCATTATTGGAAGTGCAGGTGTAAAATGGGCAGCTGTCGGGGTTCAGCTCTTACGAATTTTCTTTGTGAGTTGATTTATTCCACTGCAGTGTAATGCCACTTACACTGCACTTAATCTTTGAACAGTATTTGCTGTGTAAAAGCTGACTCTGAAGGTAGCAAAAATGTTGTTTGTTTGTTTAATCTGCATTGTTTAGATGCAAGATTATGCTAATGACCTAAATACGATTGACTGATTTGGATCCTTCTTGGTGGAAGGTATATTCTGTAAAAAGTAGTGGATTCCTACACTTGCATATTTCTAGGATTGCAACTCTGGTGGCAATTGTCATATGGAGCCCACATATGTAGTGGCTTGGGGCTTTGCTTATGCCCTAGGATTGGGAAAGGGAAGTGAGCTAGCTGGCAGGAGAGAGACACACTCTGCCTGGGTTTTACTGACCCCATCATCTCTGCTTAGGAGGAGGAGAGCACAACCATAGAATCATAAAATTGTTGGGTTTTATGAGCATCTTCAGGGACAGTGACTCTACTGTCCTTGGGCAGCTTGTACCAATGCCTGACCAAAGGGACCAAGATCCAAGAGCAACGTGCTGTATCACAATAAAACATGGAAGTTACTGGTTCTTAACGATCTTGTGACACTGATTGGACATCACAGCATCACTGTGGTGTCTGCTTCAAAGGACACTGACCTAGGTGCAGAAACAGGACTGTTCTTCTTCTCATGTTCCACTGTCACCTCTTTTTCCTTTTTCACTTCAGAGTGGATAGGTCCCATGATCTCAGGGATCTGGATTTTTTTAATTGTTAAATAACATAATTGAGCTCCTGATGCACCACTACATATTTACCAAACTTCTCCTGTCTGCTTTCAAGCAAGGAGACTGCAAGGCTGTAGGTCTGAGACATCTGCTTCTTTCTCAGATTGTAATGTCACTTGTTTCTCAGATCCTCAAGGAGGAGGCGATAAACAATGAGGGGAGTCCAAGCCTCTTTCTGTAGGAATCCAGACCTACATGTGGAGTCAGTGAGATGTTTTATTTCCTGCATCCTGTTTCTGGCTCTGCAGCCAGTAGATTTCAGGCAGTGTAGTGACCATCAGGGAATCAGACTGCATTAGATGAGAGCAGAAAGAGAGAGTGTAGAGGCAACAGCTGCTTTTTGTGGTTGAGATGAGCTTAACCAGGGGACAGTTGTGGGCCCGGGCTCTGCAGATGAGGTGTATTTTGGAATGTGTATGTTTATGCATGCAATCACAGAATGTTAGGAGTTGTAAGGGACCTTGAAAGATCATCTAGTCCAACCCCTGTGCCAGGGCAGAATCGTAGGATGCTGAAGGCTTTGTGATATCATCAGACTTTTCCAGTGGCACTTAACTGGTCTGAAGTGGCTATTCTCAAACTTCTGAACTTCAGGAAACACAAAAAGTTGGTGTGCACTGTTTCTGGCTGCAGCCTTTAGAAAGGCATAAAGCAGCACTGGAAAAATAGCAGTTCTGTGTTACTTTTACTAAGCCTTGTTTACAGTGACGTAGAAGGCTGAAAGGACAGCTAGGAGGACACTTGCTAATATGTCCTAGGTGGTTTTGACACTGTGTTTATGTATTTTTAAACTATTCAAACACTAGATTTCATCAAATAAAGTATTGCACTCATTGCTAATATCAAGATAGCAAAAGCAAGTGTCTAAATCTCATGCTGTCTCTAGTAGTTCTGCAGCTACAGTGGCAGGGCTCTGTACACAGCTAAGGATGCTAATAATTGTAACTAACGATCGTATAGATTGATAAAACGCTTTAAGTTGGAAGGGACCTTAAAGATCATCTAGTTCCTACCCCCCTACCATGGGCAAAGACACTTTATACTAGACCAGGATGCTCAGTGCCCGATCCAGCCTGGCCTTGAATACCCCCTCAAGGGAAGGGGTATTCATGACCTCCCTGGGCAACTTGCTCCAGTGTCTCGCCACTCTTGCTATCAAGAATTTCTTCCTAATATCCAGTTTGCCCGCTTCAAGCTTCAGTCCATTTCCTCTCATCCTTTCCCTGCAAGCCATTGTAAAAAGTCTCTCTGCAACTCTCCTGTAGCCCCCCTTCAGCTACTGGAAGGCTGCTAGAATATCTCTGTAGAACCTTATTTTCTGCAGGCTGAACAGCCCCAACTCTCTCAGCCTCTCCCCATAGGGGAGGTGCTTCAGTCCTCTGATCATCTTTGTGGCCCTCCAGCAACTTCATGTCCTCCTTATGCACATTACTTTTGGCCTTTTACCCCATGAGGTAATTTTTGCTTCTGCTATTTAATCTAAAATATGACTACAATCCAAAATAATTTGTTTCTTGAATACGTGAATTTTATAATCACACTTTTGCAATTTTGTCAGTCTTTCTAGTATGTAATGTTAACTTAAAACTGTATCAGAAAAGGTGTGCTCATCCCAGCCTTCATAAGCAATTCTTTCGTGGCATCTCCTTATAATGAGCATCAAAGTCAGATGTAGACTGGAGGCCACATGTGATTTCTGCTGGTTTGTCTTTTTGTAGCACACATGGAAGTCTGCAGATGATAAAGACCATGTAGTATGACACATGGATAGATAAGAATCCCATTTAAAAGTGAGATTTAATTCTGTAGAGGAATCAGAATTCAGAACATGAAAACATACTACAGGCTTGTTGCAATCAGCATGGCTTCACCAAGGGCAAATCCTGCCTGACAGACTTGGTGGCCTTATATGAACAGGTCACAACATTAATAGATGAGGGGTAAGCAACTGATGTCACTTACTTGGACCTGAGCAAGGTCTTTGACATGGTCCCACACCACATCCTGATCTCCAGTCTAGTGAAACATGGTTTTGATGGGTGGACCACTAGATGAATAAAGAACTGGCTTGATGGCTGCACCCAAAGAGTGGCTGTCAATGGCTCCATCTCCAAGTGAAGCCCAGTGACAAGTGAAGTCGCTCAGGGATCAGTTCTGGGACCAGTCTTGTTCAACATCTTTGTTGGTGACATGGACAGAGGCATTGAGTGCAGCCTCAGCAAGTCTGCTCATGACACCAAGCTGTGTGGTGCAGCAGACATGCTGGAGGTCCCATCCAGAGGGACCTGGACAGGCTGCAGAGGTGGGCACAAGCCAACCTCATGAGGTTCAACAAGACCAAGTGCAAAGCCCTGCATCTGGGTTGAGACAATCCCAAGCACAAATACAGACTGGGCAGTGAGTGGCTGGAGAGCAGCCCTGAGGAGAGGGACTTGGAGGTGCTGGTGGATGAGAAGCTCAACATGAGACAGCAGTGTGCACTTGCAGCCCAGAGGGACAACCAGAACCTGGGCTGCGTCAGGAGGAGTGTGGCCAGCAGGTCAAGAAAGGTGATTCACCCCTCTACTCCACTCTGGTGAGACCCCACCTGGAGTACTGCATCCCTAGAGATGTTTAAGGCCAGGCTGGATGGGGCTCTGGCCAGCCTGGTCTAGGGTAGGGTGCCCTTGCCCATGGCAGGGGTTGAAACTAGTGATCCTTGTGGTCCCTTCCAACTCTGACTGATTCTGTGATTCTAGACTGGCACAACCTGCTTAGATGCTTAGCATTTACATCTTATTTCTTAACATTGGCTGTAAAATTGTTGTTGCTTTTTTCCACCTGTACCTTGCATGGTGGCTTTTGGGAGCTGGGAATTTTAAGTGAACTGTTTGGGAATAAATAAATGGTCCTTAACTGAAGTAAAAAGGAAGAGACATTCTGGCACTGATCTACTTCATTTTGACATATTTACATAGTAAAACTGTAAACTCATATTGCTCAGTTGAGTGTCATACTACTGTGCTCAATAGCTCAAGCAAAAATAAAGTGTCTCTGAAGAATTCAGGATGAGAATGCAGAAGCTCAAATTTAGATGCAAGTCTGGAAGTAAAACATCTGAACTTCAGTGGGATTATTTTACTGATACAATTATCTGTTCATAAAATTAATTTATTCATAACATCTCTTGTCATGGGATTAGGAGTGAATTGTTCAATACAAGATTAAGATATCAGAAGAAAAATAGCAGATAATTCAATGAATCAGTCTGTGCTACAGTGAGGAAAATTAATCAGCTATTAACTAAGTACAGCTAAAAAGATATTTCTATAAATGCTGACATTTTCCTTTTCGACGTATCCTTTGTATTTTACATAAGAAGCAGTGCTGGACTGTTATATAAATGAGCATGTGTTTTCTGCAGGTTATTTCAATTATTTGTCCTTGGAGAAGGTGAATGAAAAATAGCTCCAACTCAGTTTTAGCGTCTTCATTTTGACAGCTGCAATATGCATATTAATGAGCAGTCTGAAGTGTAGAGGATCAAGTCTGTTTGTAAAGGCTGTGATTCTTGTGGTTCTTGATCTTCAAAGAGGGAAAATAACAAAAAGAAACCAAGGGTATGTGGCTTGCCAAGTTTTCTTGAATCAGCCTGCAGCTGCTGAATCAGCACCACATTTGTCAGTGGAAAACCATCATTGTGGCAGTACCTGGAGCATGCAGGCAAGTCACATCTGGCAAGGTGTTGTGTGGAGTTTTGATGTGTTAAACTGAATTTAAACAGTTTAAATCATAGCACTGCTACAAGGAAGAAGTGGGGCTCTGTGCTGTAGGAGAGCAAACCCATCAAATTCACTGGAAATTTGAAGAATTCTTTGACTAGTACTTATGAGGCAACTTAGAGTGAGAGGTCTCATACTTTTGCAAAGTGTGATTACAGGGATTAATTTGCTTCAAAGAAGAATGCTGTTTTAAAATTTGCAGTTTTGGTGCAAAATGCATGTTGAAAAAGCAGAACCTGAAAGGGGACAAAGCTATTTTCCCATTCTTTATTGTTCTTATAGATCAATGAATTTTAAGATCAGAAGAGTTTGTTAGTAGTGGTTCCTGTGCTGTTGTGTTGGTTCCTCAAGAAGAGTTTTCGTATTTTTCTTTTTGTTTTGTTAATGTTGTAAAAAGGTGTTGGATCATAGAATGGTGTAGGCTGGAAGAGACTTCAAAGATCATCTAGTTCAAACCTCCTGCCATAGGCAGGGACACCTCCCACTAGAACAGGTTGCTCAAGGCCTCATCTAACCTGGCCTTGAACACCTCCAGGGAGGGAGCATCCACAACGACCCTGGGCAATCTGTTGCCGTTTTTCACCACCTTTGCTGTAAAGAATTTTTTCCTAACATCTGTAGGCCCCCTTCAGATACTGGAAAGGCACTACAAGGTCTCCTTGAAGCCGTCACTTCTCTGGGCTGAAAAGCCCCAACTCTCGTAGCTTGTCCTCAGAATCAGTGTGTTTTAATTACTACGGAAGAGGGCAGCTGTCTGTAACATTACAAAAATCTGCTAGATAGTAGATATGGTTCAACCCTTTTCCTTATCATACAATTACTTATTACACAGAGAATAATCAGTCTAGCACGGCTTTGATAGCATTAGATAGAGGACATGCTTTTCTGGAAAGCACTAAGGAAGACAGAGGAATTTAGAGCTAAGTTTTCCTGTCTGCATGAGAAATTTGATGACATCTGAATAGCTGGCAGTAAAAAGATGAGAAGTACATGGAAAAATATTATTCAGGGACTAAAAACTACAATAATTTCTAAACACTTCCCTTTCAGTTGTTGGAACAACACTAAATAGTGGAAATGAAATTGCCTTAAGCTCATCATTGTGTGATCTTCCTGCCAGCTCTGTCCAGATAGTTATAACGGCTTTTGGACATTGGGTGGGCTTGACAAAAGACCTAGTTTGATCTCTCTTTGTCCTTGATTTAAAGGAGGGTCAGGAGAGGAATTTTCTGATCTGAGATACCAGCAGACAGGAAGGCATTCAGTGACCCAGCTGCTAAGAAAAAGTCCTAATGGACAGTGAGACTCCAGCTAAGTACTTGGGTGAAGTGGATGAGCCACTGACTAAAGACAGATCTGTGATTTTAAAAGTCTGTGAGTTTTGATAAAGAGTATCTGTTTGTGGTATAGCAAAACAGAGTTGACAAGAGGAACCTTACTGATATCAAGCATGTGTGGAATAGCAAAACAGAGATGGCAAGAGGAACCTTATTGATATCAAACATTTTTTTTTTTTTACAAAGGGTTGATTTTTCCTTCTGGCACCTTGCCTTTGAGGGTCTCTATAATTCAGTGTCTGTTCTTCATCAGACCACAACTCAAAATTTCATTCCTTATTTTTATCATCTCTTCCCCATTTTCCGCAAACCAAATCACGTAATTTTTGGAAGTGTGCTTTTTGAATCTCATCCCTTTAATTAGAAAATTCACAGATTGCATTGGATTGGAAAGGACCATCAAAGGTCATTTTGTCTAACACCCTCCCCCACCCTCCGACCAGTTAGCAGGGACATCTTGAAATAGATCAGGCTGCCCAGGGCCACTTTGAGTCTGATCTTGAGTGTATCCAGGCATGGGCCTTAACCACATCCCTGGGCAGCCTGTTCCTGTGTTTCATCGCTTTCACTGTAAAGAATTTATTCTTAATGTGAAACCTAAATCCACTCTGCTCCAGTTTCAAACCATTGTCTCTCATCCTATGACCACAAGCCCTTCTAAACAGTTCTTCCCCAGCCTTTCTCAGGTCCCCTTCAGATACAGAAATGCAACTCTAAGGTCTCTCTGGAACCTTCTCCGGGCTGAACAGCCCCAACTCTTCCATCCACCCTGTAGATGCATACATAAATTTACAAGAAGATTTAGAAGCTATCAGTGGATACTGTAATAGAAACATTTAGTTTCTGGAGTTGTAACTCCCCCGAAGTGCTGCGTTTCAAAGCAGGAATTAAGGGTGGGGGGATTTTTTAAGTTCATTAAAAGAGATTTAAAGAATTACAGAATCCCTTCCATCAGTCCATAAAGCAAAGAGTTCAGATAGGGAAAAGGAGGAGATGCTTCAGCTTGAAAAGAGCAGAGATTTCTTTCTCATCTATGTACGTCTTTATCTTCTTAAAATTGTGTAATGGAGCTGAATTTGTGACCAGACCAAGCTCTCATTCCATTTGACTGTCTTTGCTGTAATTTTTTTTGTGTGAGTTATTTCTAAAATGTGAAGATGGAGGCCTGTTTGTTGCTGATGTCTAAGGTTCTGAAGGAAGCACTATTAAGCAGCTGGATTCCCTTCTGTGCGTGATCTCTTTGTCATGTGTTACAGTGTCTCACATTTACCTAGCCGCATAACTGGAAATAGAAAGCATACTGCAGGGTTTCTTAATCACATGCAAATTCCATTCATGTGCCCAAGTTTTCAGAGCAGACTTGGAGATTTAACTATACAGATCCTGCTGGTTTCAATAGCAGCAGTGTGGCTAAATCCTCTGAATTAATTTTGGAAAAGAAGCCAAGCAACCAGCCACGCAGCAGTTGTCAGCCTCCTAGCACACTGCACTGCTTTTTAAGACAAGATATTCAGACAAATTTTCTGACAAAAATTGGAGTTGCTGATGAATGAGGAAATAGGAGCTGCTGAGTTGATTTAAGGTATTACTCCTTTTAAAGCCTCAGTGGTATCAAGTAATAATGAACAGGGTCCAAGAGAGGTGGCTGGGAGAAGCACAATACCTTTTCTATCCGGATTTGTAACTACAAGGCATTTAAAAATGTTTACAGAACTAATCTGGATGAAGTATGAAATTTGGATTGTTTAATTTTTGGCAAGACTGTGCACTGCCATGCAGGATATTTAAGTGTCCTCATGTTTCTCTAATTCTCGAAATAGGTAAGCACATCCATTTAGTCTTTGTAGGTGTAGCTGTGACAGGTTGGGGTTAAAAAAGTCTTCAAACCAACCTCTTTTCCCTTTCTCTTTCACAGACAATATTTTCACCTGAAGAGAGATGGCAGAAATCAATTCTCCTGTAAATATCAAGGAAAAGGTAGGTTCAAATAACAGTACAATGAAAACTGGAGCGATATTTGCATACATAGATCATCCCTGCTCCTTCAAACACCATTCACATAGTTAACTTTTATGTGCCTTGACTCTCTGCATAAAGTTAAGTACACAGGCAGATTAATAATAAATCTTGGTTGATGAGAAACACTTTTGCTTTTCTGCAAAGAGACAAGGTTTTCTCAGGCTTCTCTTACTCCTCTGTGATTCCTGCACACCTTTGCTCTGTGGAGAATAGCACCTTTTGTTTTGCACAGCTCATCACAACCTTTGAAGAAACCCACCCATTAGAAAATATTTATTTCTGTCCAAAAAGTCATACCTGTACTAAAAGGCAATTCCTAAAATTATAGGACCTGAAAAGAGTAGATTTCCCCCCACTGCCCCACCCACTGTAAGTATATGGTGGGTTAGGAATTTCTCCCCACCCCCCCCCCCCCCCCCCGCCACTGAAATTTACCAGACCAACTCAGATGGCTTGGAAGTAAGTTAAAACTATATTTACAACGAAGCTAAATTTACAAGCATATATATAAAATGTATTCACAATTCTATACAGTGTAGAAATAATACAGAAGTCCAAACTCCACCTCAGACAAAAAGAAACAGCCCAGAAAGGGCTCAAAGCCACCCTCTTTCTCCCAGACAGCAAAGCTTATTTGTCTCTCAGCCAAGGTTAGTGGAGAGATTAGAGAGCAGTGAATAGATCCAATGCTTAGGAGCAAAGAAGGGAGCTAAAGAGGGACAAATTGTTCACATTTTGGGCTTTTTATCCTTTTTAGCAAACCAGTGAATTACAGAGACTTTATCATTATTTTCTTCTTACAACCAACGATCTAATTTATCTCATTAGAATATTCCAATTAGTTTGAAACCAGCACGAAGTAGCTCTGTTTTTTACTGTATTACATGTGTTTGAGTATGTCCTCTCCATGTCTTGGCTGCTGCAAGGGCCTCACCACACTTTCAGGAGCAATAAGTGTTCTAAAATATACAGATAGGAGATAGGTCAGGAAATCTTACGTGACTCTCAGCAGACAGATTGTGAAGAGACAATTTAAACAATAGATAACTTCCACCAGGAAAGCAGAATAGGAAAAAGGAGAGAAAGATGGGAAGATGGAATGGTAGGAGGGGTATAACATAGAATGCTTTAGGTTGGAAGAGACATCAAAGATCATACAGTTCCAACCTACTGCCATAAGCAAGGATACCTCCCACTAGAACAGGTTGCTGAAGGCCTCATCCAGCCTGGCCTTGAACATCTCCAGGGAGGGATCATCCGCAACCTCTTCTGGTGTTTCACTCTCATTGTTGTAAAGAACTTCTTCCTAACATGCAGTCTAAATCTCCCCTCTGCCAGGTGGAGTCTCGTAAGAGCAGAGTAGAAGGGGGAGAATCACCTCCCTTGCCCTGGTGGCCATGCTTCTCTTGATGCAGCCCAGGACACAGTTGCTGCCTGGGCTATGTGTGCACATTGCTGGCTCATGTTGATGGGTCTTGGTTGATGAAAAGCTCAACATGATAGGTTTGTATTTTAGAAGAAGCCAAGATTTTGAGAATTATTCTTAATCATTGGCTTTTATAAAATCAGAGGGTTTTTTTTTTCATGTTTGGGAAGAGAGATGGATTCTTTGCATTTAGGAAGTTCAGAGAAAAACACTCCATTTTTGCTGTTAGGTGACTGATCCAAGTTAAAAAAATCATCTGGCCTGTGAGATTTAGACTAGCTATAAGGAAGACTTTTTTTTAGAATAAGGAAGTGAGATGCTGCCCTGGGCAGATCATTCCAATGCTTGAGAACACTTTCAGTGCTTTGTATCCCCCAGTAAGAAACAATTCCTTACCTGTTGCACTGCACAGGGGCCTACATTTGGGTAGTTATTTCCTGTATTTAGTGTTAGCTCCTGCTTGGAAGATCTTTGTGTGAACGCAAATCTGTCTTTGGGTGATGAGTATCTTGCTTAGTCATAGAATTATAGAATCAACCAGGTTGGAAGGCACCTCCAAGATCATCCAGTCCAACCTAGCACCCAGCCCTATCCAATCAACTAGACCATGGCACTAAGTGTCTCGTCCAGGCTTTTCTTGAACACCTCCACTGACGATGACTCCACCACCCTCCCTGGGCAGCCCATTCTAATGCTAATCACTCTCTCTGTGAAGAACTTCTCCTAACATCCAGCCTATACCTCCCCTGGCACAACTTGAGACTGTGGTTCCCTTTTTCTGTTGCTGGTTGCCTCAGAGAAGAGGCTGATTCCCATCTGGCTACAACCTCTCTTCCAGGCAGTTGTACATAGTCCTTTAGTAACAGCACAGGATTTTGGTTTAAATATTGAGTGGCATGATGGATTTTGCAAGAGAAAGTAACTTCATCAAACCCTATGCCCTAGTGCCAGTGCTGGAAGGTAAATTACAGTGACTCTCAAAATGCAGCTCAGTAAATCAATTGAAGTTCTTTCTCTTTACTGTGTACCTTGAGTTGTTTTTATTGATTCAGTCAGTTTTACAAGTGCAGGAGTATACAAATCATCTGTTTGTCTTTTGCTAGTTTAAGAGTGAAGAGCTACAACAGGACTCCTATTTACACTACATATTGGCCTTTTTAGGTCTGATATCTGCTGGGACTCTCTGAAATCAGATGTTTATGAGCATGTACGTTTTAAGGCAGGAGAACAATTGGATCAGTGCACTCTGTTATAAATAGTTCCTCTCGTTATTCCTGTGTTTTCCATCAGTTTTTAGTGCCATTAAATCTCTATGCCAAAATAAAATCTTAGTTTACAATAATTAACATTTTATTGAAAATTTGCTGGGTTTTAGTCTGGAAAATATAGACTAATATCCTACTATATAAAGTCTTAGCCTAAACCTCATGACCTTTTCATACATCAGCAGAGAAGCCAGCATTCTCAGTCTACCATTTCACTTAAAAAAAAAAAAAGAGATTGTGATGCACAGAGCCTCCTTTTGATGTCTCGGATTTGGTTTATGGTACGGTGACTCTGGCAGCAACAAACTGAGTAACTCTAAAGCAACTGTAGCTGTAGAACGCTCTGAGTAATTTGTCAGTACAAAGAAAGGATTGAGCAGATATGCCCTGCTGAGCTGGCTTTAATTATATTTGCACATAGACTGCTAAAATTTAAGGACTTCATTTGCAAGTTTGAAATGCATATATGTTTGTAGTGTCCTCATAAGAATCAAAATCAAATCCCTATCTCACTTAGCCCAAGATGTTGCCAGGCTGTACAACAGTGAGTTTAATGTTTACTGTTACCCAACTCTGGGGGACAAAGGAAGTGTTTCTGGGGAAACAAAACCCAGCTTTATAAATCTAGAAATCTATTGCCATGAACACAAATATCAGCAGGCCTTGTTGAAAGCAACAGAATCAAGCGTAGTTCTTTCCAAGTTCTTCCCTTCTACCTCAGTCATAACATATTTAAGACTTTGATCCTGCTGTATGTACTTCTGCAAACAAGTACTACTTGTACGTTTCTGCAAAAGCAGACCACAAATTTATCCTTTAAATTCAAGCTTATTTCTCAGTAGCAAAAACATTGGGTGAGAACTTCTTCATGAGCCTATGAAACTTTAGCATGATTGTTTAGCTTTTGTTGTTTGGTGGTGGTCATGTTTGGTTTGGTTTTCTTTGTTTGGGTGTGTGTTTTTCTTTTCTTTTTTTTTTTCCAAATAATGCCCTTTCTCCATCTTCTCTCCAGGATTAACTTCTAGTTATTCAAGGAAATAAGATCCCTACCACTGTTTTAAAGGTGATGTGAGGCTGAGTCAGACCCAGGGATTGATGCTGGGTCCAGTCCTGTTTATAGGTGATCTGACTGAGGGATTGAGTCACCATCAGTAAGGTTTGCAGATGACACCAAGTTAGGAGCATGTGGCAATCTGTTAGAGGGTAGGAGGGCTCTACAGAGGGACCTGGACAGGCTGGATAGATGGGTGCAGTCCCAATGCCAGGAGTTTTAACAAGTCCAAGTCGCAGATTGGCCACAAGAACCCATACAGCACTACAGGCTGGGGATAGAGTGGCTGAGAGCAGCCAATCAGAGAGGAACCTGGGAGTACTGGTGACAGACTACTGAACAGTGAGCCAGCAGTGTGCCCAGGTGGCCAAGAAGGACAATGGCCATCCTGCCCTGTGTCAGAATAGTGTGGCCAGCAGGACCAGGGAGGTCCTTTCTGCCCTGTTCTCGGCACTGGTTAGGCCACACCTTGAGTACTGTGTCTAGTTCTGGGCCCCTCAATTTAAGAAAGATGTTCAGGTGCTTGAACGTGTCCAGAGAAAGGCACCAAGGCTGGTGAGGGGGCTGAGCACAGCCTGAGAGGAGAGGCTGAGAGAGCTAGGGGCGTTCAGCCTGGAGAAGAGGAGGCTCCGGGGAGACCTCATTGCTGTCTACAACTATTTGAAAGGAGGTTGTAGCCAGACAGGAGTTAGTCTCTTCTCCCAGGGCATCCAGAGACAGAACAAGAGGACACAGTCTCAAACTGCACCAGGGGCAGGTTTAGGCTGGATGTTAGGAAGAAGTTCTTCACAGCAAGAGTGATTGGCATTGGAATGACTGCCTGAGGAGGTAATGGAGTCACCATCCCTGGAGGTGTTTAAAAGGAGACCGAATGAGGCACTTAGAGCCACGGTTAGTTAATTAAAAGGTGATATGTTGGACTCAATCTCAAGGTTTTTTTCAACCTGGTTATTTCTGTGATTTTTGGGCCTTATGCTCTCACACAGGCTCTGTAAGACCCTACTGCTGAGAGATATGCTGCTGTAGTACTGGTCCTTGAACTCATTCTGCATTTCAGCTGAATTGTTTGTGAGGTCAGTAGGTTAAACATTCTGTTCTATATCTCTTCTTTCTTTCCCCCTGCCCTGCACCAAGAGATTTATGAAAATGCTGGTCTGTGATGTCAGGAGGGCTAATGGAAGTTTCTATAGTTGGCAGAACCTCCTGCAGCTGTGATATTCTTGTGAAGAGCCAGAATTGTTCTGATTACCATTTCATGCATATAACCCATGGATTTTCTGGAATAACACAAGTTCTGCATTTCAGCAGCTGCAAGGGTCATTACATGCCTGTATAGCTAGCACAAGGAGAAGCTTACTGTCAGGATCCCTCTCAGAATAATTCTCTCTGCCCTGACCCTTGCTATGGTCTTCCTCACTATGCTGCTCTCATTGCATTGCTTCTGACTCTACCCATCTCTGTGCCTGCAAATACAGTGGAGCTAAGGGATTGTTTCTTAGTATTGGGATTTCAGAAGTTTGGGAATTGCATGTAGTTCAGGTCACATGTACACAAGATGACTAGATAAGGGATAAAATGGGCCAAATGCACTGGTTTAAATCCAAAGTAATCCATGCAATTGATGGAGGTATTCAAGCATTAAATCGGTGTAGATTACAAGAAGATGTGCTGATATTGTGAATAGCAGGGTCTCCAAAGAAAGAACAACTGGAGTGAGGAATTACAAGTGGTGTATTGTCTTTCTGCAACAATTAGACCCTCTCAGTTTAACAAGAGGAGAGTGAGTATCCAGCAGGATAGACATTCATCTCTGGAACAAGATTCTGGGTTGGATCTGAAGAAATATCGCGGAATCATTCAAACTTCAAGCCCCTATCTTTGTTACATTAGTATTTATTTATTATTATTATTCTCCAAACATGCTTGAACAAATGAGATCTGTGTCAGTGGGAATAGGCAAAATACTCATTCAGATGAAAATCCTCCTCTTAAGATTCTGTCAGGAGTGAAAATTTTTGCTGGAGCTCTCCTGAACAGTTTGCTTTTTCAACTGTGGGAGCAATGAATAGGTTTGTTCCATAAGCTGTAAGGAGGAGATTTTAACTCAGATGTTCTTGGAGAGTTTCAGTTTTGTTTACATTACACCAGAAATGTGGTTTTCATAAATGATTGCCAGCATGCCAGGAAGGACAGGATTCATAGTGGAAGGAATAAAAGTTTATATACATTTAAAATCGTATGCTACAAACCAAGCAGTTTCCCTAGCTATGATTTCACTCAGTCTCCTTAAAGTTAACCTTTGCAGCTGTTCTGTGCCCTTATGTTGAAGTAGACAGGACTAAACCCAAAGACCAGCAAAGCTGATCAAAATACACTGGTGTCATATGAGGGAGCTATTTGACTTAAGGGAGTTATAGATTCAGGTCCCTAAATAGTGCTGTCATGATTCCAGCAGAGAACTTCTTACTGAACCGAACTGTTTCAATATGTTCTTTCAGGATTCCTGAAATGTCTGTTTTTTCCAATTCACAGAATCACAGATTCATACATAGAATATTTTGGGGTGGGAAGGGACCTTAGAGGATCATCTAGTTCCAACTCCCTTGCCATGAGCAGGGACATCTGCCACGAGACCAGCTTGATGAAGGCCTCATCCAACCTGGCCTTGAACGCTTCCAGGGAGGGGGCATCCATGACCTCCCTGAGCAACCTGTTCTCATATCTCACTACCCTCACTGGAAAGAATTTCTTCCTAATACTCCGTCAAAATCTGTCCTTCTCAACCTTCAATCCATTCCCTCTCATCCTCCTCACTGCAAGCCCCTTGTGAAAACTCCTTCCCCACCTCTTCTGCAGCCCGCTTCAGGTGCTGGGAAGGCCACTAGAAGGTCTCTGGTGGAGCCTTCTCTCTCCAGGATGAACATCTCCAACTCTCCCAACCTGTCCCCATAGGGGAGGTACTCCAGCCCTCTGGCCATCTTTGTGGCCTCCTCTAGACCCACTCTAGCAGTTCCTTGTCCTCATGCTGTGGGCACCAGAATCAGGTGCAGTACTCTGTATGGGGTCTCATGAGAGCAGAGTAGATTAGTTTTGCAAATCTGGCAGATAAGGGTGATATAACAACTCCATGATAATTGCCTAAAGTAGTTTACTGCACCAAGTAGGGGTTTGGTTTGTGCTTATTGAGGATAAACGATGTGAAGGTGTCAGTGTAATAAACAGGTCATATAGTGAAAGAGGGGTGCAGACCTATTGAAAGCTGTTACTTTGCTCAAAGGGATGTTAATATTTGTTCAGTGTGTTATGAGTAAACTCTGTTAGTATAGCCCTAGGAAAAATGTCTCTGATGTATGAAAGGGGCCTGTAATGCAACAAAGTCAGTTGTATTGATGAAGTATGTCTGTGTAGGTGTTTTCAAACCCTAAAATTCTATCATTGAAGTGGTTTCGTTTTTATGTTTTTTTTTTAATGCATTTTTTCTGCTCTATGTACTAGGACCCTAGTGCTAAATTCCTAGGTTATAGAAGCCATCAGAGTTCTGCAGACAGCCCTCTTTCTCTGCTTCTCTTGCAGGATTTGGGTTAACTCAAACTGAGGTTTAATCTAGTTGAGCATGGGCCTGCACTGCTACTTGTGGATATATATGGTGTATACATAAAAGAGAGATTTACTGCTGACACACAGCAGGAAAATGTCAGTGTGTTGTTGGGAACCATAGTTCTAAATTAATTTAGGTCCTATTTTAGAGAAAACGTTTTGATCTTAGTGATCAATGCAAAGTGAATGTGCATCAGCATAGATACTCCTAACCAAGTGTAAGTAAGAACATTCCTAAGTGACCATAATAGTAACTTAGTTCCAAGAGGATCAGGCCAGCTGTGTTCAGGGATTTCAGGACAGCCATGGACTTTCAGCAAAGAAGTTTAATTTATCACTATGTCAGAAATATATAAACACGTTCCCTGACCCCCGGATATGTTACTTATTCACCAGAAACATGCTCTTTGAGTGATGCCAAGAGGGAGCAGATGAGTAAAACAACAAACAGGCAGGGGATTGATTCCATGTTGTTACAGTTGCTTGGAACCATTCAAACTTGACAGAGAACTTAAAGGATTCAGAGGATGCACAGCAATTTCAGCTTTGTTCTGGACATGGAATAGGTAATCTGCTGGCACAACTTTCAGGCAGGGCTCTGCAGTTCTTTTTGAGCCTGATATATTAGTAAAGTCTCAAGGATGTAAGTGGTTTAATGAGGACTTTGAGCAAGGTACTATGAGAATTTAAAATTTAGTGTGTCCTCTCTTGTGTTTGATGCTCCTCACAAATAACCTGTTACTGAATTTATTTTTGTATAGATAACCCAAACATTTGCCCTAAGTGAAATTGTCTATAGCTCAACAGTAGTCCTCAGAAAATTAGACAAGCATGCCAGATTGGATCCTGAAGTTTTTATTTTGGGATAAAACTAGTTTATCTGAGGAGACTTGGCACTTTTTCAATTTGCTATCTTTATGGGCAGTCCTCAGCAATTTGTGTAAGAGACTGTTAAAAAACAACATCATGACTGTGAAATTCTGGTTTTGATGAGATGCAACAGCAACCTGATACAGTTGCAGCAGCTTTGACAGGGCTTGAGGAAGCATTTCAGCTAGGTGTGTGTTTAAGACTTCAGCTCAAAAAGATAATTGAAAGTCTTGTAAATTTTGAACTAACTTCAGCCTGATCAAAAAGTGAAGCTAGGTCCCCAGGAGGTAAATGCAAGCTTGCAAGGTAGGTCTCTGGATCATAGTGTAAATGGAGGTGGCTGCACATTCTGCTTTCTGTGTTCTTGATTGTATGCGTTGTGTTTCAGGATCACAGTTCATATTTTAGATCTGGAATTTCTTTAAAGTGGGTTTTTGTAGTCTGAATTTCTGAGCAAGTTGTCTTATTAATAAACTAAGTAAATGTGCTTTCTGTTGGGCTGCAGGAGGGAAACCCAGGAATTTAACTGCTGTCAGTGACAGCTTTCTCAACTGATGCTGACATAAAACAGCACAGTTATCTGTGGCTCAGAAGGTATGTCACTGGATTCTCTCTGTGTCCTGGAATCCTTGTCTAGCATCCAGGTGATGACAGAAGTTCACTGTAATCTGCACTGAGTAAAGACAAGATAATTCACAAAATGCTTAGAATAGTTGACTTCTCTGCACTGTCTGCTAATGTTGTTCTTCCTATGATCAGGTTTCAAGATGTGCTAGTTTGAAGCAAGCTAGAATGTTTGGTAACAGAACTAGATAATGGGGCCAGTGAAATGAAAACAATTTGATGTCAACTTCTCTCACAGTCCGCTGAGAACTCTGGGAAGAAGAAGACTTTTTCTCCATTTTGTTTCTCACTCTTGCTTTGGCCTTAGACCTGTCACATCTCATTAACCCGCTCCTACTAACCTGCTCCCTAACCTCTTGGCTGCACCTTCTTTCTTCCTGAGGACTGGGTAAGGTTGAGAGGGAACGGGGGAGGTGTTGGGGTGGTTTGAGAGCCCCTCCTGGGGACCAGGTTCTGGGAGGGGAGTTGTGCTTTGTATTGTTTATCCTTTGTATATTTCTGTATATAACTGTATATAACTGTATATATTGTAAATAGCTGCTTGTAGATTCTGCTAGCTGTAAATAAATTGCTTCATCTATATTCCCAGAGTCCGTCTGAGTTAGCTGGGGCAAATTCAAAAGTGTGGGGGGGTGGGGTAACCCCCCAAACCATCACACAAGAGTAACAAGCTGTTCTCTCCCACATACACATAATAAATCTAATGAAGCAGACTGCTGTGAAATTGCTTTTGCAGACTGCTAGGTATTAATGCAGTATCGCTGTGTTTTAGGAGATTCTTGCTCTTGTAACTTTTTTCATGCTTTAGGGATGTTAAGTATGTTTTTTGAAAGAATTTGTTGATGAGAAGGCATAAAATCTTAAACTAGTCTAGTTTACATCTATTCCTTTGTGTTGAGAAGATGGACTGAAGTTAAGAGATAAAAGTTTGGGAGTTATCTCCTGCCCTGGATTTACCCTATCACACCTTTAATAAAAATGAGCTACCTGAAGTTTTCAGGACTGGGAAGTGACTGACTTGTCTCAAGTGCCTGGAAGCTTGTAAGCTGTCTGAGGTGTATAGTTGCACTAGCAAAAGGGCTGTTTGATTTACCTGCTGGTTCAGGTGATAGAGGAGCCAGCATATCTGCAGTCAGTAGGGGACATCTCCACTAGAGCAGGTTGCTCAGAGCCTTGTCAAGCCTGACCTTGATTATCTCCAGGGATGGGGCCTCAATCACCTCTCTGGGAAACCTTCTGCAATGTTCTAACCACTCTCACAAATCATAGAATCAACCAGCCTGGAAGAGACCTCTAAGATCATCCAGTCCAACCTATCCCCCAGCCCCTATCCAGTCAACTAGACCATGGCACTAAGTGCCTCATCCAGTCCTTTTCTTGAGCACCTGCAGGGATGTGACTCCACCATCTCACCCTGCACCCATTGCAATGGCAAATCACTCTCTCTGGGAAGAACTTCCTCCTAACATCCACCTGTACTTCCCCCGGCACAACTTGAGACTGTGTCCCCCTTGTTTCTATTGGTGGTTGCCTGGGTGCATGTTTGCAGAACTTGTGCCTAACATCCAATCAAAATCTACTCTTCTCTGATTTCAAACCATTGCCCCTCATCCTATCACTGCAGGCTTTTGTAAGCAGTCCCCTGCAGCCTTCTTGTAGGCCTTTCCACGTACCAGAAAGCCACTACTAAGGTCTCCTCATGGCCTTCTCTTTTCCAGGCTGAACAACCCCAGCTTCCTCAGCCTGTCCTTGTAGGAGAGGTTTTCCAGCCCCTGATCATCTTTGTGATCAGGGATCTTGAAATTGGCATTCAGGCTAAGGTTGTCATATGGCCTAATCTCCCTCAACACGCCTTGTCCTCCTCCCAGAGAGGCTGTCACAATTTGAGACTCGTAGCCGTTTTTTGGAATTTCCTAGTCCTGGATGCTGTACTTCACAATCTGATGTTCTTTTCCTGAGGAATTTTCTCGTGAAGCTTCTTAACCTTATTTCTAAATGGAAAGATAAACAAATGTATACTTTGTGCAGCAGTCAGCAAAGGCGTCATTGGATTTTGCCATAGGACTGTTGAACTCTATGGTACATTAGCATTCCCTGAATCTAATTTTTATATAGTAAGCTGAAACAGGACTCTGTCCACAGTGTTACATGTTTAATTTCTGTATATTGGTGACTGTTCTTCCCAAGATCATCATCTTAATTCTGGGGGGTATTGGGTAATCAAAAATTCTTGACATTGACTATGCATGCTAACAAATCTTCAGTTGACTCTGTAGTCTGAATCACTGTCTGGTTGAGTTCTTGAGTGTCAGCATCCTCCACTCCACAGATGTTTTTCTTAATGTCTTAAGTTTCCAAAATACAGAGTGCGTGATCCATTCTGTGGTCTTGGCCTCACTTTGTTTCCAGATGCTTCTTGAGGATTCCAGACTTTTCATAACAAAGAATGACCTAGAAGCCATATGAAATCCCCATGCTGACATTTAAAGATGGATAGAATTCACTAGATGTTTCTTTTCACTATTTTCCTGTAAGCAGTTGCCACAAAGAGATGATGCAATTTGAGTAGGCAGATAAATTATCCACATGATTGTGGAAGTAAAGAGGGGAGGGCTTTATGAGACCATGAGGATGTAATCCACATGCTGGAAATGTTTGGCAACTGCCAGCTTGAACAGAAAGTGGACTGCATCTTGTGCCTGCACTACCCTAGTGTCTCTGCCAGTTTCTATTCATATGGAGCCAGCTTGATTCATACTTGTTGCACTTAATTGATAAATGGCATGTCTGTGCCCACAATCCGAGATGAATAAAACTCCTTTTTCCAGAGCTTTCTCCACACATCCTGTTTGTTTGGGATGGGCTTTCACTTGAATGCATGCAGTGCATAGAGAGCTGTATTTGCCACTTCCCTCCCCATGCAGACACCATCAGCTGAAAAGAGAAGCTTGAGCATACAGGGTTTTTCTGGATAGTTTTCTGGCAACAGCCTCTGTTCAAGCAGTCCAACTGACAGCCCAGGCTGTCTAAACTGCCATCATTGTATCATCACCTGTGTTTTCTAGAGAATCCAGAGCAGCTAGCTGTTGGTTTGAGACCTAGCTTGTGGGTGAGCCTTGTCTATTCTTAGGCTGGCCATGTTAGACAAATTGTTAGACTTTTGGGAAGGATTCTTGGAAGTAGTGAAGCAGTTTAACTGCCCTCTAAATTAGGGTTGTGACCTGAACTGTCCACGGCTTAGGCTTGCTACTTGAAATGTGTTGTGAGCAAATCTGAAGCTGCAAAGAGGCACGTGATAAGGTGCAGAATAGAGTAGTACTGAACTCATGTGCTGAAATCTAAGTGGCCTATCTTACACAGTGGAAGTGATAAGGTCTTCAGAAAGTATCCTTCAGAAAGTTTGATTCTGTTGGATTCAGTACTGACTTTTTGTGATGCTGAAGTTTAACATCCAACAGCACTGTGAATCGGAGCCCTTAGTCACTGAACCTGAAATGAGTCATGGCTTGTTAAGTATATGGGCAAGGAAATACAGTGCTTGAGATGTGGAGTGAACAGACTACAGCAAAGTAACTTTAAAAAATATTTTGGGTTGTAAACCTGGCAGTTAAATCTTCTGATTCACCTTCTGGTGTTTCCACTAATTGAGGACTCCATAGAGGGAATCCAGAAAGATTGTTCTTCAGTATCCGAATGGACAGCTAGGACGAGGTAGTGTGAATGCTCTCACCATGGTAAACCAGCCTAGTTCCCTTAAACAGATCTATCATCTTGTATTCTTTCATTATTTTTCACAGATATATTTCACAGTAGAATAAAGAGGCCACCTGTGCTTCACAATCAGAAGTTTCCTGAAGTTAGCATTTGGCTTCCTATATCTTTGTTCAGGATTTTATTATGGAAGCTTCCTGGGTGCATGGTATTGCAACAAGAATCTGAAATTATGCTGAGCAGGGGCACTAGAGTTTTTACAATGATACTGTTTTTCTTTTAAGCCTGGTGCTATTCTCATGCATATGACTGTTTTTCAGATGTCAAAAAAGCAGGCTTTGTAACTTTGTAGCAAAGCTGTGCAGCCTTATTGAGCAAATTGTGTACTCTGAGTTCATATAGGCAACGTGTTGCAAAGTCGTACGGCAGCAAATAGAACATTTGGGAAAGAAGCATAAGGCCCAATTCCCTCAGTTTAAACTAGTTCTCCCAGTATGACTGAGAGCAGAGTTTGCTTCCAGACTTGCTGGTTACCAGTTCTATGATTTGGCCTCTTGAAGAAATTGTTTTCATTATTTGCATGAGCAGGTGAGGAGAGGATGAGTATTGCTTCATACAGACACATCATTGCACACCTGTAAGCACAAGTCATGCATAATGTGCATTTCATATGAACATGCATTAGCACGGAGATGCTTTCTTGTCTAAAGGAGTGTGGTAAACTTATGTTGTTGTCGTCTTGGGTTTTTTCTTTCCTTCCAGATCAGTGCAATCCGATCGGTTGTTCCGAACAAAAGCAATAACGAGATAGTTCTGGTGTTGCAGCAGTTTGATAATAATGTAGACAAGGCTGTTCAAGCTTTTATGGATGGTGAGTACAGCATACTTTCTTTCACTAAGGCACGAGGGGTTAATTTGCTTGTTAAAGCATTCATTGTCTCTAGTGACTCAAAATACATCCTGTTGTTCTGCTGAAGTTCAGATGATTGTGACAGTTCATTTTTTTTTATGTAATTGATCCTCCTGGCTGAGGCTTTGCTCCTTCACTGTATGAGTTAGATGCAGCCGTTTATCTGTTTTACCTGGCTTTGCCATTTTTGGTGCTGTTCTCCTAGCAGACCTTCTTTATTCTGTCTGAAAGTTAATGCTCTTTAAACCTGTCAGAATCTGATTTACTGTTGAAGATACAATAACTAATAAGAATTTTATACAAATCCGAGGCAGATAACCAGGCCGCTAAGCCCCTCAACTTGATGCATACATTGACGTCTATCTGAATTTTGCAAATAGCTGTGATATTTATAATGGCTGAACCAAGACTTCATTGAAAGTTCGAGCCATTCTGAATTTGGACCTGAGTTTGTGTTTTGCATCATGAGACCATCTCTGCTCAAAGGTCACTTATATTTAAATAACAGCTTTCTGATAAATATATAATGGCAAGTATTCTGCAATTCACTAAAGTCTGTAAGAAATCCTTCGCAGGAATAATAAAATATCGCAAGCAAATCCTCTATAAGTCACAGAATCACAGAAGTTTAGGGTCTGGAAGGGACCTTGAAAGATCATCCAGTCCAACCCCCATACCAGATCACACAGGAATACATCCAGGCGGGTCTTGCATATCTTCAGAGAGAAATTCAAGTCTTGATAGTCTGGGGCTGTTTAAAAGTTACCTATAAGTTCCATTGTCTCAAAACTCCTATATATCTTTAAAATGTCTCATGGTGTTCATCTGCCATCTCACCAAGTTGTTTGTTCCCTATCTGTTTTGTATCTTTAGGTTGCGGTTGGGTTAGTTTCCTAAAATGTATCCACTTATAAGCATCCTGATGTACTAAGCATTACCAATAGTCAAAAAGCAGATGAAAGCAAACTGGACTAGTTGTAAGTTGATTAGAATTCTTCCATCAGATCTGTGTGGTGTCTCTTGTTTCAGACGTCAGCATGCCTAGTCAGATTCTAACAGATATATGGAAATTGGAGTGAGTTTGTGTACACCCACATGGAGAAAGGAAAATGCAATGCCTCTAACTAATAATTGTGTTTGCCTGTAATATATGCCCTGGGAAAAGTAGTGGAGACTTGATCCATGACTGTTCCTCTCTCATGGCCAGTGCTAGAATCTTCATATTTTCTACTAAGCAGGTAAAATCCAAGGCCATTTATAAGGTTTTTCAGTTCTAAACTAAGCATTTGAAGTCCACCCAGTAGCTTGCCAGAAGTCATAAGAGGACTACAGCACTTTAGAGGCCTATGTTCTGCACTCAAAAGAGCAACTGCAATGAATGCAGCCACATTTTACCAAAATACCGCCTCCACCCTACAGAAATGTGGAAAATGTTGTTATTACCCCATGCTCCAGGGGAAAAAAAAATAGTAGGAGAAAAAAGCTTCAAATATTTCCTGATTATATTTTACTACCCATGAATTACACTTCCAAACCATTTTATTCTATTTTTTTTTAAATCCACCCCTTCAAAGTTCATCTTATCTACAAACAATTTAATGTCAGCTACAATTTAACGTTGCAAGAGTTTGAAGAAAAAAGGCTATGAACAACAGAATGTTGCTGCCTGAGTTCAAATCATCTTCGAATTTAACCAGTTTATGATCATTGTGCTTTGAGTTCAGAGTCATCGCCAGTTAGCAGTTGAAAACGGCAAATACTTGCTAATGTCGTGAAACAGTGTGAGACATGATGTGACCCTTTGGCTGCCACTGTGGACAGAATGAATCCAGCACTTTGTGACAAAAATGGCGAACAGTAGAATGTCACAGTTGCAGAGAAGACATTGCTGCATGTGGTGAAGTCATGGGATGCCATGCTGAGGGAAAAGACTGAGCACCTCCATTCAGTGCTTTTCTTGGAGGTGCTGCATGCCCAATGTGAAAATGTTCGTATTCAGTTTCCTGAGATGAGCTCCTGTCTGGCTTTGTATTTGAGTAGCATGTAGATGATGCTTCTATTATGGATTTACTTCCATATGTGAAATTTGAGTTAGAGATTCAAATGGTTTGTTGACTGTTAGTGCTTACCTAAGTCAAGCAAAGTCAGGCCTGTTTATCTGCTTGTAGATGTGTTCAAGAAAGTGTTCTGATGACTTCAAATCAGGGCTGTGGCACTTGCACAGTTAGTGCATCTCCAGCAGGAGGAAATTTGAGCTAGGTGAATCACTAAAATAACCTTCACTGCACATAGTGTTTACAGAGAAGCTGAGGAAAGCTAAGCTAAGACCACACCAGCCAACACAAAAACAGTGGTGGGTGATACGGTGTAAACAGTTAACAGAGCTGTCAAGTGAAATGTCTATTTTCAGCATCACAGGCTAAATGGGGAGCAGAAGTCTGAGTTTATTTCTTTATACTGAAACATGGTCTCTGTCAAGAGATAGCATACTTTTAGGAGAGGGCATGGTATTTAGATGGGCATAAGTACATGTGTGTCTGTCTACGTAGTTATGCACACAACAGAAGTTTTGTTAGCCTTCTGTCTGCGTTGTTAGCCATCTAGGAAACAATGGGGGGGAGTTTCGATTTGGTGGATTCCATTCACATTTTTTCACCCTTTAATAAAATAGGCTTAGCATTGCAGGCAAGACATGTAATCTCTTCTGATCTGCATGGCAGACTCTGCAGATAATCTTGGATCTGTATTATTGGTATAGAAAAATAATACTGGTGCTCTGAAACACCTCCCATGAGGTGTTTTCCCACTTCTGCATGCTGATGTTAAGAGTTCATTCAAATGAGTGTGAGGAATGGCTGAGTCTGAAATCCATTTGGAAAGGATCATAAATTACTATTTAGTAGAATTATATAATAACTGAAGTGATTCTTAAATTCAAGCAGAAGACCTTTAACCTGGTTGGAAAAGATTATTGTGGCAGTAACTGGTGTAGTTTGGATGGTGATTCAGACAACATGTTTACCTTCTATTTTCAGCTATGACTCCAGGAGAACAAAATAATGATGTTAACTAGATGCCCAAATTTTTTTGTAATGTGGTAGGTGGCACTGGTCTGACCATGGAAGCTGGAGCAGAGAAAGTTCCACATGAGCATAAGGGAAAACTTTTTCACTGTGAGAGTAACAGAGCCCTGAAACAGGCTGCCTGGAACAGGTTGTGGAGTATCGTTCTCTGGAGACATTCAAAACCTATCCAGATGTGTTCCTGTGTGACCTGCCCTAGCTGACCCTGCTCTGACAGGGAGATTGGACTGGATGATTTTGTGAGGCCCTTCACTATCCCTAATGCTCTGTGACCAATGCTCTTGCTTTACTGCATTGATTTATCTAACCAGCTTATGAGGGTTGGTAGATGCAAATTCAAATATTCAAGATTGTAATAATTTTCAGTATAGATTTTAACCTTTTTTTTTTTAAATGCCAGATCTAAGTTCATTGTGTTTGTGTGATGCAGAATTTCTGCAGGAGTTCATGAAATCAGTCTTTCAGATGCTAATTAAGTCTTCACTTTTACATTCTTCCATCTTTTGAGTATGATAGATAACAGTTTGGATATATATACGATAAAAACACTAACAGATTTTGAAACTTTGAGAAGCCCTAGAGCCAGGGTGAACTATCTAGGTTAGCTAGTGTTTATACTAGTGTGCTGAGGTGCCTCCCTTTTCAGGCAAGAGATGCGAGTGTTGACTTTGCTGAGGCTTATGCTAATGCTTTAAGTTAGGCACCCATTTAATCACTTTGGGGAATGAAGGCCATAACTAGTAGCAGTGCCAGGTAGCCCATCAACTGTACATAGTGTAATCAATCAGAATGAGTAACTACGAAGAAGAAAGGTGGCAGCACCTGCTTTGTTCTGCCCACATAAGAGAATTCCCAACCACAAATGGAAATGCTGCCCAGCTAGGAGATGAGAAAGCCTTGTTGAACATACTTGTTCTTTTTTGTAGGCAAACTTCTGTTGAAATGTTTTATCTTTCCTTTCTATAGGTAGTGCGACTCAAGTTCTAAAGGAATGGAATATGACAGGGAAAAAGAAGGTAAGAGCTTGTTCTCAAGAATCTAAACATTCAGCCCATTTATGAGCTGTCTGTAGCTGCATGTAGTACCTTTTACTTTGGCCTGTACTTTACCTGTGCTAACACAGGTAATTCACTCACTGCTGTAATCAGAGTTAGTGAAAGCAAGTGAGTGCAATATTTATAATCCTGTTCTTCTGTTGCTGTCTCTCTAACCCATTGTTTCTGAGACAGCATGTGTGTGTACATGCAAGTGAGCTAGACCCTGGACAAGTGCAGAATTAATTTCTGCCCTTGTGGAGAAATGCTTTCAATAAGCAGTTGTATCCTTGATAGTCACAACTGCTTGTAGCATTAGAGGTTTTGCTGCCAGATGTGAAAATGAGTCGTGTATTAGTGATGTTATCAAGTGAGATAATTCAGGTATCTGGGATGCAGTCTTTATGCTTATGTACCTCCAAGTTAGAGCTGTATCAAGAGGCTGCCCTGTCACTGTGGAGGATCCTCTATGACTGGGAGAGGTACTGTTGGCAGCAGGCAACTTATGTCCTGTGTGATCAGAGTGATGCCTAAAGCAGTTGGCTGTGTTACTGCAGAGATGTTCCATAGATGGTTAGGAATGGGTTAAGTGATAGCAAACATTTAGAGCAGCACCTTATAGTAGAACCTCTGCAGCCATTTTACAATGCAAGTGCTTTGTGTGGAAGGAAGGAGAAAAATAGTTTGGGGCTTCCAGTTGTATTTGGAAATAGTTTTATTCAGCTGACCAGAAGCAATGTGTTACATAGTACAGTGTGGCCTGTAAATGACATTATACTGATGTCATTTTTATGGCATTTTAAGAGCATGGACAATTTAGTGGCTATGTTTTGAGTTTATATGGAGTGCAATGAGTGATGTCTTTCTTCTTGCAATATTTCTCCATTTAGAACAATAGGAAAAAGAGAAGCAAATCTAAACAACACCAAGGCAGTAAAGATCCTAAAATCAAGAATGATGGACCTGAGAAGGCATCTGAAGAGCCCCAGGGAAAGTATGATTGCCACCTTAATGGATGCTCTAAGGACATCTCTTGCAGTGCTTCTACCAATCAGAAACTGAAAGTCACTTCTCCTAAGAACAAGGGCTCAGGATTTGCAGAGTCGGCGCTGGTCAGTCCAGAAGTCACAGGTCAGTTCATCTAGTGCAGGACACCTTTTTAACTGGTAATAGCCAAGCCCTTATTCACAGAAAGATCACAGTACTCTTATTGCCATGAAACAGACTATAATAAAAGCAACACAAAGTATAATTTGAGGTATAATTAGAGGCCCAGCTGATGCAGAACCTTCCAGATGCAAATACATAAGAATGCAGGGTTAGGAAATGGCTGGAGTGTAAAATGGTGGCAGAAGCCATGAAGTCCCTCATCTGGAGCAAAGTTGTGAGCAGTACAAGCTTGTGGCGTATTACAAGATGGACTAATATAAGTCCATTTTTTTCTTTTCCTCATCTTCCCTGAACTAGGCTAGTTGCAGTAGACCTCCACTGGCTTTCCCTACCAAGGAAGGGAGGACCTTTGTGTCGAAGGAGGCAGCCTGATAGGCTCTTAGTACACTTGTTTCTGATGGGGAACTCTGGAGGACAGTAGCACAACTGAAGCTCTTTCCCACTGGGTTCTAGCACAGAGTTACGATTACAGCAAAATCGTTGAAGCAAATTTTCTCTGGGGAAGAAGCTCTGTGAAAGCTGTTGCCTTCAAGTATGATTTCATAAAGCTCATATTTAATTTCTGTCACTACTGATAATGGTTTTTCAACACTTTGCATTTCATACTTCTGACATGTGCTAGATGATTGCTCCTTTCAGTATTTCCTTCCTGTGTCTTAAGCAGTATGTAAAGATATATTAAAAGAACTTGCCTTGAAATCCCTTTTTCCGTGGTTGCAAATACAGCTCTCAAACCGTGGAACTAAATAGAAGAGAAGGGTGATGAGGATCCTTCAGGGGCCAGCAGCTGCACCCTTGTGATTTCTGAGCAAGTCACACAGACTGTTCTAAAGCAGTTTGAGATACTGAAGTGAGTCTAAAGTGCACCCGTTTAATATTGCTCCCTCTTGTGTTGTAATCTCCTTTGTCCTTGTCTGGCTTGTTTGTTTTGGTTCCTTTCCTAGGGAAAGATAGGGGAGAATATGTGGTTACCACCTCTACTTCAGCTCTGCTTATTTCTTGCAATTATTCCATCTCTCTCGGAGGTCTTCAGTTCTTGCTTTTTTGTGTATGGCTTGCCACAGGGAATCAAGACTTGCTAGGGAAAATAAAAATAGAATTCAAGGTCTTGGAAAGCCAAATTACCTCAACATGGGGACCTTAAGGAGTGTTTCACTTAAGTATGAGTCATTTCAGGAGCTCCCCTTAATATTTTGAACAGGGAAAGGCCTCAAATAAACCAGATCACTTTAAAAAAAGACCAGAACAACCCCTCTATGGTTTTGGACACCTTGGCAGCACAGAATCTGAAGGATTTACAGATGCCCTTTCAGTGCAAATGCTTGTAAAGAAGGGCTATGTATGCTGTGAAGTGATAGTTGAAGCTGCTTTTGCAGGGACATAGGTAAGAGCAGATACAAAGCAGAAACTGTTATTTCCTACTTTTTAAAGTTGTGGTTTTATGTAGGATTTTTTTAGTAAATTTTCAAACTTCCTGTTTATCTTGAGTTGTTTTTCTTTCAGCCAAAGAATTGTAGAATCATTTTGGTTGGAAAAGACCTCTAAGGTCATCAAGTCCAACTATTAACCTAAGACCACCATGGCCATTAAACCATGTCCCAGTATTTGAGGTGTGGCCTCTGCTATTGCTGATCCAGGCCAGGATACTGCCGGCCTTCTTGGCTACCTGAGCACACTGTAGACTCATGTTCAGATGGCTGTCAGCCAGCACCCCCAGACCTTTCTCTGCTGGGCAGTCTCCAGCCACTTTTCCCCAAGCCTGTAGTATTGCATGGGGTTGTGACTCAAGTGCAGGACCTGGTACTCGGTCTGGCTAAACCTCATAAAACTGACCTCAGTTCATTCTAGTGTGGCCAGATCCCTTTTCAGAGCCCTCTTGCCTTCAAGGAGATCAACACTCCCACCCAATTTAGTGTTATCTGCAAACTTGCTGAGTGTGCATTCAATTCTCCTGTCTAGATCATTGATAAAGATAGCAAACAATGACATGCTGTTGTAAAAAGATAAACCATTAATTTAGAACATGGCAGCTTGACAGATTTCAGAGGCATTTTGTCTGGGCTCCTGCCATTACTGGTAGGTCTGGTGATACCTGATGGTTAAATACCATTAGACTGGTGCTGAAGTTCCAAGTCACCATGTGCTGAACCATGCAATGCTTTACTTGTTCCTATTACCCAAAATGTAGACTTCTATTTCAAATAGTTGAGAGAGACTTTGTTCCTAGATTTTGTTAACCATAGAATACTTTATGTTGGAAAGGACCTTAAAGATCATCTAGTTCCAACCTGCCTGCCATGGGCAGGAACGCCTTGCACTAGACCAGGTCAGTCACATTTCTTAGCTGGCCCAAGCCTTCAGAGATTTGGTGCATACTTTCTTAATCTGCCTTACTTTGTCTTCTATCAAATTTGCAAATTGAGGTGCAGTATCCTAAGGTGTTGCTTGCTAGGCTGTTAGTCATCTTACTGCTGTGTTTCAAAGTAGCTTGTGTGTCATTTTTTAAGAAACTGTGTCAAAGTTTATTGCAGAGGAAAGAAAAAAAGCTTGTAGTTTATAACCATTGTTATAGATTACTTTCGAGAAAAAGCTGTCAGGTTTTCATTTGCTTTGACAAGTAGATCAAAGCTGCTAACTAAATGCAGCAAAGAACAATTGTGCATGTCAGCAACAAGTTTCGAAGGATCTTACCTTAGGGACGCCCCAATAGCCCTGGTCTTTATAGCTTAGCTGACAGACTACTTGTTTATAACTTTTTGAAGGTGTTTAGCAAGGCCACCCTCAGTTGACAATAGAAAGAAGATTCTTTATAAATCAAACCTATCTGCATTAGTGTGAGAGGTAGCTGTGGTTGCATGGGTTTAATGGCAGTTAGAGCAGAGTGCCTGGCTAGATGCAAGGTTGGCGTCTGCGCTGAACCTCTTTGATACATTCAGAGAGCTGTGTACCTGGTGTTTCTTGCTTTGAAAGAGACACAGGTTCCTCTTACTTCTTCAGGTATCTTCTTATATACTATTTTATGTTAAAAAACTTTTTGTTTGCAAACTCACCTTTCAAATGCCATAAGCAAAAGTTATTTTAGGAATATGGGCACTGATGTTCCTCCTTGTTCCTTTGGCATTACATGATTGCCATGAAAACATACCAAGATGTATTTCACACCCATCCTGGTGCTCAGCCAGGACACAAAGAAGTCATTGGATGGTATCCTGAAGCTGTCTGGGTGATATTCCTCAGTCTCCATAGTGTTCATCTCACTCCATGAGCCATCATCTGGTTGTTACTCTGACAAGCCCCAGTTCTCCAGACACCCCACAATAGCAGCTGAAAAAACTGATGCATAAAGAGCATCTTCAGACCAAACTTTCATTCGTTCATCCAAGTGAGTACAAAGGTTGAAACAGTGAGTTAACACAGTAAATAATTTGCTATGTGTGTTTCCTTAACTAAAATTCACAGTGGCAGTAACAGCTGACTTGTACTTTTTAGTTTTCATGGCCATTCTTTAGTTGCTTGTCCCTCTCACGATATTGATGTCTTGAATTCCTTTGGAGTCATGGAAAGTGGAAACCAGGTCCACCTGTGACAGCCTAACAGGCTCAGGCATTGCTGCCTTGTCCCTCTGAAGCTGCTTAACCCAAAGCCTTTGACATTGTTGCATTTCCTGCTTGATCTCTCTTAGCAGCTGCTTTTGATAGAAATCTGTAACCAGGCAAGGTAAGTGTTTAAAGCAGGAATGTTTAACCAATGCTTTAAAAGCACTGATTAAATGACAAGTACTTTTGGGGTGTGAGATAGGTCTACACGTATATATTTTGGTATGAAAGTACCATGCTTTTCATAGCAGGATTCCTCTCTAGTTCTGTTATCCAACATTTGGGCCAAGATTACAATGGGAAGCATGCTTTCTGTGTTCGGAGGTATTGTTTTGTATCAGCATGGAAGAGTTAATTGTTTTGTTGGGTTTTTTTAATGAGTTTTTCTTTTTAGAGTGTTGAAACATAACTGTGTTCAGATTAGTGTTTAATAACCAGAGCCATTTTGTTTCTGTTCTGTCTTTGCTTCCTGAGGGTCTGTATAATGTGTGCCAATTTAAAAACTTGATTTTTTTTTTTCTAGTGTATAAACATTAAGTCATTCAGACTCAACAGTAAGGTTTTATGCCTTTCTTAATCTTACAACTATCTGTTTTATACCTTAATGTTTTCTTGCAGACAAAGAGCTAGAGCATCAGAAAGGATCTTTGGAATTTAGCTCAAAGACCAAAGACCATGGAGTAGAACAGCATGAGACTCTCCAGTCATCAGTTCAAGTCCAGTGTAACCTAGGCAAGCCAAAGTCAAAATCTTCCTCAGTTAAATCATCCAACACTATGACTCAACCTGAAACAAAGACA
Organism: Pogoniulus pusillus; assembly: GCF_015220805.1. NCBI lineage: Eukaryota > Metazoa > Chordata > Aves > Piciformes > Lybiidae > Pogoniulus > Pogoniulus pusillus. The sequence goes on along the minus strand of NC_087265.1, from coordinate 25,747,574 downwards.
GATGATTCAGTCAAAAAAAGAGGTAAATTAGATGCCTGTAGATTGGATATGCTGAGGTTATCAGAGAGGTGAGGATAAAGAAACACATATGTAAGAGGTGCTGGAATGTGAGAGCAGAGTCACATTCAGCATAACAAAAATTAATAGAATAATTTATGTTTTGTCAACACTCTATGATGTGAAATTTCAAAGAAATACCTTAACAGTGCTGCTTTAGCATTTGAGTAAACACATTCAGAAGCTGAAGAGCACCACAGAAGTGCTATGGAAGAGACGGATTTGTGCATTTCAGAGGGATAACCACTTTATCCCAATCTGGCCAAGTGACATATTGGGCTATTTCTGCTGCTTCATTCAGAAAAGCCAAATCCAGCTTTGATTAATGTACAATTTTTTTTTTCTGTTTTAGGGCCAAACATTGAAAAATCAGTAAAAGACTTGCAGCGTTGCACTGTTTCTCTAAGCAGGTATCGTATGATGATCAAAGAGGAAGTGGATAATTCAGTAAAGAAGATCAAAGCTGCTTTTGCAGAATTGCACAGCTGGTAGGTAAATCAGCTTGAGATCCCTCAGCACCACCCCAAAACAGAGGGGCTAATCAGGCTACTGGCATTGGTGGGGAGGGGTTGGTCACCTCTTGTTTCCTTGTAGCATGTGGTTTCATCAGAAAAATAAATGCCACCATTAAGCATCTTCTCACCAGCCAGGAGGTAATTTATGTGTAAGTGTATATTTACATAGATAAAGGGAGACAAAACTGTAGTCCTTTGAAAAAAAAAAATCACTGTTGTGTAGTTGATATTTTTTTTCCCTAAGTGACCAAATTCTTCTGTATTGAGTTCAGTGACAGCCTACCTGAGGAAATGAAAGTGCTACAAAAAGCCCTGTCTGTGGAGTTCTTTGAAATCTCTTCTTTAAATCTCTTCTTTGATCTTCCCTTCTTCAGCAGCCAGTCATTTACTACCTTTTAATTTCCCTTCATCTTTGCTTCTTGTCCCACCATTCTAACCAGTTTTCCCATCCATTACTTAATCTCCAGTTCTCATCTTTAGTTTATTCTTTCTCCTCATTCTTTTGTCTAAATTCTATTCCATTATAGTTGTGGCTACTCCTGATCTTGCACATATGTATATGCTCTTAAAAAAAATTGTAGCAAAAATAATTGTGGTATGAGCATATTTTGTATACACTTGTCATAGAGTGGCCTTCTGTTAAGCATAGCTACCATGTAAAACCAGTGTGTTACACAGTGTTGCAGTAAACCAAAAATCATATTAAAAAGTATAAGATCCAGTTACAAATCACAGAAGAGTAGAAAAAACTTTCAGCCTTAATTCTTTGACAATACCTGTCAGTATTTTTATGAGCAGAGCTGATGAAAATGCTGTAGTGTTGGCAGAAGTATAACTCTGGGTTTCAATGGTGTATTCACTGGCTGCAGTGGTGCACCTGAAGTGACTTCAGCGCCAATGGGGCTCCACTTCTCTATAGGCCTAACAGAGAGAACTTTCTGTCTGTTTCTGTACTCCAGTGAACAGGAGCTGCCAGCACCATTTGTACTAAACTGCCTCTTGTCAGAAGTGTTCTGGAGGCAAAATCATAGAATGGTTTAGATTGGATGGGACCTTAAAGATCATCTAGTTCCAACCTCTCTGTCATGGGCAGGGACACATTCCACTAGACCAGGCTGCTCAAGGCTTTATCCAACCTGGCCTTGGACACCTCCACAGAGGGGATGTTCACAGATTCCCTGGGAAGCCTGTTCCTGTGTCTCACTACCCTCACTGAAAAGAATTTCTTCCTAATCTCCAGTCTGAATCCGCTCTCTTCCTGCTTAAATCTATTCCCTCTTATTCTGTCCCCTAAGACTTACCAAAAAAAAACCCTAACCCTGTGGTGTTTTTTTGTAAGATCTTAGGAAACATGAATTGTTTATGGTTTCTACTAAGAAGACTGACCTTTTCTCTGAGTAAACTCATAACTGTGTCTCATTTGTTGTGTTGGTCACTTAAATGAATTTTTTTTTTCATAACAGTGTTAAAAACATGTCATGTGTCTAATGCACTTTCCAGGCAGTCACTGGCAGTTCAATCTTAAAATGATAGTTTCTCTGGTCAGGGAACAAGCTTAGAACTCTGTCATGATCTAAGAATGCAGGGAGAGGTGCTGTATATTAGTAAATTCAGCACTGACATCCTTCTGTTTTCCTAGATTTGTAGAATGGTTTAGATTGGAAGGAACCTTAAAGACCATCCAGTTCCAGCCTCTCTGCCATGGGCAGGGACACCTCCCTTGAGGTCACTCAAGGCCTCCTGTAATTTTCATGTTGTTTACAGTTTTGCTTGAAAAATATTCAATTGTCTTGCCTAATTAACACTACTTAATAGGGGACAAAATGACCCCAAAAGAGCAGGTAAATCCAAGGAAATTTGAAATGATGAAAAACAGCCTGCCAAAGTTTTGAATAGGCCTAGTTTGATTTTTAACTTCTATCAGCTTCAGCACCTAAATTCCTGGAGTGGAGTCTGATGGCAGCTCTCCAACACAGCAGATCTGTGTTCTGAATATTTGAGCCTCATAAAGCAATCTTGAGCATGTAGCATAATGTTGCAACAAGGACAGGATAATGTCAGGATGTGTTTGTGAAACTCTCAATGGAGGCTACATTGCTTCTGGCAGCTCATAAGTCTAATATTTCAGCTCTTCTTCAAATGAACAAAGGAAATAAGGTAATTAAGTGAGCACTCGGCCTCTTGCATATTTGTCACTCTCCTTGGGTGTGGGAATTTCACTGTGACAGAGTCAGCTTGTCTATCAAGGGGAAATGAAGCAATTCAGCTAAACTACTGCTCTCAAAATGCTGTGGAGTAACCAAAACCAAGGGCATGACAATATCTGGTCTCCTGTGTCAGTGATTCCAAAGTTTTTTGCACCTTCTCCTCACAGTTGCTGGTAGCACATGCCCTAGTTGGGATGTACTGCAGTAACCTGGTCTGTGCTCAGAGATGCAGAGGATACTTGAATGAGCTCAATGCCATAACCTGAATTGGAGCTTACCTGGTTGCTGTAACATCACCTTAAGGGTCTTAGTGAAGCTAAATGAATTTGGAAGCTTTTGTCTTGCATTGCAGCTTCCTGCTGAAACACACATACCACCTTCTGTTGTCTCTCTTGGGTTTGTTTCACTTTTACTTCCTTCGGCAATAGGATAGAAGAACCTTTTTGTTTCTTCTCTCTCTATTTAGTGTCAAGGTCAGAATGAAAACTGTGTTTTAAGAATCAGTCTTTCTAATAGTCATCTCTCTTTTTAAAAACCTTTCCATGTCTTTACCAATCACAAAAAAGGATGAAGAGCAAAGATCTGAATGCTAGGGAGATACATTTTCCTCCTACCTCCAGATAGTGTATGAAACCTTTATTATGGGGATAAATGGTGAGCACATGCAGCATAGCATGTCCTGAAAACTTCAGCAGAAAGATTCACAAGAACTTTTCCTTTTAGCAGCAGAAACTGTTGGGTGTCAGATTACAGTGTCTTTATCTGGCTCAGTATTTCACAGCTTAACCTAACCAATGAAGGGAAGTTACTCCTGAACACACTTGCAGTACTATGCTGCTATTTAAAAAGTCACCTCTCTAGCAAAACAGTGCATACCACCTCCCATAGTACAGAAAAGGAATGCTATGGAGCAGGTGTATCATGAACAACTGTCAGTACTTGGAAAACAAAATGCAGAGCTTGGTTACAATGAATGCTTTAATGAAGCAGGAAAGAAAAAAATCCCACAAAGATACTTGTTTTAAAACCACTACGTTGAGTTCAGATATTCTTCCTTAAAGAGCTTCCTAGGTGTTCTTGCAAATTGGAGTAATTCTCTGCATGCTCAGAATAAATAACAACAACTTGCTCTTATACTGTGCTTTTCATGCCAGAAAGCACCAGAGCATTGGACATGCCATGGGCTGGATTAGGCAGAGCGTTTGCTCACTGAACAGCCTCTTGCAGTCTCTTGTGGATTATGCTTCTGCTGTGATCTAATATTTGGCTCACTTCTGTTCTTGCTGGGCAAAACATGCTGGAGGGCACTGTTTGTCAGGCTCTGTGCACCTAAGAGGAAGCTCGCTCTAGCAGTACTGCTTGAGCCAGCGTTTCTCCTCATTGCAACCAGATTGGGTGCATGCTTTTCAGTGAGAACATAAGCTGCTCACCTTAGTGCTTGGATATACAAAAGTGGCAGAGCGTAGCCATATGTCACAGTAGTGTAGAGCAAGGACAAGAAGAATGCCAAGAAGTACTTAAGTAGCAGGGGAAGGTCAGGAAAGCTAAGTGAACCCCTCTTTCCCCAGACTGTACTTCAGACATTTGTTGCCAGAGTTAAAAGCGATGTGCTATAATTTAGTTCTCTTTTCCTCCAAGAGATGGAATAATGACCATTCACACAGTCATATGGAGAACTAAAAAGAAACATCTGCTGCTTGCCCATGTGGGCTGCTTCCACCTATGAATGCAAACTAGTCTGTAGAAAATAGTAAAGGCCATGTTTAACTAGACTACAGTGGAACTGAACCAATGAAAGACAAGCTTCCTCTACTCTTTGCAGCTCAAGCACATTGGTATATCCTGTGCTTTATTTAACAGCATGAAAACCAACACAGTATTTTTTTTTTTTGAGTGAACAATAAGTGCTCTAAAGTTCCAGCATAGATTGGACACAAAAATTGACATAATGCTGGGAAAAATCTAGTATGGCAATAGTGACAATTTAAAATAGATTCAGGGAACAACTAGAAAGCACATACTTTCTTTGGGGAAGATAAAACAGTTTGTTCTATTGTATTCTAAGTTCAAATCAAAGTGGAGGAGGGGATAGATGTGGGAAGAAGTAATCTGAAATAACAGTCGTGCCTTCTGGGTGAATGAACAGAGTAATTTCTTTTGAGACTCCTACCTGGCAAACTGTGAAGGCATTTGTTTCCTGTTGCACAGAACTCAGAATCTGTGGCACCAGAAGAGCTGCTTGTTTGTGCTAGGTTAGAGCTTGGGCAAGTGGCTGAAAAGGCAAGGAGCAGTGTAGATTTTCACTAAACAGAGTTTTCTGTGCTGCCCATCTCTCTGAGCATTTATGACTGTCTGTCTACTAGCTGACCTCTGGTAGTCCTTATGCCTCTGATGTACAGATTTTTCCAATCATCTTAGAGTTTTTTCTGCTATTTGTTTGCCCATCACTCACACTGTCAAGTCCATAACCTTGCTGGTGCAGAGAAGGATAAAATTATCTTGTAAGCATTTAGGTTTCCTTGAGCCTAGCTGCTTTTTCAGGTACAAGTGCTTCTATAGAAGACCCTGGCCCTACCCCTACTGCCTGGGGAGGGGTCTGAGGGGACCTGATTCAACAGCTCTGGCCTCAGGCTGGCTATATGCAGGGCCACAGCAGCAGGAAGAGTGGCCTGTGCTTGCTCTCTTCTCCAGACCTCCAGCACTTTGGGACTAACGTTGCTTTCAGTTAGTACAGAGAACAAGACAGAGCCCACAAAATCTGGGTTAGGTCTCAGTGAGATACATAATGTCCCTTGTGGCTCCTCTCTCTGGCAGGTACTTGCTTCATCCCTGTATTTTTTAGAAAGTTTGTAAGGACAGATTGCAGAGGTGAAATCCAAAGATGGATTATACTGTCCTGTTGCCTGTTCATGCTTCATAGCCTCTCCTGTCCTCATTTCCCTCCCACTCATTCCTAGGTGTGTTTGTCATCCTCAGTAAAACACAAGCACGTGTGCTTTGCAAGGTAGATTACTGCTTATGTGCATGTCATTGTGGATGAGAAGTGAATTTATCCTTTCTGATCTCAGTTATCAGACTAAGGAGAAACCTATATTGTTAAGCACACGTAGGTAATAAATACTGCAAAGTTGAACAGATGTTAGACCAGAGAGGCAGACTTCTCTTTGTGGCCACTCTCCAGGGTGCTTTTGACAAAGTTACCTCTCCTCTGTAGCAACATTCTTACAACAGAGACCACAGTCTTCCACCTTGCTAGAATGTTAAGACTAACAAAAATACAAGATCAGTGAAGATAGTCAGAAAGCTCAGCAGTCAGATCAAAAGGAAGGCTCAAGCAGGAAATAACACTTTACAGATGTGTTCAAAAATGTGCTACAGATGTATGTAAGAATGTGCAGTATGCTAACAAGCCATGGTGCAGCATGTACAATTGCTAAAGCTGCCAGACCTTGAGATGCTGCCTTCAGTTGTAAATAACATTTTAGGAGTGTTCCTTTGGGAAAACCTTTTCTGTTTCAGTTTTCAGCTTAAACAAATTTTTATGACCAGGCAACGAATTTCTAATTGTTTGTAAAGAGATCTTAGAAGAAAAATGCAAACAGGCCTTTAATTATGTGGTGGCTCTACCAGACCCAACTGTGCTTGCTGCTAAAGAGAATAATATCAATGAAGGCAGATAAAGAATAACACAAAATAAACTTCGAGTCATAGAACGGTAGGGGTTGGAAGTGATCTCTGAAGGCCATCTAGGCCAAAACCTGTGCTAATGCAGGATCACCCAGAGCAGGTCACACAGGAATGCATCCAGGTGGGTTTTGAAAGTCTCCAGAGGAGGAGATTGCACAACCTCTCTGGGCAGCCTGCTGCAGTGCTCTTTTGCTCCCATTAAGTTCAAGTGAAACCTCCTGTGTTCCAGTTTGTACCCACTGCCCTGATAAGAGCCCAGCCCCATCCTCATGACCTCTATCCTTTAGATATTTATATACATTGATGAGATTCCCTCTCAGGCTGCTCTTCTCCAGGCTAAACAGCTGTTGATGTAGATGCACCCAGTACTGACCCCTGGGGCACACCACTAGTTACAGGTCTCCAACTAGACCCTGCAACTGTTGATCACAACCCAACAACTTGAATAGCTAAAAGCCATGGGGCGTTTTCACTTTTTCCAGATGGTTGCAGGAGAGAGAAGGATTTCAGTGAAATTGGTCTGTTCTCCATAATTTATCTGCTTATTGTGACCCTGTAGTCAGGATGAAATTTCATGTAATCCAGTTTGCCATGTAACCAGAGTTCATCTGCTAATACAGTGATCAAATAACAGCCTTCAGATACCATGAACATGTAAATCCTATTGAGCTAATAATGGAAGGATGTCATCTACTGAGATGTTGCAAGCTCTGTAGTGTAACAACAACTGCAGGGATTACTCGTGTAAAGAAATCCTGGAAGTATCACTGCTCCAATTACATAATCTTGTGGCTGTTCAGTAATCCTATAAAGTTTGTAACCACTCTTTACAGCTGGTTGCTTCTCATCACATCACTCTTGTGCTGAAAGCTTGGCAGGGACAGTTCTGGCTTTTGGATAGAGGTGGGGGATTTTTTTTTATATGAAATACACAGTTGGATTAAGGGTTCTTATCCAGTGCCTGTGGGTCAAATGCATTCATCCTAGAAGGTAAATGTGTACAGAAATAAGGCACATTTCAAGAGCAATGCTGAGCTCCTTGAATCAAAGAATGATTAAGATTGGAAAAGACCTTGAAGATCATTAAGTCCAATCTGAAGACAACTACCATAACCACTAAACTATATCCTGAAGTACCACATGACACACTTCTTGAACACTTCCAAGGACAGCAATTTGATTGTCTCTCTAAGCAGCCTGTTCCAATGCCTGATCTCTCTTTCAGGAAAGAATTTTTTCCTGATATCTAACCTAAACCTCCCCTGGCACCACTTAAGTCCATTTTCTCTTATCCTACTGCTAGTTACTTGGGAGAAGATCAAGAGTGTTCCATGAATTTCCATCCAATCTGAGCTCAGACATAGCAGATACAGTGACAGTACCAGCATCCCTCACTAGGTTGCTAACCAGCTCAACTTTAAGGAGCTACTGTAGAGCAAAATCACTGGAGAATGGTATGTTATATTTTTTTTGAAGCCTAAACTTCAGTCCCCAGTAGTGTCAAAAAAATGCCTCCTGAAAAAAACAACTTGAATTGTACTATAGTGTTCCAGGTGTACTGCAGTGTTCCAGTGTCGTAATTCACAGAATCAGTCAGGGTTGGAAGGGACCACAAGGATAACTCAGCTCCAACCCTGCCATGGGCAGTGACACCTTTCCTTAGATCAGGCTGACCAGAGTCTCATCCAGCCTGGCCTTAAACATCTCTAGGGATGGGGCTTCAACCACCTCCCTGGGCAACCCATTCCAGGCTCTTACCACTCTCATGGTGAAGAACTTCCTCCTCACATCCAGTCTGAACCTACCCACCTGCAGCTTTTCTCCATTCCCCCTAGTCCTGTCACTCCCTTGGAGCCTAAAAAGTTCCTCCCCAGCTTTTTTCAGATACTGGAAGGCCACAAGAAGGTCACCTGGGAGCCTCCTCTTCTCCAGACTGAACAGTCCCAACTCTTTCAGTCTCTCCTCATAGAAGAAATGCTCCAGCCCTCTGATCATCCTCGTGGCCCTTCTCTGGGCATGCTCCAGCATGTCCATATCCCTTTTGTAATGGGGGCTCAAGAACTGGATGCAGTACTCCAGGTGGGGTTTCACCAGAGTGGAGTAGAGGGGTGAATCACCTTTCTTGACCTGGTGGCCACACTTCTCCTGATCTCCTGATGCAGCCCAGGTTCTGGTTGTCCCTCTGGGCTGGAAGTGCACACTGCTGTCTCATGTTGAGCTTCTCACACACCAGCATCCCCAAGTCCCTCTCCTCAGGGCTGCTCTCCAGCTACTTACTGCCCAGTCTGTATTTGTGCTTGGAATTGCTTCAACCCAGATGCAGGACCTTGCACTTGGTCTTGTTGAACCTCTTGAGGTTGGCTTGTGCCCACCTCTGCAGCCTGTCCAGGTCCCTCTGGATGGATCCCTTCCCTCAGCATGCCTGCTGCACCACACAGCTTGGTGTTGTCAGCAAACTTGCTGAGGGTGCAATGAATGCCTCTGTCCATGGCACCAACAAAGATGTTGAACAAAACTGGTCCCAGAACTGATCTCTGAGGCACTTTGCTTGTCACTGGGTTCCACTTGGAGATGGAGATATTGGCAGCCACTCTTTGGGTGTGGCCATCAAGCCAGTTCTTTGTCCATCTCGTGATCCACCCATCAAACCCATGTGTCACCAGCTGGGAGGCCAAGATGTGGTGTGGGACAGTGTCAAAGGCCTTGCTCAGGTCCAGGTAAATGACATCAGTTGCTTTCCCCTCATCTATTCGTGTTGTGACCTGTTCATAGAAGGCCACCAGGTTTGTCAGGCAGGATTTGCCCTTGGTGAAGCCATGCTGATTGTACCCAATCACCTCTTCACTCTTCTCCTGTCTCAGCAGTGCCTCCAGGAGGATCTTCTCCATGATCTTACTGGGCACAGTGGTGAGACTGACTGGGCTGCAGTTCCCTGGCTCCTCCTTCCTACCCTGTTTGAAAATGGGAGTTATGTTTCCCCTTTTCCAGTCAGTGGAGACTGCACCAGACTGCCATGACTTTTGGAATAGAATAGAGAGGGACTTAGCAATCTCATCTGCCAGTTTCCTCAGCACCCGTGGGTGTATCCCATTGGGTCCCATGGACTTGAACACTTCCAGGTTCTTCAGGTGATCACAAACCTGATCTTCACTTAAGATGGGCAGCTCTTCCTTCCAGTCCCTGCCATTATCTTCCATGGCTCCAGGAGTGTGGCTGGAGGCCTTTGCAGTGAAGACTGAGGTAAAGAAGTCATTGAGAACCTCAGCCTTTTCCATGTCACTTTTGACCATTTCACCTGTTTCCTTTCTGAGTGGTCCCACAGCTTCCCTAGTCTTCTTTTTACCATCAATATACCTGTAGAAATTCTTCGTGTTCCTACATGTTTGCTCATCCGTTGTTGATGTTTGAGAGGTAAAGAAGAACACAACTTGGGCTCCTGATTCCTTCAGCAGTTGCCCTAAGGTCCTGAAGTCTCTTTTAATTGACTGTGAGCCTCTCATTGTTGCACTGTCACTACCCACCTGAAAGACCAGAAGTGGGTAGTAGTCTGAAGGACTCATGAGGTTGGGGATTTTACCTACAATGTCCCTTACCTGGGCACCAGAGAGGCAGCAGACCTCTCTGTGAAGTGGGTTTGGTCTGCATATTGGGCCCTCTGCTCTCTTCGGTAGGGTGTCTCCTATAACAGTGACCCTTCGAGGTTTCTTTTCAGGATCGCTTGCTGAACCAGACCACAGAGCTCTTTCCCTCTTCAGTCTGAAAAGGCCTGCTGCAGTCATTCAGAATGCCACAGGTGACTGTCTGTCTCAATATCCAAAACAACGTTTATTCTCCAACTATGCACATAGCTGTGAAGCTTAGTAAGAATCTCAAGGTGAAATAGTGAACATTGGCATTTTGGGAGGTTTAGCAGGGTTTTGAAAGGACACATTTGAATTACACTCTAACAGTAACTCTGCCATGAAGCTGTGGCTTACCTTTGTGAGTTGTCAGCATGTTTGCCTCCATGTCAGCTTGGTCTTTTTACTTCCCCATCTCTTCAGACACAGTAGGTTTATCATAATGGCTAGAAGAGGCAGAAGGAAAAAGAAGATTCTGGTCATCTAGAACCTTTGTGATTCTCATCAGTAAAGCTATAAATCAGCCAGCCTGGCAATCTGAAGCAGCTTTTCTGAAGAGGCACTAATAACTTTAATCATTTTAGTGGGATTTTGAGGTATTGCAGCTGACTAAAAAATTCTTTTCTTCCTCACTCTGCAAGCACTAGATTTCATACAAGTAAATGAGAGGAAGATCAATTTGCTTCCACTAATGTCAGAACAAATTCAGAGTTTGTTCTGAGTATGAAGCTGTGAAATAAGGCAGCTGTCAACATAATTTACCTCTGTCATTGCTGTGCCAGTAGCTTACTGCAGTGTGGTGTTTGCAGCTCTTTTGCCATTGCTTATTGGTGTGGATTCTGCCAGCCTGCATAAGTACAAGGCACAAATGCTGTCCATTTGAGCAGGAATAGGATGCTTGCAGTCTTGCCTTAGAACTGCTTTGGTAAAATGAATCCTAGGGAGCTGTTATTTCTCCTGATGCATCCTGTGTCTCTACAGCATGAGCATGGGCTGTGGCCTGCCCCGCTTGCATGCCTTGCTGTGTTCTTTCAACAAAATTGTCTTCTTCTTGAAGCCCACCTTAGAATTTTGTCTGGATACTAAATCAAACAGTGCCGAGTCCTATGCTCTAAGCATAGGCAGATGTTTGCCTGTGGTGATGTTGATAGTTAGAGTTGGTACTCGGGTCCTGATCCTGAAAAAGTGAGGGATTAGAGAAGAACAGAATCGGTCCTTTCAGAAAAGAGATGTAGCAAAAGGAGACAGAAAAAAAGAGAGGTAGTAGCAGTACTCTATTTTGACTCCTGCATCACTTGTGGAATACAACTCACTTGATTCAGATCTGTCTTTGAGCCTGGTCAATGGGGAGAGGAACTGAGTCCCAGTATTTGCTCCAGTGAGTATTGTAAATGTATTATAAAGAACCCTAAACACCATAGCAGAACTGACAAATACTGTCACAGCAGGGGACACTATGGACTGAGGAGTAGGACATGGATTTGGTTACACTTAGAGAAGAGTGGTGGTGCTGAGCTGTGTGTTTGTCTCAAATGATAGATAGAATGTATAAAACTGCTGATGGTGGAGGGAAGGAGAAGGGATGGCTGAAGCCCGATAGAATGGTAGTGCTGGGAGTAGTCAAAAAAAGGATTGACAAGGGTATAACCTCTCCAGAACCTCAGCTCAAGAAGTATGTTATTAATTTAATCCTGCTCGGTAACATTTATCAAGACCCAAGAGGAACAACTTAACTAGAGAAAGGAATTAGAATGTTTTCTCTGAAGTGTTTTTAAATCTGAAATACTTTCTGGTCCTTGTTCTGCAGCCCCAACCTGTGCAGAAAGTTCCTACAGCACTTGGTATCCAGTTGTCCACAGCACACCAACAGCTGCAGGCTGTGCACTGAGATATACCAGCCTCATAGAATATTTTGATATTGAGTGGATACTAGGAAGCATTGAAAGAAAATGCATTCCCAAGAGGTATTGCTGAGCTTTGAGCATTTCTCAGTGCTAGCACTGTGGGCTGCTTTTGATCATCCTATGGAGGCGGAATTGTTCCAGAGCACACGTTAAAACTTGTTGAACTTCTCGAGTTGTTACTCAGCTTAAGTGGCAATCTGAGCTTGTGCTGGTTTGAGGCTAACTGGAATATTTTATTGAGAGAAATTAAATCCTTAGCTGTGAGAAGGAAGAAAAAAAGCATCAGTACCCTATATCTATCACTCTTCTGCTTAGAAATGCAACTAGTCAAAGTATAGATAAGACACTCACTTCTCTCACACTTCTCAGCTCTAACTTCTCCTCTCTGTGTGGTTGCATCTGCCTTAACTTTAATTTGACCTAACCTTTTTTTCCCCTCTGACCTTCTTCTTGTCTTTTTTGACATCTCACCTCAGATCTCTCCAGATTTATCACGTAAGATATATGGGGATTGATCTGGTTATTCCTGAGGGGAGGGAAAGAGGGTCAAAGGGTGGTTGGGAGCCCCTCCTGGGGGCTCTGATTTCTGAGAGGGGTACTGTGCTTCTGTATTGCCTTTAACTTGTATATAACTGTAAATAGTTGTGATATATTGTAAATATATGCTTGTAAATTGTGCTAGACTGTAAATATAGCTGCCTTCATCAGACTAGACTCAGTCAGCTAAAAGTTAATTTGTGGAGGAGGGTGGGGGTGGTGGGTAACACCCAAACCGTCACAGAGCTTCATGTAAAAACAATGGTGTCTTAGCAGGACCAAGAGAGAGCATTTGATGCATTGATTTTTCCATAGTGCTCTTGTCCTTTGTCCTTCTTTATCTGTTAGCATTTGGTTTTCTGGTTTGTATTTGTTGTGTCTTTCACCTTTTTTTCTGTCACCTTTGTTTATAACTGCCAAGTTCTTGGTGGAGGAGGACTTGATCATTTTTGCACTGAAGTGCTCTTTCTGGCTAGAAAGGCATTAAATTGATCCCCACTCTGTCTGCTCAGTAATTGATCCTCACACAGAGTAAGGAGCAGTGTTGCATTTCCTAGCTCTCTTTGGCCTGTGGCATTCTAAAGAAACAAATTCCCCCCTCACTCTGTGAAAGATGGTACTTCGTGATGTCAAAGCTGAGAAATGTGGCTGTACGCTTCTGGGTGAGAGTTTACCTGTTCTTTTTGTGAGGCGAGAGAGGGAGTCCCTGTCCTCAGTTGACGTAAGTTAGTATATCTTCAGAGAAGGATAGCCCCATGAAATCTGTCCATTAGACTCAGCTTGTTACACCACCTGGTCTCATATTGGCAAAGCCACTGAATGCTTCTGCTTTTATTTTGTTCCTTAGTTTTCCCAATGTTCCTTTGTAGCTGTGAGGAAAGTACTCAGTTTTTAGATCAAGTTCATTACAGTCCTGGCCTCTGTTGCTGCAATACCCAAACATTTCTTGAATTGTTCATTAGAGAGCATTCTAAAACATTAGAAGTGGAAAACTGCCTAATAACAGATGAGATCTGACTATAAAATGTGATTAATATAGAACTGTTGTGGCCATGTTCTCCTTCTGTAGCTATTTGTGGGATTTATTTGACTTTTTTTTTTAAAAATAAAAATGCTTTTATCAATTTATTTGGCATAAATTATAATGCTCTTATAAAAAAATGTTGTTTCTCATCAATAAAAATCTTTGTGTTTGGCATCAATTACAATGTTAGGGGCCAAGCAGTTTAGGAAAGATGTGTGGTTGGAGTAAGGAGATGGCAGTGATGGAATGAGCTGGGTCAAAACAAGTTCTGGTGAGTTCTAATGTTGTGAGCTTGTTGCTTGGATATTTTTCTATCCAAAGGCTGATGTGTTTATAACCTATGTGCTACACTGGGCAGGCACTTCAGTAACAGAGACAGCAAAAATGAAAATGTGCATTTTTAGAAACCAGTAAAATCCTTTTTTGGGAGGAGAGCAGAAACAAGTGAGAACTTAAAAGACTCATTTCAGCTTCCTGCTAGGAAAACTAAGGAAGTTTATTATACCATGTAGTGATAAAAGATAATTGCAAACAGATTAATTCTAAAAAGCTGTCACTATTTAGAGTAGCAAGCTGGAGTCACCTGCCTTTTTGGAGCCCAAGCTTAATGCTTATGCCTGGGGAATATTGAAGGTCAACTGGAACAAGCGTGGCCTTTCATCATAAGCTTCCAAAATGATTTGTTCTGCTGTAAAAACCCTTCTATTTCTTGTACTGTGTAGGTCACACTAAATTCATCTGGCAGGTCTCAACAATAATTTGTTTTCTAGTTTATTATGTGTGAAACACAGAAACTGGTTAACACTGCAGTTTTATTGTCTTGCTGCAACCTTTGTCATCAGCCAACCATTCTGTCCCTCTTGTTGGCTATTGGGAGGTAGAATGAAATGAAATAGTCTCTCCACCTCTGAAGGTGACATGGTTGATTGGTAAGACCCAAGGGCAAGATTCTGCTGAGCTTCTGTTGCAAACCTCCTGTATAACCTTGGTTAATGTATGGGAAGTTCTCATGGCATGTGAACATATCCTAGCTGGTGAAGTTCTGGTTGAGTCAGGTGTGTATCTGCCATCTGTTGCTCAGACTGCCTTCTCCCTTATCTTGCTGAAGTTAACAACTCTGGTCCTTCTAACTCTTCTGTCTTCAACCGCTGTCCACTAAACTCTGCAGGATTTTTTTTTTTCTTGCTAAGAGCATTCTAGACAAAAGTTTTGTTCCTGAGTTTTCTGTAACATCTTCCTTCTGATGGAAGCTAGTTGGTGTTTCATTTGGTGTCTTCACTGGGTACAAAGGCCTAGGTTTAAGAATGATTTTACTGAAAGAGTTGAGAACTCCACTCTTCCCTTGAAGATGTGCTGTATTTGCTGCTGGTGTTTGTCCTGCTTTTTGTGATTTACCCCTGACTGTTTGATGTCACTCACTGGTGCCAACAAACCTAAACATTGGTGTTTATTGATGTGAATGTGACTGACAATAATCTTGTGAGGGAGATACTGAGCAGCAGAGCACTGTCCACAGGAGAGCCTTCTGCAGTGCTGTTCTGTCACTGCACAATGCCACTGGGTTGACAATGTGAACGATTCCATAGACCCACCAGGTCAGTTTGCACATGGACAGCTTAAAAGCATAGTCAGGGATTTCACACCAGGGATTTGTGAAAGGAGAGGCAGATAAGGCCTTTCAGAAGGCAAGGTAAAAGTGTAATGACACCTTTCCAGTGCTGCAGACAACACGGGGCAAGGAAGCTGACTTCTATTATGGAGATACATTAATGCTTATCTGTGTTAGAAACCATTTTCTTATTTACCCTGACATCTCTTGTAAGAGAAAGACCTCTTTAACTCTCTTTTAGTCTTAATAAGGCACTAAAAGCTAAGCTGTATTAAATGGGTAGCTGCAGTGGTATATCTGGCTCAATTAGGAAACAGACTTCAGTCCATTGATGACTACTGTGCTCAGACAGTACTAAAGAAGTAAATCAAGGTGACTTTCACATCTGTGCAGATGTGTGGGCAGGCCAGCGAGATGTTTGTGTCAACCAGCACACACTGATTAGCACCGGGTTTGTTGGTTTTTTTTTTTAGTTGGTTTGCCTTACTGTTTTTCAGCTTCCACTTTGAGTCTTACTAATTTCCAAACTGCCTATAACTAAGATATGAAGTGTTTTATGTAGTTATAGCTTTTGATCTTTATGGAGTTCTAGCATGGAATAACTTGTGGGTGTTTTCTTTCTTTTTTTTTGTGTCTTTTTTAGCATTGTAGACAAAGAAGTGTCATTAATGGCAGAAATTGATAAAGTTAAAGAAGAAGCCAGTAAGTAAAAAATAAACAAAATAAACAAACAAAAGAAAAACACCCAGGGAACTTCTGGAATACTCACAGAAACATTTGTTTTGTTTGGCAGAAAATTATACAGCACATAAATCTGGTTAGCACCATTCCAACATCTTTCATCCTACATGTATGCAATCAAATGATCTTTGGTGTTTCCAGATAGTTTCTGAATAGTTTGTGTCTATAAGGATTGTGCATTGAAATTTCCATCTTATGAAATTAAACCAGAAGTTCATATGAAGTTAGATTGAAATGATTTATTCCTTCTGCTTACTTCTCAGAGCTTCTTGACCACTCCTTTTCCTTCCTCATTCTTATTTCTATGGCTTCTTGATTACTGTGCCTCCCTTACGGTAGCCGTAAGCTCTAGATAAAAACCTACAATTGCTTTCATTTAGTATTTAGATGCTCTTCTTCCTCTCTGCCATAAGTGCTGGTCCCACCAGCCAATTAACCAGTTATTGCTTTTATGCTGAGTCCCCAAGTAGCTCATGTAGTTTGCATATCATTAATTTTCCACCAAAACTGTACTATCCTGCATGGCAGTGGACCGTTGCTTTGTGGTTCACAATTAATCTTTTCCTATAGGAAAATAACTGTTCTCCCTTTCCTCACATGAAATGTATAAGATGGGCAATAGTGAATATTCAGTATGTTTGCATGAAGACTTTTGGCCTTTGTAGCCCTGCTTGGCTTCAGAATGGGTGTTTCATCTTCTGTACTTGAAAGCAAAATTGCCATGCTGATGATTTTAATGTAAACTATATATGAACAGAGTGTTTTCAGAGGAACTGGAATGGAATCATAGAATGGTTTAGGTTGGAAGGGACCTCAAAGATCATCCAGTTCCAACCCCCCACCATAAGCATGGACACCTCCCACTAGAACAGATCACTCAAGGCCTTATCCAACCTGGCCTTCAAGACCTCCAGAGAGGGAGCATCCACAACTGCCCTGGGCAACCTGTGCCAGTGTCTCACTGGAAAGAACCCTTTCCTAACATCTAGTTTCAATCTCCCCTCTTCCAATTTAAACCCATTACTCATTGTCTTGTCCTTAGAAGACCTTGTAAATAGTCCCTCCTCAGCCTTTGTTCAGATACTGGAAGGCCACTACAAGGTCTCCTTGAGGCCATCTCTTCTTCAGGCTGAAGAGCCCCAACTCTTGTAGCCTGTTCTCATAGCAGAGGTGCTCCAGCTCTCTGAGCATTTTCATGACCCTCCTCTGGACTTGCTCCAACAGTTCCATGTCCTTCTTGTGTTGGGGGTTCAAGAACTGTACACAGTACTCCAGGTGGAGTCTAACGAGCGAAGGGGTAGAATCCCCTCCCTTGCCCTACTGGCCATGCTTTTGATGCAGCTCAGGACACAGCTGGCTGGCTGGGCTGCACGTGCGCACTGCCAGCTCATGTTGAGCTTTTCATCAACCCAGACCCCCAGGTCCTTTTCTTCCTGCTGTAAATAAAATATGGTGTGTCTTCAGAAACGTGCTGTTGGTTCAGAGTTACTCTTCTTTTCCATGTCTGTGAAAGGCTCCCTGATTTTGTGCTTAACAATTAAAGCCTAAGAAACTCAAAACAACATGTCTCTTCCCCTTTTTATCCAAATGGTGAAGGCTTGCTTTAACCAATTTTCTGACAGCTATCCCCTTTCCAGGTCTGCTTCAGTATCAGGCAGTTCAGTTAAATGTGCAGTATTTGAAGTCCAGCTGAAGCCTGGGGCCTGAGATGTGTGTACTTGTCTCACATGTGATGCACTCTTAATTCTCAAAGAGTAATGAAGTAGAGCAATTTACTTTCCTAGCATTAATTATTGACTACTGGTATTTGCCAGTGGAAATCCTGACTGCTCGGCAGAAGAAAGCTGAGGAGCTGAAGAGACTGACAGACCTAGCCAGTCAGATGGCTGAAGCACAACTGTCTGAACTCAGGGCTGAAATTAAGGTCAGGCATTCTCTTCTGCTTGGGTATTTTAGCTGTTTGCATAAATGAGCTGTTGTGTTAACATGCCTAGGGTGATCATTCCTGCTGAGGGCCAAAGAGTAGCTTCCCCTGTTCATAAAGCCTGATGGCATCTCCGAGCAGTGTACAGATGCCATCAGAGAAATGTAAGTATCTACTCAGAGGTGAGGCAGTGGGGAGTTTTGCTGAGTTTATCATTAACAAGCCAACCTGATAAGTTCAGGTTCTCTGATGAAATGACCTCCTTCCCAAGTGTGGGAGTGATCCACCCATCCCTGAGCTGGGAGACCTAATTTGGTAAGGATGGGAAAGTACTTGGTTCTGCATAGAGATCCTGTGTACCAGGCCAAGAGTTTGCCAAGCCTTTAAAGTGGTTTAAGATAAGCATTGATTGGCTTCTGTACCTCTCACTCGTGGTCTTCTGTTCAGAATGCAAATAATTGTTAACTTGTCTGGTTTTGCAGCACTTTGTGAGTGAACGGAAGTATGACGAAGAACTGGGCAGGTCTGCTCGATTCTCCTGTGATACAGAACAGCTGAAGACCCAAATTCAGCTCTGTGGAGAAAGTAAGAGCTGGTGATTTCTCCCGCCAAAGTTCTTGGAATGCAGTGTTGCAGATAGCTGTTCAGGAAGTGGAGGCAGCAGTAAGGGCACATGTGCTGCCAGTGTGTATGCCTGGCATGAACAGCGCTAGCTGAGTGCGGCAGCCTTGCTGAATAGGCACAAGTCAGCTTTACAGCATGCAAGACTCATTACATGGGCTGCAAGGGCCATCTGCATGTGCACAGTGTCTGCTTTGTCAGGGATTTCCAGGTATTACTCAGAGATCAGTTGGAGTTTCCCATCAAAACTTTGCAAGTGGAAATAGGTCAGCTCTGGGCAACACTCAGAGTCAGTCATTTATGAATAATTAGTAAGCTGGAAGCTTCTCTGCATATGCATAATGTTATGAGACCAATCTCTCTCTCCTCCTAAGGGACAACTCCCCAGCTTTGTAATAGTTATCACTGGGTTTGCAAGGACCTAAAGGTAGTCCTGAGTGTTCCTGCTTCCATATCACCTGCCCTTCTGCTTGAAAAGTCAGGTTCATACTCTGCTCCAAGTATCTTGTCCCTGTTCAAAATATGAGGTAGCCTTTTCACACACAGAATCACAGAATGATAGGTGTTAGAAGGGACCTCTGGACATCTTTTAGTCCAAACCTCCTGTTAGAGCAGGTTGCATAGAACAGCATCCAGACAGGTTTGGAATGACTCCAGAGATGGAGACTCCACTGCCTCTCTGGGCAGCCTGTTCCATTGCTCTGCCAACCTCCACATAAAGAAGTTTCTTCTCTTGTTTAGAAGGAACTTCCTATGTTCAAAACTGTGCCCATTACCTCTTATCCTGTTACTAGGCACCACCAAAAAAAGCCTGACCCCATTCTCCTGACACTGACTGCTGCAGTATTTTTAAGTGTTGATCACATCCTCTCCCCACTCTTTCCTAGGCTAAAAGACCTGACTCCCTCAGCCTTTCCTCATCAGAGAGGTTCCTGATCATCTTCATAGCCCTTTTTGTTTCCAGAGAGGCAACAGTAGCAGTGAAAAGTAAACTCTTCATGTTAAGCTTTAAAGCCTAATATTTCTTAAGTACATTAATATACATACATACAGAGAGAGAGAGGGATATCGATATCCTTATCTTAGTCATGTTTCTTTCCCCTCAGGAAAAGTCAGTGCTATAATGCTTTATAAGTGTTGCCCTGTCCTGTGACAGTCCATTGGTACCATTGTTAGGAGAAAAGCTGTTCATGCAGCACTAATCTAGGCCATCTTGTTGAGAGGAAAACCATTTCAGGAAGAAAAATGAAAATTCAAGTTTTCAAGAGGTTACTAGAAATAGAAAAGGAAACTAAAACCTATGACGGTCTGCCAGTGCATTCTGCTGACTGCACAGCTGCAGAACTGGCTCCTTTGAGGCATTAACTGGTTTAATTAATTAGATCGTAAGAACTGCTTTTGCAGAAAACTTTGAAGATCCATCTAAGCCTGTGCCCTGTCTCTCCTTGAAGCTAACTCACCATGTTTCAAAGGAAGGCAAAAGCTTCCCAGTAATGCATCTAATTGTTCAGTCACCTCACAGCCCTTGTCTCATACCCTGGAGCTTATGAGACTGAAAACTATGTGAAGATTGTCCACAGCTGCTACTGAGACAGCTGGAGAGTGTTTTAAAAATTCATTCAACTACTTTCCTAGATAACTTCCTGCTGCAGTTTATTCAGGTCAGTGTAATGGAGGGGTTTTCCAAAATTAACATTGTTTATTAATTTTGATATTCAGAACTCTTGCCACCCCGACCACTAATTTTAATAATAATTAGGTTCTTCTGCAATGGTCATGAAAACATTATACAAAGGAGTAACCAGATCAAGAAATAATGAGCAGGAGTATATAAACATTAATTAAACCGAAAGAGAAGGTTCCTGCAGTCAGTGTACCACTTGTGGTCAATATACCGCTTGCCCACTAGATGGACTCGGGGAGCTCCTTTCTGCTTATGGCAGGAGAGTATTTGGTGAATTACAAGAGGCTTTTAAGTATTTACTCACAAAATATTAGTCTCCTGACTTGCAGGGTTAGCTACAGCTTCAAACAGTACCTCACACACTTTCAGGGAACTCTGCCAGTCTAGTCAGCCACTGAGGCTTCTGATTCTTCCCAGGCTCCTCAGAGTGCTGGGGAAAGGAGACAGACCATCTCTGACCTGCTCCTGGCTCTCTGGACAATCTGTGTATCCATGATCTCCCATCTTGACAGCAGACTTTCAGGTGTAGGCAGGATGTCTTGCAATGTGCAGTCTTAGCACAATGTCACACTGGCTATGCAGGCTGCTCGCAAGACAGGCGTTCAAAGCCTGTTTCTGATGACCTTGAGGCAGTGGAGTTTCCTGGCAGTTCAGGATGCACTGAGGCAGTGAGCAATGGCAGCAGGCAAGCAGCAAGCAAGTGTGAATACAAACAGCCAAGCACATTGTGTTACCTTCTCACTTCTTTTTATCAAGAGGCCCAAGACTAATGGGCCTTTGGACATAGATTAGCCAATCAGAATGGCACTTTTCCAAGCTTGACCATATTAAGTGAAGCCAGGGCTTTTGTTTTTGCTTCCCACTGTTGCTTCCCCCAGCACAGAAGGAGGGGGAGCAGGGGAACATGTCTGGGCAAGCCAGAGTCCTTAGACTTATGGCTCCAGGTTCTTTGTCCTCTTTCCTGTGGTTGCTTCTCCCCCTAACAGAAGGAGGGAGAGCAACAAAAACAAGCCTGGGCAAGCCAGAACATGTCAGGCCTACCACAACAGTCAGAGAACTCAAAAGAACAGCTATTAGTAGAAGAACAGTGCCATCTTAAAAAGGACCAATAGTGCACTGACCAGCTGAAGAACTTAGCTCTGACCTGCCCTCAGTGACATTAGATAAGCAACTCATGCTGTTGACATGTCTTCAGTGCAAAAGATGTTTCTGTTTGGAGCATCTTGCCATGAGGCCTATACCCTGCCAGGAGCAAATCCCCTTCAAACAGACTGTACCAGGCCTGTAGCCAAGAACACCCACTGCTAGAGCTTTAATAAAAGCCAAAACCAGCAGCACAGAGCTCGTGCACAGGAAGACAGGAGAGGGTACCCAGCCTACGTTCACGAGAGAGGACAGGAAGAAACAGAAATAATGGAACTGACACAGTGGTGGGTTGTACCCCCACCTTGTACACCTTTGTTGTTAAATGTTTTTGACAAGCAGCTGGATTTTCACATGGGCCTTCATGTGCAGTAGTCTGTAGCAGACAAGAGAGAGCAGCAGAATAGAGTGACAGCCTCACTGAACTTAGGACAGAAAGTTCAGTTCATTGTGCAGATCATTGCATTGTTATTCTGAAGAGCACACTTGGTGGGAGAAATAGCTAATGTGGTGCCCCAAAAAAATTGATAGATGACTGAGTTGCTAAAATTACTCCATCATCTTTCTCTCTACTGAAAGTCAAAAAATAACAGTACCTCTTAGATAAAACAGCATGTGTATCACTGAAGTAAGCTTCTGGTTTGTCATGTGTACCAGAAGCTAACAGGGAAATTCCATAATCAGGAAAATCAAACCAGCACTTTAAGATCAAGAACGTTATTTTAGTGGCCTTGGAGTCCTCTTTGAGACTGCTTAATGGCCATTGCACAGAAGCAGGCAGCTTGAAGAGCTTGCAGAAATAGAGCAGTAGGAATCAAGGATTTGTTTAGTGCAATCCAGACATGGATTGGTTGAGAAAACTGGCAATTCCAAAATACAAGGAAACAGAGAGCAGGAATATATCAAGATGAGCAACGGTGATTCTTGATGGTGCTGACCGCAAAGATCTACATGAAGTAGGTTAGTGTGTTGCATTCAGTTCCAGTTTTTACAGGCACCCATGGTACGGAAAAACCTTTGTTAACCACCTCCTTAGAGAGGAACAGGCAATAGGCACTAGAATTTCCTCCTTCATGTTAGGCAGGATGCTTTCCTGCTGTTACCTGTGTTGTAGCTAGTACCTATCTAGGCAGCAAATGTCAGCCTTTTCTGCCTTCTCTGATCAAATAGTTTAGAATCTAGTTTAGGCTGTGGTGTCTGCAGGCACAACTTCCTTTGACTCCAGCAGTCAGGAGAGTTACTGGTATGCCACTGGCTCCCTTCCCATGTTTCACAGGATCACAGGGGTTGGAAGGAATTTCCAGAGATTGAGCCCAATATCCCTGCCAGAGCAAGACCATAATCTAGTGCAGGCCATACAGGAACGCATCCAGGCAGGTCTTGAAAGTCTCCAGAGACGGAGACTCAGCAACCTCTCTGGGGAGCCTGTTCCAGGGCTCTGTGACCCTTACAGTAAAGACCTTCCCCTTCATGTTGAGGTTTCTTCCTGTGTTGCCTGCAAAGTCCCATTAGGAACATCACTGATAGGACAGCAGTGTGGGGGGCAGTCCTGGCTGCACACATGTTCAGCTCTGCTGGTTAAAAGCTCACAAGCAAACCAACAGGTGCCACATATTTGAGAAGTTTTCTTGGATGACTAAGGCCCAGGCTCCTTCCAGTTGTAGAGCAGTCCAGCCACGTGGCCTGTCTCCAGAAATGCTTCACAATGAGGCAGTTCCACAGCCTTAGTCCTCTAGCTTACTTTGTTAAAGCAGGGCTTGAATGATGCTACCAAGCTACGAGCAAAGTAAGACTGTTGCCTTATGTTTAGATGTTGATAGTTTAACTGATAACTCAGAATTATGTTTTTTTTAATAGTTTCTCACCCAAAGAACAACTATTCCTCAAGAACACCATGTAGTTCAGTGTTGTCTTCAATGACCTCACATGGAACAATTGGCAGGCAAAATATGCATGGCCGTAAGTCTTTTGGTAATGCCAAGAACTCCGATAACAAAGCAGGCAACACCAAAGTGCAAAATCATCTTTCTTCCAACCCTGCAGAGCCTTCTTCCCAAGGAACTGTGACAAATAAGCAGGTATGAAATTAACTAGGCTAAAAGATATCAAAGGTGTCAGAAACTATGCAGCATTGAAATGAGTTACTATAAAATCCAGTACAAGACTGTTTTACAGTCTGTATACTTAATAAGGTTTGGAAATATGCAAATGTTTCTTTCCTAGCTTCATCTTCAAGGCAGTGTGAACACACAAGGTGGAAATACCACAAGTGCACTGTCTAATGTTCAGGCAGAAGTGATGAGCATTAGTTAATAGACTGAAAATAGGAAACCCCTCCATAATAGCTGACTGCCCTTTGTACTGCTATGGAGAAACATTTCTTCCTGATCCTTGATCACTTCCTGATTCTTTGATCACTTAATTTGCCACTGAAGCATGATTATTAGGTAGACTCTGAAAGTGGAATCCTGCCAGATTTAAAAGCAGAAGCTGTGTAATACAGTTTATACCAGTGTGCTATAGCTATTTCACTACAAGAGCAGCTTGGGGTGCCCTTGTACTGTTTTGCTTTGTTAAAGCTGCTGCTGAAGTTGGTCTGAATTCTGGGATGAAGGAGGTCCCTGAAAAGAAACTGAAGAGCATTACATGATGTCATTGTGTACATATGGAATCAGCTGCCCTGGCAGTCATGAGAACAAAGCAGTTCAGCCATTTCCTACTAAGGATCAAGGCTTCCTCTGAGCAAGATATCTCAATGAGTATCTCTCCCATCACATGGATTCTTAACTTCCATTTACATGTGAACCTCTGCTCCTCTTGCAGTCTTCTTGTAGTGTGTACATGATGCTTTGCTAGGGAAGTTTGTGAGTTTGGAAAAAGCCAGCATCAAGTTGTTCAGTGCTTCTGAAGTGCTGCTGCTGTCCAGTATTTCATCCCCTTTTCTGTATTCTCTTGAATCATAGCAGGTTTTAATTTGCTATCAGTGGTGAACCTGCCATCAATATTTCCAGGCTACAGAAATGCAGCACCTTACCCATCCTTCAGGTTTGAAACATGAGGACTAGACAGCTCTGGCAGCGATCAAAACTGCTTAGTGTTTTATCTCTCCTGCTTACACTGAAAAGTCTGCTCTGAAATATTTGTTAATTCTGATTGCTGTATTTCTTGCCCTGTTGGAAGGATACAGATAACCTAATCCAATATTCTTTCTGAGTAGAACGGGCCTTCTAGCCAGAGACGAAGATTCAACCCACAGCACCAAAATGCCCGGCTCAATGGATCCCTTAAGTCACAAGGTGCCAATCATGAGGCAGATCAGAACACTGCGAAGAGTGGTTCCAGGTCTGAACATAGAAGACAGCAGCATATCAGCTTCAGATCTAAAAGTAAAGGAGTTATGAAAAATCAAGAGCAGTCCACGACAAGGACCACAGAGAATGTGGCACATTCAGAGAAAAGCAGACGGAAGCATCCTGCCGCAGACGTGGCAGATCACAAGCCTTTCCAAGGCAGTGTTGGCAGGGTCTCACAGTGCAATTTATGTCCTGCAAGGATGGAGGGCTCTGCTGATGCCACTGTTCTTTCAGTGCCCGCTGTGACTTTGGTGGCTTAAAATGTCACAGTAATTGCAGGCAGAGAAATTTAATCTCTTCCTTTTAGTTTCTTGCTCAAGATGCTTGTTGATGAAGAAAACGAGTTCAGGAGATAGTACTTTTAAATCTGTTGCTGCTTGAATCTTGTTGGTATCTTTGCTACTTACTAATTATCCAAATGAATTCATACTTTCACAGCTTTGCCAACTGTGTTCACAGTTGCTTTGTCATGACAGTATAGAATCTTACCAAAGTAGCATTTGCTTCTTAGACAAATTAAATCTAGATGGGAAAAATAAATGGAAGTTCATAATAGCAAAAACCTGTTGTAGATACCTGGTTATACCAGTAAACACTATTGGTTTTTTTTTTAGAGCAGCCTGTGTTAGAAGGATCCCAAGAAGCCTGTATGCTCTGGTGTGCAATGCCATCAAGATAACCTTATGGAATTTTCCAGCACATCTCTATCCCCCTCTTTCTTTGTGTGTGTATACATGTACATGCATGCACACTGTATACATGGAGAGTATATACAGCAACAGTTGGAAAAAGCAGTGCAGTTGATTTTAGCCTCTTACTCCATAATCTAAGACCTTGTATAAATTGTATGAAATATATTACATATTGGTATTTTTCATTGACAAACTATTTTTATGAGGCCGAAGGAAAATGCTTGTTTCTTAAGTTTGGAGTTGGGTCACGGCCACTCAGATGCACAGCCTTAGTCTCCATCCTCATCGGGCACTTTTCTATGACTAGTTGGATTTATTTTTTTGTATATGTAAAGTTTGCAGGTGTTCTAGACTTGAATCCCAATTATTTTTCTATATTTTTGCTGTAGGAGCCACCTGTCCATTATGAGAGCTATGACTAAGAAATGTGTTACAGCAACATGCAGCAGAATGTGGAGGTACATATTTGAGCAGATACATCCTTTCCAGTTTTCTATTAAAATACCAAATCTTCATGTTCTGATTCTGTATTAAAGAAAACTCTGTTTCTTCCCAAAAATTAAAATCTTTTTAAAATATTTGGGTGTTTGCTACTTTTGCAGTGCCTAACCTTCGTCATCTTCTTCAGACTGTGTTTGCTTCATTCCTCTGGTATCCAGTGGGAGGCTTTCAGCTGAGTTTGTACTGCGCTAGGTGTTTGCTTTTAGCTAGATTCTTATGCCAGAGAACCTTTCATGAGAGCCACCTCCATGTGCTCAAGGCCAGGTTGGATGAGGCCTTTGAGCAACACGGTCTAGTGGAAGGTGTCCTTGCCAATGGCAAGGGTGTTTGAACTAGATGATCTTTAAGGTTCCTTCTAGCCTAAACCATTTTATGAATCTATGCTTTAATGTGTGGCTGTTTAACACAGTAAGGGGTCAGAATCCAGACCTGGTATTAACTGGTAACCTAAGTCTCAGAGCTGAAAAGATGTAAAAGGTGTAAGACTGAATTTTGCTGAGGTCAGTAAGAGCAAGACACTTGAGTCTCTTTAAAAGGTTATTGTTTGCTACTGGTACTTATTTTTGTTAGTATGCTTCCTTAACACTGACGGATTGACTTTTCCTCTGTGGCCCTTGAAAAATACCCTCCATGTGCATTCCTTGTCGGTGGTGTTTTTTATTTCAGTGATTATTTTTATGTCGGTGATTATTTTTATTTCTCTTGATCTCTGTGTACAATGATCCACACTTGAATACTGGTAAAACCGATTCTAAAAGGCAAGTAACTCCTCTTCACCTGGATTGGTGGTGAAAACAAATAAGCACAGGTGGGTAAACGCTGGTTTTCTTAGTGTGGCAAGGACTGCTGCTGTCCCACTTCATTGCCTATCAGGCTTTTAAATAGAATCACTGAATTCATAGAATCAGTCAAGGTTGGAAGGGACCACAAGGATCATCTAGTTCCAACCGCCTTGCCATAAGCAAGGACACCCTACCCTAGAGCAGGCTGGCCAGAGCCCCATCCAGTCTGGCCTTAAATGCTTACAGGGATGGGGATTCAACCACCTCCCTGAGCAACCCATTCCAGGTTCTCACCACTCTCATGGTGAAGGACTTCCTCTTCACGTTCAGCCTGAATCTACCCATTTATTAAAGTACCAATTTTTAAAGTTGAGAAAGGCCTCTAAGATCATCAAGTCTAACCTTCTACCCAAAACCTCCGTTGACTGCTGGACCACATGCCAAAGTGCAAACCTCCAGGAATGGTGACTCCACCACTTCCCTCTTCCAATGCCTGACCACTCTTTCAGTAAAGAAATTTTTCCAAATATCCAACCTAAACCTCTCCAGATGCAGCTCGAGGCCATTAGATCTTGTTCTGTCATGGCAAAACTGGATGTTTTGAGCAAATGTATGTCTGGAATCTGTTAGGTAGCTTTTCAGATTTGACCTGTTGCCTCACAGTCTGATCTGTAACTTCGCTGTAGAGATGGAAGAACATTTTCTTACACGGTTTGTTAAAGTTACATCTTTTCTTGTAACCCTCGTAAAAAAAGGGAAATATAACTTCTCTGTAATGACTTTTACCCCTTCCATAGAGTGTTATTGAAAATCATTTTCCTCTGGAAGTCAGCTTTTCATAAGCAGGCTCCTGGAAATAAAATCTGTAAGAAGTCTTAACTCAGCACAACAGGACTTTCCTGAGGCTCCCTGGTGAGACAGCAAGGACTGACAGGTGAGAAACATTTCTCTTCAGACTGTAGTGCAGGCACATTTCCTCTGAGAGGCACAAGCATAAATGCGTGCTTTGGTCGGGCTAGGGAGTGGGCTGGTGCTGGGAGTGCTGCAGTCTTGGCACCCCAGGTACAGTTTAGCATCACAATTACGTGTTTGAAGTACGTGGCTGGCTGTGCCCTGAAGGGTAGCTGTGTAAGAATGGAAGCTTTTCATCTTCCATTTGAGTGTCCCTGTGTGCTATGAATGGCGTGGTGTGGTTGGTAAGACGAAGGGATGGGATGGTATCCAGGGGGACCTGGACAGGCTGGAGAGGTGGGCTGAGGGAGAATCTCAAAGTTCAATAAGGCAGACTGCAAGGTCCTGCACCTAGGTGGGGGTGACCCTTGATATCAATAAAGGCTTGGGGGTTGATGAGATTGAGAGCAGTCCTGCAGAAAAGGCCTTGGGGGTACTGATGCAGGAGAAGCTGAATGTGAGCCAGCAACGTGCACTTGCAGCCCAGAAGCTGGGCTGCATCAAAAGAAGTGGGGCTAGCAGATCAGGAGGGATGATTCTGCCCCTGTGCTCCACTCTGGTGAGACCTTGCCTGCAGTACTATGTCTAGCTCTGGGATCTCCAACACAAGGGGGACATGGACCCAATGGAGAAGGTCCAGAGGAATGTTACAAAAATAATCGGAGGGCTTAAGCACCTCTCTGGTGAAGACAGGCTTAAAGAATTGGGGCCATTCAGCCTGAACAAGAGGAAGCTCCAGGCCAACCTTAGAGCGGTGTTTCAGTATCTGAAGGGGATCTACAGGCATCAGCTGCATCCATCCTGGACATATATTTGTGTATACAGATTAGGATTCAGGTCCCACTACTACTGAAGATATAAAAGAAACCTGCCAGAAATTTGAGACAACATAGCTCTTTATTGTGGCAAACTACTGAACCAAACTGGTCATGGATGCTGTACCAGAGTCTTGAATGAGTAAAAGAAAACAAAAAGATAAATACATGGATCCATGTGCTTTTATACACACAGTAAGGACAGGCAGGTGCAGGGAGGGACTCAAGAGTCCTCCACTGGAAACCTGTGCCTCAAGGGTGCTGCAGGTGTTGCCATCTTCTTGTGGTGGCTCGAGCCACAGCAACATAACAGGAGAAGACCCAATAGAGATGCCTGGGACTGGAATCCTATGGATACAAGCTACAGAGAAAAAGAGCTCCAGTTGCTAGCCTCTGGCACTGGAGTGGGCCTTTGAGCACTGACCCACTTCCCTCCAGGGGCAGCTTCTCTGCCATGGCAGGGAGCAGTGGGGGCTGTGGCAAGCACAGACCAGCCTTTGCTGGTGCATGTGAGTGGCACTGTCTGGCTGGGATTGGCACCTGCTGTTCTCCAGGTCATTGGTGATAAACATGGCACTGACCCTGCTGCCACCAACTACAGTGCCAGCCACCTGCAGCTGGAGAGGATCAAATTTTGCTACAGTGCAAGTGCTGGTAAGTTGCTGTGGGAATGCTGTAGCCTTGATGGAAACGCCTTGTCTCTCCAGTGAATCGCAGCCTGGTGGAAGGGAGCACAGCAGAGCTCACATCACACTGGAACTGATTCCTCAGCACAGATAACAAGTGTATTCGCTGTGCTATCTTGGTGGGTCTGGAGCATGGCACAATGTGCTGTGTGTGTTCAGGATCCTTTGGACAGATCTGAGCGAACAACTTTGACTGGGGTGGGTGTGGGACAAAAGTCCCAATGCAGGAGGGACTCCCAAAATGCCAGACCAACTCAGTGCTGGGCATCTTGATGCTGGGTGGGTAGGGAAATGACTGGAACACTTTGAAAGAAAATAAAAGGTAGCTTTGGTGTTTCCATGACTCCAGCTTACAGCAACCCTGATGAAAGCTCTCCCTGAGGAGCTGTGGTAATGTACCTAGGACACAAAATAATGTCATCTTGCAGAAGTCCCTGCATATTCATAGGAATTTTACTTGGAACTGTGTTTTTCTTGTCTCCTTAACCCACATGATGATGCTGTGTTACTGTTTGAAGGGCAGCAGTGCCAAAGTGAGAAGTGACAGGATTAGTGAGAAATACTGAATGCATCAAACTACATGGGTAAGATGTATGGCAGCCTTCAGAGTACTGCTGTGAGATACCAGCAATTGTTAGGACTACTAAATTGGAGTCACTTCTCTTTAAATGCTGGGTAATGTCACAAAGTCTCAAAGGAAGCCATTGCCCCACCACTTGGCCTTGTATCTAACCACAGCTATAGAACTGCAGCTCCCCTTCCACAGCTTCTCCAGCCACATAGGCCTATCCCAGTTTACCGGTGTAGATGCAGTACCAGCTCTTGCTCCTGAGGGAGGTTAGACAAGTGACATGCTAAGAAGAGTGTAGACTTTCAAGAGACTTGGGAACAGAGAGTTTAGAAGTTTCAATCTGCAGGGTAGTCTCACTTGTAGAATTTCTACTCCTTGTTCAGACCTGACAACCCTCAGCCTGTTAGCCCAGTGAGGAGATGACTCGTCATTGGGGCTGACAGGTTTCATTTATTTGCAGCTATTGGTCTCCCAGAGAGATTAAACTCTGTTGCACTTCTACATGTTAAAAGCCTTTGAACAAGTAAGGGCAAAGCTATAGTGGAAGGCCCTGTGAAGGTTTGTGCTATTCAGCTATTGTGAAACTGTTCAGTATCAGTCCATCAGCTAAGAGAAACTTAGCAAGATTGACAGATATAAAAAGACATCACGACTGCCTACTCAGCTAAGTTAAAAGGTCATGTTTGCAATTCATTCAATTAAAAATAAATGAAGTAATTAAAAAAATAATTAACCTTGCTCTGCCCCTCCACCACTGCCACTTTCCTGGTTCATCTCCTGAAACTGAAAGGAGTTCTGTTTCTCTTGTCTGAACCACAACCCAGCATGTCTGGGGCAAAGAGATGAAATCCACTGTAAGGCAAGTTACACGAATGTTACTTGAACCAATCCTGTGCTACCAGAAAAACAAACACTGAGCTAGTGCATGCTCACAAAGTCCTGCAGAATTATTCTAAATGTTTGGGTTTTTTTGGTGTAGGCAGGGCAAAGTTGCATACTTTGAGATTTAGTCTGATGTTGCCTTTGAATATATTATGGGTCTTCCCCAGTCTGACTCTATGATTGTAGAATCACTGTAGATTGTTTCTATGTTTACAGAAATTCTCCAGGACCTGAAGAGAAAACTCTGATGTAGGAAGCACTGTAGAAAGATACAAAGGTGCGTGGTAAAGTGCTTAGCTACTCAGTAAATAGTGAGGTGAAAGTCACACAAATGATTATGTTTTAAAACCTGCTTTTCAGTCAAACCACTATGAAAAAGAAAATTTCACCACCTTAGTGTCAGTGGTGAATGGAATACATTTCTCATGGTATCTTTCCATAATTTTTACCTTGTCCTTTTCTTCAGTGAACCTTTTTGTTGTTGAAATAGGAAAAGCCTTGGGATTGTTGCTCCTTAGATTTACTTTAAGAAACCCTACTCGTTTGAATATTTTAAGTTTGTCTTCGATATCCAGAAGCAGAAAATGACAGTGCTGCACACTTTTACCGGGACTACAGTTCATGGCAAAGAGTCTCCTTAAAAATGGAGTTAGCACATGAAAATGTGGGCTTTTTCCTTGTGCAAATGATGTATTAAGTCCTTGTGGTTAGGGAGAAATGCCTTAAAATTCAATCAAGTAAAAAACAGAAAACATTCAAAGAACTGTTTTGTCATTCTAATAGCCCCAGGAATTTTAGGAATGTGGTATTTTGGCAATGTGGTAGGACTTCTCAACAGCTGGATTTCCTGTGCTGGAAAAGCAAAAGCAGTAGCAAAACCTACAATGCAACTGTAGGCAAGGAAGGGCACAGAATAAAGCCGGGTTTTGTTCACTGGTCTGAACCGAAAGGGCTTTCCTCTGCTTGCAGTCACAGGAGCTCGCTGCTTCAGTATTGTTACTCAACATTTACCCGGGCACAAGAAGGTCTTTCTCCTGCTCTGGGGCAAGGAGAGACTCCTTATCTTTATTCAAACCAAGGCATTTCTGTTACCAGTGCTTTGCTGCACAGGAGCTGAAACTGTACCCTACTCGTTTGCAAGGACTTGAAGGACATGGGAATGCCAGCTGTAAGGTCCTCTGCAGGTGCAGGAAATGCCCCCCACAGTGGTGCCATACAAAATGCCAAGCCTGCAGCAGCTGTCTGCAGCTGGCACTCCAAAGGCAGATCACACCACAGCAACAGACTCCGATCTAGGAACGAAAGAGCCTTGTTGCTCGCTCAGCACACCTCTCCCTTTCCTGCGTTACAGACTTTTGTCACTGTCTGCAAGTTGCTGTCACTGCTCTATGTAACAGAACGGTGCCTCAACACTACTGGAGGTGCCAGGAAGTGCATTCAACATTTGGATCCTTGCAGCTTGCACCCAATGAAAGCCATTTATTGGTATTTGCTTTTTGCCACTTCAAAGATACAAATGCAGTATTTTAGTAGTTAAGTGTATTTAAAGTTGAGAAAGTGTTCTTCTTCGATGCTATGCAGTGGCTCCTGACAGAACTACACGTGAGGTGACTGTTACATTAGACTGCATGCTCTGCTTGAGGGGGAGGTTTACATCTGTTTTCCTTCCTACCCAATATCCAAAACATACTTGGAAACAAAGCAGAAAACACTTTTCAGTGCTCGCTTGTCCTTATGCTTTTCACAAACTTTTTCATCATAATTTTCCACCAGATCTTTGAGTAAGTGACCACAGAAGATGATGTTTTCTTGTCCCAGAGGATGCAAAGCTATCCAGGCAGTCAGGACACAGCAAACATCGTCTATCTGCTTTCTCATTCCCAAGGTTAAATACTGTCTGTGAATACATCTGGTTGTTCCTCCAGGACCATGGAAGCGGTAAGAATTTCAGCAGCAGCACTATCCTGTCCACTTGGTTTACCGGATAGAGGGAAAGGTGGCTGACATGGTGTCACAAGAAGGGGAGTTCACTTCAGCTTTACTACATGGTTGCATACAGGCTTCTGAGACACCATGGTCTCCAACACCATGTGACATAATGCCTTACTGTCAGCACTCTGCCTTCCACAGGCTGCCCAGGAACTACAAACTTTCACCACTGGATCATTTAAGAGTCACTGCAGAATGTGAAGCATTGCAAGCAGCCACCTTTAATGCAGGTGAGTTTTTTACTTTGATATGGGTACCTGTGGAGCGACCTGAGAACCTGATTGCCTTAGGACCCACTTTACATGGTAAATAGTCTTCCTCTTCAGTAAAGTCGATTAATTGTCTGGAAAACAAAGAACTGCAGCTGAAGAGCCAAACTGTACCCATCAATTACTCTTTTTATAACATTATTACAAAGCAAACTCCAACAGCCACCCACAGAAGATTATTTGCCTCTAGCAAGGTCAGTCCTGCTCTTGGATTGTGGGGCATTTTAGCAATAGCAAACCAGAGAAAGCTCAGCATTAATAACTACATTAAAAGACTGTGCTGTACTCCTGCTTTATTTGCAGCCACCCTTGCAAATCAGCATACTTTTTGTGTACTGGATGGTATAAACTGCCTTTCATCGGGCATTCTTCCAGACTCCAGCATTCAATCAGCTCCTCAGGCACTCTCCAGTAGCTGACACCTGGGATTCAAAGAGTCATTGTCTTGATGAGCTGGAAGAACATAGAACATAGTCAATATGATGTTAAAGTTACACTTCACATCTGACAAAATGGATTTCACCTCTGGAACTGCACTGGCAGAAATGTTGCTTACAGCCATCACAGGGCAGTGACTCTTCCCTTGTACTCTATATCTCAAGCACGGGGTTGAGTTTCACAGTATCACCAAGGTTGGAAGAGACCTCACAGGCACCTCAATACAAGAAGGGCATTGAGATACTGCAAAGAAGAGAAACAAGCTGGTGAAAGGCCTAGAGAATGAGTCTGATGAAGGGCAGCTGAGAGAACTAGGACTGTTTACTTTGAGGAAGAGGAGGCTGAGAGGAGACCTTACTGCTCTCTACAACCACCCGAAAGGACAAGCTAGAGAGGTAAGTGCTGGTCTCTTCTCACAGGTAATCAGTGATAGAACAAGAGGGAATGTTTTCAAGCTGCAGCAGGATAGGTTTAGCCTTGACCACTTGCAAGAGTAGTCAAGCATTGGAATGGGATGCCCAGGGAGGTGGTGGAGTCACCATGACTGGATGTGTTTACAGGTTGTTTAGACTCAGTGATATGGTTTAGTGGTGAACATGGTAGAGTAGGGTTGGACCTGATGATCTTAAGGGTCTTTTCCAACCTGAATGATTCTGTGATTCTGGAGCTTCCACCAGAGTGCCCCACACTAGAAGGCTATCAGCCCTTGCATGTAATGGCACTCACTAGTACATCCATTCATGTCAACTCGTGACACCCTTGTGGAACATCCTTTGAGACTTCTAATAGCCACTACTATGGGATGTTTTACAGCATGTTATTTACTGAATGGGTGAAAATATGCAGAGAGCTTTTACTATAGCTCATCAGCAACCATTTTTCTTGTTGCTCTGTTAAAAAGCAGCACTACTGAAATGAAAAAAATTCATCCTCTACCTCTCCTTTCCCAGATGCCGAAAGCATCCATCATCTTTTTCAACTCAACCACTGAGTAATAGCTCCAGATGTACTGGATGTTATTTCCAGCTTCTCTAAAAAGACTGTTTTAAGGGTAACAGGTGGTAAATCTTGCTAAGTCCTTAATGTAACAGGGATTAAATACATCTTTCTTTTTACCAAATCTTAACTGTAATGATTTAACAGTACATGTTTTGTCAACTAGAAGGGAACATGTTACTTAATTTCATTTTTATTTATACAAAAGGTTGTGAATAACTAAAAAATAATAATCTTGAAAAAAAAAAGTTGTTCATAAATGAGTACGTCGACTCTCTGGAGATGTTCAAGAACTGACTGGATGGTTCCAGTTTGATCTGCTCTAGGTGATCCTGCTCTGGTAGGGGGCTGGACCACAGTTCTGTGAGGAGAGGCTGAGGGAGCTGGGGTTGTTTAGCCTGGAGAGAGGAGGCTCAGGGGTGACCTCATTGCTGGCTACAGCCTCCTTTCAGGTAGTTGTAGACAGGTAGGGGTTGGTCTCATCTGCCAGGCAACCAGGAACAGAACAAGGGGACACAGTCTCAAGTTGTGCTGGGGGAGGTCTAGGCTGGATGTTAGGAGGAAGTTCTTCCCAGAGAGAGTGATTGGCATTGGAATGGGCTGCCCACGGAGGTGGTGGAGTCGCTGTCCCTGGAGGTGTTGAAGAAAAGACTGGATGAGGCACTTAGTGCCGTGGTTCAATTGACTGGAGAGGGCTGGGGGATAAGTTGGACTGGATGATCTTGGAGGTGTCTTCCAACCTGGTTGATTCTATGATTCTGGAAGGACATTCTGGGGAATTGTACTCCTGGTTCCTAGAACTAAAAATGGAGTAATTTTGAACTAGTAACACTTTGGCTTCTCTAAAATCCAGTATTTAATTAGGACTGTTTAAACTAGCTGTTGAAGCTGTCTCGTCATTAATGCCATATTGCCAATACTTCGTATCTGCCTTAAACTCCCTGCAGGAGGGATGCCTTCTCTGGGTAGAAAAACAACAACATAAAATTGGCAAAAGAAGCAGAAGAAAATCTTCAAAACGTCTGGGGCCCGTTAGCTTTTCATTTTTGGTTGTTTGGTTCGATTGGTTTTGTTTTTCGTTTAGAGCACACCCTTGTGAGGGGTAGTAATTGCCACTTACGTGCCTTTGGCCCGGGCACCTGCTGTTATTTCACCCAAACTAACTAAAGAACTCGCGCACAGCTCAACAGGCGCCCCCAGGGCAAAGCAGAGTTCTGCTCCACCACGAAAGCGGTGTGATAAATAAGCGCATCATCCGCATCAGGCGCAAACAGAAGAGGAGGCTGTGCCTCCGGGGCGCGCAGAGGTAGCGCCGGAGTGGCGGAGCTCCCCTTGCTGCGCTCACGTCGGGGGGAGGGGTGCGGTCGGAGTCAGGAGGACGCACAGAGACCACCAGGGGAGATCCCTGGCGCAGCGAGAACTTCATGGACTTTGCATACCTGGTACACAGGCACGAACTGCCTGTATGATGGGGCAGGATGGCCTGTGCCCTAGGCACGAAGTGCCCGGCGGCGCTTCCGTTTCAGTAAGTAAATTTTATACTGTCTTTGGCACTGACTGGTTTGTGGCTGAGATCATTTATAACGGGGAAGCCCATCCTCACCCCTTCAAGTCAGCCGGAGAAGGCGGCACAAGTCAGGCCCGCCCGCAGCCGGGGGTCCCGGCGCGAGGCGGACGCCATCCCACGTTACCTTCGCAGCCAGTTCCTTCGTCTGGGCCGCCTGCGGGGCTGCCTCGGCGCCGTAAAATGGCGTCCAGCCGGCAGGAAGAGCTTAGCCGGAACTGAGCGCGGAGCGGAGAGCAGAGGTGGCCGTGAGGCGTGGCGTGGCCGTGGCACGCCTCGCCGGAGGCGCCTCTGGCCGCCTGGGCTTCCCCACTTGCGGGTCGCCTGGGTACATGGCCCAACTGTTCTGCTGCCCCTGCGTCCGCCACGCTGCCCAGAGGCGCGGCTTTGGCGCCTGTGCCCGCTGAAGTGAGGCCGACCCGCGGAAACTTGCCTAGTCCGTAAAGCAGAAACCTTTTCGATTTTTTTTCTCCAATTACGAGTGTTTAAGTGGGTTTGAGTCACTTGCTTTTTTTCATTTTAAGTAATAACCACAGTTTACGCTATTGTTCTAACCTGCACAGCGATCCCGGAGCCTTTTTTGTCAGGTTTGGTGGGGGCAGCGGTTGCAGCGCAAGGCGGACACTGCAGCATAGAAGCCAGTTTCAGCTGCGGATGCATGGCCTGAGTCACAGCGCCTTTCACAAGAGTAGTGAGCGGGTGTATGCTCAGCATCTGAAAACAGACAGCTCTGCTATAGTCAATCAGGGGCAAAGGCAGGAAAATACAGGCCAGGTGATGTTTTCTGGCCTATTGTGACTGCTTGTCCCTTGATAAGACTAATTCAGTAGCTTGT
Organism: Pogoniulus pusillus; assembly: GCF_015220805.1. Classification (NCBI taxonomy): domain Eukaryota; kingdom Metazoa; phylum Chordata; class Aves; order Piciformes; family Lybiidae; genus Pogoniulus; species Pogoniulus pusillus. The sequence goes on along the minus strand of NC_087265.1, from coordinate 25,710,977 downwards.
GTGCAGTAGCAATCTGTTTAATTGTAGCCTGGGTTGCCTGTTGCTTGCCTGTGAAATAAGGAGGGTTTGTCCTGCTTCAGACTTGTATGCATTTTTTAGAGCAAACTATTAATGTATTAGGATAGCATGAATGAATGCAAGCAAAGTGCTTGACTCAAAAGGCTTGCAAAACCAGTGTCCTATTAAAAGGAATTGATTGCATCTGACATATGATTGCTCACCAAAATACATGCATAAAAAAATTGAGGTGAAAAAAATTCAGATCCTTACTACAGTTTTGCCTTGGCATTGTTACAATCTAACGTATCTGTCCTTGTGTTGGGCTCTCACAAGCTGGATGCGAAGTTTCTCTTTATTTGCTTTAGCAGATTAACTCAGTTGTGTCTGCGATACTTACTGATCTTATACTGTCCCCCTTTATTTGCCATTTCCCTTCGGCAGTATTTCATCACAGATGAAAGGTACTGAAAACTCATAAGTTAGCTTGCTAAAAGGTCAAATGAAAAGATGAGTAAGAAATAATCACAGAGCTGATATGGTTCCAACTGTGCAGTGCACTGTATTCTGAACGCTCACTACATTTTGATTCTGAGACCACTTAAATATGCTTAGGCTACAGTGTTTTCAGCTACTATTTAGGACCATAAGCTTGTAATTCAGGATTTCCTTCAATCAAGTAAAGGACTCTGCTCTGCCCTGGTGAGGCTCCTCTGGAATATGGTGTCCAGATCTGGGCCACTCAGTTCAAGAAGAACCTCAAGCAACTGCTTTAAAGAGTCCAGCACAGAGCCACAAGATGATGGGAGGGAGTCTCTTTAGCTTGGAGGAGACTGAGGGGTGATCTCATTCATGTTTATAAAGATGTGAAGGACAGTGTCAGGAGGGTGGAGCTGGGCAATGACAGGACTAGTGTCCAGAGGTGCAAGCTGGAGCACAGGAACAGCTTCTTCACTGTGAGGATGTCAAAGCACTAGAGCAGGCTCCCCAGAGAGGTTTTGAAGTCTTCTTCTCTAGAGACTTTCAAAACCCACCTGGATGTGGTACTGTGTGACCTACTCTAAATGGTCCTGCTGTGGCAGGGAGATACCCTGGATGATGTTTCGAGGTCACTTCCAACCCCTAACACTGATTAGAGCAGAGAGCGATCTAAACCATGTTGTGTCTGTTCCTAGTTGGGGGATGACAAATTCTCTTTGACATTATGTAACTGAGTGATCCTTGCGACTCAGACCTCTCCTCTTTTAATCACAGTGCCAATTTGCGGATGCTGAGCCCCATGCTGCTCTGAAGACTTGAGACCCAAACCAAAACCAGTCTGGATCAAATCAGTAATTCCATCAGCCCATAATCTTGCACTGGAATAATAACGATTAGCTTCCCCCTCAGAGCTGCTGATAATTGTGTTGTCCCAAGTCTGGACTCTTTGTCTGGTGTTCAAAAGCTAATTGGTGCATAGAGTCAAGATACTTGTTTATTCCAGGTCTGTGCAGAAAAGAGCGCTAGGTGCTAAATCCACAAAGCTGGCCTCTTGGTTGAAATTTCCTGTGGATATTGATACAGTGAAATATATTAGCTACACCTCATGTCAACACCCGCTAACTAGCCACTACTTGGTTTCTTTCTTGCTTCGTCTTAAAGACACAGCTGCCCTTAAATTCACTGTGCTCTGATGGGAAGGGGCTTATGTGGGTAGGGGGCTGCTTTATCTAGGATGTGTACGTTTACTCATTGCAGTATTACTATGAGGTGAATTCAGCATCAGGTGCACCAGGTTGGGGGGCTTCGTTGATGTCACCAAATAGCGTTGCGGGGGAATCATAGAACGGTTTGGGTTGGAAGGGTCCTGCGGCAATCGGTGCTTTTAAGGCCGCGCTTGTGGCAGGGCCGCCCGTGTCAGCCCGCCCGCCGCCGCGCAGCCCTGCCTGCGGCCGCCGCCCAACGGCCCTTGGCGCCCGCGCAGCCGTTGGTGGCTCTGAGAGAAAGAGGAGGGCAAAGCCGTCTCCTCGGAGCGGTCTGCGGGGCCGCCGTTCCACTCGTTCTCGCTGGTCATTGGGATTTGTAGCGTTTATAAAGCGGTTTATTTAAGTCTCCAGTTTAAAGTTTGTTCTGACAAAAAGGTGGCTTGGTTGTACGGTGAAGAACTTTGGAAGGTTTTTTTCCCTTGTAAGGGTAAACTTGGGTTGATATTTTGAGGGAATGGACAAGATTAAAAAAAATTGAAATCGTTTTAGTCATTACGTTTATTAAATATTGTGCCACATCTGTGATAATGTGGCTTTAAGTCTCAATGAGCAATTCATTAATTTGTTTGAATTAATTAAACAAATATAAAGACTGAAGCAGTTTTCTCAACTTGATACATAAAAATCCTGATAAGACACAATGAAACAATTTTTTAAAGTGTAAGAAAGATCATTTATTATTTGGATATTCCTCTTGACAATTTACAGGTTCATTCTGATGACAGATAAACAAGTAACTGCTAAATCATCTGCTGTTTCCTCCTGGGATGCTGTTAAAGGACATGTGAAGATGAGGGCTGGAACGTTACGAGCTGCAAAACTGAATGCTTCTTTAGCATTGAAAATAAAAGCTAAGTTAATAAGTAAGTCCTGTTAAAACTGAAGCCAGGTACTATACTTAGAATGTGTGACTTCCAAAGAATAATCATAGAATGGTCTGGGTTGGAAGGGACCTTGAAGATCATCTACTTCCAACTCCCCTGCCATAAGCAGGGACACACTCTGCTAGACCAGATTGCTCAAGGCCTCATCCAACCTGGCCCTGAACACTTGTAGGGAGGAGACATTCATGACCTCCCTGGGCAACCTGTTGCAGTGTCTCACTAATCTCCCTGTAAAGAATTTCTTCCTAATCTCCAGTCTAAATTTGCCCTCCTCAAATTTCAATCCATTGCCTCTCATCCTGTCACTACAAGTCCTTGTAAAAGGTCCCTTCCTGGCCTGTAGGCTCCCTTCATGTGCTGGAAGGGTGCTGCAAGTTCTCCCTAGAGCTGCTTTTTCTCCAGGCTGAAAACCCCAGTTCTCTCAGCCTGTTCCCATATGAGAGGTGCTCCACCCCTCAGATCATCCTTGTGCCCTCCTCTAGACCCACTCCAACAGTTCATCATCACATCTCTGACAATAATAACTGTAATTAACATGAATTAGTAAATTGCTGCCTATTAAAAAATATTGATGTGATATGTTGAGAATTGTAAGACGGTTTCAAAGTTAAAACACACAATTTTAAGTTATTTATTCTCTTGAGTATTTTCAGAGCTTGCTCTTTGGCTTGCCAGTGTTTTTTGAGAGTGTACTCAAGTGTATTTGTAGCATCTGTGTCCATCAGGGATATAAAAAACAGAGGTACCAGAATGAGTAAAATCACTGACCTTTTAAAATATAGTTGTCATAGCGAAATAACTAAAATTCTCATTTATAATATATTCCCATCGTAAAGTTTTGTATGAAGTTCTTCATTGAGTCATTTACTGAATCAAGGAAAACTACAAATGCTAATCCGTTGACTTAATCACTTGCTAGAAGGTACTTTGTTTTTTCTACTAAGTCAGGATTAAATTCAAACACTTTTTTTTGTGGTAGAAGATTGGGAGTTGTTTCTGGCTCTGACAGAGACACCAATCTGGAACATCTCAGATCTTCTGCAGAAAGCAGAGAAAACATAAAATGTAGTGAAAGAGTGCTGTTTCAGAGCTCTGGAATGGAAACCATATGATTGTTTGTATCTATAAATTTTAATATTATGGCAAAAAATACTGCTGCTGCCACTGTGCATTTGCAGCTCAGCAGGCCAACCATATCTGGGCTTCAGCAAAACTAGCATGGCTAGCACGTCAAGATTTCTTCTCTCTGCTCCACTCCGTGGGACACCACCTGTACTGCTGTGTCCCGTTCTGCATCCTCCAACACAAGAAAGACATGTAACTGTTAGAGTGGGTCCAGAGGAGGTGATGAAGATGAGCTGAAGGCTGGAGCACATCTGTTTTGAAGACAGGCTGAATTGGGTTTGTTGAGCCTAGAAAAGAGAAGGCTCCAGGAAGGCCTTACAGCACTTTTTCAGTACCTGAAGGGAGCCTACAGGAAAGCTGGAGAGGGACTTTTTACAGAGGCATGTAGTGACAGAATGAGGAGCAACGACTTTAAACTACAAGAAACTCAATTTAGATTAGACAAGAGGAAATCCTTCTCTATGAGAGTGCAGATGCACTGCATCAGATTGCCCAGAGATGTGGAGGCTCCAAGCCTGGGAGTGTTTAGGGCCAGGTTAGATGGGGCCCTGAGCAACCTGGTCTAGTGAGAAGTGTCATCGGTCATGGCAGAGGGCTTGAAACTAGATGATCTTTAAGGTCAGTCATCAGCAAGTTTGCAGATGACACTAAGCTGGGGGCAGATGTGACTGAGTTGGAGGGCAGAAGGGCTCTGCAGCGGGACCTTGACCGCCTGGACAGATGGGCAGAGTCCAATGGGATGGCATTCAATAGCTCGAAGTGCAGGGTGCTGCACTTTGGCCACAACAACCCCATGCAGAGATACAGGCTGGGGTCGGAGTGGCTGGAGAGCAGCCAGACAGAGAGGGATCTGGGGGTGCTGATTGATACCCGCCTGAACATGAGTCAACAGTGTGCCCAGGTGGCCAAGAGAGCCAGTGGCATCCTGGCCTGCATCAGGAATGGTGTGGTCAGCAGGAGCAGGGAGGTCATTCTGCCCCTGTACTCTGCACTGGTCAGACCACACCTCGAGTACTGCGTTCAGTTCTGGGCCCCCCAGTTTAGGAAGGACATTGAGATGCTCGAGCGTGTCCAGAGAAGGGTGACGAGGCTGGTGAGAGGCCTCGAGCACAAGCCCTATGAGGAGAGGCTGAGGGAGCTGGGGTTGTTTAGCCTGGAGAAGAGGAGGCTCAGGGGTGACCTTATTGCTGTCTACAACTACCTGAAGGGTGGTTGTGGCCAGGAGGAGGTTGCTCTCTTCTCTCAGGTGGCCAGCGCCAGAACGAGAGGACACAGCCTCAGGCTGCACCAGGGGAAATTTAGGCTGGAGGTGAGGAGAAAGTTCTTCACTGAGAGAGTCATTGGGCACTGGAATGGGCTGCCCGGGGAGGTGGTGGAGTCGTCGTCCCTGGGGCAGTTCAAGGCAAGGTTGGATGTGGCACTTGGTGCCATGGTCTAGCCTTGGGCACTGTGGTAAAGGGTTGGACTTGATGATCTGTGAGGTCTCTTCCAACCTTGGTGATACTGTGATACTGTGATACCATGATTCTATGAAAAATACTAATTTTGAATGAAAAATAAACAGCATAGTTGAATGATACTAATGTGTTTTAAAAGCCTCCATGCTGCAGGAATTCAAATAATTCACCAAGATAAATAGTATTTGATAGAATTTCAAAGCATAACGCTTGGATGAACAAGATTGCACTGCATTGCCTGTTTCCCAAAGTAAAGAAATAAGAGCTTGACATTTTGGATTATAGATCCAAACATAAGAAAATGAAGATCTGTAGTTGGAACAGATTTCAAGTTAACCTTGCTCCTTTTTGTACTCTTCAATAGAGTACAGTCAGGCATGTCTCTATCTTGAGTTTGAGTTGACTGTATACTATAAATGTGAGGGCAAAAAATATCCACCCTGGTAACATACAGTGTCACTGGAATGAAAAAAAAATGTAATGGGTGTGAGTAGGCAGGTTTTCCTGAGGGCAGTGGAAGATAGACTTCTAATTTAAAGCTTTTCTCTTTCTCCTGTCAAAACACATTTAAGCTCAAAATTAACCTTGAAACTTGTCAAATAGATGCTTGGATTTTTTTAGAAATTTGGGAACATTTTTATGGCTGTGAACTAGTAATTTGGTTTAAGCTTTCTTAGATTACTTTATTTTAGAAAATCCAGACTAGAGAAGAATCTGTGAATGAAATGAACTTGAAGCTGACAGAGTAGCCATCAGAATGGCAACCAACAAAAGTAGTATTCTATTACAAAATGTTAGGCTTTGCTCCTGTTCCACCAGAAGCTACAGATAAAAATGTTCTTAGATAGTGACAATTCATGCAGAGAGGGCCTGGAACTGAAACTGTTGGAAATAATACGTTTTTTCTCTCCTTCAGATAACTCATCTATGTCTAAAGTATCTTTAAAACAAAACAATAAAGCATTAGCTGTGGCTTTGAGTGTAGAGAAAGAAAATTCTCGGAAGCTAAAGAATGAGAAGATTTTACTTCATAGGGAAGTGGAGAAGCTGCAGCTTCATAATGTCTTGCTTCGTCAAAAGCTAAACTGTTTGGTATGTTGCAAATACTATAATTTAAACTTAAGTCAGCTAAATCAAGCTTTTATCCTTTTTTTTTTTTAAACTTAATATTGCACCTTAAAATTGTAATTAAAAATATCTCAGATTTGTGAAGTTTTATCATCGGCAGATAGAACAGTATTGACATTTGATTTTTTTTCCATAGGATTTTTCTTATGTGTGCGTAGTATTTTGTCCAGCCATGTATGTGTCTAGACATTTTAGTGTCTAGGTATTTTTAGGGTCAGCTTCATCTTTATATTGTATAGATACTGAGATGGTATTATCAGTTTGTGCTCAACTGAGCATTTAAAAAAAACCCCAACAATGTAGTTTCGTGTTTGTATTTTTTCTTCAGCCAGAAGCCATTTAAAATACACTTTTAAAACTTTTGTTTTACATGCAGAATAAAACTCTTAAAGAAATAGAAGCATTTTTGAACAATAAACTCATAACTGCAATAGAAATAAGCAGTCTTTCTGAGGTAAGATGCTTTTTGAACCATTACCATATCGAACACGCTTACCAGGATATTTTTCAAAGCATCCAAATGAGTGCCGTTTTGAAATTATATATGCATTTTAAAACATTTACCCAAATTCTTCTAAAACCAAAATATCATAGTATTTTTCACCAGTGAGTAAGCTACTGATCTTCCTTGCTTAGAGCTGCAATAAATGTCTTGTGTGTGGAAACATTCCCAGAAAATGTTGTCCCTGTTACTCTCTGTGTTGTGGCAAAATTGCAGTTCATTATAAAAATACATTATTTTTTGTTCTAAACAGTTGCTTAGTGTTGCTCTGTGCTTCTATACACATCCTGTACTTTGGGTACAGCTATATCTAAAAAAACTCTGTATGCTGCTTTGGGATGCAAGTTAGTTACAGATTCTCAATGGTGCCCAATGACAGCACAAGGGGCAATGAGTGGAAGTTGAAGCATAGGACATTCCATGTAAACATGAGGAAAAATGTCTTCATTGTGAGAGTGGCAGAACACTGGAACAGGCTGCCCCAGGAGGGTTGTGGAGTCTCCTTCTCTGGAGATATTTAAGACCTGCCTGGATGTGATCCACTGTGATCTGCTGTAGGTAGTACTTCTCTGGCAGGGGGGGTGGATTGGATGATCTTTCAAGCTTGCTTCCAGCCCCTAACATTCTGTGATTTTGAGAAGCACTGATATAAAATATTTTCCTTCAAAATTATTGTGTGTTTGCTATCACTCTACCTCTAAGTGTTTCCCATTCTTCATGTGTTTGTTTTCTTGTGGCTATTTCTAATACTTCAAACATAAGAGAATATTTAAACTGTTTCTACTTCCCCACTGCTGTTCTTTTGAAAGAATCTCCAGAATTCTCTTCCTCTGCCAACTAGTCCAAGTAACTCTGTTGATGACCAGTTCATGAGTACATGTCAGTCTGCAAGGTAGGTGGTTATATTAAATGCAGAAACTGGTAAGTGTCTGTGGACTTTTTACACCTCATCTTTGTTGTAAGCAAAGCATCTAGGTGTGTTTTTGAGGTAATGCAAAATTGTTTCCTATCTAATTCAGAAAGTACCTAATTGCAGCTTGGAATTTATGAATGGTAGACAAGATTCATGTTTTGAGTAAATTGCATCTTTCTTCACAAGATCTCAACAGCATAAAGCAGGATTCCCTATCCTATTTTATGCAAATTATATTATTATTGTAAATATTATTTTTAATTTTTCCCATAAGATAAAACTGGATTTCATACTTGCATTATTATGTTCAGCATTTATGCATTGTTAAGGAAATGTTTAAAACAATTGAATGTTATGGCATAAAATGTTATAAACCTCTTAAATTAAAATTTCCTCTTTTCAGATCAGTAGTGAAGCTTCCTTTGATTGCAACAGCTGATGCAAAACAGCAAGACAGCCCTTCTCTGTGCGGAATAACAAATTCTTACAACTATACCACTATTGTGACAAAGGAAATGCATTCAGATCAAGTCAGGTTTGCATTATCTTTGCCTTCTGGTACAAATAATCAAGAGTTAATTGAAACAGACCCACTGGAAACAGCCTTTAATGAAAGCATATCTTTGAAAGGTATGATGTATTTTTGTACAGACGATTTGTTTTTGAGAGCTATCTAAGAATTAGTATTTAATAATGTATTACTTGACAATGGTATATTAGGATTCCTAAACTAATAAAAAATAGAATACTCACCCATAAGTGGAGATGTCCTAGCAATCACTTATATGTTCATTGAAATAATGCAGCTGAAATACAACAAAATTGATGTGAACAAAAGAAAACTTTGATAGGATAACCAAGTAATAACTGAAGTAGCTATAAAAAAACACATCTGTATTTATACCCAATTTCAAAAGTCCAGCTTCAGTAAAACATGAAATTGCTTGTAGTTATCGATGTTTTTGAAGACCAACCACAGAATATGTGTATTCAGTTTGGAAAATAAAACAAAATATGCAGTTTGATACTTTCCATGCTTCTGATCCAGCCTTTGGTAACCTTATTCTGATAACCATCCTCTTTCACGTTCTTTCTATGCCCCAGCTGCTGAATTTTGTCTCTTTGCAGAAAGCCAGTTACACACAGAACTAACCCACAATAGTGCCTTCCTGACTCATGTGGAAAATGCACAGCTGCTAAGGCAGCCTGAGGAGCTTACAAAACAACCTGACAATTGTTCATTGCCATTCTATGGGCACGTGGCTGAAAGAAAGAAACACACAGTACTTTGTAAGTCAAAAACTCAACCTGATATCATAGATTTTGATAAAAAATATAGTTCAAATCTTATTCCTTCACCGCTTAAATTTAGCAATGAAAGTAAGACAGATTCAAAAAAGCTGCTTTGTACTGCCAAGATGAAGCCTGAAGAAACCCTTTATGATGCTGATATGGAGTTGACTGCCACTGATGCAGGTGAACTACTAACAGTTACAGCAAAAGATAAAGATAAATTATACCAAAAGAGAAGTAGTGGTGACAATTCTGATAAAATACTAGTAAATTTCAGAAAAGCAAAACATTCTAAGAAGGATAAAGAGAAAATTAAAAGCAAGATGGAAGCTGGTTCAAATTTATATGCAGAAGAAAGACATACTGGCGACAATGGTGAAGTCACAAAAGCTACTGATTCACAAACTCAACTATTCCAAAGTCAAACAGAACAACTACCTACAGAAAATTCTACAGGGAAACAGAATTTGCCAAATGCCAGCAAGTATTATCAAGCAGAAAATTCTCCAGATAGAGCTAATGATACTAGAAGCACGTGCCAGGTTAACACGACGAGTCTAAGAAAAGAGGAGAAAAATGGAGAATCTTTCTCAGAAACCTGTGAAGACATGCAAAGCAAAATACAAAAAGCTGACTCATCTAACAACAAGAGCCCACCAGAAGTTTATTGTGCTGAAAATTTACCATTCCAAGATAATACTTACAGTGTATTGCATTTACAAGGGGACTTTGCACATACACGTAAGGAACATAGCAGACCGAAAATAAATGGGGAAAAAAGCCCTTCTAAAATGAGCACAGCAGAATACTGTGGAAAGGAAAATGGACAGCAAGGAGAAAGTATTTTGACAAAATCTCAAACAGAGACACAACAACATGACAGCAATAGAAAACAAGACAAGATGACTATTGGAAAATGCAAGCAAAAAAATAGTTACCATCGAAGTGGAGAAACTGAAAGTGACAGCAGTCAGAAAAGTCAAACTTCTAAAGTAAACCAAAAGAGCAGCCACTTACCACCAAGCAGATTAAAGCATACAGTGGCAAAGGCTAGCAGGAAAGTATATATAATACCCAAAGGAAATTCTACACAGGTCTCACTTTGTAAAAATAAAGAATTAAAAAACAAGGGTGCACTGCACATGGATGGTGTTTGTGGCAATGTAACTGGAACTCGGCAAATGCAAATAGCTTTAGCTATTGAGAATGGTGCAGCTACAGATTCACCACGAGCTAGAGAACAAGTTAATGAGCCTGTCAATATCTTAAACAAAGTAGATTCCTCATCACTGGAACATAAAATGCCTCACAGCAGTAATTCTAATGATCTGGTAAAGCAAAACCAGAGGTTTAGTTCTGATATCACTGAGAGCAGTGCAGAAAAAGATTCTTTGAGGCATATTGATCAGGGGGAGCAGAATATTTCGGATGGCCAAGAAGTCCCTTATAAGGTAGATTACTTTATGAGCAAATTAAAGCCTGTGGTTCTAAAGTCAAAATCCAAATGTTCCAAGATGATGCCTGTAAGTGTAGATAACCTTTTCAAGGAAGGTCCTACCAGTGTGGAGCTCCCAGCTGATGATAACCACAGTGCTTCCATCAACTTGTCTATACTTGAAAACTCTGAAATTTGTGGGGAGAGCAATCATCATAAAGCACAAGACTCTGGTAAGTTTATAGCTTGAAGGGGGAAGAAAAGGCATTTTTAATTAGATAGTGATTGACAATAGTGGGAAGATATCTTCTGCTAATACTGTCCTACTTGTGTTGCTTGTTTGTAGTAGACAAAACAGAAGTGACTGAAAATTAATAAAATTATTAATACTCTAGGTTTCATATAAAATTATAGTCTCTATTACATATCAGTCACAATATGTTTTTTAATTGTGGTAACTAATATCCTTCTTACTTGTCAGTATGTTCCAAGATGATATTTACTTGGGCAGACATAAGTAGTCTGCTTTCTTGGGAAGCAATTGTAGTTGGAGCATGTATTCATTTTTCAAATAATTTGAGGGTATTCAGAAACTTTGGCATAGAAAAGATAAAACAGCTTGAACTGGGAAATAAAATTCAAGAGAAATAAGAATGAACTACACTGTTCCCTTCATAAATAGAAAACATAGCTGGACTTAATGATTTAATGTGAGCTTCTTTAGAAACACGTCAATTTAATGGGAATTCTGACATCTGAAAAAAAGGACTTTGAGAGGTTTTGTCTAGAATCTACCCATGCACAAACTTTCATATGACAACTTGTCCTTTAAAAATATGTACTACTTTAGGAAAACAATCAAATTTGAGTGTGGTTTGGAAGAGAGGTTTAGGTACTTCTGTCATACAGTGAAATTACTGTAAAGGAGCTAAAGGAATATATCACTGTCCTGGGTTAAAACAGCCCACAAGCACCACACACACATAGAGATGGGAGGGAAAGTAACACAAAAAACACTCTGGGTGGAGATACTGATTTTAATGAGATGAGAAAGGTGTGCAGTTGCCTTAGTAAACCCAGAAACAGCAGCAGAAGCCAGTGATAAATCAGTCCACTCACCCCCAACCCACAGCTAGTGCAGCAGAACAGACCCACACCCCAAACCTGGAAGCTGGAAGCAGCAGCTGGAACGGGAAGTTTTTCACATGATAATCTGAACTTCAAGCCCCATATTTTGCTCCGGCCAGCTTTTTTATTTTGAAGCTGGCATGATTGGTACTGAATACTCATCAGCAGAGTCAACTCAACCCATGCTATTCTCCACCTCTTATTCTATGCCATCTACATCATGCCCAGAAACAATTAACATCAGACCATAAACGTAATTCACCATTTACTGTCCATTCTCAAAATGACATTGCCTTGCAGTACACAACAGCTTCTCACTCCAGATGCTCTGGAGTTTCTGTTCCAGTAAAGTCTGGATCAGTCCATGATCACTCCAAATGGTGGGGCTGTGTTTCCACCCCTGGGACAGTCTATTCCATTGACTCCTTCCACCCCTCCAAATGAAAGCAAACAGGATTCCATTCCAGTGCTCTGCTTCCAACATGTTCAACTGTTGGGATCCCCCTGTCACATCAGAAATATAGAGGGGTTCCACCCTTCGTGAATTGGTGGCATTAAAGTACACTGTGCACTTGTATCTACTAAAGCTTCATCCTCTTGTGGGTTCAACTTGCCAAGCCATCAGTTCTGTACAGTCCAGTAAACCCAGTTGTCCCTCTTCTCCATCTCCTCTATTTCTGACTGAAATTGAATGTGTCCTGTGAAGATGCTTTGGAAGTCCCTTCATCAGGAGGATCAGAAGCAGATCAGGTTTGCTCTTTGTGGGGGATTTTCCACTGGAAAGTGGGGCACTATTCTTCCAGGGAGAGTTAAATATGTTAGAGTTGAAATATGCTTTAAAATCAATATTGGAAGTTTTGTAGCACAAGTCATCTATATTTATTCTCAACAAGTTCCTATTTACTAAATTGTCTCTAAGAACGTCCCAACATCTAAACCACTTGTGAGCTAAAATTAAGTTTGACGACCAAACTGAATCAAATGCTACCTTGGCTTCATTAGAATGCTTGGAATTCTATGAATTAAGGAATACTAATTAAAAATAATTAACAATTTAAAGTTTAATTAGTGATTAAAAAACCATTTAAAATAGAGTATATAAACCACTGTATTTACAGGGAGAAAAGCTTTGCAAGATCTGACAAATGTTAGTATACAGTCTCATATTTCCTTACCTAAATCCCCCCAAATGTCAGAAGAAGACTCAGCAGGAAAGAAAACTAGACGAGGAAGAGCTGACATTTGCTACAAAGAACCCAGTCTGCAATGGTAGGTTAGAGCTTTTGTTTGGGTTTTTTTTGAGTATGTAACCTCTAAATAAGTAGGTGGGCAATCTCTTTAATCTCTTTTGCAAAGATACTTCAGTGTTGATATAAAACATTTCCTGTTAGTGCAGCAGCATTCCCAGGTGCCACAGTAAGACACCAACAGTATTCACGTCTTAAAAGCTAAATCTAGCATATTACATTTTATACTATAGTGAATAATGGTGAATTCTTATTTGTTACGGTATAAACTCCCGTAGAGGGGAGTAACTTGAAATGTTAAATATAGATGTATACTATAATAATATAATCAAGTGGTAATGTAAGTTATGTACAAAGACTATAGAATTCCGTCATTTTGTTTTTAAAGTAAGAAATAATTTGAGTTCAGAATAATTTGATAATTGGCTATTCACCTTTCAGTGTTTCTAGCAAATGTAGTGGCACAGGATTTCAGAGGTTGTTAAAAGGCAGACATAAATTGTGTAATAACAGTAACCATTTAAAAGAGAATTTTAAAGCCAAAGTTCCATTAAGAAAATTATTATATATGCATGTATATGAATAGATCTAAGTCTGATTCCTTTTGAAAATGTTCAGAGAGTTTTTTGGACACAAAGATTTTTTGTTTGGTTTGTTGGAGTTTTTAAAAGTAAAATACGAGCTTATTATGTCATGTTGTGTGTTAGTAGAATGCATATTCATGAGGTAAAGGCAGCATCAGTATGTCTCCACAATAGTGTCGAGAGTGAAAGGATTATAACAACTTTATGGCAAAGATATCAAAGGGGTATTTCTTCCACTTCTGGCCATCTCTGTGATGAGAAGAATATAAATCCACAGACTGAAAAAGAATTACCACTGTTCTCATACACCTTCAAAATAATTTTGTCTATCTCTGTAAGTGAACAATTGAAGCAGTAAGGCTGAGGACAAGTAAGAGCTAAAAGTAATATAGGAAGTGTCTTCACTTCAGCACTGGCTCCTACTTATATTTTATTTTGAAATATGCTATCCTGACTGCATGCAGTTAATCTTTGGTTTAAGTAACTTAAGCCCACTACTTTCAGCATTATTTTGGGAAACAGTAACTATCTATGCCTTGCTCTTACACACTTCTTTATTTTCCCTAAATTTAATTTCTTAGTGTACTGTATCATGCTTTCATTGAGAGGATTTACTATATGGAATTGTAATTATAATTACATGATAGTTACAAAGGTGTTTGATAGTATCCATACATTATGTCTTTTATTTCTTTTGTTTCCAGCAAATTAAGACGTGGGGATCCATTTACAGATACACAGTTTCTGTACTGCCCAGACAGTAGGGTAAAAAAGAAAATGCATTTTAAAAGTAAATCAAAACTTATTTGAAGAAGACAAGAGAATTGCCTTTACAAACAGTACTTCTAAAATGGGTAGTATTTATTTTTTTAATATATATATATATGTTTAGCAGTATAGAGTGCTTATTGTTACTTGATTAGTAAAGGTGTTCCAAAGAATTTCCTAGAAAGAAGCTGTTACATAAGGGACCGAGAATACTTTATTGAGGAAGGCAAATATAGATTAGGCTCCACTCTTGTGTTTGCATTTCTCCTAAGTCATTTGTAATCTGTTTAAAGGGTTGGCAGCACTTCTTAGTTTGGGACAAAAGTACATGTTTTAATGAGAATTAAAAATAAATCACCTTTGGCAATTTTAATGTGAGTTGCTTGTATTTACCATGAGTAGAACCATTTCTCAGTGCTGGTTGGAACACACACAAACATCCCAAATTTTACTAACTCTACTGAAATAGATGGAGACAGTACACTGAGTTGTTTGGGGTTGAGGTGTTTTTGATATCTGACTTTTTGATTTAACAGAATTGTAATGAAATTAGAATCAAGAATTCAAATTTTGAAGACTCTGGGAGGACTTTATATAGCTGCCTTCCAATGCCTCTCTTCTGAGGAAAAAGAGTTCTGTTGGCAATGGTCTTCATGATTTTTTCAGTGACAGTCCTGATGTTCCTGTGGCAGGTACAGCTGCCCTGGCAAACACAAATGCTTGGCAGACACCTGTCAAATTACTTGCTAGGTCAGTGTGGTGTTTTGCAGACATGAGCTGGTTCCTCAAGGCCCAGAAGCTCTCATCCTGCCTTTTTGTGGTTCTGTGGGCTTGGCACTCGAACTAATTAGCACTCAGCACAGGACTCAACCGAGGATATCAGTGGTATCTTGCTACAGAGTTGGTCTCCATGCAGTAAGTGGCCTGGCACTGGATGCTCTCCTCTAAGAAAGGGATGCAATCTAGGGAGAATTCTATGGATTAAGGAAGTCCTCACCTCACATTGGATGAGTGCATATTTTAGGTACCCTTGAGTGGGAGGCTTCCCTTTCGAGTGAGTGCAGGCACATTTTGTGCAAGAAACAGTATTCCCTGAAGTTTAAAGTGTTGGTTGGACCATTGTTGGTTGGTTGACGTTTTGTGAGTGCCTTCATGACAGGTCCATACAACCTCAGGTGTTATCGGCTAGGCTGCTATGGTTTTCCATAAAAATCTACAGTCTGCAGCTTTATGACTTAGTGTCTTCAATTCCTTATGGTATAAATAAGTAACAAAGGATAAAAGAAAATTTTCTGAAGATGCACAGAAGTTATTTTTAAATAGCCCAGAAGTCATATTACTATTGCTGCTGCCTTGCAGCTACTGAAAGAAAACTTCCCTTGTTTTCTTCATCCCTGCTGGTGTTGTTGCTCAAATTGATGTTCTATACACTCGGGTACATCCAGTATCCCTGAGTGGGACCTACAAGAAAGCTGGGGACTTCTTACAAGGGCTTGTAGTGATAGATTGAAAGGGAACAGACTGATGCTGGAAGAGGGGAGATTTAGGCTGGATACTGGAAGAAATTTACTGACAGTGAGGGTGGTGAGACACTGGGACAGGTTGCCCGGGGAAAGTGGTGGATGGCCCTTCTCTGGAGGTGTTCAAGGCGAGTTAGATGAGGCCTTGAGCAAGCTGGTCTAGTGGAAGGTTTCCCTGCTTGTGGCAAGAGGGGATTTGAACTGGATGATCTTTAAGGTCCCCTCCAACCCAAATAATTTTAAAAATCTATGAAAATTTACTTTGTTATTTTCTAGGATGCAGTTCTTTTAATTGTTCTCAAAAATGCTTGCTTCATTTATGTACTACAGAAATAATGTTACAGTCTCTGATGAGTCATCACTAAAATGCATCTTCAGAACAGTTAATATATTAGAGAGTCTTGACAGGAAAAAAAAGTATGAACAGCTCATGACATTTGAAATAAAAATCTGTCAGTCGCAAGGATTTAGATTATTTTATTGAGATAAGGGAATTTAAACTTCTTTTTATACCTTCAATGTTGCTTTTTATCATACCTATTTGGTCTGTTTTTTTTACTCATTGTTTTGAAATCTATAGGAAAAATATTTTTGTGTGTTTAAATGGGAAGGGAAAAATATTTCTGATCCCATAGACTCTAGGTGGCATAAGCAGCTCTTCCAAATGCTTGTGCATAACAAACATACATATTTGTATATTAGAAATACCTGAAAGTCACTGCCAATTCTTTTGTGGGTGCCAATCTGCTGACTTCCTGCTGGGCTCACGATCATGACTGCATCGCTGGATTTCACCATAATGTGAGATTGCCTGTGGAGATTTCATAGTTGGAAGGTGTGATAAATCCCAGGCAACCAGCAACAGAACAAGGGCACACAGTCACAAGTTGTGCATGGGGAGGTATAGGCTTGATACTACGAGGAAGTTCTTCACAGAGAGTGATTTGCCACAGGAATGGGCTGTCCAGGAAGGTGGTGGAGTCACTGGCCCTGGAGGTGTTCAAGAAGAGACTGGATGGGGCATTTAGTGCCATGGTCTAGTAGATTGGATAGGGCTGGGTGCTAGATTGGACTGGATGATCTTGGAGGTCTCTTCCAACCTGGTTAATTCTATGATTCCTATGATTTGTGTTAGGAGCAAACAACAGGGCAGGGAGATGTGCCTCCCTGGGATGGACAGTTAGCATGGGAACTGGTGGGGTTTTTTTTGCGCTTGCACTGGGGCTAGGGTCAGAGTCAGAAGGACACACAGAGAAGACCACCAGAGATGACTGGATGACACAAGCACATGAAGGATCTCTGGCATAGCAAGAATTTCAAGGACTGCTTTGCATACATGATATGTATGCATGAACTGAGGGTGTAAATGGAACAGGATGTTGTGTGCCGGTTGTACAAGTTGGTAGAATGCAGACTCCCCTCGTGCCCAGCACTGTTTGCTTCTGTTTTAACAAATAAATTTTATTTTGTGCTAGTTTGAGGCAAACTGGAATATTTTAGGGAGAAGAATTAGGTGATAGGCTGTGAAAAGGAAACAATGGTGATGTCTACTTTACTCATAGGCTTGCTGAGATGTATTAAAACAAGAACATAGACAAGAGAGCTGGTATGGGTCTTTGGGAGCCTGTGCTTTTTCTCCTTGGGCTGCTTCTGTGTGACTAATCCTGCTTTCTAATCCCCCTGGCCGATCCTCCAAACTCACCTTGCGCATAAGGCAAACTCTGGGATAAGGTAGAGGGGTGGAAAGAAAGTGCAAGGGTGGTTGGGAGCCCCTCCTGGGGACTCTGGTTTCTGGAAGGGCTGTTGTGTTTCTGTATTACTTTTACTTGTATATTTCTGTATGTAGTTGTATATATTGTAAATATCTGCTTGTATATTGTACTAAGCTGTAAATACAAAGCTTCATTCCGAAATTTCCGTCTGGCTGAGTCTAGCTTGGGTGATTTCATAAGAGTGGGGGGGCAGGTAACACCCAAATAGTCACATGTTTTGTCTTTGATACTGATTGGTTTGTGTCTGAGATCATTTATACCAGAAGGTAACAACAGCTCACTTTGCTAACGTTGCCATTTTGTCGGGAGGATCAGGTCTGTTCCCGAGAATTGTGAACTGTGTCCTGCTGTTGGAATGGCCGTTGAAATGCTCCAGTAAATCCCTTGTGCCTGAGCGCCAGCCCTTGACCGCTGCTGACTCCTAACGTCCGGGAGAGCGGCAGGAGCGGTGAGCTCCGCCCGCCGCCCTCCGTCCCGCCCGGGCCGGCGAAGGGCCTGTTGCTGCTGCTGCTGGCTGCGGCTCTCGGGTACGATGTCTGTGCGAGGGGCGGCGGGGGCTGACGAACTGGTTTTCTGGGTGAATGGGAGGAAGGTAAGTGTTGACTGGAAGTAGTGTGGAGAAAGGCGGGCTGCTGTTGGAAGATTACTCTCAAAGGATATGGGCACAGATTTGTTTTCCTCAGACTTGATGCTGATCGGAGTATAATCGAGCCCGTACATTGGCCTCTGGAAGCATTCTCTCAAATGTCTTTGTTGCTGAGTGACAAGGGAATCAGCCTCCAAGTATTGCCTTAGTTAGCTGACACTGCCCCGTGTACAGCAAGTGCTTTGAGAAGGGAGAATCAACCGAGCAGCACAACCGTCATTAGAGTATGACAATTCAGCTCACTGTGCAGCCCCTGCGGTGCAAAATATGTGCCAAAGTGAAATCGACTTGAAGTTGGCCGTCAGATTGGGCTGTCAGGCAAACCAGTTGTTCAGTTTCGTGTGCCCAGCTTCTCACCTTTAATGGTGTCAGAGGAGAGACGCTGGACGGTGTCAGATTCTCAGAGGCACAACAAAGTCAGCAAGACTCAGGTGTCAGATACAGACTACCAGTGTCAAGAACATATTGCAAGAAGAAATTAAACTTCTTGATCCAGTCCAGTTGGATCTAAATGAGCTGATTCTAAACAGCAGAATAAAAAATACTGTAGTCAATCCAGAATGGAGGTGTTTCTGTTGCTGTCTGTTGTTGGTCTATTGCAGCAAATGTTGGTCTATTATGGCAAGTGAAAAGTTTATATAAATAATGCTAGGAAAAAGCCCTAGTTTCTGCCAGTATCCTTACAGGCTTCCTCTGGTGTTAATCTCAATAGGTTAAAGTGCCAGGGAGACTAAGATCTGTAGATCATTAATTTATTATGCTGTGCTGCCTCTCACTAAGAAACAGCCTTTTTTAGTAGTTGCAAAGGTCCCTGTCACTTCTTTGCTGGAAACATATCTGTCTGAGACGTAATTTCCAGAAAGTCTGAAATCCCCTGTGGTCTTTTGCAATTATTCCAGCTCTAAGAGAAGGAAACAAATAAGGATCCATTTCTGGCTATGTGAAATGTAATTGTGCCCTGAATTTTGAAAAGTCTTTGTTTCTTAGTTTTTTTTTAATTACTATTTTGTTTCTTACTGCAGATAGTGGAGAAAAATGCTGATCCTGAGCAAATGCTGTTGTCTTATCTGCGAAAGAGACGTATCCTTTTCTTGTCTGTTCCCTTATGTCACTCATGTTTGGGAGTTTTATTTGATCAAAATTCTCTTAAGTGATAATTAAAAGGTGTTTTACCGTGTTAAGGAAGTTGTGACTGCCTTAAACTAAAACAACCATTAAACTGGCCTTGAACGTCTCCAGGGAAGGGACATACATGACCTCTCTGAACAATTTGTTCCAGCATCTCACTACCCTGTCAAGAATTTCTTCCTAATATAATTCCTTAGCTTCAGTCTGATTTTCCCTGAAGATTTTAATCCAAAATAGAATCTGATGGATACATTACCATACCAAACTAATATTGTGCTCCTTAGCAGTTCAAGAGGAAAAGTGGACTGAAGCTTTTGAGTAAAATGAAGACCAAATGAAACCTGATGATTACATTTTTTTCCCTAATGACAGCATTTTCAGTCCGCCTTACAGGGGCTAAGTATGGCTGTGGAGCAGGTGGCTGTGGTGCCTGCACTGTGATGATATCAACTTACGAGCCGACTTCAAAGAAGATATGGTATCCTTAGCCACTTGGGATTTTATGGCTGTAGATACTATTTCCAGATATGAAACCTTAAAAACAAAGTTGTAAAATCTACATAATAGTAAAAGGATCCAAAGGAAGAGTCACTTTAATCCAGGAAAGAATGCTATAGAAAATACCATTCCTTCAGCTGTGCTGTAAATGTGCTGAGATGCCATGCTCAAATGATTAATTGGCTCATGCATGCTGTGAGCTCCTGCAAGTGTTTTTTTTCTGAGGAGATACACATTTTAACACCCTTTGTGCTTACCATTGCAATGTGGCTGTTCTCTGCAGCTCTTGTATGTCTGATGGGAGCATAGCACAGGTAGAAGTTTGAGTCTTACCAGCACTTTAATACTGAACTCCCTCCCTACACCTCACCCTCAAAAAGAAGGACTTTGAAACTGAAACCCTGGGTTTCATTAAGCTGAAAATTGGAATAAATTACCTTTAAATTGAGAAAGCTCCGGTCAAATTGTTAAATGGTTACATGTTATTGTCAGTTGAATGTTTCGTTAGGTGGAGAAAAAGTATGAATGTTCCAGTTTTTCTTCTGACGACTGCATTACATTGGAATGCAGTGCAAATGAAAGTGTGTAAAGTTATTTTGAAATGGAAACAGGCAGAATGACACTTGAAAAGAAACATTTCAACTACAGTAAACCAAAACATTTTATTGCTAACACTTAAAAGAATTTTCATCTTGGTACACTGTTCCTACTTAGAATGATACTTATTTTACCTCAGAATTTGCTTTGGGTCAGAAATTCGGTTACAGATTTGCAGCAGTAATTTTTTACTTCCTTCAAATGACTGCACTGACCCACCCCTCTCCTTCTTCCTCCCCCAAAATACCCTTGACAGGTTGCTTGTGGGCAGAAGAGACAAAAGGGTGATTGGAATTATTAAGGACGATACTAATTCTACAAAACTGTCCCCAGAGATAAGAGTTTTTTAGTGCATACAAGAAACAGCTAGTAAGTTATCCCATACAGATTATTCTCCTCTCATTGCAAATTATAATGGCTGCTTTGCAAGTATAAACTCTATCTTGGTAGACTGCAAAATATTCTTAAGTCTTTATTATACTAAAATAATATTCATGTTCTTTATTCTCCTTTTTGTTCCATAGGCATTATTCAGCAAATGCATGTTTGCTTCCCATTTGCTCCTTGTATGGTGCAGCAGTGACCACAGTGGAAGGTGTTGGAAATATAAAAACCAGGATTCATCCAGTTCAGGTGAAAGGACTGTTTCGCTGTGTAAAAGGATCACTGATTTCTTCCTTTATATTGGCTGGCTGGAGTGGCAGTGCTTTCAAGGCATGGGAATTTCATATGATGTTTATTCTCCCAGCTAAATGGTAACAGAAGACAGCACAGATTTCTGATGATTGATTGATCAAGACTGATGAGATATATCTCATGATGGATCTTTAATACTGACAGACTGATCTAATAGTTGCTTGTATGTAAAAACTGTTAGAGTCGATCAGGCTTGTGCTCTGTTTGGGCTAATGACACATATTGGGCAGCCACCCTTTAGCTGATATGAAAGCAAAAAACCACAGAAATCCACTGAAGGTTAATTACCTGTCCTTGGATGTCACACCCCAAATAATTGTTCTTGTTTGAGATTGTTCTGTTTTACTTCAAAAGTCTGATTTGCTACAAAGACAACAGTTAGTATGCTACCCCATTTAAGAGAGAGTTCATTAGAATGGTGATGCACACTGGAGTGCTGCTTGTGGTGTTTTGTTGCAGGAAAGGCTTGCCAAGTGCCATGGCTCGCAGTGTGGTTTCTGCACACCGGGAATGGTGATGTCCATATACACTTTGCTAAGAAACCACCCAAAACCAACTTCAGAGCAGATGACTGCAGCTCTGTCTGGTAAATATTGCCACTTTGTAGGTATGTCCCTGAACCATTTTCTTCATCAGCCTTGGGTGTGTGACTGCACATCTGTGAAAGTACACATAGATACCTGTACGTAGTCCATACAGATTGTGCTTCCCAGCAGAGCTACTACTGGATACAGACCTGGTATTCCCTCTCATTCTTTTCTCCTGGAAAATGGAGAGTGGAGCTGTGGATTATTTCAAGAGCATGTGTTAAAACACCCCTAGATGTGCAAAGTATTGTCCTATTGGAGAACTAGGTGCATGTCCAGAGAAGGGCAACGAAGCTGGTGAGGGGCCTGGAGCACAGATCCTATGAGGAGAGGTTGAGGGAGCTGGGCCTGTTTAGCCTGGAGAAGAGGAGGCTCAGGGGTGATCTTATTACTGTCTACAACTACCTGAAAGGGCATTGTAGCCAGGTGGGGGGTGGTCTCTTCTCCCAGGTAACCAGCAATAGAACAAGGGGACACAGTCTCAAGTTGTGCCAGGGTAGGTATAGGCTGGATGTTAGGAAGAAGTTCTTCACAGAGAGAGTGATTTCCCATTGGAATGGGCTGCCCAGGGAGGTGGTGGAGGCACCGTCCCTGGGGGTTTTCAAGAAAAGACTGGATGGAGCACTTGGTGCCATGGTCTAGTTGATTGGATAGGGCTGGGTGATAGGTTGGACTGGATGATCTTGGAGGTCTCTTCCAACCTGGTTGATTCTATGATTCTATGATTCTATCTCTGAGAGACCATTAATTTGGGAACTAAGAATGCCATAGCCTCACAGGAGAGTCCCTTTGTGGTAGGAGTAAAACAGTAAGAGAGATGCATTCCCTTTGAAATAGAAATGAAAAAGTAGAGAGATGCAGACTATCCTCATTAAAGTGAGGTGTGAACATTTATTGTAGGTAAAATACCCTTCTGTCACCTGTTGTGCACTTGCAGTGGAGCCAAAGGCAGTTTCTGTTAGGATGAGGTGAACTTAGTGGAGATGTAATGCTAACCTCCTTCATTTTTTGTATAGATGAAGAGTGTTGTGCAGTCTCTTATTCTCCGCATGCTAGGCTGTAGATGGTATTCCCTGTAGTGCAGCTCTCCAGTATGTCGTACTCCACTTGAAACGTGCTAGTTTGAAGCAGGCTAGAATGTTTTGGTGAAAAGAACTAGATAATTGGCTGAAAAAGGAAAACAATGGTTGTGTCTCCTTCTCTCACAGTCTCGCTGAGATGTATGGGAACAAGAAGGGTAAACATTAGATAACTTTCGCCGTTTTCTCACTCTGCTTCTGGCTTTAGATGAAACTACATCTCCTTAACCTCGCTGCCACTAACCTTGCTCCTTAACCTCTTGGCTGCACCTCTATTCTTTCTCAGGATTGGGGTAAGGTTGAGTGGGGCAGGGGGAGGTGCAGGGGTGGTTGAGAGCCCCTCTTGGAGACTCAGGTTTCTGGGAGGGGAGTTGTGTTTCTGTATTACTTTTTACTTGTGTATTTCTGTATATAACTGTATATACTGTAAATATCTGCTTGTATATTGTGCCAGCTTCATTTATATTCCCAGAGCCCGTCTGAGTTAGCTGGGGCATTTCTAAAAGTGGAGGGGGGGCGGGTAAAAGCCAAACCACCACAAAACAATAGCCTTTTTCCTCAGTAGCTGCAGGGCCCTAAGTCTTGTGTCACTGCTCTTTTTTGTCTTTTGGAAAGCTAACACTTCTTAAGCTTTCAAAACATAAACTTTCTGTAAAGCATTTGAAATGAAGCTATGTGCTTTAGAGCAAAGTGTTTTCTTGCTGATTTTTTTGCAGGGAACTTGTGTCGCTGTACTGGATATAGGCCAATCCTAGATGCCTGTAAAACCTTCTGTGAGGTAAGTAGTGATGATAGGAGTACTGGATTGTGTCCATTGGTGTGTGTATGTATGTATACAGACCATTAAGAATTTAAATTCTCTTTCTTTTGTTAAGGTCTAAGTAAGATGCATAGTGGCCTAAGTTGTTGCAAAAATTAACTGAAATGGACAAACTGTGCCAGGGGAGGTTTAGACTGGATGTTAGGAAGAAGTTCTTTACAGAATGAGTGATTGGATATTGGAATGGGCTACTGGGGAGGTCCTGGAGTCACTGTCCCTGGAAGTGTTTAAAAAAAAAACTGTGTGGCACTTGGTGCCATTTTTTAGTTAATTAGATAATGTTGGATGATAGGTTAGACTTTATGATCTTGAAGATCTTTTCCAACCTGATTGATTCTGTGATTCTGTGGCTTGGTGTCTAGCCTAGATTTTGAAGAGTAATCTGAAGTAACTCTGTGTTTTACCATGCATTGGTAATGATATAAAAGCAGAATATGGACTGATACTCTTTGTGGTTTATCATGGAAACATACAGGGAAAGAAATTGGACAGTAAACATTAAAAGAAATGATACAGACCATGTGAGCTCTCCCAATGTCAACTGTTTTTTACATAGCATGATTTAGTTTGTTTTAAGTAAGACTTAAACATCCTATAATTCTAAGTTATTTTTAAATATCACTTCTTTAACACATGATCCGTCCTACTTAGCCTAACATTAAACTGCATCTATAACCTTACTGAAATACAAGGAGATGCTCTCATTGACTTATCCAGAATGGTAATGAATTAGTCTATTTAACATTTCACTAATGCAGTATTCCTGCTGTAGGAATCTGTTTGTTGTCAAACGAAAGCAAATGGGAAGTGTTGTTTGGGTGAGGAAGATGATTTGCTTGACGCGGAAAAGAAGGTAAGGTTTTAAATATTCTCCTTGTCCTATTTAAGTATAAAACTTATAGAAGAAGTATTGCATTTTTTTTTCCTTGTAATTAAAGTAAATGCAGTATTGTCTGCCATTTTTATCCTTCACCCTTTTCAACTTATGTAGTACTGTTTGTAGAATAAGATACTTTACTATTCCTTGCAAGAAATTTGGACATAGTTCTAAAAATTAATGATTCTTCATGTGTGTGTATATGGGGAAATGATGATGGGGCAGATAGTTGGTGTAAGTTTGGATCTCCAGAACTGAAAAACCCCTACTTAGCTTTTGAGTTGCTCACCTCTACACTGTCATTTGCATTGGCAGTGAACTTTGAGAAACTGTTGGGGACACTTCCTTCACCTGGGTGGCTGCAGGTGACGCATGGGAATGCAGTGCCAAATCCAAATGGTAACGGAGTTGCTGACTTTGTACTGACTTCAGTGGCAAGATGAGAGAAAATTTTTGGTCTTTGCTTCTTTTCTTTCTTTTTAAGGTTTCCACCAGATTATTTTCAACAGATGAATTTCAGCCATTAGATCCCACTCAGGAGCTTATATTTCCTCCAGAACTAGTGGTAATTTTTGCTTTATTCTTTAGCTCTGTCTTTTCCATAGTAGTCTGTAGTTCAGAACTCATTCTGAAGTCCTGCTTAGCAGTAATTTATCAAAAGAGATGTGATAACATTTTGATGTAAATCCCAGATTATACTCTTTATTTTCTTTTCTCCAATGACCTTATTGCATACTCACATAGAATAATAATCATACTGGGGAAATAAATTTTCAGAGTTAGACATTAGGTGAGAAGATAAAGAAATAGCCTAAACTGAGTTTCAGTGCAGCACCTGAAGATACAAATGCTTCTCAGCAAACTGGATGGCAAACACTGGCAAAACAATGCATTTATCAATTTCATGGCCTGATAATTTTTTTGGTCTTCTCTGCCAAGATGTCAGCCCAGGAATGGTTAAAGTATGACAAAAATATAAGCAGCTGACATAGGAGCACTGGGATAGGAAGTGTCAGGCACCCACAGCAGGGTGCAGCACAGTATCACAGTATCACCAAGGTTGGAAGAGACCTCACAGATCATCAAGTCCAACCCTTTACCACAGAGCTCAAGGCTAGAGCATGGCACCAAGTGCCACGTCCAATCCTGCCTTGAACAGCTCCAGGGACGACGACTCCACCACCTCCCCGGGCAGCCCATTCCAGTGCCCAATGACTCTCTCAGTGAAGAACTTTCTCCTCACCTCAAGCCTAAATTTCCCCTGGTGCAACCTGAGGCTGTGTCCTCTTGTTCTGGTGGTGGCCACCTGAGAGAAGAGAGCAGTCTCCTCCTGGCTACAACCACCCATCAGGTAGTTGTAGACAGCAATAAGGTCTCCCCTGAGCCTCCTCTTCTCCAGGCTAAACAATCCCAGCTCCCTCAGCCTCTCCTCATAGGGCTTGTGCTCGAGGTCTCTCACCAGCTCCGTCGCCCTTCTCTGGACACGCTCAAGCATCTCAATGTCCCTCCTAAACTGGGGGGCCCAGAACTGAACGCAGTACTCGAGGTGTGGTCTGACCAGTGCAGAGTACAGGGGCAGAATGACCTCCCTGCTCCTGCTGACCACACCATTCCTGATGCAGGCCAGGATGCCACTGGCTCTCTTGGCCACCTGGGCACACTGTTGACTCATGTTCAGGTGGGTATCGATCAGCACCCCCACATCCCTCTCTGTTTGGCTGCTCTCCAGTCACTCTGATCCCAGCCTGTATCTCTGCATGGGGTTGTTGTGGCCAAAGTGCAGCACCCTGCGCTTGGAGCTATTGAACGCCATCCCATTAGACTCTGCCCATCTGTCCAGGCGGTCAAGGTCCCACTGCAGAGCCCTTCTGTCCTCCAGCCCAGCCACATCTGCCCCCAGCTTGGTGTCATCTGCAAACTTGCTGATGACTGACTCAGTGCCCTCATCCAGATCATCTATGAAGATGTTAAAGAGGATGGGGCCCAGCACTGATCCCTGAGAGACACCACTAGTGACAGCCGCCAGCTGGATGTGGCACCATTCACCACCACTCTCTGGGCTCGGCCCTCTAGCCAATTCCTAACCCAGCACAGAATGTTGCCATCCAAGCCATGAGCTGATAGCTTAGCCAGCAGTTTGCTGTGGGGGACAGTGTCAGAGGCCTTGCTGAAGTCCAGATAGACCACATCCACAGGCCTCCCCACATCCACCAAAATGTGAAAGCAGCTTTATTGTCAATCTATATATTTGAAGCCAAATTCTCTGTAACTAGCTGTCTGCTTATGGAGAATAGTTGACAGGTGTTGGGCAGGGGTTCTTGACCATGTGTTTGTACCATTGCTAGTTCACAAGCTGTTTCCAAGTAGTCAGTGACCAGTGCTAGAACAGCCAGCTATCCACATACATGCCTAAACTGAAAAGGGATGCTGCTGCCACTGTCTGGTGATTTCCAAGCAAGCTAAGTGTGTGGGCACCTCCCTAAATATTTTTTGTCACGTTTCTATTTATTTCAGCAATTGCAGAATCTATTCCTACATTTATTTTGCTTAGGGACTCTTTCTTATCAATCTTGTTTATTAGCCCATTGGAATTGATTGAAGATGTTTCACTCAGCCTAGAAATGCGTCATGATGCAAAGGGCCAGCACAACAGTCTCATTTCTGTCCAATTTTTAAGAATTAAGTAGAACTGCTGTTGTTTAAGAACTTACTTTGACTTTGTCTAGTATCTATTACACCTTGCACCTGCCTATAACCTAAATATTTACACCTGCCGTATTTCTCCATCAGAGAATGGCTGAAAATCAGCCAAAAAGAACTCTTTTTTTCCGTGGAGAGCAGATGACATGGATTTCTCCTGTAAGCTTAGATGAATTACTGGATCTGAAAGCTGCCCACCCCAAGGCACCTCTTCTGGTTGGGAACACCATTCTGGGTATGTATGTAAACAGAATGGCTCCTACTGCCATAGTTCCAGTGAGCATGGGAGGAGAGGGGCTATGTTTCTTGTTCTTATTGCATTTTCATTCTCCAGCATACTCTCTGCTGTGTTGGAGTTATCATTTTGCAAAATATCTTTTGCCTAAATCTATTCCTGTATGCTAGGACCTGAGATGAAATTTAGAGGCGTGTTCCATCCACTTGTTATTGCTCCTGCAAGGATCCTGGATCTGACTGTGGTGAAGTGCACAGATGATGGTTAGTAGACTTTAATTCATTCAAATGTAGGAGATTCTTCTGCAGCAGGGGATGCTGTTCCATTTTGTAGTACTGATAGCGTAAAGTGCTGTGCAACTCTTTCAGGTTTGTTTTTTTCCCAGACCGTGGTGTCAGGAGGACTCTTCTCCATGATACCCAGTGGCAGGGAAGCAGCAGTGGGTGTAGGCTGGAGCAGAGGAGGTTCTATGTGAACATAAGGAAAAACTTTCTGTGTGAGGATGACAGAGTCCTGAATCAGGCTGCCCAGAAAGGTTGTAGAGTCTCCTCCTCTGGAGACATTCAAAACCCGCCTGGATGTGTTCTGTGTGATCTACTCTAGGTGATCTCTGGCAGGGAATTTGGGCTCGATGATTTCCCTTCCAACTCCTAATGGTCTGTGATTTTGTGATTTACTCAGTCAAAAGTTGGTGCAAGGGAAGCGGTTGAAATGACACTTGGAAGCAGAGAAGAGATTTCCCTTTCAGGAGAAGTCATGAGCTGTTAGCTGAGTTTTGTGATTTTAAAGGAATTTTACTCTTGGTCTCCTGATATAAAATGTCACAATCCCTTCAGCATGCCAAGGCCAGTCTCCTTGTATCTACCTGGTTTCCCTGTCAGCAGTCCTACAGTTTGAACACAGTTCAGAGCCTAAGTAGTAAAAGCACATGTGACACTTTCATGATCTTTTGGTTACAGGATTGATGCTGGGAGCTGCCTGCAGCCTCACTCTAGTGAAAGAAATCTTGACAAATGTAATCTCAGAGCTTCCTGAAGAGAAGACAAAGATTTTCTGTGCTGTCTTGCAGCAACTGAGAACTTTGGGTGGAGAACAAATAAGGAACGTTGCTGTATGTTGTGCATTGCTTGCAATAACAATTAACAAATGTGAAACTGCTCCTGACCACATACAAAACTTGCATTTTTAGTTCTTTTAATCAGTACTTCTTTTTTTGAGCTTTCAGCATCTGTTAATTTATGCATAGTCTACATAAATGTGACATAAAAGACAACTTAACATAAAACTGTTAAGGTGGTGGAGAAAACTGATTTTTTTTTCCCCTCTAGTCTTTAGGTGGAAACATCATGAGTAGAAAATCAACTTCGGACTTGAATCCTGTTTTGGCAGCCAGCAACTGTATGCTCAATGTGGCTTCAAGAGGTAAGAGGAGATAGCTTATCTCTGTAGTAGTGCCAGAAGTGCGGGATCCTGTTGTGTGGAGAGAGAGGGGAAATCACAGCAGATGAACATTTGGAATTTTACTCTTGGTCTCCTGATAGAAAAGCTCACAATCCTTTCATCATGCCAAGGCCAGTCTCCTTGTATCTGCCTGGTTTCCCCATCAGCAGTCCTAGTTCTACAGTCTGAAAATAGCTTAGAACCCAGAATTGCTTAAGTGCTCCTTATACCTCACAATCTGAGTGCTTGTATGCTACCTCCCCACCTCTGCTGGGTTGCTTTGGGGTTATTTTTTTGTAATTGATGCTTTGCCCTCGTTTAAAATCCGCCTGGGTGGGTTTCTGTCTGACCTACTGTAGGTGATCCTGCTCTAGCAGGGTGAAGTGGGCTAGGTGATCTCTGAAGATCACTTCCAACCCCTAACATTCTGTGATCCCATTTTCTTCCACATTCTTTATGTTTTAGAGAGAAAGGTAGTGGTGACAGCAGCTGCAGAGATTTGAAACACCTTGATAGGAGTGGGATCAGGATCATGGTGGCGGTATCAGAAGCAGGGAAGCTGGAATGGGGTCAGTCTGTGGATGTTTCGATGCAGCTGCTGTTTTGATACTGTGGAAGATGGAGCAAGCACTTGCATTTATAGAGCATACTGCTGATAATTTGTTAAGTAACCTCTGCAGTTATTATTTACTCTGGAAAGTTGCCAATTAAAGTATGGTTGAGATGTGTTAATTGCACAACTGTACAAAAGTTTTTTGATTTGGGATTTTTTTTTTAGGACGAAAGCGACAGATCCCTTTAAGTGATATTTTTGCAGATGGGAACATCACACCAGAAGAGATCTTAGTCTCTGTCCATATTCCCCATTCTAGGAAGGTAGGTTTCTAGTTTGTTTGGATTTGCTTTATGCATAAAGACTGCTAAATAAAAAGCAGGAGGGGACATAGTCCCTATGTTTAAAGCAACACCATTACTGCTCTGTTCTGAATTCCTTACATTTGGTCCTGTCAGTGCCATATTTCCCAGTTTCAGCCAAAAAAAATCACAGCTCAGTGGGTAGCTGGTGATATATAAAGAGTGATACTCAGACAGATCCTAAAATGACAAGGGCAATAGCAATTGTCCAGACCACCCACAGAAAGTGGTCTTGGACAAGCTGCCACGGGCCTCACAAAAGTAGGCTGCTTACCTGTGATGTGGTTGGCATCATAACGTAAAGGTTTGTTATCTGTTCAGGATTTTTCTTAAAATGAGATACAATTTCACGTGCATAATGTTTCTACTCTGCACGTAACTGGCAGTTTGTTTGCAAGAGTGGATATGGAGTCTTAAAAGAGAATTTTGGGGTCACATCTGAGTACAGAAGTTTGGTGACACTTGGAAGTGTCTAAGCTTTTGGTCTTGTTATAAATGCAACTCAACTGTGTGAGATCCCTCTCTTCCAACATCCATGAAAACATCCAAATCATCTGAAATGTGTAGATGGTGGTGGAGGATTAGTTATGGGCTGCTAGAAAATCAAGGGGGTAAAATTTGCTGGAAGATCAAGAGAAGCAAGCATGTGGTCCTGAATGCTCAGGAAGCTGAATTTGTACTCTTCACTTTCCATTTGCTTGCTTCACATAGTGCCAAACCAAGTTCTGCTTTCGGGTACTTACATGTCTGCAGGTTACCCACTTCTGTCTGATCTTGCTCAGGGGGAGTATGTCTCTGCATTTCGACAAGCACCAAGACGGGAAAATGCGCTCTCAATAATCAATGCTGGGATGAGACTCCTTTTTGAAGAAGATACAGACATAATAAAGGAGTTAAGCATCTTCTTTGGAGGGGATGTCTCAGCCACAGTCTTTGCAAAACGAACTTGTAGAGCACTTACTGGAAGGTACAATTTCCCTGCCTTCTCTGTATCTCTGACCGAGGGGACTTTGAGAGCTTGAGTGTACTTCCTTGGAGCGTGAAGGTACAGAAAGTTTTCACTTGCCTGGCTGATGCCATGTGTCTTCAATTGAATGACTGGATCAACTCTTAATGGTGGCTTGTGAGGACTGTAACATTTTGTAGTGTGCACATTGGTGCAGCTGTAGTGTGAAGTATGCAAAGACAGGAGAAAAGAACTGGAAATAGATGCACGTGATAAATTGTGCACCTGACCCCAAGCGTTACTAAATTATGCTGTATTCTTTATGTTTGGTAATTCCCTGTTCTTCAGTTTAAGACCTGAAGTTTAAGGTGTGCCAAATAAACACTGGAGCACATGTCAAACCTTAACCTTTGCAATACCTCTTCATCCGTAAGATCCTAGTAATCTCAGAAGTGAATCCCTGATGATCTTTCCCACTCTGCAGCATCTCTCCATGTTTTTGGGGAAAAAATAACAACTAAATCCAGCAGTATGAAACCACTTAGCTAAATGGAGTCCCATGGGGCTATTTTACCATTTATGTGAACCTGTTTCACTGTTCATTATTTTTTATTTTTCACTGCCTTAAATTATTACATTTATCCTAACAGATTTATATTTTGATATCTAGGGTTATGTAGCTTTGCAGAATTGAGAGAACTGAAGGAGAAAGCCTTTTCAGAAAATGTAACAACAGTGCAGTACTAGTCTGCTCTCTTGAAATCCTCTATACTTTATATCAATATTGTTACCCACTTTTCTTAAATATAGAACAGTATCTACAGAATAGTAATATTCCTTAAGACTGCTAAATAATCTTTAAGGCTGTAGTAAGTTTTATTTATTCACTGATTTTAAAAAGACTGGCATAGCACTCCATTGCTTAGGCCTAAGGGATCTCACTTCTTTAAAGCAACATTGACCCTACACTGTTTTCAAAATTGTAGACCATATTTAGAATCAGTATTTTGGCTTCACTTGGAGCTGTGATCCGAGGTATACATTTATTACTGCAATTTGTATTTGTATATTTTTAAGCCTTGGTCTGATTGTATCTCTCATTCTTTCTGACAGACACTGGAATGAACAAATTTTGGATGAAGCTTGCAGACTACTTTTGAAAGAGGTTGCTCTTCTAGGCTTATCCAGCAGCGAAAAAGTAGACTATAAGAACACTTTGATGGTCAGTTTCTTCTACAGATTTTTCCTGGAAGTATTGCAGTCATTAAAGACCAAGGTGAATTAGTTCTCTATGTCTGTTTCTGTACGAGAGTAGGTTTCTGTCTGATGATGCTTGAAATTTGTACAGTGTGCATGGTCTTTGAGGTTCAGATCTGTGGGAGAATGTGAGCAAAAGATAGATGGAGAGATGACCATTTAACTTTCAGGTGCTCAAGTATCTTTAACATGAACATTAGGCTTTAAAAAAGTTGAGGGATGTTAATGTAGCAGGCCAAAGGAAACAGACATGAGGTCTTAGTTCATTTATCTGTATTCAAAGCATAATTAGCCAGAACAGAAAAAAAGCTTTGAAAATCAACTGTAGGTTTTAAACCAACCCTCCTTCTTGAATGAGTTGTTGAGGACTCTATAGTATCATTTCCCAATGCAGTCTAGGTGCAATTCGTATATTTTTGTCTTAAGTCTTTTCTAATGAGGAAAAATACTGCTTTTACCTTTTTCTTCTTGAGCTTTTTTCTCTGAATTGCCATTGCAAGGTAATTTACTGTCACCAGATGTGATTCTGTGCCAGGTTTGATCAGACACAAGGACAAAGCTCTTCTAACTATCTCTGATTTATGTTGCTTACTTTAGCAAGCCTATTTCTTGAATCCAGTATATTTTAAAATGCTATTTATTGAAATCTCAGCACTCTGCATTGTTTAATAATTATTGTTTTAGAACCTTTCTAGCTTGTGAGAGTCTCAAAGAAATTTATTATACAAAGAATTTGTATTTAGTGATTTTCTTGTTTAGCTTTTCCAATTGAAACATTTGAAATGCGAATTTTAGTAGTAATTAATTTCCTTTTCAGGATCCTTGCCTCTACCCTGGCATACCTATGGAATATGTGAGTGTCTTAGAAGATTTCACAACCACAATGCCCCAGAGTATCCAAATATACCAGGCAAGTGATTTTATTCTAAGCTTGTTCTGTGCTTTGTAATACTTGGTCAAAAAACACAACTGAAGCCTGACCCTTGCTGTGAAGCTTAGATACAAATTTTCCAAAGCATTAAAGACAGCAGGCTCCCAGTACTTGATTTGAAATGTTTTTGAATTAGAAAAAGCTGCTTTTCAAAAATAAACTTACTCAGAATCGCTGACTTCTAACTGGTTCTCGGAAGGTAGGTACACTGAACAAACTCCATTGTCAGGCTGCTTAAACTTGGTATATTGCAGTGTGCAACTCGACTGAAAAACAAAAACAAGCAAACAACTGGGAAGAAAATAAAAAGGATTGAAAAGCCCAAGTCTCTGGTATTCTTGTCTCAAAGTACAGTTTTTATAAGATCTCAGGGGACTCTTACTGTAGATTTAGGAGTTAAGATGAAGTTTGTGATGACTGATCAAATTAGTAAGAAATCAGCAGCAGAGGGCAACAAAGAATTCCTTCTGGATTTTCTGAGCTCACTCTGTGGCTAGATTATGGTGGGGATTCCTGCAAAGATTTTGGTGTTTTAATACCCTCAATACACACACAAAAATAATCTCAACTTCCTGAAAACCTAAAGAAAATTAAAATTAAGTCTATTTCTAATTTTTCAGATATTCTTTTAAGGCCAGGCTGGATGGGGCTCTGAGCAACCTGATCTAGTGTGAAATGTCCCTGCCCATAGAAGAGGGGTTGGAACTAGATCATCCTTGAGGTCGTTTCCAGCCCTGACAATTCTATGATTTTATCTAGAAATGCTTAAAAATTGTTTAAATTTATTTAAATATTTTAAGAGTTACCATGCTTATACAAGGGGCCGAGATTTAAGGAACTATTTCTTTGTGACTTTCAGAAGTTTATTCCCCATCTCCAAGTGACTAAACAATAGGAAAGGAAACTGTTTAGTATTCAGATCAGTTGGCACTGAGCAGCAGAAATTATTAAGAAACCCAGAAGATAATAAATTTCTGTCTAACTTCTGAATTTCCCTACCCTTTGTATGCAGTTCTTAATCTGAACGTTTTGGAGCTTTTAAAATTAAGGAGGAAAGAGAATACATATCCTGAAAGTAAAATACCTGGTCATTCTGTTAGTGGAAAAGTTGGGATGGTTTGGCTGAGACAGCGTGTGAGGAACCTGAGGCAGTCAAGTGAAATGTCTTTTTTTGTCCTGGAGCTAATAGTAGACAGTGTCCCAGAAAGTGCAGGAATTGTGTAGCCAGGACACCTGTGTGCCAGAAGCTGTATAAGAAAAAAATACTTTGAGTTGTGAGCAATTAATTATTTCTAGATGTAGAAAAGGAAAAAGTGTGTGTGAACACTGCCCCAGAATCTGGAAGAGATTTCTGGAAGCTGGCAACAATTAGTTGGTACAGCAGAATAACTGGCAACACCTAATTAACTTTCAGGGAAATAAGGTTAATAAGGCACTGAATTCATGCGTGAGTGCAAGGAAATAAAATTGGGAAGGAAATATTTAAACAAGGTTTTCTTGCTGATTTACATTGTTCTATTGCAGTCTTTCAAAGAGGAAACAATCACTGCAAGTAGCTCAAAATACAACACAGACACTGGTAAAATATACAATATAATCTTGTGAGAATAATTTTCAGAGCTTTGTGAGATGAATCAGTAAGGGAGGAAAGTGTACTGAAGAAGTTGTGTTTGTATCACTTTGATGTAAATAAGGGAAAAAAAATCGAAGTAGATAAATCTGTGCAGTGTTCTCAGAGGCTCCTATGGGAAAAAAATTAAGAAATGCCTAGGAGCAGCAGCCAGGTCTTGCACCCACATCTCTTTTCAGTATTCAACCAGAAATCTTTTCTGTGAACAGTTAATCCTTCATATGATTTTCTGGTTGCTATAAGAAACCAGAACATGACTATTCTGTTTTCAACTGTTTGATTGTGGTTGATGTGTATTTTCGACTGCACAGGATGTAGAGGCAAGTCAGTCTCCCAGGATCCCATTGGACGGCCCATTATGCACCTGGCTGGAATTAAGCATGCCACTGGTGAAGCAGTCTACGTTGATGACCTTCCTTCTGTGGATGGGGAGCTCTTCCTGGGTGTTGTCACTAGTTCCAGAGCTCATGCTAAGATTCTGTAAGTGTTCAAACATATCTGAAGAAACTGTTACTATGAATTGTTTTTAGAGCAAACTAATCACAGAATCATAAAATGGTTTGGGTTAGAAGGGACCTTAAAGGTCATCTAGTTCCAAACCCCTGCTATGAGCAGAGACACCTTCCACTAGCCCAGGTTGCTCAAGGTCCCATCCAACTTGGCCTTGAGCACGTGCAGGGAGAGGTCAGCCACAGCCTCCAGGACAACCTGTTCCAGTGTCTTACCACCCTTGCTATAAAGAATTTCTTCCTAATCTCAAGTGTAATCTGCCCTCCTCAAGCTTCAGTCCATTCTCTCTCATCCTATCACTACAAGCCCTTGTGTAAAGTCCCTCCCTAGCTTTTTTGTAGCCCCCAGTAGGTACTGTAAGGCTTCTATAAGGTCTCCCTGGGGTCTTCTCTATCATAAACTGAACAGATCTGACTCTCTCAACCTGTCTTCAAAGGGGAGGTGCTCCAGTCCCCACCATGGGCGTCTTTGTGGCCCTCCTCTGGGCCCATTCCAGCAGTTTGATACCCTTCTTGTGCTGGGGGCCCCAGAACTGGATGCAGTACTGCAGGGTAGGATCCTATTTCCTATGAGCAAAGCAGGTTAGTAGTGCCTTTGACCAGCACTTAACTCACATGCCACAGGTAGGAGGAACAGCCAAGTCTGAACCTATGAGTAGATCCTGCCAATGCAAAAAACACACCTCCATGTTGTGTTCCCTCACTTTGTGCATGGCTTTGTGAAAGTAATCAGATGTACTTCCTTCTGAGGAAAGGCTGAGGGAGCTGGGGCTCTAGCTTGGATGAGACTGAGGGGTGACCTTATTCATGTTTATAAACATGTGAAGGGCAGTCTCAGGAGGACAGAGCCAGGCTCTGCTCAGTGATGTCCAGTGATAAGACAAGGGGCCGGTGAGTGCAAGC
The DNA here is from genome assembly GCF_015220805.1 of Pogoniulus pusillus. Lineage (NCBI taxonomy): Eukaryota > Metazoa > Chordata > Aves > Piciformes > Lybiidae > Pogoniulus > Pogoniulus pusillus. Next base: position 25,675,085 of record NC_087265.1, on the reverse strand, counting down.
TGGAGCAGAGGAGTTTCCATGCGAACGTAAGGAAAACACGTTTTCACTGTGAAGGCGACAGAGCCCTAGAACAGGTCACCCAGAGGGGTTGTGGAGTCTTCTCTGGAGACATTCAAAACTGATCTGGATGACCTACTCTAGGTATCCTGCTGTGGCAGGGGAGTTGGACTCCCCCCAGAAAGGGAGGTATTTTGAGGTCCCTTCCAATCCCTAACATTCTGTGATTCTGTGATATTTCTTCCTTCCCATCTCCCAGATCTATAGACACCTCAGAGGCTCTAAAAGTACCAGGTGTGTTCGATGTCATAACAGCTCATGATGTTCCAGCTACAAATGAGTTTTACTACTCCAGTGATCCTGAGGTCATACTTGCAAGAAACAAGGTATGAGTACAATGTGATTTTAACTGATTTTCGTCATCTTTACTGTTTTCCTTTAGAGTTTTACAGTGACATTTTACTTGCTGACCCTTGTGCTTCTGTATTGTGTGCATGTCACTTTTCTTACATTTTTTTCCCCACTCCATTTTCAACTTCAAACAAGCTGATGTTCATTATATTCTGTCTATAGAAATTTATGTATTAATCAGAAGACTACAGATTAAACCTCATGAAGTTGAGTTGTTGAAAGAGTATATTTCAATGACGTTATAGTTAGGCTCAGATCACATACCCATTTTTGAATATTCCCATTTTTGAACACATTTTTTAGTAGGCTCCCAAATCACCCATTTTTAAAGATTTTCCTTGATTCCCCAGTTCATAGATTCATAGAATGCTTTAGGTTGGAAGGGAACTTAAAGATCAACTAGTTCCAACCCCCCAGCATGGCCAGGGAAATCTTCCACTAGACCAAGTTGCTTAATGCCCCATCCAACCTTGCCTTGACACCTCCCTGGGCAACCTGTTCCAATGTGTCACCACCCTCACTGTGAAGAATTTCTTCCTAATCTCTACTCTGAGTCTGCCTTCCTCAAGCTTCAATTCTTTCCCTCTTATGCTATCACTCCAAATCCTTGTAAGTCCCTTCTCAGCTTTCTCTTAAGTCCCCTTTAGGTACTTGAAGGCTGGCCCAAGATCTCTTTTTTCTCCAGGCTGAACAACCTTAACTCTTGCAGCCTGTCCCCACAGGGGAGGTGCTCTAGCCCTCTGATCATCTTTATAGCCCTCCTCTGGACCCACTCCAGCAGCTCCACATCCTCATTATATGGGGGCATCAGGGCTGCATGCAGTGCTCCTGGTGGGGGTCTCACGAGAGCAGAGCAGAGTGGCAGAGTCACCTCCCTCATCCTGCTGCTCTCACTGCTTTTGATGCAGCCCAGCATACAGCTGCCTTCTGGGCTGCCAGCAATCATTGCCAGATCATTTTGAGTTTTTCATCGACTGACACCCCCAAATACTCCTCCAAACCACTCTCAAGCGACTCCTTGCTCAGTCTATATTTGTGCTTGGGATTGCCCTGACCCAGGTGCAAGACCTTGCACTTGGCCATATTGAACTTTACCAGGTTGGCTTGAGCCCCCCTCTCAAGACTGTCCAAGTACCTCTGGATGCCATCCCTTCCCTCCAGTTTGTCAACTGGACCGCACAGCTTGGTGTCATCCACAAACTTGCTGAGGGTAGCTCAATCCCAGTGTCCATATTGCTGATAAAGATGGTGAACAGCACTGATCCCGCTACCAAGCCCTGATAATTTGTTACCTTCATGGATGATCTGAAAAATACAAAGATCTAAAATCCTGTCTCAAAGGAGGAGAGATGAGTAGTGGTTACAGGGAAGAGGAGTGTCAGCAGCAGATGTGAGAATAATCTGCATCTGCTGTTCTGTTAAGCAGTGTGTATTTTACAGGTGATTTGTGTGGGTCAGATTGTCTGTGCCATGGTTGCAGATTCAGATGTCCATGCCAAACAAGCAGCTGCAAAAGTGAAGATAGAGTATGAGGGGCTGGAACCAGTGATCTTAACAATTGAGGTACTAATAATTTCTAATAATTAATGGAAGAAGCAGTTCACGCTCTTCACTTGCTTTTTAAACATGGCATTCTAAGGAGACAAGGTGAATGTAAACATCCAGTGAACTAGTAAGTTAGTTTCCCTATAAACCTTTTAGATAATTTTGACCTCTTGTGGTGATAGGTAGGTAACAGCCTCTAATGTATTAAAGTCCCACTCATCTCATAATAATAAACATAAGCATAGAAGAGAAGAAACTCTTCTGATGTTCTTAGTGAAGAAAGTATAATGACTGTGCTAGTTGTTTGTCATTCTTTTAACCAATGTATGTATATTGTTTGAAAAATCTGCTCCTGATTTTCTAGGCTGTCAAGCCAACAAAGTTAGGCTGGAGATGTAGGAGGTGTTGAAGGAATGTGAAGGGAAAGATCATAGGAATATAAAACATTTTAGTAATGTGATGTGGAAGTCAGAGGGGAAATAGACTTATGCTGGGTTAATGAGATGAGTAGAAAGAAGGAACTAAGGACACATTTGCAGGGAATCAGCATTAGTTCTGGTAGTCACTTTACAGTTTGTTTACATAATGCATGTGGAGTGTAACAGAACTATATGTCTGGTAGAAAAATGGAAATAATCTCTTCTTAGAGACTGGCAAACTTTTACTTAATGGCTCATTAGAACAGAAGCTGCAATGAAGTAATATATGAATAAAACAAGTTATAAACAGGTTCTACTTTTATTTAGTCCTTGTGATTTCTTCCCCTCTTAATGGCATTACTCTTTGGATGATAGGGTTTCATTGTTATTCTGTGCTTTCTTGGTCTCTTGCTAGATGTAGGAGAGGGAAGAGCCGTTTGATTAAACCGAAAGCTTTTCAGATGCATGAGGAAAGAAGTGCTAGAACTGAATACACAAACTGATCAAGAGTGACATTAAAGTGATTAAATACATTTTTTCATTGACTTTGGTAGCTGATGATTCTGATCTCTGAATAAAATGGTGTTTCTTCTGAGACTAAAATGCCACAACAAGTTGAAACCCTTTAAAATACTTTTAAAAACACCCTTTTTTTTTTTTCTCCACTGCAGGAAGCTATAAAGCACAATTCCTTCTTTGAGCCAAAAAGAAAATTAGAGCATGGAAATGTTGACCAGGCATTTGAAGATGTTGATAATATAATCAAAGGTAAACTGCAGAATACATTTGGTTGTTGTCAGTATTTGGATTTGTCTGTTCTTCAAGTCCCAGTTCTGTCTTTTTTTCCATATAGCCATGAGGCAGAGAAAGCTCTGGTCTCCTGGACGAAAGTGACATTAAACCTAGTGATCTTGCTACTATATTCAAGACTTCTGTATCCTTTTTGATTGAAACAGAATCAGGCAATAAATAGGTTGGGAGGGAGTCATCTAGTCCAACTTCCCGCTTAAAGGAGCTTATAACCATGTCCAGTCAGATTTTGACTACTTTCAAAGCTGGAGATTCTACAGACTCTCTGGGTGCCTCTTCCACGGTTGGACTATTTTCACAGTGATTTTTTTGTCATGCACTGAGTTGGAATTTCTTGTGCTCATTGCCTCTTATGTTTCCAGTATGCATCTATGCTGACTTTTCTGCACTCTTCCATTTAGTAGTTGTAGACAGCAGCAAGATCTCCTCTTAACCCTTCTCTAAATATGGACAAATAAATTCAGTTCTCTCAATCTCTTCTGATACATCCTGTGGTGCAGCACTCTGACTGCATTGGTGGCCTTCTTAACCTGGGCCAATATGTCCATTCTTTGTTTAACTTAGTTATAGTTTATTGATTATGGTTACTACTTACAGGCAATATTTTTCTGCTGTTAATCAATTCTGTTGATGTCACAGGAACAAGACCAATTTAATCCTGCAAGGAGTTTAATCTGTGTTTTTATTTTAGATGTTCATAAATTCATAGAATGGTTTGGGTTGGAAGGGACCTTAAAGATCTAGTTCCAACCCCCTTGCTATGGGCAGAGACACCTACCACTAGAACAGGTTGCTCAAGGCCTCATCCAGCCCCACCTTGAACGCCTCCAGGGAGGGCGCATCTACAACCTCCCTTGGCAACCTGTTCCAGTGTCTCACTACCCTCACTGGAAAGAATTTCTTCCTAATCCCCAGTCTAAAACTGCCTTCCTTAAACTTCAGTGGATTCCCTCTTCATCTTATCATTACAAGCTCTTGTAAAAATTCCCTTCCCAGCTTTTTTTGTAGGCCCCCTTTAGGTACTGGAAGGACACTATAAGGTCTCTCCAGAGCTGAGCAGCCTCAACTCTTGCAGCCTGTCCTCACAGGAGAGATGCTCCAGCCCTCTGATGATCTTTGTGGCTCCTTTGGACCTGCTGCAGCAGTTCCATGTCCTTCATGTCCAGTGTTGCTCCTTCATACAAGGAGCATTGTAAGATTTGATGCTGATTACCATAATTCACATGATGATGTGGGGTTAGTTCCTTCCTGATTATTTTCCCTCTGTAACACTTGTGTTTTCCTCTTTGGATTAGGGGAGATTCACATTGGGGGACAGGAGCACTTTTACATGGAGACTCAGAGCGTGCTTGCTGTTCCAAAGGGTGAGGATAAAGAAATGGATTTGTATGTGTCAACACAGCATCCAGCATTTACCCAGGTAATACAGAGCATCCACAGAGGAAGAAGTTGAACCTGTGACAAAGGACCTTTTAAAGTTTTGTTTACAAATCCATCTTAACAGTTTAGAAGCAGTAGCAACACAAAGGTGCACATCTGGTTTATCCAACAATAGATGCTTTGTTACAGAGCTGTGTCCTGAGCACCACTGACCATGACACATGAAGATAAGGAGGAAATAAAAGTCTCTTATTTCCCTTTGAACAAAGTGCCCTACTTGTAGGCATGAAAAATTCCCTGTGTAGTGCTAAGGCTCTTCCACACTGGTTAGCTTTCCACTGAGGTAAGGAGCAATTGGTATCCTACAGAGTCAGTCTGCTGAGGGTTTGAGATGCTCTGCTATCTGTAGGTGAGGCTGCTGCTCCATGCCAAAATCAGTCACAGAATTTGTTTCTCTGAGGACAAACTTCTTTATTGTAAGCTAAAGCCACAGAACCAAACTTCTGTTCACACAATCCCAACACATCAAGGATTTGCTTCCAAACTGAAGACTACCTGCCTAGGAAATTAGGTAGCTGACAGACTACCAGCTGGAGCTGAACTTTGGATCTATTTCCTGAAGCAACACACTAAGCTGGACATTTTCCTGTGCAACTTGATCTAGGTGGATTGGACTGGGTGAACTCTGTCGGTCCTTTCCAACTGTGAGCACAGGCTGAGGGAGCTGAGGTTGTTCAGCCTGCAGAAGACTCTGGGGGAGAGCTCAAGGCAGGATTGGACGTGGCACTTGGTGCCATGGTCTAGCCTTGAGAATTGTGGTAAAGGGTTGGACTTGATGATCTATGAGGTCTCTTCCAACCTTGGTGATACTGTGATACTGTGATACTGTGAACCTTTCAATGTAATCTGACTCAGGTGCTTGCCATGGACAAGGTCATCTTTCACCAGATTAAGTTCCTCAAAGCCTTGCTCCACAGCTTCTCTGAACAACCTGTTGCAGTGTCTCCCCACCCTTAAAGACATTTCCTTTGTTATGTCCAATCTAAACCTATCCTCTTTCACTTTAAAATCGTTGCCCCTTGTCCTTATTAAAAAGTCTCTGTTTCTTATAAGCTGCTCTGTATATTCAAGACCACAATAAGGTCTCCCTCCCAGAGACTTCTCCAGGCTCTCTCAGCCTTCCACCTTAGGAGAGGTATTCCAGCCCTCTGATAATTTTCATGATTGCGAATGGTAAAGCAAACTGATGTGGTTTGCATAGGCAATAGCTGTGGTGCAAGAAACTGATACTATTTGACTCCATGCTGGAATTTGGTGCTCAAAGCCCAGTTCAGCTCCTTTTATCACTTCCATTATTTTGGACTTCCCAACTGAAAAGAGATAGGGATCTACTGCAGAGAGTTCCAACAGTGCCTTGGTGCTCTTGTGCACCTCTCCTATGAAAAAAGACTGAGAGACCTGGGGCTGTTTAGTCTTGGAAAGAGGAGGCTGAGAGGGGATCTTATCAATATCTATAAATACCTGAGGGGTGGATGTCAAGATGAAGTTGCCAGTCTCTTTTTGGTGATGCCAGTGATAGGACAAGGAAGAGTGGGTACAAGCTGAACCCAGGAGGGTCCACCTCAACATGAGGAGATACTTATTTATTGTGAGAGTGCTGGAGCCCTGTAACAGACTGCTCAGAGAGGTTGTGCAGTCTCCTTCTGTGGAGATTCAAAACCAACCTGGATGTGTTCCTCTGTGGCCTGCCTTAGATGATCCTACTTTGGCATTGACATTCTGTGATTATATTACAGATGCACAATTGGAATTGTGAACTTGGTCTTTGAGAAAATAATTTGAAGCAAGAGCATTGCTAACACTAGAAAGACCATAGATTATTAAAAACCAAGTAGTTTTATTTAAAGTTAAAATAAAATTCATGATCTTGGTAACAAAACCAACGAAAGTTGTATTCTAATCCCTTTTTCTTATACATGAAGCTTCTTACTCTTCTGATAATGAAATCCAAGGATGTTATTACTTTCTTCTGTCCATGGTCCTTTCACCGTCTCCATGGTAGAGATGTTTAAATGTGAACACTGCTGAGTGTTTGTTGGTAGCTTTTTTCGCTCTTTAACCCAGACTAAGGAAAATTATTTGATTAAAAAAATTACAGAAATATCCATGGAACTTTTTTAAAAGAAAAGTTAGTTATTTCAGAACCTAACTTTTATGCTTAGTGTGATTTGGCATAAAGATGAGAACTGTTTTTACAGGAGATGGTAGCTGCCAGTTTAGGTGTTCCAGCCAACAGGATCATGTGCCATGTTAAACGAGTTGGTGGAGCTTTTGGTGGGAAACTCCTGAAAACTGGCTTACTGGCATCACTTGCTGGCAGTGGCAGCTAACAAGTAAGTGCTGTATATATGTGTTTGGATATGAAGAGAAAATGGGGTCAACAGGTTATGCATTTTGGCTAAAATACTTTCTGCTTTCCCAAACTTGCTGGCCGAAAAGTCACACAAATCTGACTGTTGAGATTTTGTAAGACCATTCAGTGCGTTCCTTTGTTTTGTGTCATTAGACTGCTTGCTCATGGTAAGCATCTCCAGCCTTAAGATGATGGCACTTAAGGAAACTGCTGTTGGGCAATAAGCAACAAATAGTATTGAAAAGATTCAGCATTTTGAAAGGACCAGTCCCTAGCTACTGAGGCTTTGTATGCACATTGGAAGCATGACACTGACCGTCCAAATTAGAACTTCATTGGCACAGCAAATGTGGAAGGAAGTGCTCATGAGTGGAATATTTAAGAACAAGTGGTCCTAGTTCAGTCTCCAACATTTTCCAGACAAAATTAGCTTAAATCTGTTAGATGATATGTTTTTGTTAAAACTTGAATTAGGTTAGGAACTCACTCCCCCTCTCTCCAAATTTGGCAGGACAACATTGGCAATTAGCTGTCAGGTGATAATGACTTCCTTTTTAAGAATGACTTGTTGGCTGCAGGCTCCATCATGTTTTAGCCAAAATGGCCTTGTAATCTGAGTGGTTAGCTTAGTGCATTTCTCCTGTTAGCACTATCACTATTCCTCTTTATGAATCCTGGCTGTGTTATTTGTGTTTTGGGTTAACCAGGTCATGCTAAACCCAATCTTGTTTATGTAGTTTCAACAGTCTTTTTTATTGTTAGGACTTTATTTTATGTCTTATGTCCATTGTAAAGGATGCAAGCATTTGTAGGCTAATTGTAATTTTGTAATTGTTACCTCTGTTTTGGTTTTAATCCAAGGTACCCTATTTCAGTACAATTCTGAAAAGACAGGAGTTGACTATCTCTTGCTTCAGGTTGAATGCCAGCTACTGTGAGCTCACTTAGCACAGTGCATCCTTAACACTGAAATAATTTCTTCAGAAGAAGTTTACAGTGAACAATCTTACTGGCTTTCAAGAGATGGGATGAAATTTTTGCCGTAATTGTAAATGCAAAAAAGAGATGAAGTCTAGACATAGCTTTAAGCATGTATTTAGGCCTGTTGAAGTGACATTTAATACGTGTGTATTTATATGCGTGGCTAGATCCAGATACATAATGAATAGTCACCATGCTGCTAACAGTTCTTCTTTTGACTGAAATTTGACTTTTCTCTTGTTGATTTAGAACCAGCAGAGCAGTCCGTCTTGTTCTGAGTCGTGGAGATGATATGTTAATCACTGGTGGCCGACATCCGTGTATTGGTAAATACAAAGTGAGTGCCACAATTCAGTGACAAAATAACTGTCGGTATTCTGTGGAAAAGAATGTGGTGTTACTGGTTAGTGTTCATTCTCCCAATGAAAATCAAGCTTAACACAAAACTACCAGCCAGGGAACAGAGGCAAAGTTGCTGAAAGTTGTTGTCCTCGCTTTTGCCTCTGTCTCCACAGGGGTTTGCTTGGGTTTTTTTGCTTCACAGGTTCACAGATTTGGGTTGGAAGGGACCCACAAAGGTCATCTTGTCCAACAGCCCTGCAGTCGTCAGGTACACCTCAGATCAGGATGCCCACAGCCACATCAAGTCTAATTTTGAATATCTTCAGGGACAGGCCCTCAACCACATTGCTGGGCAGCCCATTCCAGTATCTCACCAATTTAGTTGTAAAGATGTTCAACTTGAATTTACACTGCTATAGATTCAAACCATAGCTCCTCATGCTATCACTGCAAGCCCTTCCCAGCCTTTCTGTAGGTCCCCTTCAGATATTGAAATGTAGCTATAATGTCTCCCTAGAGCCTTCTCTTCTCCAGACTCAACAGCCCCAATTCTTTCAGCCTGTCTTCACATGAGATGTACTCTAGCAGGTCCATGTCCTCCTGTGCTGGGGGCACCATAGCTGGAAACAATACTCTAGGTGAGGTCTCACCAGAGCAGAGTAAAGTGGCAGAATCACCTTTCTCAACCTGCCAGCTATGCTTCTTTTGATGCAGTCCAGGATACTGTTGGCTTTCTGGGCTGCAAATGCACACTGTTGGCTCATGGCCAGTTTCTCATTCACCAACACCCCCAAGTCTTTTTCTGCAGGGCTGCACCCAGTCTCATCATACCCCCAGCCTGGATTGATACCAAGGATTACCTCAACCTATGTGCAGGACCTTAGACTTTGCTTTATTTAACCTCACAAGATTCTCTTCAGTCCACCTCTCCAGCCTTTCTAGGCCCCTCTGGGTATTACCCCATCCTTCAGTCTTACCAACTGCCACACTCAGCTTGGTATCATCAGCAAACTTGCTGAGGATTCCCTGAATCTCACTGTTGATATCATTGATAATGACACTGAACAGCACTGGTCCAAACACAGACCCTTGAGGACACCACTTGTCACCCATCTCCATCTGAACATCAAACTGTTGACTGCTACATTTTGTATGCCAAGTTTTTATCCACTGCAGAGTCCACCCATCAGATCCATATCTCTCCACCTCAGAGAGAGGGATGTTGTAGGGGGACTCTGCCAAGGCTTTATGAAAGTCCTATCTTTTTTTCTTTATAGTTTGTTCTGTCTTTCTTTCTGGAAAAGGAAGCCAAACTGGCTCAAAACTTGTTCTGCAGAGGTTGTTTTAAGCCATCAATATGGTTAGGTTCACAGAAAGCAGCAGTTATTTTTCACAGCAACAGTGCCATACAGGAAAATTTGCCCTGGAGGAAATTAATATCTTCCCTGTTTATGCATTGTCATTAGTCATAATTATTTGTCAGGACATATCTGCCACCTTATCCATCTCTACTACACAAGTAAAGTTAAGAGAGGTTTTTCTATAAGATGCATCTCTTAAGCTGAAAATTAGGAACCGTTAGTGGCAATAGGTGAAAAGAGATACGAGATAATTTTCTTCATTAAGGGAAAGCAAATGTCATGCTCCATCTGCCAGATGCTATTCTGACAGAACAGAATTTGACTTGACTTTGTCTGCAGCAAACATTCCCAGGTATCTCAGGCAATACAGGAAGCCACTGGGCTTCCCTGCTTATTCCTTTTCCAGTGGGCTGATACCGCTTGTTAGATGCTGTACCTGTACATATCACCCAAATGGGAAACCTGGGAACATACTTTCTTTCTCTCTTGCCATTCTGTTGTTTCAGTGGATGCTGCCCAGAAGCTGATAGTGTAATATGACCCTAATGGTGTGGGTTACATTCCTTTTCAAAATACAAAGCACCAGAGAATGCCAACATCTAAAGAGGTTATATGTGATCCTTCTAGGTTGGCTTCATGAATGATGGTAGGATCAGAGCTCTGGATGCCAAATATTACATTAATGGAGGATGCACCCCTGACGAGTCTGTTGTGGTAAGGATTTTATAAGCTGACAAATCTTGTAACATGGGTTGGAAAATGAAGGCTAAATTTCACTTGTGCATGTACTCATCAATATAGCTTTTAGATGTAGGGACTGCAGGTTGTTGGAAATCTACATATAGTAGTTTAAGTTTTCCTTATTCAGTGCAGTGGGCCCATTATACTAGTTTTTGATATTTTAGCATAGTTTCACTTCTGGATGGTTTCTTAAGCTTCTTTTCCCATTGTAATCATGTCAAATAACAAAATGTTCATTTAATATTACACAGCACCTGCATTTGTGGCTGACTAAAGCTTTATGACTACAGGGTTGGGAAGACCTTTCTTAGCCTTAAGAAAATTCATAATGATAGATGTCCTACATGTTTCTGTACAGGATCTGTATATGGTGCTATATACCTAAGTTTCTCACTACAGATCTGCAAAGTACAAAATGTTGCTTCCTTTAGCATCAGCTACTAGCTGTTGTGTTTGCATCAGCTGTCCTAGCTGTAACTGAAATGTTTGGTGAGGTTACTACCTCTCCTCTGTTTGTCATTGCCCCACCTGTGGCTATTTTCTGCATTCTGAAATCTGTCAGTGTAATTGCCCATGCAATTACTGCCTACCCTGATCCTGAAAGATGACCTGAGTTACAGAAAAATCCACTATTAAAAACATGGACATGCAGATCACATCAGAACCATCTTAAAATGAATCATCTGTCTGGGATGGGTCAAATAACACAGAAGCAGAGAATGATTTGGATTGGAAGGGATCTCCAAAGGTCATGTAATCCAACCCCCTCTGCAGTGAGCATGGGCATCCTCAACTAGATGAGGTTCTGCAGTGATACAGTGCTACAGTGAAGCTGCTGGACCTGGAATTTGAGGCAATAATAACCAAATCAACATTTTCCTCAACTCCTCTGCAGCTGGAATAACACCTAGGATTGAAGCTGAACTCTATAACAATCACTCTCTAATTAATTAGATGAATAACCAGTGGTCTAGCTGTGTGATACCATTAGGCTCTATTAGAATACTATTAATCATTCAGCTCTTTTAAAAGGAGAAATAGGTTTATTGGAAATAAAATTGTAAGTTTGACCAGACTTAACACTCTAGGCTTTTTATCCTGGGCTAGTGTGACTCATCTGTGTGAGCTTAACTTAGTGTCTTGGGTTCAAATGCAGGTTCCCAGAGACTCTAATAAATTTAATAGACCCAATGACAATTTATAGAATTTATAGAGTGCCCTCCCCTCTTCCCCCTCCTTTTCCCAAAAGACAGGGAGAGAGAGAAAGGTAGGGACACCCAAATAAATCAATCTCACTCGATTTGGAAGTAAAAAAGGAAAAGTTTAACAATAACTTAGAAAAGGTATTGGAGGTAGGGGAGTTTACAAAGGATAAGGAAGGGAAAACAGCAAAATACAACAAGGGATGGATACAATTCGAGTAATGTGATGGTGTCTCTGCCTCGTGGCTGCCACGTGGTGTGCTGGTATGCAGTATGAGTGTGTGTGTGGTCAAGAGGTAGCGAAGGAAAAAAGAGCAAGAGACAGGGAGCTCCTGTCTCTTTTATACCACAGGAAGTGGGGGGAGTGGGCTAACCATCACCTGGAGTGTGGCCCACCCCTGGGGAGGGGCCAAGACCCCTAGGGTCAGGTTCAGGGTCACTCCCCAGAGTGTTAACCCTATACACTTAGTTATTGTTCAGTCAAATATGAATAATAAGTTTTAACTCTGTGACTCCACTGCGGTTAGAACAGTCATTTCTGGGAAGAAACATAAGCAAAGCTAGGAGTTGACTTATATCAATACTTTGTATTCACTGATCATAAGCCCTCTTGAGACTGATCCATTCATATACATATTCACTGATCATAGCCCTCTTGAGACTGATCCATTTCATATACATATTTTCTTTGAAGTCCATTAAATTTGTAGTCACAATAATAAAGCCCCCCAAAACCAAAACAGGCTTAAATGTTGTGGCCTTTTCTCGAGCATCAAATTGTTTTTAAGCTTTACTTTATTTAATACTGACTCCTAGAGCTTAATTTAATGTATCTAGTGTGGGATTTTCCTTTTCTGGTGGTTTTGTATTTGTCATGTGAAATATCTAAAGGAAAACATAAAGAACCAGAAGAGCTTGTAGACTGCAGTTCATATGCTTTCTGGTGCAACTAAACCTTAATGATGAATTTCCACAGGACTTGACAATTCAGAATGCTTTCATCAATTCCTTGCATAGCTCTTAGTGCTTTACATCTGATATGCCTGTTTTTCATTCTTTAGTATCAAAGCAGTAGTAGTATCAACTGTAAAATGAAATACCTGTTGGGTCCATAAGTACTAGTCAGCACTCAGCTGCTGGTGTTCTGTGAGTATCAAAAAGTAACTGCAAGCTATTGTACTGGATGGGAAATATATGAATCAAGTCTGTATGTGTGCATAAGAGAGAGATTGACAGAAACAGAGTTTTAAAACGATTTGTCTCAGGTTAAAGTCTATATATGAGATGTGGAAGATTTAAATGTGAATTTGGAAGAAGCATCATTCTGACATTTAACTACACCTGTTTGTCCTCTTACCTTAGGTAGCAGAAGTATCCTTATTAAAAATGGACAATGCATACAAGATCCCCAACTTGAGATGCTGGGCTTATGCCTGCAAAACAAACTTACCATCAAACACAGCATTCAGAGGGTTTGGCTTTCCCCAGTCAGCACTGGTGACAGAAACTTGGATAACAGCAGTTGCAGATAAAATGGGTTTATCAGCAGAAAAGGTAACGAAAGGAGAGCATCTCTCCTGAAATAAAGTCTGTGCAGTTGGCAAGTTAAAACCTTTTAGATGAGCTCAACTGTTTGAACATATCTTTTCTGAATCACACGTAATTTGTGCTAAAATTTGTATACTTTGGAAATCAGTGTCTGGTTGTTGAACAAATAGCATACTCTTGTAAGCACTTGTAACAAAACTGCTTATTGTTCAGAAAACAAACGATAGTCATCTTCTTGCCTCCTAGCCCCCCAGACGGTCTGCCTTTAACAAGGTTGTGTGACAGCTGTTAATTTCATTATTTCAGGTTAGGGAAATAAATATGTATAAGGAGGAGGAGCAGACACACTTCAAACAAAAGCTTGATCCACAAAACTTAATAAGGTGTTGGAACGAATGTATGGAGAAATCTGCATACTACAAGAGGAAAACAGCTGTCAATGAATTTAACAAACAAAACTACTGGAAGAAAAAAGGGATTGCCATTGTACCACTGAAGTTTCCATTTGGACTCGGCACACGTTATCTTTCTCAGGTTAGTAGTTTTGAAGAATAAGTGAGCTAAGTTTTTTACCCATAGAAAATTGCAGTGGCTCTACGTTAGGACACAAAACAAGTGTGTTCTCTTTCAAATCCTGGAAAACTATCTTCCTATTAATGGTTGATCCCTTAAGGATACACTAGCCTTCTAGCTTCCTTCAAGCCCTTAGCTCCCTCAGTCAAAGTTGTGTCGTTTTTGAGACTCAGGTCGCATGGACCCTGCGTACTTCAAGGCCAGTCCCTTGTCTTGTGGTGTGGTATTGGTATAGATGAGCTGAATGCTTGTATGAAAAGTTTTTGAGGACTGCATAAAGTTTTTGAGTGCTGCTTCTGCGTGCAGGAGGAAAATCACATTCAGAACATTACTGTTGAAAAACTTGTGTCATGGGGATCTCAAACACTTAGAGAAAATGGAGCTGCAGTAATTTGCCTGTATAGCCTCTAGTGAGGTAGATCCTCCTGCTTCTTTTAGAATCATTGAGATAATGCTGCCAGGTGTAGATTTATTTCAGGATCTAGAAACAGAAAAAGCAGACCTCCAAGAATTTGTATCTTTTTCTTTTGAAGGAACTTCTTTATGGAGGAACATCAAGAACTACCATTTCAAATTTTAACTTCTATTCAAAAGCATTAAACAGATACATGGAAATACACTTCAAAACTCTCTTTTTTTGATTCATCAGTTCATCACCATACACAACACATTTCTCACTGGTCTTCATTTTGATTTTCTCTTTTAGGCTGCTGCTCTGGTTCATATTTATACTGATGGATCTGTGCTTCTAACACATGGCGGAATTGAAATGGGGCAGGGTATTCACACAAAAATGATCCAGGTAACGTAATATAAACAATATTACCTTATGCTTTATCTGTCATGAAGGAAAACAGTATGTAGGTTTTCTTTGTTAGTATGCCACTAGGACAGTTCGTTTATCAAGGGCCACTGGTTCTTTGCACTGATCTGGTTAGAAAGCGAAGGTAAAGTCACTCAAATCAGTGAGACAGCAGGACGAAAAACCCAGATTGGTTTTTTATTCTTCCAATAGTATGTGAACAGGTTTAAAAACCTCTAATAAGATTTTTGGAGTCTGATCCCATAAGGTTCATGGCAAGAAAGGACAGGATCCAAATTATTATGTAGTTCAGATGGTATTAGTATGATTCAGTTTGTTTAATGGGTAATTAAGAGACAGATCTGCAAACGTATTTATCAAGTCAATGAAAGCTTGGGAAATGTTGGGGCTTGAATCTCAGTCCACAGCTTGAGTACGGCAAAAACATTTCACTTCTTCTCTGTGTGTTTGTACTGACAAACTGAGAAGAATGATTTCAGCCAAAGAGAAACAGAGAAAGCTATTTTGTTCTTCCTGGAACAGGTTGCTAGTCGGGAACTGAAGATCCCCATGTCACGCATTCATTTCTGTGAAACCAGCACAGCAACTGTTCCCAATGCCTGTGCCTCAGTAGGCTCTGCAGGGACAGATGTCAATGGCTTGGCTGTGAAGGTAAAAAGTAGTAATTAGTGTAACAAAACATAGAATCACAGAGTGGTTTGGGTTGGGTTGGGTTGGAGGGGACCCTAAAGATCATCTAGTTTCGTCCCTCTGCCATGGGCAAGGACATCTACTAAACCAGCTTGCTCGTCCAACCTGGCCCCCTTGTAGAGAATTTCTTCCTAATCTCCAGTCTAAGTCTGCCCTCCTGAAGGGCATCCATGCCCAGCTGTCTTGTAGGACCCCCTTCTGTTACTGGAAGGTTATGATAAGGTCTCCCTGGAGTCTTCTTTTCTCCAGGGTGAACAGCCCCAACACTTGCAGCCTGTCCCCACAGGGGAGGTTCTCCAGCCCTCTGATCATCTTCATTGCCCTCCTCTGGACCCACTCCAACCGTTTGATGTCCTCCTTGTGTTGAGTCCCCAGAACTGTATGCTGTGAGAGCAGAGCAGAGTGGCAGAATCACTTCCCTCATCCTGCTGCTCTCGTTGTTTTTCATGCAGCCAATCACACAGCTGTGTTCTAGGCTGCCAACAACCATTGCTGCCTCATGGTGAGTTTTTCATCATGTGACACCCCTCCAAGTCCTCCTTGAGACTGCTCTTCAGCCACTCCTGCCCCAGCCTGTATTTGTGCTTGGTATCCCTCATTGTTATTTATTGCCTGTCAAACCTCAGGCATTAGTGATACCCTAGAAATAAGTTTGAGATTACCAATGATATCGCTGCAGATTGCCAAGAAACATGACTCACTGAACAGTTTCTCAGCAGTGGTGCTTATGAGTTTTCAGAATCTGATCTGTGATTTTCACAGAAGGCTTATGTTTGACATAAGCCTTCATCTAACAAACAAACTTGTCCCCACAAATCTTGTGCCTTCTTTCTGTTCTAAATCTACTTACTTGTGCAGATTCCAGCCCTTGTAACTTAACCTTTTATAAGGTTTCTGTCTATGAAGTTATCTCCTGTTATACTTTTCCAAACCAAAATGCCAGTAAAGCGTATACTAATTAAGTACTGATTAGAACAAACCTTGAATATACCTGTATTAATTTTATGTTATATTCTCCTGACTTCTCATTAGGATGCTTGCCAAACTCTTCTGAAACGCCTACAGCCGATCATCAGCAAGAACCCAAATGGGACCTGGAATGATTGGGTAAGACTTGTGAACCCTACTGTTCATGAGTTTGCAATGCTCTCTATATTGTAGTCTATCAGTCTGGTCAGCCTTAGGATCCTGAAGTTAAAAGCTACAGACACAAGTTATTTCACAGCCATGGCTAAAAATGTAATCCCATGTATTGAGATGTTTTTATGTCTTCTTATCCAGTAATGTTTATCATCTGTGACCTAATGAAAAGGACAGTCCCTGTTTTGATGCATGTAGAGATCCAATACACTAAGGTGTTTCTCCTCAAATGATTAAATACTATAATAACTGTGAAAGTGGAAATACCTTCTTGGCAGTAGTAATTCCTAGCAATGGCAAACAATATTGGAATACATGTGGTAGCTTAATAGCTAACAACTATGTATGTGAAGATAATCATAGAATCATAGAACAGTAGGGGTTGGACTAGAGATCATCTAGTCCAACCCCCTCTGCCAAAGCAGAGTCACCTAAAACAGGTCACACAGGAAGACATCTGATGGGTCTTGAAAGTCTCCAAAGAAGGAGACTCCACAACCTTTCAGGCAGCCTGCTCCAGGGCTCCAGCATCCTCACAGTAAATATTTTTTTCCCCATGTTGAGGTGGAACTTTCTGTGTTCCAGTTTGTTCCCCATGTTGAGGTGGAACTTTCTGTGTTCCAGTTTGTATCCATTAACCTATGTCCTGTGACACACTGAAAAGAGACTGGCCTCCTCTTCTTTACAGCCACTGCTCAGATATTTATAGACATTAATAAGATCCCCTCTCAGTCTTCTCTTCAGTCAGCCCCAGATGTCTCAGCCTTTCCTCATCAGACAGATTTTTCAATCCCTTCATTATCCTTGTAGACTCTGTTGGACACTCTCTAGTATATCCCTGCCCTTCTTGAACTGGGGAGCCCAGAACTGAGCAGACTTCTCTAATAAGTGCTACAGTAATTTGGATAATTTAGACACCTCAAAATAATAGCAGAAGTGACTGTCATAAATAAGAACCTTAATCTGTGCAGAGAATTGATTTTATGTCTTGCATAGTCAGTACATGTAAATTAAGTAAAAAATTCAACCCAAAAGACTCTTGATATGTAAATTGAGTAAATCTAAGGTGAAAGGGATTTGGGATCTCATACTGTCAGTTTTGCCACTGGCAGGAGATCACTGCATAGAGCATTTCTCTTGTCAGTGGTCATTTTCCTATAAATAGGCCACGACAGGTATTTTATGTCAGAAATTTATTAACCAGATCTGTTCAGCTGACAGAGGGGGACCTATTTCTATTTTTTGAGTAGAAAAAATGAGGGATCCTTTCTGACTACAACATTATCAGTCATAAGAATGCTCTTTTTACCCATAACTAAAGTTAAGTTAAAGACCTGTCTGTAATGAATTTTTATTATACAGACTTGGAGCCCAGAAAAGAAAACAGAAAATTTCTTCTACAGTGTCCTTGGGTAAAATGAAAAGTGTTGCTTTTGTTTTCAAATTGCATTTCAGATACAAATTTCTTTGAATAGCAACATGACAATAGGAAATGGCCTCAAGTTGCAGCAGGAGAGGTTTTGGTTGGATATCAGAAGAAACTTCTTCACTGGAGCGGGCTCCCCAGGGAAGTGGTTGAATCTCCATTTGTGGAGATGTTCCAAAGAGGCAGAGATGTGGTGCTGAGGGACCTGGTTTATCACCAGCCTTGCTAGGGGTAGATAATGGTTGGACTCATGATCTGGAACATCTCTTTCAACTGGAAGAATTCCATGATTCTCTGATAAATATTCTGCAAAAACACTGCTGTTGACAGGTTTATTCCTTATTTGATTGCCAAAAGACTTCAAGCTCATCCAAAGGAAGTTTATTTCTACAGTATTAGGCACCACGTGCAGCTAAGCAGATGTAACTTGTCTGGTCTTCCTTTCTTTACAATTTGTTACAATCTACTTTTTAAGTAAATATATGAAAATAAATATAAATAAGTGCATTTATGTAAATGAAGGGAATAGATGTGTGCTCTGTCTCTTCCTGGTTCTTTCCTTGGTTCACCACACATGCTGTTATGTTTTGCAGATTAAAGAAGCTTTTGAACAGAGTGTGAGTCTTTCAGCTACTGGCTACTTTAGGTAATATATTTTTGGTCCCCAAAAATGCTTAGGTTAGACCAGGACTGATTTCCAAAGATAACGAATGTCATGTATAGAAGATCCTGTCCCATAGTTCTTTCTAATGGCCCAGTGTGCTAGCTTGAAGCTAGCTAGAATGGTCTGGGGAGAAGAACTAGATTACAGGCTCTGAAAGGGAAGCAATGGTGATGTCTACTTCACTCATAGGCTTGCTGAGAGGTATAAGAGCTAGAATCCAAACATAGATAAGGTAGTTGCTCTCTGTCCGGGCTCTGGGCTGCATCTCTCTAACCTCACCTTCTGTCTCTCTGATTAATCCACTTGCTCCTAACCCCCCTGGCCAATCCTCCATTCTTCCTTGGACACAAGGCAACATCTGGGGTAAGGTAGAGAGGGGTGGGAGGAGGTGGAAGGGTGGTTGGGAGCCCCTCCTGGGGACTCAGGTTTCTGGGAGGGCTGTTGTGTTTCCAAATTACCTTTAAACTTGTATATGTCTGTGTATAACTGTATATGTTGTAAATATCTGCTTGTGTATTGTGCTAAGCTGTAAATATAAAGCTTCATTCAGTTTCCAGAGCTGGCTGAGTCTGGGTGATTTCTAAAGTGTGTGGGGCAGGTAACACCCAAACCATCACACCCAGCTTATGTTTTATGTAATTATCTGATACATGGTGAGTTATAGTAGAAAGCTTAAGTGCTAATTTATGCCTAGCCCTGTGTAGACTCTCTAGATATCGAAAGAATATTTTGTTGTGTCTTTGCTTGTTTATTTGGACATTAGGGCTGTGGGGAGACCTAATAGCAGCCTGCCTGTACATGAAGAGGGCCTACAGGAAGGCTGCATAGGGACTGTTTACAAAGGCCTGTAGTGATAGGATGAGGGGCAATGGCTTGAAAATAGAGAAGAGTCTATTTAGATTGAGTGTTAGGAACAAAATCTTTATCATTGAGGGTGGTGGAACACTGGACCAAGTTGTCCAGTGAGATAGTTGAGGTTCCCCTCCCTGAAGATATTCAAGGTCAGGCTTGACAAGGCTCTGGGCAGTCTGATCTAGTGGAGGGTGTCCTTGCTGGCTGTGAGGGGGTTGGACTAGATGACCTTTGGAGGTGCCTTCCAACCCAAACCCATACCGTGGTTCTGTGATTAGCAAACTGGGAAACATCAGGAAAGTGACTGCTGTCCATAACAGTAGGTGTGCAAAATGGGTTATGTTTTTTTACTGAAGGCTGTATTGCTGTAAGTACTTTTGAACTACAGATTGTTTACACTTCCACCCACGAAGACAATTGCAGCAAGTTGCATGACAGGAAGGATGAGTGGCAACATTAGAATATCCATCACACACTTGCAATTAGTAACCATTTGCACTCATAGAAAATTAGGTCCATTTAATTCTAGATCTGAACTTTAAGATTCTAGATCTGAACTTTAAGATTCTGTCTCTGTAGAGGAAGGTGAATTTCAGATGTTTGGTTGAGTTTAAGAGAAAGCTCGTGGCCTTTTTTTTTAAACCTATGTCAGGGGGGAATTTAGTACTCCCATGAGAAGTGGGCTGCTCGCTAACTCTATTTTTAGAGTTATTGTTTTGACCTCTGTGCTTCTGGAGCCTCAGAAAATTCCCACTACCTATACTCATGCTCTTAGGTATGGATTTACTCACAATAGCTTGTTATTGTAGTAGATGGTAATCAAACACAATTCCCACTGCTTTCTCTCAGTTCAGTCTCTTGTCTGTTTTTCCTCTGAATTCATTTATAAAAGACAAAAAAGGGAAATGTTATTGTTCTGTAAGCCTAGTGGGATTCAAATCAGAGCTTCTCTAGTAGTCCACTGTACCTTGTGTCTTCTCTCTCTCTCTCCTCTTTTTTTGCAACTTATCAATATCAATTTTCAGGTATTCAAAAGTGTGGAGTAAGCTGCAAACCCATATTTAAAACACCAAGAAAAGCCCAAACAAAATGTCCCTTCCTGCTCTTAAGTCTGTCCAAGTCTATTTTCTGCTGATGTAGTCCTTCTTCAAATCATTGAACAGTCATTCTTCACATTTAGCAATGTCCAAGCCCATCTGCAGGTCCCTGAGCCTCAAAGCCTGTACTGATACAGTTCTTAATTCAGTGTTATTCTCTGCATCCAAAAATCTCAAAGACAGCTAACGTAGATGGGCTGTGAGAAGATGCATATTTGGAGTTTGTGTATCCCTTCTTCAGTGCTCTGAATTAAAATTATTTTATGGAGTATAATTATAAATATGATCAACAAGGACAATTCTCTCATATGGTCAGAAAATACACCTTGAGCACATCTCTCACAGGGTTGGGAGATAGTGCATTTTGCTGGCCTCTTCTGTCCCTTAAATTTACCCCCATCAGTCCTGAATACTATAATCTCCTCAGTCCCACTCCCTTCTAAGTAGTGGCACCTTTATTTCCATAATTCTGCTTTTACACTTTCGCTCATTCTGTAGACAATATCTGTAATTTTAACTCTTTCATTTAGCTCTTGTAAATTGCTTTTGTAGGTCCTGATCAGTTTTTCTCTCTTTTTCTGGATTCTGTTATGTGCTATTCCCTCAGAAACCTTAACTTTGTATTCTGTACTTGATTACCTTGTCTTTGTTAGTGTATTTATGGGATTATGCTGCTCTCTTGAACTGAAACAGCTTGTCTACTATCTTTTATATAAATGCCAGATTCATCAAACCTAATCTACTAACACTATATAGGATTTCATGGAATTTAGCCACTGGGCTCCGATCTGGTGTTAAAATTTCACGTGTAGTAGTTTCAGACTTCCATGTGCTTATCTGCTTTATTATAACGCAAACATTCATGAACCTTCTTCTCATGGAGTTTGTTTCTTCTGTCAGAGGTTACAATGAAAGCATGGATTGGGAGAAGGGGGAAGGACAGCCATTCACATATTTTATTTATGGAGCTGCTTGTTCAGAGGTTGAAATTAACTGTTTAACAGGAGGTCACAAGGTAATAACTAGGTGTCATGGGATTTTTGTAAATCATGTGGATGAGATTTGTTTGTATCACCATTCAGATTTTGCAGTAATATGTCACCTATCTTGACATGAGAGTAAATCAACAGTGTGAATACACACTTCACATGAAGCAGAATGAAAGCTCTTCAGTGCTAATTGCTTTTGGCACAGCTGTATCAATGCCATATGAGTTCACCTTTTGGGTTATGCCAGACATCTGGCAAGTTCTTTTTTCATTCATTTGCTGTTTTGCCAGCAAACTAACTACAGCAGAGCTAAACAGTGTATTTCCAGGCTTTTTACCATTTAGACAGCTAAACGTCATAGACTGCTGCCCTCTGGCTGTACTTCCTCATGTAGAGATTTCCTTGTGCAGTGGGAAAAAAATCTGGCAGGACTGTCTCTGGATAAACTTACACTGAAGCTGAGATGAGCCCATTTTATTTGTAATGGGGTATTGGAAATTGCCTTGAGTAAATGGAGAGGCCTCTGCCTCAGCATGTATTAGTTTACTGAATACCAACTCTAACCCACACTATGTTCTAATGACTTCACTCTGTGCACCTCACTCAGTAATATACATTTGAATTTTATTGACAGAACCTCAGAACAGACATTGTTATGGATATTGGATGCAGCATCAATCCAGCTGTGGATATAGGACAGGGTAATGTGCCAAGACTATTCTGGTGTCTTATTCCTGTTACAGTGATAGCCTTATGAAGGACTGCCTCATTAATTCAGAAAGCACTGTTTTCTTATTAGATAGTGTTCTGAGTCACAGGTCATATTAGAAGGGCTTTCACTTGTAGACTTGCCTCATTTGAGTCAGTTAGCTTTGTAGATATTAGTAAAGCTTGAATTTTATCCATGACACCAACATGTAGTACTTCCTGTATGCCTGCTATCTGCCGCACTTAAATCCTGTTCATGATCTGCAGTCTGCAGGTTCTTCTGTTGTTTAACCTGCGTTGCCCACTTGCTATCAAGGAGCACCTTTGTTCATTGCAGGCCAATGCAGAAATCATATCATTTCTCATCAGATCACCATGAAAGTGTGTGCCTTTGCCTGATACGATAGGGGAGTGTGAAACCTTTTCCCATCATTGTAGCCCTGAGAATGTTGAAGAATTCCATTAGGCAGGAGTGTGGTCTCCTAGCAGTTAGTGATACAAATACATTCTTAGCAAAGTTTTACCCATTTTACTGAACACAAGACTGTAAACACGGTTTCTTTTCTTGTTTAAAGATTGAAGGTGCCTTTGTTCAAGGCATTGGACTGTACACAATGGAGGAATTAAAGTACTCTCCAGAAGGAGTCCTCTATACTCGGGGTCCAAATCAGTATAAGATCCCTGCTGTTTGCGATATTCCAGAGCAGTTTAGAGTTTCCCTGCTGTCATCTTCCCGAAATCCGCATGCCATTTATGCATCCAAGGTAAGCAAAGGTCCCAGAACAAACAGAGAAATGGCTCCAATATAAAACATATATAAGTTTTTTGTTCATCTTCTTTAGCATTTCAAAGAAGTGTACATAAAATCCTGTAATTGTTAAGGTCAGGGAAACTGATACGAGAAGACACAATGAAGGATATTGCCCAGGGAGGCTGTGGATGTCCCCTACCTGAAGGTGTTCAAGGCCAGGTTGGATGAGATCTTGAGCAACCTGGTCTAGTAGAAAGTGTCCCTGCCTGTGGCAGGGGATTTGGAACAAGGTGATCTCTTCCAACCTAAACCATTCTGTATTGCTGCATTTCTTTCATAGTTCGCAAGTAGTAATTTTAGAGTTTTGTTAACAGACCATACACAGAACCTGCAAGCTGAATTTAAAGCTGTACTTTTAAAATGTGATGATAAACTGAAGGGCTGGAATAAAAATACCAAAGATACAACATGTACACCTCTCATCTGCTTAAAACCTACACCTGTTTGACTTAGGCATTTTTTGTTTTTTCAGGGGATAGGTGAGGCAGGGCTTTTCTTGGGATGCTCTGTGTTCTTTGCTTTGAGAGATGCAATAAGTAGTGTGAGGAATGAAAGAGGACTGGCAAAGCCCTTTACACTGAACAGCCCCCTGACTGCTGAGCAAATCCGGACAAGCTGCGCAGACGGCTTTACTGAGATGGTAATGACAAGGATCTGTTAAGTATCTCTGGGTAGAAGGGCACTCTAGAGTGGTGGGGTGCCTCATGGTGACTCTAGTTGGTCATGCTTTGTGTACAGCAATATCATATGGCTCATTGTGATTGAGATGTCTGGTAAGCAGTCTCACAAGCTATTCCAACAAATGCCATTCAGGCATTGTACTGGAACTTCCCTGAAGCCCTTCCTTTCTTTTGTATGTCAAATCCTGCAGTAGGAAGAGCTAATCTTATTGACATGCAATGGATCAGCCTCCAAGCATATTCAGTCTCCTTCCAGGTGCATTCCTCTGGTACCTTGCACTCTGTCACTGTCACCTTATTCTGATGCTCCTTGCTATGCCCAGTATTATTGAGAGAAAAATAGTTAACTGAGAGCTAACAAAAAGCTACAGAAGAAACACAAATAAGGCATGACACTTCTTATAATGCTGGTCTTTTATAGTCTGTGTTTTTAGCAACTGTTCATTGCAGTTGTATTTCCACTGCTGTTGTGGTTCTTTTCCTCTGTATGTTTTTACTTAGCCTACAACATCTGTGAAGCAAGGTCCTTGTCAGCATATAAATCCACACTGTCCCATGTACCTCTCAGGTTCTGCTATGGAAACTGTTGAGCTCTCATTCACAGATTACTCCTATAGTATTTTCAGTGTTTGTGGTGGGGCATCATTGCCCCCAGATCAGTAGGTTTGTGGGCTTACTGCCATAGCAGGGGCTTGGGGGAGGTGAGGTCCACCAGTGCAGAGACCATGCTTCCCCACTGATGTCTGACCTCCCTTCCAGCCGTCTTCTGTAGGTATCACCTATGGAACATCTGCTGAGTGACTTGAAGGCACCTGATAAGGACAATATTGGGGGCTTGCCAGCCATAAGATAGTACAAGTCACTCTCTTCATTTCTTGTTCTCATAGGTGATAAACATTGAATCTACTTCCTCAGCTCCTTTGACCACATCTGTGTGAAATGGCAAACCAGAGCTCACAAGACCGAAAAGGAATGGAATGGAAAACTGATTTATTGCCCCAAGTCGCACTGATCAACACACAGATGAATGTATTTTCTCGTTTCAGAGTAGAATCGGCTACCAAAATATGCACATTACACCTTCTATCCTGATCTTCATTCTCTATCCAGTGTATTCATTTACTGTACTTCGCTTCAGTTACTGCATTTAATTGATGGAAATAAACCTCCTGAATTTGAAGCATGTATTTTCAACAAGAAAGATCTGCTGAACATCTCAGCTTAAATGCTGCAGGAGAATAAAGTTAGATGAAACATACAGGTATGTCAGATAACTTCCTGCCACTTCTTTCTCTTAACCTCACAGGCTAAGTTTATTTATTTAATGGCTTTAGATAACTTCTGTTTTAGACTTGAGTCTTGCAGTGGAGTGCAACTGCAGAGATCTTTGTTGAAGAACCAGAACCTTTTTAATTTGATTCAGTTCCTCTTTTGATCAGAAGTGATACTCTGATCTGTAGTAAACTTTCTTTGGATTCTTTTGGCACAGACATCTCTGTGTTAAAAACATCATGAAGCAGAAGTTTTCTCAGGCTATGCCAGGCAAATTTAAACGACTGACCTACATATGTAGAAGATAGATTTTTACCCTAGAGTTGGATGAATTACCCACTTGTAATTTAAATCAGAAGCTTTATTTTTTTCTCACAAAATGGGGAAACTGACATGGAGTTCAGTGCTTTGAGTAGAATCATAGAATCAGTCAGGGTTGGAAGGGACCACAAGAATCATCTAGTTCCAACCCCCCTGCCATGGGCAGCGACAGCCTACCCTAGATCAGGCTGGCCAGAGCCTCATTCAGCCTGCCTTAAACACCTCAGGGATGGGGCCTCAACCACCTCCCTGGGCAACCCATTCCAGGCTGTCGCGGAGGGGGTTCTCAATGCTTATGCGTATTTGGCGGAGGTGAGAAATCAATTTGAGGTGATATAAATTTTATATAAAAATATAATTTATTAAATTCAATATTTATGACTCTCGCCACCCCCAACCACTGTATATTAAAATAATGTTCAATCCACGATTATGAAAAACAATTTAGGACAGAATATATACAGGGAATTTGGTTATTTAACCAGCAAACATTCTAACTATAAATAGAGAGATGAGTTTTCCTGCGGTTTGATGCCGCTTGGGGTCTTTGTGCTATTTGCCCAGCAGGGTGGGCTGAAACTCTTTCTGCTCTATGGCAGAGGTAACTTATATTACAGAGTTATTAAAGCTTTACGCACAAGTCTTATTATTAATTATTAATCACCCTCCCGGGCTGTTGCCCTATGTCCAGACTTGGATGCTGGAATGTTCCCGGCTTGAGGGGAGAGGATAAATCTTCCCAGTCTCTGGGGTCTTAGGTTTTTCTAACCTCTTCTCCTGGCGAGGGGTGATCTCTGCCTTTGATGCTGCTGTCTTCTTCTGGATGCTGTGTCCAGGGATATCAGCTTGGCAGGACTTAAGGAGCAGGAGGAGAATATCCGTGCTGTCTCTGGCACGGGTCTCCATGGCTAGCAGGCCAGGTGTGCGTGTAGACAATCCAAAGTCTGCATCCTGGTTAACTCAGCGGCAGTGGCTTTTACCAGGCAATAAGCAGCGGGCATGCAAAGTGTGCTCAGCTGCTGGGAGTCTAAGCTCCGTAGATCAATGCAGGATCAGATCCTGATAGCAATATAGCTTGCAGATATGCACAGCTGGATTAGGAGGCTATAGGCTCCTTTTATATATGTATGTGTGCAGGCTTAAATGAGCTCTGCATCTAAGGTACTCAGGCAGGTAAGCTGCGATTGATCAAAGTATGAGGTCTGAGCCTCAGAGAGCTGCAAGTGAAGGTCAGACTCTGTGTCTGAGCCTTGCAGGTGAGTCAGGGCAGCAGGGTGCTGCAGTGTGGTCCGAGCTGAGCTGCGGTAGGGTTAGAGAGCACTGAGCACGTGTCTAACTGTGCACCCCCATTTATTGACTGTGGGCCGAGATTAATGGCCTCTTTGGCCACTAGAGTGACCAGTCAGGTTGGCAGTAAGCCAAACCTTACCATAATAGGCAGAAGGCTCTTGCCTGGACTCTCCCAAATATGGGGATCACATGGATTTGCTCCAGGGAGACATGAGTTGGGGGTGTGTGGCTTACACAACTTGTTTACAACCAGGTGTCATGGCAGAAAAACATGTCCAGGCATGCCTAGGCGTAAATAAGCCTCTTTTCGGGCCTACAGGCCCTCCATGACACAGGCTCTCACCACTCACATGCTGAAGAACTTCCTCCCCATGTCCAGTCTGAACCTACCCACCTCCAGCTTTGCTCCATTCCCCCTAGTCCTGTCACTCCCTTGGACCCTAGAAGGTCCCTCCCCAGCTTCTTCGCAGGCCCCTTTCACATACTGGAAGGCCACAAGAAGGTCACCTTGGAGCCTCCTCTTCTCCAGACTGAACAGTCCCAACTTTTTCAGTCTGTCCTCATAGAAGAGGTGCTCCGCCCTCTGATCATCCTCGTGGCCCTTCTCTGGACATGCTCCAGCATGTCCACATCCTTCTTGGAATAGGGGCTCCAGAACTGGATGCAGTACTCCAGTTGGGTTCTCAGCAAGAGCGGAGTAGAAGGGGAGAATCACCTCCCCTCGACCTGCTGGCCACACTTCTCCTGCTGCAGCCCAGGATCTGGTTAGCCCTCTGGGCTGCAAGTGCACACTGCTGGCTCCTGTTGAGCTTCTCATCCACCAGCACCTCCAAGTCCCTCTCCTCAGGGCTGCTCTCCAGCCACTTACTGCCTAGCCTGGATTTGTGCTTGGGATTGCCTCAACCCAGATGCAGGACCTTGTACTTGGTCTTGTTGAACCTCATGAGGTTGGCTTGTGCCCACCTCTGCAGCCTATCCAGATCCCTCTGGATGGATCCCTTCCCTCCAGCGTGTCTGCTGCACCACACAGCTTGGTGTTGTCAGCAAACTTGCTGAGGGTGCAATGAATGCCTCTGTCCATGGCACCAACAAAGATGTTGAACAAAACTGGTCCCAGAACTGATCTCTGAGGCACTTTGCTTGTCACTGGGCTCCACTTGGAGATGGAGATATTGGCAGCCACTCTTTGGGTGTGGCCATCAAGCCAGTTCTTTGTCCATCTCGTGATCCACCCATCAAACCCATGTGTCACCAGCTGGGAGGCCAAGATGTGGTGTGGGACAGTGTCAAAGGCCTTGCTCAGGTCCAGGTAAATGACATCAGTTGCTTTCCCCTCATCTATTCGTGTTGTGACCTGTTCATAGAAGGCCACCAGGTTTGTCAGGCAGGATTTGCCCTTGGTGAAGCCATGCTGATTGTACCCAATCACCTCTTCACTCTTCTCCTGTCTCAGCAGTGCCTCCAGGAGGATCTTCTCCATGATCTTACTGGGCACAGTGGTGAGACTGACTGGGCTGCAGTTCCCTGGCTCCTCCTTCCTACCCTGTTTGAAAATGGGAGTTATGTTTCCCCTTTTCCAGTCAGTGGAGACTGCACCAGACTGCCATGACTTTTGGAATAGAATAGAGAGGGACTTAGCAATCTCATCTGCCAGTTTCCTCAGCACCCGTGGGTGTATCCCATTGGGTCCCATGGACTTGAACACTTCCAGGTTCTTCAGGTGATCACAAACCTGATCTTCACTTAAGATGGGCAGCTCTTCCTTCCAGTCCCTGCCATTATCTTCCATGGCTCCAGGAGTGTGGCTGGAGGCCTTTGCAGTGAAGACTGAGGTAAAGAAGTCATTGAGAACCTCAGCCTTTTCCATGTCACTTTTGACCATTTCACCTGTTTCCTTTCTGAGTGGTCCCACAGCTTCCCTAGTCTTCTTTTTACCATCAATATACCTGTAGAAATTCTTGGTGTTCCCTTTGACCTCCCTGGCTAGATTCAATTCAAACTCTGCCTTGGCTTTCCTAAGCAGATCTCTGGCTGCTCAGGCAGCTTCCTTATATACCCTCATTCCAGCTGTCCTGTCTTCCACTCCTTGTAGTTTCTTTTTGTGTGACAGTGTGTCCAGGAGCTCCTTGCTCAGCTATCCAGGCCTCCTGACATTCTTCCCTGCTTTCGTCTTTGTTGGTATACATTGGTCCTGGACACAGAGGAGGTGATCCTTGAACACTGACCAGCTGTCCTGGGCCCCTCTTCCCTCTAGGGTTTCATCCCATGATTATGTTGAGCCAAGAGCTTTCTGTCACTCTTGGCCCCTCCTGTGCCAAGGAAGATAGAAAAAGTGCAAGTAGATGAAAAGATGATCTGCAAAGATCCGTCATCTGATGCTGCCTAGGATGCAGTAGGATTAGACCAAACCCAAGGAGCAGCAGCTGGAGAAAACAGGTAAATACAAATCAGTGCTGCAGTGGAAATTTTAGTGTCAGTAAATTTGAAATATGTTCCTGGAAGTCTTCAAAAAACATGGTGGCCTTGGCAGTGCTGGGTTGACAGTTGGACTCGATGATCTTGGAGATCTTTTCTAATCTTTATAATTCCGTGATTTGCATCCTAAGACAAGACCAAGGAATTAAATAGACTATATCAAAGTGAATGTATTAGGAAAGCACCAGCTACAGTAATTCAGATTTCAGCATCTGAATCCACAATACAAATACTTCACTTTTCTCATGAGTCTACAGAAGTTATCCAAAGTAGCAGCTGAAAAAGTGCAGCAGGCTCTTTGATAAGAAGGTAGCACTGGGAAAGCAGGTGCTTTGTACATTGAGTATGTGGTTTCAGTGAACCTCTGCATCAGTTATTCCTGGCTGAGCGTGCTGATTGCTCTTCAGTTACTCTTGGGTCGGCTTGCTCTGGAGACATGAAGACTGTCATTTGTAGTGAAAAGAAATGGCTCTGATTTGTTTGACATGCTTGGCAGCTTGCAGACGTTTGTCATCTCACAGGCTTTTGTCATCCCACAGATTCACAGATTGTGTCAGGTTGTCCAACCCACCTGCAGTCGGCAGGGTCACCTCCAACTAGATCAGGCTGCTCAGGGCCACATCAAGCCTGATTTTGAATGTCTCCAAGGACAGGGCTTCATCCAACCTAAATGTGTTCTGCTCCAGCTCAAACCATTGCCCCTCATCCTATCACCACAAGCCCTTCTAAGCAGTCCTTCCCCAGCCTTCTTGAATGTGCCCTCAGTTACTGAAATGCATCTCTAAGGTCTCCCTGGAGCCTTCTCTTCTCCAGGCTGAACAACCCCAGATCTATCAGCCTGTCTGCATAGGAGAGGTGCTCCAGCCCTCTAATTGTGTTTGTAGTCCTCCTCTGGACCCGCTTTAGCAGGCCCATGTCTTTCTTGTGTTGGGGACTCAGCACTCCAGGTGAGGTCTCACCAGAGCAGAGCAGAGGGTACTGCACACAGTACTGCAAAGGCTAGAGGAGAAAAGAGACTGGTCACCCTCCCGTCCTCTTCAGACTGTTAGAGCAGCCAGCGGTGAATTGCCATAGTTACCCACATTCATACTTAATGCTCCCTTTGCAGGAAACACCAGGGCTTTGAGACAGGGCTACCAGCAGATGTGCTAGGACTCAGGCACACTGGGAAGGAATACAAATACCAGCTAATTAAATCTGTTGTTAAAAACCAAATCATTCCTTTCTGGAGCGGAGTCAACTGAAAGCCTCTAAGGGAAGGTTTCATTTCTGAGGGCAAGCTGCCATATTCACCTGGGAGCTCTTCACCCTTTTCAATTCTCTTATTTTTGAAAAGAGCAAGGAAAAGATTGAAATAATAGTAAAATAAAAATCCAAGTCCAAAACTCTGAACTCGCCCTTAGAAAGCAGCGTTCAGGGGGAAATGCATAGTTTAGCTGTCACCCTGAGGTCGTAGAAGGAGCAGCAGTGGTGAGCAATGAGAGATGCAGTGCATAGGCACGGACCACTTGTCCACAAGAGGGCGCTGTGGTATCAGCCATACACTGCGTGGCTTGTGAGCACCCCCTGCGGGGTGCAGGCTGCCCACCCCTCCAGCCCAGCCTCCCTGCTCCCCAAGCGATGCATCGACTCTTGTTAAATCAAGGAGACTGTCTGATTTTTGCTTTCAAGGGGTGGATTTCTATTCTAGGGAAACACAATCAGGAAAGCAGCAGAAAGCTCAATTTTCTAGAAAGCAAAACAACAAATATAGTGGAAAGTCGTCTGCTGTTCTGTACTCGTTGCTCACCCAACCCACACATCCCTTTGTCTCTGCATGTCATAAGCCTCAACTTGCTCAGGCAGTTTCTTTCAATCTGAGAAAAGCCTGTCCAGTTAGATGTTGGATAGATTAGACACATGGAAGAATCTGCTCAGCAAGGAGACCTTCAGACCCTGTTACCTGTCTCCAGCCTTGCTCCCAAAGTGCCTGACTGCTTCCCTTCTTCTGACTCTTAAGGATCCCTTCCAACTCAATGCAATTTGTGAATCCTTGACTCTAGAGCAACTAGTGAAGCCAGTCTCTGCCAATGTCCATTCCATTTAAAGACATTTGATCATCTGCTCTATAGCCATAATGTTTTCCCATCAGCTTTCTGGCTCTGGGCACTATGGATCATTGTATCTTAATTACAGGTCAAATCCTGCAGTCCTTATCTAGCCACAAAGTAACTACAAGAGGTGCCAGACATCTCAACCTCCTGACTATAGGATGCTGAGATGAGGCGCTCCACAGTCAGGCCAGTAGATTAGCCTAAGGGGGAAGTGGAAGTGTCATTCATTTGGGGTAGTTAACCACAAAGCACCTACTTGCTTTGCTCACTTAATTATGGTTGGATTGAAGGGACATAACTTGATGTGGTAAGAAAAGCTTCTCATTTCCTAGCTTTTGTTTTGACCTTTGTCCCCACTCAATAACGGCTTCATTTGCACTACCCAAGAGGCACTTGCGGTGGCTTTTGAAACCTCTGCCTTGATTAAAGCATCACCTGAAGTCCTCTTCCCTCCTACCCAACAGCCAGCCGTGATAAAACGTGGGCTAGCAGTGCCTAGAGAGAAAGAGAGAGCAGCACACAGAGCAAGCAACTCTGTAAGTAACAGCAACTATCTAAGTAGCAATTGTGGTAGGCATTTCACCTCTCAGCTATGAAAAGAGCTTTGCTGATGCACAAGCAACAAGGAGAGCAGAGAGCTGTTCCCTGATCTCAGATGTGCAGCACGAAGTGCCAGTTCCTGGCAATGCCTTTCTAACTATTGGCCTACTGCTGTGAAGGCATCTCAGCAGGCTTGCTGGACTCTTTCCCTGGCCTCAAGGAGGAGCAGGAAAAGAAAGCTTAGGCACTTCTTTTGGCCTGGCAGTTTGTCAGCACTACACAGCCCTTCCCTTTGGCTCTTGAGGATGTTTGGAGGATCTCCTTCGTAAGCACACAGGAATCAGCCACTTGAAGGGCAAGCCAAATGTCTGCAGCAGGGCCCAAGGAAGTAAAAGCTTCCCAGCTTTCTAAAGGGAGGTGGTGGGAAGGAGCCATCTGAACAAAGACAGCAACATGAACACCTCTGGCCATGAGAAGGGTGTGGTGAGCTCCCGAGGCTGAGTGCCCATCTGCTCCCAGTTTTCCCAGCATGCCTCCCCCAGCTCACCCAGCATTCCAGCATGGAAAAGGAAAGCTTGCTCCCTAAGCAGCTGGTTTGCTGAAGCTCTGGCAAGCCAGGCATGACTTACCACAAGGATGGAGGCATGAGATGTCACTTTCCTCCCTCCTTAGATGGAAAGCTTCTC
Organism: Pogoniulus pusillus; assembly: GCF_015220805.1. Lineage (NCBI taxonomy): Eukaryota > Metazoa > Chordata > Aves > Piciformes > Lybiidae > Pogoniulus > Pogoniulus pusillus. Next base: position 25,642,805 of record NC_087265.1, on the reverse strand, counting down.
AGTGGCAGACCTGCAAGGGAAGTCCTCCTGCTTCTCAAGCAGACATCTTGGCAAAGCCTGCTTAGTCCCTTTTATCTCCCACTCCACTCTAGTCTACTGCCTTCAGTTTTGAGTTTCTTGGCAGGAGCAGCCTGAAAATGCCATCTGCAAAATCATGTTTGCAGGCCAGCCCATTACTCCTTTCCATCATTCATCTCCTCTGGCACCTACCAAGGCACTCACGAGCTGCTCCAAGAGGTGGTGGTATGGCCTGTTGCCACGTATCTGATGGCTTACAAGCCCATTTTATGTCCTTCACATAGAAGAGGTTCTGGTGCACAAAGCATGCCACCCTCATGTTCCTCTTTGGTGTCTCAGCAACCAGGACTTTCTTCTCTGCCTCCTTTGTGGCACTGCTCAAGCCCTTCAGCCCTTGCTCCTGCAGCATCTAACTGCATAGGGCTTTCTGGGGACAGAGGAGGACTTCCTAAGTCTGAAACTGGCCACCTCAGCCAAGATTGCTGGAAAACTCCCCAAAGCAGCACGTGCCCTCAAGCAGCTGGAGAGTTACTAATGAGGAAGGACTCCACAACACTACTCATTACCATTGCAGTGTGGTTCAGAGATGCTGTTTGGGTTATTTGTTTCCACTGCAATGTCACCAGGACCTCTCCTGGTTACTTTATTATAGGGAGCTTCAAACAGGTTTTCCATAAATGAGGATTTTACCTCTTTAAGAGCATCTGCAAGATAAACGCCTGTTCCTGTTTTAGAAGACATACTGAACATCAGCCAAGCCCCTGTAGATATCTGCACACACATCTTTCAGAGTGTGTGACAACAGCGTTTTCCAGAGGTGCTCTGGTGGTAAGTGGGGAGGGGACACCTGGTCTAAGCATTGAACCATAGAATCATTTAGGCTGGAAAACACCTTTCAAGTCATCAATTCCGAACATTAACCCAACACTACCAAGTCCACTGCTAAACCATGTCCCTCAGAACCACATCTACACATCTTTGAAATACCTCCAGGGGTAATGATTCAACCACTTCCCTGGAAAGCCTGTCCCTGGATAAAAATGCCCACTTGGGCTGAGTTCTGTTTAGCCATCTCCCAAGTTGCCAGGATTCTGTGAAAAGTCCATCTCAGATGTCACTGAAGTCTGTGTGGTTATGACTCAAGAGGCTAAACTGAAGTGCCAGCAAACCATCTGTATCCACCAAAATGGCCTTCTGCTTCTGGCCTGCCTATGACTGGATTGGATGTTTTTAAGCATCTTCTGAACAGGAACTTCTGGAAATGACCGTGGTGGCCATGTGCCACCTGCACAGCTGCATCTTGGTGCACCAAGATAGTGAGTGTGAAAATGTGCTTCTTACCACAGATGGGTGCTGGGCCAAACATTGTAACCTTGATTTTAGCAAGGAGGACAAACAGCTACCTGGACCTGAGCACCACTTTCTGTGGGGCAGCAGCCTGTGCTTTCCCAGAGGTGCTGATGTGCAAGTACAACATGCGGAACCTGCGGGTGATGCTCTTTATGAAGGTAACCATCTGCAAGCACTTTGAGGATACCCACAACTACAGCACACCCCAGCAGCAGAAGAAAGAGGTGCTGTACCCAGAAGCCTTACCAAGCTCTCATCACTTAACTGCTCTGATCCAGTCTGACCTCCTGCCCTGGTGTGGAGCAGGTGTCTGAGAACAGACATTAGAAAGGGGCATCTGAATGAGGAAGCCCTCCCCAGAGATCCCAGGAGGCTTCAGTGCAATCAGTGCTGTAATGGAATCGCATTTCCATGGTTTATGGAGCATTTTGAGCTCTGGGGTACTTGTATGTGAAGCTGATTCAACTTCAAGCACTGACAAGATTGTGTACTCTCAGAAAGTAGTCAGATCTCTCCACAAAGAAGATGTGGGCCTGCTGTGGCTTGGGTTTCAAGACATGATGACCATGCTGAGCTATTGGGTCTGCTTAGAATCATAGGATCAACCATGTTGGAAGAGACCTCCAAGATCATCCAATCCAACCTATCACCCAGCCCTATCCAGTCAACTAAACCATGGCACTAAGTGCCTCATCCAGTCTTTTCTTGAACACCTGCAGGGGTGGCGACTCCACCATCTCCCTGGGCAGCCCATTCCAATGCCAATCACTCTCTCTGTGAAGAACTTCCTCCAGCCTATACCTCCCCTGGCACAACTTGAGACTCTGTCCCCTTGTTCTATTGCTGGTTGCCTGGGGTTGCTTACTCTAGCAGTGTCTGGCTGACCACAGCAGGGACCTGTTGGGGAACACGTTCAGTGGAGTGCTATGGGAAGATGACTCTTTGTTCACCAATATGGTTAGATGGTCAAATTCCCTTTATTTCCGTGATACAGTAACTTATATGCATTCTAGCAAGAGGCGTGCTCAGCTTAAGATTGGTTACAGTCAGAGGGTCCAGAGTTACATGTAAGGTGTGCATAGGTTAACTTATCACAACATTCTAAGGGTCAGCCTCCCAGACCACCCACTCCAGCCCCCTTGGTTATCTAGTCTCTGCCCACTGCAGCTGTGTGTGGGGTGCTCAGTTGTTTACATCTCGATTTCCTAGCCTTGCTGGGAACCAAGGACGTTCTCAGCTCCAGTAACCCATGTTTATGACTTTATGTCCTCGACTGGCGAGAAATTCTTCCACAAGGACCTGCTGTGTCCCATTTTGTATCCATTGCCCTTAGTTTTAGCACAGGACACTACCTTCTTGACACCCACCCTCCAGATATTCATAAACATTAATAAGAACTCCTCTCAGTCTTCTCCAGACTAAACAGCCCCAGGTCTCTCAGCTTTTCCTCATTAGACAGATGTTCCAGCTCCTTAATCATCCTCATAGCCTTCACTGGACACACTAGTATACTGCTGTCCTCCTTGAACTAGGGAGCTCACAACTGGACACAATACTCCAGGGACAACTACCCCAGGGCAGAGCAGAGCGGAAGGAGAACTTGCCTTGACTTGGTGGCCACAGTCTTCTTAGTGCACCCCAGGCTACCACTGGCTTTCCTGGCAACAAGGGCACATTGATGTCCCACAGGGAACTTACTGTCCACCAGGACTCCAGAATCTTTCTCGTACAGAAATTTGTCAACTGGGAAAAGAAGCAGCTATTATTAGAATAAACAAGTGGGTTTGTATGTGCATGACTGGTTTAGAACCTCTGTCACAGGTCTCCTATGAAGAAGCTGATGAACAAGCGGATGAGGGCCAAGGGTTGTCATTGTATTTCAGATAATAGTATGTGATTGGGGCATTTTGCTTGTAATTAATGAGGATGTTGTCTGGTTTTTTGAGGATGTTGTCTAGTTCCTTGATGTGCCCTGGGTGAGGTTGATTGTTTTGCTCTCCTTGCAGGACATAGCAGCCAGTGCAAAGCTCACCTCTCCTTTTTGCCAGTTCCCTTTTGCCTCCACCCACCAAGCTCAACCTCGTACTTGCGGTGGAACCCCAACATCTTAACCAGTCTCCATGCTGAAGATGGCACCTTTGAAGTTAAAGCTAAGTCAGCAGCAGTAAGCACTTCACAAAGGTTTTAATGGAAATGCTGTGTCTTGGCACCTGCCTATTAGCTATTGCTCAGCACTGAGAAGATCCCCTCTCAATCTCCTCTTCTCTAGGCTAAACAGCCCCAGGTCTCAATGTTTCCTCCTTAGTCCTCTCAGCATCTTCCTAGCCCTTGCCTTTTCTTTTTTTTATTCTTCTTTATTTATTAGATTTAATGTAATCAAATAGCTCGAGACAGGAAAATGTTTGCCCCCTTTTCTCCCTCCATCACTTCCAGTAGACAAATAAGTGTAGACACCTGCAGAGCAATGGACTATGAGGAGTTCTTAAACTGAAGAAGGTCACAAGGATGGGGCTAGGCTCTTGCCACTCATGTCCAGAGTTTATAGGACAAGGGATAGGGGCTACAAACCAGAACAAAGAAGGTTTCACTTGAAACTTCTTTGCTGTGAATGTGCTGGAACCCTAGAGCAGAGAGCAGGCTGTTCAGAGAGGTTGTGGAGTCTCTTCTCTGGAGAGATTTCAAACCCACGTGGACATTATGAACCTGGGCAGCCTGCTCTGAGTGCCCTTGCTTTAGCAAGGGGGTTGGACTATATGATTCCAAGAGGTCCCTTCCAACCCTACCATGGCTGGGATTCTGTGGGTTAAGATGCACACAAAAGCATGGAAAGCCATAACCTGGAGTGATGTGGGGTGTGAGAAGAGAGAGGAGGACAGGACGTAACTGGATGAAAGGCTGCTTGCAGTCACGGCTGCAGTTATGGAAAGGTGAATGTGTTCAAGCAGGTTGAGGTGTATTTGCTAAATTGCTTGCTGAAAGCTTTGTCTCTCGATGAGGTCACCCAGGTGCATCTCTCACCCACCTGCCCATGCTGGCTTGTCCACAGGCAGTTGAAGCAGGTCATTAGCTGCAGGCTGGGCAGCCCTGCTTCACGGTGGGCAGAAGCAAACGGCCCTGGGGAACCAGCTCGAGAGGTACCTTCCCGGAGTACAGGAGGTGCTTGTCTGCCCAGCAGTGTTTTTGCCATGATTCATGAGTGCACTTATTTCCAGAGCTCTGGAACACATAGGCTGAGACCCAAAGCTTATCAGACACATCAGCTACGACCTAGAAATCTTGGAGAGCAATTTTGCTCAGCTGGAAAGGGAGCTCTAAGTTATCTTCCTTCCTTTCCCTTGGCTGAAGTAAGGACTTTCTCAGACTGCATTTCAGGCAAGGTGATGCTCACTTTGGTGAAGGAGCAGAGAGAGAGATAAAAGCTGCAACAAAAGGTCTGAAAGGCGTCTTTGAAATTACCAACACTATTCTCAGCTTGATGACCTTGAAGGTCTTTCCCAGCCAAAACAATTCTATGATTAAATGGGCTGAAATTGCTTCAAGGTGCTTGAGAAAATACAAACCACTCTGTTTTGCTGAGTACCCCTTTTGAGAGTCTCTCAAACTGATTTCAAGACATGGATCTAAACATCTGGAGGACTTTTTCCTGTGAACCTGTGGGGTGACATAGGGCAAGACAACAACCCCATGACAGGGCTCTGGAAGGATGTACAGTGCTCAGAGCATGTAGTAAGGCCACAGGAGCTAGGTGGTGGCATGTCGCAGAGCTGCCTTAACACAGTCTCTGAACCTTCTTGCCCTTGAAGAAGATTAAATATATTTATGGCATATCTTGCATGATGATCAGCGCCCCCCACAGACAGTTCCTTATTAGGTGTTGGTATAAGTCAGGACCCTTCATTTGCAGCAGATTACAAACAGGGGAAGAGAGAGTCACATTGCAGAACAGGGCCAGGGGGGCCAGTTGGGATATTGATAACCCAGGCTGTTCATGCCTGTTTATGCCTCCCATGGGTGCTCATCTCAAGTTTAAAGGCTGTCCCCATAAATGCAGGGTTGATTCATGGCTTGATAGCAAACTCATCTGCAGAAGAGTCGGGGAAGGGGGCATGTCCATCACCTGCCAGGAAGGTTTCTAAACATTCCTACCTGCCTGGGGAGGAAATAAATCTGGGGAAGAGGCAGGCTTAGCACATTCTGAGACCTTGGGAGGCCCCTGTGTTCTTATATTGTATTAGGGGAGAAGGCAACATAAAGGACAGTGCTGCTGCCTGTTCCACCTCCCCACTCTGCCTTGGCCACACTGGCTCCATGGCAGAACCCCAGATCTGCCTAGATGGGACATGCATGAGGACATTGAAGATAAGCTCCTTACTGTGAGGGTGCTGAGCCTGGGGCAGGGGTGCCCAGAGAGGAGTTGAGGATTCCATCTTCTCTGAAGACTTCAAGACTCTGTCTGGACGTGGTTCTTGTGTGACCTCCCTAGGTGGACCCTGCTCTGGTAGGGAGGTTGGACTCAATGATTACCCTTTCAACCCCTACCATTCCAGATTCTTCCATGTCCAGAAAAATAGTTCAGCCTGTGCTGTCCAAACTGTGATCAATGAATAAATCTGGAGGGAAGCACTTTTGCCTTTGGTGCACTCTACAGCCAATTCTTTTCCAGTAGGAGAGATGTATTTACCAGTGATGGATGCTGGGAACTGCTGGAGGAAGGACCCATTGGGAGGGTTGGACACACAAGCAATCATCTTCTCTATAATGGGGAGAAAGTCCTCACAAACAACAGGGTTTAATACCACTTGTGCCAGTGGCGAAGATAGCTACTGCTGCGGAAGGAAGCATTGATCATGAAGAGTGGTGCCCAGGACAGGTGAGGACAGACCTCCCACATCCAAAAAGGGAAGCTGGGGAGTTATGTGCCCAAGAAGCAGGCAGTACAAGTGAAGGCAGAGCTCTCTGTCCTCTCCTGGGTGAAGCAGGACCGTTATGTACATCTCTTCCAACCTTGTTGATACTGTGATACTGTGATCTTGAGCTGCTCCTCAATGTTTTCTGACTCAGCACCATGGTTAACTATGAAGATGTGTCTTAAATTTCCCACAGACTCAAAATATAGCTAACAGAACCAATACAATTAGAGGATGCCTTCCCCTCTCTCCCCTTTCAGAAAGAAAGGAATTAGATATAGAGAGGAAAAGATAAAAGGCACCCAAATAAACAGTCTCACTGCGACTTGAAGTTAAAAGAGAAAAAAACCCCCTTTAACAATAAATAGCAGGTATGTAAGGTAGGGGGAGTTACAAAGAGCTATAAGGGAGGAAAAAAACCAAGATACAATATATATATATACACACACAACCATATTGATGGCAATGGATGGAGGGTAGAAATTTGGGGATTTTGTCCACCACGAGAAGGATGGCCATGTGGTAAAACAGAAGCAGCAGGAGCAAAGGGCAGGGCAAGAGACAGAGAGAATCGGAAGTTCCTTTGGTTTTTATGGGGGCTAGGCAGGAAGCAGAGTGGGCTAACCACTACACTTGGGGTCAGGTTCAAGATCCGTCCCCCCCAGGGAGGGAGTCAGGAGGACCTGACATCAATTCAAGACCACTTCCCAGGAGGGTTAACCCTTTACAAGATGCAAGAAATATCATTCATGGCAGAACACCATCCAAGACATTCCCTAAAAGGAATTCAGGATGGTGACTGTAGCCTTTTCTATAGCCACCATTTATTTGTTTTGCCTTCATGGCAGAAGCAGCAGCAGCATCACTTTTCTTTCTTTTGTTAAGACTATTTAAAGCAGTGCCTGGCAAGAAGATACTCATGGAGACAACTGTTCTGGTGGGTTTGGGACAGACCATCAGTCTGTCAGCAGATTAAATCTCTTCCAAATGCTATTCAAGACATCATGAGGGATCTAAATTTCAGACCAACAGCTCAGCACAAACTTAATTCCATTATAAAACTGGGAGCTTTTTTTGTGTTTCCTCTGCAGAGCTCCTAAAACATTTGTGCTCTTTGTTGTGTCCTGCTCCACTTCTTTGGTTTTACTCTACCCCTAAATTTGCTGTGTGCCTCATTTTCACAAGGGCATGGAACAGCTGTTCCTCAGATGCTTTGCTAGCTAAACTCCACAGCCACACAGCAGTCAGGGAGGACACAAAAATCACAGAATCCCAGCATGGTGTGACTTGTGATCCTCAGCAACCTGCTGTGCGTGACCCTGCTGGGAGGGTTGGACTAGATGATTCCCAGAGGTCCTTGGAGATCATATAGTTGAACCCCTCCTGCTAAAGCAGGATCTCTTACAGCAGGCTGCCCAGTTTGTGCCCTTGTCCTGTCACCAGGCACCACTGGAAAGAGCCTGGCCCCATCCTCTTGCAGTGGGGGCCTTATACTTGTAGTCAGCTCTCTTTGGAAAGGAAAAAAAAAATCATTGTCTTTGATTTGTAGAATTTGCTGCTTGCTAGTGAAAGACACAGACCTCACTCTGGCCACTTCAGGTGTTTCCATAGCTTCTCATTACCCATCATCTCTGCAGTTCATTTCTGCAGCACAAGACAACTGCAGCAATTCTCCTCTCACCACCAGAAAACCCACTTCCACTCAATGAACTATGAAATTCTCAAGAGCAACCTGACCTTATTGAGCAGTGTGGGTTGAGGAGGATCTTGGGACCTCACTGATCTTAAGCCTTCTGCTGTAAGACAACACAAATAGTAGCAAACCCTTGTGCCGTGGTTGCCCATTCACTGAAGAAGGAAGGTTGTGACTACAGCTGGATGTGAGCAGGGCACTTCTTGCACCAAAATACAAGAGACATGTCAGGATGCAGGGAACGAGTGCAGAGGGGAGCGACGGAACAGGGGAAGGGCCTGGAGAGAATAAATCCCATGAAGAGTGACTGAAGGAGCTGGGCCTGTTCAGTTTGAAAAAGAGAAAGCTGAGGGAGACTCATCCCTGTCTACAGCTACCTGAAAGGACATTGTGGAGAGGTTGGTACTGGTCTCTTCTCACAGGTAATCAGTGATAGAACAAGAGGCAGTGGCCTCAAGCTGTAACTGGGGAGGTTTAGACTGGACATTAGGGAAAAAAAAAAACCCACCATGGAAAGAGTGGTCAGGTGTGGGAATGAGTTGCCTGGGGAGGTGGTTGACTCACCAACCCTGAATGTGCTTGATATGGTGCTTGGGGATGTGATCTAGGGGTGAACCTTGTAGAGCAGGGTTATTGGTCGAATTTGGTGATCCTGAGAGTCTCTTCCAACCTGAATGTTTCTGTGACTCTGTGATGATTGGAATGGTAGTGTAGACTGGGCATGGTCAGTAGATGACTGTCAAGGATGTTTTGTTGTGCCAAGATCTCTTGATGCTATCACTATATGTGCGGTGAGCTCATGTTCCTCACAGAAAAGCTTCTGCAGACTCACAGTATCACAGTATCATCAGGGTTGGAAGAGACCTCACAGATCAAGTCCAACCCTTTACCACAGAGCTCAAGGCTAGACCATGGGCACCAAGCGCCACGTCCAATCCTGCCTTGAACAGCCCCAGGGACGGCGGACTCCACCACCTCCCCGGGCAGCCCATTCCAGTGTCCAATGACTTCTCTCAGTGAAGAACTTTCTCCTCACCTCGAGCCTAAATTTCCCCTGGTGCAGCCTGAGGCTGTGTCCTCTCGTTCTGGCGCTGGCCACCTGAGAGAAGAGAGCAACCTCCTCCTGGCCACAACCACCCCTCAGGTAGTTGTAGACAGCAATAAGGTCACCCCTGAGCCCTCCTCCTCTTCTCCAGGCTAAACAATCCAGCTCCCTCAGCCACTCCTCATAGGGGCTGTGCTCAAGGCCTCTCACCACCTTGTCGCCTTTCTCTGGAACACGCTCAAGCATCTCAGTGTCCTTCCTAAACTGGGGGGGGCCCAGAGACTGAACACAGTACTCAAGGTGTGGTCTAACCAGTGCAGAGTAACTGAGGGGCAGAATGACCTCCCTGCTCCTGCTGACCACACCATTCCGTGATGCAAGGCCAGGATGCCACTGGGCTCTCTTGGCCACCTGGGCACACTGCTGGCTCATGTTCATGGCGGGTATCGATCAGCACCCCCAGATTCCCTCTCTGTTGGCTGCTCTCCAGCCACTCCGACCCCAGCCTGTATCTCTGCATGGGGTTGTTGGTAGCCAAAGTTGCAAGCACCCTGCACTTGGAGTCTATTGAACCCCATCCCAGTGGACTCTGCCCATCTGTCCAGGTGGTCAAGGTCCCCTGCAGAGTCCTTCTGCCCTCCAACCCATGTCACATCTGACCCCAGCTTGGTGTCATCTGCGATACTTGCTGATGACTGACTCAGTCCCTCATCCAGATCATCTAGTGAAGATGTTAAAAAAGGATGGGCCCAGCACTGATCCCTGAGGGACAGCCACTAGTGACAGCCACCAGCTGGATGTTGGCACCATTCACCACCACTCCTCTGGGCTCGACCCCCAGCCCAGGTCCTAACCCAGCACAGAGGTGTTGCCATCCAAGCCGTGGGCTGACAGCTTAGCCAGCAGTCTGCTGTGGGGGACAGTGTCAAAGGAGCCTTGCTGAAGTCCAGATAGACCACATCCACAGGGCCTCCCCACATCCACCAAGCGGGTCACCTGATCATAGAAGGGAGATCAGGTTAGAGAGGCAGGATCTTGCCCTTCCTAAACCATGCTGCTGGACCTGAGCCCTTTGCCATCCCTTAGGGTGCGCTCTATCACCCCCAAGGATAACCTGCTCCATCAGTTTCCTGGCACTGAGGTCAGGCTGACAGGTCTGTAGTTCCTCAGGTTCCTCCATCCGACCCTTCTTGTGGATGGGACCACGTTGGCCATTTTCCAGTCTCCTGGGGACCTCTCCGGGTGAGCCAGGACTGCTGGAAAATGATGGAGAGTGGCTTGGCCAGCTCAGCTGCCAGCTCTCTCAGCACCCTGGGATGGATCCCATCTGGTCCCATGGACTTGTGGGTGTCCAGATGACTCAGCAGGTCCTGAACTAATTCTTCATGAATGTCCAGGGGAACACACTGCTCCCCTACCCCATCCCCCAGTTCAAGAGGCCACTTGCCTCCTCCTCCCTCCTTGCTGTTGAAAACTGAGGCGAAGAAGGCATTCAGAACCTCAGCCTTTTCTTCATCATCAGTTATAGTATTCCCCTCCTGGTCCAGTAAGCAGTGGAGGCTCTTCTTGCCCTTCCTTTTAGCATTGATAAATTTATAACAGTGCTTTTTATTATCTTTCACGGAAGTGGCAGCCTAAGTTCTAGCTGGGCCTTAGCCTCTCTAATTTTTCTCCTGCATAATCTGGCTACCTCCTTAAACACATCAGGAGAAGCCTTCCCTTCCTTCCAAAGGTGATACACCCTCTTTTTATCCCCCAATTCCTTCAGGAATTCACACCAACAGGGGACCAAACTCTGAGGTTCCAGGAGTACAGAAGATTTTTGGTTTTCATATTGATGGCTAGTGGCCAGCTGAGCTGCTGCTAGGGCTGGAGAGGGTGGAACCATGGTTGCTTGGAGCTGGAAGGAGGAGAAAGGTTGTAAGAAAAAATGCTCAGAGGTTCATGGTTTAAAGTTGAAGAGCACACACATGAAAAAAAGAGCACATTATGTCCAAAGAAAGTTCAACAATTTTCCCAGCTCATTGGATTGTGGGAACTTTGCTTTTCCAGGGAATAATTCTGCTATTTTTAGCATTTTTATTATTCAATTTGTCGCAGGCCGTCTCAGGAGACCATCGGCAATCGGTTTCAAGCAGCATCTGACCACAAACACTTCTCCACATGTGATTTGGAACATCTGGAGCGAAGGAACTGGCTTTCAAAGCATGCCAGCACTGTGCTGCCTCCCCACAGTTCTTCTCCTTCCTTCCATCATCACATCCATTGCCAAACTGTGCAGAGAGCGGGCTGGAGCAGGCAGACTCAGAGGACCTGACAGCACATCATGGCTCTGTATTTTCTGGGCCTGCTTTGAAGAGGAGCGTGGCTGGGGACTGCTGGTGGCCCATTCCCCACATCGCTGAGCTGCTGTGAATTCTACATCACAATCCCAAAGGATGGGAGCTGGGATCCTTGTCCTGGAGCTGGACCAGCTTGAGGCTTGGTGCCAAAGTGCGCACACTGCACGCTGCATCCACAGCGCGGGCAAGGAAGTCCATGAAGTTCCCCATCTCAGCTGCAGGCTCGAGCTATGAGTTTGGAGCATGGAAGCAATCCAGACAGGCAAGCTGAAATTCAGAGTGTGCTTCCGCAAGCTGGAGGAGGCAATGGGACGCTCTGGAAGAGGAATGCAGGCAAATACCAGAGGAAATGACGTGATCCTGGCTGGAAGCTCTGTAATGATCTGCTTGGAGGACAGGGAGAAGTTCTGGCCCCTGCAGAGTCGATGAGAATTTTGTCACTGTCTGGCAAAGGTGAAGGTTTCACACAGTCGTTTATCTCATGTTCATGTCCCCCAGACATCCCATATGGACCTGGAGCAGTCACACAGTTGGCTCCATTCATAGGTTCAGAGATTCAGAGAACAGTTTGGGTTGGAAGGGACCTTACAGATCATCTAATTCCAACCCTCCCTACCATGGGCAGAGACACCTTCCACTAGCCCAGGCTGCTCAAGGCCTCATCCAACCTGGCCTTGAACACCTCCAACAAGGTAGGCATCCACCACCTCCCTTGGCAACCTGTTCCAGTGTCTCACCACCCTCACTGTGAAAAATTTCTTCCTAAACTCCAGTCTAAAGCTGCCCTCCTCAAGCTTCAATCCACTCCCTCTCATCCTATCACTACAAACCCTTGTAAAAAGTCTCTTTCCAGCTTTCATCAGGTACTGGAAGGCTGCTCTAAGGTCTCCTTAGAGCCTTTTCCTCTCCAAGCTGAATAGGCCATCTCAGGCTGTCCCCAAGGGGAGGCTCTTCAGCTCTGTGATCATCTTCATGGCCTCTTTTGGACCCACTCCAGCAGTTTCATGTCCTTCTTGTATGGTGGGCTGCAGAACTGGTCACAGCACCCCAAGTGGGGTCTCACATGAGCGGAGGGGCAGAATCATGTCCCTCATCCCACTGGTCACAACTTCTACACATTCATACCACCTTCTTCCTTCTAAAAGCTGTGCTCATTTAGGACAATGGGTGGACACCTCAGCGGAGAAGGAAATGATTGGGTGATCGCATCCAGAGGGAAGTGGTCAGTAGCTTGATGTCCAGGCGGAGATGGGTGACAAGTGGTATACTTCAGGGGTCCATATTTGGACCAGTTCAGTATCAATGATACAGACAGTGAGACTGAATATACCCTTAGCAAGTTTGCAGATGACACCAAGCTGTGTCATGCAGTTGATATGCCAGAGGAACAGGATAAAATCCAGAGGGACCTGGAGAAGTAGGCCTAGGTGAACCTCATGGAGCTCAACAAGGCCAACTGCAAGATGATGCACTTGGGTTGGGACAACCTTCCTTATCAGTATAGGCTGGGGGATGATGAAACTGAGAGCAGCCCTGCAGTAAAGGACTTGGGGGTGCTGGTGGATGAGAAGCTGGGCATGAGCCAACAATGTGCACTTGAAACCCAGGTAGCCAATGGCATCCTGGACTGCATCAAAAACAGTATGGCCAGCAGTGAGGTGATTCTGCCACTCTGCTGTGGTGAGACCTTGGCTGCAGTACTGCATCCAGCTCTGGAGCCTCCAACACAAGAGACACATGGACCTGCTGAAGTGGGTCCAGAGAAGGACTACAAAGATGATCAGAGGATTGAAGTACCTCTGCTATGCAGACAGGCTGAAAGAATTGGGGCTGTTCAGCCCGGAGGAGGCTCCAGGGAGACTTTATGCTGTATTTCAGTTACGCAAAGGGGACCTATGGGAAGACTGGGGAAGTACTGTTCAGAAGGGGTTGTGTTGATAGTGGGAAACTGTTTGAAACTGGAGCAGGGAATGATGAAATTGAGAGCAGCCCTGCAAAAAAGGTACTGGTGGAGGAGAAGATGGACATGAGCCAACAATGTGCACTTGCAACCCAGAAGGCAAATGGCATTCTGGGCTGCATCAAAATGAATGTGACAAGCAGGTTGAGAGAAATGATTGTGCTACTGTGCTCTGTTCTGGTGTTAAACTGGTGCAAGGTAGATAAATTGGACATTTGAAAGTTCTTTACTATGAGGGTGGTGAAACACTGGCTCAGATTGCCCAGGGAGGTGGTAGAAGCCCCATCCTTGGAGGTCAGTCTCAACAGGGCCTTGAGCAACCTGCTGTAGTTGGGGACGTCCCTGCTTACTGCAGGGGATTGGACTAACTGACCTTTAAATGGCCCTTTCAACCCAAGCCCTTTCATGATTCTATTTGCTCTGGTGCTACCAGCAAATACCCCCTCAAACTAGCACAACTCCCCAACCAGGGAGCATCTGGGATGGGGTGACACAGAGCAGACATGGTGCTGACTCACTGCAGGGTCAGGGTGGTTTGGCTCATGCTTTCATGTTTCAGCATGAGCTTTGCCATTCCAGCCATTTAAAATAAAGAAATAACTAGAAATACAGGGAGAGCTTGGTCTGTAGGACATGCTAGGGTAATCGGAATGACAGAATCGTAGGGGTTGAAGTGACCTCTGGAGATCATCTAGTCCAACTGCCCTGCTACAGCAGACACAGCTACATCAGCTTGCACAGGATCGCAAGGTCCAGGTGGGTTTGGAATCTCTCCAGAGAAAAGACTCCACAACCAGTCAATGATTCTATGATAGGGACACAACAGGCAGGTACAGAGCAACAGCTGTCAGCCCCATCTGGGCAAGGACTCCCAAACAAAAACTGTCCCCTCTCTCTCTCAGTCAGCCACCAATGTTGTGCACATGTAAGCTAACACCAGTCACCTGCTCTTTTTGGATTTGCTGGCAGTGAGGAAGATACAGAGTGAAAGCAAGCATAGGTCTAAGAACACAATTTTATTTGATTCTGGAAAGTATCATGCAACAAATCTCTTTCTTAACCATTCTTGCCTAGCTTGCCCATGACAAGATTTACAAATAAAAGGGTGTGTCAGGTTAGCACCATAGCAGGAATCATCTTTACAACTCCATTTGACAGAAGAGCATAAAAGAAAGCAGAGGAAAGGAAAAAAAGCCCTGTGTGACATTGTGTTTTTATTTTCCACATCCTAGGTACTTCTATAACAACTTCTACATCAAGACACCATGGCTCTCCTAGCGTATCAAAAGAACTCAAGTTCAGCAACACTGAGAAATACTGAAGTATCCCAAGGTAAATATCACAAAGTCCCAGCTCATATGCAAGGTAAAAAAATGTAAAGGTCCAGAAAAAGAATGAAAGAACATAGATCCAAGTAAGGAATTTGTCCTTCTTGCAGTCTTTTGCAGGTATGGCCAACCAGCCCTGCTGCAAAGATCAAAGAAACAAAATGGATGTGTGCTGGGTCTGGCTGGGAATGGGTCAAATACCATAGAATCTTGGAATAGTTTGGGTTGGAATGGACCTCCAAAGGTCATTGAGTCCAAACCCCTGCAGTCAGCAGTAGATCCTCCACTACATCAGGTTCCTCAGAGCCTTGTGGAGCCTCACCTTGAATATCTCCAGGGCTGAGGCCCAAACCAGCTCCCTGGGCAACTTGTTGCAGTGTTCCACCACCCTGATAGTAAAGAACTTGTTCCTAACATCCAGTGTAAATCTGCTCTTCTCTAATCTCAAGCTCATTCTCATTACCCCTTGTTCTATCCCTGCAGGCCTTTGTGAACAGTCCCTCTGCAGCCTTCTTGCAGGCCCCGGAAGGCTGCTATTAGGTCTCACCGGAGCCTTCTTCAGACAACCACCCCAGCTCCATCAGCCTGTTCTCATGGCAGAGGTGCTCTAGCCCCCCGCTATCATCTTTGTGACCCTCCTTTGGACTTGCTCCATCCATCGGGTCCAGGTCCTTCCTGTGCTGAGGGTTACAGTACTGGGCACAGTACTCCCAAGTAAGATCTCACCAAAGCAGTGGCATAATCACCTCTCTCAACCTGCTGGCCGTGCTGCTTTTGATGCAGCTCAGGATGCCATTGACCTTCTGAGCTCCCAAGTGCACACTGTAGCCTCCTAACATTATCCTGTAACACCCTAATTTCATGGTTCCAGTATCCATCCATCCAGTCATCCAAACTCTCCCATTTCCTACCTGGAAGCTACTACAGGATGAGATCAGACTTGAAATGTTTGTTTTCCTTACTTTATGGTAGCAATTTTCTCCTTGTGCTTCCTACTGTGTGTTTTTCAAGACAGTGAACAGTCTTACAAACCTTCCAATCCTTACTTAAGCAGGAATTCTAGTACAAGATCTTGTGGTTTGAAATACTGAGAGAGTTTGGGTTATTCAGCCTGGAGAAGAGAAAGGAAAACTTTTTGCAGCCTTTCAGTACTTAAAGGGCACCTGTAAGAAAAATGGAGACAAATGTTTTAGCAGGGCCTGTTTTGACAGGATGAAGGGTGATGGTTTGAAACTAAAAGGGGAGCTTGAGACTAGAGACAAGGAAGAAATTGTTTAGGTGGAGATGATGAAACCAGGGAAGTGGTAGATGTCCCAACCCTAGAAATATTCTGGGTCAGGGTGGATGGGGTTCTGAGTTGAAGATGCCCTTGCTTACTGCAGGAGGGTTGGACTAGGTGATCTTGAAAGGGCCCTTTCAACTTCAAAGCACTCCATGATTCTATGCTGTCTTCTTCAGGCAGTGGAATAATTCTTCTGAAGTATTCTGATTGTACATTGCAAATTGATACCAAGATCTTTGTAAGCATCTCTAAAATAATGTGTCAAATTATTTCAGTGTAATTAAATCTTTCACATGACTCAGCTGTTAGTCAGGCACTGGAACAGGCTGCCCAGGGAGGTAGTAGTGTCACTGTCCCTGGAACTGTGCAAGAAATGTGTGGATGTGATGCTCTGGGACATGATTAAATGGCTGTGGTGATGTTGGGTCAATGGTTGGACTTTATGATCCTGCAGGTCTTTTCCAACCAATATAATTCTGTTTTTATGATTAAAAGAAAGGTTTAAACTCAGATCAGAATGAAGGAGTAACCTTTTGTCATATTGGAAAAGATCTGTTGCTTACTCCTACCTTTCAAGGACACATGCACGGGCATTTAACAGCAATATTAAAGCAGCCAGTAACAACAACTGATTTGGATCCAAATCATAGCAAAACTAGGTACTTTGAGCCCAAAGCAAAATGTGCTCTGACCCAAAGCAGTTGTTTTTTTTCAGACTGATAGCCACTAGGGTTACCTTTTCCAGTAAAGGCTGTTTCAATGCCAGTGTTAATGCTGATCTAGGTAGAGAAGCCTTCACAGCAAACAGCACTGCATTACTTTACCACTGGGAGAGTAACAAAACTTTTCTTTATCTTGCCTTTATTTATGTTTGGACTTCCAGCACTGCACATCAGATACTCAGGATCTTAATCTGTCCTAGATCAGACTGCAAAAATTACAATCCTCTCTCCACTGTCCTTGCATCAACAAATCAAACAGCCACATCCAACAAACCCTTCACTTGAGTGGTTACCTCTATCTTTAAAAGGCATCTCTCCTCTTCAGGATTTCAGCTTTTGGCTTACAAAAGATGAAGTGCAGTCAGTTACACTGAAATGCAGCTCCTGATTGTATTCTCTGTGCATGCATTTACATCAGGCACACGGGTTATATAAAATAGTTTGGAGTACAAAAATATGGTTATGACATAGGAGTACCAAACAGCACAGAATTAGAACAGTTTTATTACCATGGGACCAATTTATATACAGGGGCAGCCCTCCCATCCCACCCCCAATTACACTTTTTTTTGGGCTAAGTCCTCTTCCCAACTTGACAACTACTCTAAAAAACTGCAACTGAACAACACAGCTCTATTTTAACCCCTACATTGTCTATGCAGTCTGCACCAATTCTCTCTTCTTGCACACAAAAATGCTTTATAAATAATTGCCCACAGAATGTCTCGTGTGTTACTGCACATTGTACATGCTGGTAGCTGGCTAACTCACTGTTTAAATACTCTTTACTTACGGTAGGAATACTACTGCTTTTTTTTTCTTAGGCTCTAATCTTAACTGGTGATGTAAAAGTTAAAAAAAAAAAAAGGCAGACCAGAAACAGAAGCCTGGAACAGGCTGTCCAGGGGCATTGTCAGGGTCTTCTTCCCTAGAGATGTTCAAGACCCGCCTGGACGTGTTCCTGTGTGATCTGGTATAGGTGATGTTGCTCTGGCAGGGGGCTTGGAGTAGATGGTCTTTGAAGGTCCTTTCCAGCTCCTAACATTCTGTGATTCTGTGAAAATATGCCTTGAATTGTGTAGCTTTGGTGACAGCTTTTTTGAGTTGTCCTGGTTCTCACTGTATAAAGTCATTAAAAAATCTGACCTGGTTAAAAATCCTGTTTCAAAATGTCTGCAGGTTTTACTATAAAATGATCCATACAGCTACTTCTATAATTATATATTCCTTCTGTTTGGCCGAACTGGATGTTGCTGTGCTGCACTGACTGAAAGATGGGCTTATGTAGGTCCTAGTGTTAACTACAGAAGCTTGTGTGTTGGTCTCCATGTTGCTCCCCGGTGCCAGCAAGCAAAGAGCCCCTCAGAACACCAGAACAGGTTGGTATGAAAAGACAGTGGGCACCAGGGGCATCGAGGCCATACAGAGTTCCTATTACATGGGTCTCTAGCCTAGGGAATGTGAGTAACTGATCAGTAATAGTGTGGGTTTATGGTACGCTGCACTAAAATAAGACTGCTAAACAAAAGAGAATGGTTTGTGTGTGACAGGTATGTGCCAGCTGCATTTTTTAGGGTTAAAACTCTGGCTTAAACAAAAGAGATTAAAAAGTTGATTGAGCAAATGTTTTGCCACAGGTTTCTAAAGCTATTAGCCATCCACAGCTCCAGAAAGGGATAAATCCAGCAAAACCAAACAACTAAAATTGCACTATTACAAAGAAACAAGTCCACGAAAGAGAGAGGCAACCAGCTGCAGTTAAGGGACAGCCACTTCAAGAAGCCGATTGTTTTTTCGCTTGCAGGTTGGGATGTTGCCGTTTTTCTGGCTGCCTTGTATGAACTTCACACACACTTTGTCTTGTCTGAACTGAACCAGGAACCTAGGAGAGGGAAGAAGACAGATTTTACTTACAGATGGAAAAAAAAAGTAGTAAGTGACATGAGAAGGAGGAATCTTTTCCTGTTGTTTCAGAGCGTAGCTCCAAAAGATGTTGTTTTCAGGTCTGTATGAACAGTTAGAGTTGGAGAATTAACAAAAGCCACAGGTTATGATATGGTTTGATTCTCCTTCAGGAAGCATCTCCTAATTATTGCCTTCTGTCTGTAACTGTGGACCTTTTATTGTAGTTACCACAGAAGGTGGTTTAAACCAGAATTTCTAATATACCAGAAATACAGCAAAGAGCACTTCCAGCTGCTTCACCATCATCCAGAGGGTCTTCTCTGTTTTCACAGTAGGATGCCAAATGCTTCTACAGAAACAGAGCAACTTCTGTAACAGCACAGCGATTTTTACAGAAGCATGGAGTGACAGGATGAGGGGTGATGGCTTCAGATTGCAAGGAGCTCAATTTAGATTAGACATTAGGAAGAAATTCTTCCCTGTGAGGGTGATGAGGCCTTGGAGCAGGTTGCTCAGAGACGTTGTGGAGGTTCCAAGCATGGAAGTGTTCAAAGCCAGGTTGTATGGGGACCTTGAGCAACCTGGTCTAGTAAGAGGTGTCCCTGCACATGGCAGGGAGATTGGAAGCAGATGATCTTTAAGGTCCCTTCCAACCCAAACCACTCTGTGATCCTATGAACATCAGAGGCATTGCTCTCCTGGCTTACACTTTAGGTGTATCTGGTATTTTAGCAGCTCTTGTATTTATAATTCTTTGTGAGCCTTTAGAGCCCTCTACTTAGCAACTGAGAAAATCCCCTCTCTTCCCAGCAATCTCCTAAGTTTAGGTATTTAGGATAAATTAATTCAGCATAAATTCATCTGGATTTGCCTCTTCACTTTTTACTGGAAGGGAAATTTCACTCAAAGTGGAGGATTGCTTTCAAAGAAGGAAATGCCCACAGGCTCCTGTAGAACCTCAAACTTCTCACTCATCTGGGTAGCAAGATTAAAAGCATTACACAGGGCAGCACTGCCTTTTGGCTCACAGGCAGCAGCTGCTGACCTAAAAAGTTCTTTACAATGCAGCAGATTTTTCCCTTTGAGCATCCTTAATAAAAGTCCTCCAGCAGAGGCCAAAAACTTCAAAGAATTTGTTCTGCAGCCAGAACCCACAAATCAAGCTGACGGCAGAGCTCAGGGGAGGAAATGGCCTCTGCTGTGTCGAGCTGCCCTTCGCTCCTGCTTCTCCACTGCACAGAGATTAACTTGTTCAGTGCTCGCAGCCACGCGAGCGTCCAGAGAACATGAGTAGATCCTACAGATACCATCGCTTGTCACCAACACTGCCTTCTCCTCTGCTCACTGTTCCCATATTCTATACAGACATGGTTTGTCTCTTACTGTGCCCCGGAATCAACAGCAACTTTGCTTCTATCAGCTCTCTTCCCAAAAAGCAGTCAAAATAAGGCCACACTTTCTCCTCAATCCTTAAACTCCAAGTACTGCTTCACCACCAGCAGGCACAGAACTGCTAACAAATTGAAATTATTTAGTCTGGGAGCACTGAAGAGCAATGTCCACTTGAATGTTTTTAATTTGTGAGACAAGAAATAAAACCACATCCCCAAATGCAAGGCTGCTAGGGAGCAGACTGTTTTCCAGACCTAAGGCAACTGGGAAGGCCAGACTTAAATTCTGCATGCTTAAACTCTGTTTTAGTAGTTTATTTCATTTTAGCCATCATTGAACTGAAAATTTACTGGGGACAGCCACAGTCTTTTAAAGGCTAAAAAGCCACACCCTTGAGCGCATTATATCACATCTGGTAACAGAACAAAGGAAAATGGCAGATGTCAGTTTCAAGGGAACAGTAAAATTAGCTTTTAACTAAATGCTAAGATCTGAACACATACAAACTATACTCACCATTGTGACTCTAGCATAAGGGCAGTGCGGTGCAGACAGCTAAAAGGTTCGGTTGTTACCTACACACACTACTGTTAGAGGGTTCCAAATGTTCTATGTTCAAAATGAATAAAAGCACCAGATCAAAACTACAAAAGTCAGGGGCACTTCACACAGCAAACTGAGCGTGTAACAGTGCTGGGCTGAGTGCAGGGCTTGGATTCAGAAGGCTTCGGGAGTTCACACACAGAATCACAGATTGCATTGGGTTGGAAGGGACCCTTAAAGGTCATCTTGTCCAACCCCCCTGCAGTCAGCACGGACACATCCAACTAGATCAGGCTGTGACTATAAACACTGGATTTTCAGTCCTTATTTAAGGCAAAAATGTGAAAGTTTACTAAGCAGAAAGGAATACTAATTTAAGATGAAAGCTTTTTATCAATCCAAGCTTTTTAACAACCAAGAAACCCTCAAACAACAACAGGTCTCTCTAACACCAGCAGCAGGAATGGTAGGCACACATTTTTCACCTTCCCAGTAGAGAAGGTTGAGCTTTCTAGCCTTCAATTACTAGCACCATCATTACCTGTGTTTTGGGGAGGACTTTTTCATTCCATTTTGGTTGCAAAAGCTGGCACCTAGTGCCTTCTCTATTCAATACACATCTCATGGGAGTAGGTGAACTTTCGGTCATACACAAAACCATTCTTTCACGTCTCTTTCTACAGCAGCAATTCTGGTTTGTGCCATATTTGAAGCTACCTTGAGAAAAACCACATTTTCTCTCAACAACTCTCAAGGAAATAAGAGCCAAAATTAATACCAGTCATGAGTAGATATTGAAAACTGGATCCTTATTTACAAGTACAGTGTCAGGAGAAAAGTTAGTAGTTACACAACAGTGTTTTGCTCTTCTAACATTAGACACTTGACTTTTTAGCAGGTTGCACTGAAGGAAATGCACTGTTAAGCAAATGAGGAACATACTCATCAGATATCTCAATGTTGAGCTTCTGCTTGGTTTGGCTGAGGGTAGTGCGGTAAAGTTTAGTGGCCATTTCAATAAGGTGATCGCTGCTCAGCAGGAAATCTCCTTTACCAGCTGCTCCTGACCCCTGAAACAGAAAGGGAAGTAGTCAGGACTAATATCTAGAATATGGGAAATATTAAATGCCAGCCAAGCAGGAGGTTTTAAAAGAAATCTTCTCTTCCCAATGCAACAGTATTCTGTTTTGCCAGTTACATACAGGTGTGGTGCAGCCTTTAGGATCAACATGCTAATAAACTGTCTAAAAAATCCCCAGCCTCTTGAGAAAACTAAACCCCCTTCTGACCCTAAAGGAGGGTCACATTCATCTGTCCTACAAAACTGTAGTGTTTCTGTGTCCCATTTCTGGCTACAGAGCAGCAAGCTCACAGTAGTTTCAGTAGGGAATGGAAAACCAGTTACCAAGACCAGCATAAGGATGAAGGTCAGGATGAAAATACATATATGATGGTCTTCAAATCCTTTCATGCTAGAAGACAAATCCCAGTTTAATGATTTTAGCAGAGCAATGCTGACAGTTCAGTGAAGCAAATATAGGAATGAGCTAAGTTATTTAGACCTGAGGAACCAAATTAGCTGTGCCATAAGGTGGATTTCTTGGAATCCCATAAAGAACGGAGAAATATTTTACCAGCGTGTCAGGAAGAGTTAAGTGAGCAGCTGAAAATGGAAAACCCTGTCACAAGGGATCCAGACTGAATTAAAGGCCCCTGCTGCCAATGGAAAACTGCAGTCCTGAAGAGATGAAGTCTGATTTTCACAAGAAAATGGTTGTTCACAGAATCACAGAATGTCAGGGGTTGGAAGGGGCCTTGGAAGATCATGTAGTCCAACCTCCATCATTATATAATAACTGTTCTCACTTGGCTGCACTCATTTTGAATCAAAGTTTTGGCAGATATAGCAAAGTTCTAGAAAGTTCTAAACTTACAGGCTAACCAGTATGATGTAATTCTACAAGATAATAACTGTTTTTATAACACTGCATGCAAAAAAGTCATATTATTGTATTACACACTTGTCACCCACCTCCTTGAGGTGCACTGCAAAGAAGCCATCATTCTGGGAGCTCATGGACACTTTGGTAACATCTCCCAGTGGCACCTCTGATTTGATATTTCCAGATTTTTGATCCGCAAGCAGAACATTATTTTTGGGTTAGTAAGAAAATCCGGGAGGTGGCCTGTGACAATAGAGAAATGCAAACCATTACCTAGAAAGAGAGAACTGGTCTTTATTGAGCACCCACAGGAAGTTCCTAGAGTTCACAATCTGGCACGTGTAGGAAACATGACCATTTGATGTCTGTCACTCATTCAAGGCTAAGACTCGCTGTTTACTGTGATTCAGCAAAAGTGGGTTGCAGAACACAACTCATGCAGATATTTTCAGTGTTGTGTTCTCCTCCCTTTGTCTATTGGCAGTTGCTTGAGAAGGTTAGCATTTGGATTTGCAACCAACAAACATCTGTGTGTTCTTCAATTTGTCTTAGAAAATAACAAGGAAGAGAAATGAGAACTTAGCCTACATATGGCTTTTGCTCCTGTAAGATCTTAACTATTCAAATTAAGTAGCTGTCTTAAGCACATAGAACCACAACTGATGCTTCTTGCTCCTCTTCCCATTCTTCTCTTTCCTCTACTTCTCTTTCCCCTCCTCATTCTTCTTCTCTTTCCCCTCCCCGTTCTTCTTTTTCTTCTTTCCTCTCCTCCTCCTTCTTGTCCTTGTTGTTCTTTTTGTCCTTCTCCTACTCATTCTTCTCCTCCTTGTTGATCTTAATTCTTGAGAGCTATACCTGATGCATGTATAGGGAAGATACTGTCTTCATTTAATTAGTTTCTTCTGCACCGGAAAATTTACTTAGCCTCGACAACAGACAACCTAATGTCACTCCTACAAATGCATAAATGACATCTGCTACTTCTAAGATGTAGACAGATAAAGTGGAAACAGTTACATTTCTTTAGGGAGGATAATGACTTCATTTTTCAATCATTATGATTTAAACGCAGAACAAGTTCTGTGATGGTAGAATAAAGCACATTGTACAGCTTCATTTAAATGCTACAGAAAACTTGCCTCTTCACTCCAGAGGGCTTTCAATATCACTCATAAGACAGGCAAAGCTACCAAATATGCCACTCACTTTTTCAAAATGCAATAAGAAGATAATTAGCAGGAGCTTGTGTGACAGTGTGAACCTTCAAAGGTTACATTTTCTAAATACTTGAACAATTTCCTCTATTTTCTTCACTTGCCAAAATGAAGATCTAAGTTTGGTGCAGAGCTTATATCTAGTTGTGAATCAATACAGTCTGTTACCAGATGATGAGATGTCATTTTGGTTCAGGAAAGTCACTGAAAACTATAAAACCAAAGCAAATTTTGGTAATCTTGACATAAATTTAGACCAGGTGCTTAAAAATCAACACTTTACATAAACCAAACAGTAAGCCTTGCCCCTAAAAACCAGGCATTTTTTAAATCCTCAGACAATTCCATGACAGAAATGACATTTCTCCTCTCAGCTACCTTTCTTGATACAGCAATTCCATGTTATTACCTTCCCATTGGCTCTGTTGATCTTATTCACAACTTCGGCAATAATGATTTTCTCATCCACAGCGTCTTTAAGTTTTTTGTACTTGGGGTTCTTGCTGATTTCCAAGTAAGCCCCTTGGAATGGCTGTCCAACACTGCTCAACAAAAAAGAGAAGGAAACATGAGTTAAATTGAATCCTAAAGGAAGAAACAATCCTCTTGGAACCATCATCACAGAATTACAGAATCACAGAGTGTTAGGGGTTGAAGTGACCTCAAAAGATCATCCAGTCCAACCACCCTTGCCAGAGCAGGATCACCTAGAGTAGGTCACACAGGAACACATGCAGGCAAGTCTGGAATCTTTCCAGAGGAGACTGCACAACCTCTCTGGGCAGCTCTGTCACCCTCACAGAGAAAAAGTTTTTCCTTATTTTCACATGGAACCTCCACTGCTCTAGCTTGCACCCATTGCCCCTTGTCCTATTGTTGGACATCACTGAGCAAAGCCCTTCACATCTTCATAAACATGAATGAGGTCACCTCTCCTCTTCTCCAAGATTAAGACCCCCAGCTTCCTCAGCCTTTCCTCATCAGGGAGATGTTCCACTCCCTTCAACATCTTTGTGGCTCTTGCTGGACAGTATTTGAGGGGTGTCTCACAAGAGCAAAGTACAACCATAGTCACCCAGAGCAGCAGACTCCCTGTGGACTTCATTCTGAAGCAAACAATGATGACCTACAAGCTAAAACTGAAATGAATCAGGACTTAGCTTCTGTCACATATACCACTTAATAATACCTCAGATAAAAGCAACTCAGATATGTATTTTGCTGTATTGTATTTAATTGTTCAGTCTTGGGGTAAGAAATACCACACTAGGGATATAAATAGAATTCCTTCTCAAGAAGTTCTGTGCTCATCAGATTTATACCGACTCAAAGCAAAAAAAACCCAAACCTGCTTGCTTCTAGAAAAGTCCAAAGGCAGCATCTTTCTCCACTCTCAGCAGCAGAAAAAGATATCCCAAAGCAAATAAGGAACAAACCACATACTAAAATCTACAGCCACTAAATGAGTCATCTACTGAAGAAAGAGAAGCATCATCTGAGTCAATTACAGGAAAAACAAGGCCAATAAAACACACAAACAACCAAGCAGAGATTGTCCATGCATGGATCTGCTTTCACTAACTCTTGCAGATTCCTGGTGCTCCCTCTTCCGAACTTTGCTTCTCTCCTCTGCAGTGGATTCTTCCTGCTCAGCTCAAACTATGGCTTGTAAAAGGAAATGCTCCTGAGATGGATGAGACCTTTGCTTTTAAGGAAAACATAATTTCAAAGTTCATATTCACTTCTCTCAAGGACATCAGTTCTCTGTTTTATTAGTTGCATACCACAAGTGCATTCCATAAGTCAAACCAGGTACTACTCCTAAAGAACATTAGCACTGGAAACAAACTTCCAAGCACTTTTTTGTTTGTAAGTATGCTTTCCAAAAGCTGTCCCCCAGTGTATCTAACTCCTGAGTCACCAATCCTCACATTAAAGTGTCATGCTGAATGTATCAGGTTTGAACATATTAAGAGAGGTCTCTGGCACCACCTCGTCTGGGAGTGCCATTGTCACTCGGAGCCTTTCAGATCACTCTGTAGTTGCAGGAGGCAGTGTGATGGAAACTGGGTGAAAGGGTAAGAGCTAGTCTCTTGTACAAGGATGTGAGCAGGTCACAGGGGGTTAGAATAACAAGACATCGTGGCTTCTGGGCAGAAGTGCTTGGTACCACAAGATCAAGTGACCTGCAATAACACTGAAGTTGTTAAATGTAAATCAAGGCTTCATTTCCAGGATGGTGAAGTGGTGGAGGAACATTTGTCAGACAAGGAAAATTAACTTTTCTGCTTAAGATAATAAGGAAAATCTTGCTTTGTCTCCTAAATTTATGCAAAGATAGGAAAGCAGCAGATTAAGTCAATACCTGGCTGGATACAAAGCCTTCTTGTCCTTGAAAAGTTCACTGGCTTCCAGTTTTTCTTCATAGATTAGCTTCTGCTGATCTGTGAACTGATCTCTGTACTTTTTACACTACAAAACACAATATATTAAACAAACCATAAAGTTATCCTTCCAAATCTGATTTGAAGCAGTAGCACCACAGACTAATGTTTGCTTATTGCTCAAGATGCACATTCTTTGTATGCTTCTGAAGTGACTCAGCTCCATCCTACATGCCACTAGCAAACAGCAGAGGTGGTTTTATTCTTACCCCTTCTAAATACTTCTGAATGACACCAAAACCAGTATCTTTGAAGCATGTTGTGTTTGAACATGAGTTTCATCTGTCAGAGAGACTATGCTGAAAAGGTTCATAGATATCTGTAGTTTCATTATTGTGGAAGTTTATGTAAGCAGAGAGAAGAGACCCCATCTGGGAGAATGAATTTTGCATGCTCTCTTGATAATTCACAGAAAACACAGCCCAGTAAAACATCTCATCAGCACTTAGAAACTGTGGTTAGCTGAAATCTGGTTTGGATCATAGGGTGCAGAGAAGAGCTAGACTCTAAGTAAAAATTTCCACTTGATACTTCCAACATTGATCTAACAGCTAGTCCCAGGCCACAGACCCAACTATTATAAGCTACCAATTAACAGGGAACAGCATACTTCTTTACTATTAAGTCTAAAGCTGATGTCAGGAAGCAATTCTCTCTAGCCCCAGAAAGGAGCAGGGAAGGTAGTTATACCCCTTGCAGGCCAAAGACAGCAACCAAACCCCACACTTCTTCCATAGAAATAAAATAATTCTGGCAGAACAGGAAGAAACACATCCAAAAAATAAGCCCTTCATGAAGAAAACTACCCCCAAAAAAATGATGTGATGAAATTCTGTACAGACTGGACCAGAACATGTCCTACCCTCCACAGATGGAAAATCCTCTTTAGTTCCTTGTGAGTGGAATCCAAGAAAAGGTAAGGTCTGGCTGGCCAGTTTTTATCTATTGGTGATAAAGAAGGCATCTTGTTCTTCATTTCCAGGAAGTATTTTTGCATCTGGGATAAAATTGAAGCAAGATGTTTTATTAATGTCCAAATAGCCGTTATTGAAACAGGAAGATGCTCTGTGATTAAAAGGACAGCATTAAACTGCAACTCTCACCTTTCACAAACCTGAATATGGATTTTAAAAGTAAGGTATATTGAGAAATGCCAACTTAGATACAGGAAATGCTTTGTTAGTACCATTCCCACACCTTCAAAACACTGTTGCTATCCATTCTTCATAACATCAGAATAGTTAAGTTGTCCATTTTCCATATGCTTGGCTTGGACATTTCCTTGCAAAGCCTATCACAGCCATTAACGCATCCGTGACATTTGGTAGAAAGCAAGAACATGAAACCCAGAAAATGCAGACATGTTTTGCACAGATATGTATGTATACATACAAGTCTCTGAAGGGTAAACTCGTAAATCTTTCTTCCAGCATTGGCTCTGAAGAATTTCCTGTACTCTCTACGGACCTGGAAAGTGAAACAAAGCCTCCAAGTGAGTACAAAGCAGGAGTCTGTTTGCACAGATAAGCTTTATAATGCTCTATGGCAGAAAATACTGCAAAAGCATCCAAACATGCAAAGTGCTCCCTGAAACAGGAATGCTAACTGGGTACACTTAGAGTAGATGAACCAGGCTATGGATGGAGAGGTCAGAAAGTTACTGTGGCTGACCCGAGTTCAGCCATTTGCAGATTTGACAAAGAATTTGAAATGCTTTCCTCTGAGAAGGCAAACTATTCAAATACTGTTGAATTCATGGCATGAATCTGTTTTCACGGGCTTCTGCAGAAAGTTGGGACTGGAAGAAGCAAGGTCTCAACAGTAATATGGATTTTATTGCATCTGGAGTGACACTGAACTGATACTAATTGCATACTAATTGACAAACTGTTTCTGGTAGTTCTCCTTTAAGATTCTCAATATACAGAATAAAAAAGGGACCTTTTTTACTTTCCAGAGCACTTATGCATGAAAAACTCTTATCACACATGCAGTAAAGAAAAACAAGTTTTTGATGCTTGATAAGAGCAGAGAACTAACACAAAGGTTGCTTAATGCCAGCGAGCTTTGTACTTGCTCCTAAAATAAAAGAGTAAAAAAAAGTGATCACTCAGAACCAATTTTGCA
Organism: Pogoniulus pusillus; assembly: GCF_015220805.1. Taxonomy (NCBI): domain Eukaryota; kingdom Metazoa; phylum Chordata; class Aves; order Piciformes; family Lybiidae; genus Pogoniulus; species Pogoniulus pusillus. The sequence goes on along the minus strand of NC_087265.1, from coordinate 25,614,590 downwards.
GGTGATACATGTTTGTAAATGCAGGTTTCAGACTACTTGTTATGCACTTCGTATTTCTATTGGTGATCACTAGCAATGTATCTAAATTAGCAGAGTGTATTCAAAAAAGGCAAGCTGAGAGGGAGCACAACTGGTCGTGGTTTTATGTGAAGCCCAGGCTCAAATCAAGGTAGACGGAACATCCCCAACTTCTTTCCAACTTTGTCCCTGGCTTCAAGAGACCTGTGACAGATTTCAAGCAAAACCCAGGGGACACATCATGGCTTTGCACGGTTTATCCCAGAGCAAAGGCAGTGGTTTTAGCTGACTTGCTATGTGTTGCTGAATCCACCACGGGAAAAACAGAAGGAAACCCACAGAGCAGAACTCCACATCAACTCAGAAGAAGATGCTTGCTTGGATTCCCATGCCACACCTTCTGCCCTATACTCAGGCATTTTAAAATAATCCTCTATTTTGGGATTTAAAGTCTCTGGGATTAAGAAATCTTACAGATAATTTTTTTTTTTGCTTAGTTACAGATAAAGCTGCATCAACAAAGCTGACAGCATTCAGCTGGCATCATTCTAGGCAAATGCAGCACATATTTTCCTCCATGCTTTATAAGAAAAAATATTAAGAGTTCTTTTTCACTGATCTTCTGTACAAATTAGTGCTCTATAATTAGCATACATCCTTTATTTATTTATTCCTATTAATTAATGCACTGATTATTCAAGGATGGAAATGAACACACTCAAAGTCACTCCAACTGTAATCATACCAAATCTCACCATGTTCTCCTTGACTCTCTCTAATGATGTTGCTTTATATTATTCTTCATGAGCTGCAAGGTGTACAAATTAATCTGGGACAAAGGGACTAAGTGACACATCCCACTGGAGCTGCAAAGCAAGCACTGAGAAATGCAAGCTGTTCCAGAAAAACCTAAACCTGGAAAGCACCACCAAGGCTATTAATGTCTGCTTATAGGACAATTAAAAAGACACCTCAAACCCTCAAGAATTAAATCTTCCGGAGCAGGTCCAGAAGAGGGTCACAAAAATGATCAGAAGGCTGGAGCACCTCTCCTGTGAAGCCAGACTGAGAGAGCTGGGGCTCTTCAGCCTGGAGAGGAGAAGGCTCCAGAGAGATCTTAGAGATGCATTTCAGTATCTGAAGGCACATCCAGGAGGACTCGGGAGGGACTGTTTAGAAGGGCTTGTGGTGATAGGATGAGGGAAAATGGTTTGAAACTGGAGCAGGGCAGATACAGGTTAGACATAAGTTCTTCACAATGAGAGTGGTGAAATACTGGACCAGGTTGCCCAGGCATGTGGTTGAGGCCCTGTCCCTAGAGGCATCCAAGATCAGACTTGATGTGGCCCTAGGCATCCTGATCTAGCTGGATGTGTCCCTGCTGACTGCAGGGTGGTTGGACAAGATGACCTTTGAGGGTCCCTTCCAACTCAGTGCAATCTGAATCTGTAAATGGTGTCATCTTGAGCACTCGCATCAACATTAAATCTTCACCTCCATATATCATGGGTGAAAAAACTTTGCCCTCAGACAAAGGAGAACTGCCTGTGGTAGGAAGGATATATTGGAATGTTAGACTCTTCTTACTCAGGTAAATCAGCATGTTTCAAGTGAGACTTCGGCACACTGAAAGACCACACTGCAGGCAGAAAGAGATTCCTCCTGTAATGTGCCTCCAAGGTTTTTGATTCATCAGTTTTCATTTACATGCTGCTGTTTGATATAAAGCAACCTCCAAGTTCTCAGGAGGGCCATATTATACTGCTTGAAAACCATAAAAACAGACCTGCTTTGGCAGGAGCACCTAAAGTATGATTCCCATCTGCAGAATGGCTTCTTAAAATGGCTCCTTAATATTTGCAGCTATGGTTTCTATGTAAGTATGGTAATGAATTTGTTATATACCTCATATACATCAATTACAGAAATTTAGGTGTTTTGTTCATATTTTCCCCATGTCATCACTGTTAGAACAGGTATGAGAGCTGGACTTTACTCTGCATTATCCATCAAATTGTTCCCTTTTACACTTCTGTAGTCTGCAACACCCCTATCAGCACCAGTGACACCTAGCCAAACAAAGCTAGTGCTGATTTTCAATGCCCTTCAGAGCCGCATCTGTAAAAGTACCCCTGAAAACTGTCTTAGGTAAATCGCACCAAAACATCTCAAGATGCCATCTTCATCATCTATGTACAGAGCAGAACTACATTTTTCCAGATTACAAATGTGTTTTCTTTTGCCAACCAGTCCTTGAAAGCAAGAAATAGAATACAAAATCCTCTAGTACATCCCAGTTTTTCTGGGAATTACGGCAGCCACCAGCCATGGGTAACTGCATGCCCTCAAAAGGGGTTGATGGGAGCAACAGGACATCATCATTAGCTTTACCATCATGCCCTCAGCAGTTGGGGTCTGGAGTCTAACACGAGCAGCAGTGAAAATCAAACAGCTCCAACCAAAAAGCAGAGGTCACACAAAGAAAATACATCCTTGTAATCTTTTCAGGTAGGTTCTTTGCCAGTGGTACATCACCGTGGTACAGTACCTTTAATCTGACATTCATCTGTCACTTGAAAACTGAAATTCCTGCTATGACAAAGTCCACCTAAATATTGCTGTGAATTAATTTTTCAGTAAAGTCCATAAAACAACGTTTAGCAATGGAATTCTGTGTCAAAGTCATCCTTCCTAGTGAACTCACATATGCTGGTTTATTGTTAGTGTTTGAGAAAAGTACCTTCAGTCCAAGCCAGTAAGCCCAAATGACTGCAACAGCATGCTTACGCCTAGCCTCCTCCTTCAAGCGTTTCAATTCCCTTCGAGCCTAAAAGGTTTAGATAGTGAACAAAAGAGACAGCCCGATGCAGAAAGCACAACGACCAGGAGAGGCTCCTCCCAAACAGAACAGCCAACTTACAACCAAGACACAAGAAGATGCAAGCACAGAGTTAAACTTTTAAAACCCAACATGTCAGTGTCCCCATCCCTGGAGGTGTTTCAAAGAGGCAGAGATGTGGCGCTGAGGAACATGGTTTGGCACCACACTTGGTAGAGTTAGATCACAGTTGGACTCGATGATCTTAAAGGTCTTTTTCAACCAAAACAATTCTATGAGTCTCTGACTTGGTGGACAAGACTGCACACAATCGGTGGGCAAAAGCCTTCCACTGCTGCCTCAGTGGCCTGTAGATGTAAGCATTATTGGCTATCAATGTTTCGGTCCTCTCTTCTGTGCACACTTTGCAGTGGTATCTTGTAACTTGACTCACATGGAGACCTTTGCTGCAGCTGCATGACCAAAGTGATCGGTATGAAAATCAAGACTTAATAAAATTTCACTAACTAGTCACTTATTCCACTGGGAAGTGCCTGGGCAGAACAGAATCAGTCCTGAAACTTTGGATGTTATCATAGAATAGTAGGAGGTTGAACGGGACCTCTGGAGATCATCAAGCCCAAGCCCCCTGCCAAAGCAGAATCACCTAAATTACACTGTATTGAAGGCTTTACTTCTGGAGGATATTTTTTTACTTGGATATTTATGTGTTTTAAACAAAATTGTCCAGCCTGGTAAATTCTGTGTTTATAGAATCTTCCTCATGTACAAAGAAGTAGGCACTACCCACATTTCACCAATACTTTAGGGAAGCAATTTGCCAAGTATTCTAAACAGACGTGCTTGGGCTGTTTAACAGACTCTCACACTTTAGGAGGTACCAGGACATTTGTTAGTTCATTATCTCATGACAAAAGTTGAAAAACACCAAGAATTTCAGGGTTCTAGGATCAGTCACAGCAGCTCCAGCCACACATCTGCACTTGGCAAGTGGTATGGTGCCAGACTTGTGCAACAGCAGCACCAGCCTGTGCCAGTTAAACTGTTCTGATGGAGCTTGAAAGGTTAATTTATGATAGATGTAGGCTCTCAAAGAATATGTTTTCACTCGTCTTCTGTAAAAAACAAGGGCTCTGCCAGGCTAAGGATTTGTCTGTCTTGTGAAAAGGAAGGAAATGACAACTTTCAGAAACTTTTCTTTAAATATTCCCTGGGAAAAGACAAAGCATCACACCAATAACAAGTTTTATCTCTTATCAGATAGCTGAAATTATTTTTTTCCTAAGCCTAATTCAGATGATTATCTTTTAATGCATATTTAATACTTTGATTCTTTCTATTTCCAGATTCAGGAAGCAATATTTTTTGTGAACTAATTGATAAAAATAACAATTAAAATGTGTTTAAAATAGCCCAAATCTATGAAAAGTATAAATAAGGAGCTGTAACACAATGAACAGTTTTGCATCCACTTTCTGGATATAGCTTTTTTTTTAAAATTATAAAGGAGATCTTAAGTCTAGGAAAGTTAATAGCACTTCTGCAGGACTGAGCAGTTTTTTTTTTAGTGGCAGGAACTCTGGTTGAAGAGAAAATAAATTACTACTATATTGCTTTTAAGCAAATGTAGAGGAAATGGTGTGTCTGTCAAATTACATAACTGGCTGAACAGTAAGCTAGAATTTAAAAGTTCCAAAGCCTCCCTAGCATGAGGGACATTCTGTACATGTTTGTTTGAAGCCCCAGAGATGCCATTTCATTAGAAATCTAGTGGATTGATACCAAAACAACAAAGGTCAAACTCAGCATTATACTCCAGATGTAATTTGAGTATGTTTCTCCATCTAGTTGGCAAGGTGTGGTGGCAACTCTCCCACCCCATCCCCACCCATTCAACCTAAATGATAACTGGAACATGTTTTAAACTTACTTTATCTATTGAATATGTTTTTTTGGCTACATGAGAAATGTTTTAATTGAAACCAATAGGGTCTTGACCTCTAGTGAACAGCATTTCAAATGTTCACGTACCCTACAACTACAGCTGGGGATTACCAAGAATCTTTCAGTGGGACTTTGCTTCTGAAAACAAACAGCTGATGCTGGAATTCCTGGGATTTTTCTAAGGCTGTAAGTTTAGAATTGCAAACGAACATAATTTTCTGCTCAAAGATCAGGTCATAAAACTGTGCTTTACTTGTACTTAATTTTTCATACTGGTTCCAAACACAGCCAGAATGAAATGAATCCCATGAAACCAAACTACAGTTTAGTAAGATCGAATAGCATTGGTTTGAACTTGTAAACAAAGACTGTCCAGGGTGCAGAATATACAGCCTGGTGAAATTCTCAATCGGATCACTGAGAGAGTGTCACTGAAAGCACTTGTTGTGGGGGGAACACCACACCAAATAACCCCAACCTTCTCTCCCCCTGCACATCATGCTATGCACATTTACCTGTAGTCCAATGCACATCTTAATTTGAGACTGCTGTGACCTAGTAATTTTTAATCAAGTCTAATGACTTGTTAGTGCAGATCACTACTTGCTTGCCATGCAAAGAATCACCTACTCTATAAAAAACTGGCATACAGAATGTTGGCAGGCTTATGAAGTGTGGCATGGATGGAAATGAGGGGAAACAATGATCATGCTCTATTGTTTTAAAGTCAATTATATTAGTCATTCTCACTATTTACTACTGATTAAATGGTTGATACTTTCGGGTAATGAAGGGGGCATGTGATATGTGCACGTGAAGTACCTTATATCCAAGCCAGAAAGCCCAAATAACAGCAATAGCATGTTTATTTCTAGCCTCCTCCTTCAGTCGTCTCAGTTCCCTTCGTGCCTGTGATGCATTTGAAAAGGGGATACAGAAAAGCTTAGGGAAGAAAAGGTTACTGCAAGTTCCCAGTGGTGCAAGGAAGAGAGAAAGAAATTGGTCACTGCAAACATAAAAGCGTGTCCCAGCTTCCCAGACTGCACCAGCAAAACCACGTTAGCAGCAAAGAGCAACGTAAAAAAAAAGTGAAAATCAGCAGTTTAAGCCACTGGAAATATTCCCAGATAACTTTATCCTGAAGGACCTTCTTCATTTTATGTAGAAACAATTAGGTGCACAATTAGTTGCTGTTTTCTTACCTGGGTACCATGCCAGTAAGCAGCAATTATTGTGGCAGCCTCATTACAACGCCTCTGATGCTTAAGCTCCCGAAGAAGTTTCCGAGCCTGGAAACAATCAAAATCATTATTTCATTCCAACAAATAACAAAATTTTCTTAATGATTTTAAACTAAGACACTGCAAGTTGTACATGAAACCCCAAAAAAGAATGCCTCCAAAAATCATGCAAATAAATTCACCAGTGCTGCACAGCTTAACACAGCTGTTCCACAGGGGATCCTGGGCAGAAGAATTGGAGAGCTTGGGACAGGCAGCTCAGAGGATCTTTGTTCAGTGTTTAGTTTTCTCCCCAGTTTGCTTCATTGCCTGAGATATCTGCACTCTGTTCTGCTGCCCAACAGTCCCAATGTAGCAGTGGTCTCTAAGTGATGCCCAGAAGAGAAGTTCTTGGGAAACTTCAGCAGGTAAACCTGGCTCAGCAGGTAAACTGAGGCAGGCTCTGCAGCTGAACTATTACAGTGGCCTTTTCACTCAAAGATGGATTTCCTGACATCAGCATCTATGAAAAAAAGTTGCTGTGATCCAAGGAAATGGCAAACAGAAAACCATAACTCAGGATCAGATGGTGCATTTACCCAGTTTGCTTCTGATGATGCTCATGAGAAAAGCCATGGAAGGCTCCAGGAAGGACCCAATACCAAACTGAAAGGATGTTTTTAATTAATTTAAACAAAATAATAAGGGAGAAAAAATCAAAGGAAAAAAAATCCTGGCTTGTTGCTGGCAAATTTTAAAACCTTGTGGGCACGTGAGGCCTGTTCACATTTACAGGTAGTAACTGCAGCCCCCTTCCTTCCCTGCCTGGCAGGAAGGGACCTGACTACAAAATTAAAAGTATTTTTTTCTTCTCTAAATAGAATAGAAAGCCACAGTTGGTCTCTTCTAACAGAGAAAGGTTAATAAGAAAATAGGGGAGATCCCAAGGGCATTATTTCTGAAGGTGAACAATAAGCTTTAACTACTGTGGCTACCTTCATGTGAGCTGTTAACCTCATTTTTACCTCTAGTTACAGCATCCCTCCCGAAGTCTCTACTATGGCTGCAGGATTATCCTTTCATGAAGCACAAACCTCTCAGAGAAGAAACAGAGTTACAGCAGAGGACAAGCAGAGAGTAAGGAAGTACTGGTTCAATAAGTTGACCACAGTACACTTTCACAGCCCCTGATGAGCTCTGAGAAAAACTGAAGACCTAACGCAAGTAACATACTGCCCAGGTGACCCACGCTCTTGCTTCAAAGGCTGCTTTCAATTTCAATCCTCATTCTTTGAGAATCCTGTTAACCATAAAATAACCACCAACCACAGCTTACTTCTTACAAAGCAGTCCACATTACAGTTTTCACAACACAATGGAGCTGTCTGGTTGGCATGGACCTTGGTCTGCTCTGAACTCCAAACTGACTCGTTCACATTCCAGCCCATGTAAAGTGGGCACTTCTCTCAGGTGGCCAAGAGAGCCAATGGCATCCTGGCCTGCATCAGGAACAGTGTGGCCAGTAGAACAAGGGAGGTTATTCTTCCCCTGTACTCAGCACTGGTCAGGCCACACCTTGAGTACTGTGTCCAGTTCTGGGCTCCTCAATTCAAGAGAGATGTTGAGGTGCTGGAATGTGTCCAGAGAAGGGCAACAAAGCTGGTGAGGGGCCTGGAACACAAACCCTATGAGGAGAGGCTAAGGTTGTTTAGCCTGGAGAAGAGGAGGTTCAGGGGTGACCTCATTGCTGTCTACAACTACCTGAAGGGAGGCTGTAGCCAGGTGGGGGTTGGTCTCTTCTCCCAGGCAACCACCAATAGAACAAGGGGACACAGTCTCAAGTTGTGCCGGGGGAAGTATAGGCTGGATGTTAGGAGGAAGTTCTTGACAGAGAGAGTGATTGGCATTGGAATGGGCTGCCCAGGGAGGTGTTGGAGTTTCATGTCCCTGGAAGTGTTAAAGAAAAGCCTGGATGAGGCACTTGGTGCCATGGTCTAGTTGACTGGATAGGGTTGGGGGATGGGTTAGACTGGATGATCTTGGAGGTCTTGTCCAACCTGGCTGATTCTATGATTCAAATTCATTGGCAGAAGACATTTCCAAGGAGGTGTCTGCAGTGTGGTCCCAGCTTTGCACCCAGGTCGTTTGCCAGGATGCATGAGATGTCTCAAACTCAACTTATCAATAGCAAACATGAGCATTTAACAACACCTGCAGCACAGCCACACTTCAATGTACATGGAAGTCAAAAGGCTGAGTGCACCTGGAATGTGTTTTTTAACCTGCATCTTACCTCACCACACAGACAAAGCTGCACTAACACGAAACTCACCTTCCATCCTCTGATGTAAGACTGGACTATAATAGCTGAACTCTTTATCTTCTGGTATTTTTTTTGTTGCTGCATGGGAAAAAAACAATTGTGTGATGCTTAGAGCAGAATAGTGCAAGTGTAAAATATTGTAAAAGAAAACTTTCCTTGGTAACATTTGAAAATATGATTAAGGTCACAAGCACTAAAAACAAGGAAGTGAACACTCTTTGACCAAGCAAATCAGAGCATAGAATCTGTGTTCAATTGGAGAGGAAACAAAGAGCATCACCAGCGCTGCACAGACAATGTCACTCTGTTTACAAAAACACTAAGTTCATGGTCAGCAGCACAAAAGTGAACATGGATTAAAGACAGTAACAGCTTTCTTTGTCCTTCTCACTCCCAGAGTGGCACACGAACAGCCACAAATGCTCAGGTTTGTTGGCTAAGCTTTTTACCCTCTCTTCATGAGACTTGTGCTGTTCCTATACCCACAGTCCCTCTGTAATACCAAATGCTGGTAAGTTAGGAAAAGACAAACCCCACAGATTCCTGAATGACATGTTGGAAGATTATCCAGGTATGTCAGTTCGACCTATTAATTTCTTGGAAGCTGATTACTTTCAATCTAAAAAGTTCAACTCTCCAGTAGCAAGCTGGACAGAATCTCCTCTAGGCCACGTTCACATGATGCCCATCATGCCTTGCAAGGGAGCAGAAAAGCAAGTCCTGCATATCCTTTAGCCAAGTCTCCAGCACAAGCTGTTGGCATAAGGCTTTGTTCATGCAAAGATTCCTTGCAAAACCTTCTCTTCACCCAAGTAACTAGCAATGGGACAAGAGGAAATGGCCTCAAGTTGCACCAGAGGAGCTTTAGATTGAACACCAGGAAAAATTTCTTTACTGCAAGAGTGGTCAAGCCCTGGAACAGGCTGTCCAGAGAGGTGGTGAAGTCACCATCCCTGGAGGTGTTCAAAAAAACACTGAGACATGGTTTAATGGCCACGATGGTGTTGGATTTGATGACCTTAAAGGTCTTTTCTGACCAAAACAATTTTGTGATTCTAAATGTCAGGGCCTAACAGTCACATGGGTTAGGCGAATGGTGCTCTCCACCTAGATGAAAAGGCTGATGATACAGCTCTATTGTCACTCTTAACTAATTCTGTGTCTTGCCACCATCCTACATGCTGCCATGGTTCACCAGCAAACCAAAAAAGGTCTACAGGTAAAAAACCAACAATGATGTGAACCTGTTTTAATTTCCTTGTGCCTATCTAGCTGTGGTAACACTGTGTTTAATTCATTCAGAGATCACAACAAAGCCATATGGGAACAGTGCAATTTTGTAATGCTGCTCTTTGCAGAAGCAGCAGCTTCAGTCACCAAAGTTCAGAAGGAAGAGCTTTTGCAGTAAAAATAAGCATTTATTCCTATGTTTTCCAAATGATCCCTACACCTCTCTAATTATCCATGATAACTGAACCAAACACTGATGGCTTTCAAGATGATAAACAGAAGTGCTCGTCAAATAGTGGCTGTCAGTTCTGTGATTTACAGTTTAAGAAGATGCTTACTTCCCTCATCCTGTGTTTTATCAAGCTTTCTGATATGCACATAACAAAATGCAGTTGAAGTGCTTAAGAATTGTTTTCAAACTTGTATGACAAAGGGAAAAGAGATTTATTGCTTTTAAGTCAACATGATTTACTAGCCGATGAAAAGATGTGGAAGAGTTGTGGCGGTGGTGTTCACGGCACAGTCTACAAACAGATTTGAATCTGGTTTAGAACTGTATTAATAATGATTCTTATGAGCTATAATTAAAATAAATCCCTGAGATCCTCCTAAGCAACATTCTTGAGCCTCAAATGCAAGGGTTCCAAATAAGGGAATAACACAAACCCCTCAGGAATGACCAAATTCCATGGAATTCAGTCATTACGTATATTAGTGGAGGTTTTTTACATGTTCTCCATATGTTTTGGGAGCACTGTGAATGTCAGGCAGCAGAGCATTTTATCTGAATGGAAAAGACCATTCCTAATTATTCTGAATGGAAAAGACCCAGCTGAGCCACAAAATCCTGCTCTCCCAGAGGTAAAGCACTCTGCTGAGCTTTTGAATTATTTAAGCACCATGCAAGCACTTAATACTGGTCTGGAGAAACTTTTTCATTAATTGATAGGATTGATACTTAAATATTAACCTAAGATTGAGATTTGTTCAGCATTTCTCCATAAATACCAAGGAAAAATACTGTATGAGGGTTATAAAAATATAATATTGAGGTTATATGAAAAAAGACAGGTATTAAATGATGAAAAGACCCCCCTCCCCCCATTTAGTAACGATAGTGTCTTACTGCGTATCTCCTGTACCAGGCAGCAATCACAATCTGGCTTTTCTTCATTAACAAGAAGCGTGTGCGGCACTTCCAGCCTCTATAAATCTTCTCAATGAGAGTAGCCAAGTCCTCCAACCGCTGCTTTCTCAGATCTTCTAGTTTGAAGAGCTGGGTGTTGGGGTTTTGGGGAGTTTGTTTGACATTGGCAGGAGAGAAGAGACCAGAAAAAAACAAACATAAGCACAGCTGTTGTAAAGGGAATGTCTTTTATTCAAGCGCCCCTTCAGCCACTTGTACACCACCTTTTGGTTTATTGATCTCTAGAGCTATAAGCAGGTAAATCAGCAAGGTTTGTAGCAGATCTAGGGCCACAAGTCAGTGTATGAAAGTGACACTAAAGTTTGACAGCTATTGTAGAGTCTTGCTTCACAACAATTTGAATGGATCTAACATTTAAATAAATAAGTGTCCTTTTTAATGCTGTGTTCTGCAGCACTGTATCTAGGAAACTCTGTAGTGACCAGCTAGTGAATGATGCAGTTCAAAACAGGCCACACTCATGGAAGAGAGCTTGATGTCACAGAGGACATTGTTCACTTACCGTTCTTGGGTTGCGGATGAATATCTTTGATCTACCAAAGGAAAATTCTTCTTCAGGGATTTCCAATTCACTGAAAAGCACCTCCACTCCAGCCCTAAGAGGGAGAAAATGAGCTTAACAAACATGACCTCCAGTTCTAACACTTCCTATCTTTACATATTTGCAGATTAATTTATGGAAAGTATACGAAAGCTTCTTTTATGATACTTGACATAAGAAGCTTGAAAACCTCATTCATTTCCTCTCTGGTTATTTAGCTAAAGGCAAGAATAATCACTGTAAAGGTTCAGAATTTTTATTTAACAGCATCAGCAATGGCCTGTTTTTCCCTTTTACATCCATAATGGATTTAAAAAGAACAAAAAAGAAGGGAAAAAGGGAAGGGCTCTGACATTAATGTCAGACTGAGGAGCCTGACAAATGCTAACATTCCACACTCTGCAAACTGCATTTTACAAACATCAGCAACCAAAGACTAGAGAAAAACTGCACAGATAGATCTTTCTGATGATTGCAACAATGCTTTTGTTATCAATACTGCCTTCCCACCATTGATCTTGGTAACTCAAAGATTTACATTGCAGCTGATGTTAAAAAGCCATGATGAAAGATATTCAAATCACGCTATCTGTGGCCACGTGTAGAAAAGACTCAGGAGCAGCTCATTTGCCTACCTAAGCTATTATCTGTAAAAATACTTGTGAATGCTGTGCAATTTAAAAATCATATGTCTAATACTTCTGATTCGCAAGAGGTATCATCTCCTAGCTGTTCAACAGTCATTATGCAAAATTATTCTTGAAAGGACCAAGGAAGATTATCTGTCTGTCTTCAAAGAAATGGGTGTTCCTGCACTGTGAGACTTGGTTATTAAAGGTAAGTACTTGATTATTAAAGGTAAGTGTCTTTCTGATCATTCCAGACCTCCTGCTCTTTTTGATTCCACTCTACTATCTCTCTCACCCCTTCTTCCAGGCCTAAATCAGTGAAGGGTACAATATCATCCTAAATCAAACATGGTCTCCTTGCTCACATGCAAAGCCTTTTGCATTAGCAGGTCAGTTCATCACTAAAAGGTCTCCTTTGCCAAGGAACTGTCATTGTCAGCCTGCTAAAAAAGTACAAGTTTCCCACTGAATGAACTCTTCCAAAATCTGCAACAAGATGTTAAGCAACAACATACAGGTAAAACCCTTAAGCCATACTGACTTACTTTTAACTTCACTTGGCAGTTCATTACATTAAAACTACTTAATTCAGAACACGTGGGAGACAGTTATTTCAAGTCCTGGAAGAAGAGAGGGAAGATTACTGCTGTGTTCTTACCTGGCTGGCCCTCTCCAGTGGGGCCATGTCTGCTTGCATAGCATCTTGTACCTCTCCAGGCAAGGCTCGTAGGCCTGCCTGAACGCATAACCTGCCCTCCTGACCCGCACGTTCTCCAGCAGGCCGAGGTAGCGGATCTGGTGGCACACCAGGGCATCGTTGAAAATGTGGGCAGCCTTTTTGTCATTGGGTTTGATGCATCTGGAAAGGAAAACACCTACTGTTGTGATTCTAAAACAGAGATGTCCATAGCTGCTTCTCCTTCAATATCAAGATCTATTTTAACTTTACCACACTAATCCACCAAAGATTTGCTACAGGGTACTTTACCTGATATAGTTGGGATTTTTGGTCTGAAGATTTTTCATCAGGGTAGCAACTGAAGCCTTGAATTGTGAACCTGCCGTTGGTGGTCTCTTGAGATTGATCTTTGCTGGGTTCCCTTCAGGGAAGAGTGCTTTGATAAGAGAATGGTTGGCCTTCCACATGGCCTGGGAGAGGTCACGGTACAGAAGGTCATTATTTTTGTCAACAAATCCTTCCACCTGGTACATAACCTGAATGACAGAGAAGTCTTGTCAGAGCATGCTTTGAACTGCAACCTAAGAAATCAGTTTCTCCTTTCTTGATATCCCAAACAAAAGACATTTCAGCTGTCATTTTGGAAGGCTTTCTGCTGGACAAAATTTCTGTGAGCATGTCTCCTGGGCAAGATCACAGAATCACAGTATGTTAGGGATTGGAAATGACCTTGAAAGATCATTGAGTCCAAGCCCCCTGGCCAGAACAGGATCACCTAGGGCAGGAACACATCCAGGAGGGTTTTGAATGTCTCCAGAGAAGGAGCCCCCCACAGCGCCCCGGGGCAGCCTGTTCCAGTGCTCTGTCACCTTCACAATGAAAAAAAACTCTCACGCTAACAGGTCCTTGTGCTGATCAATCTGGTTTCTGAAATGGGAAAGCCTCTTCTTCCTTGCTGACACTGACAAAACAGTTTGCTAATACTCCCAGTCTTTTTTTTTTTTTCCTTTCTTTTTGGACTGGTGAAAGTTTTTCTCCCTCTCTTTCAAATCACAAAGGCAAAAAGCCCTCTATGCCTTCAAAGTGCTGATGCTTACACCATTTGCCTAGCTAAAACAGGACACGAAATACCACCTCTTAATATCACAGCAGCAAGAAGAGATCTGAGCAGCCCTCAGGGGCCTTTTGTTTTTACCAGGAACAGAGTCCAACAACAGCAAGCATGAATGGAAAGCTCTGACCTGAAGCTGGAGAGCCAGGAGGCATCAGGAGGTACTTGATGTAAATCTCTGATTGCTACTGGGTTTTTTAATTTTTGAAGGTAGGGAATTTAGTTAGATTAATTGTGACAAGTCATCCAGCTACTAATATAGATTCTGCAGCTTCATGATTCCTCAGTTCTGTGTAGAGATGTACTATGTACACACAGCACTGAATCAAACCAATGCTGACAGCCAGATTTTAGACAACAGCAAGGAACTGGCAACTCTGGCAGCATTTTTTTCTGGAGTACCTGTGTCTGTTCCTGACAGATGTGGTAAATGCCCTTACTGAAAAAAAATATTCATGTGGACTTGCTTCTGTTTCATAAAAAGAGGGTCAAACTTTTGTTGTCTCAGCTGAGGATGCCAAAATTCCTCCTAAACCAGGAAAAATTCAATGACTGATGTGCTGGTAAGTGAAAGCCAATAACAATGCAAGCCCCTCACTGCCTGCTAAGATATCATCAGTTTGCAGTCCTCCTTCAAGTACTAGGGTATTTTCAGCTCATTTTGAATTCTAACAACCAAAGAAACAGATATCCAAGTATTAATTCCCAATAGATTATATTCATAGATTCATAGAATGGTTTAAGTCAGTAGGGACCTTGAAGATCATACAGTTCCAAATCCCCACTAGTGCAGCTTACTCAAGGTCATCCAACCTGACCTTGAATACCTCCAGGGAGGGGGCATCTACCATCTCCCTGAACAGCCTGCTCCAGTGTCTCACCACCCTCAATGTGAAGAATTTATTCCTAATACCTGGTCTCAATCTGCTCTCCTCAAGCTTCCCCCAAGCCCTTGTAAAAAGCCCCTCTCTGGCTTTCTTGTAGGCCCCCTTCAGGTACCGAAAGGCTGTTCTAAGGTCTCCTCAAAGCCTTCTTCAGGCTGAACAGTTCCATCTCTCTCAGCCTGTCTCCAAAGGGGAGGTTCTCCAGCCCTCTGACCATCTTTGTGGTCCTCATATATATGGACTTACTCCAGCAGTTGCATGTCCTTCTTATCCTGGGCATCCCAGAACTGGACACAGTACTGCAGATGGGGTCTCACAGAAGCAACGCAGAGGGGCAGAATCACCATTACAAAATCCCCTTGGCAAATTCACAATAAAGTTAACAAATGGCCACCTCCAAAGCTGAAAGTATGATATTTCCATGGCTATTTTGAATGAGGAAATGATTGAACTCTTCAAAATGGTATGACTAAGAGAAAGTTAACTAGGGAAGCATTAAATAGTACTGGGCAAATGAAACACATTCCAAATACTCTCTGTGAAGTCAACAGTTCAGCAGGTTGAAATATGAGGTGCAGTTTCAACTCTTGCATTTACTTTTGCATTTCTTCTAAAAAGAAATGGTCTTGTTACAAAATCCATTATTTTGATTTTCATTAACGTAAAGTCATGCTGAATTACACACCAAAAGCTATCTGGCTTCTATTTATTCATTCTGCTTACACTGCAAAAATCAAATACACGTGCAAGTATTCTTGTGTATCTTTCTCTTCCATCTGTTTAAACACAAACTGTGAAAATAAACTCAGTTTGTCATAATGTACCAAAACTCCACTTTCTCATCAACGTGACTGAAGACTTCAGCTCACTCAGTGACAAAGAACATGTCTTCCAAAACATCTTGCCTTCAAATGTGTGTGTGAATTTTTGTCATTCCAAACAAGGTTTTATTTCCAGAGATGCAGCAGGATGAGCAGTTGACCACCAAAGCATGTGGGACATCTTTCTCCTTGACTTGTCCTTGACTTCAGCTTGTGCTAGTTTGAAGCAAGCTGGAATGTTTTGGTAAAAGAACTAGATAATGGGCAGTGAAAAGGAAAACATGGTTGTGTCAACTCCTCTCACAGTCACGCTGAGAACTCTGGGAAGAAGTAAACATTCTCCATTTTGTTTTTCATTCTGCCTTTGTCTTCAGACCTAGCCACATCTCCTTAACCCCACTGCCACTAACCTTCCTTCTTAACCTCTTGGCTGCACCTCTATTCTTCCTGGGAACTGGGGTAAGGTTGAGAGGGGCCGGGGAAGGTGTTGGGGTGGTTTGAGAGCCCCTCCTGGGGACTCAGGTTTCTGGGAGGGGAGTTGTGGTTCTGTATTGTTTATCCTTTGTATATTTCTGTATATAACTGTATATATTGTAAATAGCTGCTTGTATATTTGCTGCTGTAAAATAAATAGCTTCATTTATATTCCTGGAGGCCTTTCTGAGTTAGCTGGGGCAATTCCAAAAGTGGGGGGGGGGGGGGCCAGGTAAGAGCCCAAACTATCACACAGCTGGAGCAGCACGATCCCTGAAAACTTTCCAGCCCAAATTACAGATCTAAGCCTTAAGCACAGAATGTTGGGGTTGGGAGGGATCTCTGGGGATCATCTAGTCCAATGCCCCTGCTAACACAGATACACTTAGATCAGGTTGCACGGGAAGATGCCCAGGTGTGGGCAGCCTGGTCCCAGGGCTCCAGCAACATCAAAGCAGAGAAGTTTTTCCTTAAGTTCAGGTGAAATCTCCTGTGTTCTAAGTTGTACCCAGTGCCCCTTGTCCTGTCACTGGACACCACTAAAAAGAGCCTGTCTCCATCCTCAGGGCCCCTGCCATTTAGATATTTATATGCATTGAGAAGATCCCCTCTGTCTGCTCTTTTCCAGGCTAAAGAGCTCTAGGTCTCTCAGTCTCTCCTTGCAAAAGAAAAGCTCCAGTCCCCTCATAATCTCCATGGTTCTCTGTTGGACTGTCTCTGGTAGTTTCCTATCTCTCTTGAACTGGGGATCTCAGAACTGGACACAGTATTCCAGATATGGCCTTAGTAGGGCAAAGCAGAGGGGGAGAAGAACTTCCCTTGACCTGGTCGCACTCCACGCACTCCAGAACACCACTGGTCTTAACCATAAAGTCTCATTACTCAAGCAATTCTCCTCTGTTACTGCAAAGCCATTTAATGGAAGAGCCTCCCCATATTACCACCCTAGGCTTCATACCAGTACAACCCTTTTTGAATAGCACCTACTCCTGCTTCACCAGGTACCTTGCCAGCATAATGCTGAATCCTGAAGCAGCTGTGAGGCAAGGTGGTGTCATTGAGGAACCGGGAGCACTTGCTCATCCTGCTCTCAAAATGCTGGTGAGTGGCACAAACTTGGTTCAGTTTTTCTAAGAAGGTGTCGTCAGTAACAGTTCCTGGTCTCAGGCATTCTTCATCTAGCATGGCCAGGATTCCAGTTTGGTTCTGAAGCACAAAGACAAGAGCTTTACTGTTTGTTTCCACCACATTTTCATCAAGATGTAAGAGGAGGCCACTCACTCCCTTCTGTTTAACTGTTTACCCAGACAAAGGTTGTTCAAGCCATCTTACAGGCTGGCTCTTCTCTTCATCCCCATTTCTACCCAGACTAAGGTTGGCCAAGCCATCTTAAAGGCTGGCTCTTCTCCTCATTCCCATTTCCAACAGATATTCAATATCTTCATTTTTAAAAGACTGTTTCAGAAATGTGAATATTGAATTTCACCCTGGAATTGTGTGTCACTTACCCAGACTGCAGGAACTCAACTGACATTAGTTCTTTTATGGGTAAACCCAGTATACAATATACAGAGATGATTAAAACATTTTCCCCCCACCTGTTAAGGAACTTGATTTTTCTTGCTGCACTAAGTCCCTAAGATGTCCTCTTATTAATCACAGAATGCTTTAGGCTAGAAGGAACCTTTAAAGGTCAACTAGTCCAGCTCCCCCTCAGGAGGGACATCCTCAACTAGAACAGGTTGGTCAGAGCCCCATCCAACCAGACCCTGAATGTTTCCAGGGATGGGCCATCTGCCACCTCTCTGGGCAATCTGTGCAAGTGTGTACCAGTACTTCCTGTACCTAAAGCATGTGGCAACACGGCAGTGAGTTTTCTAGCTTCCACATAGAAAGAAATGTTATCCACAACACAGCATCTGATATCTGCTCTTGAAAACACCACCAAGTGGAAACATTCAGCAGTTGCTTGGAGGGGGTTTTGTCTAGATGCTATTGAATGTTTCTAATAAAGTAACATATAAAAATACATTTTTTGGTGAAACAAACTTTTCCACACAAGATAAGGTGAATAACACAATGAGTGACTTGTTCTATGAAGTCAGAGTGTTTGAGGATGTGCACAGGCTTTACAGCTAAATTCTATGCAGGCGTTATGAAATGATTCAGAGAGACTCTTGCACATAACTTACATTTTCTATTAGGTCACAAATAATAGCATTGTTAAAATATTCAATATGAGTCCACTCAATCCCCTGTAAGAAAAAAAAAAAAAAAAGAATGTATGAACAGGAGAACAATCCAGGGAGGTTTTCCTCTAGGCAATTTGAATTATAGTCCAGTTAACTAAGAGGTTGCTTTCAAATTTCATTCTATCTGCTTACCAACATTGTATCCATTAAGAAGGAAACAACCAGCCACAGCTGACACTATCTGCACAAAGGGCCCATACTTGAGCTGCTGCCAAACCTGCTCTCCATTCCTTTCCCCAACCCGTGTCAGCTTCCCATGCACTCCCCTGGCCCCTTGCCAGTCCCCTCCCTCCACCGCCTGCCCCAGCACCCCTCTGCCCATGCTCCCACTGGACACAAGGACATCAGCCCAGCTCACCGAAAGCATCCGAGAGCAACATTGCTAAGCTCTTAGCTGTTGGGGTTTGTTGGGTTTTGGTTGGTTGGTTGATTTAGTTATTTATTTATTTTAATGGGAGGAAGCAAGAGGGCTAAATTTAGATGAGACCATCTGAAAAAAATCCAGAGTCTGGCTGTTAGCCAGATAGTCCTAATTTTTTCAAATAAAAAATTTCCAGGCTGAGATGCCAGTTCATCAGCAGGTGACACTACTAGGGCAAAGGACTGGAAAAAGGAATCTTAATCTCATTCTTAATTTGCATTCTTACAGTTTACCAGTCAAGAACCAAACCGCAGTATCACATTTTAAGGGTGTCACCACTGAATGCAGACAGAGCAAAGACACACCCAAACTTCCTATTATCCCAAGGATTATAAAGCAGGAGCTTTATTTGAAATGTTTCTACAGCAAAGTGGTATGGTCCAGTTTGAGCACAGATCCTATGCCAGCTTCTGAAGTTGAGGTGATGTTTTGTGTGAGCTTCTGTACTGCTGAGACCGATTAAAACTTTAACTTGATGTTCACAGAACATCAAACACCAAAGCCTGAGCTCACACAGCTCCTCACAATACTTAACTGTAAAAAAACCAGAAGTAAAAATCTGTTGGGAGTGCCCTTCATCTTGCATGCTTTTGTTTCACCCACCCAATACCCTTTGGAAACAGGATTAGCTGTGGCTGCTGCTGGAGTGGATCCCAGACACCACTTCCTAGTCCAAAACATAGCCTGCAGGGTAATGGCACTAGCACCAGAAAGGGCTATAAAATAGTCTTCTAAGAAATTAATTAGCTTTTGTTCAGAACTGTCAGTCTTTGCTGCCAACGAAGGAAGGTCAGGACTTTTTTACCTGGAGAATTCATAATGTGAAACAAATCCAAAACCAACTGTTTTTTTGCTTAATGCAACTACCATGCAGCCCTACACAAACATGCTCCATGCTAGGCTTGTGGTCAAAAAGTGATTCTGTTCTCTTTTCAAGGTTCCAGCATGCATGTCTGGGATTCTTTACTGGGACAATGGAAAGAGGAGGGCATAAGGGAAGACCTGTTGAACTATTACCTCTCGGATGTATTCTTCCTGCTCTTCTTTGAGGGTAAGTTCAATGAAGATCTGCTGCAGCTTCTCATTACAGTAGTTGATAATGAATTGCTCAAAGCTGTTGTCCTGTCAGATAAAACATTTGCTGTTGTGTGAACACTCTGCAAGTCAACTGGAGCAAGTTACTGCAGCAGCTGCACATCAAGGAGCTGCTTCAGCAACTGCTCCTTCCAGTCTTGTGCTGCTGGAGCAGGATTTCATTGGGATTTGGATTAGTCTGGAAATTTGAGATCAAATCCTTCCCTAAGGCTTTCTCCATTGGGAAGGACAAAACCTCCATAGGTTATCGTCATGATGCCTCTATCAATTCCCTGGGACAAGTCATAAGGGTATTTGTGTGATCAAGGAATAAGCCACTGAGGTTTTGCCCACACTAATCTGTCTCCATATGCAAAATGTAATTTCCTGCAGGTTCTAGTAAACAAAATGGTGACAACAGTATTAGCATTTTTTCCACTTAGCCAGCAAAGCATCCTGTTACAAGACAGACTGAAGCCCAGGCTGCTCTTCTGGTTGCAGTTGAGCCTGGGTTAAGAGATGTATGGCTCCAGATGTCAACTCACCTTGTCCCAGCCAGCAAACTGCTCACGTAATTGCCTTCTGAAATGATGCAAGTTAGAACTTTATCATCCAGAAAAGCCTCCAAAAGGCTAATTCCTATAAAACTGTGTGTGACCCTTTATGGAAGAGACTGGGAAAGGAAACAGTCCCTAGAGGAGGGGAGGGCAGCAGGAAGGCTGCCGAGTGACTGTAGACTCAGCACTCTGCTCCATCACAGCTCCACAGCAGAACTGCTGCAGAACTGTGAGGTGCCAGCACTACATTTCCAGAGGGACACATGTCAGCATCAGGAACGACAGCTGCAAAAAGCCCCTAGATATCACAGGTAAAGCCCTCACATACACAGGTCAACTGATGTTTTCCTGCTAACATCATCAGAGTCAGGACTGCAGCACAAAAGCTGTGGTTCACTACTACATCTCTGATAACTTACATGAGTGGTTCTCCTCTATCGTGGTGAGGCCTCATCTAGAGTACTGGGTTCAGTTCTGGGCTTCCCACTTAAGGATAGGGAACTGCTTCAGAGGGTACAGCAAAGGGCTACAAAGACAATTAGGGGGCTGGAACATCTGTCTTAGGAAGAAAGGCTGAGCCACTTGGGGCTTTTTATCCTAGAGAAGACTGAGGAAGGGATATCTCATCAATGCTTGTAAATATTTAAAGGATGGGTGTCAGATGGATGGGGCCAGGCTTTTCCAGTGGTGCCCAGTGACAGGACAAGAGGTGACGGGCACAAAATTGAACATAGGAAGTTCCGTCTAAGCATGAAGAGGAACCTCTTTACTTTGAGGGCTACAGATCACTGGAACAGTCTACCCAGAGAGGTGCTGGAATCTCCATCTCTAGAGTCATTCCAAACCTGCCTGGATGCAGTCCTGTGCAACCTATTCTAGGGGAACCTGCTCTGGCAGGAGGGTTGGACTAGATGGTCTCCACAGGTCCTTTCCAATTTCCACCATCCTGTAATTCTCTGAGAGCAGTTTGGAGGCCAAGGGTCCACTCCGAGGACCAGTTTAAAAAAAGAAAATAATAAAGGGAACAACAGCACCCAATGGTTTGTGCCAGTGCCTGAAAAAGTCATTAACACTGTAGGAATTCCATCTGCTGAAATAACTGCAATCAAGAGTCACTTTGGAAACTTGCTGCCAGAATTCCATTCTTGGTTTTGGGGTTCTGGAGTTTCCTCTCTCCCATTTCTTTTTTCTCTTTTTTTCTTAACAGCGAGTCATGGTGAGTACTTTGATTGTAAGGCTGAAAATCTGCAGAATAAACCACTGTGTCTTTTTCCACTGTCAAATAAGTCTGCTCTACAATCCCTGTGAAGCTCAAGTTACGATAAGCAAATTTTTATGACTAAGGATGATTTAGTCACCAAAAAGATAATGATTTACATGTTTAAATTAAGGCTCTGGTTGCTCAGTGAGATTAAGAACACGCAAGCAGATTAGAAAATCTTGAGGCAGCACAGATTAATTGCATCATTTTAGTTTTAGGTAAAGCAAAATTATAACTATAACCAATCACCAAACTTTCTCAGCCACATCAGACCAGCCCCTCACACCAACTGCAATTATGCATCAGAGGCTGCAAAACTTGCACAGCTTTAGATAAGAAAGTTCAGACTGGGCATGCATCAAACCCCAGCACTGCAAACGAGTCATACTTACTGCATTCTGTGGCAAAAAGAAATGACAGAAACTGCAGTCAGTACTCACATTCTGTGTTGTTCTGGCAGTCATTTCTCTGTTAGCATTTATGTAGCACACCAAGTAGATTGGTCTTTTGAACAGACTTATATGTCTATGTCACTGAAAATCTGAACTGCTACACAAATGGTACAATTATTTCCTTGTAGATATGTGTGCCTTTAGCTGCTACCCAAAGCTTATCAGATAAACCAAGGGAAGGAAGCACATCAGAAAGCATCACAAAACAAAATCACTGTATATCTTTCATCTCCAAATATCCTCATCTACATAACCTTTGGTAGACAGCTCTCAGTAAAGGGAGAGAAGAATGGAGAAGGGAAGAGAGATGAATGAATCAAAGTTTATTTGACACATGCAGATAAAGCTTATATCACTTTATATATATATAGCACTTCAGATACATTGAATCTGAAGCAAAAGGACCCCAACTGACATATCACCTTGACAAAGAGGAAGGGTAAGTTAACACAGTGTGCATTCTTCTGCCTAGCACATGCCATCTAATGCAGAAAGATTGTTTCTCCAGAAACCCACATTATTCTCATTGCTGAAAGACTTGTGGCTCACATATGATCGAGTCTTCATCTTCCAGAGGCTAGAAACTGGACTACAAATCCAGCTAGACCATCTAAATAAAGGTCATTAACAACACATTAAAGTAACTGCTAGATGCTTTCCTGATTTCCAAGGAGAGGCAACACAAAATCCACAGAGTTCTTCACCAGTCTCTCACTTGAAGCCTATAGAATTCTATTCGCCATTGGCAAGCCACTGAAAACTGCTACTCCAAGAAAATAGTGATGGAAGAGCAGCAGCAATTTTGATCTTTATGTACAATCCAGAGCAAAAGGCTAGCAGTTAATTATAGCAAAGAAAATATTTGGAACTTAAATACTAAAATTCTGAACAGCCCAGAAGATATTAATAAAATTAAATAGAAAAGGCATTTCCGTTCACAGATTTTAAGAAACATCAATGGAAAAACAGCTAGAGTGTTTATCTCTGGGCAAATCTGAGGAAGGCAACAGAGATGGTGAATTTCTTCTCCTTTATTGTATTTCTACCACTTTTAATGATGCGAGGTCTTCACAAAGCATAGGTGAATGCTCACAAGCTAACTGCCCCCATATATTTTCATGAAGGCTCCTAGAAACTCCTTTCACAGAACTAGAAGGGATCCAAAGGACTCCTGATGTTGTTTTTAAGAAGGTCACATCAAAAGAAGTGTGACCACCAGGATGAGAGAGGTGACTCTGCCACTCTCTCTTGAGACCTGCAATACTGTGTCCAGTTTTAGTGGCCCCAGCATGAAAGGGACATGGAACTGCTGGAGCAGGTCTAGAGGAGGCCACAAAGATAATTAGAGGGCTGAAGAACCTCCCCTAAGGGGACAGGCTGTTCATCCTGGAGAAGAGAAGGCTCCTGGGAGACCTAATATCATCTGTCTGGTACCCGAGGGGGGCCTATATGAAAGCTGGGAGGGGACTTTTACAAGGGATTGCAGTGATAAGGCAGAGGGAATGGATATAAGCTTGATTTAGAGTGGAGATCAGAAATAAATTCTTTCCAGTGAAGGTGGTGAGACACTGGAACAGGTTGCCCAGGGAGATGGTAGATGCCGCCTCCCTGGAGGAGTTCAAGGCCAGGCTGGATGATGCCTTGAGCAATCTGGTTTAGTGGAAGGTGTCCCTGCCCAAGGCAGGGGGTTGGAAGTAGGTATCTTTAAGGGGCCTTCCAACCTAAACCACTCTATTAATAGAGAATAATTAATATTAGTGATAACACATCAATAAATTCATTCAGGAGGAACAAGCTGGAAGGAGTCAGACTCTACTTGCTCCCTATGCTGACCAGCATTCACAGCAATAAAAAGGGTTTTGACCAAAACAGAAGCAGCATGGTAAGACCCGAAAGATCAGGAGTAATTTCAAATATTCCCAGGAAATTTTAAGGGAAAAAAAAATATATATTTAAGACCAGTATTTCTCAAAGTGTCAGCTTCTCTTCCAGGCTGTAATTCTGCTGCTTTAATGTTGAGAGCATCACTTCAAACCTTGCGTTATTATAGCAGCATTTCAAACTGTAGCTTCAAAATTACTGTGGAATACAAAATATAACCTTTGGGGAAGTAAAACGCACTCAGTCTCTCAGATTAAATTAAAGGTGCTGGAAAAGAGAATGTCACCTGAGATAGGCTTAAAGTCATGTCACATTTCTAGATGCAGATCAAGCAACCACCCTCAGATTACCCTCTCAATATTTTATCAGGTACAACAATAAACTCAGACAAGTAGAAAAATTCCCTGACAAAAACGAAAGCCTACTTCACCATGTTTTTCATTTCACACATAATGGTGTCCTGCTCATACAGCTTTATTCTCTATCAACCTTCACCGGGTATCAGGGTGGCAATTAACAAATAAAAAGAATTTGGACACTGTAAAAATTTTGCTTTATGCAGAAGTGTTGTGTTTATATGCAGGAGTCGTCATGATGTTGCACTTGATCGGGTTAAGAGTCACTGATTCACAGATTGCACTGGGTTGGAAGGGATCCTCAAAGGTCATCTTGTCCAACCTCCCTACAGTCAGCAGGGACACTTCCAACTAGATTGGGCTGCCCAGGGCCAGATCAAGTCTGATCTTGAATGTCTCCAAGGGCAGGGCCTCTACCACATCCCTGGGCAGCCTGTTCCAGTATTTCACCATTCTTATTGCAAAGAACTTCATCCTGATATCCAGCCTAAATCTGCTCTGCTCCAGTTTCAAACCATTGTTCCTCATCCTATCACTCCCAGCCCTTCTAAACGGGTCCACCCCAGTCTTCCTGTAGGTCCCCATCACATATTGTAATGTAGCTCTAAGGTCTACTTGGAACCTTCTCTTCTCCAGACTGAACAGCCACAATTGTTTCAGCTCTCTGATCACCTTTGTGATGCTCCTCTGGAATAGCTGCAGCAGCTTCATATCCCTCTTATGCTGGGGACACCAGAACAGGATGCAGTACTCCAGCTGTGGTCTCACAAGAGCAGCTTGGGGGTTTGAAGTGATCCCTGGAGATCAACCAGTCCAACCCACCTGCTAAAGCAGGGTCACCTGGAGCAGGTTGCCTGGAATCACAATGTCCAGATGGGTTTGGAATCTCTGAATCTGGATAAGCAGATATCCCAGCAACTGAAGGAGATGGAGATATTTAGTTTGAAGAAGAGGAGGCTGAGGGGAGACTTCATTGCTGTCTACAACTACCTGAAGGGACACTGTGGTAAGGCTGGTGCTGGTCTCTTCTCATAGGTAGCTGGAGACAGAACAAGGGGGAATGGTCTCAAGCTCAGACTGGGTAGGTTTAGATTGGATATTGGGAAAAAGTTTTTCATGGAGAGAGTGGTCAGAGACTGGAATGAGCTGCCTAGGGAGGTGGAGTCACCAACCCTGGACATGTTTAAGGGTGGTTTGGATGTGGTGCTTAGGGCTATGGTTTAAAGTGGATCTTGTACAGTATCGTTATAGATTGGACTTGATGATCCTGAGGGCCTCTTCCAACCTGGATGTTTCTGTGATTCTGTGAGGGTCAAGTGGAAACTATCTCTCAGTTTCTCCAGCCTTTACTTTTGCATCTCTACTGCCTGTCAGGTGAAAATCTGTGGAACAAACCACTCCACCAAGGGACTGAGCAGAAAGTGTTCACACTTTCAAGCTGTCTTCCCAGTGCCTGGCAAATTTCAAGAGTTAAGGCTGCCAGACAAGGCTTATTTTCCTAGAACTGCACTCCAAATCACATGGACCAGCTACAGTGAAAATTCATAATGAAGCCTTTAAGCCAACAGGCACAGGCAGACATTTTTCTATCTGAAGCTAGGCAGCATGAAATATTCACACTTGCTCCTTGGCATTCATTTTTACATACCCTGCATCTTTTCTACACAGCAAGTGTATACATCAGAAAATTAAATGTTCAGACCTAAGATATTGACTCTTCTGCTCATCTGCATTGAAACCTAGGCAGGTCCTTGGTCATCTGCCTTTTGCAACCTTCATTTCTTCTACATAAACTTCATTCACCCCTGCTAAAATTCCACCCCAATATTTTGCAGAGATGTGGAAACTGCTTCCTCAAAAATACAGACTCAAACATGGAATGAAACAGGATCAGCCCTAAATTTACCCCAGGAAGTCTGTAAATAAGTTGGTTCTGAGATTCCCAGTGCCACCGTCATTCCAACCCCATCTCCAGTCACAGCCTAGACTGCAGACTTACAGGTCATGTAGCCACTCCAAAATGTGGATAAGCACAGCTGGAGCAATTACTGTCAGGCTTCAAACCACTACTCAAGCTCCAGCAACATTACAAAATCAACCCCATTGTGTAGGCTGCATTGTCACACTAATCCTAGTCTCCATAGTCCTTGCTCAGAGAGACCCAAAATGTCAGCATTTTGCTTTTGGACCCAGCATGCAGCTGAGCACAAAGGGCACACAGCAGGACTCACAAATAAACACAGCTTCCCAGCACCTATTTTGTGGATTGTTTAAGCCAAGCTTGCTGTTGACATCTGCCGAACCCACAGAGGCCAAGGATTATCAATAGATCTAAATTCCCTAATCTGAATTTTTGGACAGTCAAGTCCCTAAATCTGCATTCTTGGATAGCTTGTGGGTTTGTTTGAAAAATGGGCCTTGTGCTTGATAGATAGTGGAAACCAAATCCCAAGGAATAAGTACTAGATTTAGCAATGCTCCAGCAGCTTTCCTTTGGTGAGCTCCATGAAACCTCCGCTTACTTTGTAAATTAACTTCATCTTAAATTACAGAACAGTGCAGAATTATAGTGGACAGTAAATAGTCTTTCAGAAACAGATGAAAGAAAGCATCTCATTGTGGTGAGAGCTGGCAAAGGGTCTGAAGCACAACACTTACAAGGAGTGGCTGAGGGAATTGGGCTTTTTTAGCATGGAAAAGAGGCTCAGAAATCTTTTTGCTCTCTACAACTACCTGAAAGGAGAGGCAGGGGAGGTTTAGGCTGGATATTAGGAAAACCTTTTCAGTGAAAGAGTGGTTAAGCATTGGAACAGGCTATCTAGGAAAGCAGTGGAATCATCATCACCACAGATCTTAACTCAAGAGAGGAAGAGTTCCATCTTGTATGCATGTACTGATGAATTTGATCCTCAAGTCACAAGGCAAACCTTTCTCACTTTTCTCAGGAGAGCCACAAATCAGCATTTAAAGGGGTGAACAATAACTACTCACACAACTATTTCAAAGCTTTTGAGTTTGCATGAAAAGGGAATGCTGCACCATAATTCAATATGAAAGGTTAAGTGGGAAGAGCCTCATTTTTTCATTTTCCTTCTGCAAAACTAAGTCTCCTGAACTTAACTACTTACTTAGGACCTTCTAAGATGTTGACCTCCTAACAAAACAAAACAAACTAAAAAACCCCAACTAACCAACCAAACAAAAAACACACACACAAAAAAAATAGCATGTGAGGAAGAACCTTGTCCTAGTGCAAGCTTCTGTCTCTTACCTCACCCTGCATCTTTATTCTTAATCAAATTTGAAAAAGCTAGCAAAAACAAGAGCCCTGCCCAAAGGTGCCACCCTCCCAGTGTCCAGCATTCAAAAGATATGCCAAGGACCAGCTTTGAAGAGCTCTGGCACTGAGCTCTCTATTCAGCCACCTGACTACTTGCAATATATTCTCATAAACATGCTCTTATGTTTTGTGCAAACAACACAACCTTGCTCCATGAACTCTGGAGGCAAGTTCTTCCTCCTCACAGAGCTGTTTTGATTTAAACACACTTTGATGTTATGCTTCTGAAATGAAACTTACACCACCCTCCCATGTGTAATTACTCTTTTCCCATCTTCCACAGTTTATCTACACTCCCTGAATTTTCAAGAAGTGGGTAAAAATTCATACTTTCTACTTTTCTCCCCAGCTGGGTTTCTAGTTTAAACACTATAGAGATTGCAACCAAGATCTACACATATCTTAAACTGTCAGAATAAGGTTTATGTAAGTGTTCTCTGACCCAATTAAAAACTCCTCTGCGATTGTTTTTGTATCACAATACCACCAGTCTGAAAATACTATCAGAAACAAACAGCAGGGAGCCACAGATCATCAGCTAGGAATCAGTACAGAGTATTTCACAGAATCACAGTGTGTTAGGGGCTGGAAGGGACCTCAAAAGATCAACCAGTGCAACCCACCTGCCAGAGCAGGATCACCTATACCAGATCACACTGGAACATGCCCAGGTGGGATTCAGATAAGTGAATGGAGATGAAATGAAATACAATTTTGACATTAAAGTGTAAGTTTTGGTGTGTTTGTTGGTTTTTGGTTTGGGGTTTGTGGTTTTTTTGTTTGTTTGTTTGTTTGCTTTTAATAGGATACAAACCTTGTTCAAATTGTCACAAAATATCTCAGGCCAGAAGTGACACTGCCAAAATTTCTGTCATGCACAGAATGTCTGCCACACCAAAATATATTTAGTTTACCTGTAGAATGGGTTGGGTTGGAAGGGACATCCAAAGGTCATCTTGTTCAAACCTGCTGCAGTCATGTGGGAAACCCTTCACCAGATCAGGTTGCCCAGAGCCTTGTTAAGCCTCAGCTTGAATATCTCCAGGGATGCAACCTCAACTACCTCCCTGGATGACCTGTCCCAGTATTTCACTACCCTTGCAAAAAAGAACTAGCACCCAGTCTAAATCTGCTCTTCTCTAATTTCAAACCATTGCCCTTTGTCCTATCACTGCAGGCCTTTGTAAACAGTCCCTCTGCAGGTTTCTTGTGGGTCCCTTCAGGTACTGAAGGCTCCCTGGAGCCTTCTCTTCTCCAGACTGAACAACCCCAGCTCCCTTGTAGGGCAACAACAGCAGGGCTGTTCCAGCTCCCCCTGATCATTTTCATGGCCCTCCTCTGGACCCACTCCATGAGGTCCATGTCCTTTCTGCATTGATGAAGACAGAGTACTTCAGATGAGGCCTCACCAGAGCAGAGTGGCAGAATTGCCTCTTATCCTCATGACCACACTTCTTTTGATGCAGCCCAGGATGCCACTGATCTTCTGGGCTGGAAGCGTGCATTGCTGGCACATGTCCAGCTTCTCATCCACCAGCACCCCCAAGCCCTTTTATCCAGGGCTGCTCTCCATCTCATCATCCCTCAGCCTAGGGCTGCCATGATCTAGGTGCCAGACCTTGCACTTTGCATTATTGAACCTCATGAGATTCTCCTCAACCCACCTCTCCATCCTGTCCAGGTCCCTCTGGCTGATGATACGTATTTATTTAGCTATGGTGCTAAACATGTCAATTTTTGTTATGACATCTCTCTTTGGCTTACTTTTCTCGTGGGTTTTGCTGGTTAGGAATGACACACTTGATGCCAATTACATTTATCCTGATTACAAATTCATCAACCACTCTATTAATCTTTCATGATACCTTTCATGTTAAATGTTTTTTATTACAAAGGTCTTACCTCAAAAATTTCAAAGCCATAGATGTCTAGCACCCCCATTACCTTCTTCCTCACTTTTGTTTGCGCCTTAAAACAGAAGTCAAACAGAGTCACTTATCTGTACATTTCATACATGGCAGTCAAGAAAACCAATGTGTCTACTAAATAGGCTGTCAAATTCTGTACACTAAAATGTGCTACAATTTATAGTATCCCAAAATGTACCAAAATTTATGGTGTGCCAATATTCACAAACCAATGTGATCAGTGTCGTAAGCTTAAAACCAGAGCTGACAGCAATTTGCTGAGCTATGATACAGTTATTCACCTGTGTCACATGTACAAGCAGGAGAAAAGAAACTGTCCACTATAGTTTTACTGTTCACTTGAATTTAAAAGACTTCTGTTAAGTTTTTTTTACAGGCACAATCCAACAATACCTTAATGCTCTCATTTATCCTGGTAACCAGCCAAGAGAACAGACGACTGTATAAATTCTTAGCCAAAGCATCACGAGCGTAATAAGCCTAAACAGAAGAAAGAAGACAAACTATATAAATGTTGGGCTACTCAGCAACTTTTCACATTACTGATGTATCTTTAAAGGTGCTATGAACAGCGTGAGAACAGCTCAGGCGATTGGAGCCGGACTAGGGGTGCCTGGGCACTAAGGCAGCAGCAGGAGCTTGCCCACTGGACCTCAGGCTGGCTGCATCAGCAGCCACAATCAGGGCACTTGGACATCCTGCTCATCCAGACATCCTCTAAAGACTCATATCCCTCACTCTAATCCTAAGCAAAGGGATTTGAGCAGCTGCAGTTAGGGAAAGGACCTTCTGGCTAGTCTGAGCTGATGGAACACAGGTGGCCACCACACCGGCTCTGCAGCATTACAGAAAGATAAATTCACACTGGTAGCAAAAGCTTTCCAGAAGCTCAGGATGTACAACTGACATGAAATCACACCAGTTGCTCTAAATGAAAAGAGTCTGCCACAACACTTGGAACAGGAGTTTTGTGCAGAACTGTTTCATTTTGCCATTCTGTGCAGCCTTTCCCCATCTCTCATTTTTGTGAGGTAGTTCACATTTAAACACTGAAAATGTATCTGAACAGCTGGAAACTGCTGAAGGAAAAACACTCCAGTGATATGTTTTATTCAGAACAGCTCATGAGCTGCGGTTTCTTACTTGGGCAGTTATGGGTTAGCCACATGGATAAACTACTTTTTAAAAAGGATTCTTTCCTTTAAAAATCAGGATTTCTTTTTACCTGAGCCACATTTAGTGTTGTTGAAACTTTCTCTTGCTTGGCTTCAACTGTCCGGAAGCTGAAAGCTCTTTCCAATACAGACTGGTCTATACCTGTCAGCTCACAGATTTCCTTGAGCTCTAGCATGAAAACGACAGAGTAAATATAATAAATATTTTCATATCACTGCCTTTTCTTCCCTTAAAAAAAAAAAACAAACCACTTTTAAGCAGTGCAGTATCTTCCCAAAGCAGGTTTTTAGTGTCCCACATTCACTCCCTCCCTACCCTGCAATGCAAAGTTAAAAACAGCACAGCTGGAGAAACACAGAGATAATGGTTTTGAAGGCACTTTCTATCTGGTTGTTTTTGTGAAGAAACTTGTCTTCTATTTAGCCCAGACTACTTGGCATGATGTAAAGGTTTCAAATGAAAATAAATGAATGTTCAAAGTCAACTTGCAACGTCAGCTGCAAAACCAGGACCAAATGAATCTGACATTACAGGCACAGATGCTCCAGTAGGCACCTCAAGTTGCACTAGGGGAAGTTTAGAGAAACTTCCTCACTGGAAGAGTTCACAAACACTGAAGCAGGCTTCCCAGGGAGGTGGTGGAATCTCCAACCCCTGGAGGTGTCTCAAAGAGGCAGAGATGTGGTGCTGAGGAACTTGCTTTAGCACCCGGCTTGTTAGATTATGGTTGAACTCAATGATCTTCAAGATCTTTTCTGTTCTATTGTAAAGGGTTAACCCTCCTGTGGTCTGAGCCTTACTCCAGGTGTAGTGGTTAGCCCACTCCCACTTCCTGTCTAGCCCCCTATAAAAACAGAGAAATCTCCAGTTTCTCTTTGTCTTGCCCTGCCTCCTTGCCTGCCAGCGCCACCCTTTTGTTCCTGCTGCATTTTGTTTTACCACGTGGCCATCCTTCCATGAGGCGGACAAATACATTGCCATCAACCTGGCTGTGTATATATATATATATATTTTGTATCTTGCTTTTCCTTCTCTATACCTCTATGTAATTCCCCTATCTCAAATACTTTTTATTTATTTTTAAAATTTTCTCTTTTAACTTCCAAATCAAAGTAAGACTATTTATTGGGGTGTGTTTTACCTTTTCCTCTCTACATGTAATTCCCTCTTTTTAAAAAAAAAAAAAAAGGGGGGGGGGGGTGGGGGGGAAGAGGGGAAGGCATCCTATAATTGTATTGGTTCTATTAGCTATATTTGAGTCTCTGGGACATTTAAACTAGAATCGAGACATCTATCCTACAGTTCTAGTATACAAAAGAACAGAAAGCCTCCAGCACAGAATAACCAAGCAGTTACAGAAATGCAGAGCATCACTTAACACTTCTTAGAAGAAAGAACTAATAAAATGGGAAAAAAAGAAAAGGAAGAAAAGAATTGCCTTTGGAATTTCATTCAGAATGACTGAAATAGCATTCAACTCAATTCCTCTTTGCCCACAAGTGAGTTTTGGAAACTGTCTTGTGTCATTCATCTGTAAGGATTTTCCACGTCTACAGAAATGCCAAAATTAACACTGCTTGTAGGCAAATTCATGGTTTTCCTTCCATTGCTTGTCTCATCTTACCATTTTTATCTTTGATTTTACTTTCATCCAGGCCATTCACGCGAGACTCAGGCTTAAATTCAATGTTTCCCAATTTCAGAACGGCTGCCACCACCTCAAAAACAGACTGTGTCTCGTGATCCATAAACCCCACAATCTGCATTGCATTCTGGAAAGGGGACAGAGGAAAAGATGAGCGAAAGGAATCTACATTTAAACAGATCATACCTGAAAAAATGATCCATTTTTTCACCATTCAGCCTAAATGAAGAGATGCTTCATGAACGCTTTTGTGTTTTGTGACTACACTTAGAGAAGTATAGGGTTTAATACTAAAAACAGGTAAAGATAATGTTTAATATAAAAAAACAGGTTAACAAAGATGTGGTAGTCAAGCTGGCATGTTAAATCTAGACCTCTTGTAGGATCAGTCAATGGGTTTCTAAAATGCAATTCTTGTATTTATCCACTTCACTTATTTACAATTTGGTATTCTCAGCCTACTCTGTTGTTCTAAAAGTCAGTAACATAGAATCCAAATGTGCATACACTGGGTCCTGTATTATCTTTGTCCCTGATACAAAAACATCACAGCAAATCACAGGGGCAATGGGTGGAAGTTGAGGCATGAGAAGTTTCATTTAAACAAGAGGAGGAACTTTTTCCCTGTGAGGGTGATAGAACAGGACACTATAACAAGCTAACAAGGCGGGTTGTGGAGTCTCCCTCACTGGAGATATTCAAAACCTGCCTGGATGTGTTCCTGAGTGATTTGGTATAGGTGATCCTGATCTGGCAGGGGGGTTGGACTGGATGAGATTTCAAGGTCACTTCAAGCCCCTGACATTCTGTGATCTTGCTAACCATTCCACCTCTGTCTGTCTTTCAGCTTGGTCAGCATTAACTCCTTCATGAAGCTCAGTCATTGCCATCACAATCAATTATGCAACTTCCTTGACCTGATCAAGGATTCTGGGTTTCTTTTTTCCCTTCCTTCTTTTTCTTTTTTTGTATTCCTGCTAGAATACTCTAGAAATTTGGTTCTTTGTATTTTCTAGTCATAGAATCATAGAATGCTAGGGGTTGGAAGAGACCTTCAGAGATCATTGCAAAGCAGAGCCAAATGGGGCAGGTCACACAGGAATGTGTTTAAGTGGGTTTGCAATATCTCCACAACCTTTCTGGGCAGTCTGCTCCAGGGCTCCAACACCCTCACAGCAAAACATTTTTCTCATGCTGACAGAGAATTACTTGTGATTGAGCTTGTGTCTATTGCCCCTCATTCTGTCACTGCATATCACTGAAAAGAGACTGGCTGCAGCCTCCTGACAGTCACCCTGCAGATATATGAAGACATGGACAGGGTCTCCTCTCAGTCTTCTCTTCTGCTGACTAAATAGCCCCAGATCTCTCTGTCTTTCCTCATAAGAGAGATGCTCCAGTTCCTTAACCTCCTCAAAGCCCTCCATTGAGCTCCGTCCAGTAGTTCCCTTTGGGGCTTGCTCCCAACCCCATTACTTTCTTACCCTGACTGTTCTGAAGTTTGCAGCATCATCCACTCCATTCACTTTGGCAGAATCCAGGCCCAGGTAGTTGTATCTGCTGAAGTCCCGCTCCAGTTTCAGTTTGCCTATAAACCAAAGCAAAAGATCACTAACAACAGCGCTGTTGTTGTTGTTAGCTCTTACATCTCAGAAGCAGTATTGTAAAGAATTGTCAGTATTAGCAGGATTTTAATTCCAAACCTTTTCAATAAGAAGAGGCTTGCCTCTTTGCAAAGCCAATTCTGGCAGAACAAGAGGACACAGCCTCAGGCTGCGCCAGGGGAAATTTCGGCTCGAGGTGAGGAGAAAATTCTTCACTGAGAGAGTCATTGGGCACTGGAATGGGCTGCCTGGGGAGGTGGTGGAGTCGTCATCCCTGGGGCAGTTCAAGGCAAGGTTGGATGTGGCACTTGGTGCCATGGTCTAGCCTTGGGCACTGTGGTAAAGGGTTGGACTTGATGATCTGTGAGGTCTCTTCCAACCTTGGTGATACTGTGAAATACTGTGAAATAATTCATGGATTCATTGAATGGTTTGGGTTGGAAGTGATCTTCAAGATCATCTAGTTCAAATCCCACTGCCATGTCCAGGGACACCTCCCTCTAGACCAGGTTGCTCAAGGCCTCATCCAGCCTAGCCTTGGACACTGCCAAGGAGGTGGCATCCACAACCATCCTCCCTGGACAACCTGTTCCAGTGTCTCGCTACCTTCACTGTAAATAATTTCTGCCTTATCTCCAGTCTCAATCCACCCTCCTCAAGCTTCAATTCATTCCCTCTCATCCTACCACTACACGCATTTGTAAAAAGTCCCTCCCTGGCTTTCTCCTAGGCCCCCTTCTGGTACTGTAAGGCTGCTCTAAGGTCTCCCCAAAGCTTTCTCTTCTCCAGGCCTAACAGCCCCAATTCTCTCAGCCTGTCCCCATAGGGGAAATGCTCCAGCCCTCTGATCATTTTTGTGGCCTCCTCTAGGCCTGCTCAAGCAGTTTGATGTCCTTCTTATGCTGGGATAATACCAATCCATGCATTTATGCCAGGTATTAGCATTGCTACTACCACTGATAATATGAAAACTGGGTCAGTATCACATTTCCCACAAGAAAATGGCATGCACGGAACAGCACGTTAACGAGCAAGACAACTCATAACCAATAACGGCACAAGAGCAACACTTACAGAGGAAGTCTTCTGATGCACCAGACAGTATCTGATAGAAAATGTGAAAGTTCCTTTCACCTCTTGGCTGCTTAACAACACGAGACTTCTCCAGCAGATCTACAAAACCCAAAAACTCACAGGTTAGGTAAAGCTTGTGGAGCAAAACCCTTCCATATGCATATAATCTTCCATCATTTTCTACTTTACTAGCTTACAGCATTGCTGCAAATTAGATGTTAAGTGGTGGGCACAAACCTTATCACAGGATGTCACACCAAGTACATACTTCTCAACTAAGTTATTTGTGCCATCTATAAGCCCAGTACACTTCTAAACGACCTGAAAAGAAGCAATGTGCACAGAAGACAACCACAAAACCAACCATGGTGAGGATGATTTTAAGGTCTGAAAAGGGCAGAAATGTTAACAAGCTGAGACAGATAAAAGAATGAGGGAAGGAAAATAAAGAATAATTTGAACTGAATAATCATGTAGCAATCTGTGATCCTCAAGTACATGAGACTATAAAATAATTCCCTATGGGACTGGCAGAAGCTCCATCATAAGACACCTGAAGTGAAATGGAATAGCAGAACTTTGAAGAGCATCACTGCACTGACAGACTGCCTTGGCCACCACCATCAATGACAGGCATGCCTCTAAGTCTTCATAGAATCATAGAACAGAATCATGGAATGTCAGGGGCTGGAAGGGACTTAGAAAGCTCATCCAGTCCAACCCCCCTGCCAGAGCAGGATCACCTATACCAGATCATACAGGAACACATCCAGGAGGGTCTTCTAGCATTCTGTCACCCTCACAGGAAACTCCTCCTCAGGTTTAAATGAAACTTCCTGTGCCTCAGATTCCACTCATTGTCCCTTACCAGTAAGGGCTGGAATCTAGGCAGGCAGCAGAAGTGGACTAACTTGGAACACAATGCAAACACTTCAGACTCTACATATTTACCCTGAGGGTGACAACACAAATGTTGTTTAGCCCGGTCTGCACTGTGGTCCCCAGCACGTGGGGTGAGGAAGAAAGGGATGGGATAAGAGAACCTTTGGAGAGGGCTTGGTGCCACTGACTGTTTTTCTAATAATAAAGGTTTTTCCCTCTTTTCTCATGGGCATAGGAGAGCTCCACATCATTGTTCCAGACAGCAGCCTCAGTTCCCACTCTAGATTTTCTCAAAAGCTGCATACATTCAGTGACACAAAGATCAAGACATTCAGAGCTTCATTCCCAGCACATAGCAAAGGAGTTACCCAGTGCACCCCAGGAGTTCCACAGTTCCCTCTGACTGGGACTAAGTTGTCCCCAACCTGTGCCCGTGCCAGAAAAAAAGCCCCACAGCTCCCACAGCTACACACACTTCAGGTAACAGCTGTATTTTCAAAGGAGAGTGAAGCAATGTGGTTTGTCTTCTTTGGGGTTTCAAAACATTCTACATTTAAATTGACTCAGATGCTGCCATAAAAGCCCAGCTCTGTATCTTGGTGAAGTGTTGTCTGTAAGCCTTCTAATGCCATGCATGCCTTCAGCACATTTGACGGTTTCTTGAACGTCTGTCAAATTAGGTATGTTAGGAGGGTAACTGTCTCAGGTTTTTCACTAGTTTATCTTATTTATGTGTTTTTGAGAAGCAGTAAGATTAACTAATTAACATCCAGCTTTCCAAAGCTTCAACATTCCATATTCTGTCTGCCTTCATAAGGGAGGAAAGAGGCCCCAGAAAGCAGTTACTGACAGAAACCCAGGCATTTACCTTTGGAAAGCAGCTGCTACCAATCCTTTTTAAAGCTGCATCCATTCTTTGTTCTTTTGCTTTGTTTTGTTTTCTTTCTGTTCACAGGCAGACTGAAATCAGACCAGTAGAAAAGACCATCCTAAAAAGCAACCATCTGTGCTACTCTTAAGCAAGCTTCTTCTCTTTGTTTGCCCTAATTAGCATTTTAATAACTCAACCAAATATATTTTCCTTAAAGCAACCACCACACAAGGGACAACTTTTGTGTTAACCCTCACACAATCACAAATCCTGGCAATCAAAGAGTTGGAAGAGGAGAGGCAAAGATGCACATCAGATTTCAGCACACAACCACTCAGCAATTCTCTTTACAGTGCCATGTGTGGACAAATGGTGCTTCTCTATATGAAAACCCACACAAGCAAAAACCCCCAAGTCCTGTACGTGATACATTTCATTATAGAGCCTACATAGATTGCATAGAGGGAACCCAGAACTAGAGTGTGTGTGGATTAGCTGCTCTTTCTGCATTGTCAGTCACAGAATGCATCAGCTTGGAAGGCATCCTCAAAGGTCATCTTGTCCAACTCCCCTGCAGCCAGCAGGGACAGTACCAACTAGGTCAGCTTGCTCAGGGCCACATCAAGGTTGACCTTCAATGTCTCCAAGACAGGGCCTCAACCACATCCCTGGGCATCCTGTATTTCACCACTCTCATTGTAAAGAACTTCATCCTGATGTCCAACCTAAATCTGTCTTGCTCCAGTTTCAAATCATTGGCCCTCATCCTATCACTCCAAGCCCTTCTAAACAGTCCTTCCCCAGCCTTCATGTTGGTCCCCTTCACATACCAAAATACAGCTCTAAGGTCTCCCTAGAACATTCTCTTGTCCAGGCTGAACAGCCCAATTTTTTTCAGCCTGTCTTCTTAGGGCAGGTGCTCCAGCCCCCTGATCACCTTTGTGGCTCTCCTCTGGACCCACTCCAGCAGGTCCTTGTCTCTCGTGTTGGGGGCTGTAGAGTTGGACTCCAGGTGAGGTCTCACCAGAGCAGACCAGCAAAATCACCTCTCTCAATCTCCTAGCCATGCCACTTTTGATGGAGTGCAGGATGTAACTGAGCTTCTGAGATGCAAGTCTCTATTGCATTGTTGTCTCATGTCCACCAGCACACCCCAGTCCTTTTCTGAAGGGCTGAAAGCTAACAATGTTTCTGCTTGAGCTGAAGCACTTAACTTGTTGCGTCAGAGCAACTGGTCCATCCTGGAAACACTTCTTAAATCACATTGTTTGACTGTCCATGGATTCAGGGTAGTCAAACTCCATCAACATTCCTTCGGGTCTGAAGATATTTGTTATTCCTAGATAAGACTGCTTTAAGTGCAAGAAGTTTGCATAAGCATCCTGCTAAACCATTCAGCTGAACTGAATGTGGGAGAAGAATAAAATAATTTGATGCTGAATGCTTCTGCAAACTCTGATGTATAAATGTAAAGGATTTCTTTTTGGTTACTTGATCCATGAAGAAAAAAAAAATGTGATTCTTTAAATGTACCACCCCCCAGAATTGCCACTTGCATGGTACATTCTGAATAACCCAAGAATTAAAAAAAAAAAAAAAATTAATATGGATATGATTGAATGTGCCCAGAGGAGGACCGGGAGGATAATCAGAGGGCTGGAGCTCCTCTCCTGTGAGGACAGACTGAGAGAGTTGAGGTTGTTCAGTTTGGAGAAGAGAAGGCTCTGAGGAGCCCTTATTGTGGCTTTCCAGTACCCGAAGGGGGCTACAGGAAAGCTGGGGAGGGGCTTTTTAGAGTGTCAGGTAGTGACACCACCATGGGGAATGGATCTAAGCTAGAGGAGGGTAGATTTAGATTAGACATTAGGAAGAAGTTCCTCACCACAAAGGTGGTGAGGCACTGGAACAAGTTGCCCAAAGAGATGGTAGAAGTCCCATCCTTGGAAGTTTTTAAGGCCAAGCTGGATGTGGCTCTGTGCAATCTGATCTAGTAGAAAGTGTCCCTGCCCATGGCAAGGTGGTTGGACCTAGATGATCCTTGAGGTCCCTTCCAACTCTGAGAATTCTGTGACTGTGATCCTAGTCTCTTCAGCTGACCATGACCAAAGGGCCTTTCTGAGCTGCTCAAGCAAAGCTACAGAACATTTTCTAGACCTGGAGGCTTGTCTCTGTAGTCATGCCACATTCAATTCTGTTTTCTGTCTTCAGACC
Source organism: Pogoniulus pusillus (assembly GCF_015220805.1). Taxonomy (NCBI): domain Eukaryota; kingdom Metazoa; phylum Chordata; class Aves; order Piciformes; family Lybiidae; genus Pogoniulus; species Pogoniulus pusillus. The sequence goes on along the minus strand of NC_087265.1, from coordinate 25,575,685 downwards.
TTGATTCTTCAGCTGTCATCCTAAAAAGCCACTGATTAAAAAGCAGTGTTTTCTCAGGAACGTTCCCACCAATTTCCTACTACTCCCCTCAAGGTTTTTAATATCTTCTTGAATGGAAAGGTCCATTATCATATCAACCAAAAAAGCACCTGGGCAATATGTGTAGTGTTAAATCCCCATTACTTGAGTGCTAACTGATGTTTAAAAATTAACTCATCAAAATCTTTAGTGTTCGTTTGTTGTTTGGGTTTTTTTAACCACTTCCTAATTTAGGCAAGGCAATTGCCTACATGGTGGCAACAGGAACACGGAGGAGGGAGATGCTGGGAAGAGTTAAGATTAAAGATCCAAATCAACAAGCCACAATCCCTAGCTGTAAAATCTGTGTGGTATTTCCTTTAACAAAGGAGCTTACTAACAGCAATCACACAACAAACAGGCAGTAGGCATTGTCATGATAATTCTATCCTCTAGCTCCAGAACCCAAAGGTTCACTTAGAAGTTAACCTCAGTCATAAAGAAGCAAGAGCTCATTGAAATGTATCAGGAGAATGGCCCAAGGGAAGGGCATGCAGGCATCAGCTGCTACATGGTGGGGCACAGGCAGATTGAGTAGCCTTTCATAGCTTCAGAACAGAGTAGGGCAAATCAAACCATTCCAAAGACGACCTTTCAGCCTAATGGATTTCAGCCTAATGGATCTCTGCTTATCTGTAAGTCTGATAAAAGTATCTTATCTTCTTTTACCCTTTTTGCCACAAAAATAAATTAGATGTTCACCACTTATGCTTCCAGCAGCTGCCAGGACGCAATGTAGCTTAGTGCCACAGGCTGTGATCCAGCAAAGCCCACTAACTTCATGGATGTTGGCAAATTGGCTCATCGGATGTTACTACTAAGGCTCAATCAAAATATTGTGGTATCATCTTCACATCATATTAACACCAACCCAACAGATGGTCAGAAGGCAAAGAATCTATGAACAAACTAACAAACTTCCCTTTTAAGGACAGAAAACTTCAGGACTACTTGACTTTCTGCTTGATGAATGAGGAAGACAAATCCTAAACATGACTAACACCAGAGTAAATTATAAGTAGGGTAAAAGTGTTTTTACACTCTTGATATCTCCAAATTGTTGATACCTCAGAACAGAAACATTTCTGTTGCACCGCAGTAGGAACGAATGTATGAAAAAGAGCTAAGGCAGGACTATAAACATGCTTTAGAACTGAACAGACTTCAAATTATCTTTTAAAGAGAATGATGGACTATCAAATTTTGCCTATTTTACATCAAAGGTGATTTATACTAACAGGAACTCAGTATTTACCTGTATGTTACCCTGTCAAATGTGGAGTGTTCCATAATTCAACAAGCAACACCTTTTCCACAACAGAGCTGACACACAAAGTCTTTACTTATAAATTCATAGGTTCAATCACAGATACATAAATGGTTTAGGTTGGAAGGGACCATAAAGATCATCTAGTTCAACTCCCCCTGACATAGGAGGAACAGCTTCCAGTAGACCAAGTTGCTCAAGGCCTCATCCAGCCTAGCCTTAAACACCTTCAGGGAGGGGGGCATCCACCACCTCCCTGGGAAAACCTGTTCCAGTGTCTCACCACCCTCACTGGAAAGAACTTCTTCCTAATCTCCAGTCTAAGTCTGCCCTCCTCAAGCTTCAATCCATTCCCTCTAATCCTATCACTACAATCCCTTGTAAAACGTCCCTTCCTGGCTTACTTGTGGGCTCCCTTCAGATCCTGGAAGACCTCTATGAGATCTCCTGGGAGTGCTTTCTTCTCCAGGCTAAACAGCCCCAACTCTCTCAGCCTGTCCTCAGGCAGAGGTTCTCCAATCCCTCTGATCATCTCTGTGGCCTTCCTCTGTCTGATTCTGTGTGTGTGATTCACTCCAGCAGCTCCATGTCCCTCTTATGCTGGAGGCTGCAAAACTGGACACAGTACTCCAAGTGAGGTCTCATAAGAGCAGAGTAGGGGGGCAGAATCGTCTCCCTGTCCTGCTTTTGAAGCAGCCCAGCACACAGCTGCCTTCTGGGCTGCCAGCAACCACTGCCAGCTCATGTTGAGTTTTTCAACAAACTCATCTTCTTGCTATTATTTCAGGCTTTAAGAGAAAGCCTAAAATAGACCTCTTTTAGGAAGACCTAAATATATGCCTGCCCTTGATTACAGATGTCATCACATTATCATAATTACTTGTAATGTCCTAATTACAACATGCAAAGACTTATAAGGCAGCTAAACTACAGAGTAACTCTTTGGATGGCCTCCTGATATGACACAATATTTTAATTTGGTGACTCAGCACAGTACTTTCAAAGAGAAACTATTGAATGTCCAATCTACACAGGAGGGTTCCTTTCGCATGTGTCCATTTTGAATGTGAAACAGAAACAAAACATCTCTGCTAGAACCTTTTTGTTCACATTTGCAGATTCACAGAATGGCTTGGGTTGGAAGGGACCTTAAAGACCATCTAGTTCCAACCCCCTGGGCCATGGTGGGTTGGAACGACTGATGAATACACTGAGTATGTTTGACTTCTAATTTTGTTAATTGTCTAATTTTGTCAAAGTTAATAGATGGCCATAAACACTTAAATAGTGACTGCTTTGAGTTGCAAGATCTACTCTGTCACAAAAATCATGCTTTCAGGCACGGTTCCAAAAGGTGATGTAGTAAAAAAGTGTTTGCCATATAAAAAACCCCAAAACAACAAAACATCAGGCCCTCTATTTATGCACAAAATCCTTTACAACATTTAAAAATGTTTCTATTCCATGTAAAGAGCACAGCTCACTTGTGAAGTAGACAGGATCATCCCCAGTAAAATGGCCATGGAGTCAAAAGTCATTAGAAACAGCAATGACTTTGGCTGAGTGGGAGGAGAGGTGAAAGCTGGGTCAGTGCCACCTAGTATGGCCACTCACTGCCCTCCTCCATCCCTTTGTCAAAAAAAGAAAACCAAACAAACAGAGCTTTATATAGCACAGAAGACCAATTTCTTCTAAAACCTGCATTTAAACTCTCAAAAGGAGAGCAGGTCAGTGGATCCCGGGCTGGCTCTGAGTTCCCAGCCTTCCTCTTCCCAACAGAGAGCGGGTTAAAGTTTCTAAATGGCTCTATATTTTGCAGCAGCATCCTCACCTCACCCAACAGCCTCTGTGGCAACCTCTGACTCTCTGAACTCACCAGTTCTTTATCCTCTTTCACACAAGCCTTTTGCTACACCGTGAGGTGCATTAAAATTAATATAGAAGCTTCTGATTCCAAATAAACCTACCCACCTCCTGGTGATCTCCAGCACACACTGTGTCACTCATAGGAATTACTAAACAGCACCTCTCAGACAACATCTACCACAAAGACGTGACTCATCAAATCAAGTAACACAACAAATCCCAGGGATTGAAGTATAAAGAGAGTCTCAGATATCCCCATCCATCTGCTGTCAGCTTTAGACACAATATACGAGCCCCCCCCCCATTACTCAGTGCCGTGAAACAATACAGGACATTCATTATTCATGGTTACTTCTTAAAGTCTGTTTTCAGCACCTGTTCAGCATCAAAACAACAAACTACAAAGCACAGTTTAGTGTCACAGAGAGATTCAATTAGACAGAGGCAGCTGATCTTTCCAGTAATTTAACAAGCTCCTTTTGGAACCAAACTTTTGAAATTGTTAATATGCTAAGACTGAGAGCAATACTCACAGTTGCTTATAACTCCTCCGAGTGGGTCACCCTTAAAATCAAACTCAATATCCATGTATTTTCCCTGGGAAAGAAACATAATTTGAAAATCTAAGTTCTGTTTTATAAAAGCTGGTCATTTTCACAGTCCAAAAGTGCAATCTGGTAGCCCTCTGTAAACTCCACCAAATTCTGGACAACAGAACAATGATTCAAAGTTTCTAAGCTTTCACTTGATCATTAACCCCTTATCCATAATCCATTTTCACAGCCACAACCACCACCCCCCAGTCTTATCATCTCTAGGCTAAAAAACCCCAGAAGTCCCTCAGGCTTTCTTCATAAGAGAGATGTTCTAGTCCCGTATCATCTTCATAGATGTGAGAAGAAAATGTACGTTACAGAAACTCCCAGAAGAACAACAAACAACACTTGTGACCATGTAGGCATTACCATGCTTATTAGCAGGAGAATGGAGGAAGAAATTATCTTCCACAGGGACTTTTTTTCTCAGTGCAAAATCTTCTTGGAGCATGACTCGAGAGAGCTCAAGGATAGCTGCTCAGTTTGGCTTGAAGGACTTGGCTGGCAAGGATAACTGCCAACAATCATGGAGTGTCTGTCCCCGAGCATGTGCCTGCCTTGTAAAAGTGATGGATTCCCCCTTCTGAACTCTTTCCCTCCTAACCCAGGAGACCAGAGGCAACAATTAACACTGTCACTGTAGAAGGGATTTCATTCTGAGCTGTCCCAGCGCAGTGCATTTCCCTTGACTTCTGTTTGACTTCTCCACATCATGGAAGATCATTGTGGTCTTTGTATCATTGTAATTTATGTGACAAATATTTAATGGAGTAAGAGCCACATTCAGCAGTGACAAGACAGAGAGAGCTGTCGTGAGTAGAAAAGGCACAGCTCCCTCTGGCAAGGAAGTTTAGAAAGGTAAAACCCACTAGTAGTAACTCAACCAAATTCCACAAGCCATGCACAGAAATTATCTCACCAGCCCCTGGTGCTTAATTAACTGAAGACAAAAACAAATTAGTGAAAAGAGAAGCCTTGTGTTTATAATTCCATATTTGCTGCATTTAGGAAGAGTTTCCTCTTTCCTTTCTAATTACAGGACATGAACCCCAAGCACTTTACCTTAACTCCCTCAAAGATATTTTCTGATTTACTGTGTGTTTTGTCAAGACTAGTTTAACTCTATTCAAACTTTATTCTCCTCCTTGCAAGCTACACAGGACAGTACTTGTGCTGTCTTGTTCTGAGCAGATTCAAGTTTCTGAGATAAAGAATGAAACCAGATAATTACATTTTCATTTCCCAAGGACTGGGCCATCTGGATGTATCAAAAAAGTATTTTTAGCTTTGTGTTTATAAGCAAGGACTTGAAAGGCAAAGTAGCAATTGGTTGCACTTCTTCCTGGAAAGACTTCTGTTTGCACATAGCACCTTTTCGCCTCTTTGCCATCTCCTCCTCCTTTCTCTAGTATGACATCTCTAACAGCTGCAGGTTTTCTACCTTTACTATAACAACAACAACAACAATTGTCTACAGTGCCTCAATGTTTGGCCCTGACTTTGTGATGAAGATTTTTTGATCTCTTCACAAACAGGGGCAATGACAGTGGCAGACGGAGCATTCATAGCCATCTGGAAGAATAGCCCCAGAGAGGAGGCTCAGGGGAGACCTTATTGCTCTCTACAACTACCTGAAAGGAGGTTGTAGCCAGGTGGGGGTTGGTCTCTTCTCCCAGTCACCCAGCAACAGAATAAGAGGACACAGTTCCAAGCTACACCAGAACAGGTTTAGGCTGGATGTTAGGAAGAAGTTCTTCACAGAAAGAGTCATTGGCATTGGAATGGGCTGCCCGGGGAAGTGGTGGAGTCACCATTCCCAGAGATCTTTTAAAGGAGGCTGGATGAGGCACTTAGTGCCATGGTTTAGTTAATTAGAAGGGTTAGGTGGTAGGTTGGACTCAATGATCTTGAAGGTCTTTTCCAACCTGTTTAATTCTGTGATCAATCTGATGAGGAGAGGCTGATGATCTAGGGCTGTTTAGCCTGGAGAACAGCAGCCTAAGAGGAGGTCTTCTCAATGCTGATCAAGAGCTAAAGGATGGGGGTCCAGAGGATGGGACCAGACTATTTTTAGTGGTGCTCAGCAACAGGACAAAGTGCAATATGCACAAACAAAAACACCTGGTTTGTATTCTAGAAGTTCCACCTAAACACAAGGGAAAACTTCTTTGAGATGAGGGTGCTGCAGCCCTGGAGCAGGCTGCCCGAAGAGGTTGTGGAGTCTCCTTTTCTGGAGAGATTTAAAACCTGCCTGGATGCACAGAATTACAGAATGTTAGGGGTTGAAAGAGACCTCTAGACATCATGGAGTCCAACCCCACTGCTAAAGCAAGACCACCTAGGGCAGGTCATATCTGCATCCAGGCAGGTTTTGAAAGTGGAGGAGACTTCACAGCCTCTCTGGTCAGCCTGTTCTAGGGCTCCAGCACCCTCACAGTAAAGAAGTGTCTCCTTGTGTTGAGGTGGAACCTCCTGTGTTCCAGCTTGTACTCATTATTCCTTGTCCTGTCACTGGCCACCACAAAAAGAACCTGGTACCTTCATCAGGGCACCAATCTCTCAGACATTGATAGACATTGATAAAGTCCCCTCTCAGCCTTCTTTTCTCCAGACTAAATAGCCCCTGCTCTCTCTGTCTTTCTTCATATGAGAGATATTCAAGTCCACTAATCATCCTCCTAGCTCTCTGTTGTACTCTCTCCAGCAGGTATCTGTCTCTTGAATTAGGGAGCAGCCTACTCTAGTTGACCCTGCTTTAGCAGGGAGTTTGGATTAGATGATCCCCAGACATCCCTTCTACCTCACACCATGCTGGGATTCTATGATTATTGACCCTCGGGAATCAGAAGGGAAGGGGAGACAGGTCTCCCACTGCTTTCCAGTGTCCCAGTATCCCAGGCTTTTATGCATCTGATTTTACTTGCAACACATCAATTTTCCAGTGTATTGATTTTTCTTCTGCTTTCTGCTTCACAGCTCACAACATTGCTCTTCCACAAGTGAACAAATCACAAAGTTGCATTCACTCTTCTGATATTAGCAGGAGTAACTATGATGAGAACAAGGAGTCCTCTCACTTTTGAATATCCTTCCAACTCCAGCATCAACATTTTTTCCCTTTGGCTCAAATTCAACCAGTTGATTATAAAGAACATAAGCAAAAGAAGTAACATTGCCAATGTTTATATCAAAAACTAAAGTTGTAAACAGAGTTGGAAACATCATGGAAAGAAAAATGAGAAACTGAAGTAGCAATTTAAACAAAAAAAACCCCAGCTCTTAAATGTATACATATGGATGGAAATGCAGATCACATAGAAAGAGTGACTTGCTAAAGCAGCCCAGTTGCCAGGCACATGGTTGCTGACATTAAAGCCACCAGTGCCAGAAAATTAAACAATCCAGCTGTGCTGTAATTACGTTTCCATCCAGTCACAGACTGTCACATCCTCTCCCCGCAACCCCCCCCCCCACCCGTTTTTTTAATTTTTAGCCTCCCCTTTGATTTCCAGTAGAACTCTATGCCTACATCAGAGACCAGCAAGGTTTCTGAGGAGGAGGTGGAACCTCTTTAAGAAACAGGCATGACTGCTAATCACACACGGCTAACATATTGGGGAAGGAAAAACATCTACAAAAGGATTGAACAAGCTGCCCAGGGAAGTGGTGGAGTCACCATCTGCAGAGATGTTAAAAGAAAGATGTAGATATGACACTTCAAAACGTGGCTTAATGGCTGTGGTAGTGTTGGATTGACGTTGGAGTTGACAACCTTAGAGGTCTTTTCCAAGCTTAACAATCCTTGTCTGATACCATCTCCAAACATCACAGCTCTCAAATAGCTACAAGAAAGTTCTCTCTCCAAGCTGTCCATTCTCTTAAAGGTGCCTTGATGAGTGATACAAAGAAAGGCAGAAACAGGCAACAACACAACACATTCCCCTAAAAGAAACCCAGATTCACTCTTGAAGGAAAATACTTACAAATCTAGAGGAGTTGTCATTCCTTACAGTTTTGGCATTTCCAAAAGCTGCAGAAAGAGGAAAACCAAATAAGGAGATCAAATTTGTCAAAAATAAAAATATTTCAGTGCCAAAACATCAATGAATTTATTTAATTAATATTAAAGAATTATAGAATCACATAAGGTTAGGGGCTGGAAATGACCTCGAAAGATCATTTAGTCTAACCCCCCTGCCAGAACAGGAAACAACGCCCTGTTCATGACTTGGGTGCCAGTCATTGGACATAGCCTGAGCAGGGCAGACATGATCAGAAAACACCTTTGGAAGTTCAAAGAAGTTTTGCCTCAACAGTTTGTTTAAAAAGGTGGAAGGAAAAACAGGCAAGGGAAAATTATTTTTAGACAAAACTGCACCTGGATTGAGCACATATCCATGGTGGTTTGAATCATCAAATTTAAAATAACTTCAAACAGAGGAAACACTTCTTTCTCTTCAGTTCCCAGAAAGTTCAGAAAGAACTGAATCTCTAGGTTCCCAGGACTTAAGATGGTAAAAGGAGGCCAGAGCTGAGGAAATTACAGAACAACACTTAAAAACTGTTTGCAGGGGACAGTTTAATCCATGCTTTGATTTATTTATGCCATTCCAACATATGTATCCTAGCTTAAGCTGAGTATTAATCAGTTGAAGTAAGTCTGATTTACAGCAAAGCTTAACAGACTCTCTTCACCTTGACCTAAATCAGCGTTTTGAATAGTTTGGGTTTCATTTCTTCAGCTCAAGTTTTCTGGCAATGAAAGCTCTCCAAGAAAGGTCTTGCCAGGGCTACATTAAGATGGGCAGTCACCATCTTATAACACAAGGCAGCACAGGAATTCAGAGTGGATGATAATCCAAGCTCTAAACGTCACACATTGTCAAAGCACACCAAGTCAAAGGGGAGCAGCCACTCTGTTAGAAAGCACAGCACTCCTGCTCCAACAGCAGACTTTATTTATCCCAGCATTTATTTAGATAGCCTATATATTTTCAAAGATCAAGCAAAGTCAATGTTTTTTTGGACAGAAATAAATACATGCTTTTAGGCTTCCACAAATGTGCACTAGTAGACTTATTCTTGATCAAAGAACTGAAGCCAAAATAAAAAGTTTGTTGCTCCTAAAGGCCAAGGGTAAGTGAAAGAATTGTTTTGAAAATCTTTATGCCCTGCAATAAAACATCTTTTCAACAACCAGATCTGAGCTGCACTTTCTTAAACACAGTGTTGAACAGTGGAGTCATTTAGAACTGCAGGGAGCCAAGCACAGATGTTCCATTATAAAGCATGAGACGAGTTCATTGTTTCAGAAAGTTAATTTACGGTAGCAACTGCAGTTACAAAAATAAAGAAATCACAGAAGATAAATTATGCATATGTAACACTGAGGTGATTTTCTTGCACTGCAGCTCAACTGAAACAGAGCTGCATAATTAAAACAAACAAAATCCCTAACTAACCACAAATGCTTAATTTCTGTCTACAGAAAGAAGTCAGACTCCTTCAGCAGCCTTGTTTAGCCTACCAAAGCTAAACAGGCAATGCCCAAAGCACCAAGACAAACAAATAATACCTTAAATACCTTAAAATGATAAGGAAGTGTTATGTAAGCCTACTCTATTCATAGAATCATAGAATGGTTTGGATTGAAAGGGACCTCCAAAGGTCATCTGGTCCAAACCCTCCTGCAATCAGCAGGGACATCCTCAACTAGATCAGGTTGCCCAGAGTTTTTTTGAGCCTCGCCTTGAATATGTCCAGGGATCAGACCTCCCATCAACTCCGTCCCTGGGCAACCTGTTGCAGTGTCCCACCACCCTCATGGGAAAGGACTTATTCCTAGAACCCAATTTAAATCTGCTCTTTAATTTCAAACCATTGGCCCTTGTCTTATCACTGCAGGCCTTTGTAAACAGTTCCTCTGCAGCCTTCTTGCAGGCCCCCTTCAGGTACTGCAAGGCTACCACTAGGTCTTTCCAGAGCATTCTCTTCTCCAGCTTCCTAAGCCTGTCCTTGTAGCTTCAGCCACATGACCATTTTTGTGGCTCTCCTCTGGACCTGCTCCATTCATCTTGCATTAAAACAAAGATTGAGAAATCAGTGAGAAATCCGACACATGTAGCCATCCCTGGGGAACAATCCAACTTTGACAAGAAAGCTCTCTGTACTTCCCATACTGTTTGTGCCTACATCTGAAATCTGCTTTCCAGAACAGTGATAAAAGCAACACAGCTACTTTCTGTGAATCCAAACCAATGGAAAATTGAAACCCTCCCACTTAGCTTTAAATGGAACATGCCTGATGACGAATGAAAGGCCTACAGCTTTTTTGCTATTCCGCAATTTTAACATTACACCAAGTCACAGAATGAGAGGGGTTGTGAGGCATCCATATCTGGAGATGACCTAGTCCAACCCCTCTGCCAGAGCATGTTGCACAGGGTGGTGTCCAGGTGAGTCTGGAATGAGAGATGGAAATTCCACCACCTCTCTGTGCAGTCTGCTCCAGTGCTCCACCACCCTCAAAGCAAAGAAGTTCCTAATCATGTTTAGACTGAACTTCCTGTGTTCAACTTTGCAGCTGTTAGCTCATCCTGTCTTTGGGCACCACTGAAAACAGACTGGCCCCATCCTTCTGACACCCACCCTTTAAGTATTTGTAAGTATTGATAAGATTCCCTTTCAGTCTTCTCTAGGCTATAAAGCCCCAAGTCCCTCAGCCTTTCTTCCTAAGAGAGATGGTCTAGCCCCTGATCATATTTGTAGTGCTTTGCTGTACCCTCTCTAGCAGTTCCCTGTCCTTTAATGGGGGAGTCCAGAATTGGCACCAGTACTCCAGATAAGGCCTCACCAGGTCAGAGTAGAGGGGCAGAAGAACCTTACTAGACCTGCTGGCCACGTTCTTCTTGATGAACATTCTGTCCTTTCCTTACAATTTTTAATGACCATCCAGTTCACCCCTGCTCTCAGCTCAATTTTGCATTCAGAGGATCTCATCATGGTGGGGCCATGAGATCCAAGCTCCTGCTAAAGCAGGGTCACCCACAGCAGGTTGCTCAGGATTGCAATGTCCAGGTGGGTTTGGAATCTCTCCAAAGAAGGAGACTCCACAGCCTCTCTGGGCTACCTGTTCCAAGGCTCTGGCACCCTCAGAGGAGTTTTTCCTTGTGTTTAGGTGGAGCCTCCTGCATCCCAGTTTGTGCCATTGTCCCTTCTCCTGTCACTGGGAGAGAGTGCTCCCATCCCCTTGGCACCTGCCCTTTAGACATTCTTTCCTCTTTTATTAGTTTTTTTCCCCCCACAGTTCCCACTTGTAGAGTGCTCCTTATAGACTGCAGATCATCATACAGAGATAGCTGGGGAATAAATAGAATGTTGACACTCAACAGTCTCACAAACACTGTGCATCATTTGGCCACAGAGCAAAACTATTGTACAGCCCTCATGAGAATTTCTCTCAACCCCACAACAGCTTCCAGAACTGTGGGAAAGGCTGAGCCAGGGAATCAACACAAAAGAACTAAATAAGCCAACGCTAACCAAGGCACTTCTGAAGGCAATTACTAGACAATGGGACAAAACTGCAAGCTTAGAGGATCATATATCCTATCTCCAGGAAAAAATGGAAGCTTCTGGCAGCCAACATCTTCAAAATAAAACAACTAATTAAAAAAATTAAAGTTTTTCATGCTAAAGCTGGAAAGGCAGTTGTCAGGAGGAGAGGCCAACAGAGTCAGCAGGCCCAGGGAACAATAAGTCTCAGGGAACAACAGGGATGCACGTGAATTAGCTCTGCTTTTTCTAAGATCTATTTCTTCACTCTTCTTTTTTTTTCTAAAAGAAAAATAATGCTTTACAGAGCTTGTTTGTTTACTAGAGACTACAATAATATAATCTGGAAGGAAATGAATCAGAGTGACTGGACTGAAGTTAAGTCTTTTGATACAGCCAAGCATCATCAGGGCAGTGTTATGAAAGGGTATGCCCTTGGAGAGCTGGGGGAGGAGGCTGGGAAACATAACCTAACTTCCCAAGCTCTCTCTTCAAGAGGGAGACAATTTTCTTCACAAGAAAATCTCCCTAATTGATTAAAATTTTGTATCTGTCTTCTCAGAAAGCATCTGGATATTAGGAAGTTTCCTTCCCCAAAGGGTCATGGACCAGGCTGCCCAGAGCAGTGGTGGAGTCACCATGCCTGGAGCGATTTAAAAGTCCTATAGATGTGGTGCTGAGGGACATGGTTTAGTGGTGACCTGGCAGTGCTGGGTTAACAGTTGGACTTAATGACCTTAAAGGTCTCTCCAATCAAAATGATTCGGTGATCTCCTATGAGTTGGGATGCCAAGTAACAATGAAGCAATAGACAAGAGTTTTCCAACTCAGCTCAGTAGGAAAGCTGATGCACACAGAAGCAATACACTTACCCATGTTCTAGAAGAGTCTTACCTTCAAGAACTGGATTTGACTGCAAAAGTTGTTCTTTTACTTGATTGACCTCTGCACCTTTTCCACATACAGCAGCAACATATGACATGACAAGTTTGCTCGCCTCTGTGGGAGGAGATTAAAAAGCCCAACAATGCTAAGTACTGGCAAATAGGCCATAGAATTATGGTCAGATCTCCACCACATCTAAAGCAGGAACTGTAGGCACATTTTACTTCAGTTTTCTTCAACATCATTGTACCATCTGGAAGTGAGGAAAAAGCTCATCCTGCTACAAGACCCACAAAATTACAAAGCAGGTCTTTATACTTAGCTACCTAGAGTTTTTTCTAACTAAAGAAGGCAGCAGTGGATATGGTGCATTACCTGCTGCCTTTTCATTTAGCCTTCTGTTTAGCAGTCACTAAGTAAAGAACATCCCTAGCTGACTTTTAGGAACATCTTAATCTAGACTGGAAAAATAAGTCCGAGTAGTTTGAGGACACAAAAAGCAATCAATTTGTATCAGAAGATAGACAATACAACAAGTATAAATGTACAATATTATATACCTGCTTAAATTCATAGGATTCACAGAACAGTTTGGGTTGGAAGGGACCTTACAGACCATCTAATTCCAACCCTCCCTACCATGGGCAGGGACACCTTCCACTAGCCCAGCCTGTCCTTGAACACCTTCAGGAAGAGGGCATCCACAACCTCCCCGGGCAACCTATTCCAGTGTCTCACAGAATTTCTGCCTAATCTCTAGTCAAAATCTGCCCTCAGACTTCAATTTATTCCCTCCCATCCTATCACTACAAGGCTTTTGTAAAAAATTCCTTCCCAGCTTTCCTGTAGGCCCCTTCAGGTATTGGAAGGCTGTTCTAAGGTCTTGCTAGAGCTGCCTTTTCTCCAGGCTGAAGAACTTCAATGCTCTCAGCTTGCTCCCACAGGGAAGGTTCTTCATCCCTCTGATCATCTTCCAGGCCATCCCCTGGATCTGCTCCAGCACTTCCATTTCCCTCCTATGCTAGGGGCACCACAGCTGGACACAGTACACCATACGGGATTTCATGAGAGCAGAACAGAGGGGCAGAATCCCTCCCTTCTCCTGCTGCTCTCACTGCTTTTGATGCAGCTCAGCACACAGTTGGCCCTCTGGGCTGCAAGTGACTGTGGTGAACTCCAATTACATCTCTAAAGCAGGCTATGAATTACTGCAACTCAACATCACAGAACAAATTGAAAAAGAAAGAATCCATTAAAAAAACAAACTAATTTGAAAGTAGGAACTTTTAACAAAGTCTGGAACGATTTGGGGGCTCTCAAAGGTGGGTTCATTTGGGTGTAAATAATCCATACACAGAGAGAAATCCATCCATCCCTTCTGGCTTTGCTGGTCAGGACAGTCAAGCAAGGACTGTTTATAAACAGAGCTTGAGACATGTGGTATGAAGCAAGGTATTGTAATTTGAGGCAATACCACTTGATAGGCAATTTAATTACTAGCAAATGGAATACCTATGAACACAGTAGGCATGAAAAAAAACATCACTTGTTCTTCAGAGTTCTGTTACAAATTTAAGGGTTTCATTTCAGAAAAAAAACTGATAAACAAAAAGTTACCCCTTGGATTTTATTTATTTTTTGTCTATTTAATTGAGTTTGTTTCCTAATATTAAATTGCTACCCTATCTTGTAGAGAAAACTGAGCAAGCCTGCAAGACAAGAAGAAAACAAGGAGCAAGAACTGTGTGTCCATAAGGCTCTCCATCTCCTTTAACCATACCTCAAACCTAGCTGTCATTTTAAAGTGTCTGTTCCCATCACAGCTTGGAATCACCAATTTGATTTGAAACATTTCCTAAAACAGTCAGCACCTTTACACAGAACATTCAGTCACTGAGAAAAGAAAGCACTGAAGCAGAAAATGAAGTATTATAACAGAAGTGACAAGTGGTGTCCCTCAGAGGTCGGTACAGGGAACAGTGCTGCTTAACACCTTTGTCAGTGACATGGACAATAGGACTAAGGTATCCTCAGCATGTTTGTGAGTGACACCAAGCTGTGTGGGCAGGCTGACATGCTGAACAGGAGGGATCCATCCAGAGGGACTTTGACAGGCTGCAGAGGTGGATCCAAGCAAACATAATGAAGTTCAGCAAGGCCAAGTGCAAGGTCCTGCACCTGGGTTAGGGCAATCACAAGCACAAATATAGGCTGGGTGAGGAGCACCTTGAAAGCGTTCTTGAGGAGAAGGACTCAGGACTCAGTTGATGAAAAACTCAACATGAGCCAGCAGTGGTTTCTGGTAGTCCAGAGGGTAGCTGTGTGCTGGGCTGCATCAAAAGCAGTGTGACCAGGAAAAAAAGGGAGGTGATTCTGCCATTCTGCTCCACTCTTGTGAGATTCCACCTGCAGTACTGCATCCAGTTCTGGGGCTCCCAATATAAGAGGGACATGGAGCTCATGAAGCAGGTTCAGAGGAGACCACAAAGATGATCAGAGGGCTTGGAGAACCTTCCCTATGGGGACAGGATGAGTGACTTGGAGTTTCATAAGCTTGGAGAAAAGGCAGCTCAGGAGAGACCTCAAGAGGCCTTCTAGTACCTAAAGAGGGTTTACAAGAAAGATGGAAAAACACTTGAGGGCTTGCAGTGATAGGACTGCAGGGGTGATAGATTGAGACTGGAGATTAGAAAGAAACTCTTTGCAGTGAAGGTGGTGAGACACTGGAACAGGTTGCCCAGGAAGATGGTGGGTGACCCTCCTTGGAGGTGTTCAAGGTCAGGCTGGATGAGGCCTTGAGCTACCTGGTCTAGTAGAGGGTGTTCCTGGCCATGACAAGGGAGTTGGAACTAGATGATCTTTAAGGTCCTTTCAACCCAAACCATCCCATGATTCTCTGAATTCTATGAATGTTAATTACTTTTCTCAGGCAAAGCTGAAATTACCTTGAAAATGACTGCTCATTTTCTAACTGGATTGGTAGAAACCCAGTGAGGATTGCATAATACTTAATAATCCATAACCCAGCCCTTTCCTCTTCACCCCTGCCCTCTAGCTTTTTATCAGCATTGAGAAGCCTCTCAGGCTACTCCTCTCTAGGCCAAACACCCCCAGGCCTTTCAGCCTTTGCTCCTTACAGATATGCTCCAGTCCCCTCAGCATCTCTGTAGCCTCTGCTGGACTCTCTCCAGTAGTTCCCTGTCTCTCTTGAACATGACTTTAGCATGACTTTACATGCTGATGAGGATACTCCATTAACATGCAATATGGCTGCATCATTGTGACAGGGTGAGAACACATCAGTTTGTGTCAGTTGACACCTACAGCGCAAGCAGGCCAGCACTTATTTTCTGCAGCTATCAGACACACAAAGGTGCAGCTCTTTCCACTCTGACAGACTGAAGCACCACCTTGCAAAACTCAAAATGTTTCGGAATTAAGGTCAGAAGTGCTAATTACCTGTTTTTCCAGCTCCACTCTCGCCTGTAATAAGGATGCACTGGTCTTTGTCCTGGTCCCTTAAAGATCTGTATGCTTCATCTGACAATGCAAAGCTGCAAAGCAAGGAGAAGTCAGCTGGGAACAGATAAAACAAATACCAACAATAACAGAATAACAGAATCACAGAAACATTCAGGCTGGAAAAGACCCTGAGGATCACCAAGGCTCATCCTTAAACCATATCCTCAAGTACCACATCCAAACAACTTTTAAATGCATCCAGGGTCAGTGACTCAACCACCTCCCTAGGCAGCCCATTCTGATGCCTGACCACTCTTGCTGGGAAATTTTTTTTCTAATATCTAGTCTAAACCTCCACAATCACAGCTTAAGGCCATTCCCTCTTGTTCAATTGCTATTTATCTGTGAGAAGAGACCAGCAACAGTCTCTCTACTCCACCCTTTTATGTAGCTGTAGACAGCAACGAGGTCTCCTCTCAGCCTCTTTTCCACACTAACCAGCCCCAGCTCCTTCAGTTACTCCTCTTAAGATTTATTCTCGAGGCCCTTCCCCAGCTACCTTGCCCTCCTCTACAATCACTCAAGCACCTCCACATCCCTCTTGTAATGAGATGCCCAAAACTGAACACAATACTTGAGGTGTGGCCTCACCAGAGCCAAGTACAAGGGGACAATCACCTCCGTACTCCTGCTGGACACAGTAGCTCTAATCTCAGCCAGGATGCCATTGGCTTTCTTTGCTACCTGGGCACGCTGCTTGTTCATATTCCATTGCTTGTCTATTACAATGCCCAGGCCCCTTCCTGCCAGGCAGCTTTCCAGCCATACTGTTCCAAGCCTGTAGCATTGCTTGGGGTTGTTTTGGCCCAAAAGCAGGACCTGGCATTTGGCCTTGTTGAAGCTCATGCCCATCCATCTAATCTATCCAAGTCCCGCTGTAAAGCCTCCCTACCCTCATGATGATCAACACTGCCACCTAAGTTTGTGCCACCTGCTAACTTAACTGATGACACACTTTACCTCTTCATCAAGGTCATCAATAAAGATGCTAAACAGAAGTGGTCCCAACACTAAGCCTTCTCATCCAGGCAGGGGAAAAAAAACCAAACAAAAAAACAAACAAACCTACTAAATATAAAAGAAAGAATCAAAGCCCTCCCAAGTCCTACTGCTGTGGAAGTGGTGAAAGATTCACTTTTCAGACTACAAAACCCACAGGAGCCAAATGGATGCTTTTTCTTCATTCCTTATTTTGACTCCAGGACTAAGCAAGTACAATGTTTTTCTAGACATAGTAAGCTCAAAACAAATCCCCAACATTTCAGGCAAATTTAGCTAGTGTTCCTCATTGACCAGCCTGTTCTGCTCCTCACTGACCAAACTGCTAGCACAGCAATAGGACATGTTCTGATGCAGACATTTAATGGAAGACAAATGGGAGAATCCTGAGTACTGAAAACACCATAAAGTGTAATTCCTACTCTAAAAAGTATGAAGACGACGCTAAATTGGGTGTGAGTGTTGATCTACTTGAGGGTAGAAAGGTTCTGCAGACGGATCTGAACAGGCTGGATCAATGGGCCAAGAAGCAACAAGGCTGTGTCCTGCACTCGGGTCACAACAACAGGCTTGGGGCAAAGTGGCTGGAAAGCCGCCTGCTGGAAAAGGACCTCAGGGTGCTGGTTGAAAGCCAGCTGAACATGAGCTAGCAGTGTGCCCAGGTGGGCAAGAAGGTCAAGAACATCCTGCCCAGGATAGACGTGGCCAGCAGGGCAGGGATCATCCCACAGTACTCAACATGGGTGTGGCCACACTTTGAATGCTGGGTTCAGTTTTGGGTCCCTCACCCCAGGAAAGACATTCAAGAGCTGAAGCACGTCCAGAGAGGGTCAACAAAGCTGGACAAGGGTCTGGAGAACAGGTCCAGTGAAGAGCAATTGAAGAAACTGGGGTTGTTTAGTGTGGATAAGAAGAGGCAGAGAGGAGAGATTCTCTGTCTACAACTCCCTGGAAACAGGTTAGAGCAAGGTGGATGTGAGTTTCTTCTCCCTGGAGACAAGTGACAGGACAAGAGGTCTCAAGGTTTAGGTTGGATAGCAGAAGAAATATCTTTATTAAAAGGTGTGGTGGTTTGGCTTCTATCCCACCCCCCAACACTTTTAAGAAATGCCCCAGCTAACTCAAACGGGCTCTGGGAATATAAATGAAGCTATTTATTTACAGCTAGCACAATATACAAGCAGATATTTACAGTATATACAGTTATATACAGAAATACACAAAGTAAAAAGTAATACAGAAACACAACTCCCCTCCCAGAAACCTGAGTCCCCAGGAGGGGCTCTCAACCACCCCTGCACCTCCCTCTGCCCCTCTCAACCTTACCCCAATCCTGAGAAAGAATAGAGGTGCAGCCAAGAGGTTAAGGAGCAAGGTTAGTGGCAGTGAGGTTAAGTATTGCTGGACTTCTGCATAAATATGCAGAAGTGTTTCCCGGAAAGCATGTTGTTAACTCAGAAGAGTGATGTCATGTCACAGAATCACAGAATTAACCAGATTGGAAAAGACCCTCAAGATCATTGAGTCCAACCTACTACCTAACCCTTATAATTAACTAAACCATGGCATTAAGTGCCTCATCTAACTTCCTTTTAAACACCTCCAAGGATGGTGACTCCACCACCTCACCGGGCAGCCCATTCCAATGGACAACCACTCTTGCTGTGAAGAACTTCTTCCTAACATCCAGCCTAAACCTGCCCTTGTGCAGTTTGAGGCTGTGTCCTCTTGTTCTGCCGCTGGGTGACTGGGAGAAGAGACCAACCTCCACCTGGCTACAACTTCCTTTCAGATAGCTGTAGAGGGCAATGAGGTGTCCTCTGAGCCTCCTCTTTTCCAGGCTGAACACCCCCAGCTCCCTCAGCCTCTCCTCACAGGGCTGTGCTCCATCCCCCTCACCAGTATCAGTGCCCTTCTCTGGACACATTCAGGCACCTCAGCATCTTTCTTAAACTGAGGGGCCCAGAACTGGACACAGTACTCAAGGTGTGGCCTAGTCAGTGCTGAGTACAGGGGCAGAAACTAAAGATTATAGTAAGAATCAACAGCTTGCTTCTACCAAAAATGTCTTTCCATGGAGCTCACAACACTAAGAACCTGAAACTACTGAGCTGAAGTTTGAAGCCAGAGGTGCCTTGTTGCCATGCAGCAACCTGCATTTTGGGGAAATGCAGATGATTACTTATATTTAGGGTGGTTTTAGTAGTAATTTTGAGACAGAGAAAGAGTAGTTTCAGCTGCACTTTGCACTTAATGCAATAAAGGATTCTGGAAACTGAGCATTTAGAACCCTTTGGAAAAAAATTAAGCAAGTAACACCTGGAAAAGGACATAAAAGCTAAATCCAAATCAAAGGGAAGAGTTGTATAACACAATGTAAAGAAAATAGCTGCTAGCAAAACACAGAGAGGTGCTTCTGCCACTTTGCTCTGCTCTGGTAAGACGTCATCTGAAGCACTCCATCTAGCTTTGGAGCCCTCAACACACGAAGGACATAGACCTGATAGAGTGGGTCCAGAGGAGAGCCACAAAGATGATCAAGGATATGGAAAACCTCTCCTACAAGAACAGGCTGAGAAAGCTGGGATTGTTTACCTTGGAGAAGAGAAGGCTCTAGGGACACCTTCCAGTACCTGAAGGAGGCCTACAAGAAGGCCTGCAGTGATAGGACAAGAGGCAATGGCTTCAAACTAGAGAAGATTTAGATTGGATATTAGGAACAAGTTCTTTACCATAAGGATGGCAGAATAGAACAGGTTGCCTGGAGAGGGAGTGACCTCTGGGTGACCTGACCTATTGGACAATGTCCCTGCTGACTGCAAGGAGATAGGACTAGATGAGGTCCCACCTAACACAAATCATCTTGATTTCATGTTTTCACATGGAATAACCATTCATTCCACAAAACACTGCATTCCTCAGACCATCCACTCAACAGATTCTTGCAGCTAGAGAAATATTCGAGTGTTTGCATGTACCTAAAAGGGGATCTTCTTTCTGATTTGCAGTAAACAAACCATGCGTAAAAAAGAGACACAAACTCTCAGGTCAATATAAAATGCATAATCATTGCAGGTTCAGTGCCTCTTTCAGATACTTAATTCTTTATTCTGTGATAGTTCAGGAGCTTTGCATTCAGCTGCTAAGCATAAAGAGATCATGTATTTGTTTCAAACAACCTAGCCACACAGTGCTTTTTCAGCCAGTCACAGTCCCTTTAGAGAGAAGCAAGCTCTTTGTCATTAAAACTAAGCAGGGACACACAATGCAAGCAGTGACGATCATGCAAAGCCTTTTCCAGAGGCTCCTATTGCCTCAGTTTGAAAGGTTCCAACACTAAACCTACGTGTATTCATGTTAGTTCACATCTATTTATTTTTTGCTCAGGCAGCTCTATCTGGTGCCTCTGTCCTAAAATTCTACGGAGAGCATATCACATTGTCCCCAATTTAATCTTCACAACCCTATTTATACTTCCTCATCAGCATCAGACTCATCTCTTATTTGCTTATTTGGTTTCATCATGCTATCAGCTCAGCCATCCTGCAAGAGACCAGCATACCAAGTGAGTGCTATTCTGAAAAGGCTGGAAAAGAGATAAATTAAATCCCTTAACAGCTCCTTTGATAGGAGGTAATCACATCTTTCCCTCCCTCCCCATTTCCTGTGATGTTTATGTCATTGATTCTCCCCTCTTTGTGCATCTCGTCCTCTTTTTCTTCCTGCAGCACATCTGCCTCTCCGGCTGCAAGATCAACCTTGGGCTCTGCCTCTCTCACAGCTTGTCACCAACTCGTATTTTTTAAGGCACTAACCATAGAATCACAGAATCATTTTGGTTGGAAAAGACCTTTAGGATCGAGTCCAACCTTTAACTCTACCAAGTCTGGTGCTAAACCATATCCCTCAGCACCACATCTCTGCCTCTTCGAAACACCTCCAAGGATGGGGATTCAACCACCTCCCTGGGCAGCCTGTTTCAGTGTTTGAGAACCCTTTCAGTGAAGAAGTTTCTTCTGACAGCCAACCTAAACCTCCCCTGGTGCAATTTGAGGCTACTTCCTCTCACCACTAAACCACAGTTCGCCCAGCATGGCTGGTTAGGCTGTCCACTGAACAAACACCATCAAGGGCCATTAGTTCCTTTTGATACACATACTGAACTATAATTAAGACTGATCTCTCAAAACTTAAGACTGCTTGCTGCTGGAAGCATTTGAACTCAGTAGTTCATCTGGAGGTGAAAATGTGTTCAGGAGAAATTAACAGGCTGTAACCTATTTAGCGTTACAACCAAGCCCATCTGTGATGTGTCCAACATGCTGGAGAACTAACAAAATAAAATATTCTTCTGCTACTGCTGCTGTGAGACTGTGACAATTTCTGGCATCCACTTTACTCTCTGGAATCCAAACTACAGTAGCAATAACACTTCACCAGACTCTTTTACAGAACATATTTAGGAAATGAATAATATTTGTTGAACACTGCTGCAGATATACTTGTAAATTGAAGAGTACAACATGCTGCACTCGACAACATCTTATTCCAGCACAGATTACATTCCTTTTGCAAGGGAAAAAAAAAAACCAACAATAAAACCAAACCATAGCAATAGGACAAAAACGAAAGAAATAAAAGTGCACTGAGCATTCACAGAATGGCAACATAGTGAGGGTTGAAAGGGACCTCTGGAGAGCATCTAGTCCAACCTCCTTGATAAAGCAGGGTCAACTAGGATTTCAATGTCCAGGTGGGTCTGGAATCTCTTCAGAAAAGGAGACTCCACAACCTCTCTGGGCAGCCTGCTCCAGGGCTTCAGCACCCTCACAGGAAAGCTTTTCCTTATGTTTAGATGGAACTTTCTGTCATCCTGCGCTTGCCCATTGCCTCTTGTCTTATCAACAGGCACCACTGAAAAGAGTCTGGCCCTATTCCCCTGCCATTTAGATGTTGATCATGATTTACTCATAGGCCAGGATAGAGAATGTTAATATTAAGGCCATGGTTTCCATGGGTTTGTTTCTGAAATCAGCTTTCAGCAGGAAGACTGAAGATGCTGTTTAGTCTTACTGACTGGATGGCTCATTCTGTGCCTGCTGTCCTTCAAACAATCTCAGCCACCAACTACCTATGATTTCACTGCTGAAGCAACTTTCTTGGCAACAGTCTCACACCAGAAAATGAAGTCACCATCAAGCATAGAGAAAATATTCTGTCTGTTGATATACTGAATTATGAGTTAATCAGGTTAGCAACCACTCATAGAATCAGAGTGGTTTGGGTTGGAAGAACCTTCCTAAAGTTATCTAGTCCAACCCCCTAGCAGTCGGCAGAGACCTCCTCCACTAGATCAGGCTACTCAGAGCCTTGTTGAGCCTGAATATCTCCAGGGATGGGACCTCAACTTCCTTCCTGGGCAACCTGTTCCAGTGTTCCCCCACACTCATGGTAAAGAACTTCATATTTTCTGATACACTGAATTACTGTATCCCACCAGCCCCTGTCAAAATGTATTTTACTACTTGAGGTATTTATTAACTCTCTGCGCACCTTGTGCTTAGAAATACCAAATTATTTCTTTTTATCCTCCATCAATAGAGAAACTTAGAGTCTAATACTGCAACAAGGCCTCTGAATTTGGAGATGAAAGTGAGATTTCATCCAATTGTGGTCTTAGCCAATCTTCTCAGAGATGCTTGGCATACACTACCTTTGCCTCCAGTCTACACAATCCTGTAAAGCCTAAAAATTCACAAATATATAAAATATTAGCTACTAAAGGCAAAAGGGGAAAAAAAAAGTCAACTGATTTAAAAAGAAGTTTTGTGTATGCACTTACCAGAAGTTACCTAGCAGAAGTGTTCTAACATCTACCCCTGACACTTCAACCATTGCTCCGACACTTCAACCAGAGGGACCAGAATCAAGAGTGTATTTAACTAGGATTGTTTTGCCTTTCTGGCAAGGCATAAACAGCATTAGAAATGTTTATGTCAGAGCCTAAAGAAAGGCTTTTATCTCAAAGGAAAGGATCTACTCATTTGTCATGTTGAATTTTGTGTCACACTATACCACCTCACTGTCCTTTCTATCTATTGCCACCTTCTGTATTTACAATTAAAAAATTCATCCAAAACACACAACCTTGAGTCATTTGGTTCAAACTCCAATCGGTCCAAAATCATAATTTAATGAAATTCCTCATTTGTTACAACCATATGAAATAATTTCATTTAAGGACATTTTAGTTTTTAATGAGGCCACAAAGTCTCCTCCTATTTTTTCACCTTACAGCAACATTAATAGATTCACAGAATGGTTTAGGTTGGAAGGGACCTTAAAGATCACTTAGTTCCAACCCCCCTGCCATGGCCAGGGACACTTTCCACTAGGCCAGCTTGCTCCAGGCCTCATCCAGCCTTGCCTTGAACACGTTCAGGGAGCAGGCATTCACCACCTCCCTGTGTAACATGTTCCAGTGTCTCATCACCCTCACTGCCTAATCTCTAGTCAGGTACGGCCTCACAAGAGCAAAGCAGGAGTGGCAGAATGCCCTTCCTGCCTGCTGCTCTCACTGCTTTTGATATAGCCCAGCACACAGCTGCCTTCTGGGCTGCCAGTGACCATTGCTGGCTCATGATGAGGTTTTCATCAACTGGCACCCCCAAATCCTTCTCCTTGAGATTGCTCTCAAGCCCCTCCTCATCCACTCTATGTATTTGGGCTTCAGCATTGCCCCAACCCAGGTGCAGGACCTTGCACATGGCCTTGGTGAACTTCATGATCTTGGTTCGGGCCTACCTCTGCAGCCTGTCCAAGTCCCTCTGGATGCCATTCCATTAAGAGGCTAGGCTGTGTCAAATCACCATTTGCAACTCTAGGTTTAAACAACACACCACTCTTGGAGACACCTCCCTATTACAGAGCCTAAGTAAGAGTTTAGACCAGCTAGTAGTTTCCAAAGCAGTTATAAACCATGTGTTTCCAATCAGCTGCTGAGTGTGTCAGCAGCCTCCTTTACCATAACTTATAATAAGGCCTACTCTGACATTCAACTTTGCATGGAAGACAAAGACATTCTCCTACCACAACACACAGAAATATTCAGTGGAGCTCTCTTTTAGCTGAGCCTTAAGTATAGCAGCAATTTGAAATCCAAACGCCACCCACACCTTGCTCAGGAAGAAGACTTCTCTTTTACAGCAGGTCTTTTTTCAGCCACACAGCTCCAGATGGCCAGAGCTGTCACAAAGTCTTCACCCAAGAATTCTAACAAAGGGAAACAGTGAACAGGCCTCCAAGGGGCATTTCCAAAGGCCTCTGGTTTCAGCACAACAGCATCTCTGTGCTCTAACAAAACACTCAAGATCAGGAAGACACAGGAGCAGTCCCCACTCATTCACCCCAAAATAAGCACCAGCTGCTAGTGCTTCACTTGAAAAGGCAAGATTGCCTCAACAGTTACACCAGGTGTACAAAAACACCTGTTGTTGTCACAAATTCAGCTCCTGGGAGCAGCTAGTCTCTTCTCTCACCTTTTTCCTTTAAGCTGAAATCACAAGGATCAGTATTTGCCAGCTTTTGATACTATTTTCTGCTATCATTTTCACTCTTCCTCTCATTCATTAAGAGTAATTAGCTAGCGCTATCTTAATCTCCCCCTGATTGTTTTTATCATGCTATAATGCAATCAAATCCCTTCATCTCACCTTCACTGACTGTTGATTTGGTTCTGTTGATTTGGTTCATTCATAGCTTAATGCTGAGTTGCAAACGCTACTAGCTACTTTCAAAGGGAGCTAAGGAAAACTCTCTTCTCAGTCATGCCAATTCCTCATGAACCAGGGCCCTCACTTCTGCTCAGCTGTGTTTAATGCACCAGGGCTGCATTAAGAAGAGTGTGGCCAGCATGTGTAGGGGGATTCTTCTCCCCTTCTACTCTGCCCTGGTGAGAGCAGAAGATGGTACTGTCTCTTTCCATTTGTGTCCTGTGATGGGGTGAGAGGCAATGATACAAACTGGGACACAGCAAGTTCCACTCTAACATAAGGAAAATCTTCTTTGCTATGAGGGCAATGGAGCACTGGAACAGGTTGTCCAGAGAGGTTGTGGAGTCTCCTTCCTTGGAGTCTTTCAAGAGCCATCGGGATGCATTCCTATGTGGCAGGCTCTAGGTGACCCTGCTTTGGCAGGGGGTCAGACTTGATGATCTTCTTCCAACCCCTACCATTCTGTAATTTTGTGAGTCTAAATGCACTGGCAGGATACTCAAAGATAGTGCTTATCACAGAAATAGATAATGTAGAGCTAGACAATGGGCAGACTTGATGAACTTGGAGATCTTTTCCAATTGCAGCAATTCTGTGATTCTATGAAAGCCTGTATGCCATATCAGACTAAAAGTACAGCAGTAAAACTGTATTTTAAAATAAATCTAAACGAAGTGCAATTTCTATTAATACTTTCACATTTAATCAAGAGCGTAACTTAAATTCCTTTTTTTCTGCATTCACATAAGGGCTCTGCAACAGGGCAAACAGATCATTTGCCCCTCTCACAACAGAGTGGAAAAACTTCTGAATCACAGTTTGTTTGGGTATACAAATTACTAAGAAACCTAAGCTCGAAACAGTGGAAGCACATTTTCTGAAGGGCTTTCAGGTTTTACATGGTACTTGCTCTATATGTTCCCCCCACCCACTGAAGCTCAGTGGAAACTTCACCGCTGAGGAAAAACAACCCTCAGAGGTTATTTATAGTACCAGCTCAGAGTGCAGAATCATTTCATCTAATTGCCTTAAGGATAAAAAGTGTACTCCCATTTTCCATCATTACAAATCATCTCATGCTCAGCACTTTGACACACTTAAAAAGAAAAGGTTGATTAGCCTGCCGTGAGAGTGAATAAAGTAACAGCTAAATGGATAGAGCATCAGTCACCAGAGACCTCCCTAGGCAAGCAGCTGCTCTTTGAGAAATACCAATCTGGAGAAAAATAAACCCATTTTGAACACAGGGATAAAGAGATGGGCCAAAAGAGATGGGAAAAGGCTTTCCCCCTATTGATATTCTCCCAGTTTTGTTTTCCTGGTAAGCAACCCGTTTTATCAATAGTACCATGATCATTAACAGGCACAACAGAAGGGTACCTCCTGCCTACGCTTCCCCACTTTGTTATTCCCATTAGCAATGTGATGTTAGTGGCTGCAGAATAAAGCCCAAAGCTGTGTAATGCAGCCCACTTGATATGTAAGAAGCAGCCATAATTAAGGAAGGAAAGGGAGAGAGGGGAAGCAAGGGAGAAGAGAACAAAGTCACTCTTGATACTCAAGAGTAAAACACTTGAAAACACAGCCTAACATTAAGCCAGAGAGATTTCTTCTCTGTGCCAGAAGACTGGGAATATAATATACCCTCTCATGCCTACAGACACTTTGCAGGTTCAGCAGAAGTCAGCATTCTGAGCTCTGGACAAAAAGAAGAAAAAGTTCTTTCTGAAAATCTTGTCTTTCTCAAGATGAAGCAGATTTCAGACATGTCCAATGGACTTTGCCTCAAAAATCTCCCTGCAGAGAGCACCAGACAGTGTTTCTTCTTTACATACTATGTGTGCTCAACCTCACACCACAGCCCAGTCTGTCCCGGATCCTTTGTGCTCTCATTTCCACTCCATGTGAAAGCTTTGTCAGTTAGGGAAGTGACCAAAACTAACAGTCAAAGAAAAAAAAAAAAGTGATTTTTGGAAAACTAACAGTGGCCATTCCCCAGTCAAAAACACAGTCTGATTTTCTGCCTATTTCAACTATACCCAAGACATCATTTTATAAGGACTTGCAGTGATAGGATGAGAGGGAATGGCTTTAAGCTTGAGAAGGGCATATTTATACTGGACATTAAGAAAAAATTCTTTCCAGTGAGGGAGGGGAGACACTGGAACGGGTTACCTGGGGAGATTTATGGATGCCCCCTCCCTGGAGATGTTCAAGTCCTGGTTGGATGAGGCCTTGAGCAAGCTTGTAGTGGAAAGTGACCCTGGCCATGGCAGTGGGGCTGGAACTAAATGATTTTTAAGGTCCCTTCCAACCTAAATCATTCTGTGAATCTATAAATCTCTTTGGAGTTGCTCATTAAAGAAAAACAAGAGATGTCTCTCAGCAGGAGCCTGCAACTCAATTGTTGCATTGTTTTCCTTCAGCTTACAGAAAACAGGATCTCTGAAATTGAGGATGAAGGTGCCACTTTCTACTCAAAACTACAAAATGAAACCCTTCTTCTAACCTTTAGTAAATACTTAGCAAGCCCAGGAAGCATGCCCAAATCACATTCAGAAGTTGAGCCCTGTATGCTGGCAGTGAAATGTGCCCAGTAGACTACTGAGAGAGCAACCTGGGCACAGCTTCAAGGCTGCATCCTCCAAAGTATGGTGGCAGATCAGTACAGCAGATAAAGCTTTGATGCTGCAGATAAACAAACCAACAGGTCTATCTTCTGCTATGCTAACATGTTAAGCACAGAAAGCCCACTGGGGCATAGCAGATCAAACTAAAGTGGACCAGAGCCAGCTGTACACACCATAAACACCTGCAGCTGAAGTCAAACAACAGGTACAACTCGTGACTTAGTTTGCCTGAGGCAGGGAATTAAAATAGTGTCTGCTGTAAATAAGAGTTCAAAGTACATATATGCATTAACCAAGGCAGGGGAGATGCAAATCATCAGCTGTTGAAAAGAGCAGCTTGGCTTGGATTCCCTCCTTGACTAGTCCCATTCCCTGGAATGACATCAGCTGCATAACTATCACCTCCTCAACTATGGGTCTAGCAGGAGTGGATAACTCCCACTTCTGAGGCATAGCATTAACCAGATGAGTTTGTAACCCAGAAAAAGGCACTTCTGCCTATAGAAGCGTTAATTTTACTGGGCTACGACACCCCTGAAGAGAGGTCCAGGAAGTGTTTTCTAGTTTTTTATGAAAAGTCATATTTAATGTAGTTTATTTCCTAAGATAAATCAGCATTTTCAGGTCTGACTTAATGACCACCTAAACCAGCCAACTCCTTCCACTCAGTGGTTTTACCACAAAAGAATATGCTGAGTCTTTTTGGTAGCCATATTCTGTGTCATAAGCTCCATAAATAAGTATGAATACGTATGAAAAGTATGGACTTGAAGGGTGGACCACTCACTTCCAGCTCTCTTTCCCAAGTAAAGTAGCTCTTACGAATGCCTGGACATAGCTCAGATGAGTTTCTGAGAGCTTATTAGTTCAGATACAACATAGAATCATAGAATGGTTTGTGCTGGAAGGGATCTTGAAGGTCATCTAGTTCAAATCCCCTTGCCATGGCCAGCGACACCTTCCTCTAGACTGCTGGAGGGACAACACAGACTCCTCCACACAATTCAGTGTGAATCCCACTGGAGACCTTTATTGTTGGTTATGACCCCGTTTATATAGTCTTAAACACAGCACACATACCTACACATCAGCATAATCTAGGCAAGTACTGCCCAGTCTTTTACATACATCACACCTTGTTTTTCCTCTTAGCCAGATGTCCCACTATCTTTCCTCCCTCATGGGAGGTGCCCTGAAGCTGTGGGAATGAAAGTTAAATGCTTAAGCACTGCTTGCTATTATTCCCTCTCACACTGCATTCCCACAATTCCCCCTTTCCGTTTTACAACAAAGGCAGAGTTTATTATCTATTGCAGGGTCCTTGGCAAAAGGCTAACAAACAGCACTTTAAACATTACTACACAGAGGACCAACAAAACAGCAGTTTCTGTCTTTGCCAATGAGTGCATCTAGCCTTTGAACTAATAACAGAGTTCGATGGCTGCTCTATTTTGCAGAGGTGCCTGCCTCACCAAAAAGGATTGCTGAAAGCTTGTGAAACAGCATTTGCTTGTTGCACTAACCCAATTCATTAAGCATGGGAGTGTGGCTAAAGCTTGTTCAAAAGTTACCCCTAGCATAGTATCAGGATAATGCCGCTATCATCCTATGCATGCACACTTCCTGTTGTTCATTTATGTTTATGGGTTACAATCATACAACATCCATATCCCAGCATACATTTCAATTTCTTGCTATAGTGTCCACAAAGCCCTCTGAGCAAGACTTCTGCTCACTGCCAAAAGCAAGGTGGACATAAGCTGGCATCCACCGAAGATCTGTAGGCAACATAAGCAAATACATTCCTCCCCTGTACTAACAAATCTATTGGTCTTTTCTAGGATGAATCTCTCTATGTGATTTATCTGGAGAATTCCCCCTTTCTTCTTCTTTTTTTTTTTTTTTTAAGACAAGTGTGTTAAATTAGCATAAGCAGGTGTTAAGTATGCTGCAATATTACCGGGAATGCTTCTCTTGTAAAATGATTGTACATTGTGTGCTGTGTAGGCAGCTCTGTTATCCATTTTAATTTCTAAGCATACAGCTGCATAGGTGTGATGGCACCTTTTAATAGCTGCAATGGTCTGTAGCAAGCCATTGTTTAAAATATGAAGTCATTTTATGTATTTGCTATAGAAAGCTAGCATGCTGCAAGTGAAATCTCAGCGTGTGTGAAAACTGAATCAAATAATCTTTGCCATATTAACTTTGCCAGTCTGTTGTAACAAAAACTGTTCCTTTGTTGTTTTTTTTTTTAATCTTGACATGATCCTTATCCTAAAGTACTAACATTGATATTAAAAATAATAATTTAAAAAAATCCTATAATATCCCTATTCTGAACTCTTGACCTTAACTATGCTAGCACTAGAAATCTAAGGGAAACAAAAAAACTAGGTAAAACCTATTGAATCGATACTGACAAAAAACAAAAGTATTTTATAGTACATAGCATGCTTTGAAATACTATAGCATACAGAAAAAAAAAAATCAGTCATTCTAAAAGAGAATTATTAACCTATAAACTTACAACTTATCCTATTCAAATTACTCCAAACTTATTCCCATTATAATATTCCATTATAATTACTAACCACTTATCCTAATCTATTACAATTACCAAGTACTGAACATAGTTTATTCTAATTAGTTAAGCCTTATTATAATTACCCATTATTTACTATTTATTATTCCCATTGTTCCTATACCCCCATTCATAACACCTATTACCATTGGTATTACTGACACTATGTATCCGCCTTTGCATTCCCCATACTTACCATTGTGAATCTTACACATATCAAAAACACCTTATCCATTAACTTTTATACTCTATGATCTATAACAATCAAATACTAAAGACATTATCAGGATTTTCACTTGCAAAACACTAAAATGTTCTTTACCACTAGAATACAAATGCAACACTGCCACTTTAAGAGACAAACAGCTCCTGCAGAAAGTAAACACTAGAAAAAAAGGGAGGGGGGCAAAAGCCCCAGCTGTGCCGGGCTATGCCAGGGAAAATGACAGCCAGGCGAAGGTTGGGGGGGAGTCAAGCCACACTGGGCTGAAGCCTGCAAAGAAACTAAACAGAGATTCAGTTTCTTATGAAACTGAACAGAGGGGGAAAACAGACAGTTAACAGTCACCCAATTTTTCAGAACTTTTGAGTCTTTAACAGCGAATTCTGTGATGTGATGTGAGACAGAGGGGGCTTGCGGCCAGATGGCCCTGCAATGTCGTCTCTCTTGTTGCTGAAGGGGAGCAGTGCTTGCTGCAGGATCAGCTTCTCCAGCTTGGCCCTCAGCAGTCCCAGGCAATGCCAAATGATCTCTCTTCTCGGGTGCCCGTTGCAATGGTAGACTTCTATCTTATTTCCACAGCATGCACGCTGCAGCCCGCTCACAGTCTTGTCACACCGGCTCTTAGCTGGGGCTACTCGACAACTGCAGTCGTCCCCTTTGCTGCGAATTCTCCTTCAAGATTATGTCGTGGGTCACCACATGCTGGCAGGACAAACACGGACTCCACACAATTCAGTGTGAATCCCTCCAGACCTTTATTGTTGGTTATGACCCTGTTTATACAGTCCTAAACATAGCACACACACCTACATATTAGCATAACCTAGGCAAGTACAGCCCCGTCTTTTACATACATCATACCTTGTTTTTCCCCTTAGCCAGATGCCCCATTATGTTTCCTCCCCCATGGGAGGCATCCTGAAGCTGTGGGAATGAAGGTCAAATGCTTATGCACTCCTTGCTATTATTCCTTCTCACATTGCATTCCTAGCCTAGACCAGGTTGCTCAAGGCCTCATCCAACTTGAACACCAAGCTAATCTGTCTGTTCAGTCTATAAAATGGCATTTGCTTGAGTTTGTGTGTGAGATTTGGAGATCCATATCCATTGTTTTCTTTCCACAAGTGGTCAAAGCAAGAAATGAAAGGCCTTCTTCAGACTGCTCAAACACCAGGCTTCACTTCAGCCCACAGGGGCTACTTCCAAGGACAATGTGTTTTTTTTTTTCTGGCTGATCTGCTGATATTTAAGAAAGATATCAACTACAGTTTTTTTTGGTCCTGTGGACACATCCTCACTAACAATCATTCTGAAGTAATTACCATCAGATGCAGACTGCACTCAACAACAACATCAAAAAATTCTCTAGTATATTAACTTGGCCTGAACTAGAACCAGAACTTGCATTAAAGCTGATTAGTAGTTTTGTTTTTCTCCCCTACCCCAACAGTCTCTCTCCCTTATTCCCTTTTCTTCCCTTAGGGAAGACAGAGGGGTCCATAGAGAGCATCTGTCACTTGTCTAGTGGCCAGCCCAGCCCTAACTCTTGACAAAAGGAAACCGTACAAGAAAAATGCAGATTTGAACTAATTTACTGAAATGACTACAATTAAGCTGCCTTTGTAGTCAGGCCTTTGTTTGCAAACCCCAGTCCCTGCACTCATATTTATTCAAACCAGAATTGAAAGACTGTGACAGACAGTAAATATTCAACTTCCTGCTTCGTAACATGAAAGAAGCTTATCTTTAATAACCCAAATTACATTACCCATGACGTACTCTGAGTTGAAAAATAGGAGAATTTTGCAATCAGTTGCCTACAAGAGATTTGAACGGAAAACATTCTGCCACTGCTGGTGGTACAAGAGCTGGGATTTTACTGAGGAAGATTTCTTGAAGGCTTTTGCCTTCTTTAAGCTGCATCTAAGACCATGACAAAGGCTCCTAACGTAGCAGATGGGCATTTCCTGGTGTGCTATAAAAGTGCTACGAACAAAAAGACAAGCAATAAACACAAGGAGACACTTCGACAGCTGCTGTTAACAGTAATTTGAAATCCTAGATCTTAAAAGAGAGTCATGCCACCGGTTCAGGAAAGGCATAATGGAAATCCTGGTCCATGTACAGAGTGTGCATAAAATGGGATTCCTCCAATTTCTGACAGAGCTTGTACCTGCCCTCACTCTTCAGTCTGCCTTGAAAAAGTGAAACACAGCAGCATGTCCTTTGTAAGTACTTCTCATTCTTGTACATGTGCAAGAAGTCCCCAAATCACAGAATGTTAGGGGATGGAAGGGACCTTGAAATATCATTCAGTCCAAACCCCCTGCCAGAGGAAGACCACCTAGAGAAGGCCACACAGGAATGCATCCAGGTGGGTTTTGAATGTCTCCAGAGGACAATCCACAACCTAATGAAAACAAAAATCACAGAAGCATAGAATCATAGAACGCTTTGGGTTGGAAGGGACCTTAAAGATCATCTAGTTCTACCCACTCCTAACATGGGGAGGAGAGACACCTCCTACTAGACCAGGCTGCTCAAGGTCCCATCCAACCTGTCTTTTAACAATTCCAGGCTTGGAGCTACCCCAAATAAAGCTATTGGATCCTTTCTTTAAAATTAAGTTACATTTAAAGAAGCATTCAAAAATGTTTTTATTTCCAAGTCCTACCATAACCAGTCCATTTTCTAGCCTCGTTTTGTCACTCAGCACAAAAAAAAGAGGCTGAACTTTCTACCCTAGATTGACAAAAAGAGAGCTGGAAGAACTGTTTGAAGATTGGAAGGGGACAAAGAGCAGTTCTATGTGGATAATTTTGGAGAACTGCATTATCAAGTTAACAAATTACTGCAAGCCCTTCCCTTGATTCAATTAAGTGCCTACTTCATTCACGAAATCCAGTCCCACTGAATGGTTCTCTGTATACTGGAAGGATTTGACTTTGTGTGACAATGTGAATTAATGTTAAAGAAAAGCCAAAAAAGCTCAGCATTTTATGTCCTAAAATTATCAATGGCATAATATGAACATCAGCCAGAATGCTCCAGTTCCAGGAAAATGAGAGAAATGGGAGCTGGCAAAAAAAAATGAGTGAAGTTTAGACTACTGGAGAATTAACACACATCTCCAACAAGCCAACATACATCGAGGGTTTTTCTCCTTACTTTTAAATAGTCTTTGCTCCAGCTATCAAGCCAAACATAGACTGTAACAAATATACTCAGCTGCAAAAGAATGAAAAAAGAAGAAGAGGGAAAGAGCATCACAGGTAACTAAAAGCATTTGATTGTCAGTGCTGAGCATGGCTGAAGTCAAATGTGAAAGTATGCTGTACACAGAGGTACAGTTCTGCAAACAAAGTGATTTTGCTGAGGCGTTAAGCCAGCAATTAATTGAGGAAGGATGCCCCAAGATTGTTTTCCTTTGTATACCATGACAACGACTACAGAAACATATGGAACAGATCTCTAGTTAAGTGTTCCCCTTACAAACTCACTAGGTTTTAAAGGTACCTAACACTTGCTTTTTTCCAAGCTTCTTCCAGACATCCACTGGACATGTGAAGCTTGACTAGGACCACACACAGCTCTCCAAATGAAAAGCTGATGATGCTAAGGGACATGGTTTAGCATCAAACTCGGTAGAGTTAGATCATGGTTGGACTCAATCAACTTAAAGGTCTTTTCCAACTAAAAGGATTCAACTGGAGCCAGATGGATCCAGCTCAGACAAGAGAGCCTCTGGCAGTGGGCATCCAATTCTGGGCTCTGCAGTTCAAGGAGGACAGAGAACTACTGGAGAGAGTCCAATGGAGGGCCACAAAGATTCTTCAGTGGACTGGAATATATCTCTTACAAGGAAAGGTTGAGAGACTTGGGGCTGTCTGGCCTGAGATGAGCAGCCTGACAGGGGATGTTCTCAAGGCTGACTCAATATGTAAAGGGTAGGAGCCATAAAGATGGGGCCAGACTCTTCCCAGTGCTGACTAGTGACAGAACAAGGGACAATGGGTACAAACAGAATCACAGAAACATTCAGATTGGAAAAGACTCTCAGGATCACCAGTCCAACCAACAACTCTACAAGGTTCACTATAAACCATATCCCCAGACACCACATCCAAACAAGTTACACAGGAGGTTTTGCTTGAGCTTAAAGAGAAAATTCTCTATGAGTGCCAGAGCTCTGAAGCAGGCTGCCCAGACAGGTTGTAAAGTCTCCTTCTTTGGAGATTTTCAAAACCTGCCTGGAAGCATTATTGTGCAAGCTGGCCTGGGTGACCCTGTAATAGCAGGGCAGTTGAACTAGACGATCTCCAGGGATCGCTTCCAACTCCTACCATTCTATGACTTCAGGAGCTGTGACTGGCAGTAAAACCAACTGGCATGGGTGTGGAGACCAAAATAAATTGTGAGCCAGTGGAGCTGGTGCTTCTGAATAATTCTGTCACAGCAGAATATGCTGCTGTAACTTCTGAGAGATTGAGATATGCCAGATGCAGAACCAGAGGAAGAGTCTTCTCTAGTTCTGGGGTATTTTGGTTGGCAGTTTTGGCAGTTTTGTCTCAATGCTTTTTATATCCCCTGTAGTCTATCCCCTTCTTAGGCTAGGAAGTGTTTAAAGGCCACAACAGCACAAAAATCCACCTGGACCCCACGCTGCAAGATCACTTGATGTCTGGGGAAGCCCGTGCATAGGCAGATCCAGCAAGTCCATCCTGCCCAAGCTGCAGTCCTGTGGTCACACATACCATAGCACCACTTCAAATGGAAAAGACACTTAAGATCATCAAGTCCACCCAGTATCTAACTCTAATTGATGCTAAACCAGGTCCCTCAGCAGCAGATCTGTGTCTTCGAAGCATCTTCAAGGATGGGGATTCAACCACCTCCATGGGAAGCCAGTTCCACCATTTGAGAACTCTTACAGTGAAGAAGTTTCTTTTAATACCCAACCTAAAACTCCTCTGGTGCAACTCTGAGGACATAGACCTGATGGAGTGAGTCTGGAGGAAGGCCACAAAAATTATCAGGGGGTTGGAACACCTCTACTATCCTCCATTCCTGGAGATCCTCAAGATGAGGCTCAACAAGGCTCTGAGTAAACTGATCTAGTGGAGGATGTCACCTTTGACTGCAAAGGTGGTTGGACAAGATGACCTTTGGAGGTCCCTTCCAACCCAAATCATTCTATGATTCCATGATTTTATGATTCAAGTATCTGAAGGGGACCTACAGGAAGGCTGCAAAGGGACTGTTTGCAAAGGCCTGCAGTGACAGGATGAAGGGCAATGGTTTGAAATGAGAGAAGAGCAGATTTAGACTGGATGTTAGAAACAAGTTCTTTACCATGAAGGTAGTGGAACACTGGATCAGTTTCACCAGGGAGGTAGTTGAGGTCCAATCTCTAGAGGTTTTGAAGGCCAGCAAGGCTCTGGGCAATCTGATCTAGTGGAGGATGTCCCTGCTGACTGGAGAGGGGTTGGACTAGATGAATTTGGAGATCACTTTCAACCCAAGCCATTCTGTGATTTCCTCTCATCCTTAAATTGTTGCTCAGGAGAAGAGATTGACCCCCACCGGACTCAATCTTCCTTTTAGATAGTTGTAGAGAGGTAGAAGTGGCCTCTGCTTTCATGTGGGAAATCCCACATCTGGGTCACTGACAGCAGAATGACAGCTCCAGTGCCACACAAAAAGAATTTCAATGTCCTTTTCATTTCTTAATTTGGGCAGTGCTACTTAGAGGAGTCATGGAAAGGCTCATGCTAATGAACTTTGAAATCCAGTCTAAATGTCACTCCAGATCATTTTAAAAATTAATATAAAGCACAACATTCATCTATACCCTGCTTTTCCAAGCTGCTTCCTGGGTGGTGGGTGCATTTTTTTGGAACCTCCTTATAGCCACATGGCCTGCTATAAATCAGTTCCTCTATCATTATGCTCTATGACAAATTTTCATGCCATCTAATACTGGCAGCAAACAAGCAACCTCTGTTCCTGTCAGTAAGAATCTGGTCACCTCTGAATAGTAGGGGAGGAGGACAGATTTAGACTGGAGATTAGGAAGAAATTCTTGACAGTGAGGCTACAGAGACACTGGAGTATGTTGCCCAGGGAGGTGGTGGATGCCCCCTTCCTGGAGGTGTTCAAGGGCAGGTTGGATGAGGCCTTGAGCAATGTCCCCATGGCAGGGAGTTTGGAACTAGATGATCTTAAAGGTCTTTTCCAATCCAAACTATTCCATGAATCTATGAAGCACTGGGGTGAGAGGGCTGCATTATCTGCTATCCAAGCCAACTAAAAGAGCCCTTCTCAAACTTCAGAAGAAAGCTAAATGTATTGTTGCATGCAAGAGAAACTTTGTGCCCTAAGTCTTCAAGATCTCAAATTACTTCCAAAATGCTCTTCAGAGAATCAGAGGGCCATTTAAACATGGCCACATCACAAATGCCTTCCTCAAAACTCTTCTCAGAAGAACTTCTAAGGTCTTCCACCAAGTGTATAAAACAGGAAGCTGTGCATTCCATGAGTGATGCGCCTGCAGATTGATAGAAAAGGCTCTTCTCAATCACCAAGTCTTTAGGACTCTTGAAGCAAGTGTGATGCTTCATCCCTTTTTCATTTATATGCTTGAGAGATTTACATACATGGCTACACCATATCCAGTACTGCCTCACTGCAGACGTTAAGTAATAAGCCTGAATCCCTCCAAAATAAGAGCTCAATATTCCCTGTAGGGCTTTCCCCCACCTTTTCCCAACTCATTCCTAGCATGGATCTAATGATTTGGTACTAGCAGTACTTCCTAATTGCTATTTATGACTTCTATCAGCCACATTCCCTCCCTGTCCAGTAGTTAATTTTGCCAACTAACCTCTGAAGTGATCATCTTCCTTCAACTCTAAATCTCTTCTGAAAGAGGCTCTTTGCTGCGCCACATGACTAAGTCCAAAGACTGAGTCTTTGGAGAAGAGGAATTATTAGGAGTAAGAACAAAAGGTCTGTAAAAAGAGGATACTGCAAGGTGAACTAAATGATTCAAGGGATTGAAAAAAAAACAAACACAACTCCCCAGAAGAATCCCCCCAAAATGAAAGCAAATGAAGATGAGGAAAGGACAAACTGAAGAGGAAATGCTAAAATAAACATACTGGGGCAACAAAGGACACTAACTACAGCACAGGCTCTCATTCCACCAGCCCTTTCTTCAACAAATAAAATTAGCTACTGTCTGTCTTAAAACTCTGCTGCCAATGGGGAAAAGCTTACTTTGATACACAGGCAAAAACTATCCTTCACAGCTGGGGCTTTATCATGCCTTTCAGACAAAAATATTTACTTTAAATCAAGGAGGAAAAAAGACTCACTGTAACCTTGGTGTTTCCAAAGACATGCAATCCTGAAATGCCAGTGAAAAAAAAAAGCCAGAAGCAAAAAATATAATTTCTATATTCACTGCTTACCTTGGCTCAAGCTTTGAGAGGGGAACAGCAAATTGTATTGTCAGAGTAATTGCAGATATTCACAGAATAATTTTTCCCTATAATTAGTACTACTGAAATGGGGGACACAGGCAAGTTTCTCATTCCTGTATTTTAACAGGCACCAGGTTGATATGTTTTCACTTGTATCTTATGTAAAGACAAGTTGGATTTCAGAAGTTGCCTGTGAAGGTTTGAGTCTCTCAGTTTCAAACATATTAATGCAAAACTGTTGTCCCTTCAGAAATACTTGACTTAAAAGAATTAATAACAAGTATATAAAGATACTGAGCAGAATTGCTTAAGATGAATTCATTAGTAGTCTAATAAAAGCTATCGCTAGGTATTTTCCTGCTGCCCCAGTTACTACCATAAATACCTCAGTGCACAGTTGAAGATGCACATTGACTCTGAACTCATATTTATTTGTAGCTCATCATTAGCATTAGAGTGATCAGGCATTGGAACGAGGTGGCCAGGGAGGTGGTTGAGTCACCAAACCTGGATGTGGTGCTTGGGGATATGGTTTAGGGTGAACCTTGTAGAATAGAGTTATTTGTTGAACTTGGTGATCCTGAGGATCTTTTCCAACCTGAATGTTTCTGTGATTAGCAGTAGAGTTGCTTCTATTTTCTCCCTCACCTTAAAGTAATCTGTGATTCTTCTGAAGTAAGCAGCTAACGCATTTCACAACATAAAGGGGAATAAAAAGCCACATGCCAGTCTAACTCTCAGAGATGGAAAGGTACTATTGGCAAGGAGCCAATGTTAAGCACAGAATCACTCAGAATCCCAGCATGGTTGGGGCTGGAAGGGACTCCTGGAGATCATCTAGTCCAAGTCCCTGCTAAAGCAGCGTGACCCAGGATCTCAAACTCCAGATGGGTTTGGAATCCCTCCAGAGAAGGAGACTTCACAACCTCTCTGGGCAGCCTGCTCCAGGGCCTCAGCACCCTCACAGGAAAGGAACTTTTCCTTCCTGATGAAATACTCCACTTCTCAGTTTTAGAGAATCCCAGAGTGATGAGGGTTGGTAGGGATCTCTGGAGATCGTCTAGTTCAAGCCCCTGCTAAAGCAGAGTCATCCACAGCAGTGGGTCCAGGTGGGTTTGGAATCTTTCCAGAAAAGGAGACTCCACAGCCTCTCTGGACAGCCTGCTTCAGTGTTCTTTCCCCCTGAAAGTAAAGTATTTCCTTCAGTCTAGGTGCAACTTCCTGTGCCCCAGTTTGTATCTGTTGCCACTTGTTCTGTCACCGGCCACCACTGAAATGAGTTTGGCCCAGTCCTCTGGACCCCCACCCTTTAGCTATTGCTCAGCATTGAGAAGATCTCCTCCCAGGCCTCTCTCCTCCAGGCTCAACAGCCCCAAGTTTCAGCCTCTCCTCACAAAGATATCCTTCAATATCTCTAGCCTCTGCTGCACCCTTTCTGGTAATTCCCTGTCTCTTTTGAACTGGGGAGCCCACCCCTGGACCCAGAACTGCAGATGTGGCTTCATTAGGGTAGGTGTTTAGATGGGAAATCTAAGAAAGCACCTACTCCACAATCACTCAAAGCAAATCTGTCAGTGGTCACCAATAAACAGTACAAGCTATTCATTTCCTACTGCCCTCACTTCAGGAATGCCAGCAGCTGCCCTTGCCATAGGTGGAAGGCAAAGTCTACTAGCAAGATAGGAAGTTTGGTTCTCTCTCAAGTCCCACAAGGTAAGCAAAACAGCAATTATATCTACTGAAAGAGGAATTGCATCAACTGAAAGAGTAGCACAAAAGTGTAAAGTCTGTCCAAATCAAGCAGCAAACTGCTTGAGCACTGAAAAGTCATACTCTGCCCTTTCAAGTCAGAGGCAAGTTTGATCCTGCCCTGCAGATAGACAGAAGCAACAAGATTAACAAAACATTGGGAGGAAAAAAAAAAACCACAAACAATTGGACAGCTTAGTAAACTTCCTATTTCAGCTATGCAAATAGCCACAGACTATGAAAACAAATGTTTCAGGAGACCTAGAAAAGAAACACTTTATTACACGGTGGTGTATTTAAAGAGGAATGAGCTATGAAAATAACACTTCTTTGATCAAATTTTATATTATAACACCATCCAAAACGACCTGGCCAGAAACTTTCCTCCAGCATTTCAGCTTCGCCACCCAATCAAAGCCTGTCTGTGACCCTACTCTAATTTCCAAAGACCATTAAAGATAATAACACTGCTCAAACCCTGCAATTAAGTATTAACTATCATCACTGCAAGCATCTGTCACTCTCAGACGCTCCTAAGGAAACACTGGGCAGATGACCAAATGGTGACTCCCCATCTCTTTCAGATTAGGGCTCAGAAAAGACATCCACAGATTTTTTTCACTCCCATAGAGATTCTTAGATTTGCAGAAGGGACCTTCGAGATCATCTAGTTCCAGCCCCCTGCTAGACCAGGTTGCTCAAGACCATGGCCAGCCTGGCTCTGAACATTTCCATGTAGGGGGCACCCACCACTTCTCTGGGCAACCTGTCACAGTGTCTCACCATCCTCACTGGAAAGAGTTTCTTCCTAATCTCCAGCATGCATCTGCCCTCCTCAAGCATCAATTAATTTCCTCTCATCCTATCACTACAAGCCCATGTAAAAAGTTCCTTCCCAGCTTTCTTGTAGGCCACTTCAGGTACTGGAAGCCTGCTCTTAGGAGCTGCAAGGGTCCTCTGGAAATCATCTAGTTCAAACCTCTGCAAAAGCAGGGTCACCCACAGTAGGTTACCTAGAACTGCAATGTGCAGGCGAGTGTGGAATCCCTCCAGAGAAGGAGATTCCACTACCTCTCTGGGAAGCCTGATCTAGGGCTTTGGTGCCCTCAGAGGAAAGGATTTTCTCCTCATGTTTAGGTGAAACTTCCTGTATTCTAGTTTATATCCATTGCCCCTTGTCCTGTCACTGAGCACCACTGAAAAGAGCCTTGCCCCATCCTCTTGCCTCCTGCCCTTTAGCTCAGCATTGATTAGATCCTCTCTTTGGCTGCTCTTCTCCAGGCTGAACAGCCCCAGGTCTTCCTCACAGAGATGCCCTTCAGCATCTTCATAGCCTTTGTTAGACTCTCTCCAGTAGTTCCCTGTCTCTCTTGAAGTGGGAAGCCCAGAACTGGACCCAGTACTCCAGAACCTCAAAGCAAACCTTTGCTGGGTACTTTTTATAATAAAATTGTTTGTGTTTTTGTAGCTAGGGCCAGT
The DNA here is from genome assembly GCF_015220805.1 of Pogoniulus pusillus. Classification (NCBI taxonomy): domain Eukaryota; kingdom Metazoa; phylum Chordata; class Aves; order Piciformes; family Lybiidae; genus Pogoniulus; species Pogoniulus pusillus. The sequence continues at coordinate 25,534,997 of NC_087265.1, read as the reverse complement.
AACAAAACTAGATTGAATACTTGTACAAAGGAGATGCTGAAATAAGAAAGAAATTATACATCATTTTCTTTCCAGACACACTTCATAAGGAAACAAATACATATGACCTAGAAACAGTCAAGGGTTTTGCCCTGCTCAGGATTATGCAATAGAAACCAAGAGTCCATTCCCAAAGCACACTTCAATGGTACAGTGGGCTTAGCTACAACCAGCTCTTCTGAAGATGCCATGGCTCAGTGGAGACTTACACATCAAAGAGAAACAAGTATGCACATCCCCCCCAAATCAACATGGGGCTTTTGACCCCCACGTCAGAAGAAATGCCACAAATTGCCATTTGTCTCACAGCATCTCTTCATTAAAGTTCCTTAGCAGCTAAAAAAAACACAACATCTTGAAGACTGCAAGGGCTTTGCAGAAGTGTAGCAATCTCCCCAGATATGCCTGAACCCTGCTTTTAACAGCAGCATGCTACTCCCAGATCAGTCAACCCTAGAATTAGCTGCATCATCGCAAAGCTGGGATGATGACAGCTCTGCCCCAAAGCCAGATCTTGGCCCACACTGGCCAGTGTGGCAGGCAAGCACTCTGCTGGTGAACAACAGCTTGGCTGCAGTGGGACTGTGTGACAACCTTGTAAGCTCACTTCATGGTCTATTACCAAGCATTCAAGTCCCAGCTCTACTTTCACAGAGTGAGCAGCTCAACTGGCATGAAGACTTAGTGTCCACCACAAGGCACTGTACATTAAACAGTCTGAAAAGTTGTTCAAGCTTGCCAGAGATGACATAAGGCAGCCAATATAGTACTTATTTTATTCACCTACAATATGTGAGAGGTATCTCTTGGAGATGGTGAGAAGTTTACCAGTTTTTAGCAGGGACAAAAGTGACTCATAAACACCTGCAGGCAGCTGGAAAGAGAAGCAAGGTGGCCATCAAGTAAGATAATTTTATATTTCTACAGCTTGAAAGGAAAACAAAACCCATGGCATCTGCAAAACAAACAACAACAAAGATTATTTCCTAATCCTGTATTTTTAGGTATTTTGTCTACTTGGCTGTCAGAAGACAAGTTTTTCATACAGAAGCAATTCCAACTGAAAAAAAAGAACCACTTAAATTGTGCAGAGATTCTATTTGTCCAGGACAACCTAGTATTACACTTTCCATTTTCTGGCACTCTATCCAAATGTGCAAGGAGAATTTGTTACTATCGTACTGTTGAGACGTCCTAACACAAGTTAAAATTCAGTATTTTCTGACTCAGATTCACTGTTCTTAAAGAAATTTCTAGTGTTTGCACTCCAGACACTCTTACTCTGAGATCACAAATCCCAGCACAGTATGGGTTAGAAGGGACCTCTGGGGATCATCTGGTCCATTACTCCTGCTAAAGCAGGGTCACCCACAGCAAGATGCCCAGGATCACAATGGCCAAATGGGTTTGGAATGTCTTTGGAGAAAGAGACTCCACAACTTCTCTGGGTAGACTGCCCCAGCAAAGAAGTATCTCCTTCTAAGTTGAATTTCTGGAGTACCAGTTTGTGCCTACTGCTTCTTGTCCTCAGTAGGCATGCTTGAAAAGTCTGTCCAATAAGTACTGAGAAGATCCCCTCTCAGGCTGCTCTTCTCCAGGCTCAACAGCTCCAGGTCTCTCAGCCTCTCCTCCTCACAGAGATGCTCCAGGCACCTCAGCATCTTTGTAGCCTCCGCTGGACTCTCTCCAGTAGTTCCCTGTCTCTCTTGAACTGGGGAGCCCAAAACTTGACTCAGTCCTCCACTGAGTGGTTTCACAAGAGCAGAGGAGAGGGCAAGGAGAACCCCCCACTCTTGAGCTGCTGGCCATGCTCTAATTAATGCACCTCAGAATCCCACTGGCCTTCTTGGCAACAAGAGCACATTGCTGGCTCATAGTGAACTTGTCCACCAGCACTCCTAGGTCCTACTGGTGTTACCGAAAACATACTAACTTTCAGATGTCAGACAAACTTTAACTCCCAGATTTCATTTTTAACACCTTTTCTCATATGACAGGAAATTTTATGCAGCCAAGCTAAGTCAGCAGAGCAGAAAGTTCTTTTAGCAAGCAACCTGAACACAGCTAGAGTTCAGATCCAAGGAACTCCTAGAAGCTTACACAATCCAATTAACTCACTGTTTGCATTTCAGTCAATGGACCAGGCAAAATTACAGAGGAAGTGTGAAGGCAAAAAAAATTTGTCAGACCAAAATTAATTCCAGAACTCTGTCCACACATCATTTCCTTTCAAACTAAAAGCTAAGATTGAAGGAAGATACATAAACTTATGACCACATCAAGACACTTATTTGACCTTAATGTCACCGCGGTGATGTCTAAACAAGATCAAGTGGTTACTGCAACACACAGACTCTGAAGATCAGGTACCATATTTTCAGCCATAGCATCCACACTTGTGATCAAAATCTTGTGCTATTATGGACTGGGCTTAACCATGTTACATTAACCTCAATAATATAGGTGGTGTCAGCTCTCTATAATCACAAGGCAAGGTCTTTGACTTCTTTGCCATATGGAAAGGAATTAAAGAAAGGAAATGGAAGTCGGAATAAGAATCACAGAATCGCTCAAGTTGGATGGGACCTCTGAGATCATCTATTCCAAACTCCCTGCCTTAGGCTTTTGACTCAAGGCCTCACCCAATCTGGCCTTAAACACCTCCATCGAGGAGGAATCCACAACCTCTAGGGGCAAACTGTTCCAGAGTCTCACCACCTTCATACCGAAGAACTTCTTCCTAAGATCCAGTCTAAACCTACTCTCCCTCAGCTTAAAACTGTTCCCCCTTGTCCTGTCACTGGACATCCTTATGAAAAGCCCCTCTCCAGCCTTCCTGTAGGATCCCTTCAGGTACTGGATGGCAGCTATAAGGTTCCCCCAGAGTCTTCCCTTCTCCAGGCTGAATAAGCCCAGCTCCCTCGGCCTATCCTCATAGCAGAGGTGTTTCAGCCTTGGATCATCCTTGTAGCCCTCCTCTGGACTCAGTCCAACAGCTGTGTCCTCCTTATGCTGGTGACACCAGTTCTGGATGCAGTATTTGAGGTGAGGTCTCACAAGAGCAGAGTAAAGAAGAAGAATCATCTCTCTTGCCCTGGTGGCCACACCCCTGATGCAGCCAAGAGATAATAACCTACTTCCCAGTTTTCTATTCCTAAAATTAGGGTTGGAATTGACATAATATTCAAATCACATGTTGCAATATTATACATTATTTATAAAAACATATTTGCAACCTATATTTTAGCCTTAAAGCTTATATTATATATTCATCACAGTGTGGCTGCTTTCTCAGAATGGGCTCATTTCCATGCAGCCCAGAGGAGAGAGAAGACCAGAAGTTCCTTTTCCTACAGTTACCATTCAGGCATGTTCAATGTTTGTGAATTCATCATTCACAAATTCACAGATTGCATCAGGTTGGAAGGGACCTTTAAAGGTCAAATGCCCCTGCAGTCAACACAGAAACCTCCAACCAGAAAAAATGGAACAGGTTGCCCAGGGATACATCAAGTCTGATCTTGAATGTCTCCAAGGACAGGGCCTCAACCACATCCCTGGGCAGCCTGTTCCAGTATTTCACCACTCTTATTGTAAAGAACTTCACCCTGATGTCCAACCTAAATATGCCCTGCTTCAGTTTCAAACCATTGTCCCTCGTCCTACCACTCCAAGCCTTTCTAAATAGTCCCTCCCCAGCCTTCCCGTGGGTCCCTGTCACATATTGTAATGCAGCTGTAAGATCTCCTTGGAACCTTCTCTTCTCCAGACTGAACAGCCCCTGCTCTCTCAGCCTGTCTTCACAGGAAAGGTCCTCCAGCCCTCTGATCATTGTGGTGAGATTCATGACTTTTTTTTCATTTGTTTTCATTGTGCAAAGAGAAATTAAGGGTTTTGGATACCAGACTCAAATATATCTAACATCTAGAGGCTTTCACAAGGTAGTCTGGACTTTGGAAAAAACAGATTTTCTTGAAAACAGACCACTTTACAGTGCAGTAACAAAGGCTGCTGCTAACAATCACAGAAAAATACCCTGAACTGCACATACCAAGATCTAGATACACCAAATGGAAAGAGTAGCTCATCTTGAGTGCTGTGCTCAATTTTGGGCACCACAGTGCAGGCAGGACATGGAGGCACTGGAGTGGGTACAGAGAAGGGCTGCTAAGCTGGTGAAGGGTCTGGAGGACAAGTCATGTGAGGAGTGGCTAAGGGAACTGGGGCTGTTTAGTCTACAAAAAAAAGGAGGCTGAGAGGAGACGTTATTGTTCTCTTCAACTATGTGAAAGGAGTTTGTACAGAGGTAGGCCCTGATCTCTTTTCACGTGATAGAATGCGAGGGAATGGCCCCAAGTTGCACCAGAGGAGAGATTTAGGCTGGACATTAGGAAAAAATGTTCATGGGAAGGGTTGTCAGGCACTGGAACAGACTGCCGAGGGAGGTGGTTGAATCACCACCCCTGTATGTAGGTAGGTTTAAAAGCCATACAGACCTGGTCCTTGAGAACACGATGTAGTGACAGACTTAGTGGAGTGACTGAAATGGCTGGACTTGATCTTGGAGGTCCTTTCTGGCCTGGATGATTCTATGATCTCAACTTCTCTTTAAAATAAGGATGAACTAATGACTTATTTTGGGGGAGTGGTGGCATGCTTTTTGTTTGCTTTAATGAAAACCAACATTTTGAGGAGAGAGACAGCTGGCACCATCTGTTTCAGGCCAGAATGAGAGCTCAGATTTTTTCCTCTGTACTTACATGTGAGGACTGAGTTCGTAGAAGTTGCGGTTCCTGTATTCTTCCACTTTCTCTGGAGTATAAATGGGTAGAGATCTGTAGGGGTTTATGGATATCACCACGCTGCCAATGTACGTCTGTTGAATGAAAACCAAAACATTACTGTGGATATTGCTTTTTAACCTACCTCTGCTGCTTACAGAGTATTCTCCCATTTAAATCCTTATGCAGAAGCAAACAAACAAAAAAGCATAGCAATGAGTAAATCTGTACCTACATTCTGAAACACCCTCTAGGTCTCTCCCAACAATCACTGGTGGGCACCAAATTCTATACAACTGAAAGCTTCCTACAAACTCTTTAAAGGAAAGCCCAATTGTACAATTCTTCTGTGACTAATTTAGTTGAGGCAAAGAAAAGAGATTTTCATGAAGATCTGACTCCATCTGCATGGCAAATATCACAGAAGCTTTGCTGCAGCCCTTGGGCAATGTACAAAACCATCTAAGGGCAAGGATGGAGCTGGACTGCGCTCCCTCACCCAAGGAGGAGCAAGACACCACCTTTTCAAAATCTCAAGCACAGAAGAGCTTCACAGAGAAGAATCCTCAAGGCTAACATCCTCTGATAGTTTTCTGACAAAGGAGGGATTTACTGTCAAGATCCAAGTCCTTATTCCTCAGGAGGTGCGAAGTATAACTTTTATTTCTAGATTCTAAACATACTGGCAATTACCCTGGGAAAGGTGATGGAATAATGAGTTACTTTACTCTGTTAGATCTCATTTACCACTGAACTGGTGAAGACTGACACTACACCACGATTGCCATGTCAGCACACAACACAATCACCTTGCCTTCATCAAGCCTACTGAAGGGTGTCCCACAACTCTCCACATCTCCCTCCCTCTGCAAGGGCTGCATTAGAACACATTGAGTGGCAAAAAGTGCCCAAAACCTATTCAGCCTGTCTGAAGATATTGAATAAAGATTAATCAACATCCAAGTGTTTGGTATCTCTTTCCACAACCATGAAATAACCAGAGACTCGCTGCGAGGGTGTAAAGGCTGTACACAAAAGCCACAGGTTCCTGTTATCCTCCTCTTTCCTCTACAAAAGAAAAAAACTTTTATTTACTTCTTTTTAATAGTTCTATTATTTTAAAGCATTCTTTTCCAGTGATACCTTCTACCTTGGATTTCTCCCCACATTTTTTTCTTACAGGAAAGGTCTGTAACAGGGATTTTCAGATGGGCAGTGAGATACACTAAGCTCAAGTTACTCATCAACAGGTAGAGCAGAGCACTCACTCCCTTCCAGAGATGTAGTCACAAATTAGAAGTATTAATTGATGCAACCTTTCCCTACCTAACTTTCATGTCCAAAGCAATTTTCTGCTAAATACCAACTAAATTTAGTCCCAAGCAGGAAGCTGAGAGTGCAAAATTTGCCACTTCCATAGCATGCACATCTACAGGCAAGCTGTGAACTCACATGACATTTTCTGTGCTAGTTAAAACAGAGATGACAAACTAGGCTGCACTGATAAAACAAGTGGCATGAGTTTTCCAGGTGCTTCTTGTAGCTCATTCTTCTAATGTTTACTACCCACTCCATGAAATAGATGCTGTCACTGTTGACAATGCATCATGGAACTGCTGCTGTGCTGAAACACAAGGCTTTGGTTTGGGATTTGGACTAACTGGGCTCAAGACTCACCATTTCTAAACAACAGATACTTTCTCCTCTCCTTTGGAACAGAGCAGAAGCCTTCTGCAAAGCATTGCATAGAGTCACAGAATATATCTAGCTGGAAGAGACCTTCAAGCTCATTCAGTCCAAACCTCAAACCAGCACTGAAGGGTCAACACTAAGCTGTGCCCCTAAGTGCTAGGTCCACAGGCTGCTTCAGCACCTCCAAGGATGGTAACTCCACCACTGCTCTCAGCAGACCACATTTGAGAACCCTTCCAGAAAAGAAATATTTCCTAATACCCAACCTAAACCTCCCCTGGTGCAGCCTAAAATCATTTCCTCATAGGCATCTGGGTTCAGAATAGACCAAACATCCCAGAAACAGGCTGGTTTCCCACCAAGAACACATGCAGGGTGCTGCAACAGCAACAAACTTTGACGGCGATTTACACAGAATGGTTTAGGTTGGAAGAGACCTTAAAGATCATCTGGTTGCAGACCTCCATAATCAGGAGGGATAGCTCCTACTAAACCAGGTTGTCTTGAAAGCCTTCACAGCTTCTCTGGGCAACCGGTTCTAGTGTCTCACCACACTCAACAGGGAAGAATTTCTTCCTAATGTCTGATCTAAATTGTGCTTCCACATCTTGGCAGTCAGGCTGCGACTTAAGTGAGGCACAATTCAAATCTCTCCTACACCACAACCCAAGAAGGAATGACCCCCAAAGGCACTCAGATACAGACTGTTGAGAAAATTCCCAAATAACAAAGACTTCTGCATGTGCTTATATACATTTTCTTCAAATAAGAAATAAGAATTGTTATAGTTTTGTTGTCCTTCTCCTCCTCACCAAGGGGGAAAAGTGTTTGTCATCTAATTTCTTTGGCTGAACCAGAAGAAAATGCACTTCTACAGTGTTTGCTTTGCTCTCTTAACACATGTGGCATTAGCAGTTTGTAAGCCTACAGAGCCTTAGAGAGACTAACAGATAACCATGAGTAAGAAGCTTTCCAGTCTTACTCAAGTACATGGGAAATCTCCCCAGTCAGAGGACTCTAACCTCCCAAAACATGCACACATCAAGTAATTTCTTCCTAAATCTTACAAATCTGTGAATGCTGCCTATTGTGAAATCAGTGCTGGAAAGTATTGTAAGAGAGATGAAGGCCAGAACCTGAAGATTCTATTTTGAAACCAGAGTGCTTTGGAACTCAAACCCTTGTCCTTTTCATCTATTCTGTTGCCATAGTAGTATACAATTTAATTGCTAAATTTCCTGAATTCCCCTGAGATGCCAAGGTAAAGGATAAGAAGTTAAAGTGAAACCCCCTGACTTTAAATGTTGAATACAGACCTTTGAATGAGGTTTATTTAGAACCATCTCTTCTAAAGACGACCAGAGCTAGGTATTGCTTAGCTGATGTACTTTGGGAACTCAAGTCAGCTGGTTGTTGTCAGATGTGAAGAAATACAGACCCATGCTTAAAATAAAAAGGTCAAATGACCATATAGAAACAAAAGACATAGATCCATAGATTCAATGACTCACAAAATTGGGTTAGAAGAGACTGTGAAGATCATCTAGTTCAAACCCTCCTGCTACGTGCAGGGGCACCTTCCACTGGGCCAGTTTGCTCGAGAACTCATTCAACCTGATCTTGACCATCTCCAGAGTGGGGACATCCATGCCAGGCAATCTGTTCCAGTGTCACACTACCCTCACTGTAAAGAATTTCTTCCTAAGTATCCATTCTGTATCTGCCCTCTTCAAGCTTCAATCCATTCCCTCTCATTCTATCACTAGAAGCCTTTCTAAAAAGTCCCTCCTCAGCTTTCTTGTAACCCCCTTCAGGTACTGGAGGTCTCCCTGGAGCCTTCTCTTCACCAGGCTGAACAGCCTGTCCCCATAGGTGAGGTTCTCCAGCCTTCTGATCATCTTTGTGGCCTCCTCTAGACCCACTACAGCAATTCCATGTCCCTCTTATGCTGGGGCCCCCAGATCTGGACACAGTACTGCAAGTGGGGTCTCACAAGAGCAAAGAAGAGGGAAAGAATTCCCTCCCTCATCCTTCTGGTCACACTGCTTTTGATGCAGCCCAGGATGCAAGTGCACATTGCTCATTTATGTCCATTTTAAACACCAAGCCAAAGCATGCCAAGGAACCATTGGTTTTGCTGCAAAGCTGCTTACCAGAACTAATACATTTCCACATCTCAAAATCCCACTATCTCAATGCTGATGCCCAATAGCTACATGCTACCCATGGTCTGTGGGATTCCACATAATGGGGATAAACAGATCCAGAAAATAGCTTTCCCACATAACATCTGCCTTCCCACCAGAATTCTAATATAAACAAACAAAATACATGGCTTAAATCCTTCAGCAAGCAACAAGCACACAAACATTCCACTGCTGAAAGCAGAACACTGAAGGGTAGTGGGAGCACCCCAGGGACCGAAGAGATGCTTCATTTTCCCTTCATAAGGAAAAAAACCTGAAACCCCAGAGGGATGTCCTCAAGATTATGAATGCACAGAATGCAGTCAGGAGATCTGACTTCTTTCTTGGTTTAGACATGGCCTCATTATGCAAGTTTGGACAAGATCTGCTATCTCCTCAGGTTTTGATAACTAGAGACTCTTGATACTACTCCTTCCTCCAAATTTCTGCCTCATTGCAGTAACTCACAAAGGCAAATTTTGCTTCCTTGGCACCTTTATCCAGAACCCAAACCAGAAGGACTCTCACTTGTTGTTTACCAGTGCATCTGTCATGTCACACTGTAATGGGCTAACCTTTTAGCCATGGAAAAGCTGAATTTCTAGCTGGATTTCTAACAGGTCAAATGACAACACATGCTGCACTCTCCACCAAAACAACTCACACCACTCATTCTTGTTTGGTAAGGAGTTTAACACCCCAAGCAGGAAGAAGACTCTAAACCACAATTCAACAGCAAAAGCTGGTAACAGTTCCTACATATCATGTCTAAGTACTGCTGGAGACAGAATGACCAAGACACTTTGATGCCTGACTTCCTCTCTCTAGGACTGGAAGCAAGCGTAATTATCTGGGCCAAGATATTGCAGCTACTTCCAACTTACTGTGCCTTGCACAGCCTTCTGTGCCTTTCTAACCCAACCAGCTTTAAGAGCAAGACAGTATAAGGCTCCTGCTGCTTGGGAGACACTACAGGCAGCAGCTGCTTCTCAGCCAAGCACCGAGGAAAGGTATTGCTAGAAAACAGCAAAGTGCCTGAAATGCCTGTAGACCTTTCCAGCTGAGAGGTTGCAAAAACCTTACATATAGCCTGGCAGAAGGTCCTAACACACCTTTGCAGCCAGGATGCACAAGCACTGCAGAGAAATCTTACACACAGGGAAGAGGTGGCACAGGCCAGCCTGAAAACTGCAGCTTTTAGAAAGATAGTAGTAGAGCTGACAGGAGAATTTCACACTGCAAGACAGAGTCTCTTAATGAAGTAATTTTTTCCTCCTGGAAAAGGTAGTCTTACAATACCGTAAGAGCCCAGAAGAGGCACTTAGTGCCATAGTCTAGTTGATTGGATAGGGCTGGGTGACAGGTTGGACTGGATGACCTTGGAGGTCTCTTCCAACCTGATTGACTCTATGAATAAGGACTCCAGCTGCAGGTGCTAGGGAATGTTACTGACAGCAGATGAGGCTGCAGCACAGGAGCTGCAGAGCTGGGGCTATCATAAAATTACAGAATCACGTTGGTTGGAAGTGAACTCCAAGGTTGTCAAGCCCAACCATTCTCTAACTCTACCAAGTCTGCTGCTAGCCAGGTCCCTCCCTCAGCATCACATCTTTGTTTCTTTGAAACAACTCCAGGGATGGGGATTCAGCTGCCCTGGAGAGTCTATCACAGGGTTTGAGAATCCTTTCAGTGAAGTTTTTTCTCATATTCAACGTAAACCTCCCCTGATGTAACTTGAGGACATCTCCTTTCCTCCTGCCACTTGCTACTAGGGAGAAGAGCTCAACGCCCACCTTGCTACACCCTCAGGTAGTGTAAGGAGCATGAAGCTCTCCCCTCAACCTCCTTTTCTCCAGGCTGAACAGCCCCACTTCCCTCAGCCATTCCTCACAAGACCTGTTTGCTAGACCCTAAATCTATATCCCAAAGCAAACAATTCTGACACAGGCAACCTACAGCCAAAAGGATAACAACAGTGCCAAAGAATACAGCCTTGACCCTGCAGGTCACTGCAGCTGTCTGAACAAGCTATGAGTAACCCATGCTGGCCAGGATCATGCCCCTAAACCGGGTTATAGTCTGACTTAGATCCAAGCTCCCAAGCAAGAGCAGAGAAGTCTGCCAAAGAAAGACACTCACATGACAAGTTGAAGCAAGTGTTGAAAGGGGGCGCATGGGCAGAGATTATTAAGCTTCTGAAGGGCACAGAAACCTCTCTGCTGCTTACCTGGTGATCATTATAACAGGCTCTAATAGCGTTAATGAGGCAGATTAATTACCACAGCTGCCAGCCTCTCTGACTACACTGGGATGCTTCTACAAAAACAAACACAACTCCTACGCAGGATACAGCTACAGATGAAACCTGTGAAGTCAGTGGTGAAGAAGTCAGATCAAAGCAGACATAAGAAATGTTAAGGCGAGCATTTAAGTACTCCCAGAACATGGGTCCTTGCTCACTTTTGATAGATAGACTTGTTTTCATAAGCAAACAGTAGCTGGGGATTGAATAGTGCCTGTGTCAAGAAACAACTGGTGAAACATCAGCAAGGCCACTCATTCCAAGATTAGTCACCATTTCTATACAAATAAAATATGGGAGGGTCTCTGCTCTTGTGAGGCCCCATCTCAAATACTGTGTCCAGTTCTGGTGTTCCCATCATAGGGACAGAACTGTTGGAGTGTGCCCAGAGGAGGGCCACAAAGATGGAGTGTCTCTGCTGTGAGGACAGGCTGAGGGAGCTGGGACTGTTCAATCATGAGAACAGAAGACTGAGGGGGCCTCCCAGTACCTAAAGGGAGCCCACAGAAAGGCTGGAGAGGGGTTTTCATCAGTGTGTCCAGTGACCCAGTGACAGGACAAGGGGGAATGGTTTTAAGCTGAGGGAGAGTAGGTTTAGACTGGATCTTTGGAAGTTCTTCAGTATGAGAGTGGTGAGACACTGGAATAGGTTTCCTGGAGTGCCTGTGAACGCTGCCTCCCTGGAGGTATTTAAAGGCAGACTGGATGGGGCCTAGAGCAACCAAGTCTGATTGAGAGGTGTCCTTGCCAACGGCAGGGGGATTGGAGTAAATAATTTCTGAGGCCACTTCTATCTTGAGCCATTCTATGATTATGATTTTAGGAAGTCTCCTGCCAGGCTGCAGCCAAGGCTAACCTATGCTCTTCAGGATGAGAATCACTTCCTACAGTGCTTGAATGATTTTCTCCTATTTCTATTATTTGCCAATCTTTCATTAGTCTTCCTTTTATTATTTTACTTCATATAACATCCACTGAAACCACTGCTAAATCCCCAAATGTTATCATCATCAGCCTGGTCCAATAGAAGGCGTCCCTGCCCCTGGCAGCGAGGTGGGAACCATATGATCTTTAAGGCCTCTTCCAACTGAAGTCATTCTGTGATGACCACAGTATTTTGGGGCAGAGCCAACACTGTAACTGGGGTCCTACTAGTAGCATTTCCAAAAATAATGAGGGTGTAAAGAAGAAGTCTCTGCACACAGCCTACAAGATGTGGTGTGATCCTTATGTTTTTTTACTCCTTTAGGCCCTACAAAAACAGGTGCCTCAAATGCTACACCCAGCATTGTGGGAGCTGCACACAAAGGAAAAGGAAACAAAGCACTGCCTTCAGGTAGGTAACTCTCCTCCCACTAAGCACTTCTAACTTTGAAGTAACCAACCTGCTGTCCGCAAAAACCTTTACTCCTCACTAGAGGCAAGTCAAAAAGTTGGTTTTACCAGGGCAGGCTGATGCCACGGACTGAGGAGCAATGGGGTTTCGAGCTAGATAACAAGCAAAGCAAGATTTACAAGGAGGTTGAATACAAATTCTTAGACCACAAACTATCACAGGAAAAGATGTGTCTTGGGCACGCAAACATCTGAAGCTGAAGTAGCAGTCTTCAAGGCCCAAGCCCACAGCAGCTGCAACAATATTATTACTACAAGTTAGTAGCTTTCCTCCGAGAGGGAAACTGTTGAGGCAGTTCTGAGAAAAAAATCCTCCAAGCAATGCAGGCATCCCCCATGAGAGGAAGAGAAGGAGATCTAAGGAACTTGGGTCCCCTGGGCCCCCATCACAGGCAGGATGGCTGGCTGTTCTGCTCCAGCTCTCAACCCATCCTGCCTTTTAAGACATGACTCAGTCATCACACCTGCCACTCCTTTAACTCCCAAAGGAAGACCAATAGTCCAGGATGCACATGTTGGAAAAACACAAGTCAATGCTACAAGGTACAAGAGAATAGAGTGACTGACTCTTCTGCATGTTGCTGCAGGAGCAGCAAAGGCAGAGACTGGCTACTGACAGGCATGCATGCAGCTAGGACTTCTCCAAAACCAGAGCAGACAACAACCCTGTGGCCAGCAGGTCAAGGGAGAAGATTCTGCTGCTCTACTCTATTCTGGTGAGAGCTCACCTGCAGCATTGGTCCAGCTCTAGAGCCCTCAGCACAGGAAGGACACGAACCTGTTCAAGTGGGTCCTGGAGGCCACAAAAATGATCCAAGGGCTGCAGCACCTCTGTTCTGAGAGCTGGGGTTGTTCAGCCTGGAGAAGGATTCAGGGAGAACTTACTGCAGCCTTTCAGTACTTAAAGGAGACAATAAGAAAGATAGGGACACTTTCTTAGCAGAGCCTGTTGTGGCAGTGCAAGAGGTGATGGTTTTAAACTGGAAGAAGGAGATTTAGACTAGATATAAGGAAGATTTTTTTTTTTTGGGTACACTGAGGATGATAAAACACTGCCCTAGGTTGCCCAGAATGGTGGCAGATGTCCTGTCCCTGGAAACACTCCAGGTCTGGTTGCCTGGGATTCTGAGCAGCCTGGTCTAGTTGAAAATGTCCCTGCTCATTGTGGGGGAGGTTGAGACCAGATGACTTCTAAAAGGTCCCTTCCAATCCATTCCATGGTTCTATAACCTTCTTTAAATCCCAAAGACAACATCTGGCCTCAAACCCAGCATCCTAAAGACCAGCATGATCACACTGACATCCGAAGGTAATTACACTGAGAACAAAACTAAACTTCAACAATCACAATGGAAATTTTCCCAGCAAGCTGCTTTTACGGTTATTAATATCACAAAACTCTGTTCTTTCCAACAGCAAGTGGGATGGTCATATAAAGCCCATGCAAACCAGGGCAACTGGTCTTATTCACACAGTTCTTTCCTTCACCCTCTTCAAAATGTAGCACCAGGAATAGCAGGGATCAGTGCACCTGAAACAAAGCCACTACATCTGACAGCAATTCAGTAAACTCCTAAATACCTGAACTCCTAAATGTGGTGGCTGAAAAGAGGGCAAATCAGCAACATACAGAGAAGTAGCGGAGTAAGGTCAAGTCAGAAACAAAAAGGCTACCCACAGCATCACAGAATGACAGGGGTTGGAAGTGACCTCAAAAGATCAAGTCTACCCCATGGCAAGAGCAGAATCACCTAGAGTAGGTCACACATCCAGGCAGGATTTGGATGTCTCCAGAGAAGGAGAATCCACAACCTCTCTGAGCAGCATGTTCCAGGACTGGCACCTTTAGAGTGAAAAAAAATTTTGCTTATGCTCACATGGAACCTCCTTTGTTCCAGCTTGCACCCATTGCCCCTTGTCCTGTCACTGGACATCACTGAGTAGAGCCTGGCTCTGTCCTCCTGACACTGCTCTTCACATTTTTATGAACATGAATGAGGCCACCTCTCAGCATCCTCTTCTCCAAACTGAAGAGCCCCAGCTCCCTCTGCCTCTCCTCACATGGGAGGTGTTCCACAGCCTTAAGCAGCTTTGTGACTCTTTGCTGGACTCTTTCAAGCAGTTCCCTCAGGTCCTTCTTGAGCTGAGGGGCCCAAAACTGGACACAATATTCCAGATGTGGGCTCACTAGGGTGGAGTAGAGGGGCAGGAGAACCTCTCTGGATCTACTAACCACACCCCTTCTAATCCACCCCAGGATGCCACTGGCTTTCTTGGCCACAAGAAATAAAATACCCCTTAAATACGAAACCAATATTGACCAGCAGGAAGCAGCTCAGTCTGTCAAACAAGCACATCACAATATTCACGCCACCAGAAGAAAGGATGTTATCTCTAAACCAGCCAGCACTGAGTTATGACACTGGAATGCCAAAAATGTAATGTTTCAGTGATAAAACAACGTGTGTTCAGTACCCTCAGAGTGCTCCTGCCCAAAACAGCCCACAAACTCCATGCACAGAAAAGACAAAATAAATGCTGACCTCAGAGAAAGAGTCTGGTTTCTTTTAAGAACAAAAAGCAAACAAACATTTTCTTGTAAAGAACAAAATGTTGACCTCTGCAAATCTGGGAAGACTTCAAGAAACAACATAACTGCAGGGAAAAATGTGCAGGGCATCAGAATAAATCTGCATCTGGCCACTACAGGCTGACTCCCAGAAGCCTACACAGCTCTGCTCCCGTCCAGACTCCTCACACCTCCCTTGCTGCTTCCACACGCCTCAAAAAAGCAAGATAACCAATACAAAAGAAGTTCAGACCAATACACATACAGACAGAAACACGTATATATTTATACATAGAATCACAAAGTCATTAAGGCTGGAAAAGACCTCCACGATTATCAAGTCCAATTATTGACCCAACACTGCCAAGTTCACCACTAAACCACATTCCTGAGGACATCTTATAACCATAGAATCATTTTGGTTGGAAAAGACATTTAAGATCATCAAGTCCAACCATTAGCCCAACACTCTCTCCAGTAGATGCCTGTCTCTCCATCTGGGGAACCTAGAACCAGTCACAGTGTTCTTGGTGTGGTGTCCTCAGGGCAGAGTGGAGGGAAAGAACCTTAGACCTGCTGAAAACACTTTTCTTGACACACCCCAGAATGCCATTTGCCTTTTGGCCACACAGGCATATTGTTGTCCCATGGATAACTTGCTGTCCACTAGAACTTCAAGGTCTTTCTCCAGGGAGCAGCTTTCCAGCAGGACAACCCCTATTCTGTACTGATATCTGCTGATATTCTTCTCCATATGCAGGACTCTGAACTTGTCCTTATTGAACCTCACAAGGTTCCCCTCTGCCCAGCTCTCCAGCCTGTCCGGAACTTGCTGGATGGCAGTGCAGCCTGATAAGGTGACAGACACCCCTCCCAATTTGGTGAACTTGCTGAGGGTGCACTTGATCCCCTCATCCAGATTATTGATGAAGATATTCAAACATCCTCTTCTGCAGTTGCTTCAGCTGCTCCTCACAATACTGTGCTCTAGAAGGCAATGGCACAATTGATGCCAAGTTCCTGCCCTTCAAGAGTCAGCATCCCAAAATACAAAGCAAAAGGAACTGCTGAACTGGATTCGCTGAGCATATTCCAGCCAATTTAGGAGGGGAGAAAAAGGGATCAAAATAAGAATTTCAAGGAGGGAGTTTAACAAAATGAATCCAAACTCATCAGTCACACACCAGCTGAATTTAATGAATGTATTTGAAGTTGCCCAGGCAGCCTCCAGGTCACACATTTTAACCACACAAACTGCTCCCTGGAACCTTCAAATAACCAACATTGTGGAGTTGTTTTGGGTTTTTTTCCTTGCTGTGTTGCCCGTGAGCCACATTTTACTCTGTGAAGTTACAGAAAAACTCTCAGTGTTCTGTTTCTGGTATTTAGAGAAAAAGAGCTTTAGCAGATAATTGATGTGAATGTTATCAATGGAAAGTTTCAAAGCTGTGAGAACAACACAATAAAACAATCAGCTTTCTAATGAGACCTTTCTTGAGCAGACATAGCCCAGATATTTCCAGACATGACTAAGCTCCAAGATTCTCATTTCCAATTAACACATGCATGTTACTCAATGAGCCCTTCCCCTCCCAAAGCCACTCAGCATGAGATTACTGCAGAATCTGATGGTCTTTAGGAGAATATTTGGCCTAACTCCAGCTCCACTGGCCTTCACACTTGTTTTTATAAGCACAGCCTCCAGCTTTGCACTCTGGAATGCAACCTAACACCCAAGGCCATTAAACTTTCCATCAAATACACATTAAATTGAACAACGGGTAATCAAACTCTAGTCTGCTCTCTGTTAGGAGTACACTTATGGCCTTGTTTTGCACCATGGCATGAAACTTAGGG
This sequence comes from Pogoniulus pusillus, assembly GCF_015220805.1. NCBI lineage: Eukaryota > Metazoa > Chordata > Aves > Piciformes > Lybiidae > Pogoniulus > Pogoniulus pusillus. The sequence continues at coordinate 25,518,176 of NC_087265.1, read as the reverse complement.
CCAACTTTCTTGAAGGGCTTACAGTGACCATAGCCAGGATGGTACAGGGATCCAGATCTGAAAGCTTTTGCAAGCGGAGTTCTTACGGAGAAGATCAAAGATTGCAAAGGGATAAATGGAGCTGCAACAGCAAACATTCTTTCACAGTAGTTATGTTTGATGCTGAACTACTAGGAAAAACAAAACTTCTACTCTTTTCCTGTGGAATGAGCCCATTGATCCCTTAATTTTTGGCTACGGGGAGAGACTGGGCACTGTTCACTGATGGTTTGATCCAATTCTCACATTTCATAAAATAATAAGACAGTTTGGGTTGGAAAAGACATTCAAAGATCACTTAGCCCAAGCCCTCTGCAACAAGCAGAGACAACTTCAACAAGATCAGGTTACTCAGAGCCCTATCAAACCAAATCTGGATGTGTTTTCAGGGGTAGGGCATCTACCACCTCCCTGTGCAACATGTTTTATCACCACATTAAAAAGTCTCCCCCATCATCTAGTCTAAAACTCCCTCTTTTACTTTCAAACCATCACCCCTCTCTTGTCACAACAGGCAGTGCTAAAGAAGGTTGACCTCATCCTTCTTACAAGCCCCCTCTGTTGGTTTACCTCTCAATTATGCAACATCTGGCTAACTTTCCAGCATTTTCAAAGCTACCCATGGTCACATACCTCACAATAAAAACCCTTCTGAAGGTTATAACTGCAACTCCATTTGAAAACTAACATATGCAGCCAAGATATAGCCTTCAGTCTACAAGAAACAGCTTTAGAAACTGATGTTGAGTCAGCTTGGGTTTACTGCAGTAGAAACATTTCTCTCTGTTCACATGGCTTTATCTTGACTTAGTTTTTTTTTAAACTTGGACACAACTTTTGGTAATTCCTACAACAGCACCACTTACATGAAGGCTGAACCTGGCCCCACAGCCAAGCCATCTGTGGAAGGCTCTGGAGGTGGACACAGCATTCCAGATGAGGTCTCACCAGAGCACAGTGGCAGAATCATCTCTCAACCCACTGGCCACACTTCTTTTGACACAGCCCAGGATGCCATTGGCTTTCTGGGCTGCAAGCTCACACTGTTGGCTCATGTCCAGGTTCTCAACTCTGAATGGACCTATCCATTCTTAGTGCCCTCTGAAAGGGTCCCAAGGGGTTACAATGCTGTCACATTTTTAAGCAGGACAGATTGCTCTAATGCCTGTGGGGCAAAAGAAGACCTCTCCACACACAGGATTGGAGTATTTAAATTTTTAAATGGAAAAAGCTATTCACAAGCTACAATACTACAATATTACAACACACAGAAGTGAGCATAACAAAGCATACAAACCACAAAGCAATACATAATCTGGGTTTAACACAGAAGCTCACTAAAAAGTGTGCCCAGCAAGACTAGGGAGCTTCTTCTCCTCCTCTACTCTGCCCTAATGAGACCAAACCTGGAATACTGTGTCAAATTTTGGGCTCTCCAGTTCAGGAGAGACAGGGACCTGCTGGAAAGAGCCCAGTGGAGAGCCATGAGGATGACTGGAAGACTTGAGTATCTCCTCTACAGAGACAGGCTGAGAGGCCTGGGGCTGTTTGTTTAGTCTGGAGAAGAGAAGGCTGGGAGGAGATCTCATCAATGTCTATAAATATCTGAGGAGTGGGTGTCAAGTGGATGGGGTCAATCTCTTTTTGGTGGTCAGCAGCAATAAGGCAAGGAGCAACAGATACAACCTGGCACATAGACTTCACCTCAACGGGAGGAGAAACTTCTTTATAGTGAGGGTTACAGAGCCCTGGAACAGGCTGCTCAGAGAAGTTATGGAGCCTCCCTCTGTGGAGACTTTCAAAACCTGCCTACATGCATTCATGTGTGAACTACCCTAGGGGATCCTGCCTTGGCAGAGGGGTTGGACTCGATCTCTGGAGGTCCCTTCCAACCTCTAAGGTTCTGTGATTAAGCCAAAAGCTTCACACAACAACCTCCACTGAATCCAACCAAAACCCAATATGCCTTTTCTCTCTTCCTGGGGTTTAACATAAGTCCCAGGGCTCTTTCTTTCCCCCAATATTGCTAGGCTGGTGTCAGGGTGGCCAGGCCTGAAAACTACCTCCCCTTATCTCCTGGCCCTAGGCACAAGCAGGCCAATATTGGTGCAGCAACAATTAGTTTGACCTTGCAGGCCGCAGCTAAGACAGAAACCATCCTTCCCCCCACACCAGATAAGGGAGCTCACTGCATGCGGGGATGTGCAGAGGAAGAAAGAGAAAGAGGTAGTTTTGCAGCCATCTTATGAAGAGATAGCAGGATTATGGGGTCGAATATCAAAAATTACCATTTCCTGGCTCCACCTCCTGGACCTTTCTGGAGGACTCAACTCTGTGGCTTTCTTAAGGGGCAACCAGGCTGAACCTGCAGCACTTGCATAATGCAGCTTGTTAGTGCTGAGGAGATCTGCAGTCTTCACAGAACCACAGAAACATCCTGCCCGGAAAAGACCCCCGGGATTATCAAGCCCACCTGTCTCTGTTGAGCACCAACAGCAGCTCTCTAATAGTCCAACTCAGGGTGCCCAGGGCAGCATGCAAACTATCATTTTATGTGGTAAACCAAACATCATTTCCACAAGCAGCAAAGGTTACATTGTAATCACAGAATGGTTTAGGTTGGAAGGGACCTCAAAGATCACCCAGTTCCAACCCCCTGCCATAGGCAGGGACACCTCCTACTAGAACAGGTCGCTCAAGGCCTCATCCAACCTGGCCTTGAACACCTCCAGAGAGAGCATCCACAACCTCCCTCAGCAACCTGTTCCAGTGTCTCACCACCCTCACTGTAAAGAATCCTTTCCTAACATCCAGTTTAAATCTCCTCTCTGCCAGTTTAAACCCATTACTCCTCATCCTGTCATTACAAGACCTTGTAAATAGTCCCTCCCCAGTTCTCCTGTAGGCCCCCTTCAGATACTGAAAGGCCACTACAAGGTCTGCTTAAAGCCTTCTCTTCTCCAGGCTGAAAAGCCCCAAACTCTCATAGCAGAGCTGCTCCATCTAGAAAACCAATTGTAGTTTTCCTGCATGAAGCTTGGGGAGGTAAGAGCAGGTGGCAAAAAGAAAGGAGAGAAGAGTTTGCACTTGATCATTAAGGAGGTTGTTATCCTGAGCACCATTCCAGCTGTTTCTACTTAAAGTGTTTCTAAAACATGCAACAGTGGCAAGAAACTTACATGGCAGCAGATCTCAAAGAATCCCAGCATGGTGGGACTGGGAAAGGACATCTGGAGATCATCCAGCCAACCTGCCCTGTTAAAGCAGAGTTGCCCACAGCAGGTTGCACAGGATCACAATGTCCAGGCAAATTTGGACTCTCCCCAGAGAAAGAGACTCCACAACCTCTCTGGGCAGCCTACTCCAATGCTTTGGCACCCTCACAGGAAAGAAGTTTCTTTCAACCACACACCATGGTAGGACTCTGTAATTCCATGACTTCCTAGAAAGAGGATCACAGGATGTTGGGGGTTGGAAAGGACCTCTGGAGATCGAGTCCAACCCTCCTGCCAGAGCAGGCACGAAATCTAGCACAGGTCACACAGGAATGTATCCAGACAGGGCATGAAAGTCTCCAGAGGAGATCCCACAACCTATCTGGGCAGCCTGTTCCAGTGCTCTGTGACCCTTACAATAAAAAAGTTCTTCCTCTTCTTGAGGTGGAACTTTCTGTCCTGTAGTTTGTATCCATTGCCCCATGTCCTATCCCAGGGGACAACTGAGAAGAGATTATCCCCTCCCTCTTGACCCCCAGCCCTCAGATATTTATAAACATTTATTAGATCCCCTCTAACTCTTCTCTTCTCCAGACCAAGAAACCCCAGGTCTCACAGTCTCTCCTCATAGGGCAGTGCTCCAGTGCCTTCATCATCTCAGTAGAAGGACAGCAAACTGGAGTCTGGTATCTACCTGCCTGTATCAAGAAGTTATCAGGAGGAAACAGATCACAGCAAGGAATGAGGAAATTTAAGATTTTTTTTTTGCAAATGTAACTCTCAAAGTTACTGAGAAGATTTTTTTTTTAAATTGTTAAGAAGAAATCCTTCCACGAGTACAGATCCTTTTAGGTTTTTTTCTCTAGCAAGGTTTCAAAGGATATTGAGAGTCATTGTCTTAATTTAATTTTCTGGTTAATTAAAATTGTAATTTCAAACTTAAGGAGCAAACAGACAGGAGTAAAAGCGACAAAAAGAGCAGATAGGTGCCTACAGAAAATGACACAAACATAGCTGAGTAGGAAATTGATTCTGGAAGGAGGACATGGCAGACACTTAATAGGAAAGACACAAGAGTACGGCCATTGATTCATAGATTCACAGAATGGTTTCGGTTGGAAGGGACCTTAAAGATCATCTAGTTCAAACCCTCCTGCCATGGGCAGGAACATCTTCCACTATACCAGGCTGCTCAAGGCCTCATCCATCCTGGCCTTGAACACCTCCAGGGAGGAGGCAGCATTGGAAAAGAAAACAAAAGTATCACAGATGCTGCCACTCTGGATGATAGAAAGGAAAACATATAATGAAACTGTGAAGATTCAAATGCTCAGCAAGAAGGAAAAAATATAGTCACGCTAAAAATTAAAAAGGGATGAGGCCTAAGCTATCATTAAGCACAGAACACAACTGTTCTATTGTAATAATTTCCAGATGCAAGTCATAGCTGTATGCTTTGGCAAAAACATTTCAGCTTTACTCCTACCCAACTCATATTTATGCAGATTCACAGACTGCATTGGGTTGGAAGGGACTCTCAAAGCTCTTCTTACCCAACCCCCCTGTAGTCAGCTCCAATGAGAGATCAGGCTACCCAGGGACACATCAAGCCTGAGTTTGAATGTCTCCAGGAATGGGGCTTCAACCATATCCCTGGGAAGGCTGTTCCAGTATTTCACCACTCTCATTGTAAAGAACTTCCTCCTTATGTCCATCCTCAGTCCACTCTGCTCCAGTATCATCCTATTGCCACAAGAACTTCTAAACAGTCCTTCCCCAGCTTTCCTGTAACTCCCCTTCAGATATTGAAATACAGCTCTAAAGTCTCCCTGGAGCCTTCTGTTCTCCAAGCTTAACAGCCCCAACTCTCTCAGCCTCTCTTCATAGGAGAGGTGTCCCAGCTCCCTGATCACCTTTGTGGCCCTCATCTGGACCTGCTACAGCAGGTCCACGTCTCTCTTGTGTGGGGGCGCCCACAGAAGCTGCAGAATCACCTCTATCAACCTGCTGGCCATGCTGCTTTTCATGCAGCCAATTGCTTTCAGCAGCAGCCTTGGAATGCCTCTACAAATCACTACAGGCATACAGCCTGAGCAGCGCAACAGCCACCATATTGTGCACATTTTAACAAAAAGGGAAGAAAAAGATGAAGCAGGAAATAACAGGCTTAACTGTAATCACAACTTGCCTCTTCATTCCCCACCTGCATTTCAACTGCCAGTTCACAACATCTCTCCTATCAATCATCACTTGGACATTAACATGCCTGAAGATTTTTATTACTTCCACATATATCCAAGCTCAAAGTTTCCAGCTTAAATCCTAATCATTCTAATATATTTTTTCAGATCAAACCTACTAGGCAACACTTAAGGCAACCCTAGCATACTCTAAGCTTGTATTGTTTCACAGAATCACAGGATGCATCCAGATGGAAGAAACCTCAAAGACCATCCAGTCCAACCCTCACATCAGTGCTGAAGAGTCAACACTAAATCATGCCCCTAAGTGCCAGGCCCACATGCGGCTTGAACGCCTCATGGGATGGTGACTCTACCACCACCACCACAGGCAGACCATTCCAATGTTTAAGAGCCCTTTCAGTGAAGAAATGTTTTCTAGTCATCAGCCTAGATCCCTTCTGGTGTAGCTTGAAACCACTTCCCCATGTCCTGTCACTTGTCACCAAGAAGCAGCAGCTGCCCCCTCCTCACTCCAACCTCTCTTCAGGTAGCCACAGAGAGTGATATGGTCTCTCTTCAGCCTCCTCTTCAGACTGAGCAACCTCAGCTCCCTCAGATGCTCCCCATAAACCATGTGCTCCAAGCCCTTCTCTGGATATGCTCCAGCACCTCACTGTCATTTTAGAGTAGCCCAGAACTGAACACAGCACTCGAGGTGTAGCCTCACCAGTGCTGAGTGCAGGGGGATGATGACCAACCTGTTCCTACTGGCCACAGCGTTTCTAGTACAAGTCAGATACCATTGGCTTCCTAGGCCACCTGGGCACACCACTGACTCATATTCAGTCAACTGGCATTAACCTTCTCCAACATTCTGGAAATGCCTTCCCTTTAAGTGAATTACTTACAATTGCAACATCTTCTGACAACAGAAGTATCAAAGTTATTGTCAAAATTAGGGCTGGAACTGTGAGGTTTTTGTGAAAATCACAGGATGAACATACTGTGAAATGAGGAAAAAGGAAAGAAAAGGAAAAATATCCCAGATGGAAGAGATCAAATGCAAACAATGCAGTACAGGAAAGGCTACAGCACAAGTAAGGTTTAAAATATCCCTGATACAATAGGTTGTGTTCAAGTATTCAGTCTGTGTGTGACCTTTCAGGGATGACAATGGAGCTCCTCCCAGTCTGAGGTTATTTGTTAACATGTACTTACACATACTCCACATGTACTCACATATACTTCGTTGTGATCGAAACGCTTTTTCAGATTGTCGATGAATGAATCTTCATCAAGTGGCTCCAGAAGGACCATATCTCCCACCCCAATCATGTCATCCAAGAGTGATGTTTTGACCTCCATTTTGGCCATTTCCTCCTGCAAAGAAAGAAAGAGCAAAGTTAAGCCAACATTATTCCAATTATTCACAGGCATTTTCCAGTAACGCTATTTAAGGAATACAAGTTAAAAACTCAACTGAATGTCATTGCTTTATTTTTATTTCTTCCAAGGAATGTTCCAAATACTGTTTTCTTTAACCAGCTAGTCCACACAATTCCAAAAACTTAACTTCTAACAGCCAGCAGTACCTTCTGGTCCTGCAATATACTGGAGGCATTCAAGGCCAGGTTGGATGAGATCTTGAGCAACCTGAATTAGTGGAAGTTGTCTCTGTCCATGTCAGAGGGTTGGAAATAGATGATCTTTAAGGTCCTTTGAACTTAGACCATTCTGTGAATCTATTAAATGTGAAACTGCAAGAAACAGGAATGAGAATTCCAGCAGGCACCACATCCAGACTGATTTCAACATATTGTGCAAGGCTATGCAAAGCCAAGTATTATCCAAAGCTTTACCAACATCTCCAGTGAATCAAATTAGGGTTTAATTTTGTCAAAGCTGTATTCTGAATTTCTTTCTCATCTTCATTTGCATTTCTCTAACTCCACCAACCTCTAAATAGAAACTACTAAGTGAAACCCACTCAAAGACAAAACCTGAGCTAGTTTATCTCAATTCATGAAGCCTGTATCCCAGAGTGTCTCTATTCCAGTACAGAACTGCTCATGGTCACATGAGGCTTCCAAATTACTTCATTTTCTAGCCAGACCAATTTAAGTTAGGGCTCTTTTGGTAACTTTATTGCTGAAGGGAGCCTATTTGCTGAGCAGCAACAATACAGCTGACAAGTGGAACCTCTGCATCTACTTAGCTGAAGTGACAAAAGGCAAAAGCTGAGAGCCATGATCAAGCGAAATAACCAAGTCTGATAAAGGTAGTAATTAAGACAAAGTCATCATGGTCAGCCCAAGACATGACACCAATTTGATCCTCCCAGCCCTCTTATCCTTTCAATGCAAATGCCGAGGAAGATTAACTCAGCTCTTCAAGAACTGAAGGCACACAGTCAGTACTTTCTGCTGACATGATGAGGCAGAAAATAGAGCATATTAGCAGAGGTGGCATGGAGTCAGAGGTGGGAGAACAGTTTTGCTGATGACACAAACCAAGAATTGGCACCTGGTTTCAGGCACAACGACCCCATGCAAGGCTACAGGCCTGGGAAAGAGTGGCTGGAGAACTGCCCAGCAGGAAAGGGCACGAGTGTGTTGGTCAACAGCTGGCTGAATACGGGTCAGCAGCATGCTCAGGTGGCCAAGATGGCAAACAGCATCCCAATATGGATAAGCAATGGTGTGGGCACAGGAGCAGGGAAGTGATTATTCCCATGTACTCAACACTGGTGAGGTCACATCATGAATACTGTGTTCAGTTTTGAGGCTCTAACTACAAGAAGGACATTGAGGTGCTGGAGCATGTCCAGAGAAGGGCAATGAAGCTGGTGAAAGGTCTGGAGAACAGGTCTTATAAGGAGCAGCTGAAGGAACTGGGGTTGTTCATCCTGGAAAAAAAGGAGGTTGAGGGGAGACCTCACTCTCTACAACTCCCTGATAGTGAGGTGGAGGTCAGTCTCCTCTCCCAAGTGACAAGATGAGAGGAAATGGCCTCAAGTTGCACTAGGAGGTTTAGGTTGGACATTAGGAAAAAATGAGCACACTGAAGGAGAGCTCAAGCACTGGATCAGTTGTGGAATCTCCATCCCTGGAAGTATTCAAAACCTTCACAGGTGTTGTGCTTCAGGCTGTGGTTTAGTGGTGACTTGGCAATGTTGGACTCAATGACCTTGGAGGTCTTTTCCAGCCTTTACAACTCTATGATTCTACTGCACAGCTACACAAACCAACAGGTGAACTTCACCAGTCAGCTGTACACTCAGCTGTGAACTGCTACCAGGCTGTCCTGGCTCCTCCTGTTATTGTAGCATATTTTAACTCTAAATACTTGTTCTTGTTTTCCAAAATGCCTTTGAGCAGCTATTACCTGATATGCTCAAAGATAATTTGTCACAGCAGCCATTCATCAGCTAACTGATTTAATGCAAGCAAAGTCTTCCATCTCTTGCTTTTGATCCCAGCCACTGCACTACTACATGCTATTTGGTTTGTTTTTTCCTTTTTGAGCACTGAGTGACATCTGAGGGATATTAGATCCAGACTTAAGTCCTTTTTGATGCTTTTCCAAATTCAACTATGAGAAGCACATCTCCACAGGCAGCTAAAATGGAAGTGGCACAACAAGAGCCCCAAACCTGAACCAAGCCTGGGAATAGTGAGAAATTCACACGGAAATGCAAAACCAGCACTGAACTACACTAACCAACCAAAGCTGAGACAACTCTGCTAAACAAACAACAGACCATTTACTTTAAAGAAAACCACTGGACAAATATTTTCATAGAGAAAGATGCTTTTGCTCTTGAAAGTTCACCTCTCTGAACCTCCAAAAAAAAAAAAAAAAATCCAAACATTCCCCAAATCTTTTCAGAGGTATCACTACAACTTCTGCAACCCATTAAGACAAATTCTTTCAACTACCAGTCTTGCTTCAATGACCTAATTACTTCCCATGCATCAACTAATGCTCAAATAATTTTTGAAGACTGAAAAAGAAGGCGGAAAAATTCCTTCTAAAGTATGGTACTTATTAAATATTGGGTCTGTAGCCAAAGGGGGAAAAAAAGCTAGCATAAAAAATCCTAATATGGGCAATTTCAACCTAAAATTTAAGTTCTAAGTAGTATACCTCATCTACTATTGTGAATGACATACCATCTACCACCACTTCATGCATCACACCTTGGGAATTTCAAGACCAAAAGCATCCAAACTCACCGAGAAGGTTCATGTATTCCTAAACTCTAAGGAATGTTTTGGAGAAGAGGTGCACAAAGATGCTACACAGACACATAGAATGGCTCAGGTTGGAAGGTACCTGAGAGATTACCTACTTCAATCTCACTGCCACAGGCAGGGACACATTCCACCAGACCCGGTTGCTCAAAGCCACATCCAACCTGGCGCTGAACATCTCCAGAGGTGAATTCGTGACCTCCCTGGATAACCTGTTCCAGATTCTTCCTCAAACATTCCCTGAGCTCTCCTACACCTATTTATCACTTGAGTCTCACTCCAAATTTAACCCTTCTATGCCTAAAGGAAACACCAACAGCATTTTAAATATCTCCATTCTCTCTAGATTATCAAATCTGTTCTTCACTTTGGTCTCATATTTAAGAAGTGAGAAAATTTCCAACATATTTCCATTCTCAGAAAAATAAAAATCATTCAGTAACTCTTCACAGCTTGATTTATGTTGGAGTACATGCTTGCAGGATCATAGAATCAGAATTGCTTCAACTGGAAGAAACCTTTGAGTTATTGAGTCCAACCTTCAAACTAACATCACCATGGCTACTAAACCATGTCCTGAAGTGTCAAGTCAACACATTTCTTGAATACTTCCAGGGATGGTGACTCCAATGCCTCCCTGGGCAGCCTGTTCCAATGCCTGACCACTCCTTCCCTGAAGGAATTGTTCCTAGCATCCAAACTAAACCTACCCTAGCACAATTTCAGGCTATTTTCTTTGGTTCTATCACCTGATACTATGGAGAAGAGACTGACACACACACACCCTCCCCGCTCACTCCAATCTTCTTTCAGGGAGTTGTAGAAAACAATGAGGTCTCCCCTCAGCCTCCTCTCATCCAGACTCAACAACCCCAGTTCCCTCAGTCATTTCTCACCAAATGTGTCCTCCAGACCCTTCCCCAGCTTCTCTGGACACACTCTAGTACTTCTATGTCCTTTTTGTAGTGAGGAACCCAAAACTGAACCCAGTATTAAAGGTATTTGAGCTGCTTTTCTCCACACACTCCCACCTTACCCATAGCTTTTTACAACTGTTGTATCTACTTGCAATGCCTCTTGGCTGCAAGGATGGCAAATAAAATGTTGTCACTGTCCACAGCAGTCTTAGTCTTATCAGCCAACCTGAAACAAGAGCTAATGAAAACTATAAATAGAAGATGATGCAAAGAATAGGTAGAACCCCCAAAGCCTTGTCCATTGAAGTTCACACATTCCCTAAGAAGGAAATGAAGCAATGCCCCACTCTTGTCATGTTACAGAATCATCCAGAGTTTTCTACAGTAGACAGCAACAATTGTCAGCAGCTTCCTACAGATGTGCCTTCCTTAGCACACATTTTGAAACGATCCTTGGCTGCAGAGACAGATTGTTTTCCTTCTTCCATTGCATAGCAGCCAAAAGGCAACCTGCTCACCACCAGAACTGACACACTGCAATACTCACAGAGGCTGCAGGCTCTGACTACTAAAAAGAAAGCAAGCTTTTGGTTTCACTACAACCAAACAGCTGTACAAAATAGTAGATTCATAGAATGGTTTAGGTTGGAAAGGATCCTCAAAATCATGTAGTTTCAACTCCCTTGCCATGGGCAGGGACACCTTTCACCACACCAGGTTGCTGAAGGTCTCATCCAACATGGTACTGAACACCTCCAAGGAAGAGGCATCCACAACCTCTCTGGGCAACCTGTGTCAGCACTCTCACTGTGAAGAATTTCTTCCTAATCTCCAGTCTAAATCTGCTCTCCTCAAGCTTAAAGCCACTGCCCCTTGTCCTATCACTACAAGCCCTGTTAAAAAGTCTCTTCCCAGCTTTCTTGCAGGACCTCTTCAGGTACTGGAAGGCCACTGTAAGGTTACTGAGTTAACAATAGCAATATGCATCAGCAGTTCAGCAGCAGAGCTCAAACCAATTCCATGTTCCAGCTCTGATCCTCAGCCCCTGGCAGGCTGCAGTTATGCTTGCCCACTCATTCCCTTTCTTCTCTGTCAGGGAGCAATCAGACCACACAGAGAGAGACACTGACAGGTCACTGCTGCAAAAAGCACCTGGGACATGATGTAATTACATGAACAAACCGAACAGGCACTACAGTCATCTCATACTGCTCCTGACAAACACAAGAACCAATTTAGCAGGAGGCGGAGATTAAATTCATCCTGCTCTGCTGCCCAGCAATCCCCAAATGTCACTGGCCTATGACTGATGCTCAAAAGGTTCAAGTTCTTTGGAAAAAAACGTATAATTGCAGAACTGGTTTGCTTGAAAAAGACCTCCAAGATCATTGGTCAGGCCATTCTCTAACTCCACTAAGTCTGGTGCTAAACTGTGTCGCTCAGCACTGCATTGCTTCATCTTTTAAACACTTCCAGCAGTGGGGATTCCACAGCTGCCCTGAGCAACCTGATCCAATGCTTGACAGCGCCTTCAGGGAAAAAAATAATTTGAATATCTGACCTAAACCTCCGGTCGTATAATTTAAGCCCATTTCCTCTCATATTATCACTTGTTACTTGGGAAGAGACCAATACCCACCCAGCTCCAGCCTCCTTTCAGGGAGTTGCAGGGTGACAGAAGGTCTCCCCTCAACCTCCTCTTTTTCCAGGATGAACACCCCCAGTTCCCTCAGCTGCTCCTTATAAGAGCTGTTCTCCAGACCCTTAACCAGCTTCCTTGCCCTTCTCTGGATATGTCCTTCTTGTAGCGAGGGCCTCAAAACTGAACACAGTATTCATGAGGCAGCCTCACCAATGCCAATTACATGGGAATAATCACTTCCCTGCTCCTGCTGGTCACACTATTGCTGATCAGGCCAGGATGGTGTTGGCCTTCTTGGCCACCTGAGCACACTACTGGGTCATGCTCAGATGGCTATCAACTAGCAGCTCCAGGTCTTTCTCTAAAATCTAACACAGTGTTAGAGTTGTTTTCAAAACAGCAGCATGTGTGTGTTCGGTAAACCTCGTGTTGGTTCAGCAAGTAAACTGAGACAGACTGCAGCCGAACTATTGCAGTGCCCTTTTCACTCAAAGCTGAACTTCCTGACATCAGCATGTATGAAAAAAAAGTTGTCATTATCCAAAGAAAATCCTTGCTTTCCCTCCAAATCCTTTCTTTTCTCTTCCAGTCTCAGGATGAGCAGTGCACCAGCACTTCCTATCTGCTGCCTGTCTGTTGTCTGCTAGAAACACCTGCATTCTTTTTCTGCCCACTTATGACTGCTCACAGGTGTTGTTGCTTTGTCACTATCAAGAGAGTGGAAGAAAAGAGCATGCAGAAACAGCACAAGGTTGCAGTCCACCATTTCCTGGACAAGGGAGTTGAGAATTTGGACAGATTGCAAGCAAGAATGTTAACAGAGACCACAACAGCAGTATGAGCACTCTTCAAAGAACTAAATTGCTTTCTCTGACACTGTGCTTCTTTTCTTTTGGTTTGGCCAGCACCTGGATATCTTCTGAATTCCTTTTCCTTCCACAGTCCTACTGACCAAATCAGTGCTTTGCAAATTGAAAAACTTTGTCATCTGGGACTTTAGAATAAGCTGATTCTGCCTCCAACACAGAGACATGGAGCGGCTCCAAAGGAGGGCCACCAAGATGATCAGTGGGCTGGAGCATTTCTCCTATGAAGACAGGCTACAGAATTTGGGCTGTTCATCCTGGAGAAGAGAAGGCCCCAGGGAAATCTTAAAGCTACACTGCAATATCTGAAGGCAACCTACAGGAAGGCTGGGGAGGGACTGCTTAGAAGGGCTTGTAGTGATAGGATGAGGGACAATGGTTTTGAACTGGAGCGGGGCAGATTTAGGTTGGACATAAGGAGGAAGTTCTTTACAATGCGAGTGGTGAAATACTGGAACACATTGCACAGGGATGTTGTAGTAGCCATGTCCCTGGACACATTCAAGATCAGCCTTGATGTGGCCCTGGGAATCCTGATCTAGTTGGAGGTGTCCCTGCACACTGCAGGGTTGTTGGACAAGATGACTTTTGAGGGTCCCTTCCAACCCAGTGCAATCTGTGAATCTGTGACTGGAACAGGTTGCCCAGGAAGGTCATAGATGCCCCCTCCCTGGAAGTGTTCAAGACCAGGCTGGATGAGGCCTTGAGCAACCTGTTCTAGTGGAAGGTGTCCTTGCCCATAGCACTGGGCCTGGAACTATTTGATCTTTAAAGTCCTTTTCAACCCAAATCATTCTATGATTCCTTTTGGTTTGGCCAATGCCTGAATGTCTTCTGAATTCCTTTTCCTTCTACAGTCCTCCTGAGCAAATCAGCATTTTACAAACTGAAAAAGTCTGTTGTCTGGGGCTTCTGAATGAGGTGTTTCTCACATCTTACCAACTGAGCAAGAGCAATTGGTGGAAAGCCTGGTGCAACTTTATTTTCTGTAGGCACATTACATGTGCACACCAGATCCCTTGAGTAGTTAACAACAAACAGCTCTAGTAAATTGCACAAGGGAAATGTGGCATTACAGGGTATATTTGTGTTAGGACTGCAGGAATGTTCTCATTCAGCATCAGCTAAAAGGAACAGCTCTTTAGCAAGATCAGATTAGGGCAGAGTTGCATGCCAGAGACTGCAATTGAGATGACAGATTTGTCCAGCAGAATTCCATAGGAGGAACGAAAGCTCTGCTGGCTCCTGCCATCAAACACCATGCTTGTAGCTAAAGATTGGGCAATCCTCAAGAAAGTCCTGCTGAACAAATAGCTACAATCATGTGAAGTATTATCTTTTAGTAGTTTAACAACAGAGGCTTAGCTGCAGTTCAGTGAATCCGCCAGTGTCACAATCTGAGCACATGAGGAAGTGTACAAGTGGTCACTGGGACATTATCTCCTCCTGACATAAGCAGTGGCTGAAACTTGCCTCATTAACAGGACTCGAGTCTTTTATAAATGCAGAGGAAAGAGGTTTGCTTGCTGCTTCTGGACTTCATTGGTGTATGCTGAGGTGGCAGCGCTGGAGTTTTTTGTTTTCTTGGGAGGTGGTGGGTTTTTTCTTTTACATCAGCTTGGTTACAACCTATGTTAAGCTGTAATTATTTGTTATTGAGCTCCCCAAAGTAAGGGATGCCTCTTTTGTGTCTCTGCTCATACCCTTCCATCACCAGCCCACGCACCACACTCATCTACCTTGTAAAAGGTGCACAGTGCCTTGCCACGAAACAAAGATAACCTCAGCCATGTATGCAGAAGATAAAGCTTATAGAATCACAAAAATGTTTGTGTTGGTAGGGGCCTCCAAAGGTCATCTAGTCCAACCCTCCTGCAGTCAGCAGAGACATCATCCACTAGATCAGGCTGCCCAGAGCCTTGCTGGCATTCAAGAACTCCAGTGATGGGCCTCAACTCCCTCCCCCAGCAGCCACTTCCATTTTCCCACCAACTTCATGGTACAGAACTTTTTCCTAACATCCAGCCTAAGTCTGTTCCTCTCTAATTTCAAATCACTGCCCTTCGCCCTATCACTGCAGGCCTTTGTAAACAATCCCTCTGCAACCTTCTTGTAGGCCCCTTCGGGTACTGAAAGGTCTCCCCAGAGCCTTCTCTTCTCCAGGCTGAACAACCCCAGCTCCCTCAGCCTGTCTTAGCAGAGGTGCTCCAGCCCTCTCTGATTGTTTTTGTGGCACTCCTCTGAACCCACTCCATCAGTAAGACTAATTATTGAGCCTGAGGGAAGGAGTGAGGGGCTGTCTGCATTCCCCTAGGGCTACTCTCTGCTGCTCTTGCATACTAGTTTGGGTATCATCAGCATGGATATTACCTGCTGTGAGAGACCACAGGTGTACCTGTTGTGCTGTTTCTTTTTTATACTCCCAGCAGCACAGGTTTTCAAATTACTTCTAATAATTATAATAATTATTTTGCAACTACAGCACACTAACTGCCACCAGTAACCTATTCCTAAGTCAACCTGCAGCTCTGCTTTAACTCATACAGTCATGATAGTTAGAAGAAAATCTTTTGGGTCCTTCAACACTTCTAGGTGTGGTGGAGGGGCTGCAGCCCCAAAACTGAGGCCTCCCTATGCCTCTACATGCCTGGACATGTTTTTCTGCCAGGACCCATGGCAGTAAACAGGTTGTGTAACACACATGCCCAGCCTGTGTACCCCTGGGGTCTGCCTAGGTGATCCCCTCTTTGGGAGGGTCCAGGCAAACAGCTACTGCCTATTAAGGTAAGGTTTGGGTTACTGCCAGCCTGATTGGTCACTTTAGATGGCCAAAACGAGCCACGAATCTTGGCTCAGAGTCTATAAAGAGGGGTGCAAAGGAGCACCACGTGTTCAGAGGTTCAAGATCAGCTCTCTGATCCATATAGCAGCCCTGATCTGCTTGCAAGGCCTAGACACAGGATCGGGCCCTCACTTGCAAACTCACTGAGGCTCAGCTCTCTTGCATTGATCTCAAGGCACAGTTAAGCTGTCTGCGTACCCTTTGAGAAGCAGAGCACATGCACGCCTGCACTTGATACATATATGGGGAGCCGAGAGCCCCCTGCCTAAGCCTAGAGCTATCTCGAATTGTCCACGGAAATCAATCTCCCAGCAGTCTGGCACACATTGCATGCCCACTGCTTTAGCTTGGAGAATTAGATCAGCAGACCTTCCAGATTGTCTGCAAACCCACGACCACAGCCTGCTAGCTGTGAGAAGACCGTGCCAGAAGCTGCACGGACAAATCCTCCCCCTGAACCTGGAAATCCTACCAGCTGACCATCCCTGGACACACAGTATCCAGAAGCAGCAGCAGCAGCATCGAGGCAGAGACCACTTCACACCAGGAGAGAAGGTCAGAGAAATCCTGTTTACCCCAGAGACTGGGAACACTTATCATTCCTCTGCAAGCTGGGAAGACCCCAGCTTCACCAAGACCTGAATACTGGACACACGCTGTGACACAATCCTGGGAGGGTGATTATTAATAATTAATACTAAAGAGCAACACATTTAAGAAGCTTTAATTCCTTTGTAAAATAAGTTACCTCTGTCTTGGGATAGATACAGTTTCAGCCCTCACTGGGCAAACAGCATAGCTCCTAAGCAGGCATTAAGCCTAAGGGAATCTTTTTCTCTGTCTATAGTTGATAATTTGATAATTAATAATCCAGTCCCTGTAAATATATCATATCCTGACTGTTTTAATAACCATGCAAAAGAACTTGATTACATAGTGGTTGGGGGTGGTACAAATTTGTAAATATTAATTTTAATAAATAATTTTATAAAAATTTAATACCACCTCAAATTAATTTCTCACCTCCCCCTAATAAGGAAGGAATAAGAAAAATCCCCCTCCACAACACTAGGACACCTTTAAAAGCAGCTAAAATAATCAAAATATGGCTGGTATTCCATTTTTATATTGCAAAACTGTCTCTTCATTTTGGATTAGGAACCAGACAAGGAGTAAAGGCTTCAAATTGGAAGGAGTTTAATTGAAATTAAAAATGAGGCAGAAATTCTTCCCTATGAGTGTGGTGAGGCACTGGAACAGGTTGTCCAGAGACACTGTAGCGGCTTCAACCTTGGAAGTGTTGAAAGCCAGGCTGAATGGGGCCTTGAGCAATCTGATCTAGTAGGAGTTGTCTCTCCTGCCCATGGCAGGGGGGTTGGAGCTAGATGACCTCTAAGGCCCCTTCCAACACAAAGCTGACAAGCTTCAAAGATTATAGGTGTGGAGTAGCCTTTCCTGTAATGGTTGTTTTGGAGCCTGGTAATTTTTTTTCAAGTTACTTCTAATTTAATGGGAAGAACACCTTGGGCTCTCAAAATGCATCTGGAAATAAGTATTCACTAACAAGGCTATTTGCAGTCCAAAACTCTGGTTGAAGTCCCACTGACTTCAGCAGAAACAGAAACCATGGTGGTTTCTGACATTCAGGCTTTCCTTAGTCATTGCCTGACCACATTCCAGGTCCACGTCTACAAAAATGGATAAAATATTCAGGAATAAAAGGATTCTCCTTTTGGCACATACACTGATAACATTTTCTTGAACCTTTCACAAAAGAAGCAAAATGTAACTGCAAAATTCTCAAAGGTCTTGCTTCTTTCATAAATCTCAATCAAAAACATTTCATAGAGTCACAGAATGGTTTTAGGTTGGAAAAGACCTTAAAGATCATCTAGTTCCAATCCCCCCTGCCATGGCCAGGGACACCTTCCACTATACCAGACTTCTCAAGGCCCCATCCAACCTGGCCCTTGAACACCTCCAGGGAGGAAGCACTCACAACCTTCCTGGGCAACCTGTTCCAGTGTCTCACCACTCTCACTGGAATGAATTTCTTCCTAATCTCCAGTCTAAATCTGCCCTCCTCAAACTTCAATGTGTTCCCTCTCATCCTATCACCACAAGCCCTTGTAAGAAGTCCCTTCCTGGCCTTATTGTAGGCTCCCTTCAGGTATTGGAAGGTCACTCTAAGATCTCCCCGGAGCCTTCTTCTCTTTAGGCTGAGAACTGTCAGACTGACAGCATTCTTCCAACAATGTGAAGACGTGAGTACAGAACGGGAACACAAAATAAACACCCTAATTTTTAAAAGAGAAAACACCCAACTCATAAAAAGTAGCTTTTACTACTGAACATCCAAATCCCACTAAGCAGGGGATGCCCTTTTAAACTGATTGCCTTCATCTTTCAAGCTGCCGCTTGAAAGCTCTGTGCTGATTTTCTGGGCTCCTGCCCAATCCAAAGGTCATGTTTGCATAGCTGTGGCAGAACAGGGGCAAAACCCCCAAGGTAGCACTTATTTATTTTGGGAGATGATCTTGTTTGTTGTATGTCACATACCAATAGCTCTCAGCTGCACCAGAGCTTGAGTTTAGAAGATCCTCCCAGTAGTGTATCTCCACAAAGCACTCCTTAAAACCAACCAGCCCTGACAAAGTCCAAACATTTATTTCAGCTGAGCTTTCATTCCTTTAGAGATGATCCAGTGATCAACTGTAATTTGGGCCTTTCACTTATACTTTTACTGTACTGTGGTTTTTATTTTCCCTTCCACACCCTGCCACTGCACTCTGCTCTCTGTCACTTTACTCTGCTCCAGTAAGACCTCATGCAGAGTACGGTGTCCAACTCTGGACACACCAGTAATTAACTGGTTACTGGTTTAGCTGTAGGTTTAACATGTCTAGTTTGTAGGTCTAACTACTCTCATGATAAGCTGCCTTTCAACCCTTACTATCGTTTTTCTGGCCCCTGTCCAAGCCTCTCCTGATGAAAAAAGGTATTCCTGCTCAAGTTAGATATTCCAAGTGTTCCTGCTTTCACATTTAGTAAGTATGAGCTCCTCTAGAAAAAAGCTTTAGTCTCCGACCTGGAACATAAAGTTCTAGCAAAGCTATTCGGTGGACAACTATCTGGTCCCCAGAGACCCAGAAGAAATGGCACCTCTTCTTCTCTAAGCCAGTCACCAGTGCTGCTCTGTTAAGCTTATTTTCTTCCTCAGAGGTACAATGGAGAGGATTAATACCAACTTCACTCCTTTGGACAGCTCTCTTGAAAACACAGCTACCTTCTCATTACAGCACTATCCATAGAGTCCTTAAGAATCTTTGATCTAAAAGGACACCTCTGACTATCCTACAAATTGTTTTAACAATGAAAAGCATGAAAATCCAGAGGGTAAGTGCCACTTCCTTTGCTCCTGCTTTCCCCAGATACAGAATTGCACACTTTAGGACCCAGTGGTTTTCCTCGTTTCATTTCTGAGGTGCAGATTTTCAAACATCAGTGGAAAAGATTAAAGCACAGTATCAGAAGATCTGTTATGCAAAAAGAACTTGTTACCTGAAGGTCAAGTCTTTACAGAGATAATCACACACCACTACCTTCTTGTAGACATAAGGAAGAAAAGCCTCCAGAAAGAAAATACAGAGCCATAGAAGCATTTCAATTGGAAAAGACCTTTGAGATTATTGGGTCCCACCAAGATCTAACTCTACCAAGGCTGATGCTACATCATGTCCCTCAGCACTGCATCTCTGCCTCTTTGAAAGACCTCCAAGAACGAGGATTCAACCACCTCTCTGGGCAGTCTGTTTCAGTGTTTGAGAACCCTTTCGGTGAAGAAGTTTTTTCTCTTATCCAACCTAAACCTCCTCTGGTGCAACTTAAGGCCATTTTCCTCTCCTGAGATCTTCTCCCTTCCAACTAACAAGTGACAGGATAAGAGACCAACACCCACTGGGCTTCCACCTCCGAGCTGTAGAGGGCAATGAGGGCAGCCTCCTCCAGACTAAACAACCTCACTTCTCCCAGCCACTCCTTACCAGACTTGCCCTCCAGACCCTTCACGAGCTTTGTTGCCCTTCTCTGGACACGCTCCAGCACCTCAATGTCCTTCTTGTAGTGAGGGGCCCTGAACTGAACCCAGTACTGGGTGTACTGTGTACAGTACCCAGTGTGGCCTCATTGGAGGAGATGTTATTTGGCACCTACTCATAATTATATCTCCTCCCTTTTCTCTTTCCTGTATGCTCTTTCTTCCTGCTATCTTTTCTTTTCATGGCCCTCTTGCCCAACAGCAGAAGGATTTCTGTGAAGTTCAGACCCTCATCAGGACTTCTGTCTCTAGAAGGCAGGGAGAGCAAGGCCTACACCCACATCAGAGCAACCCCAAGGCAGAACTGCACAAAGTCAAAGGGCAAGGCAACTTCCTAAACCCAGAGATAAACCCACACTCCCCATCTCTGCAAAAGAGAAAATCTTTGTGACAGCAAATGCTTCTCACCCTCAGTCCTTGGGACTCTGGATATTTGGATTCCTTATCTTGAGCCTTCAGCTTATCTGCTGAAATGTTCAATCTGGCTGCTTAGGCTAGGCACTGCCTCTTCACTGCCTTCATCCCAAAGGCTGAAGCATTAGTGTGTGCTTTTCACCGGAGAGAAGGGATGCTGCTCTGGCCCCTGGAGTCCTCTTACTCCTGATAAACTGTTCTCATAGAAGGATTCCTCAATCAGTCTGCATCCAGGAGGGCTTAATCTCTGAAGTTGTGTTTTGATCCTTCAGCCTTTCTCACTGAAAGATTTTCATCACCACAGCCACTTTGCTAGATGAAGAAATGCACACATTTACCTGCTGATACCAAGTGGAAAATTTCCCACTTAGGAGGAGGTGGGAGAGACAAAAAGATTGTCTGCTCAGTTCTCTCTAAAAGCTACACCACTAGCTCTTGCATGGGAAAAGGCAATCTAGATAGTTCTAGCCTTGCACCTGGAGGATACATCGTCTAAAATCCCGAGTTTGCATGCAACTCCAAAAACTCCACAGTTACTTGAAAGAATGGAAGCAAAAAATTACATAAAACTGCTTGGTTTTGCAAAAAGTTGTTTCAGAAACTGTGCAAAGGACCAAAAATGGCAGGAGCCACTGGAAATGACTGTGTCTGCCATAAACCTCTATTACAGCTCTATTCAGAGTCTGTCACGTGCCAGGCTGGTCCCTGAGGATCAAGCCAGGAATTTCACTGTCATCTGCCTCCCAGCTACAGGATATGACTGCAGCAAGCATGGACATATCAGTGGTTTCTGGAGGACTGGGGACAGGTATTAGAGATAAGTAAAGAAGAGGTCATTTGGTTTGAGACAACAAAACAGATTGTCAGAAGACCAAAGCAAAAGGGGTGGGCGTCAGGATGAAGGTGCCAGACTCTTTTCATTTGTGTCCAGTGAGAGGACAAGAAACAACCGGTATAAGCTGGAAAACAGGAGGTTCCACCTCAACATGAGGAGACACTTCTTTACTGTGAGGGTGATAGAACACTGGAACAGGCTACCCAGAGAGGTTGTGAAGTCTGTCTCTGGAGACTTTCAAATGCCACCTGGATGTGTTCCTGTGTGACCTGCCCTAGGTGATGCTACTCTGGCAGGGGCAGTTGGATTCGATCTCCGGAGGGGAGGTGCCTTCAAATCCCCAACATTCTGTGAAAAGAATACCTACTGAGGTATAGAAGCTGAAAACTCAGAGGGTGTGACAAAAAAGCCCTCCTTTATTTGCTCAAGGAGCGGAGATACTTCTAGTCAAAGGGGAAAAAAATTCCTACTTTTATGTATTTTTATGTATGTGAAAGGGCATGGAAAAGTTTTGGGACCCTCACCTTCCTCTTTCCCCACCATTCTCCCCCAAAATGGAGCTTAAGTCCAACAGAATTAAAGGAAAAAAAGGCAGTTCCTGGTCTCCACACTTTCTTCAGACACCAAAATCTGGAGTCATACAAACCAAAAAAGCAAAGCTTTCACAATCTACAACCAAACTAGGACACAACTGCAAAGGGTGAATGTTTTGAGGCCAATTCTCAAACCCACCAGGAGACATTCACAAAAAGACCCTTGTTGCAGTTCCAGCATCCTCTCTAACAGAAGAGGACAAAGAGTTGCAGCCCTTTCCACCATCCCAAAACAAAATCTGTTCTTTTTGGGATTTTTTTTTTTCATTCTAGGAACTGCAACACAAAAGAACAATAATTCTTCATTGCTTCTTTATGACAAAGCCTGCCTTGATGTTAGTTTATACATCAGAAATCAAGCTCTGGTTTCATTCTTTTTGAAGGATATGAATGGAGAGGTTACATAAGGGTGTAATAGGAGCTGTTACTTCCTTTTCCAGTTGAAGAGAAAAAGCTACGGATCAGGTTACAGACTCAAGGGCTCTGGTCATCACTACTGCAGCCTTAATTTTTTTGCCAGTAGTCCCCCAACGAACACGAGAAGCTACTTAGAAGGGCTCTGAGAATTTAAAAGACTTAAGTACATGGCTGCTTAGAGGGGGAAGTCTTTATTTTTGTCTTTAATCAAACTCAGGAAATTCCCTAAGCTTGACGCATGCCATCACTCAAGTCACTATTTTCCATTTCAGTTTGTCTTTCAATAGCACAGAAAAGAAGGATGAATGAAAACAAGGTAAGGTTTACAGGACAGTCTACATGTGAGCTGCATAAGCAAACTCGGCACACGTAGCTCAACTTTGGCAGGTCAGTTAACCATACAGGGCAAGCAAAAAGAGGAAACACAGGAATGTCCAGACCAGCTTACACAAGCACTAAGCTGTTCTCCAAACCATGCCACTTGCACTTTCCTCACCTTCCTCTCCAGTTCCCAAGCCACAGTGATTATTGCTGCTGAAGGAAGATGAGATCAGACTCCAACACGAGGAATTTCTGTTCCCACAGAGCTCAGAGGAATCAGATGATCTCAGAGGATCATGTGAAACAAGTCCACGACACTTCCATGAGGCAGAGTATCACCAGTATGCTGCCAGCAGTTTAATAAGAGTGCACAATGGGAAAAATTAATGGCTTTGCTTGTGTTTCCAATTCTCCTCTCCCACTTCCTCCTCTCATTTGCCAGACTTATTTTCTCTTCCTCCAGAAGCACTAGCAGGCTTGCAAAGTACATCTGCCTTTCTAAAGGAGTTGCATCAAAGCTTGCACAACGTTTGGAAGGGCTAACACACAGAATTACACTAAACTACTGTCCCTGGTATAATTTCCTTACTGAGTTCTTCTGCACAGAAATCACAGAATGATTTAACAAAGTCTCTTGTACAAAGAAAGGAAACAAAAAAGAAGCAAGTTTCTGTGATCTAGGATGCTTCCATCAGTTCTTTCACTTTCACCTTCACCTTGTTGAGCAGTCAGCCTCTTTGTGGTGCCTATACTGAACCAGAAGCTTTTAAGTTGTTGATCAAAGATGCCACCTAACACCACACAGGTGTTTTCAGAAATATCTTCCCTAAGGATGGGGGTGGAATTTGTGGTAAAAACACCAGTAATACAATGGTCAGCTCTGACACTAGCAGTGGTCACACTTAGGAAGTACCACCACACCTTCACACACAACCAAGCCAGAGGCAGCATGCTGCATTAAGCGCTACATTAAAAATGTTTTTAAAGCTTAGGCCTGGAATGACTGGAAATAAAAACACATGAAGAGATGTCACTACCTTTAATACATTTAAAAGCAGCCAAGCCCTGAACTCTACTTTAACAGATGGGTCAGGCTATTTCTGTTCCCCAACACTGCACGCTCTTGGGGGAAGCCTTGTTTTTGACACAGGGCTTGACAAAGTGATGATTCATCCAGGGAAGGATGGGCAGGCAGCTTGTTGCCAGCCTTAATTCACAATAGGATAGCAGGATACGGGAAACTCATGATTCAACACAAAAACTGCAGAGTCAGCCATTCCCCCTCATCTTTACGTTTTCCAGTGCTAATTTCTAACCTGGATACATTTTAACTAGTTTCTCCAAAATAAATTTTAAGGGTAGCTTTTACTTCATCACTGTCACATCTCTTCTCTACAATAGTATGTAGCAATTGAAACAGTGACATCATCTGGAATTGCAGAGGGTGAAGTCACTTGGAAAAGCAAACAGTGTGAGCATGGACTTAGGAGCACACAGGTACTGTGGGCAAAACGAGCGAGCACTAGGTGACGGTACCCCCAGCCCTGCTCCCTGCAGGCCCTGCAAGGGTGGCCATTGTTTTCCACGGCGAGTCCGGCCGCTCCAAGGAACAAAGGGATGCCCATCCCAAAACACAGCAGATGTCCTACACCGAATCCCAGCTGGCTTGAACTCCATCGGCGCAAACAGACGGTCTGAGTTGGGAGGCTGCAACAAACCATCCCCTCTGGGACAACGACCCTGCCCTGGAAAGCTCTTCCTCAAGGCTCCACAAGTTCCCCGACGGCTGAATTCATCACCCTGCTCCAAGTTAGCAGCACTCTTCCCACGGTCCCCCGCTCTCCCCCCAGGTCCGAGGCCGCTCTTTCCAGCAAAACAAAGCCGCGCACACATGGGAATTATTTTAGGCAAGAAGAAACAGATGCCACGGTCCTCCCAGAAAAGGCAGGCGCGCACACGCACTCCAGTACGAGTGTGTGCGACAGGATCCGAACCGTCTCTGCGGGTGTGCACGCCAGTGTTCACACCGAAATCAAGCTGCCTCAAGTCTGTAGCTCCCCACCAGACGCTAACGAAAGCCACAACGCCCCTAAATCGTCCCCAAGGCGCAGTTTTGCCCCGGGAAAGGACAGCCAGAAGGCTATGAGGCACATGTTCCCCGTTCTCGCACCCAGACCCCCGACATCGCCTCTACCTACTCGCAAAGAAGCTGGCAAGAAATCCCCATGTTGCCCCCCACCAAGCTTCTGCAGCACCGACCCCATCCCTACCCTCGCGGAGGGAGCATCGGGGGCGGTCCTTCTCCGTCTCGGCGGGACACCGGAGCTCTGCGTTCCCATTCCACACAACGAAAAGTCCCGAGTCCGGCAAGGGAGATGGCGTGGGATGAGTCTTACCTCTGCTGCCGAAAGGCGCTGCCCGCGTTCCGCGGCCGCCCGACGCCTCCTGCCCCGAGCCGGCAGCAGACGCTTCCCAGCCCAAGCGCAAGCACGACGGAGGGGACCGCGAGCGAGGTACCCAGCCCCGGCCCCTCCCCGCCCGTGAGGGGCGGAGGCACCGCCCGTCGCCCCAGCCTCGTAGCGCCGCCCGGTGGGCGCCGCTCCCAGCGCCGAGTGCTGCACGCCCCGCAGCCGCCTTCCTCCTGCCCCGTGGCGGCTCCGCAGGTGACCCCGCGCGGGCTGAGCGGCGGCAGGTGCTCCGAGTTGGAGCGAAGGCCTCACCTGAGCTCAGTGTGCTGCGAGCCTGGGCGCTGAATCCCTCAATCCTGTCCCGATCAGCCCTTCCCCACTCCTACTTTAGGATTAATTGTTTGTGGGTTCCCCCCCCCCCCTGTATAGTTCACCTTCTCCTTCAGAAGCTAACCAAGAAGAGAAACTGACCTGTCTGAGCAAGAAGCCCGACATCCGCTGCGAGAGCTCTGGAGAGTTGTTTGCATAATCTATTCACAATGTGCCAGCATTTAATTGCAAGCACTCGAAAGCACTTACAGCAAGCTTTGCCATAACATATCTTACCTGCTCAGTCGTGCTCCTGATAAGCACACGAACCATCAACAATGTAGGGCAGCTCCCCCATTGTCTGAAAAGAAGTGGGGGGGGAAAAAGAATAAACTCTGCTATGGGTTGTATTCACAGTGTGTGTTGGTCATTCCCTGCCCTGAAACTGACTCTGAGGTCAAGGCAGCAGCTATTTCTCCCTACCTCCATAAAACTTCCCCAATACACAGATGAGACAGGGGAGTGTTCAGGTCTGTATCACATTCACTTGCTTCCTGACAAAAGACTCTACATAAAAAAATGTAGAGAATTCCAGCATGATGAGGGTTGGAAGTGATCTCTGGGGATCATCCAGTACAACTCACCTGCTAAAGCAGGGTCACCTACAGCAGGTTATCTGGGATCACAGTGTCCAGGTGGGTTTGGAAACTCACTGGAGAAGGAGAGTCCACAATCTATCTGGACAGCCTGATGCAGGGCTCCAGCACTCTCACAGCAAAGAAGTTTTCCCCATGTTTATGTTGAACCTCCAGATTGTGTCCACTGCTCCTTATCCTATCACTGGACACCACTGAAAAGAGTCTAGTCCCATCCTTTTGCCCTCCACCATTTAGCTACTGATCAGCACTGAGAAGATCCCCTCTTAGGCTGCTCTTCCCCAGGTTAAATAGCCCCAGGTCCCTCTACATTTCCTCCTCACAGGGATGCTCCAGTCCCCTCAGCAACTTTGGAGCCCATCAGTAGTTCTCTGTCTCTCTTGAACTGAGGAGCCAAGAACTTGATTCAGTCCTCCAGATGTGGTCTCACTAGGGCAAAGCAGAGGACAAGTAGAACATCTCTTGACCTACTGGCTGCACTCACCCCAGCATCCTATTGGCCTTCCTAGCTACTAGAACACATTGCTGGCTCTTGAGGAATGGGTCCACCAGCATTCCCAGGTCCTTTTTGATGGAGCAACTTTATTGCCTATGATTTTTCCTAAGAAACCAATTACCACATCATCTTTTTTCTGTTTGTTGTTTGTTTTATGGGTTTTTGTTGTTGTTGTTTCTTTGTTTATTTCCCCCCATGTTTTCAGGCAGGCTTTTCCAAGCTGGGTTGATTTTAAACAGCAATAAGCTTCCATTCAACTACAAGCAAACTCCTTGTCTGATAAATAATAGTAAAGAGGACCTGAACTGAAGACACACAACCAAAATTCTTCAGTAGTTGGAAGAAACCCAGCTCACACCCAAGGATTCAATAGGATCATAAACATAAAATGCAAAATGCAATTTAAAAGCCTTTTAAGTGCCAGGAATTAGAGCCTCACAGCCCTGCTCATCCATAGCCTCACTACTGGTTGATGATCTGAGGATCTTCAGAGCAGATGCTTACCTCCTAATATTTGTCTCACCCTTTTGTTTCCATATCTGTAAAAATATTGACTACTCGCTTTACTAGTGGTCAAAAACTGCTCCAGAAAAGTATTTTTTCCCACTGAAAATTCAAAGACAAAATGAAAACTCAATTCTACAGAGGCAGTGACAGCCTGATGTGAGTATCTCTCCAGATACCCACAAAATTCTCCTTTTGGTTTGGAGTGGTCTGAGAGAGACACAGGCAAGAACTCATCCTGAATAACATCATGACTCTGTCCTTTCACCCCGTTCTCCATGCAAGGTAAGTGCTTTATGTTGGAGGTCGGAGACCGGTGCGGCGAGAGATCGGGGCACTGAGAGTCGACTCTGTGGCTTCTGCGCAGCAGTGCAATTTATTAGGGCGATACAGCGACCTTTATAGCCCCCAAAGGGGGTGTAGACAACCGACTTAGTTCAAGATTGGTACAAGTGGAGGGTACAGATTGGCTCCAGGTTAAGTGTAAGGCAGAGATAGGTTAACTTACAGTAAACACCTTAAGGATCCCACCCAGGGGGGGTGGCCAGAGTCAGCCCCCTGGGCTGTGCCCACCTCAGAGGCGGGCAGATTCCACCCCCTGACAGCTGTGCGTGGGTTGCTCATTGTTGCAGGCTCAGGCCCCTGGGAGCCTCAAGGCTCCAAGGACACTTCTCATCACAGGGTCTGATGTTTACCTTTCATGCTCCGCTGCGGGAGGAAGCTTCCCACAGTACCCCCTTCTTTTCTTTTGAGCAACCCATGTTTGATTTTAAACGAGCTGTGCTCAGTGGGAGCGCAGGTCAATGGTGCTAAAGTAAAGAGAATACATTTGTTAAGAATTTTGCTAGTGACAACAATCTGGCAAACCAGCCACCCAAGCTTAGCTAATGATCCCAAAAGCTATTTCTGCAAGCGACAGTGAGTCAAATGTTCAAAAACCCAAAAGTCCAGACGAACATCACAGCTTCTGGAGGGTGCAAGTCTGTCACGTCTTCATTAGCTCACTGTGGTAGCCGATGTTGTGGGCGAGCGAATTGTTCAGTATCTCTCCATAGCTTTAAGTTCACTTCATACTTCTCAGAGATCTTGATGTTCCCAGTGCAGTCCTCGGCTATGAGCTGCGTCTGACGATTGTGCTTAAGAACTACCAACCCCCAAATATAATACAAGAGTGCGTCTTAGATGTTGCTTTCAGGCTATTCTACTTAGGCCTTTTCCCACAGCTCTTGATTCACTTCAAGAATTTGGAGCAGTGTTTTTTCATCCCTTGCAGGGCCCTTGCAAGAGATAAAGAAATCACTTGCCATCTTATGCCAATTTTAAGTGGGCTCTGGCCTTCACCAAAGGGACCAGACCGAATCTATTCCATTAAGCTACAATCATTGAAGCTCATGAAAATACCCAAATTCATTAGCCAAGATCCAATGCCTTATAATCCAAATACTCATGATCATCATCTCTATGACTCTCCCAAGATCTTACCACAATTCTGCCATCTGAGCAAGATTTTCTGCTCACTTCATGAAAGGACAAATCAATCATATTCAAGTTGGTATCCACCTTAGGGCCTGTACAGACAGGTGATAAAGCATAATACGAACATATTCAATACCTAAGCTGATAAATCCACTGATCTTACTTGTATGATGTCCAAAAAAGGCTGTAGTGTTTCTCCATGCCTCTCTTCTTATTTTACTAGCTCCTCTTCCACCTCGCCCCCTTTTCCTCTTTTTTTTTTTTTTTTTTTTTTTTTTTTTTTTTTTTTTATAAAAGACAAAATTCTACATTTCTATACGTTAAAGAAAAAAAATAATCATATAACTATAATACTGTCTTAACTTACAAGCCTAGTAGAAAAGGAAAAGAAAAAAGGTGTGTGAGTGAGTGTGTAAAAGAGAATATGGTACCATATTATCCTTAGTATAGAAAAAGTGAATAGGGACTTATAAGTATAAAATATGATGCCTTACCATAGTATATCAGTATAATATCTATCAAAAGCTAATTATGTTCTATCATGATTGCCTAAGAATTACTGCATTATTAACATTATCCTAAAAATCCAACATTATTAATAAGTATCAGTACCTTATCTAACAAATGTCCAAAATACAAAATATATTACAATTAAGGTCAAAAACAACGGTAAAGTCCCAGAGTCCAACATAGTTATCAAGACCCCAGTCTATATCTAGAGAAATCAACCAGGCTGTGTTTGCTGTCTATCCGGCTGACTCGGCGGGGAGCTGCCCAGTTAGACTGCAGCGGAAGCAGGGGTTCCGTGGGTTGTTGTCTCGGCAGCCACGATTCCCTGCATCTGCGGATCGCAGTGCTGCCATTACGAGCTGTGTGTGCTTATCTAGAACTTGATCCATTTGGGTTGCAACAAATGTCTGCTGCTGGTTTGTAGGCATTCGAGCAACTTGCTCCAGCATATCATCCACTGAGGCCTCCCTAGGCAAAATGGACAACAGCTGCTTGGTCTTATTATTAGCATTCTCAAAAGCTAGGGTTCGAAAAAAGGCTTGTCTGGTTGCAGCATCTAACTCAGTGGCTGCTTCAACTGCAGCTGCTAGTCTATCAATGAAATGGTTATAGTCCTCACTCAAACCTTGCTTAACAGCGGTATAGCTAGGTGCTTTTGGCTCTGTAGGCACCATATTAAAAGCTGCTCTGGCAGTTGTCATGGATGCATGATGCCACTCAAAGGGATGACGTATCTGGGCATCCAGCGAGCTGAAAGCCCCTTTTCCCAGCAGTATATCTGCTTGAACATTGAGTAAGGGGTCGCCTAGTTGTCGTGGCTGCTCCACCACCTTCCTGCACTCATCGCGCCATGCCCTTTCCCACAACATAAACTGGGATGGTGTTAAAATCAGTCTCGCAACAGTCTCACAATCTGCTGGGCATAGCACATAGGCGGAGAAGATGTAATTCAGCAATTGCTTAGTCGGTTGTGAGTGTAAGCCATGGGAAGATACTGCTGTTTTCAACTGCATAAGCAGTTTCCAATCAAGAGCCGTGTGAGTGGCTCCTGGCTGTCCATCTGCGGTCCGTGCTGCCACAACTGGGAATGCTGCTGCACCTTCCAGAGCAGCAGCTGCCTCCCAATCACCTTGTAACAAGGCGTCGCGAATAACGGCACGCCACCGATGTTGTGGACCAACGGGTGTAAGCTGGAGAGTCTTCCCGGTGATCTCTGTAGCTTGTGGTGCCGCCAGGGGCTGGGCATTGCCAGAAGGCATTATTCTAAGTTTCTGTAAGTCGTCGGCAACATTGTCAATAGTGTCGTCGGCATCGGACTGTGAGGAGTCGCTAGCGTCCGAGTTAATCACAGGCGGCGGTTCCCGGGCTTGAGAGGAAGGACCGGCTTCCGTGGCGGAAGTCCAACTCGGGCCCGCTGCAGCCGGGGGGGCGGGTCGGAATGTAGCAAAAGGAGTTTGCGCCGGACGTGGCGAGATGGCAGCGGAAGCCGGGAGTGGGGAAAACGGACCACTGTAGGGCGGTGGCGCTGGGAGCAGGGGGGCAGACGGCTGCACCGGAACGGCAGGGATGTTTTGGGGAATTGGTGCCGCTGGCATCGGGGGTGCTGGTGGTTGCACTGGAACGGCAGGAACGTCGGGAACGTCTTGAGGCAGCGCAGGGTATAACGAAGGGTCCTGAGCCGGCGGCACCGGCTGCATTGGGACATCCTGCTGAGGCGGCGCTGGCTGCATTGGGACGTCCTGCTGAGGCAGCGCCGGCTGCTGGGGCGCTGCTGGCTGCGTCGGAGCGTTTGAAGTTGGCAGCGCCGGCTGCTGGGGCGCTGCTGGCTGCGTCGGAGCGTTTGAAGTTGGCAGCACCGGTTGCTGGGGCGCTGCTGGCTGCGTCGGAGCGTTTGGAGTTGGTAGCACCGGTTGCTTCGGCACTGCGGACAGCATCGGAACAGTAGATGCACTGGGGAGAGTCATCAAAGGCACCACCGTGCCTGGAGAAATTTTCAGGTCGGAAAAGAGAGAGCTAGCTGGGGTAACCATTGCCTCTAGTGGTCTCTCCCCCCGAGTGTCCAAGCCGTCAGCAAGCCGTGCTGCTGCTGTAGCTGCAAGGGTCTGTTCCAGTCTGTATTTCTTCAAGCAATTGATGACATCACGCCATTGCTTCTGTACGCTTTTGGCTGTTTTGTCACCGTCAATAGCCTGGTCAAAAATAGTATCGCCACAGCGGCGCCATTCAGATTCATCAAAAAGAGAGTCTGAAGTTTGAAAGTGTCCTCTTACTAGTCCATATGCTACTAAGGAAGTCAATTTTTTCTTTGACATGGAAACTCCTCGCTTTTCCAAAAAGTTCAAGAGGAGAGAAATTGCTACTTGTTTATCCAAAAGTGCTTGTGTGGTCGGTTCGCCAGCTCCCCAAAGGGAGTCACCAATACTTTGAAAAAACCGCGGAAGAAGGGAGGGGCGGCTGGGAGGTTCCATGGTAACGGCAAGGTTCCGTAAGCGCGCGGAAGAAGAGAGAAAAAAAGAAAAAGGAAGGAAGGAAGGGGGGGGGGGGGGGGGTGTGGGCGGTGCGTTTGCCTTCCGGCGGCAACTGCCCTGGGGGGATCTGACTATGCACGATCACTGCCCCCAGAAGTGCCCATCTATATGGTCACACCTGTCGTCACACCAGTTGCCGTTATTAAAATTTTTGCCCCCATATTTATGGGCGGCGACTCTTCTTTTTTTTTTTTTTTTTTTTCTTTTTTAATAAACGCCTATCTATATAGGCCGTCCGTATCGGCAGACACCTTTCCCTTGGTTAGTAACGGGTTTAACGAGGGGGAAGGAAAAAAGAAAAAAAAGAAAAAAAAAGGAAAAATAGAAAGAAAGAAAAAAAAGGAAAAAAGAGAGAAAAGAAAAAAAAAAGGAGACGTGTTTCCCCAGCAGGGGGTATAGTAGCGTCCGATCTCTTGCGTTTCCACCAGCTCCTTTTATGTGGAAGCCTCTATGTCCTTCGTGGCCGGAGGAGGCGGGGGGGGGGGGGGGGGGGGGAGCGGCCTGGCTGGCGGTAGTCTCGCGGCCCGGCGGTGGGGGGGGGAAGCGGCCTGGCGGTTCTCTCGCGGCCTGGAGGTGGGGGGGGAAGCGGCCCGGCGGTTCTCTCGCGGCCTGGAGGTGGGGGGGGAAGCGGCCTGGCGGTTCTCTTCGCGGCCTGGAGGTGGGGGGGGGAAGCGGCCCGGCGGTTCTCTCGCGGCCTGGAGGTGGGGGGGGAAGCGGCCCGGCGGTTCTCTCGCGGCCTGGAGGTGGGGGGGGAAGCGGCCTGGCGGTTCTCTCGCGGCCTGGAGGTGGGGGGGGAAGCGGCCTGGCGGTTCTCTTCGCGGCCTGGAGGTGGGGGGGGAAGGGGCCCGGCGGTTCTCTCGCGGCCTGGAGGTGGGGGGGGAAGCGGCCCGGCGGTTCTCTCGCGGCCTGGAGGTGGGGGGGGGAAGCGGCCTGGCGGTTCTCTTCGCGGCCTGGAGGTGGTAAGTGGCCCGGGGTGCGGGTCTTCCGTACCTGGAGTTGTCCGGAGGTTCAATCGGTGTGTTCGGGCGCCATCTGTTGGAGGTCGGAGACCGGTGCGGCGAGAGATCGGGGCACTGAGAGTCGACTCTGTGGCTTCTGCGCAGCAGTGCAATTTATTAGGGCGATACAGCGACCTTTATAGCCCCCAAAGGGGGTGTAGACAACCGACTTAGTTCAAGATTGGTACAAGTGGAGGGTACAGATTGGCTCCAGGTTAAGTGTAAGGCAGAGATAGGTTAACTTACAGTAAACACCTTAAGGATCCCACCCAGGGGGGGTGGCCAGAGTCAGCCCCCTGGGCTGTGCCCACCTCAGAGGCGGGCAGATTCCACCCCCTGACAGCTGTGCGTGGGTTGCTCATTGTTGCAGGCTCAGGCCCCTGGGAGCCTCAAGGCTCCAAGGACACTTCTCATCACAGGGTCTGATGTTTACCTTTCATGCTCCGCTGCGGGAGGAAGCTTCCCACACTTTACTCATGACTCAGCTTGTTGTTCCAGGACATAGTTATTGCATTCTTTCCCAACTAATGAAGAGGTCTGGGGGGAGTAATTCCCTTATACTCCAAATCTAAATGAAAACTAAATTCAAGATTTTAGAAGGAAAGCAGGTACTGTTCAGCCAATAATATTTCCCAACCCTGGTCCCAGAGCGGGACATAGCATCTCAAGACTGCAAACATTTAATGGAGAAAGTGTCAATTTCTCTCCACAGAGTGAAATAATCACAACTCATTACATATGACTCTCTACAACTCCCTGGGAGGAGGTTGGAGCCAGGTGTATGTCAGTCTACTCTCCCCAGCAACGAGTGATAGGATGAGAGAAAATAGCCTCACCTTCCACCTGGGGAGGTTTAAATTGCACGTTAGAATTAACTTCTTCACTGAAAGGGTTCTTGAGCACTGCAACAGCCTGCCAGGGAGATGGTTGAATCTTAATCCCTGGAGCTGTTTGAAGATGTAGAGATGTGGTGCTAAGGGACATGGTTTAGCACTGGCTTCAGGAGAGTTAGATAATGGTTGGAGTTGATCATCTTACAGGTCTTTTCCAACTGAAATGATTTTATGATTGCCATGAAAATACAAAATTTTCTACCCTGGGAGTTGAAATTCTGCTGCAAAGAGATGTGTCAACACAGGAATAAAGCAGTGTAACTTTCTTCCTTGGTCCTACAACCGTCTTCAAAAATTTTCATAGACTCATGGAGTGGTTTAGATTGGAAGGGACCTTGAAGATCACCTAGTTCCAACCTGCCTGCCATGGCTAGGGACACATTCCACTAAACCAGGTTGCTCAAGGCCATACTTTTCTCTACATTTACTGGATGGCCAAAATTATTACTGACAAAATCTGCAGTAAATTAAATGAATCTTCTAAAATAACACAAAAGCCATGCCTTGATCAGGCAGATACTGAGAATTTTCTTTCTCCTTTCTTTAAGTAAAATAATATAATCTAGACTACAGAAAGAACCAGGGATAATCAGTATTCATCATTTATTCAGGTCTCTTTTGAACATTAGATATTTAAGGGTAATTTCCAAGTACTAAATCATTCAAGATGCTTTCTTTAGCACATACACATCATGCTGAAAGGACATGACCAGAGGTTTCATTTGGCAACAGCCTACAGCAACTTCAGAGAGATAAAAGCCATGTGGCTGTATCCATCCCAGACTCACAGAAGCACAGACTCACCAGAAGCTCTGGCAGACATCTGCACACATCAGAGCACTTTAGGAACTACTTATTTACTTTTTTTTAAAGTGTTTTCTGCCCCTCCACTCCCTTTTTGTTCCTTAACCTTTCCACAGAGTGGATTTGTAGTTTCTTGATTACAGCCTTAAGGCTTCCTGCAGCATCACAAGCCAAGAAAGCCAGATACAAAACCAATGGTCAAATTAGCTATTGCTGTGACTGCAAGGGCAAAGCTGCTCCTGCTTAGACTGCTAAATGGTGAACCAAACACACAACAGTTCCTGGACTGTCTATGACAGTCCTTAGCAATTAGAGGAGCACTAGTTAATGCCTGGAGGTATCTCTCAGCCAACCTTGCTGAGAAAAGGAGTCAAAGAATAGCTGAGCCAGGCTCTTCAGAAAAGAAATGCAGAACTACTGTGGCCCATAATTTGTAGTGCTTATCAGGATTTGCAGCAAGGTGGGACAGTTGTCAAGCTTCAATTGTATTCATGGCTCTACAACGAGGTTGCCTCACTAGAAATACAGAAATACATCTGACACTGAATGGGAGGTAGAGATGTTCTCAAACACAGTTCATAGATTCACAGAATGGTGTATACTGGAAAGGACCTTGAAGATCATCTAGTTCCAACCACACTACCATGAACAGGGACACCTTCCACTAGACCAGGTTGCTCAAGGCCTCGTCCAACATGGTCCAGTCTCACACCACCCTCACTGTAAAGAATTTCTTCCTAAAATTCAGACTAAGTCTGCCCTCCTCGAGCTTAAAGCCATTGTCCTTTGTCTTATCACTCCAAGGCCTTGTAAAATGTCTCTTCTTGACCTTTGTGTAGACCACTTTCAGGTACTGGAAGGCCACTATAAAGTCTTCCCAGAGCCTCCTCTTCTCCAGGCTGAATAGCCCCAACTATCTCAGCCTGTCACCATAGGGGACATTCTCCATCCCTCTGATCATCTTAGTGGCCCTCATCTGGACCTGTTCCAGCAGCTCTATATCTCTCTTATGCTGGAGGCACCAGAACTGGGCACAGTAGTCCACGTGGAGGTCTCACAAGAGCAGTTAGTTGGCTGAACCATGCATTTAAATATCAGAGTTAACACATTAGTACTTAAACCATGTTGTTATTTGTAACCTAAAATTAGTTTTCAACAGTTTAAAAGAAAAAAAAAAAAAAAGCCAAAGCCAATTCTTGTTTTTCTTAATCTTTCTTCAGACACCAAAGGTAGCCACTGGTTGACATGATTTAATTATTTCATCTTTGTTTGAATATTCGGTTCTCATGTGTGAAGAGATTAATTATGTGAGATCAGACTACTCCTATTCATAAGTGAGAAGATGGACCCAGCAAGAATAACAATTCCCCAAAACTCCCACAAAACAATTCCCTAACAGAGCTGAAAACACACCTTAGATGTCCACTTTTCTAATCTCACAGTTAGCTCAAAGGCTGAGCTTAGCCTTTCTTTCTCTATACTCAGTGTGGAAATTCTGCACGGTCATAAAATGGTGCAGCTATATCTAATAAGGGGACCAAGTGCATACCAGAAGTCGTGGGAATAGACCCTGCAGCAGTTGCAACTGTTTTCCTATTCAAGCAAAAAAAACCCCTGAGTACTCCTAAGACAATGACAGAGAATTCCAGTACCTGAAGTGGGCTACAAGAAAGGCAGGGAGGGACTTTTTACAAGGGCTCGTAGTGGTAGGATGAGAGAGAAAGAACTGAAGCTGGAGGAGGGCAGATTTAGACTGGAGGTTAGGAAGAAATTCTTTACAGTCAGAGAGTTGAGATACTGAAACAAGTTGTCTAAGGAGGTGGTGGATATCTCCTCTCTGGAGGTGTTTGAGGCCGAGTTGGCTGATGCCTTGGGCAACACAGTCTAGTGGAAGGTGTCCCTGCCCAAGGCAGGAGGGCTGGAATTAGATGATCTTTATGGTCCCTTCCAACCTAAACCATTTTATGAATTTTATAGTAGCAGTCTCTGTCTCCTTTTCATAAAAATGGCCACAGGTTTGAGCTCCATCTTCATGCAAAAGAATGATTCAACAAACAAGCTGCCAGTAGTCCAGAGAACTCCAGTTTTGTGACTGGAAAACCAGAAAGCAAAGACTCAATATGAACACAGCTCATCCTTCACCCACTGTGGCAAATTAAACTGCATATAAGTCAGGATGAACAAGCAGTGGCTCTGTAGAGACACAGGCTGGAGTGCTCCTCAGGTGCTTGGGAAAACAGTCAGTGCTGAGACAGCTCAACTGCCTTCTCCCACTGTGGATCTTAGAGAGGATTTGTATTCCCACCTGTCAAAACACAGTTAGCTTTCAATTTTGTTTCCATTTTGCCAAAGAGGGACTTTGTCCTGTTATCCAGAGGCAGCAATATGCTTTCAATTAGCATGGTATTTTCCTCCTGTGCAGTGAAGACCTGCGTAAGATATCCTGAGGGGCTACAGCAAGAATGCAGGAGAAGAGGTCACCTCTTGAGAAATTTCACCCTCTGTGTTGATATTAAGCACAGGACATGGTCTGAGAAGTAGCATTCATTCTTTTCTGACTAATTCAGACTTGAAATCAGTTTGGTGTTCAACACATACTACCAAAGCCCACCAACACAACCCATACCTTTCATGCTAAAGGTCTTGTGACAGGCAAGAAGCCTGTGCTGTGGATATGGCTGAGCTCCAGCCTCCTGCCATCACACACTAGGCTCTAGCTAAAAGCTGAATGCTCTCTAGAGACATCAACATGTTCAGGCCTAGACCCCAGGTCTGAGGAGCAGCTGAGTATACTGGGGTTATTTAATCTGGAGAAGAGAAGGCTTGAGGGAGATCTCACTACCTACAACTCCCTGAAAGGAGGTTGTAGCAAGGTGGGGACATTCTCCCAGGTAATGAGCCATAGGACTAGAGGAAATGGCATCAAGTTGCATCAGGGGAGATTTAGCTTGGACATTATGAACACTTTCTTTATTGAAGGAGTGGTCAAGCACTGGAACAAGCTGCACAGGGAACTGGTGGAACCATCATCCCTGGAAGTGTTAAAAAATTATGTAGATGTGGCACTTAGGGACACAGTTTAGTGATGAATTTGGCAGTGTTGGGTTGATGGTTGGACTTGACAATCCTGGAGGTCTTTTCCAGCCTTAATGGTTCTATGACTCTACAAATTCAGCTTAATTCTTTGCTGGCTATCCACCAGTCTATGAATGGTAGCAACCATGAAAGCAGTATAAATAAGAAGTGCAGGATGGAAAAACTAAAGAACCCACAGAAACTAGATATTTATGGAAGTTCCCTCTTAATAATAAGGTCTGAGAGCCTTCCACTTCTTTTGCTAGCTAAAGAAAAGAGATCAGCTTCTCTAGGGCACACAAGGACACCTTTCCCTTCCAATTTAATTGCAAGAAAAGCCTGTGGAAGGTAACCCAGCAGTGAACAATGTGCATTGCCAGCACAAGGGTTCTTCCTATGTTCCCCAAATGTTAACGACTTCCTGGGGATTGTGCATGTCTAATGCACAGGGAAAGAGCAATTTCTTTGTTCTGCAGCTTCATTACGACATGGAGAACTCTTTAAGAGCACAATTTTTTGCCAACAAGGAGCAAATGATAAACATATGTATGTGGTGTGTTTCTGCTTCGCTCAGAGGTGAAGGCAGGGTTTCTAAGAGATGCTGCCTGCAACTTTCTTGGAGCAGAGCTCTTGAATCCTGTCCCTGCTACACCAGTGTGACCCAACCGCCAGTGTATTGAAAGAAGCAAGGCAACAGTGCTATAACCAGGGCCTCAGACAAACTTTTAGTTCTGTCTGGACAGAAACAGAACAAACAAATAAATGTTAACTTTCCTTTGCATTGCCCTATTAACTCCTCATCAATGCAGTTACTCAAGCTCTTCCATTCCCTGCCTGAATCCAAGAATATACTTCATTAAATGTCACCAGATTAATCACTAGTGTGTCAAAATGTAACTTACTGAACACTTCCAGCATTTACTGAGTGTGTAGTATTTAGCTCTTCACTGTGATTATTACCCTGTGCCATAGCCCAATTTTGTTCCTCAAACAGATGTGCAGGCCTGGGGCTGCGATTCTAACAAACTCTGGGTACTGTGCTCATTTCCAACACAGGGTGAAAGAAGTTACAAGGGAGAAGGACATAAATGAAAACCCTGTGCCAAGCCCTTTTGGGGGTATTACCCAGCAGACCACAACAGGTCTGAAAGCCACATTTCACGTGCATAAACAGAGACATTTCTATCTGACAACCCCTAAGCAAGCAGACTGGCTACTTGCTTTATGCAGCCCTGTACAAATATTAATTGAAACAATCTGTAGGACAAGTTATCTCTGAAGTAACTAAAGATATTCAGTTGACTTTGGACTAAGCTACCCAACAGCTCCCACCCAAAAACCCCACACTCATGAAAGAAAGTGATTTATTGTTATAACATAACATGTAACTAGAAAGGGCTAACACATGGCCTTATGGTTTCTTGATTACTCATTAGGAAAGCACAACTGAGAGAGAAAATAGCTAAGAAGCTGCTGCTTCATCTGTACAAATTGTCTGTGGGCAATGAAGCCCCTGCTTAAGGGATGAATTACTCCTCTTGCCTTAAAAAGTAAATGAAAGGGGTCTGAGAACACATCACTGCCCCAAGA
The DNA here is from genome assembly GCF_015220805.1 of Pogoniulus pusillus. Classification (NCBI taxonomy): domain Eukaryota; kingdom Metazoa; phylum Chordata; class Aves; order Piciformes; family Lybiidae; genus Pogoniulus; species Pogoniulus pusillus. The sequence continues at coordinate 25,479,296 of NC_087265.1, read as the reverse complement.
GCCAGTGAGAATTAGATGTATTGTACTAAGTAGAGCACAAGGATTGTTCCTGACATGCATCTTAAAAATATTAGGAAACTGACGAGGGGAAAGGGTGGCTGCTTCTCTTCCTCATCGCATTTGCTTCTTAACACCCAATACAAAAAGGTCCATCGGGTCAGAATTATTTACTGTGTATGAAGTTCAACAAGTCCAAATGTCAGGTCCTGCACCTGGGTCACAATAACTGCCCGGTAAGTAACAGTCTTGGAGATATGTGGTTGAAAAGCTGCAAATGGGAGAGGGACCAGGGGGTATTAGTTGATAGTTGACTGAATATGAGTCAGCAGTTGGCCAAGAAAGCCAGTGGCATCCTGGCTTGTACTAGTAACATTGTGGCCAGCAGGCACAGGGAGGTGATCACCCCCTTGTGGGCAGCACTGGTGAGGCCACACTCAAGTACTGTGTTCAGTTCTGGGTCCCTCACTACAGGAAGGACACTGAGGTGCTGGAGGATGTCCAGAGAAGAGCAATGAGGCTGGTGGAGGGCCTGAAGTACCTGGCCCATGAGGAGTGTCTGAGGGAGCTGCGGTTGTTCAGTCTGGAGAAGAAGAGGCTGAGGGGAGACCTCATTGCTCTCTACAACCTGAAGGGAGGTTGGAGTGAGGAGGGGACAGCCTCTTCTCCTTGGTGACAAGTGACAAGACTAGAAGAAGAAATGGTTTCAAGCTGTGCCAGGGGAGGTTCAGGCTGGATGCTAGGAAACATTTTCTCACTGAAAGAGTTCTCAAACATTGGAATGGCCTGCCCAGGGCAGTGATGGAGTCACCATCTCTAGGCATGTTTAAGCAGCTTGTGGAGCTGGTGCTTAGGGACATGATTTAGTATTCACCCTTCAATGCTGAATCAAGGCTTGGATTAGATGATCATGGAGGTCTCCCCAACCAGATATATTCTGTGATTCTGTGGTGACAAGTCAACGATGTGTCGGCAAGGTCACAGGCTTCAGCAGGCTGATGAAATCCAGGAGCAGCAATGTAAAAAGGCAACAGAGGCAGATACTGCCCCACTTATCATTGTGAGGGAGTTGCTGTGATCTGATGAAAAGATGGACAAGCTGTATTTGCCACGGAGGAAGAATTGCTGTGGTAACTTTATCAAGACAACATACCAGGAAAGATACAAAAGTCTCCCAAAGGCTGGATTTTTTGTTTCAAACAAAGCTGATAGACTTCAAGTAAAACTACGTAGGCTATAATGAATGTTTTTGACTGCAGGGAGAAAAATGCATGGCTCGGTTCCAGAAACTGTCTCTGCCTACATAGAGAAGTAGGTCTGTGGGAGATCCTTATTCAGCACGTTTCCTACAAAAGACATTCATTTACATTTTGTTGTTTGAAGAGCTGGTAACTTGCTCCACGTGAGAAATTCCAACAGGCACAGGCTCCGAGGAATGAATGAAGGCCACGGAGACCACTGCACATTTCATACAGACCGTTACTCCCTTGAGATTTCAAAGCTTCTAAGGAAAAAGAATTGTTGGGAGTGTTCTTTTTTCAGAGCAGAGACTAGGATAGCAACCCTGATAAGTCTGCAGCTGCTCCTGATAGTGCACTATGAGAGGCATGAGGCCTTAATTGAACTTGGACGTAAGGAAGGATCTCTTTTAAAGGCTATCACTGTTAATGAACAACTCAGTCTTGTTCAAACATCCAGGCTGTGATGTGGGAAAGTAGCTGAGTTTATCATGTCCTTAATCTTTTGAACGGCCATATTTTTTTTTTCTAAGCATTGGTCAGGCCAAAAGGAAGGACGTGTTCAAGAAAAGACTGGATGAGGCACTTAATGCCATGGTCTAGTTGACTGGATGGGGCTGGGTGCTAGGTTGGACTGGATGATATTGGAGGTCTCTTCCAACCTGGTTGATTCTATGATTCTATTGACTGCTGGTGGCTGGACTTGAAGTCTGGACTTTAGATAGCAAAACGTTCAGGATTTGATGCAATTTTGCCTCAGGCACCTATGCTGAGCTTTTGACTCCCCTAAATCCAGAGACTAAAGGAAATGGTCCTGGAGTCTCAGTGGAAGACAGAAAGGTTCATTCTCATTGCAAAAGGCTCTTATTTTTTTGCTTCTGCATCTAAAAGCTAAAAAGAGATGCTGAATCTTTGTGCTGAAGATAATTGGACATACAAAGACAATCAGATGTATCAGTGTTAGCTACGGTTTGGCTATTCCTTATTCATTAAGAGCAGATGGTTCCAAATTAGAAGCCACATTGAAAGCCAGAAAATAAATACCACATCAGTTTTAAAAACAAACCTTCAGAAAACCAGTCTGCTCAGCTCATTGATGAGGTGAATTTATATAGGTTCCTTTTATCCTTTATTATTTTTTAATTGTTTTGCCATTGTTTATCCATTATTATTATGCCAGTAGCCTACAGCTGCAATATTGTTGCAAAAAAACATATAGGTGTTAGAGCATCCAGCTCTGGAGCCCTCAACACAGGAAGGACATGGACCAGATGGAGCAGGTCCAGAGAAGAGCCACAAAGGTGATCAGGGGACTGGAGCACCTCTGCTATGAGGACAGGCTAAGGGAGCTGGGATTGTGCAGCCTGGAGAAGAGGCTACAGAGAGACCTAATAGCAGCCTTGGTATTTTGTAGCCCTTTCTATGCTCATCTTTCTATTGCACTTACTTCTTCATAAACTTCAAAGATTCAACTGCAGTAATACTGAAAAAGTCAGTAATACAGATGCTGAGTGAGCCAGACAATAAGAGAGGAGCCTACTGTGCTAGTTTGAAGCAGGCTGGAATGTTTTGGTGACCTTGAATATCTCCAGGGATAGGACCTCAACTACCTCCCTGGGCAACCTGTTGCAGTGTTCCACCACCCTGCTTTTCTCTAATTTCAAACCATTGCCCCTCATCCTGTCACTGCAGACCTTTGGAAACAGTCCTTCTGTAGCCTTCTTGCAGGCCTCTTTCAGGTACTGGAGGGCTGCTATCAGGTCTCCCTGGAGTCTTCTCTAGGCTGAACATCTCAAACTCCCTCAGTCTGTCCTCGAAGGATAGGTGCTCCAGCCCCCTGATCATCTGTGCGGCCCTCCTTAACATAATTCTAAGCAGTTTGTAATTCTAACTAGGGAGCCAATGCTTACCTGTAATCTTCTCTCAAAAAAAAAGCCCAAAACAAAACAAGTAAAGCTAATCACTGATCTCAGATGTCACATTTTTTTCAGTCAGCACTTTAAAAGTAAACAATAAAAAAAGCCCCCTTTTTTTTTTTTTACAGAAAGAGAAATCTTACTCATCTGCTTGTGTCCTTCTAATCACCTGTACTAGGTCATCTTGAGCAGCATCTCTTTCCCCACCTCCACCCCTTCCTTATTAACCTGTTAGCTATTTCAAACATAACAGCAATCTGCAGTCACTCATTCTATTTGCACTAGGGATGTGTTAAATCTTATCCTCTTTCCTCGGTGTACTTGTTCTAAAAAAGAAGCAAACATTTAATATTCCAGCTCCACAGGATGCCAAACACAAACATATCCCCAGCAAACAGAGTAAGTTAGTCAGCAGAATAATTGCAAAGACAAGAATAAGATTACAAGCAAACATCATCTACAGCTGTAAATGCTGGCTCCAAGGCTTAGTATTCACCATCAGGTTTTCATGCTGGGTTTATTCTATTCCTTTCTCAAGGCAAGCAGATATTTTTTCCCAGTTATATGGATCTCTTTAAAATCTTTATCAAAGATCTGAATGAGGGAATTGAGTGCACTTCAGTAAGTTTGCAGATGACACTAAACTGGTGGGAGTGTTGACCTGCTTGAGGGTAGAAAGGCTCTGCAAAGTGATCCAGCCAGCCTGGATCAATGGGTTGAGATCAAGTGTTTGAGGTTTAACAAGGGCAAGTTCTGGGTCCTGCACTTGGGTCACAATGGCCCCATGCAATACTACAGGCTTGGGGCAGAGCGGCTGGAAAGCTGCTCAGCAAAAAAGGACCTGGGGGTGCTGGTTAACAGCCAGCTGAAAGTGAGCCAGCAGTGTGCTCAAGTGGCCAAGAAGGCCATCAGCATCCTGGCCTGGATCAGCAATCATGTGGCCAGCAAAAGTAGGGAAGTGACAACTTCCTCCTCCCAATGGAGCTTATGACCCTAGATTTTAGGTGTGAAGACTTTGATTGCTTCAGGGACCTGCTGGCCAAAGTATCATGGGATGAAGTCCTAGACGGAAGAAGGGCCCAGGACAGCTGGTCAGTATTCAAGGATCACCTCCTCTGTGTCCAGGACCAATGTATACCAACAAAGAGGAAGGCAGGGAAGAATGCTAGGAGGCCTGGCTGGCTGAGGAAATTGCTCCTGGCCACTCTGTCAAACAAAAACAAACTCCACAACAAGTGGAAGACAGGACAGCTGGAATGGGGGGGTATATAAGGAAGATGCCTGAGCAGCCAGAGATCTGCTTAGGAAAGCCAAGGCACAGTTTGAATTGAATCTAGCCAGGGAAGTCAAAATAAACACCAAGAATTTCTACAGGTATATTAATGGTAGAAAGAAGGCTAGGGAAGCTGTGGGACCACTCAGAAAGGAAACAGGTGAAATGGTCACGAGTGACATGGAAAAGGCTGAGGTTCTCAACAACCTGGGCAGCATTGAGTGCAGCCTCAGCAAGTCTGCTGATGACACCAAGCTGTATGGTTCAGCAGACACGCTGGAGGGAAGGGATCCATCCAGAGGGACCTGGACAGGCTGGAGAGGTAGGCACAAGCCAACTTCGTGAGGTTCAACAAGACCAAGTGCAAGGTCTTGCATCTGGGTTGAAGCAATTCCAAGCACAAATACAGGCTGAGCAGAGGGACTTGGGGGTTAGGGTGGATGAGAAGCTCAACATGAGCCAGCAGTGTGCATCTGCAGTCACAGAGGGTCAACTAGATCCTGGGCTGCATCAGGAGAAGTGTGCCCAGCAGGTGACTGTCCTCCTCTACTCCACTCTGCTGAGACCCCACCTGGAGTACTGCATCCAGTTCTGGAGCCCCCATTACAAGAGGGATGTGAACATGCTGGAGCATGTCCAGATAAGGGCCATGAGGATGATCAGAGGGCTGGAGCAGCCCTATGAGGACAGACTGAAAGAGTTGGGGCTGTGCAGGCTGGAGAAGAGGAGGCTCAAAGATGACTTTATTGTGGCCTTCCAGTATCTGAAGAGGGGCTCCAAAAAAGCTGGGGATGGACTTTTTAGGCTATCATGGAGTGACAGGACTAGGGGGAATGGAGCAAAGCTGGAGGTAGGTAGATTCAGACTAGAGGTGAGGAGGAAGTTGTTGAGCCTGAGAGTGGTGAGAGCCTGGAATGGGTTGCCCAGGGAGGTGGTTGAGGCCCCATCCCTGGAGGTGTTTAAGGCCAGGCTGGATGAGGCTCCGGCCAGCCTGATCTAGGGTAGGGTGTCCCTGCCCATGGCAGGGTGCTTGGAACTAGATGATTCTTGTGGTCCCTTCCAACTCTGATTGATTCTATGATTCTAAGTGACCATGCCCCTGTCTTCAGCACTGGTGAGACTGCACCTTGAATACTAGGTTCCATTTTGGGCCCCACACTACAAGGACACTGAGGTACTGGAAGGGCAACAAAGGTGGGGAAGGTATGGAGAACAGGTCTGGTAAGGAGAGGTTGAGGGAACTGGAGTTGTTTAGTCTGGAGAAGAGGAGGCTCAGGGGAGACCTCATTGTTCTCTGCAACTCCCTGGAAGGAGGCTGGAGTGAAGTGGGGGTTACTTCTCTATAGTATCAGATAGAACAAGAGGAAATGGCCTGAAATGCTGCTGGGGAGGTTTAGGAAAAAATTCTTTCCTGCAAGAGTGGTCAGGCATTGGAACAGGCTGCCTAGGGAGGTGGTGGAGTTTATCATCCCTGGAGGTGTTCAAGAAATGTGTGGACATGGCAGTTTGAGACATCGTTTGATGGCCATGGTGGTGTTAAGTTACAGGCTGGACTTGATGATCTCAGAAGTCCTTTCCAACTGAACCAATGTTATGTTTCTATAATTCTGTCTACTATGTACTACTTTTGCAGAGAGGAGAGAATATGAATCTGAAAGCCAGTCAAAACTAACACCAGATTCTGCATTACTTGTTTTAAGGATTGACACCTCCCCCCAAAAAAAAAAAGAAAAAGGACAGAAATCAGATGTGAACAGCCTGGGGAATTTCTGCTTTGGCAGAACTAGAGTAAAGCAGTAGCCAAGCACATTGCTACTGCCAGCCAGTCTTGGAAGTGTTCAGCCAGAAAAATCATAGCTTGCTTCGGTATAATCAAAACAGATGCTCAAAGGAGGCACTGTCAGGCTAAGTGAGGAAATTAGACAAAAAATATTTTAATAATCAATATGTCTTCAGAAGGGACTTTTTACAAGGGCTTGCTGTGATAGGACAGAGGGAATGGCTTTAAGCTTGAGGAGGGCAGATTTAGACTGGTGAGTAAGAAGAAATTATTTTCAATGAGAGTGGTGAGACACTGGAACAGGTTGCCCAGGGAGGTCATGGACGCCCCCTCCCTGGAGGTGTTCAAGGCCAGGTTGGATGAGGCTTTGAGCAGTCTTGTCTAGTGGAAGGTGTCCCTGCCCATGGCAGGGAGGTTGGAACTAGATGATCTTTAAGGTCCCTTCCAACCCAAACCACCCCATAAGCCTACAAATCAGGAGTGGGGAGAAATGGTACTTCTATGCTTTGAAACTAAATTGGGAAAATAAAAAACCCAACAACCCCACACAGTGGTAATTAGATGAGGACTCTCCCCCTTGCCCTAAGCCAGTCAGTTTGGACTAGCTCTGTACATTAAATCATAGGATAATGGATTCTACAGCCCTTCATTTTGCAGCCCTGTGTCTTTTTACAAACACAGAATGGTTTTGCAGAGGGCTGCAAGCCATCAGCCAAGGTCTGCACCAATGCATGCACTGCTATTTTCTTTAGAATGCTCTTTGACATTCTGATGTCATCGCTCAGTGTCGTGGAGGGGTATTCTGCCGCCTATGCCAATTTTGGCGGAGGGGAGAAATTAATTGGGGAGAGATAATATTCTGTAAAAATATATATTTATTAAGCTCAATATTCTGAACTCTCGCCACCCCCAACCACTGTATATTAATATTAAATTGACTCCACATGGTCATGAAAACACTCCAGGACCAATATCCACAGTAACTTGTTAATAACTAGCAAACTGTTCAAACTACAAACAGAGAGAGGATTTCTCCCCGCGGCAAATACTGTCTGGGGTCTATACGCTACTCACCCAGCAGAGTGAGATGGAAACTCTCTCTGCTCCATGGCAGAGACAATAGATACCACAGAGGCACCAAAGCATTCACCCACAACTCCCATTCATTAAGTGTGGGCTGAGATCAGTGGCCCCCTGGCCACCAGAATGACCAATCAGGTTGGCAGTCAGCCCAACCCTACCACAATAGGCAAAAGCCACTTGCCTGGACTTTCCCCAGATATGGGAATCACATGGGCCTACACCAGGCAGACACGAGCAGGGTGTGTGGGGGCCCACACAGCATGCTTACAAACACATTATACAACATAGACCCTAGGCAGACCAGACTTTGTGGCACCAGGCCTATTGTGCCCCTTTTATCCATTTAATGTGTTCACCTCTGATTTAGGCAGAAAAAAACATGTCCAGGCAAGGCAAGGCATAAGTAAGCTCACTTTCAGGCCCACAGGCCCTCCACAACACTCAGATGAGCAGACTTGTCACAAAATGGCAGAAGGATAGTGGCTGGAGGGACCTCTGGGGATCATCTAAAGCAGGGCCAGGGGAGCTCCCTTCAGCCTCCTCTTCTTCAGGCTAAACAACTCCAGTTCCCTCAGCCACTTGTGCTCCAGACCCTTCCCCAGCTGTGTTACCTTTCTCTGGACCCACTCCAGCAACTCTCCGTCCTTCTTGCACTGAGAGCCCCAAAACTGAACCAAATATTCAAGGTGCACCCTCACCAGTGCTGAGTACATGGGGACAATTGCTTCCCTGGTCCTGCTGGCCACACTATTGCTGATCCAGGCCAGGATGCTGTTGGCCCTCTTGGCCAGCTGGGCACACTACTGGTTCATATTAAGCAGGGTACAGTAACACCACCCAGTCTGCAAATCTGGTAGCCAGGCTATCTCTAGTGAGCTCATGGTTCATGAATATATAAGTCCATTAAAGCGCTTTCATTAATCCCTTATGCTTTCACTGTGTTTAAAACACATGCAGCTGAAATACCAAATTACACAACAGGCTTCTGCCAGGACTCCCTCCTGAGCCTCACTGGCTCAGGGAGAGAAAGGAATGACAAATTTGAACAATGTTAGTGAAAACTTTTGAGACAAACTAGGGCTAACTATTTTGGAGGACATGGTTATCATGATTAGCAATTTGAGTGAATAAATGATACAGCATGTTTGGATGCATTAATAAGAGTATGTCAAGCATCTCGAGGGAGGTTCTACTCTCCCTTTACTCATCCCTAATTAGACCACATCTGGAATGCTGTGTACAGTACTGTGCTTCCCAGTTCAAGAGGGAAAGGGAACTACTAAAGAGAGTTCAATGGAGAGCTGTCAGGATGGTTAACAGCCTCTCTTACAAACAAAGACTGAGAAAGCTGAGGCTGTGTAGTCTGGAGAAGAGAAGGCTGAAAAGGGACCTTATCATTGTCTGCAAATATCTGAAGGGTGGCCGTCAAGAGGCTGGAGCCAGTCACTTCAGTGATACTCAGTGATAGGATTAGGGGCAATGGACATAGATGTGCTAGTCTGAAGCTAGCTAGAATGTTTTGGTGAGAAGAACTAGATTACAGCTCTGAAAGGGAAACAACAGTGATGTCTATTTCACCCATAGGCTTGCTGAGAGATAGACGAGCAAGAATCCAAACATAGATAAAGGAGTTGCTCTCTTTCAGGGCTGGGGGCTGCATTTTTCTCTCAACCCTAACAGTAGAGAGGGGTGGGGGAAGGTGGAAGGGCGGTTGGGAGCCCCTCCTGGGGGCTGAAGTTTCTAGGAGGGCTGTTGTGTTTCTGTATTACCTTTCAACTTGTATATTTCTGTATGTAACTGTATATACTGTAAATATCTGCTTGTCTATTGTGCTAAGCTGTAAATATAAAGCTTCATTCAATTTCCAGAGCCAGATGAGTCTAGTCTGGGTGATTTACAAAGTGGGATGGGGGGGGGGGGGGGGGTGGGGAACACTCAAACCATCAGAATAGACTCAATCATAGGAAATTCCATCTCAACATGAGAAAAAAATGGTTTTACTGTGAGGGTGCTGGAGCCTTGGAGCAGGCTGCCCAGAGAGGTTGTGGAGTCTCCTCTGGAGATCTTCAAAACCCATGTGGATGCATTCCCTCAACACCAAGTCTCTGTCTTTCTGAAACACCTCCAGGGATGCAGATTCAACCACCTCTCTGGGCAGCCTATTCTAACATTTCAGAACCCTTTAGTTTCTTCTAATATCCAACCTAGACCTCCCCTGGTGCAACCTGCAGACATTTCCTGTCATCCTGTCACTTGTTATGCTCCTATCTTGTTCTCTCCAACACTGACAATTTTTTTTCCCAAGCTCTACTGAACCTTCAAACAGTGCATCCATGACAGTGAGCCCTGAAGCGTTGTGACAAACATTTACAAGAGCAAAGCCAATACACATTTCTGAATTGTAAAAGCAAGCAAGAAAAAATATTTTTCCTTTTCTAATAGAATCATAAGATGGTTTGGGTTAGAAGGGACTTTAAAGATCTAGTTCCACCTCCCTGTCATGGGCAGGTGTGCTAGTTTGAAGCAGGGTAGAATGTTTTGGTGAGGAGAACTAGATCATAGGCTGTGAAAGGAAAACAATGGTGATGTCTACTCCCCTCAGAGTCTTGCTGAAGAAGAAATGAAAACATTAGATAACACTCTCGCCATTTTGTCGCACTGTGCTTTGGGCTTCTAACTGAGCTGCATCTCCCTAACCTCACCTTTGCTTCTTAACCTCTTGGCCGAACCTCTATTCTTCCGTGCAAATAAGGTTGAGAGGGGCAGGGGGAAGGTGCAGGGTGGTTGAGAGCCCCTCCTGGGGACTCAGGTTTCTGGGAGGGGAGTTGTGTTTTCTGTATTACCTTTTACCTTGTATATTTCTGTCTATAACTGTATATACTGTAAATATCTGCTTGTATATTGTGCTAGCTGTAAATAAATAGCTTCATTTATATTCCCAGAGCCTGACTGAGACTAATCTGGGTGATTTTTAAAGTGGGAGGGGGTGGGTAACACCCAAACCATCACAGCAGGGACACCTCCTACTTGACCAGGCTGCCCAAGGGCTGCATCAAAAGCAGCATGGCCAGCAGGTTCAGAGAGACCATTCTGCTACTCTGCTCTGGCAAGACATCACCTGGATTGCTGTGTCCACCTCTGGAGCCCTCAAACACGAGAGACATGGACCTCCTGGAGTGGGTCCAGAGGAGGGCCACAAAGATGGTCAGAGGGCTAGAGCATCTCTCCTATGAAGACAGGCTGAAAGAATTAGGGTGGTTCAGCCTGGAGAACAGAAGACTCCAGGGATACCCTAATACTAACATTTCAATGTCTGAAGGTGACATATGGGAAGACTGGGGAAGGACTGTTTAGAAGGGTTGTGGTGACAGGATGAGGGGCAATGGTTTGAAACTGGAGCAGGGTGGATTGAGGATGGACATAAGGAAGAAGTTCTTTACAATGAGAGTGGTGAAGTACTGAAAGAGGTTGCCCAGGGATGTGGTTGAGGCCCCATTCTTAGAGATATTCAAGATTGGACTCATTGTGGTCCTGGTCAGCCTGATCTTGATGGAGGTGTCCTGCTGACTGCAGAGGGTTTGGACAATACAATCTTTGAGGGTCTCTTCCAACCCAGTTCAATCTGTGAATCCAACCTGGCTTTCAACACTTCCAGTCTTGGAGTCTCCACAGCTTCTCCAGGCAACTTGTTCAAATGCCTCATCACCTCATGTGGAAGAATTTCCTCCTTATGTCTAAGCCCAGCTTCCTCCAGCTTGAAGCCACAAAAATTAAAAATTCAATTCTTCTATTTTTCTTCCTTATTTTGCAAGATAAGGTTTAAATTATCTGCTCTGCTGGAAATACATCTGAGCATTGTGATGGTTTGGGCTCTTACCCGCCCCCTGTGATGGTTTGGGGGTTACCCCGCCCCCCCACACTTTTGAATTTGCCCCAGCTAACCCAGACGGACCCTGGGAATATAGATGAAGCAATTTATTTACAGCTAGCAGAATTTACAAGCAGCTATTTACAATATATACAGTTATATACAATTGTATACAGAAATATACAAAGGATAAACAATACAAAAGCACAACTCCCCTCCCAGAAACCTGAGTCCCCAGGAGGGGCTCTCAAACCACCCCAACACCTCCCCCCGGCCCTCTCAACCTTACCCCAGTTCTCAGGAAGAAGAGAGGTGCAGCCAAGAGGTTAGGGAGCAAGGTTAGTAGGAGCAGGGTTAATGAGATGTGACCAGGTCTAAGGCAAAAGCAAGAGTGAGAAACAAAATGGAGAAAAAGTCTTTCTTCTTCCCAGAGTTCTCAGCGAGACTGTGAGAGAAGTTGACATCAATTGTTTTTCATCTCACTGCCTGTTATCTAGTTCTGTTACCAAAACATTCCAGCTTGCTTCAAACTAGCACAATCCACCCCTGTCTACTTCGCTCAGAGCATCGCTGAGAATTATCCAATCTAATCTAAACCAATATTTACACTAAAACAATATATACAAGTTCAGTTCACACTTCAATCAGATGTAGGTGATTCAAAAGCTCAGAACAGGGACTCCCAGGTGATGTTGGGTTCGTGCTCACGTGCTGTAGATTCTATTGTAGATTCTCTCAGTGTTGGGCGCCGATGTTACCTAGAACAGAAAACTCCTAACAGCTTGAATTTAAACTCTCTCAGCTAGGGTTAAATTTCTCTGTGGAATACACTGGATTTCACCATTCTCCTGCATTACCCAGTAGGTATGACCAGGACCTTCAGCAGAAACCACCCCTCGGACAGGTTTCCCTTCGCCCGAAGGAGAAAATACCCAAACAGTTTTCCCTAACAGATTCTTCTCACGTACAACAGGAACTTTATCACCATCTACTGTTTGGACCAAATCTGATTGTGCAGGTCCTGCTCTATTTACTGAACCTCTACTATTTACCAACCAGGTAGCTTGTGCTACATGTTTGTCCCAGTTTTTTAGAGTTCCACCCCCCATGGCTTTGAGGGTGGTTTTCAGCAAACCATTGTAGCGTTCAATCTTCCCTGAAGCTGGTGCATAGTAGGGTATGTGATAGATCCATTCAATACCATGCTCTTTGGCCCAGTTTTTCACAAGATTATTCTTGAAATGAGTACCATTGTCTGACTCAATTCTCTCTGGAGTTCCATGTCTCCACAAGATTTGTCTCTCCAAACCAACAATGGTGTTACGTGCAGTAGCATGTGGAACTGGATAGGTTTCCAACCATCCGGTGCTGGCTTCTACCATCGTTAGCACATACTGCTTGCCAGAACGTGATCGAGGTAAAGTGATGTAGTCAATCTGCCAGGCTTCCCCATACTTGCACTTTGACCATCTCTCACCATACCATAAGGGCTTGATTCGCTTAGCCTGCTTAATAGCAGCACAAATGTCACAGTCATAGATGACTTGGGTGATAGCGTCCATGGACAAGTCAATTGACCTATCACGAGCCCATCGGTATGTTCCATCTCTGCCATGATGTCCAGATGAGTCATGGGCCCACCGAGCTAAGAACAGCTCACCTCGGTGTTTCCAATCAAGGTCAATGTCAAGTTCAGAGTTGGTATCAACTTGAGCAATCTTAGCAGCTTGGTCTGCCTTCTGGTTATGTTGATGTTCCTCAGTGGCTCTGCTCTTAGGCATGTGTGCATCTACGTGCCGCACCTTCACTGGAGTTTTCTCCAGCCGTGCATCAATGTCCTGCCATAGATCAGCACACCAAATAGGCTTTCCTTTCCTCTGCCAACCATTCTTCTTCCAGTCCTTCAGCCAACCCCATAGAGCATTGGCTACCATCCACGAGTCGGTGTAGAGGTAAAGGATAGGCCAATTCTCACGTTCAGCCACATCAAGAGCAAGTTGAACAGCTTTTACCTCAGTGAACTGACTGGATTCTCCTTCGCCATCTTTCGTTTCGGTAACTCTCCTGGTTGGACTCCAAACCGCTGACTTCCATATTCGCTTGCTCCCAACAAGACGACAGGAACCGTCTGTGAACAAAGCATAGTTCTTTTCCTGATCAGAGAGATCACCATAGGGAGGAGCTTCCTCAGCACGAGTTATTTTCTCCTCTGGAGGTTTGGAACAGTCTGTGCCTTCCGGCCAGTTGGTGATCACCTCCACCAGACCAGGTCGGTCAAGATTACCCATTCGTGCTCGTTGGGTTATCAAAGCCATCCATTTAGACCAGGTTGCATCTGTGGCATGATGCGGTGATGAACCTTTGCCTTTGAACATCCAGTTAAGAACTGGCAGTCTAGGAGCTAAAAGCAATTGTGACTCAGTTCCAATCACTTCAGAAGCTGCTTTCACTCCCTCATAGGCTGCTAGAATCTCTTTCTCAGTTGCAGTGTAATTTGTCTCTGAACCTCTGTAACAACGTCCCCAGAAACCAAGAGGACGACCACGTGTCTCATTTGGAGCTCTCTGCCAGAGACTCCAAGTTGGACCATTGTCACTGGCAGCCGTGTACAGAATGTTTTTAATGTCTGGACCAGATCTCACAGGTCCCAAGCCCACTGCATGGACTACTTCTCGTTTGATTTGATCAAAGGCTGCTTGCTGTTCAGGTCCCCACTCGAAATTGTTTCTCTTACGAGTCACATCATGCAGAGGTTTGACAATCTGACTGAAACCAGGAATGTGTAGTCTCCAAAATCCCACCACACCAAGAAAAGAAAGTGTGTCCTTCTTACTGGTGGGAACTGCCATAGTAGAGACTTTGTTGATCACATCCTGAGGAATGTAACGGCGACCATCCTGCCACCGCACTCCCAGAAACTGAATTTCTCTGGCAGGTCCTTTGACCTTGTCTCTCTTAATGGCAAAACCTGCTTGCAACAGAATGTCAATGATTTTGTTACCTTTCTCGAAGACTTCCTCAGCAGTTTGGCCCCACACAATGATGTCGTCGATGTACTGGATGTGCTCTGGAGCTTTACCTTTCTCCAGTGCATTGTGAATGACTGAGTGACAGATGGTTGAGCTGTGTTTCCACCCCTGAGGCAAACGATTGAACTGGTACTGGATTCCTCTCCAGGTGAATGCAAACTGAGGCCTGCACTCCTTTGCTATGGGAATAGAGAAGAAAGCATTAGCAATGTCTATGGTTGCATACCATTTAGCCTCCTTCGATTCCAACTCATACTGGAGTTCCAGCATGTCCGGCACAGCTGCACTCATGGGTGGCGTCACCTCGTTGAGGGCACGAAAGTCAACTGTCAGTCTCCAGTCGCCCGTAGGTTTGCGCACAGGCCAGATGGGACTGTTGAAAGGTGAATGAGCTTTCTCAATGACAGCCTGACTCTCCAATTGACGAATCAGCTGATGAATGGGCAACAAAGAGTCACGGTTAGTTCTGTACTGCCTATGATGAACAGTTTGAGTTGCAATTGGCACTTCCAGGTCCTCTATGTCATGATGTCCCACAACTGCAGATTCATCAGAAAGTTCAGGTCTAATAGACAATTTCAATTTATCATCCTCAATCTCTACAGATGCTATTCCAAAAGCCCATTTATGACCCTTAGGATCTTTGAAACAACCTTGTCTCAAAAAGTCAATTCCCAAAATGCAAGGCGCATCAGGACCAGTTACAATAGTATGTGTCTTCCACTCTTTACCAGTTAAACTGATCTCAGCCTGTACCTTAGTTAACTCTTGAGATCCACCAGTGATTCCAAAGATAGATATGGACTCTGTCCCTTTGCAATTAGATGGCAATAAAGTACACTGAGCACCTGTGTCAACTAAAGCCCTGTATTTCCGAACTCTTGAACTGCCAGGCCACCTAATGAATACATTCCAATAGATTCGGTTCTCTCCACTATCCCTTTCCTCCTCCTGGCTGGAGGCAGGGCACCCCTAATGCTGAACATGGCATGTGGGGTGTACACAATGATTGGTGTTGTTGTGAGAGGAACTGCAACTGTTGGAACAATTGCAGTTGCTCTCGGGAGCTGAAGAAGTGACAGCTACTTTCCTGGCATTATTGCCTCTGTTTCTGCCACTCTGCAGATCCCTGACCCTCTTTGAAAGAGCTGAAGTAGGTTTACCATCCCATTTGTTCATGTTCTCACCATATGTGTCACGCAGAAGTATCCACAGTGACGCACGTGATTGCTGCTGTCTGGGTGGAATTTGTCTCCTCCTGGGCTGGAATTGCCTTGCAGGAGGTGGGCGTCTGTTCCTGACTGCAGAAACATGCACCCATTCAGATGATGCAGGAATGGTATCCTTTACCAGATTGGTAATGTTTTTGAGATCCTCCTTCAGTTCTTTCATGGTATCTTTAATCTCTGTGGTCATAGTTTGTATGGCAGAGACTAGGCCAGAATGTGACAAGCTGTCCTCAATCTGCCTGAGCTGATCAGTGAATTCACCAACAGTGAAAGATCTTCCATTATCACTCCTTGCTAGGAACTTACTGGCCAAGATGTTAGCATAGGATGAAGGAGCAAGCTTAATCAGCTTCTTCATGAGACCTGTTCCCAAAGGAATATCGTCAGGCTCATGAGTGCCATGATCTCCATAAAGCACTTCCTTCACAGCAAACTCCTTCAGAAGCTTAATTCCCTGCTCAATGGTGTTCCACTTCTTGGCGGCCCATGGCAAATCATCTCGGGAAGGATATCTCATAGCCACAGCCAACAAAAGGCGTGTCCACAAGCTAACCCTACCAAGAGGACTTGCTAGGTGTTTGTCCACTCCACTCTCCTTAGTGAGTGGTCCCAGCTGCTTGGCAGACTTGTCTCCTACCTCCAGAGCATTAGCACCAATGCCACGGCATCTCACTAGCCAGCTTAGGATTGGCTCACCTGATTCCCTTGTGTATTCCTTCCTAACTTCCCTGACCTCTCTGAGTGGATCGTTGGAACCCTGGATGTCATCTTCCTCCTCCTCTTCCTGTTGTTCTGGTGGTGCCGGGCCTAACACAATCTTCCTCATAGCATTCCTAAACTCATTGGAACCATCCTCTCTCCTGGCAGCCAACCTCCCAGCGCTCCTCTCACTTGAGTATTGTTGTCTCAGCACATCTACAAGGTCTCGCAGACTAACTGCCTCCTCTTCCTCCTCTTGCTGCTGATCACCAGAGGTCCCATCTCTTACATCCTCCTGCGAACCACTCTTTGTCTTAGCTTTTGCCTTAGCAGGTGCCAGAAGGGCCTGAGCAGCAACAGACTTGGATGTGTCTGCTGGAGGATTTGAATCTTTAGGAGTCTGACTTGGAGGGTTTGAATCCTTAGGAGTCTGACCTGGAGCATTTGAATTATTGGAGGTCTGACTTGGAGCATTTGTATCCTTAGGGGTCTGACCTGGAGCTTGTGAGTTCAAATCTGCCTTGCTTTTAACAGGAGGATTTTGGTTCTGGTCTGCTGGCTGGGGGTTTGAATTGGCTGAGCTGGTGTCATTAGGATTTGGACTGACTGGGCTAGCGTTACCAGCACTAGTAGTATTATTAACATTAGTGGGATTATTTGCCTGTCCTCCTGGGATGCCTGCCAACCCTGACTTGTTTTCATTTTTGCTAGGAACATTCTGATTTTGGGTCCCTGCCTGTGCTCCTGAGGCTCCTGCTGAACTCTGCGGCTTGTTTTGGTTATCCTTATCATTGTTTACGTTAGTGGCGGGAACACTGGCTGTGTTCCCAGAACCTACAGAGGAGGGTGGAGAGGCTGGCAAGGGGGAAGCCGATAACTGTGTTCCCTTGTTTTGCTGTGAAAGAGACTGCTTCTGAGACACAGAATTTTCCCTAGCTCTTACAGAAGCTGGTTTTGAATTTTTCACCAATAATGCCAAAATTAATATGAATATCAAAATCATGAGGCAAATATTAAAAATTGTGAGAAGAAAAACAGTTTTACAAGAGCATGTGCCTATGCAAACAGTTGGAATTCCTGTCTTAGGCTGAATAACTCTCATTAGAGCCATATTTAAAGCAGAATTTCCATTGATTGTCACATTATTGACCAGAGCTCCTGTAATGTCCTTGGTAATATTCTCAGAGATATTAAAACCAGCATAACCAAGAATAAAATCACCCCAGCTCCAGAACATATCTGAAACCTTAGCTTTAGCCTTATTATAAGCCAGATCAATGAAATAAGCAACAATTTGACCTTTTAACCAACTAAATGCCAAGAAAACAAAACCAGACCAGAGCAATGCACCAACCAAATACAATAGCTGCTTGATTAGCTTCATCTTAATTCCCAGAGTTAATTTCCACTCACTCCAAAATATCTAGCCCCACGTTGGGAAAGCCAATTAAAAATGTGATGGTTTGGGGGTTACCCCGCCCCCCCACACTTTTGAATTTGCCCCAGCTAACCCAGACGGACCCTGGGAATATAGATGAAGCAATTTATTTACAGCTAGCAGAATTTACAAGCAGCTATTTACAATATATACAGTTATATACAATTGTATACAGAAATATACAAAGGATAAACAATACAAAAGCACAACTCCCCTCACAGAAACCTGAGTCCCCAGGAGGGGCTCTCAAACCACCCCAACACCTCCCCCCGGCCCTCTCAACCTTACCCCAGTTCTCAGGAAGAAGAGAGGTGCAGCCAAGAGGTTAGGGAGCAAGGTTAGTAGGAGCAGGGTTAATGAGATGTGACTAGGTCTAAGGCAAAAGCAAGAGTGAGAAACAAAATGGAGAAAAAGTCTTTCTTCTTCCCAGAGTTCTCAGCGAGACTGTGAGAGAAGTTGACATCAATTGTTTTTCATCTCACTGCCTGTTATCTAGTTCTGTTACCAAAACATTCCAGCTTGCTTCAAACTAGCACACCCCCCCACACTTTGTATTTGCCCCAGCTAACTCAGACGGACCCTGGGAATATAGATGAAGCAATTTATTTACAGCTAGCAGAATTTACAAGCTGCTATTTACAATATATACAGTTATATACAATTATATACAGAAATATACAAAGGATAAACAATACAAAAGCACAACTCCCCTCCCAGAAACCTGAGTCCCCAGGAGGGGCTTTCAAACCACCCCAACACCTCCCCCAGCCCTCTCAACCTTACCCCAGTTCTCAGGAAGAAGAGAGGTGCGGCCAAGAGGTTAGGGAGCAAGGTTAGTAGGAGCAAGGTTAATGAGATGTGACCAGGTCTGAAGGCAAAGGCAGAAGAAAAAAAAAAAAAAATGGAGAAAGTTTACTTCTTCTTCCCAGAGTTCTCAGCGTAACTGTGAGAGAAGGAGACACCATTGTTTTTCATTCCACTGCCTGTTATCAAGTTCTTTTACCAAAACATTCCAGCTTGCTTCTAACTAGCACAATCCACTCCTTGTCTACTTCACTCAGAGTATCGCTGAGAATTATCCAATCTAATCTAAACCAATATTTACACTAAAACAATATATACAAGTTCAGTTCACACATTAATCAGATGTAGGTGATTCAAAAGCTCAGAACAGGGACTCTCAGGTGATGTTGGGTTCGTGCTCACGTACTGTAGATTCTATCGTAGATTCTCTCAGTGTTGGGCACTGATGTTGCCTAGAACAGAAAACTCCTAACAGTTCCTATTACACACTCTGAATTTAAACTCTCTCAGCTAAGGTTAGATTTCTCTGTGGAATACACTGGATTTCACCATTCTCCTGCATTACCCAGTAGGTATGACCAGGACCTTCAGCAGAAACCACCCCTCGGACAGGTTTCCCTTTGCCCGAAGGAGAAAATACCCAAACAGTTTTCCCTAACAGATTCTTCTCATGTACAACAGGAACTTTATCACTGTCTACTGTTTGGACCAAATCTGATTGTGCAGGTCCTGCTCTGTTTACTGAACCTCTACTATTTACCAACCAGGTAGCTTCTGCTAAATGTTTGTCCCAGTTTTTCAGAGTTCCACCCCCCATGGCTTTTAGGGTGGTTTTCAGTAAACCGTTGTAGCGCTCAATCTTCCCTGAAGCTGGTGCATAGTAGGGTATGTGATAGATCCATTCAATACCATGCTCTTTGGCCCAGTTTTTCACAAGATTGTTCTTGAAATGAGTACCATTGTCTGACTCAATTCTCTCTGGAGTTCCATGTCTCCACAAGATTTGTCTCTCCAAACCAACAATGGTGTTACGTGCAGTAGCATGTGGAACTGGATAGGTCTCCAACCATCCAGTGCTGGCTTCTACCATCGTTAGCACATACTGCTTGTCAGAACGTGATCGAGGTAAAGTGATGTAGTCAATCTGCCAGGCTTCACCATACTTGTACTTTGACCATCTCTCACCATACCATAAGGGCTTGATTCGCTTAGCCTGCTTAATAGCAGCACAAATTCACAGTCATAGATGACTTGGGTGATAGCGTCCATGGACAAGTCAATTGACCTATCGCGAGCCCATCGGTATGTTCCATCTCTGCCTTGATGTCCAGATGAGTCATGGGCCCACTGAGCTAAGAACAGCTCACCTCGGTGTTTCCAATCAAGGTCGATGTCAAGATCAGAGTTGGTATCAGCTTGAGCAATCCTAGCAGCTTGGTCTGCCTTCTGGTTATGTTGATGTTCCTCAGTAGCTCTGCTCTTAGGCATGTGTGCATCTACATGCCGCGCCTTCACTGGAATTTTCTCCAGCCGTGCATCAATGTCCTGCCATAGATCAGCACACCAAATAGGCTTTCCTTTCCTCTGCCAACCATTCTTCTTCCAGTCCTTTAGCCAACCCCATAGAGCATTGGCTACCATCCATGAGTCGGTGTAGAGGTGAAGGATAGGCCAATTCTCACGTTCAGCCACATCAAGAGCAAGTTGAAAAGCTTTTACCTCAGCGAACTGACTGGATTCTCCTTCGCCATCTTTCGTTTCGGTAACTCTCCTGGTTGGACTCCAGACTGCTGACGTCCATATTCGCTTGTTCCCAACAAGACGACAGGAACCATCTGTGAACAAAGCATAGTTCTTTTCCTGATCAGAGAGATCACCATAGGGAGGAGCTTCCTCAGCACGAGTTATTTTCTCCTCCGGAGGTTTGGAACAGTCTGTGCCTTCCGGCCAGTTGGTGATCACCTCCACCAGACCAGGTCGATCAAGATTACCCATTCGCGCTCGCTGGGTTATCAAAGCCATCCATTTAGACCAGGTTGCATCTGTGGCATGATGTGGTGATGAACCTTTGCCTCTGAACATCCAGTTAAGAACTGGCAGTCTAGGCGCTAAAAGCAATTGTGACTCAGTTCCAATCACTTCAGAAGCTGCTTTCACTCCCTCATAGGCTGCTAGAATCTCTTTCTCAGTTGCAGTGTAATTTGTCTCTGAACCTCTGTAGCAATGTCCCCAGAAACCAAGTGGACGACCACGTGTCTCATTTGGAGCTCTCTGCCAAAGACTCCAAGTTGGACCATTTTCACTGGCAGACGTGTACAGAATGTTTTTAATGTCCAGACCAGATCTCACAGGTCCCAAGCCCACTGCATGGACTTTCTCGCTTAATTTGATCAAAGGCTGCTTGTTGTTCAAGTCCCCACTCGAAATTGTTTCTCTTTCGAGTCACATCATGCAGAGGTTTGACAATATGACTGAAACCAGGAATGTGTAGTCTCCAAAATCCCACCACACCAAGGAAAGAAAGTGTGTCCTTCTTACTGGTGGGAACTGCCATGGTAGAGACTTTGTTAATCACATCCTGAGGAATGTAACGGCGACCATCCTGCCACCGCACTCCTAGAAACTGAATTTCTTTGGCAGGTCCTTTGACCTTGTCTCTCTTAATGGCAAAACCTGCTTGCAACAGAATGTCGATGATTTTGCTCCTTTCTCGAAGACTTCCTCAGCAGTTTGGCCCCACACAATGATGTCGTCGATGTACTGGATGTGCTCTGGACCTTTACCTTTCTCCAGTGCATTGTGGATGACTGAGTGACAGATGGTTGAGCTGTGTTTCCACCCCTGAGGCAAATGGTTGAACTGGTACTGGATTCCTCTCCAGGTGAATGCAAACTGAGGCCTGCACTCCTTTGCTATGGGAATAGAGAAGAAAGCATTAGCAATGTCTATGGTTGCATACTATTTAGCCTCCTTCGATTCCAGCTCGTACTGGAGTTCCAGCATGTCCGGCACAGCTGCACTCATGGGTGGCGTCACCTCATTGAGCGCACGAAAGTCAACTGTCAGTCTCCAGTCGCCCGTAGGTTTATGCACAGGCCAGATGGGACTGTTGAAAGGTGAATGAGCTTTCTCGATGACAGCCTGACTCTCCAATTGATGAATCAGTTGATGAATGGGCAACAAAGAGTCACGGTTAGTTCTGTACTGCCTATGATGAACAGTTTGAGTTGCAATTGGCACTTCCAGGTCCTCTATGTCATGATGTCCCACAACTGCAGACTCATTAGAAAGTTCAGGTCTAATAGACAATTTCAATTTATCATCCTCAATCTCTACAGATGCTATTCCAAAAGCCCATTTGTGACCCTTAGGATCTTTGAAACAACCTTGTCTCAAAAAGTCAATTCCCAGAATGCAAGGCACATCAGGACCAGTTACAATAGTATGTGTCTTCCACTCTTTACCAGTTAAACTGATCTCAGCCTGTATCTTAGTTAACTCTTGAGATCCACCAGTGATTCCAAAGATAGAAACGGACTCTGTTCCTTTGCAATTAGATGGCAATAAAGTACACTGAGCACCTGTGTCAACTAAAGCCCTGTATTTCCGAACTCTTGAACTGCCAGGCCACCTAATGAATACATTCCAATAGATTCGGTTCTCTCCACTATCCCTTTCCTCCTCCTGGCTGGAGGCAGGGCACCCCTAATGCTGAACATGGCATGTAGGGTGTACACAATGATTGGTGTTGTTGTGAGAGGAACTGCAACTGTTGGAACAATTGCAGTTGCTCTCGGGAGCTGAAGAAGTGACAGCTACTTTCCTGGCATTATTGCCTCTGTTTCTGCCACTCTGCAGATCCCTGACTCTCTTTGAAAGAGCTGAAGTAGGTTTACCATCCCATTTGTTCATATTCTCCCCGTATGTGTCACGCAGAAGTATCCACAGTGACATGTGTGATTGCTGCTGTCTAGGTGGAATTTGTCTCCTCCTGGGCTGGAATTGCCTTGCAGGAGGTGGGTATCTGTTCCTGATCGCAGAAACATACACCCATTCAGATGATGCAGGAACGGTATCTTTTACCAGATTGGTAATGTTTTTGAGATCCTCCTTCAGTTCTTTCATGCTCTCTTTGATGCCATCTCTTATCTCTGTACCTAGAGTTTTTATGGCAGAGACTAGGCCAGATTGTGACAAGCTATCCTCTATCTGCCTGAGCTGGTCAGTGAATTCACCAACAGTGAAAGATCTTCCATTATCACTCCTTGCTAGAAACTTACTGGCCAAGATGTTAGCATAGGATGAAGGAGCAAGTTTAATCAGCTTCTTCATGAGACCTGTTCCCAAAGGAATATTGTCAGGCTCATGAGTACCATGATCTCCATAAAGCACTTCCTCCACAGCAAACTCCTTCAGAAGCTTAATTCCCTGCTCAACGGTGTTCCACTTCTTGGCAGCCCATGGCAAATCATCTTGGGAAGGATATCTCATAGCCACAGCCAACAAAAGGCGTGTCCACAAGCTAACCCTACCAAGAGGACTTGCTAGGTGTTTGTCCACTCCACTCTCCTTAGTGAGTGGTCCCAGCTGCTTGGCAGACTTGTCTCCTACCTCCAGAGCATTAGCACCAATTCCACGGCATCTCACTAGCCAGCTTAAGATTGGCTCACCTGATTCCCTTGTGTGTTCCTTCCTAACTTCCCTGACCTCTCTGAGTGGATCCTTGGAGCCCTGGATGTCATCTTCCACCTCCTCTTCCTGTTGTTGATCTGGTGGTACTGGGCCTAACAGAACCTTCCTCATAGCACTCTTAAACTCATTGGAACCATCCTCTCTCTTGGCAGCCAACCTCACAGCGCTCCTCTCATTTGAGTATTGTTGTCTCAGCACATCTACAAGGTCTCGCAGACTAACTATCTCCTCCTCCTCTCCTTGCTGATCACCAGAGGTCCCCTCTCTTACATCCTCCTGCGAACCACTCTTTGTCTTAGCTTTTGCCTTAGCAGGTGCCAGAAAGGCCTGAACAGCAACAGACTTGGACATATCTGCTGGAGGATTTGAATCATTAGGGGTCTGACCTGGAGCATTTGAATCATTAGGGGTCTGACCTGGAGCTTGTGAGTTCAAATCTGCCTTGCTTTTAACAGGAGGATTTTGGTTCTGGTCTGCTGGCTGGGGGTTCGAATTGGCTGAGCTGGTGTCATTAGGATTTGGACCGACTGAGCTAGCGTTACCAGCATTAGTAGTATTATTAGCATTAGTGGGAGTATTTGCCTGTCCTCCTGGGACTCCTGCCAAACTCTGTGGATTGTTGTCATTTTTGCTAGGAACATTCTGATTTTGGGTACTTGCCTGTCCTCCTGGGGCTCCTGCCAAACTCTGTGGATTGTTTTTGTTATCCTTATCATTGTTTATGTTACCAGCGGGAACACTGGCAGAATTCCCAGAACCTACCGAGGAGGGTGCAGACACTGCCTGGGGGGGAAGAAGATTGCTGAGAAACTGTTACTGAATTTGGTTTTGAGACAGAATTTTTCCTAGTTCTTACAGAAGCTGGTTTTGAATTTTTCACACATAATGCCAAAATTAATATGAAATTTAAAACTACAAGAGCCAGTATAATGCCCAGCAACCCTGCCATGCTCTGTTTCGAGTAGAAATCCTTGCAAGGATTTGGCATTTCAGTTTGGGGCTGGATGACCCTCATGAGAGCAGTAGATAAGGCAGACCCTCGATTGATTGTAACATTGTTGACAAAAACTCTTGGTATATCACTAGTAATATTCTCAGTGACATTAAAACCAGCATAACCAAGAATAAAATCATCCCAGCTCCAGAACATGTTTGAAAGCTTAGCTTTAGCCTTCTTAAAAACTACATGAAGCAAGAAATAACCAATTTGATCTTTGATCCAATTGTACACAAAAAACCAGAAAACAGGCCACACAATAATCCCCACCAAGTACAATAGCTGCTTGATTAGCTTCATCTTAATTCCCAGAGCTAATTTCCAATCACTCCAATATATCTAGCCCCACGTTGGGAAAGCCAATTGAAAATGTGATGGTTTGGGCTCTTACCCGCCCCCCCACACTTTGTATTTGCCCCAGCTAACTCAGACGGACCCTGGGAATATAGATGAAGCAATTTATTTACAGCTAGCAGAATTTACAAGCAGCTATTTACAATATATACAGTTATATACAATTATATACAGAAATATACAAAGGATAAACAATACAAAAGCACAACTCCCCTCCCAGAAACCTCATCCTTCTCATTCAGATTTGAGAGATTAACTCAGTTTCTACACTGTGTCAACAACCAATGGCTTGCAGTTGATGCTCACATGCACATGGAAGATCAGTGTCACTAGAATATCTGGAATAAGAACATTTAGTAAGACCCTGCCCTGCAGAAGTCTGAAATTTGTGTTTGAGATCTGCTGTATCAATTTACAGTTAATCCCAGGCTTACTCTCAGTGGGGCTCAGGTCACATTTTAATGGCCTTCAACAGCTGCACAGACATAACCCTCCCCTCCCCAAACCACCACACAACACACAAGTAGCCAACTATGAGGACAATCTAAACCCTGCTTTACACTCAAAATGCCACATTGAGTTACAAAAGGAAGAGATCACAATTTGTCTTTAACAAAAATAAGTGAAGTGGGAGGGAGCTCTTTCAAACTGGGATTGATGCATTCATCTAGCTATACCAAAGGGTCCTTTTGAGGTCCTGTTCAAATGCTGCTGCCCACATTCCAGAGGATTTGTGCTTTGCAGAGCTCCAGAGTGAGGAGAAGAGAGGGAGAAATCAGAAATCTCTCCAGAGCATCACACTTTGGTTACTGTTTAGTGCTGCTCTTTGTAGACTGATACAACCCTCTGACAGAGGTGTTGTTCCACCAGGAACCACGGGTGAGACAGGTAGGTTGCTGTCTTCTCTGCAGGTCTCTTAAATGTCTCACACTCTTATAAAATTCAGAATTTTGTAAGAGGCTCCTCACTATGCACCTTTTGGCATCTGTTTCCTCAAGAAATTCAGCACGTCTAAACCTTTCAAAGCACATCTCTCTGTTTAAAGGAACATATCATTTTGCAGGAACTCACATTTTCAGCATCTATCCCGAAGTGGAAAGTTACTAGAAGTTATCTTCAGTAAAGCGTATCTGACAATATATGTCAGAATCTCCTTCTGAAAATAACACCCCATGAAGGGTTTACTGCTGTATCTTGACCTGTTAGTTCCTGGACACAAGGATCTGACAAATGTTGGTAAGTCTGAAGGATGAGATGCCATCCAGAGGGACCTGGGCAGGCTGGAGAGATGGGCTGAGGATAACCTCATGAAGTTCAGTAAGGCAAAGTCCTGCACCTAGGTTGGGGCAATCCTTGATATCCGTACAGGCTTGGGGGAGGATGAGATTGAGAGCAGCCCTGCAGAAAAGGGCTTGGGGGTGCTGGTGGATAAGAAGCTGGACATAAGCCAGCAATGCACACTTCCAGCCCAGAAGGCAAATGGCATCCTGCACTGCATCAAAAGCCGAGTGGCCAGCAGGTTGAGAGGGTGATTCTACCACTCTGTTCTGCTCTGGTGAGACCTCACCTGGAACCAGCTCTGGAACCTTCAACACAGGAAGGACATGGACATGATGAAGCAAGTCCAGGGAAGGGCCATGAAAATGATCAGAGGGGTGGAACACTTCTGCTACGAGGACAGGCTAAGGGAGCTGGAGTTGTTCAGTCTGGAGAAGAGAAGGCTCCAGGGAGACCTAATAGCAGTTTTCCAGTACCTGAAGGGGGCTAACAAAAAGGCTGCAGAGGGACTGTTTACAAAGGTCTGCAGTGACAGGATGAGGGACAATGGCTTCAAACTAGAGAAGAGCAGATTTAGATATAGAAACAAGTTCTGCACCATGAGGGTGCAATAGGTTGCCCAGGGAGGTAGTTGAGGCCCCGTACCTGGAGATATTCAAAGTCAGGCTCAAAAGGGCTCTGAGTAACCTGATCTAGTGGAAGATGTCCCTGCTAACTGTAGAGGGTTGGACAAGATGACCTTTGGAAGTCCCTTCCAATCCAAACCATTCTATGATTCTATAATACACTAATTACCTACTGTAAGCACACAAAGCACTGCCTGAGAACTCACTCCATAGGCGTGACTAACCTAATGCACAGAGGAATGGGAGATAAAATCAGTGCTAACAAAATTCCATGGCCCCTGGAGAATGAGCTTTATTTCAGTGTTCATTTCTTAATTGTGTAAGTCAGGAGAGGATTGATGCACACCAGCAGGCAGCTGAGGTAACAGCACTGCAGCATGGTGGAGCTTGGAATAGACTTCTGGACATTATCCAGTCCAACCCACCCTGCTAAAGCAGGGTCACCCATAGCAGGTTGCACCTGACCATGGTGTCCAGGTGGGTTTTGAAAGTCTCCAGAGAAGGAGACTCCACAACCTCTCTGGGCAGCCTGCTACAGTGTTCCATCACCCTCAACAGCAAAGTCTTTCCTTAAGTTCAAGTGAAAACTCCTGCATTCTAGTTTGTGCTTATTGCACCTTGTCTTGTCACTGGGTACCACTGAAAAGAGCCCAGCCCCATCCTCCTGATTTTCACCCTTTAGCTATTGCTCAGCATTGATCAGATCCCCTCTCACCCTGCTATTCTGCATGCACAACATCCTCAGGGGTCTCAGCCTCTCTTTCTCACAAAGATGCTCCAGGTTCCCTCAGCATCTTTGTAGCCTCTGCTGGACTCTTTCTATTGAGTTCTCTGTGACTCTTAACTGGGGATCCCAGAACCTGATCCAGTCCTCCACTAGGGCAATGTAGATGGAAAGGAGAAGCTCCCTTGGCCTGCTGGTCATATTCTCCCTGATGCACCATTGGCCTTCTTTGCCATGAGGGCACAGGGATGTCCACCACAATACCAGGTCCTTCTCTGAAGAGCTGTCTCCCAGCAGGTCAGTCCCTAAACTGTACTGGTGCAGAAAGTTATTCCCCCCTGCGTGCAGGACCCTGCACTTGCCCTTGTTGAACTTCATTAGGTTGCACTCCACTCAGCTTGCCAGCCTGTCCAGGTTGAGATGGCAAGCAACAACTGATGAGTTTTGAAACAAGTATTACAACATTGAAAGGAGTCAGCAAAGCCATCATCACAGCAAGAGTTAAGAGCATTTGCTGTACATTACTGGTGGGAATAGTCTGGGAAACAGAAATAGTAGGCATCAGATCCCTTACAATGACTTCACTTTTTATTACCATATTTTTACAGGATATCCCAGTTAAGCCAGACAGCTTGTTTACAATAGGGCCCTGTTCAAGGACAGCTTAAAACTATTATACAGTACATACAGAAGGACAATACAGCCCCAGTACAAGCTACCAGCAGGCAATAAATCACGTCAAAGCTTCATGTTACACCTGATTAACTGCTTGGCTTCAGCACTACAACCTGTTCCAAGAAAGCTTGCTCCAGTGTAGTTAAGAGTTGTCAGGGAATTTATGTCATCATATGGCAAGTTACATCAAACAGTGCCCCAGTGTAGCACAAGCCGCAAGAGTGTGTGCACTTCACACCTGCAGTAGCCTCTGGAGCCATGTGTTCCTTAAAAAAGGGACTGCGTTTAGATGTCTCATTTACTAGGAGAAAGCAGATCACCTCTGTCCCAACAGGATCACCACTCTCTGAATTATGCTTCAGAAACACATCCAACCCTTTACCACTCAGGGGTCAGGCCATCCTCAACATGGCCACTGCAACTAGACTAAGTTTCCCAACACTTCCCCCTTGCATCTAGATTCTGCAAAATGGCCAATAAAGAAATAACCTTAGAAGACTGTAGGACTTAATTTTTCACTGAGGCTGCCACTGGACCAAACAGTGAAATATTTCTACCACCTGAGCACAAAGGAAACCTTGTTTCTGTGAAGCTCAAATTCAACTCTGGGCCACCAAAGAGGCAAACTGCCTAAGTATCCTAAGGCCCAAACATTGCCTCTCTGTCAAACAGGCAGGGCACTATGAAAGCCAAGCAATAGTCCCTACAGTCTGTGTTTCATACAACCACAGAATACAAGGTCATCTGGTGCAACCTGCCCAGGATGAGCAGGGACATGTTCAATTCAATCAGATTGCTCAGAGCCCCAGATAACCTGACCTGGAATGTTTCTTGGAATGGGGCATCTACCACCTCTCTGGGCGACCTGGGCCACTGTCTCATCACCTTTGGGGTAAAAAAATTCTTCCTTGTATCTAGTCTAAATCTCCCTCTTTTAATTTTAAATCATCAGCCTTTGCCCTGTCACAACAGGTCCTGCTAAAAACTCTGTCCCAGTGTTTCTGATAGGCCCTTTTAAGTCCTGAAAGGCCACAAGAAGGTCTCCTTGGGGCCAACCCAGGCCATTCTATGATTCTATGATTGTGTGATTTCTATATGGTTCTCCACACTTGCCCAGCTGAAGGGTTGTTGATTTTCTTTTTTAAGATTAATTGATTACCACTTTGTTTTTAAAGTATATTCTCATAATTATCTGTTCACTTAGCCAAGGTAAGCAACACTTCAGCTTTACCCTTGATTTCATAACCTAGTGAGCTGGTTTGTACTTCAAGCCAGTAAGGAGGACAATTTCTTGCATTTAGTATATGGCAACACACAGGGTGGACTGAGCACATGGATTCCTCCTCTTGCTTACTGAGCGAGGCAATTTCATATTTTAACAATCATATCACAGAGCACAATAAAACATTTTCTTCTAAAATTGAAGAATGAGCTTAATTAAAATAAGAACAAATCTTCTAAAAAATGGCAGCAGGACAGCAGGGTACACATATCTGGACTGAAAACCTCTTTATGTACTTTTTCTTCTCACTCCTAACAGCATTTCCACAGCTATCACAAGAAGAACGACTAACAAATGGCAAGGCTGATATTCCCTGTTAGAAGGTAATGAAAAGTCCTTCTGATTTTAGCGAGGAGTAAACCCCAAACTAAATACTAAGGCTATGGTGAAACAGACAGGCAAAGTCCTTTAGAAATCTAGATAGGGAAATGCAGATCAACCACCAGCTGCAGGGACTTTTAAAGCAGAGGAGAGCACCAGAACAGTATCCCTGTGGTGGACTTTAGACAAAAGCTCCTGTGGAACTGAGAGGCAAGAAAGAAACCAGATGTTCCCTGGCAAGGTGAAACATGAGCTCCAAGATCAGTGGATAGCAATCTGAAACTGGAACACATACAACAACATCTAGGAAGAACTTCCAGGTGCTGGCAGAAATGTCTAAGGATGGGTTAGCTGAGGCCAGCTTTTCAGAGAACTTCTGTCTCTGAATCTTGAGTGGTATAGGACTTGTCCTTACAGATGGCTCAGCTTCCAAGGACAGGACCAGAGCTGCCATGGTTTTCAATGCAAAGCTCACAGCTCCTTAGCTGGGGAAGGAAAAGAATGAAAAAAGGTGGGTAATAGGGAAGCAGCTCAGCCATCACTGAGCTCAGTGCCTCTAAGAGCCAGCAAGGCTGAACACAAGTGCTCACAGGGGTTAGCAAACTGCTCTCCAAACCTTTGGGAAAGATGTAACCAATGAGTTGTGCTGATATGGCTTGATGCTGCCCTGGGCAGCCTGATCTAGTTGGAGGTGCTCCTGTTAACTGCAGGGTAGTTGGACAAGACAACCTTTGAGAGTCTCTTGCAATCTGTGAATCTATGACACAAATCACTGAGCACAGCATACCAGTTCAGACACAACCTATGAGAACTTCTTTCTGGCTACAAGTCACACTGACTACTTGGCAGAAAGAGTGCTCACACTGCAGAAAGACGGCAAGATCCAGGAAAGTGCTCACCAGTGGCCACTACCATTTAGCTACTATTTGCATCCTGGTGCTGAACATTTTAATCATCTCTGGTCCGTAAACTACAAAATTAAGTAACTTTGCTTTTACTCAACTTGCTCATCTCCAGATAGTTTTATTTAATGGTGAGAAAAATCAGAGGGTCAGTTTTAACTAAGGTTTCAATGAGTTCAGCCCTTCCAAGTTCAAGGTGCAACTGAAAATGAGTGACTCAAGCTAGACATGCCCACTGCCTTACTCAGTTATCTCCAAATGGGTAAGTGGAAGCAGTGGCATCTGCCTGCACAGACCTGGTGACTAAGTGCAGGTATTATAAGTGGTTTTCTTTTCCCAGTCTTGCAAATCTTTGCCCAAGGCATCAAATTCCAGAGCCATGATGTGTTAACACCACCTTTCCTGTTGAGCTCTGCTCTACCATCATTCCATACTAGGTTTCCAAGAAGTTGTGTGCCTCTGGTAATTCAGCTTGCTTACAAGCGTAACACAAAATTGAACAGAAAGTGCTGTATCCCTTTCACATTTCCATGCAGTTCTCAAATGTACTTTCAAAAATGCCCCAGAGATACCCAGGGGAAATAAAGCAGCCCTGTGGATTGCTGCCTGAAATCATCAGTCAGATAGCTCAGGGCATTCAGTATTGTGATGAAAGAAAGGAAACAAGAAAAAGACATCAGCAGGCTTCACAACAATAACATGGTTTAGTAAATCCAACTCTTCCCCTTCTGCAGCAGAAAGTTTGACATCAGAAGGTGTAGAAATGAAGGTTGGGTTTCCTGACTTGGAAGTCCTTGCTGAGAATTTCAATATTATTCAGAATGTATGCCTTTGGCAGAAGGCTACCTGCCGGGTTCCTCAAAGTCCGTGCAGGAGACCAGCATGAGACGCTCACACATCAATATGGGTGGAAGCTGGAGCAGAGGAGGTTCCACATGAACATACGGAAAAAACTTTATGAGTCTGACAGCCCTGGAACAGGCTGCCCAAAGGGGTTGTGGAGCCTCCTTTTCTGGAGACATTCAAAACCCACTTGAATGCATTCCCATGTGACCTACTCTAGGTGATCCTGCACTGGCTGGGGGTTGGACTGAGTGATGAAGCTTCCTTCCAACCCCTAATGTTCTGTGATGCTGTAATTGGTAGGTGAGCATAGCTTGATGAAGCTCTGAAAACCAAGCCTTTGGGTTTCTTACTACTTCCTTTGCATTAAACAGTCACTTGATAGTAATTACACTTGAACAACGTAGCAGTAGGTTTTAGCATGTGCACTGCCATGGCATTGTTACTGCCTGCAGAGAACCAGCAGGATGAGTTATCAGACACTAGTCCTGACTATTATTCTTGTGCTGAAACTACACCTACAGGATTTCAGCATTGCAACAATTTGCACTTGCATCATCTTTTCCCTTATAAGAAAGCAACACAACTTGACCACTGTTTCTCCAAGCAACTCTTGCTCAATTTACATTTTATATATATATATATATATATATATATATATATATATATAAACAGATTTCTGCTACACCCTGTTTTGTCATGGCAGCCCTTAATTCCAGGTGATGAGCATATATGGGTGTCTGCTTATGACTCTCAGCTCCTGTTTTAAATGTGTGTTCCACAGATTCTTTCCATATAGTCCAGGTCAACGGGGAGGAAGCAGGAAAAACTGGATTGTTCACATTTCACAGAAAAGATTAAGGAAGCTATGTACAAGGAAAAAAATTGTGTCACTTCTAATCTTAGCAGGGTCCAAATCCTTCTTTTTCACATATTTGAGTTTTTTAGGGCTTGGAATCTTGAAATCCATGAGAGACCATTACGGGGAAGAAACTACAATGTGAACACTAGAACAATAATAAATAACCTGGAAATTTTCAGAGATTCATAGAATGGGTTGGAAAAAACTTCAAAGATCATCTAGTTCCAATCCCCCTGCCATGGGGGGACACAGTTTAGTACTGGCTTTGGGAGAGTTAGATCGTGGTTGGGCTCAATCATCTTACAGGTCTTTTCCAATCAAAGTGATTCTGTGATTGGCATGAAAATACAAAATTTTCTAGCTTGGGAGTTGAAATTCTCTTCCAAACAGATGCATCAACATAGGAATAAAGCAGTACAACTTTCCTCCATGGTCCTACCACTGCGCTTCAAAAGTTTTCATACTCATGGAATGGTTTAGGTTGGAAAGGACCTTGAAGATCATCTAGTTCCAACCCCCGTGCCATGGACAGAGACACCTTTCACTAGACCAGGTCACTTTCTCCTATTTAAACCAATAAGATGCCTGCCAACATTTCTAGCACTAAACCTGCCTAGTTTCACCTAATAGTCACTTGGTGGAGTCATATCCCCAGTATTTCCTTTGTTACATACCACATGTCTGCTTGTGAAGTCCAACAGAAAGCTGCAGAGTGGGTTGAGAGTAGTTCTGAAGGAAGAGATTTCACAGAATCACAGAATGTTTGGGTATACTGATTGATGAGAAGCTCACCAAGAACTGGCAGTGCCCTTATGCAGCCCAGAAGGCAGCCATGTGCTGGGCTGCATCAAGAGGCATGTGGCCAGCAGGTCAAGAGAGGGATTCTGCCCCTTTACTCCTCTCTTGTGAGACCCTATCTTGAATATTGCATCCAGTTCTGGTGTCTCCATCATAAGGACACAGAGCTGGTGGAGCAAGTCCAGAGGAGGGGCAAAAAGATGATCCATGGGCTGGAGCACCTCTACTACGAGGACAGGCTGAGAGAGCTGGTGTTGTTCAGCCTAGAGAAGAGCAGACTCCAGTGGGATCTCATAGCTGCCTTCCAACACCTGAAGGAAGCCTACAGGGAGGCTGGAGAGGGACTTTTCATAAGGGTGTCTAGTAACAAGACAAGGGGGAATATTTTTAAGCTGAGGGAGAGTAGGTTTAGATGGGATTGTAGGAAGAAAGTTCTTCCATTATGAGAGTGGTGAGACTCTGGAATAGTTTGCCCAGGGAAGTTGTGAATGCCCGCTCCCTGGAGCTGTACAAGGCCAGGTTGCATGAGGCCTTAGGCAACCAATTTTACCTGCCCTGCCCACAGTGGGGAGGTTGGAGTAGATGATCTCTAAGATTCCTTCCAACCTAAGCCATTCTATGATTCTGTAATTCTTTCTGGGATCCATGTGTCAGGGGACTGACAGAGTTGCACAGCTCCCCCTCAGAAAACCAAACCAAACCATCAACAGGGAAACAAACAACAGAACTAAGAAGTAAAGAACAATGACTGAAGTGATTTTTAAAGTCATCTGTACAGTATGAAACTTCCATAAGTCTGGCTACAGGTATGATGGGAAGGAATGATTCCAAGAAGGAAATGTTTAATGTAATAAAGCTCATTACATATTAATCTGATATTTTGGGCTTGCACAAATGATGCACCCCACTACCCTGAAGCATCTGTGTGGTTACCATCATGCATTTTTTCCCTCCAGGTCAAACAAACCTATATAATGGAGAGTAAGATATAAACACGAAAGAAGGAAAAAAAAAAAGGAACCCAAACCAGAAACCATCATGAGAAAAGTCTCCTTAGATATGATACCAAACCAGGAAATCAGATCCTAGAGCTAATGAAACATTTTACTAGAGTGAACAGACACAAACCTGACTGTTGAAGGAAGACCAAAAGGGCTTCAACAGCTTGAATCTTCTGGACTGCCTGCAGTGCCTTTTCCAGCCAGCACTCTCTTTAGCCTGTTTTCCGTATTTGGGAAGAATATTTACAGTTCATGGAAGAAAATACTAACCTCATGTTTTAATGGATAACAGCTCCTTGGATCGTCTGAATGTCAGTGCAAGACAGGACTTGCCCTCCAACATTCTGGAATTTAGCACACCTCATAACAGCTGCTACTTTGGATTAGTTTAAAGAGGTTTTCCATATTCCACCCAGCTGGCAGAAGGAGTGATGATTTCAAACTAAAATGGGGTAGATTTAGGTAAGACATTAGGAAGAAATTCTTCCCCATGAGGGTGGTGAGATGCTGGAACAAGCTGCCCAGGGAAGTTGTAGATAACCCCTTGGCAATGTTAAAGGCCAGGCTGGATGGAGTTTGGAGCAATGTGGTCTAGTGAAACACTCCCCATCCATGGCAGGAGGGTTAGAACTAGATGACCTTTAATATGCCTTCCAACCCAAACCATTCTATGATGCTATACTCTTCCAGTATTCTCTTCCTGTACCATGAGGTAGAGCTCAACTGTTTTTCTCAAGAGGATCTTTCTGAGTGGTAGCACAGTCATAGAATCATAGAATCATAGAATCAACCAGGTTGGAAGAGAACTCCAAGATCATCCAGTCCAACCTATCCCCCAGCCCTATCCAGTCAACTAGACCATGGCATTAAGTGCCTCATCCAGGCTTTTCTTGAACACCTCCAGGGATGGTGACTCCACCACCTCCCTGGGCAGCCCACTCAATGCCAATCACTCTCTCTGTGAAGAACTTCCTCCTAACATCCAGCCTATACTTCCCCCGGCACAACTTGAGTCCCCTTGTTCTGTTGCTGGTTGTCTGGGAGAAGAGACCAACCCCCACCTGGCTACAGCCTCCCTTCAGGTAGTTGTAGACAGCAATGAGGTCACCCCTGAGCCTCCTCTTCTCCAGGCTACACAACCCCAGCTCCCTCAGCCTCTCCTCATAGGGTTTGTGTTCCAGGCCCTTCACCAGCTTTGTTGCCCTTCTCTGGACATGCTCCAGCACCTCAACATCTCTCTTGAATTGAGGAGCCCAGAACTGGACACAGTACTCAAGCTGTGGCCTGACCAGTGTTGAGTACAGTCCTTTTTCTTTTACTCTTAATTTTGGTAATTTCATCAGGATAGCTCTTTTTAGCTTTCTACTTGCTACCTAGAACAACGTTAGCTTTTGGTAAAAAAAGGTACATGATAAAAACAGTCTTTGCTTTGGTGAACTCAAGCAATGAAACTACACTGCTTGAAAAAACGAATGCATTCATGCAACTCAAAACGCAGCCACCTTAGTCACCACACAACTCCTACAACAGCACACAACCTGCTCATTAAACCTATCAACACTTCTATCACTTCAGACTGAGGAAGGAGGAAAGGCTTTGAGACAGTGGCAAACTTTGTTGTCCCCTAGCTATAATCTGCTGAATTTGAGAACTGCCCTCACAACACCACCTATCAGGATTGTTCTTCTCATCAGCTGAGCATGGCCATGTAAGTCTGCACACAGAGATAATCCCTGTTGCTGAATATTCTTTTAATACTAAGAAATGTATTTTTATATTTTCAGACATATGGCTTGTAGTCATCGCTGATGGCACAGGAGCTGCCAAGAGGAGGAGATTCCCCACTTCCTCAGACAGGGCAGTCCTCAGAGATGCACTTAGACTTCTGGCTCCCACGATATCAAGAGATAGGGAGGGACACCTTCACCAGACCAGGTTGCTCAAGGCCTCATCTAACCTGGCCTTGAACACCTCCAGGGAGGGGGAATTCACAGCCTCCCTTTGTCATCCTGTTCCAGTATCTCACCACCCTCACAATTAGGAAGAATTTCTTCCTAATCTCCATTCTAAATCTGCCATCCTCAAACTTCAATCCATTCCCTCTCATCCTATCACTCCAAGCCACTGTAGAAAGCCCCTTCTTGGCTTTCTTGTAGCCCCCCTGCAGGTACTAGAAGGCTGCAATAAGGTCTCTCCAGAGCCTTCTTTCCTCCAGTCTGAAGAGCCCCAACTCTCACATCCTGAGATGTGAGGGAAGGTTCTCCATCCCTCTGATCATCTTTGTCCTCCTCTGGACCTGCTCCAGCAGTTCCATGTCCCTCTTATGCTAGGGGCAGCAGAACTGGATGCAGTACTCCAGGTGTGGTCTCAGGAGAGCAGTCAATCTGCTGGTCACACTGCTTCTGATGCAGCCCTGGTTGGGCAACACCCTTCAGTTGTCTGTTTTCTTTTTAGACCTTCAAGGAAATAAGTTACAAACCAGACCACACACTACAAAACACTACAACTTTCAATGATATCACATTTTTTGCCATCAGTCAAAGCCCTGCACCTACCAGTGCTGTGCCCACTCTGTGCATTCAAATGCAGCTTTATGTTATTTCCTTCCCAGGAAAAACACTTTAAACAACACATCGTGTAGCTTGCAAAACAAAGATAAAAACAATACCACAAGAGATATTAGCATCAGCTGAAGCGAGAATCTCTCGCTGAGTTCTCAGGAGTTGAGAGAACTCAGCAGTTTCTCTTTTGTTTGTTTTCCTTTTTTGGACAAAAGATAACGTTGGTGGTGCAAGTTATCAGCTATTGAAGCAGCACTTCTCAGTCTCTAGGTCACAAGTAGGTTTCAAACCTTCAAGCAGCAGTTTGAAAAACAACAACAGATAAAGTAAGATGGCTTTGAAAGACAGGCATCCATTCTCAGGTATGGAAAGGACTACACAAAATCAGCCCTGGAGAAATGACAATAACTCAGAAGCTTTGCCTCATTTTTGTGGTTGCAGATGGTAAACTACTGTGGCAGCACATCCCAATGCATTTGTTCATCAGTTTTTCCCCCAAACAAGATAAGCTATTCTCAGATCTCTTCCAACAACTTCAGGAGATTATATGACTAAAAAATACCTTGAAAAACACTGGTCTAGATGGCCTCAATAGCAGGGTTTCCTCTCTGAAAATCTCAAAAATTGCGGATTCTCACCAGGCAGATGCTGAACTAGAGATGTTATGATGTCTGGAAGCAGGAATCAAAGTCCAGTAAGAGCTGAGGGACTTTGTGGTTGGGCATAATGTTGCTTTCACTCCTAATCTGGATGAAGTCACACAGTTTTGGCTCTGGGAGAAAGTACTCCTCATCCTCCTTCTGTAATATTCCGAAGCACGATTGCTGGAGTCTGCTGGGAAAGAAAAAGAGACAATGTTTGGGTTCCCTCAGTCTGGTGAGGAAATTACACCAGGTCTTTGTGTCCTAATGAATGTTTTAAATACTGATTTACTGATCTATCTGCAAACCAGAGCATGGATTTTAAGGAGAGGGTGATGTTTCCAGCAGGAAGCCCTCCATGAGACTGGTGTGTGTTCTGTGTTGAAGCTTGTGCTCAGGGTCAGAGTAAAGAACTCCCTGGGTATTTCTGCATTTGCCCTTGTCAGACCTGTGTGTGCTGGGACAACATCCCAGCAAGCAGTCTTGTGTTAGACACAGCAGTGAATGAGTTAAATAAGGGCTTTTTCTCTTCCATCCTAAATGACTGGCAATGCAAATGCTCTAAAATTTAACCCATAAATCACAGAATTGTTTGGGTTGGAGGGGACCTTAAAGATCATCTAGTGCCCCTGCCATGGGAAGGGACACCTCCTATTAGTCCAGCTCACTCAAGGCCCCATTCAACCTGGCTTTCAACACTTCCAGGCTTGGAGCCTCCACAGCTTCTCTGGGCAAACTGTCCCAGTGTCTCACCACCCTCATGGGGAAGAACTTCCTCCTAACATCTATCTAAATAGAACTTCATAGAATCATAGACTCAACCAGGTTGGAAGAGACCTCCAAGATCATCCAGTCCAACCTATCACCCAGCCCTATCCAGTCAACTAGACCATGGCACTAAGTGCCTCATCCAGTCTTTTCTTGAAGACCTCCAGGGACGGTGCCTCCACCACCTCCCTGGGCAGCCCATTCC
Organism: Pogoniulus pusillus; assembly: GCF_015220805.1. Taxonomy (NCBI): domain Eukaryota; kingdom Metazoa; phylum Chordata; class Aves; order Piciformes; family Lybiidae; genus Pogoniulus; species Pogoniulus pusillus. Next base: position 25,441,412 of record NC_087265.1, on the reverse strand, counting down.
AATGCCAATCATCTCTGTGTGAAGAACTTCCTCCTAACATCCAGCCTAGACCTACCCTGGCACAACTTGAGACTGTGTCCCTTTGTTCTGTTGCTGGTTGCCTGGGAGAAGAGGCCACCCCCCACCTGGCTGCAATGTCCCTTCAGGTAGTTGTAGACAGTAATAAGATCACTTGTTCTGGTTTGAAACCATAACTCCTTGTCCTATCACTCCATGCCTTTGTAAATAGTCTCTCTCCAGCTCTTCTGTGACCCCCTTAATATACAAGAAGGTCTCTTAGTCAGTGTACAAGTTCGCATGGCAGGACCCCACATGGCACCGGTCTTCTTTCAAGAGAGCTGCACAGGCTTTTTTCTCCTTAAAGGAATACATCATTCCTAGAAAAAAAACACCTCACCAGACTATCCTAATCTTTCCTTTTGAGAGCCAGTATCTCCAAGTTTTCCTAGCATACACATTAAATCATCCCCCACAAAACTGTAAGTATGACATCAAGAGGTAGCACAATAAATAAGGCTTGCAGCAAGGCAACCTACCAGCTTTCCCAAGAGAACAATAACAGAAGTCCTGATGACCCAGCTTAACAGAATAACTTCTCACCTGGATCTTACTATAGAACCATAGAACTATTGAGGTTGGAAAAGGCCTCCAAGATCATCAAGTTCAACAGTTAACCAAGCACTGCCAAGTCACCACTAAAGCATGTCCCTAAGTGTCACAACTATGTGTTTTTTGGAACACTTTCAAAGATCATGATTCCACCATTTCCTGGGCAGCCACTCCAGGGCTTAACCTCTCTTTCAGGTAAGAAATTCTTCCTACTGTCCAGCCTAAACTTCCCCTAGTATAACTTGAGGCCATTTCCCCTCATCTTGTCACTCGTTAGTAGGAAGAAGAGACTGACTTCCAGATCACTACAACCTCCTGTCAGGGAGCTGGTGTTTCCCCAGCCTCATTTCCTCCAGACTAAACAACCCCAGCTCCCTCAGCTGCTCCTCATCAGACTTGTGCTCTATACCCTTCACTAGTTTCATTACTCTTTTTTGGACACTTCTATGAACTGGTACAGAAGTTCCTCTCCCCAGCAGTAGGGATGGCAATGGACATCTTTTAGAATCACGGAGTCTAATAGTTTAGGTTGTTAGGGACATCTTGTCCAATGCCCTCTGCAGCCAGCAGGGACATCCTCCACTACATCAGGTTGCCCAGTGCCTTGTCAAGCCTCACTTTCAATATCTCCAAGGATGAAGCCTCAACTACCTCCTTGGGCAACCTGTTGCAGTGTTCTACTATCCTCATGGTGCAGAACTTGTTCCTAAATCTGCTCTTCACTAATTTCAAAACACTGCTCCTTGTTCTATCCTGCAGACCTTTGTAAACAGTCCCTCTGCAGCCTTCTTGTAGCCCCTGTCAGGTACTGGAAGTCTGCTCTTAGGTTTCCCTGGAGTCTTCTTTTCTCCAGGCTGAACAACTCCAGCTCCCTCAGTCTGTCCTCATAGCAGAAGTGCTCCAACCCCCAATCATTTTCACAACCTTCCTCAGGATCTACTCCATTAGGTCCACGGCCATCCTGTATTGAAGACTACAATTCTGGATGCAGGTCTGGGCATAGGCAGAAGCCACAGCAAAAAGTCTAAGGAGGGATGCCCTCTATCTACAGGGTACTTGTCTAGACCTGCTCCTGCACTGCTGAGTGGTCACTTTACCTGCACCTGCCAAAAAAGCAAAGCTAGAGCCTTTAGTATCATAAGGCCACACTGCCACCAAACCTGAGCCCACCTCAGGGAAGAAAACTTTATTTTCTGTAATTCCTCATTTCTTGTTATTCTCTACATGGCATTTTTCTAGGCAGTACCATTATGAAGTTGGGTGAGATCTATATGGTAACTTCATATGGATGTATACATCTGCACACATGGTTCATTCATTACTGGAAAGGGAAAAAGACTGCTTTGCAGCAATTGAGAATAATCAAAGAGCCAGCCACCATTGCTAAGTCTAACAATCACTCTTAGAGATACACACAAACACAAAGCTGAGAGTTCTTTCCAGAGTTTAGAAGCACTTTGTGGAAACACCTCACTTCAGGACAACATCGCTGTTCCAGTCTTCTTCTCCAGATCCACCCGCACAACTGCTGATTTGTGCCATGCTGACTCAGAGGAACTACACTGTCAGCAAGAAAATTTCTCAGGATTATAGTTTTGGCCTGATTCACTGAGACCAGAAGTCTGTGTTCTGAATGCATGGTACGATGGGTTCAGACACAAGACATGCATAGCATGGACAAGCTCTAAGTCTCCTTTATGTAAAAGGTAGATGACACATACTCTAATCAAAGGCCACTCAGGGAGTAGATTGACTAGATGCCAAGTGTAAGAGATGATAATCTTGATTACAGGTTGGTCAGGCAGATCAAAGTAATAAATTGCCTTGTTGTTCCTAGAAACAACTTTGTGAACTTCTGATGAGATTATTACAATGTCCTGAATTCCCTCTCTATCACCTGAGACTTTTTCTTCCCCTTTAAACAGCCCACACAATTTAGATGTTTGGTTCTTGATCACTTCCTGTGAGCAGTGCTGAACCACTAGGGAAGTGGAATGAAATGGTACACAGTGAAGATTAACCTTGACCTGCCAAATTCAACAGCAGATTGAATTTTTCCTGGCTTGTCCTTATCTGTACTCTCCAGGGTTGCAACTTGCACTCTCATCACAGTGCAGTAACTCAGTGCGGCCGAAGAAACTCCTTCCCCTTCATGGGCTGCCCTAGGCTCTTTACTGCCTTGTCCCCAATTCTGCAAGTGTTGTTTCATCCTGTCCTGCCTTGCCAGTGTGCTTCATTGAACTGCTCCACTGTGAGCCACAACTCCTTGCTCCTAAGCTTCTCCTTTCAGGCCACGCAGCTGCCTACTTCACACACTTCTCACGTGTTAGCTCAGCAGGAATTCACCATGCAGCTATGCTGCATGCCTTAAGCCATCTCCTCAAGGATCCTGTCCATGTAGCCTTCATCCAGAACTTCCTCTTGAACTCACCTAAACCATCTCTTTCTTCTAATCTCACTCTTGCTCCACATCAGTTTCTCTCCAAATATCAGATCTTTCAGTGTGCTAACAGACACGACTGACCCTTCTTCCAAGAACATAGGGCTCAGCCATCCCTGAGCCTCTGGAGGGAACCTCTTAGCCCTTATCACCCAGACAGCATGTGCTGCTGCCCTACACCTTCTTTTCTCCCATGTGTGCTCCCCAAACAGTCTCTCACTCAGGCTGCCTTATCTTCCCATGCACATCTCAGGCCTTTTCACCCTCAGTCATACTTCACCCCCTTTAGCCATTCAACTCCAATGCTTTAGGACCTCCTTATTCTTCTCCTCTAAAGTGTACTTCCTTTCTACAGTCCCAAGTGAGCTTCAGTAAAGCTCCAGGGTTCCCCCCAAGACTCACTCTAACATCACAAGCAGCTCCACTCATTTTCCTGAATCTCTTGTTGTGATGATCACCCCCTGTTCTCCTGTCGCCACAGCCATGGCTTGTATCCAGCATACTGCACCCCCACAGCTGCTCTCCACGGTTCCACAGCTATTCTCCATCCAGCAACTGATCTGCCTTCATTGCTGTACTTTCCAAAAAAGAAGGGGGAGGAAGGAGGGAAGAAGGGAATAGGATCTTCCCAGAAACTGATCTCTGAACCTCAGATGAAGAATGACCTCTGATTACCCCAGGTTTGGGGAATGACACTTAACTGGCTTTTTTTTCCTCAGAGCCTCTTAAAGTAAGCCTGAACAGATATCTGCATCAGATAACAGGATGCATAGTATCATCTTAATAGCAACCACTCTACCACAAAGCCTCTTTTCTAGGTTAAACAGAGAACCAGCAAGTGAAAAGGGGCATTGGAAACCTGTTACTGTCTTATTTTGTTGGGCTGGTAGGAATTCCCTGTCTTCTGATCATTCCAGATGGCAGTGATGTAAGGATGCTCAGAGAAGGTGTACTTAAGCTAAAAAGACAAATAAATAGCCACCAATATTTATTTAAAGGCTATAGGGGAAAAAAGTACAGTGCAACAGTTCCCCCTACTGACAGCACAAAACCAATTTACTAATCAATGTTATTTCCTAGGGGGTCCTCAGATTATTACTTCAATGTCCTGATGCGGTTCTTACACAAGCTTGCCAAATCTGCTGCCTTTGAGAACGATGCAGAATCATCAGACAGTCGAGAAGATAATTTGATAAAACTCTATTTGATCCTTAAGGTTATGTATGGCTTATACAAAATGACAACCTGCAGTTGTGGTGGTGCAGACCCCTTGTGCTTTGTTGTGATGTCATGACCAGCCAACACTGTGTTCTTGTTCTGGCTACAAGTGCAGCAAGTTGGGATATCTGATACTTTCTTCTCCTGGTTGTGGTACAGTGAGTTAGGACAATTAGGCACTCCCTAATTGTACCTGAAATTCCAATTGTCTGGATGGTGGCCTGCCCTGGAAGATGTCAGAACATTCTGACAAGAACTGGAAATGTACTGGCCAAAGTCAATCATGTTGCAGTCCTAAGTGAGACCCTTTGAGCATTCTGGGATTGCAGCAGGCTGTAACCAAAGACCTCCCCTTGAGCTGAGATTCTTGTCAGGGTAGATTTACTTCCAAGAACAGATTTCACAAGGATTTCCATGACCATCCACTGAAGAAAAAAGGGTCAAAGATCTTCTGCTGACAAATGCTGATGAAGGAGAACCACAAGCAACTAACTACAATTACACTTCATGAGGTTTCACAGATCATTTGACACCAATAAATTACTGCAGCTTGCAAGGAGAGAAAAATCTCAATCATAGGCTAACCTCTATGTGTGTGTCTGTTTGTGTGCATGCAATTCTATTTCTTCATGGAGTGTTTTAGGTTGGGAGGGACCTTAAAGATCATCTGGTTCCAATCCCTCTGCCATGACCAGGGACACCTTTCACTAGAGCATCTTGCTCAAAGTGTCATCCAGCCTGGCCTTTAACACCTCCAGGGAGGGCATTCACAACCTCCCTGGGTGACCTGTTCCAGTGTCTCACTATAAAGAGTTTGTCCTTAATAACCAGTCTAAATCTGCCCTCCTCAGGCATAAAGCCATTCCCTCTCATCCTAACACCACAAGCCCCTTTAAAAAATCCTTACCTAGCTTTCTTATACGCCTTCTGCAGGTACTGGAAAGCTGCTCTAAGGTCTCCCCAGAGCCTTCTCTTCTACCAGACTGAACAACTTCACCTTCCTCAGCCTGGAGGCTCTCCAGCCTTCCAATCATCTTCATGACCTCCTCTGGACTCAGTCCAGCAGTTCCATGTCCCTCTTATATGAAGGGCATCAGAGGCATTTAAGAGACTTTGCCATAAGTCTCAGATGACCCTTGTCATTTTCAAGTCTTTATGTTACTGTGTTGAGTACAGAGCGATTCAATAACATTTGCTGATAATTGCCTGGTAAATATTGTGAAGAATCATATAACCTAACCTTGTGCTTTATCATAATAGTGCTAATAAAACTTAACTTGCCACTGCCTCAAAATCCTGTGGGATCCAAAATCACACATTCCTTAACAAACTGGCATAGTGACACGACAGTATCACACTTTGTATCTCATCAATTAAGCATAAACTGTCGACCAAGTCTGAGACTAATATTTGATCTAGACATACCAAAGTTCCACCAGGAGTTTAGAAAGCAAGAGAGGTCTACTCTGAACTTCATAATTCAGCAGAATGTTGCCCTTTACCCTTTTGCATCTCCAGTCTCTGTGTAAATCACAGAATCATAGAAAGGTTTGGCTAGGAAGGGACCTCCAAAGGTCATCTGGCCCAACCAACTTTGCAGTCAGCAGGGACATCCTCCACTACATCAGGTTGCCCAGCACCTTGTCAAGCCTCACCTTGAATATCTCCAAGGGTGGAGCCTCAATTACCTCCTTCTTGCAGCATTCTACCATCCTCATGGTGCAGAACTTGTTCCTAACATACAATCTATATCTGCTCTTCTCTAATTTCAAACCACTGGCCCCTGCCCTATCCTGCAGACCTTTGTAAACAGTCCCTCTGCAGCCTTCTTGTAGCCCCTCTCAGACTGCTACAGGCTGCTATTAGGTCTCCCTGGAGTCTTCTCCAGGCTGAACAATTCCAGCTCCCTCAGTCTGTCCTCATAGCAGAGGTGCTCCAACACCCTGATCACTTTCACAACTCTCCTTTGGACCCTTTCCATCATGTCCACAACCTTTCTGTGTTGAGGGCTCCATTCTAAATCAATTCTAATTCGATTTTCCTTTGTATGTTGCCTTCATGTAGCAAGTAACAGAGCAAATCTTGCAATCCAACTTCGCTAAATTGCACTTACACAAATTTGTATTAAAAACAGTTTTGTTGCTACCTTTGACAGTAATTATTTAAGCGATTTAAAACACTGATTTGTGATAAATTGCTGTAGTCAGCATAACCTAAAGCAAGATTCTGCAACATGTGACATAAGTGATTTGAAATGCTCATCTGTGGCAGCAGCCCTATGCAAAGCTAATAAGATGTGTCTGAGTGCAGGCATTCTGAATGAAACACCAGGACATCCATTGCAAAGCCAGAAATGTAAGTCAAGCACAGCTGGAGAGCTTCCTGTGTTGGCTGAAATCTAAAGGACAGATGGCAGGTCTGAGCGGAGACCTGACAAACTCTCCTTGTATTTGAGGACAAAGTGCAAGTCTGACATTGTCTGGTCCCCAGTTCCCAACACAATGCAGTGAAATATTGTCACTCTGCTCTAGTGTCATTTGATCCCTGAATTAAATCAGAAAGAACAGCTGCTTACAGAAGTAATGAGAATCTCATGAGATTAAATAAGGCCAAGTGCAAGGTCCTGCACCGAGGTCATGGCAATCACAGAATCCTCAATGGGTGATGATGAAGTTGAGAGCAGCCAGTTCTGCATAGAGAGACTTTGGGGTGCTGGTGGATGAGAAGCTGAAGATATGCCAGCAATCACAGAATCATCTAGGCTGGAAAAGTCCTCCAAGATCATGTGCAATTGCAGCCCAGAAGACTACTCACATCCTGGGCTGCATTGAAAGAAGCATGGTCAGCAGGTTGAGAGAGGTGACTCTGCCATTCTGCCCTGTTCTGGCGAGCCTTCACCTGAAGTGCTGTGTCCACCTCTGGAGTCCTCAACACAAGGACATGGATATGTTGGAGCAGGTCCTGAGGAGGGCCACAAGGATGATCAGAGGGCTGGAGAGCACCTCTGTTATAAGGACCCTCTGAGAGAGTCGGATCTGTTCAGCCTGGAAAAGACCCCAGAGAGACCTCACAGCTGCATTTCAGTAGCTGAAGAGGACCAACGAAGGCTGGGGAAGGACTGTTTAGAAGGGCTTGTAGGATGCAGGGCAACGGTTTAGAACTGGAGCAGGGTGGACGCAGGTTGGCCATAAGGAGCAAATTCTTTATAATGAGAGCGGTAAAATGCTGGAACAGGTTGCCCAGAGATGTGGTGGAGACCTCATCTCTGCAGACATTCAAGGCCAACCTTGACTAGGCCCTGACGTATTCGGAGGTGTCCCTGCCGAGTGCCGGGGAGCTGGACAAGAGCTTAGCGGACCACTTCCAGCACAGTGCAGTGCATGATTCTACGTAACAGCCATGACTTGTTTCGCCAACACCACCGCGCAGAGAACCCGGGGTGGGGAGTGAAGCTGACATGGCGCTGGGGTCTGCGCCGAGCCCAGAGCGCGCGCGGGGCGGCGGGGCGCTGCCGAGCCCGGGCTGACGCACAGGAAAGCCGCGGCCGCAGGCCCGGGGGCAGGCCCGGCATAAAGCGCGGGGCGCAGGGCGGGGCAGGAGGCAGCAGGCAGTCGCCGGGCAGCTGGGACCCGCCGCCGGGTGTAGCGTTCGGCCCTCAGCCGTCGGCGCAGGTAAGTGGAGCACATGGGAGAGCGGGGCGGGCCGGCGTTCAGAGAACCGGCGCAGCGGTTCTCTGCGGGAGAAAGGCCTCTTTAACGGTTGGCCAGAGAGAGGCTTGCAGAGTCACACATTGCATCGGTTTAGAAGACACCCTCAAAGGTTATCTTGTGCAACAACCCTGCAGTCAATGAGGACACCTCCAACTAGATCAGGCTGCCCAGGGCTACATCGAGTCTGGTCTTGAATGTCTCCAGGGATGGGGCCTCAACCACATCCCTGGGCAGTCTGTTCCACTATTTCACTACTCTCATCATAAAGAACCTCCTCCTGATGTCCAATCTAAATCTGTCCTGCTCATCTCAAACCGTTGCCCCTTGTCCTTTCACTATATATGCCCTTGTAAAAAGTCTCTTCCCCAGCCTTCCTGTGGGTCTCTTTTAGATACTGAAATGAAGTTCTATGGTCTCAGTGGAGCCTTTTCTTGTCCAGGCTGAAGAGCCCAAATTCTTTCATCCTGTATTTACAGGAGAGGTTCTACAGCACCCTGGTCATTTTTGTGGTCCTCCTCTCTCATGTGTCAGGAGCCGCAGAGCTGGATGTGGCACTGCAGGTGAGGTCTCGGCAGAGCAGAGTGGCAGAATCACCTCTCTCAGTGTGCTGGCCACGTTTCTTTTGTTGCATCACAGGCCCTTATGAGCACTGGCCTTCTGGGCTGCAAGTGCTCATAAGGTCTCTTCCAACCAAGTGATTGTGTGGATGCCAAAATATATCACAGCAAACATGTTGTAAAAATCCAATCTACAAGCCATGCCATGCAAGGATTTGTTTAGGCATGTGAGCATCCCTCCTGCATACACCCCTCATGGGTGCAGCCTGGACTAAATCTTGCTCTGTGGTTTTTCTTTAGATAATCATATAAAGTTTTCTTACTAATCTTTTAAGGATCTCATAGTCACCAGGGTTCACTGAAACTGCAATAATAATAAAAAGGGGAATCCCACTGGAAGTGGACAGGCTTTAAAAAAATGTTCATTTTCTTTATAAGCATGAGTTATTAATGCATTGTTATTTAGTTCCATGTATGCACTTCTAGAAATAAGATCTGTGGTAGTGTCTAACTATCACCATAGCAACAAAGACAGTGAAATTAACTCTTCCTAACTTACGGAAACAAATGTTCAGGCAATATTTTTTCTTCTTCAAATGGAAGCAATAAGGAGGAGAGATGTGTTGCTGGGCACATTTCCACTGACACTGTATGCAGTGTTCTTCATACCACACACAGAATTGTCCCATCCAGCGTTTGTTGAGGAGGAACTAAAACCTGCTGCTTTTACATTAGCATAAGGACTCTGCTACACCTTGAGATACTTCATCCTCTTTCTGTTTTTTTGTTGTGGTTTTTTTTTCCTCTGACTTCAGAAAATGCAGAGTGGACATAAGGAGGAAGTTCTTTACAAAAAGAGTGGTAAAATACTGGAGGAGGTTGCTCAGGGACATGGTTGAGGTGTGGCCCTGGGCAGCCTGCTGTAGTTGGAGGTGACCCTGCTGACTGCAGTGGGGTTGGACAAGATGGCCTTTGAAGGTTCCTTCCAACCTAATGCAATCTGTGAATCTGTGAAAATGGAAGACCACAGCAATAAATATGTGATATGTTCTCTCCTCCACGCTGTTGACATTGTGAAACTATGATTCAGAATTGGAAAAAGAGAAGCTGTTTACAAAAAGGTCAACATTCTGTAGAAATGTTCATTTTGATTTAATCTCTTTTTTTTTTTTTCAGGAAAAATGTCTGTCAGGCATGTTCAAACAGATGTAGTATTTTGACTTACTGCAGTGCAACCTTTAGTCCATAGCTGGATTTTGTGTGGTTTGCTAACACAAACATCCCAGCAAAAGGGAAGACAACCTCTACTACTGGATCATGATGTGGGCAGAGCCCACTTGAGGATGGAGGACCCCAGGATAGAGGGCCTCTTTTCTGTTCATCCAAATGGTCTGTCCTCAACCCTACTACTAACTTCTTATCCGAATGCCCCACCTAGAATTACAGCCTGGTGTAGCCTGCCCTGAGGCAATGTTTTATCTTCAGTCTTTCCTGCACTGAAAAAAGTAAACCACAAGGAGAAGGATATTTTCACCAGCAGGATTAATGGTAGTCTTACAGTGCAGCTCTCAGAAGAGCCATGCTCTAAGTGGAGAGAGAGTCACTCAGGCTGAGATGTCTGCAGAAAGCCTGCTCATCCAAAACAATCTCTTTAGCCCAAGGAGAGGAACAGGTATTCAAAGGCAATTCAGCCCACCTCAAATCAAGAACACCCAAGATTCTAACTCCAGCATCTCAGTCAAAACTTGAGAAAGTTATTTCAGTCAGGATTTCAGAGCCTCTCTCTTGTTTTTCAATGACTTTATACATCTTGTTTTCTTTTTGTACCTCAAATCACAGAATTGCATGACAATTGAAAATGGAAAGCATGTACTAGTTATGTGATCTAGGTTATAAAACAGGTGGCACTCTTAAAACAGAAGATGTGGGCCTCTGGGAACAGCACAATCATCAGTACCTTAAGGTGCAAATGGGAGTGGTATGAATTCACCAAGAGCAGCAATTTTGTTGCTTTCTACTCCTCCTCCTCTCTAAGAGTAGTTTTACTTGGATTTGAAGAGTGCAATCCCAAGCTACTTTTCTGGAAGGAAAGCCTGTGTAGATCTCCCTCTCATACAGTACCCCAAAACATTTGCATTAAGGAAGGATGTTGGCAGGGGTGCCCATTCAAGTAAAAAAAATGAGACTTCTTTTAATGGTCTTGCTCACTTTTCTGCTTCTTCCCTTTGACTTTAGCCAAGACAATAAACAGGAATATTGAAGGCTCTAATAAGAACTACAGTGAAAATAAGTGGTTTATACACTTTGGATTGATTAATTAATGTTCACCTTTCAATGACAATTGTGTTGAATCTTTCCTTTTACAGTATGTCCCAATGGAGTCAAGTTCAGCAACTGGAAATAAAGTTTTTGGAGCAGGTGGACCAGTTCTATGATGATAACTTCCCCATGGAAATCCGCCATCTACTAGCACAATGGATAGAAACCCAGGACTGGTAGGAAAAACTTTTCTTCCCTCTCATTTGATTTCTATCATGAGCAATTCTATCATCTGGCAGATTTTAGGGTCCTTATTTGTCAACTGTGCAGGCACCTACATGGTATTCCACTAGTTATGGATTTAGCCTGTTGAACTGAGTTTAAATTTAAGGAATGCCTGCAGATGAGGTTTCATTTGAACTTACTCCTAAACAGAAATCCAACAAAGCTTGAACACAGAAGGTTTCACCTCAACATGAGGAGAAACTTCTTTATGGTGAGGATGATGGAGCACTGAAACAGGCTGCCCAGAGAGGTTGTGGAGTCTCCTTCTCTGGAGACTTTCAAAACTGGCCTGGATGCATTCCTGTGCAGACTACCCTGTATGATCCTGGCTTGGCAGAGGGGTTGGACTCAATGATCTCTGGAGGTCACTTCCAAGCTCTCATGTTCTATGATTCTGTGAAAAATGGTTGAGTGAAGTAATGGTAATAGAGGTATCTCATAGGAAAAAAAAGAGAAAAAAGCTACTTTTCACTGGAAATGTTACACATTGACCTCTTGCAACATCAAATTATTCAGTTGTCTGAAACTGCACATAAAGCTGGATATATAATTTTGGGGAACAAGCCAGCTAGTTGCAGGAACTGTTCTCTAGAAGGTGAATTTAGGCACAAATTCACTGGAGAGTTATCTTCATAAAATTCAGAACTAAATGCCACTAACAATTTGTGTTAGTCATACCAGGAAGAGGCATCTGAATTTTTCCATCTAAATCCACAAGACTACTAGAGGACAAAACTCCACATTTGCTGAGGAATATAATCTGATATAGTTTCTAACTTAGTGTTTATGGGGCTGTAGCAGCACAAGAATGTTTTTCCCAAATTTAGCAGGAATATCTCAAGCATCTGCCACGTACAGAGCAAGGAAAGATAGTATCCCAAGGACAAGGGTACTGTGCAGTCCAAAGTGATAGAAGTGTTGATAGGTTTAATGAGCAGGTTGTGTGCTGTTGTGGGAGTTGTATGGTGACTAAGAGGTGGCTGCGTTTTGAGTTGCATGAATGCATTAGTTTTTTCAAGCAGTGTAGTTTCATTGCCTGAGTTCACCAAAGCAAAGACTGTTTTTATCATGTACCTTTCTTTACCAAAAGCTAATGTTGTTCTAGGTAGCAAGTAGAAAGCTAAAAAGAGCTATCCTGATGAAATTACCAAAATTAAGAGTAAAAGGAAAAGGACTGTACTCAACACTGGTCAGGCCACAGCTTGAGTACTGTGTCCAGTTCTGGGCTCCTCAATTCAAGAGAGATGTTGAGGTGCTGGAGCATGTCCAGAGAAGGGCAACAAAGCTGGTGAAGGGCCTGGAACACAAACCCTATGAGGAGAGGCTGAGGGAGCTGGGATTGTGTAGCCTGGAGAAGAGGAGGCTCAGGGGTGACCTCATTGCTGTCTACAACTACCTGAAGGGAGGCTGTAGCCAGGTGGGGGTTGGTCTCTTCTCCTAGACAACCAGTAACAGAACATGGGACACAGTGTCAAGTTGTGCCAGGGGAAGTATAGGCTGGATGTTAGGAGGAAGTTCTTCACAGAGAGAGTGATTGGCATTGAGTGGGCTGCCCAGGGAGGTGGTGGAGTCACCATCCCTGGAGGTGTTCAAGAAAAGACTGGATGAGGCATTTAGTGCCATGGTCTAGTTGATTGGATAGGGCTGGGTGATAGGTTGGACTGGATGATCTTGGAGTTCTCTTCCAACCTGGTCAATTCTGTGATTCTATACATACCCTTCACGATTGGCTTCAGAGTCTTCCTGTATTCCCAGATACTTTGGCCAGGCAAGGCTTATCTAGTACCTGTTGTAAGGATATCCATCTGCTGACTGGCCATCTGGCTGTTGCCTCATGGAGCAAGATATTACTGTTATTTTCCTCAGGGAAGACACTGATTTGGAATTCTCTCCTCTGCTAATCTGCCATTTTTGTGCAGTGTCTAAGAACATTCTCTTGTGGAAGTGGAGCCCAATGTCAACTCTGAAACTGGGCAGCAAATTTAGAAATTACATTTGTGACTAACAGCAAGAGGGACAGTCTGCACAAGCCCCATTTCCTCTGAGAAGTTAGCTAAGTTTAAGTTTTCACTGGACCAGAGACTAGAAAACCCTGCTTGTCTCCTCTCTGGCTGGCTCTATAGTCTGTGCTAAGAGCATCCTCACACTGTCTTTATAGATGAGTTCAGCCTGGAGAGGAGAAAGCTGCAGGGACACTGCACAGTAGTCTTCCAGTATTTGAAGGGGACCTACTGGAGAGGTAGGGAGGGACTTAGTACAAAGTCCTTGTAGTGACAGGACAAGGGGTAGTGCCTTCAAACTGGAGGAAGCTCAGTTTAGATTAGATATTGGGAAGAAACTCTTCCCCATGAAGTGCTGAGGCATTGGAACAGGTTAACCAGAGAAGCTGTAGAACCTCCAAGCCTGAAAGTGTTGAAAGGCAGGTTGGATGGGACTTTGAGCAATCTGGTCTAGCAGGAGGCATCCCTGCTCATGGCAGGAGGGTTGGAACTAGATGATCTTTAGGGTCCCTTCAACCCAAACCATTCTGTGGTTTTATGAACCATAGAACTATGAAAGTACCATAAAACTGGGAGGCATGGCTAATACAGCTGAAGGCTGTGTGGCCATCAGTGACACCTGGACAGACTGGAGAGCTGGGCACAGAGGAACCAAATGAGGTTCAACAAGGACAAGTTCATAGTCCTGTTCCTGGGGGGGACTAATAAACTGCACTAGTACAGGCTGGGAGGTGATCTGTTGGAGATCAGCCCTGTGGAGAGGGACCTGGGTGTGCTGGTGGATAACAAGTTATCCATGGGACAGCAATATGCCATTGTGGCCAGGAAGGCCAATAGGATCCTGGGATGCATTGAGAGTGTGTCCAGCAGATCAAGGGAGGTTCTCCTTCCCCTCTACTCTGCCCTGGTGAGATCCCATCTTGAGTACTGCATTCAGTTTTGGGCTTAAGAGAGTCCAATGGAGGTCTGCAAGGATGATTAGGGGACTGGAGCACTGCCTGATGAGGAGAGGCAGAAGGACCTGGGGCTTTCTAGTGTGGAGAGGAGAAGATTGAGAGGGGACTAAATAAATGTTTATAAGTATCTGAGGGCTGGGGGTAAGGAATGGCGGGGACAGGCTCTGCTGACTTGCTCCTTGTGATGGGACAAGGAGCAATGGATATAAGCTGCAGCACAGGAGGTTCCACCTCAACACAAGGGGAACTTCTTTCCTGTAAGGCTCACAGAACACTGGAACAGGCAGCCCAGAGAGGCTGTAGAGTCTCCTTCTCTGGAGCCTTTCAAGGCCTGTCTGGATGTGTTCTTGTGTGACCTGAGCTAGATTGTATGGTCCTGCTCTGGCAGGAGGGTTGGACTCGATGATCTCTTTGGGTTCTTTCCAACCCCTAACATCCTGTAATTATTCATGAACCACCTAACTATATGCATCACCACATCAGAGCATTGTAGAATGATGGAGGTTGGAAGCGATCTCTGGAGATCACCTAGACCAAACCCACTGTTAAAGCAGGCTCACCCAGAGCAGGCTGCAATATCCAGGTGGGTTTGGAATCTCTCCAGAGGAGACCCCACAGCCTGTCTGGGCAGCCTGCACCAGTGCTCCCTCACAGAAAAAGATTTTCCTTATACATTTAAAACCTGGGGTTTGCTATTTAGATTTCTGAATGGATTAGAATTCTCTGTAGAGACAGATTCACACATTTTATGAAATGTTAAACAGATTTGGTTCTCCTTCATTGATTCTTTAGGGAGGCTGCATCCAACAATGAAGCAATGGCAATGATCCTTTTACAGAACCTGCTCATACAAGTGGATGAACACCTAGACCGAGTTTCACAGGAGAAGAACCTTCTCTTAATACACAACCTGAAAAGAATCAGGAAGGTGCTGCAGGTGGGTTGTTACTTCAGGGGACAAATTGTATACTCTGACTGGTTTCTAAAGGTAGTGCTGAGCCTTTGCCAAACACAGTTTTATAAAATCATAGAATCACTTCTGCTGGAAAACACCTTTAAGATGATTGAGTCCAACCATGATCTAACTGCCAAGTTTGGTGCTAAACCATAGAATCTTAGAGTGTTAAAGATTGGAAGGGACGTCTAGAGATCACCAAGCCCAACTCCCCTGCCAAAGCAGGATCACCTAGGGCAGGCTGCACAGGAATGCATCCAGGTGGGTTTTGAAAGTCTCCGGGGGAAGAGACTCCACAACCTCTCTGGACAGTCTGTTCCAGGGCTCTGTCACCCTCACAGCAAAGATGTTTCTCCTCATGTTAAGGTGGAACCTCCTGTATTCCAGCTTGTACCTGCTCCCCCCCGACACTAGATATTTATAGACATTGATAAGGTCCCTTCTCAGCTTCTCTTCTCAAGACTAGACATAGAATCATAGAATGGCTCAGGTTGGAAGGGATCTCAGAGATCATTTTCTCCAACATCCCTGCCATGGACAGACATGCCTCTCAACTAGACTTGGTTGTCCAAGGCTGTGTCCAGTCTGGCCTTAAACACCCGCAGTGAGGAGGCATCCACAACTACTCTGGACACTGGAGACAGTGTCTCACCACTCTCGTACTGAAGAACTTCTTCCTAAGATCCAGTCTAAACCTACTTTTCCTCAGCTTAAAACTATTCCCCTTTGTCCTGTCACTAGACACCCTTATGAAAAGTCCCTCTCTGGCCTTCCTGTAGAGTCCCTTCAGGTATTGCAAGGCAGCTATAAGGTCGTCCCAACCCCAGTTCTCTCAGTCTTTATAGAAGAGATACTCCTTAATCATTCTCACATCCCTCACCACCACATCTCTGCCACTTTTAAAGTGGCAATCAACCACTTCCCTGGGAAACTTGTTCCAGTGGTTAAGAATTCTTTCACTGAAGAATTTTCTTCTAATATCCAACCTAAACCTCCACTGGTGCAACTTGAGGCCATTTCAGCTTGAAGCAGGTTTGTTCCTGTGCACAGCTCAGAGCTGTCTTGATTGCTGTAGACTTAAAGACCAAGCCTTCAACAAGCTAATTCAAAGTAATAATTCTATTACTTTGTGGAGCAATAATTGATGTTTTAATGCACACTGCTCAGATAAAAGCTCTATGACTTTTTAGCTCTGTGTATCTGCACTCTTAAAAATAATATAGATGTTCATGTTTATTACCATTGTAATTACCACCTTGCAGATATTTAATTATGGAGTGAAAAAAACCCACATATTTGTGGTTTAAAAAAAGCACCCTGAAAAAAAGGAAGCCCTGTAAATCACCAGCAAATTTGCTGCTTTATGCTTAGTTGGGATTATTTGTTCTGACAGGCTTAAAGGATTTTCCTTCGGGTTTCTGCAAAATGATATTTGAGTGGTTGAATATTTATGTTAAAAAATATTTATCTAAGGGAAGGATTCTCATAGTGCCACTTCATTAGTCACCTACTTCCTGACATCTCTCCATCTTCTGCACAAAACAGATAGGCATCTGAGTTTAATGAAAGTTTGTGGGGTTTTCTCTTCTTTGGTGGTGTTTTCCAGAAGTACTTCAGTGACAATTATATTCCTTGCAAATATATATATATATATATACACACACATGCACACATACAAGTCTGGAAAACCTTAGCATTACTTTGTTCTCTCTAAGGCTTTGTGTCTTTCTATCTTTATCCATGCTGGTGGCCTCTTAAAAGATACGACAATATTGCCATTTCCCCTTTTTCTTCTGCTGTTAGGCAGACAGTCTCACATGACTTAAAATTAAACCTGCCTTTTTTTTTTTTTATCTTTCTTGGTTTGTGTACCCACAAACTATCCACTACTCATAATTTCAGCACTGCTCCAACAGTAAATTTACTCAACTGCTTTGGGACTGAAGAGCAGAAAGGTTAATCCTGTTATTTCTGTCTTAGTTTTGACACTTTATCACAGTAGGGCTGAGACAGAGCTGTATCTCCTTAGAGAACTCCTTTACTAACAGCAGCACACAAATGGGAAAAGCATTTCAGGGCACTGAAACAAGCAATGCATTGGTGTATTCCTGGCTTAGAATATGGAGTGTTTACACAGAATCACAGTATTAGAAGTTGGAAGGGACCTGGAAATACTATCTAGTCTAACACCCCCTACCAGAGCAGGATCACCTAGAATAGGTTACACAAGAATGTATCCAGGCAGGCTTTGAATGTCTCCAGAGAAGGAGACTCCACCACCTCTCTGGGCAGCCTGTTCCAGGGCTCTGGCACCCTTACAATGAAAAGCTTTTTAGTTATGATCACATGGAACCTCTGCTCCATTGTCCCTTGCCTTATCATTGGGCATCACTGAGCAGAGTCTGTCTCTGTCCTCCTGACACTGCCCTTCACATCTTTATAAACATGAATGAGGTCACTTCTCAGTCTCCTCCAGGCTAAAGAGCCCCAGCTCCCTCAGCCTTTCTTCACAAGGGAGATGTTCCACTGCCTTCAGCATCTTTGTGGCTCTTTGCTGGACTCTTTCAACCAGTTCCCTCAGGTCCTTCTTGAACAGAGTGACCCAGAACTGGTCACAGTATTCCAGATATGGCCTCACAAGTAGATGTATGCTTATAACATCACAGTGTGCATGTGCAGAAGTACTGGGGCAGATTTACATATGGGCACTAGAACTCTCAAGTTTCCCACTTGAAAAGGAAGCTCTGGATGCTCTGTGAGATTTGGCACATGGAGACAAGGAAACAGCTCTTTAGGCACACGGGAGTTTACATAAAACCAGTGTGAAAATGGCCAGAATGAAAACGATTTTCTTTAAGTCTGGACTTGTTTGGAAAATATATTATGATGTGCTTCCTAGGGAGCACAAAAGGAAAGGAGGCTCACTCCAGAAAAGCAGGAGAAGAGGCCTTTTGATCGGCTTCTGATTAAGTGGTTTCTCAGGTGGCAAGAATCTGAGCCATGATTCCAGAGCAAGCTGAAAAGCTTAGGCATCCCCCTTACAGCTGTACAGCTGGTCAATTTACACTGATTACAGCAGCAGAGCTATCACAACAGCTGTTGTTTTATTCCCCTGGACAAAGCAAGAGTAAATTCCATGTGCAGTAGCCCAATCCATCATTTCACTTGACTGCTAACTCTGAAAAGAAGTTGTGAAGTACACTAGCCTACTTTCTCTGGCAGCCTGTTGGGCACTGGAAGGCTCCGACTTAGTAAGCTGTGTGAAGTAGCAAGCTCTCTCTGTTCCCTTGGGTAGCAAGGGTTTGTAGGTTTGCAGTCTAAAGCATTAAGAACTTCTTGAGAGGACATGTGTGATGCTGGAACTAGACTGCTGATTAAAAAGTTTGAAGCTTTACAGTAAAATGTTTCCAGATGAGCAAAAATAACCCCCATATATATATATAAAGAAAGCTGTATTCTTCACTAACCATGTTGGCCTCTCTCCATGATAAAAATACACCAATAACCTGTATTTAGATAAAAAAACTAGTTGTTTAGTTAGAAAACACATGCTCATCACCAGCTGCTGAACAGCACTTGCACTGTTAGAGCTTTCCCTGATCTCTTGTGACCCTCGGCAGTATCACCCACCATGTATTTTCATTTCCTGAGGGATTTCTGTAGGCTGGAGTAGAACTAGACTCTTGCTGTGTCGGGGCTTTTAAAATTATTTTAACTGTTAGAGGAGATCCAGAGGTGGAAATGAAGATGATGAGAGGGCTGAAGCACCTTTGCTTATGAAGACAAGCTGAGAGAGCTGGGGCTGTTGAGCCTGGAGATGAAAAGGTGTGCTGGCTTGAGGCTAATTGGAATACGTTAATGAGAGAAATTAGATCATTGGCTATGAAAATAAAATAATAGTGATGTCCATATTATCCAGGGAGACCTTAGGGCATCCTTCCAGTACCTGAAAGGGGCTACAGGAGAGTGGAGCAGAGATATTTTACAACATTGTAGAGACAGGATGAGTGGAATGGCTTCAAACTCGAAGAAGCTTGATTTCTAAAGAAATTTTTCCCTATGGCGATGATGAGACACTGGAACAAGTTGCTCAGAGAAGTTGTGAGGGCTCCAAGCCTTGAAGTGTTGAAAGTCAGGCTGGATGGGACTTTAAGCAACCTGTTCTAGCAGGAAGTGTCCCTGCCCATGGCAGGAGGGTTGAAACTAGATGTTCCTAAACGTCCCTTTCCAGCCAAACCATTCTGTGGTTCCTTATGGATGGTGTCTGCTGTAGTGTTTTTAATTCTGAGCATGCAAATCCTATTACTATGTGTTTTATTTTTTTAAATGTATGACTGATTGTATTTTATTGCTGAATATGTGAGAAGCTTGTAACTGGACATCCGGCTCCCCACACATAGATGTACTTGCAGATACCTGTTTCAATTTGAGCTACTCTGTGGCAGTTTCATGAGACAATGGCAGAAGAAGATGAGTGATACACACAGGATGGTGCCACAGCCCCTTCCGTCCCAACATACCACCTAGAGAAAGGGAGACTGGAAGAGTACACCATAAAACTAACAAGCTTTTTCACTGTCTAATGGAGGGCTGGGCTTATGAGTAGGAGAGGGAGCTACATCTGTCAACGTGTTTTCTGATGACTCTCTGAACAGTGTTGGTTTGATTAAGTTACCATGGTTGGTTACCATGAGCCCACCTTTATTTCGGCTTTGCTCTTTGGTGCAAGCAGTTCTTTGAAATTACACAACTCACTCCTCTTTCTTCCCCTCTATACCACACAGACCTGCAGACCTATCTACAGCATGCACACAGACACAACAAAAAGATGTTCAACTTCAGCATGTGATTTTGGAACAATGTTTTGTTTGTTCTTTGGAGCCAGATTGTGTTATCAGAGTAGGTGGTGATGGAAAGCAGCATTTCTCACTGAGTATGCAGAGTTGTGGGATAGGTTCCTAAATACTATGACGATAATAAAATCACACTCATTCTGAGCATGGTAGGTGTTGGAGGTGACATCTGGAGATCATCCACTCCAACCTCCCTGCTAAAGCAGGGTCACCCACAGTGGGTTGTCCAGGATCACAATGTCCAAGTGGGTTTGGAATCTCTCCAGAGAAGGAGACTCCACACCTTCTTCTCTGGGCACCCTGCTCCAGGTCTCCAGCACCTTTGCAGGAAAGAATTTTTCCCCTCATGTTTAGGTGGAATTCCCTGTGTTCCAGTTCATGTCCATTGCCTCTTGTCCTGTAGCTGGACACCACTGAAAAGAGCCTGGCCCCATCCTCTGCCCTTCAGCTATTGCTCAGCAATGAGAAAATCCCCTCAGGCTGCTATTCTCCAGGTTAAACATCCCCAAGTCGCTCAGCCTCTCCTCCTTAAAGAAATGCTTCAGGCCCCTAATGCAATTAGTGAACACACAAAAGTCACTGAAAAAGCATTCTGGAGTTCTTGACAAAGGGTAAAACTGGGTGACTAATGTAAGAAATACAACTAGATGGTTAATGAAGAGCAGCTTTAGAAGAGGAAGCTGTGCATATTTTACAAATAGCTTTGGCAGCTGTTTACTGGACAGCAAAGGGCTCATCGGGATCCAGATTCCTGGTGCTTCTACTGAATCTGGAGAGAATGATGCCTGAGTTACCAGCACCACAGTTGAGCACACCTCACCCTGAAAAAATCTCTCTGGGACTCATTTTTGTTATTAAATGGAGAAAATGTCCAAAGCAAGTAGGATGAGGCCCTGAGCACCCTGGTCTAGTGGAAGGTATCCCTGCCCATGGTAGAGGAGTTGGAACTAGATGATCTTTAAGGTCTCTTCCAATCCAAATCATTCTATGATGTTTCTGTGATTCACCTGAAATGTCTTGGCTTAAACATTTTAGTGGCTTCATGAAAATAATGATGGAAATAGTGAAAGAAATGAGAACTTGCCTGCCTCATACTCCCAGTATAAGGTGTTGGACCATCCTAAGTGTTGTGAAGGGCAAAGAGTAGAAGTCTTAACAGAAAGATGGGTCTGCCTTTAAGCCACAGGGATCACCATTAGAGAACTATGAAACACGTCACACTGCTAACATTCCAAAATGTTCTTCAGGGAAAAAGAAACACTAGTCAGCAAATGTACAGTTTGAGAAAGGAGTGCTGAAAAACTTAGTGAGGCAGCTGAGGTTTCTGCTAGCTCTCAGTAATTTGCTTGTCTGTTTCTTGCTTGTCTCTGAAGTATTGCTTCTCAACATGAATCTGATATAAATACACAGGCTATATTAAAATCAGTGGTTTAGGTTAAAATCCTTCATATTTACTTCTTACATGATTATTACTACTTCTCTAATCAGGAAATAGGATTCTTTTTTACAGCAGAACAGACTTTTGTTGCTGTGCTTTTTGATGTGAGACAGGACAGCACAGTCCTTTGCTAAGGTTAAATTCCCTGTCCATCTCACAAAACTCTTGCTTCCCCTAGTAGCAGTTCTAGAAAGGGACGAGGAGGAAAAATGTTTGGAGGGCGTGGGGGAAAAAAAAGGGAGGGAGGAACTGTGTCTGTGGTTCTTTCTCCTGCTTAAAACCTAGATGGAGAAAAGCAGAGGAGATTAGTCACAAGGAGATGGTATGTGCTGTTGCCATGACAACAAAACATAAAGGGCAGATGTTAAGCTCAGAAGAGCTGCCTAGCACTTCTAGGAACCAGACTGCAGATACAACGGTCTGCATGACCTTAGCCCATCAACAGTCACATCTTGGTTTTCAGAAGGAACGGTTGTAAATGATGGCCTGACTGGCCCTGATGTAAGCTCCTCTGCAATACATGAGTACCACAGAATCACAGAATTGTCAGGGTTGGGAGGGACCCCAAGGAGTATCTAGTTTTTACCCCTCCTGCCATGGGTAGGGACACCCTCCACTAGATCAGGTTGCCCAGAGCCACATCCAGCCTGGCCTTGAAAACTTCCAGAGATGGGCCTTCCACAACAGTTGGTGACATAGAGAGACAGGCACTGTTCCTATTTCTGACTGTGGTGGTTTAGGTGTTATCCACCCCCCCACACTTTAAGAAACACCCAGCTAACTCAGTCGGGCTCTGGGAATATAATTGAAGCTATTTATTTACAGCTAGCACAATGTACAAGCAGATATTTACAGTATATACACACAACTCCCCTCCTAGAAACCTGAGTCCCCAGGAGGGGCTCTCAACCACCCCTGCACCTTCCCCCTGCCCCTCTCAACCTTACCCCAGTCCTAAGGAAGAATAGAGGTTCAGCCAAGAGGTTAAGAAGCAAGGTTAGTGGCAGGAGATGTTAGGGAGATGCAGCTCAGTCAAAGCCCAGCCCAAAAGTGAAGACAAAATGGCGAAAGTGTTATCCAATGTTTACTTTCTTATTCCCATACCTCTCAGCGAGAGTGTGAGGGGAGTAGACATCACCATTGTTTTCCTTTTCATAGCCTATGATCTAGTTCTTTTCACCAAAACATTCTAGCCTGCTTCAAACTAGCACACTGACTCACATGCCGTAATCTTTGGTTAGGGGCAGTGTACCAGAAGAGTCAGGGCAGGAGAGGTTCAGAGCAGCCTCAGAATCAGAGATGGCCTCTGCACCTGTGTCCCACTGCTCCAGTTAGGAATGGTGCTGGCAGACAATTGCCTGTGGATTTCTGAGTAATCCAGTGGTGTTCATCTCAGGGATGTTCTTCCCCAAATACTGCAAGCTGGAAATTTGGAGCATTCAGCAGGTACCTTCTAGATGAGATGTAGTTCTGTGGGATTAGAGGCTGGGTTCAGATGAGCTCCCAGGAACTGGAGAGCCACTGGCTGCACCGTGATGGGCACATGACAGCTGTGTCAGGGAAAACACAGAAATTCCCAGAATTGTCCTACTCTCAGATCTTTGAAGCTCTCCTTTCTGCTGTATTCTTAGGATGACTTCTGAAAGCAATCCCTTGTGATTAACGGCAGCTTGCATCTGTGTCACATCCCTGTTCATAGGATTCAGAGGAAAATCTGATTACATCAATCTTCCTTTATAAAAACAAATTAACAGACATGAGGAATCAGAAGGGCTGCTCTGCTCATTTACCACTGAAGCCTGAGTGAATGAGCATAGTGTGTGCTCTGGGGAACAATTTGCTGTGAGTGATGTGTATTTATGATACCTGTTTGATACTCACAGCAGGTGAACTTTACCCATTCACCAGCCCTGCTGGAGCTTAAGATGAAGTGAAAGAGGGCAATGGGGGGTTTTGTGTACACATGTTAATACCTTGAGGTGTGCTTACAAAGGGAGAGGTCAGGCAGAATCACCTGATCTGCTGGGTCCCACCAACCAGTTACATCGAGACAAGATTTTAGAAGCACTGTAGTTACACTGTCGAGTTGGGAAATAATAGTTTAGTTTTGTTTCTTTCTCCTACACATCCCTACATTTTGATGGGGTGATTCACAGACTGCATTGGGTTGGTAGGGACCCTCAAAGGCCATCTTATCCACCGCCTCTGCAGTCAGCAGGGACACCTCCAACTAGAGCAGGCTACCTAGGGCCATATCAAGTCTGATGTTGAATGTCTCCAGGGATGGGGCACATCCCTGGGCAACCTGTTCCAGTATTTCGACATTCTCATTGTAAAGAACTTCCTCCTGATGTCCAACCTAAATCTGCCCTGCTCCATTTTCAAACAGTTGCCCCTCATCCTATCACTAACAGCCCTTCTAAACAGCCCCTCCCCAGCCTCCCTGTAGGTCCCCTTCAGATGCTGAAATGTAGCTATAAGGTCTCCCTGGAACTTTCTCTGAAAAAAAATGGAATAGCATCTGAAAGTGTCTTCTGGCATCTTAATCAACATATACTTCATCATGTCATTTCTTTTCATATGAACTTCACCCTCTTTCTAAGCAGTACAAACAAATAGCATCCTATGTAACACCATGCTCCTTAGGAGAGTCAGCCTGTGGTGCCTTCCTGGATTGTGCTTCAGGTCCTCAGCAAGGTTCCTGGTTATAGTGGCCAGTGTGTTTCCATCTGTAATGAGAACTAAGCCATTTTTGTGATTCTCCAGATAGAAGTAAAATGAACATACAGAACGATCTAAGACAGGCTGCATCAATGAGCTGAGGTCAATCATATAAGGTCCAACAAGTCCAAGTCCTCAATCACATTTGGGGCACAACAACCCTGTGAAAGCTTACAGGCTCGAGGCAGTGTGGTTGAAAAGCTGCCTGGTAGAAAAGGACCTGGGGGTGCCAGTTGACAGCTGGCTGAGCATGAGCCAATGGGTACTCAGGTGGACAAGAAGGCCACCAGCTGGCCTGGATCTGCAATAGTATGACCATCAAGATTAAGGCATGGATCATCCCCCTGCACTGGGCATTGGTGAGGCCACACCCTAAGTACTGGGTTCAGTTCAGGGCCCCTCACTGTAAGACTGACATTGAAGTGCTGGAGTGTGTCCGGAGGAGGGCAACAAAACTGGTGAAGGGTCTGGAGGACAGGTCTGGTGAGGAGCAGCTGAGAGAATCGGGGGTGTTTAGCCTGGAGAAAAGGAGGGTGCTTTACAGCTACCTGATGGGAGGTTGTATCAAGGTTAGGGCCAGTTTCTTCTCCCAGATAATAAGCAACAGAATGAGAAGAAACAGCCTCAAGTTGTGCCAGGGGAGGTTTAAGTATGACATTAGGAAAAAAATCTTCACCGACAGCATTGGAACAGGCTGCTGGGGAATTAGTGGAGTCATCATCCCTGGAAGTGTTCAACAAATGTGTAGATGTAGCACTTAGGGACCTAGTTTTGTGGTGTTGGGTAACAGCTGGACTCCATAATCTTGGAGGTCCTTTCCAACCTTAATGATTCTATGATATAAAGGGTTGGTGTTTTTTCAGATAATTGTTCACATAAGTCACTTACACCTCATGCAAGTACCAGAAAAGTACCTGTGTGAGGGACCCTGAGATTATTTGTTTCAGGACATTAAGGAAAATGGAGCAAATAGCATTAGATCTGAAATACAACATTCCAGCTGGTACTCAAGAAGCAACTCCTAACAAGCACTGTGCTGAGAATCAGTTCAAAGAATGGAAACAGACACATCGATGTTTGAGTTGCAGTTTCCTGTTCAGCATGCAACAGGGTAAGAAAGGAACAAAAGAAAGTTTCTAGTCCACCACAGAAGATCCATTTCAATGCGTTATTTACGTGCATTTAGAGCTCATCCATTTAGAGTTCAACAGGACAGCAAATTACAGCAGGAAATAGGTTTGTAACTAGCGTGTTCTATATAAATCAATTCAGATTGATTTTTCTTGAACATCTTGTCCCAAATGAGTTCTACAGTTCAACCTTTAAAGCTATTTACAAAGAGTGTTACTGTACAAATTGGAAACTCCTCACAGAAGTCTGCATGCTAATGCAGTTGATGGTCTGCTGTGAGTGATTGCAGGCTGGTGACTGCTAATAAAATGATTGCTACAAGGCTGATAGATGCTTATTTATCACAAGTAAAATATTTTGATTTCCTAGTTATTGTCTAAATAACACAACTGTAACAGTTTTTTTCTCAGCCTAGAGAAAGAAGGCTCCAGGGAGACCTTCGAGTTTCCTTCCAGTACTTGAAAGGGGCCTACAAGAAAGCCAGGAAGGGACTTTTTTTAAAAGAGCTTATAGTGATAGGATGAGAGGGAATGGATTGAACTTGAGGAGGGCAGATTTAGACTGGAGATTAGGAAGAAATTCTTTCCAGTGAGGGTGGTGAGACACTGGAACAGGTTGCCCAGGGAGGTTATGGATGCCCCCTCCCTGGAAGTGTTCAAGGCCACGCTGGACAGGATCTTGAGCAACCTGGGCTAGTGGAAGGTGTAGGGACACCATGGTAGGGGTTTGAAACTAGGTGATCTGTAAGGTTCCTTCCAAACCAAAGCATTTCTATGAATCTATGAATTGATAAGAGTTAACTTGGAAGCAGATGTAAAAATACAAGCAAACAAACTAAAGCGCCTCTTCTGGGTTCTGTTCATTCTGGAGTATTAAGGGCCCAGTTGCAGTCAAACGTCTGCCTGAGAGATTACTTAATAATACCCAGGTCTTTGCATCCAGAAGAGAGAGGAGGATTAAAAAAAAATCAATGCTCTCCTCTGCTATTTCACTCATTTTGAATAAGGAACGTTTTACTTATTCTGAAATAAATGTAATTTAAATAAAAAGCATAACTAAATTGTCTACCTTGCCAGCAGCACAGCTCAGCTGTCTGAGTCATGGGATGCCATCCAGAAGGATCACAGCAGGCTTGAGAAGTAGGCCAGTGGCCCAGTGGCACCTGCATGATGTTCAGCAAGCCAAAGTGCAAGATCCTGCATCTAGGTCGGCCAACCTCAGGCACCAATACAGGCTAGGTGCAGGTTGAGTTGAGATTAGACATGAAGAAAGAGACCTGTGGATGTTGATTGATGAGAAGCACACCAAGAGCTCATGCAGCCCAGCAGGCAAATCAGATCCTGTGCTGCATCAAGAGGAATGTGGCCAACAGAGCAAGAGAGAAGATTCTGCTCCTTTACTATTGTGAGACCCACCCCACCTCAAATGCTGCATCTAGATCTGGTGTCTCCATCATCATAAGGACACAGAACTGTTATCCTGAGACAAAAGAAGGCCACAAAGGTGATCAAAGGGCTAGAGCACCTCTGCTATGAGGACAGTTTGAGGGAGCTGGAGTTGTTCAGCCTGGAGTGGGACCTTAGAACTGCCTTCCAATACCTGAGGGAGGCCTACAGGAAAGCTGGAGAGGGACTTTGCATAGGGGTGTCTAGTGACAGGTCAAGGGGAAATGGTTTTAAGCTGAGGGAGAGTAGGTTTAGACTGGATCTTAGGAAGAAATTCTTTGGTATGAGGATGGTGAGATTTTGGAATAATAGGTTGCTTAGAGTGGCTGTGGATGCCCTCTCTTTGGTGTTGTTTAAGGCCAGATTGGATGAGGCCTTAGGCAACCAATTCTAGCTGAGATGCATCCCTGCCCATGGCAGGGAGGCTGGAGGAGATGATCTCTGAGATCACTTCCAACCCAACCCATTCTATGATTCTCTGACGAGATGTACAGACATAGGATGTATATTTTGTAACTATATCTCACCCTATCTGCTTAGAAATCTGCTGTCCCTACAGACTGTTCCTTGATTGATGTTACTGTCTGCTGGGAGACACTCAGCAGTGGAGCTTTGGGACAAACTGAGGGACAGAAAAATATATGTCTTCACAGCCCACTCATTGTTCTTTTAGAGCATTGCCTGTTGCAATATGTTTGCACATGCCCTAAAAAGTGTCCAATCTTTTGGAAGTTTTGCGTTACAAGATACAAGAAAAGCAAAACAACACAGCAGAGACTAAGAGAAAGACTCCCCACACATCAGTTACCTGAAACAATGAGGTTACCTTTAAGTTTTCTCATGTATTTTGAGAGGGAGAAAAGGAAATCTAAAAATAAACGTCTTAATGAGAGCAGTCTAAATAGTGTCACAGGTACTTCCTCTTAAGGACCTAGATACAGCAGAGCCATCTTTCTAGTAGAAAAAGGGGTTTTAAGGAAAGTATCAGTTAAGCACAGCTGTCTAAAAGCTTCCCAAGCACTTCACCTATCTCAGGGGCAATGGTTTGGAATTAGAGAAGAGCTGGTTTAGATGGGATGTTAGGAGAAAGTTCTTTACAATGAGAGTGGTTCAGCACTGGAACATGTTGCCCAGAGAGGTAGCTGAGGCCTCATCCTTGGAGATGTTCAAGGTCAGGCTTGATGGGGCTCTGGGTGAACTGATCTAGTTGAGGATGTCCGTGCTTACTGCAGGATCCCTTCCAACCCAAGTGAGTCTATGATCTATGATTCTGTATTTGTGTTCTGACACCTTCTTTGTTAGACTTTGAACCTGGATGTATCAACAAAGGTAGAAAACAAACCAAGGCAAAATGTTGTTTATCATACTTGAAGGTGAAAATAGGCAGTGAATGTGCATGGGTTTTTTCCACCCACACATTTCTTTGAGGCACACAACTATACCAAAGTCTGTGGGTTTGTTTTTTTTTTTTTTTATAAAATGCTAGACAAAAGGTGGTTTGTCTTTTTTTTCTCCTTTTTAATTAGATGAAAGATGAGATATCTGCTTCTCCAGAGAGATGCTGAGTAGCAGACTTAGTAAAATAAGTGTATCGCAAATGAGCAACAGGGAAGGAAATGGGGTTTTTTGCTTGACTTTGTACTCCTGTTTCCTATCTCTTGCTGTCTCAACTCCCTTCCATCAGCTTCTTTACATACTCATTTGGCTCCAACAAATATATCACCAGTCATACCAGTTAAGGGTTCCATGCCTTCTGCCACAAGAAGCTCCTAGCCAAGCTGGCAGCTCATGGTTTGGATCTGTGCTGGGTTAGGAACTGGCTGGATGGCAGAGCCCAGAGAGTGGTGGTGAATGGTGCCACATCCAGTTGGCAGCCAGTCACTAGTGGTGTTTCCCAGGGATCAGTGCTGGGCCCAGTCCTGTTCAATATCTTTATTGATGACTTGGATGAGGGGATTGAGTCCAGCATCAGTAAGTTTGCAGATGACACCAAGCTGGGAGCAGGTGTTGATCTGTTGGAAGGTAGGAGAGCCCTGCAGAGAGACCTGGACAGGCTGGATGGGTGGGCAGAGGCCAATGGGATGAGATTTAACAAGGCCAAGTGCAGGATTCTGCACTTTGGCCACAACAACCCCAAGCAGCGCTATAGGCTGGGGACTGAGTGGCTGGAGAGCAGCCAGGAGGAAAGGGACCTGGGGGTACTGGTAGATAGTAGGCTGAAGATGAGCCAGCAGTGTGCCCAGGTGGCCAGGAGAGTCAATGGCATCCTGGCCTGCATCAGGAACAGTGTGGCCAGTAGGACAAGGGAGGTTATTCTTCCCCTGTACTCAGCACTGGTCAGGCCACACCTTGAGTACTGTGTCCAGTTTTGGGCCCCTCAATTCAAGAAAGATGTTGAGGTGCTGGAGCATGTCCAGAGAAGGGCAACAAAGCTGGTGAAGGGCCTGGAACACAAACCCTATGAGGAGAGGCTGAGGGAGCTGGGGTTGTGTAGCCTGGAGAAGAGGAGGCTCAGGGGTGACCTCATTGCTGTCTACAACTACCTGAAGGGAGGCTGTAGCCAGGTGGGGGTTGGTCTCTTCTCCTAGACAACCAGTAACAGAACAAGGGGACTCAAGTTGTGCCGGGGGAAGTATAGGCTGGATGTTAGGAGGAAGTTCTTCACAGAGAGAGTGATTGGCATTGAGTGGGCTGCCCAGGGAGGTGGTGGAGTCACCATCCCTGGAGGTGTTCAAGAAAAGCCTGGATGAGGCACTTAATGCCATGGTCTAGTTGATTGGATAGGACTGGGTGATAGGTTGGACTGGATGATCTTGGAGTTCTCTTCCAACCTGGTTGACTCTATGATTCTAAGTAAAACTCTTACTGTATACAGTTAAAAGGCTCAAGCAGGTTTTTTCTAGCAGAAAAAAAAAAAAAAAAACCCACAGCTGATGGTTTTGATAGTTTAAAAAAAGAAAGAAAAAGAAAGAAAGAAAAAAACAGGAAAGCAAGGAAAACCCCCAAATTGGGAAGTGTTTTTTTCAGGATTAGAATGCTGAAGAAGAGAGTTCCAAGATGATCCTGGAGCTCTCTTCCAACCTGGTTGATTCTATGATTCTATGGTTCCACATTTTTTGCCTGCAGGAGGGCAAGTGGCACTTCTCTGTTGACCTGCTCAGTGTTTGCTCAAACAGAATCAAGCTGAACATTTGCAAGTACCAGGATCAAAATAGGTGCAGCTTACTTATTACTACAGCTTTAAGAGCTGGAGAAGGGAAAAAGAGTAAATTTCCACTTCTTGATTCAGGTGGTTTTGTCTTAATGAAACAAAAGAGAAAGAGTTTTAAAAAGTTTTGCATAAGAACAGTATCTAGAAATGCTGGGAAAGTCCCTAATACCTGGATTTTTTTGTGGGGTATTTTAAAACATCCTGCCATCAGAAGATTTTTTTTTCAAATGCTTTCTCTACATAAATACATTTTCCAGCTCCAAGGAAAGGGCTTTATTTCTCCCTCCATTTGTTAAATACCTTTTCTTTGACTCCTTTTTATCACAGGACAAAGACAAAATCCAAATACCCACCCTTAGAGTGCTCAAATTCTTCTGTTGAGCAGTGGTAAGCCACTGCTATATCCTCCTCAAGCTTCATAGTTTCAAATGCCCACAGATACCAACGTGTGGAGTTGTCTAGCCATCTGCATGGAAGGTGGGATCCTGTTTTACCAGAAAAAAATAACAGCAGCAAGCAGAAATTAGTAGTCATTAACTAAGGAATTAATACGCACACCAGTGGATTTAACACCAATCACCGATTGCTTTTGATGAGATCAAAGGAGGCACTTTAGGTGTGCACTGGTTATACTACAGGGCATGTGCTTTATTTGTCATGAGAAGACTTCAGAAGCCCTAGAAACCTTAGAAAGTTTCTTTTCTTTGTTGACCACACCATAGCAGTCAAAGCATCTCTAGAAGGGAACACTTTGTACATCAGTTATTGAATACGTACAAGAGCAGGGTGCACTTGTGGCCAAGAAGGCCGATGGGTTTCTGCAGTGCATTTGGAAGAGTGTGGCCAGCAGGTCAAGGGAGGTTCTTCTCCCCCTCTAATTTGCCCTAATGAGGCCACATTGGAGGAATGAGTGCCCAGTTCAAGAGAGACAGAAAACTACTGGGGAGTGTACAACGAAGGCTACAAAGATGCTGAATGGCCTGGAGCATCTCTCTGATGAGGAAAGACTGAGAGATCTGCAAAAGTGAAGACTGAGAGGGGATCTTATCAATGTCTTAAAGGTGGAGGGCAAGAGGATGGGTCCAGACTCTTTTCAGTGGTGCCCAGTGACAGGACAAGGGGCAACAGGCACAAACTGGAACACTGCAAATACCACCTAAACAGAAGGAGAAACTTCTTGCACTATTTCTGATCTAGGCCAGGATACTGATGGCCTTCTTGGGCATCTGGGCACATGCTGACTTACATTCAGCTGTCTGTTGTTTAACAATCCTCCCAACTAACAAAGGCTGAGAACAGTAGAGTCATCTTCCACTCACACCAAGCTCATGAACATATTGTGATTTCCAGACGGACACTCTGACTTCTGAATCCTTCCAAGTGACATTTATTTCTGCTTGCAGGGCAAATATCATGGGAATCCCATGCACATAGCAGTCATCATCTCAAACTGTTTGAGAGAAGAAAGAAGAATCCTGGCTGCAGCTAGCATGCCTGTACAGGTAATGAATTACATCTCATTCATCTGCTCTCGTGCTCTTAGGGCCAATTTCTGCCCTCTCATTCCACCAGAGTGTACAGGAGGAGTTGCCAAACGGTGCCCTTTAAGCTGATGTTTGTACTTCATTAATGGATCTGCTGCTGCAAACGTTGCTCCAAATGACATCTGTGTCACAGCTAATCTTCAAAGATTTTAATCTGTGGGAAAGGCTTTAAAGAGATTATTCTTTGCAAACCAGATGTGTGTGGTTTGATTATGCAATGCATCATTTAAAGATATTTCATCTGATAGGCTGAAAAGGCATTGATAGGTTTTGTGTAGTTTGAAGAAAGACACCTGAAATACACATTTAAAAAAAACTATTTGGGGGAAATTGTTACATGGTTAAAGCCTAGATAGAATTTTAGTCACCTGCTGATGAATGCATGTTCTTAGAGGGGTACTGTGGATCTTCTTCAGAACTCTACTCATCTGTGTTTCAGTTTCTTTAATTTACGAGGTGTTAAGTGCTTGCAGTATACCCACAGCCTTCCACCTTTTGCATTTGACAGTTCAAGCAGCAAGTTTTACATATCTGTGGAACCAAACAGATTAGTGTGTTTGCACCAGTCCACAGCTGGATGAAGACCAGCTTCAGAATTCCCTCCTTCTGCTAGAATTTGCAGTGCAGTTACTATCGCTTACTGTTATTACTCATCCACCCATTATCTGACCAATGCCTTCCAGGGGCCGCTGGAAAAATCTCTGCAGAACTCTGTGGTTTCAGAACGACAAAGAAATGTAGAACACAAGGTGTCAGCCATCAAGAACAGTGCTCAGGTATCATTTTTGTCCTGTTGGCTGTTTACACAGACATGGTTTTCATACTGACACACCTGAAAGATTCCAAGGGGACTGGAACATCTACTGTGATGAGAAGCTGAGAGGCGTGGAGCTGTATAGTAGAGCAGACTAAGAGGCATCTTCTCAATGTTGATCAATATCTAAAGGGCAGAGGATGTGGTTGGGCTCTTTTCAGTGGTGCCCAGTGACAGGACAAGGGGCACTGAGCACTAACTGGAGCACAGGAATTTCTGCCAAAATACAAGGGAAAACTTTCCTGTGAGGAAGCGCTGGACTAGGCTGCAACAGAGGTTGTGAAGTCTCTTTCTCTGGAGTGATTCTAAACCTGCCTGGACATTGCCATTTTGGGTAACCCCTGCTTTAGCAGGGAGAGTAGAGTAGATGATTCCCAGAGGTCCCTTGCAACCCTCACCATGCTGGGATTCTGTGAACTAGCACAAATGCTTCTGCTAACAAGCAGCACCAACCATTTTCCATTATCCTGAAGACCTGTGATGGTTTGGGGGTTACCCCACCCCCCCACACTTTGTAGGTACCCAGCTAACTCAGATGGACCCTGGGAATATAGATGAAGCAATTTATTTACAGCTAGCAGAATTTACAAGCAGCTATTTACAATATATACAGTTATATACAATTATATACAGAAATATACAAAGGATAAACAATACAAAAGCACAACTCCCCTCCCAGAAACCTGAGTCCCCAGGAGGGGCTCTCAAACCACCCCAACACCTCCCCCGGCCTCTCTCAACCTTACCCCAGTTCTCAGGAAGAAAAGAGGTGCAGCCAAGAGGTTAGGGAGCAAGGTTAGTAGGAGCAAGGTTAATGAGATGTGTCTCAGTCTAAGACAAAAGCAAGAGTGAGAAACAAAATGGACAAAGTTTACTTCTTCTTCCCAGAGCTCTCAGTGAGACTGTGAGAGAAGTTGACATCAATTGTTTTCATTTCACTGCCCGTTATCTAGTTCTTTTACCAAAACATTCCAGCTTGCTTCAAACTAGCACAATCCACCCCTTGTCTACTTCGCTCAGAGTATCGCTGAGAATTATCCAATCTAATCTAAACCAATATTTACACTAAAACAATATATACAAGTTCAGTTCACACTTCAATCAGATGTAGGTGATTCAAAAGCTCAGAACAGGGACTCTCAGGTGATATTGGGTTCGTGCTCACGTACTGTAGATTCTATCGTAGACTCTCTCAGTGTTGGGCGCCGATGTTACCTAGAATAGAAAACTCCTAACAGCTTGAATTTAAACTCTCTCAGCTAAGGTTAAATTTCTCTGTGGAATACACTGGATTTCACCATTCTCCTGCATTACCCAGTAGGTATGACCAGGACCTTCAGCAGAAACCACCCCTCGGACAGGTTTCCCTTCGCCCGAAGGAGAAAATACCCAAACAATTTTCCCTAACAGATTCTTCTCACGTACAACAGGAACTTTATCACCGTCTACTGTTTGGACCAAATCTGATTGTGCAGGTCCTGCTCTGTTTACTGAACCTCTACTATTTACCAACCAGGTAGCTTCTGCTAAATGTTTGTCCCAGTTTTTCAGAGTTCCACCCCTCATGGCTTTTAGGGTGGTTTTCAGCAAACCGTTGTAGCGCTCAATCTTCCCTGAAGCTGGTGCATAGTAGGGTATGTGATAGATCCATTCAATACCATGCTCTTTGGCCCAGTTTTTCACAAGATTGTTCTTGAAATGAGTACCATTGTCTGACTCGATTCTCTCTGGAGTTCCATGTCTCCACAAGATTTGTCTCTCCAAACCAACAATGGTGTTACGTGCAGTAGCATGTGGAACTGGATAGGTCTCCAACCATCCAGTGCTGGCTTCTACCATCGTTAGCACATACTGCTTGCCAGAACGTGATCGAGGTAAAGTTATGTAGTCAATCTGCCAGGCTTCACCATACTTGTACTTTGACCATCTCTCACCATACCATAAGGGCTTGATTCGCTTAGCCTGCTTAATAGCAGCACAAATGTCACAGTCATAGATGACTTGGGTGATAGCGTCCATGGACAAGTCAATTGACCTATCGCGAGCCCATCGGTATGTTCCATCTCTGCCTTGATGTCCAGATGAGTCGTGGGCCCACCGAGCTAAGAACAGCTCACCTCGGTGTTTCCAATCAAGGTCGATGTCAAGTTCAGAGTTGGTATCAGCTTGAGCAATCTTAGCAGCTTGGTCTGCCTTCTGGTTGTGTTGATGTTCCTCAGTGGCTCTGCTCTTAGGCATGTGTGCATCTACGTGCCGCACCTTCACTGGAATTTTCTCCAGCCGTGCATCAATGTCCTGCCATAGATCAGCACACCAAATAGGCTTTCCTTTCCTCTGCCAACCATTCTTCTTCCAGTCCTTCAGCCAACCCCATAGAGCATTGGCTACCATCCACGAGTCGGTGTAGAGGTAAAGGATAGGCCAATTCTCATGTTCAGCCACATCAAGAGCAAGTTGGACAGCTTTTACCTCAGCAAACTGATTGGATTCTCCTTCCCCATCTTTCGTTTCGGTAACTCTCCTGGTTGGACTCCAAACTGCTGACTTCCATATTCGCTTGTTCCCAACAAGACGACAGGAACCATCTGTGAACAAAGCATAGTTCTTTTCCTGATCAGAGAGATCACCATAGGGAGGAGCTTCCTCAGCACGAGTTATTTTCTCCTCTGGAGGTTTGGAACAGTCTGTGCCTTCCGGCCAGTTGGTGATCACCTCCACCAGACCAGGTCGATCAAGATTACCCATTCGTGCTCGTTGGGTTATCAAAGCCATCCATTTAGACCAGGTTGCATCTGTGGCATGATGTGGTGATGAACCTTTGCCTTTGAACATCCAGTTAAGAACTGGCAGTCTAGGCGCTAAAAGCAATTGTGACTCAGTTCCAATCACTTCAGAAGCTGCTTTCACTCCCTCATAGGCTGCTAGTATCTCTTTCTCAGTTGCAGTGTAATTTGTCTCTGAACCTCTGTAGCAACGTCCCCAGAAACCAAGTGGATGACCACGTGTCTCATTTGGAGCTCTCTGCCAAAGACTCCAAGTTGGACCATTGTCACTGGCAGCTGTGTACAGAATGTTCTTAATATCTGGACCAGATCTCACAGGTCCCAAGCCCACTGCACGGACTATTTCTCGCTTGATCTGATCAAAGGCTGCTTGTTGTTCAGGTCCCCACTCGAAATTGTTTCTCTTTCAAGTCACATCATGCAGAGGTTTGACAATATGACTGAAACCAGGAATGTGTAGTCTCCAAAATCCCACCACACCAAGGAAAGAAAGTGTGTCCTTCTTACTGGTGGGAACTGCCATGGTAGAGACTTTGTTAATCACATCCTGAGGAATGTAACGGCGACCATCCTGCCACCGCACTCCTAGAAACTGAATTTCTTTGGCAGGTCCTTTGACCTTGTCTCTCTTAATGGCAAAACCTGCTTGCAACAGAATGTCGATGATTTTGTTACCTTTCTCGAAGACTTCCTCAGCAGTTTGGCCCCACACAATGATGTCGTCGATGTACTGGATGTGCTCTGGAGCTTTACCTTTCTCCAGTGCATTGTGGATGACTGAGTGACAGATGGTTGAGCTGTGTTTCCACCCCTGAGGCAAATGGTTGAACTGGTACTGGATTCCTCTCCAGGTGAATGCAAACTGAGGCCTGCACTCCTTTGCTATGGGAATAGAGAAGAAAGCATTAGCAATGTCTATGGTTGCATACCATTTAGCCTCCTTCGATTCCAGCTCGTACTGGAGTTCCAGCATGTCCGGCACAGCTGCACTCATGGGTGGCGTCACCTCATTGAGCGCACGAAAGTCAACTGTCAGTCTCCAGTCGCCCGTAGGTTTGCGCACAGGCCAGATGGGACTGTTGAAAGGTGAATGAGCTTTCTCGATGACAGCCTGATTCTCCAATTGACGAATCAGCTGATGAATGGGCAACAAAGAGTCACGGTTAGTTCTGTACTGCCTATGATGAACAGTTTGAGTTGCAATTGGCACTTCCAGGTCCTCTATGTCATGATGTCCCACAACTGCAGATTGATCAGAAAGTTCAGGTCTAATAGACAATTTCAATTTATCATCCTCAATCTCTACAGATGCTATTCCAAAAGCCCATTTGTGACCCTTAGGATCTTTGAAACAACCTTGTCTCAAAAAGTCAATTCCCAGAATGCAAGGCGCATCAGGACCAGTTACAATAGTATGTGTCTTCCACTCTTTACCAGTTAAACTGATCTCAGCCTGTATCTTAGTTAACTCTTGAGATCCACCAGTGATTCCAAAAATAGAAATGGACTCTGTCCCTTTGCAATTAGATGGCAATAAAGTACACTGAGCACCTGTGTCAACTAAAGCCCTGTATTTCCGAACTCTTGAACTGCCAGGCCACCTAATGAATACATTCCAATAGATTCGGTTCTCTCCACTATCCCTTTCCTCCTCCTGGCTGGAGGCAGGGCACCCCTAATGCTGAACATGGCATGTAGGGTGTACACAATGATTGGTGTTGTTGTGAGAGGAACTGCAACTGTTGGAACAATTGCAGTTGCTCTCGGGAGCTGAAGAAGTGACAGCTACTTTCCTGGCATTATTGCCTCTGTTTCTGCCACTCTGCAGATCCCTGACTCTCTTTGAAAGAGCTGAAGTAGGATTACCATCCCATTTGTTCATGTTCTCCCCGTATGTGTCACGCAGAAGTATCCACAGTGACGCGTGTGATTGCTGCTGTCTAGGTGGAATTTGTCTCCTCCTGGGCTGGAATTGCCTTGCAGGAGGTGGGAGTCTGTTCCTGATGGCAGAAACATGCACCCATTCAGATGATGCAGGAATGGTATCCTTTACCAGATTGGAAACTGAGGTTGTAAGATCCTCCTTCAGTTCTTTCATGCCATTTCTAATGCCATTCTCAATGCTATCCTTCATCTCTGTAGTCATAGTCTTTATGGCACAGATTATACCAGAATGTGACAAGCTGTCCTCTATCTGCCTGAGCTGGTCAGTGGATTCACCAACAGTGAAAGACCTTCCATTATCACTCCTTGCTAGGAATTTACTGGCCAAGATGTTAGCATAGGATGAAGGAGCAAGCTTAATCAGCTTCTTCATGAGACCTGTTCCCAAAGGAATATCGTCAGGCTCATGAGTGCCATGATCTCCATAAAGCACTTCCTTCACAGCAAACTCCTTCAGAAGCTTAATTCCCTGCTCAATGGTGTTCCACTTCTTGGCAGCCCATGGCAAATCATCTTGGGAAGGATATCTCATAGCCACAGCCAACAAAAGGCGTGTCCACAAGCTAACCCTACCAAGAGGACTTGCTAGGTGTTTGTCCACTCCACTCTCCTTAGTGAGTGGTCCCAGCTGCTTGGCAGACTTGTCTCCTACCTGCAGGGCATTAGCACCAATGCCACGGCATCTCACTAGCCAGCTTAAGATTGGCTCACCTGATTCCCTTGTGTATTCCTTCCTAACTTCCCTGACCTCTCTGAGTGGATCTTTGGAGCCCTGGATGTCATCTTCCACCTCCTCTTCCTGTTGTTGATCTGGTGGTACTGGGCCTAACAGAACCTTCCTCATAGCACTCCTAAACTCATGGGAACCATCCTCTCTCTTGGCAGCTAACCTCACAGTGCTCCTCTCACTTGAGTATTGTTGTCTCAGCACATCTACAAGGTCTCGCAGACTAATTATCTCCTCCTCCTCCTCTTGCTGCTGATCACCAGAGGTCCCCTCTCTTACATCCTCTTGTGAACCGCTCTTTGTCTTAGCTTTTGCCTTAGCAGGTGCCAGAAGGGCCTGAGCAGCAACAGACTTGGATGTGTCTGCTGGAGGGTTTGAATCATTAAGAGTCTGACTTGGAGCATTTGGATCATTAGGGGTCTGACCTGGAGCTTGTGAGTTCAAATCTGCCTTGCTTTTAACAGGAGGATTTTGGTTCTGGTTTGCTGGCTGGGGGTTCGAATTGGCTGAGCTGGTGTCATTAGGATTTGGACTGACTGGGCTAGCATTACCAGCACTAGTAGGATTATTTGTCTGTCCTCCTGGGATGCCTGCCAACCCTGATGTGTTTTGATTGTTGCTAGGAACATTCTGATTTTGGGTACCTGTCTGTCCTCCTAGGGCTCCTGCCGAACTCTGTGGATTGTTGTTGTTTTTGTTATCCTTATCATTGTTTATGTTAGTGGCGGGAACATTGGCCGTGTTCCCAGCACTTGGAGAAGGAGGGGCAGAGGCTGGCAAGGGGGAAGCCGATAACTGTGTTCCCTTGTTTTGCTGTGAAAGAGCCTGCTTCTGAGACACAGAATTTTTCCTAGTTCTTACAGAAGCTGGTTTTGAATTTTTTCACACATAATGCCAAAATTAATATGAAATTTAAAACTACAAGAGCCAGTATAATGCCCAGCAACCTTGCCATGCTCTGTTTCGAGTAGAAATCCTTGCAGGGATTTGGTATTTCAGTTTGGGGCTGGATGACCCTCATGAGAGCAGTAGATAAAGCAGACTCTCGATTGATTGTAACATTATTGACAAAAACTCTTGTAATATCACTAGTAACATTCTCAGTGACACTAAAACCAGCATAACCAAGAATAAAATCACCCCAGCTCCAGAACATGTTTGAAAGCTTAACTTTAGCCTTCTTAAAAACTACATGAAGCAAGAAATAACCAATTTGATCTTTGATCCAGTTGTACACAAAAAAACAGAAAACAGGCCACACAAAAATCCCCACCAAGTACAATAGCTGCTTGATTAGCTTCATCTTAATTCCCAGAGCTAATTTCCAATCACTCAAAAATATCTAGCCCCACGTTGGGAAAGCCAATTAAAAAAT
This sequence comes from Pogoniulus pusillus, assembly GCF_015220805.1. Lineage (NCBI taxonomy): Eukaryota > Metazoa > Chordata > Aves > Piciformes > Lybiidae > Pogoniulus > Pogoniulus pusillus. Next base: position 25,402,437 of record NC_087265.1, on the reverse strand, counting down.
GTGATGGTTTGGGCTCTTACCCGCCCCCCCCCACACTTTTGAATTTGCCCCAGCTAACTCAGACGGACCCTGGGAATATAGATGAAGCAATTTATTTACAGCTAGCAGAATTTACAAGCAGCTATTTACAATATATACAGTTATATACAATTATATACAGAAATATACAAAGGATAAACAATACAAAAGCACAACTCCCCTCCCAGAAACCTGAGTCCCCAGGAGGGGCTCTCAAACCACCCCAACACCTCCCCCGGCCCCTCTCAACCTTACCCCAGTTCTCAGGAAGAAGAGAGGTGCAGCCAAGAGGTTAGGGAGCAGGGTTAGAAGAGCAGAGGTTAATGAGATGTGTCTCGGTCTAAGACAAAAGCAAGAGTGAGAAACAAAATGGAGAAAGTTTACTTCTTCTTCCCAGAGCTCTCAGCGAGACTGTGAGAGAAGTTGACATCAATTGTTTTCATTTCACTGCCCGTTATCTAGTTCTTTTACCAAAACATCCCAGCTTGCTTCAAACTAGCACAAGACCTCAGCCCAGACTGCAGATCAGGGCATACCTGGGTCCTCAGGTTGTTACAGCTGGTCTGGGTTCAGTGGGAGAACTACATATATTAAAGCTATCACACCATCCTATGCAAGTTGCAGGAGGACTGCTTAGAGTAGTAAGAAGATACCTACTGTCTCTAGAAAGATGCAACATTCAGTAAACACATTTCTGCTACTTCACCTCTTTTAGTTAGATCAGCTCTATCACAGGACCACAGAAAGTTAGGGGTTGGAATGGACTTTGAAAGACTGTCAAGTTCAATGCGCCTGACAGAGCAGAATCACCTTGAGTAGGTCACACAGGAATGCATCCAGGCAGGTTTGAACATCTCCACAGAAGGGGACTTTCTGGCCAGCCTGTTCCAGGGCTCTGTCACCCTCACAGTGAAAAAGTTTTTCCTTAGGTTCATGTGGAACCTCCTCTGCTCCAGCTTGCAGCCATTGACCCTTGTCCTGTCACTGGACATCACTGAGCAGTGCCTGGCTCCATCTTCCCAATGCTCATCCTTCACATCTTTATAAACATGAATGAGGTCACCTCTCAGGCTGCTTCTCTCCAAACTAAAGAGCCCCAGCTCCCTCAGCCTTTCCTCACAATGGTGATGTTCCACTGCCTTCAGCATCTTTGTGGCTCTCTGCTGAACTCTTTCAAGCAGTATCTAGCCTTCATGACCTCTGAGTCACATAGCAAATCTTTGTAAAGCTGAGGAGCTACGTGACACAATTACATGTTCTGCAGATGGAAGGAGAGAAGAAGTCTGGCATCTGATTGTGACAATTCTCCTCAAGTTTCCCATACCATTGCAGGGCAGAGCTGGGCTGAGCCCAACCTGTACCTATGTCCCATAGATCCCTTGAAAGCTCAGTCAGAGAACACCTTCCTGATCAGTTCAAGGCAGGATGAGGATGGAGATGACATATAGCCTTTTTGCTATCCTAGCTCCACTTTCAGCTTTGCAGCAGTCTCAGTGAAGAAATTATATTTGAAATACCTGTCCACAAGCAATATCTATACTGCAGGTATGATGGAAAGAGGTCCTAGTGGCATTCTTTACCATTATCTCCCTATGTGGGGAAGAAGGCTTAGAGAGATGAAATCTTGAAAAGGATAAAGCTAGAAGAATGTGGTGTCAGATCTCTATCTGTGTATAAAGTTGTCGGATAAGAGCTGCAGAGCAAAAGCAGACAAAGCTGCAATCCAGCAGCCTGCCATGCTTTCTGCCTGTGTGGAGAAGCACAGCCATCCCTGAAGGACCAGTGAAAACTGAGGACAAGCTCTGAATGGAAGGGTTTTTTAAGCAGGTAATTAAGCTGAACACAGAAATTGGCTGTCTCCTTGTGTATGTAATTTCATAGCTGACATAATTTAAGCATTTAGTCTCCAGACTAAAGAGGAAACAAAAAAGGGTGCTCCTGTGCATCCTGACTTAGCAAACAATTTTATATATTTGCACAGACACTTAACAAGAACATCTGAGGGAGCTAAAAGAGATGGTTTATGAGTTGTTGGCAGAGCCAAGGCTTCCTATGAACAGCATAGAAATGGACCTTTGAAGTAAAAGACTTCATACAGCTTTATTTTCCTTCTTTTTATGTATTTTAGTTTTTGAATTATCACTGCTTGGATACTAGAAAACACCTTGGAAACTTTAGGCAGTACATATAGAAACTAAACCCTTGCAAAAAGCTGTAGCAGCAGAAGTGTTTAATTTCTTCACCCAAATTCTCAAGTAATTTTCTAAATAAAGTCTCTGGGCTCTGCTCCTGTCTCTGTCTCCACCTTTCTTGGCTTTGCATGCTCCATTCTGATTGCCACTGAAGTCAGTGCAAAATTCTTTACCACACTTTAAAGTTCCAAGAAGAGAGGTACATAATACTTGAATCACAGACCCATAGAATGCTTTGGGTTGGAAGGGACCACCAAAGGTCATCTAGTCCAACCTCTTCTGCAGTCAGAAAGGACATCCTCCACTATATCAGGCTGCTCAGAGTCTTGTCAAGACTCACCTTGAATATTTCCAGGGATTGCAGCCTCAACAACCTCCCTGGACATCCTATTTCTGTGTTCCAGCACCCTCATGGTGCAGAACCTGTTCCTAACATCCAATCTAAATCTACTCTAATTTCAAACCATTGCCCTCATCACTGCAGGCCTTTGTAAACAGTCCCTCTGCAGCCTTTTTGCAGCCCCCCTTCAGGTACTAGAGGGCTGCTATTGGGTCTCCCCAGAGCCTTCTCTTCTCCACGCTGAACAATCCCAGCTCCTTCAGCCTGTCCTCGGAGGAGATGTACTCCAGCCCCCTGATCATTTTTAATGACTCTCCTCTGGATCTACTCTGTCTTTCCTATGTTGAAGGCTCTAGAGCTGGACACAGTACTCCAGGTGAGCAGACTGGCAGTACCACTTCTGCAGGGCTGCTCTCTGTCTCATCATCCCCTAGCCTGTATTGACATTCAGAATTGTCCTGACCTATACTTAGGATTGCCCTAAATGATTTCAGTTTAGCTTAGGCCAAATGTCATCATTTCTACTTGCCTCTGTGTCACTTAACAATAGATATGAAGTGGTTAAGGTCCATCAACTACAGTTTGGCTGTGGCAGATAGTTGGCTCTCTGACCAAGTAAGGAGTCCCCAGAACTGCTGAGGGATTTTCAGACAGCAGGAAACGAAAATGCTACATTATGCATTTGTCTGTTACAAAACACACTGCTTTTATGCCACTGTGAACACCACAATAATTTCACTTTCTTTTCCCTGGGAAAGATGACTGACCAAGATGTCAAATACTTGGAAGACCTGCAAGAGGAATTTGACTTCAGGTATAAGACAATACAAAATTTAGGTAAGAGGTTTTATAAATTCTCTAGGGAATGTTTGATTCTACAGCTAGACCCCAGTACCAAGGGGTTTTATGGGTTACCCAAATAATATTTGGGATTAGTTTATATCAAAGCATAGTCTTGGAATATAATGACTTCTGGGGTTAGGATGGTGGAAAAGATCTTGTCAAGAAAGGATAGTTATTTTCACAGAATGGTTTGGGTAGGAAAGGATCTAGTTCCAGTCCTCCTGCCATGGGCTGGGATACCTCCTACTAGACCAGTTTGCTCAAGGCTGTACCCGACCTGGTTTTCAACACTACCACAGCTGGAGTCTCCACAACTTCTCTGAGCAGCCTGTTCAGGTGCCTCACCAAAACAGTGCCTCTATTTTCTATAGATAAGCTGCATAATGGCATGATAAGTAGTAATTTTCATAACTTAACCTCTTTTTTCCATTTCCTCACTTTTGACACAGACTTTCCTGGCCAGAATGGTTAAAAGCCTCATATTTCCCAGAGCAGAGTTGTGCTAAACTGGGTTTTTTTTAGCGTCTAACTTGGCTTTCTGTTCTTTTGTTTGACCACAGTGGTGATAACCATCTGGTAAGCTCTCTGAATGCATGTCTGGCTAGCCTATAATGATTGAGATCAGCACATGGCAACAGCCCTTGCATGATCTCTTTCAGAAAAGAAACAGGTCCACTGGTGTCTGCTCAGGTATCTTCATACTATCTTCCACCGATCATGCAAAGATCCTGGGCTTGAAATGTCTCAGTTCTTGAGTTCTCTGTGTTTAAAGCTGCAATCAGAATAAGTCAAACAGCCATGGTTTAATGAGCTACTGGTCACCAGGCCAAACAGAATTATGGACCACACCAATGACTGAAGCATGTCCCATTTGCAAAATAAAGTGACTTTCAGGGCTTAAAATGTCACTGTGTCAACAAACGCTATACAGAAGCAGAGCCAGCTTGCAGCACCTTACAACACCTGGTAGTAGTTTCTGTGTCCAAGCTAACAATCCTCCTCTTCCTCCATTGAATCTTCTACCCTAACATAATGGGAAGATGGCAATAGTTAGAGCTGAGCCGAGACACAGTTGGCACCAGTTTCTTTTTTGAAGGTAGCATGAAAAATGCGACATCAAAAGGTGGGGAATGTGAGAGCATGCAAAGAACTGCATATGAAAGAGCATGGGGCAAGTTTGGGGCAGCTTGAAGCTAAAGCCTGACCCAGAGAGGGCAGAACTACCCAGTGATCAGTATTCCATGCCCCTCCATGCCCTCAGCCAGATGTGTCCATTCACACCAAGTCCAAAAAGCTTTCATCTAACTGCTGACACCACAAGCATGTTTCAGTAGTACATAGATCAATCCTGATCCAGGCCAGATGTACATAATACACCACTGTGCACAAGTAAGAAATTTATAGGTGTCTACGTATTATCTGCAGTAGTACATCAGCTACAGACGCCTGCAGGTTTTTCACTGATGCATGTTGCAGTCTGGTAGTGGCTTTTCCCCTTCTCCCCTTACAAACATGTCCAAGTCCCACCACCACCACCCTCAATTATATACTGATTTTTTTTCATCCCCTGCAGAGCAGAGTGAGAAGAACAGCATCCTCATTAAACAGGAAATGTTGGCATTGCAGGCAATGCTCAATACTTTAGACTACAAGAGAAAGGTTAGTGACATGTTTTGTCTTTTGGGCTTTGCTTTCTTCCCTTATTCCCATGCCAATAGATTCATATAATAGTTTAGGTAGGAAGAGACCTTAAAGATCATCTAGTTCCAACCCCCTTGTCATGGAAGGGACACCTTCCACTAGACCAGGTTGCTCAAGGCCACATCCAACCTGGACTTGAAGACCTCCAGGGAGGGGGAATTCACAACATCCCTTTGGCAATGTGTTCCAGAGTCTCATCACTCTCACCGAAAAGAATTTCTTCCTAATCTCACGTCTAAATCTGCCCTCAAGCTTCAATCCATTCCCTATGTCCTATCATTACAAGCTCTTGTAAAAAGCCCCTTCCCAGCTTTCTTGTAGGCTGGAAGGCCACTCTGAGATCTCCCCAGGACCTTCTTTTCTCCAGGGTGAGCAGCCCCAACTCTCTCAGCCTGTCACCATAGGTGAGGTTTTTCAGCCCTCTGATCATATTTGTGTCCTCCTCTGGACCTGTTCCAGCAGTTCCATATCCCTCTTATGCTGGGGGCACCAGAACTGGATGCAGTACTGCAAATGGGGTCTCACAAGAGCAGAGCAGAGGGGCAGAATCACCTCCCTTGTCCTGCTGATCACAATCTTTTAAAATTCTACTCTCAGAAGAACAGAGAAATAATATAGGAGGTAAAATTCCACAGAAAGTCTGGCCAATGCTGACCTACAGCTGAGAAACTGGCAATTAACAGCTCAGTTAATCATGGATATGATTTTGCACACGTCAGAAGTGAGGTGAGGGCATCACTTTACTGAACATCTTATGTGCTTTGCTAAGTGGAGGACTCAGCTGTCAACTTGTAGCTTTTAAAGTAGATTAAAAATACTAAAATTAAACCTAACGTAGTAACTGCAAAGAAAGTAAAACAAACTCAACAACCCATCTGTAGTACCTTGCCCTCTTCAGCAACTGAGACTTGCAAATGTGATAAATACTCCCCTGGCCACTTCTTAGCTGGCACAGAAAGCAACACATTAAGGCAATTTGTTTGAGTCCATGTACTTCTTACAGTTAAAAGAAGTTAAGCAAACACACAGTGCACTGGATATGATGCAAAGCAAAAAGAGAACTTTTTGACACTTGACAGTGCTTGCAAGGGTCAGTTTCTTGCAGGTGTTATGCCCATAAAGAATCCAACAAACCTCCCTCCCACTCTCTAAAAAAGGAGTGAAGTTTCATTGTGGAAGAAGTCATAGAGATTCAGGATTCATTTCATAGAACCGTTAAGGTTGAAGACCTCCAAGATCATTGAGCCCAACTGTTAACCTACCCCTAAGCAACACATCTACATTGTTTTTTTAACATCTCCAGGGGATGGTGACTCCACTGCTGTACTGGGCATCCTGTTTGAGGGTTTAACCACTTTTTTAGTAAAGAAACCTTTCTTAATCTTCAACTTAAATCTCCCCTGGCACAACTTGAGGCTGTTTCCTCTCATCCTGTCAGCCATTACTAGGGAGAAAAGCTAATCTCCACCTCACTAAAACCTCCTTTCAGGTAGTTGTAGAGAGCAAAAAAGGTCTCCTATGAGCCTCCTTTTCTCTAGGCTAAACAGACTCAGTTTTCTCAGCCTCTCCACATACGACTTTTGCTCTAGACCCTTTGTTGTCCTTCCTTGAACATAATCCAGCAACTCAGTGTCTGTAGAGAGTACAATGGTGCTGAAACCAGTCACCTTCAAGTTAGAGCCTGACATGGTGGGGATAGTTACTTTCAAAATCATTGAAGAAGAAAACAGGAAATCAGCTCTTTGTGAGAGTTGGTGAATTTTGTGGCTGCTCCTTGTGGTCTAATTGTGACACCTTTCCTATTTTGCAGGAAGTACTCAGTAAAATAGGGCGTGTGATTCATGAAATCGATATGCTTATGAGCAACATGCTGACCGAAGAGCTGCTGGACTGGAAGAGAAGGCAGCAGATTGCCTGCATTGGGGGCCCTCTCCACGGTGGGCTAGATCAGCTCCAGAACTGGTAAACTTGTCTTCAGCTTGTGTTTCCACTGAAAACCACAGGAAGTCTGCTGCACATGAAACCGTTGTTCCTTTAGATCAGCTGCCCTGCTTGCCTTGCAGCAGCAGCAAATTCATTAGCAGCTAAGCAAGTAAATAACCAAAAATACAGGGTTTTTTTTGGTGGACAACACCTGCTGTTCAGAATGAAGAACATCACAATGAAATGCTGAGCCTGAGCAATGGCAATGGTTCATATTTTGATTTGACAGTTGTTCCAGATACTTGGTACATACCCACTCGGGAGTTTTGCTTGAGTAAGAACTGTTCTGACTGAGTTCGTCACTGTGGGAGTTCTGTCTAGGCAGGAGCTGGGTACACACTTTATGCTTTGACTCACTAGCTACCTCACTCCCCCAGACTTCAAACTACACAGGAATTGATTGACAGTGGTCTCCATGGTGGCAAGTGTAAAAAGTAAAAAGAAAATAAAAAGAAATAGCATTTTCTTTAAGAGAAACTGTAGGTTTGAATTAAAAAAGGGGGTTTTGGCCTTTTTGACATTTTTGTTTGGGTTTTTTTTCCTTCCCACTGAAGTTGGGGTTATTTTTCCAGTTATAAATAGCTTTAAAATGTGATTTTTGTACACATATAGCCTGTTAAACTGTTAGCAAGCCTGTTTCGATTTGATTTGCCATATTGGTGTTATCCTTCTTCAGCCTTGGTAACTTGCTCATTTTACATAAATACTATCCTTTTAAAAAGGATATTTTGCAGAAGTATTGAGCTTGCAGGAAATAATTAGGATTGTTATGAGTGCTCTGCATGTGAAATGTCAGGACCACATATAGATTTCTTCCAAATTATCACAGACAGTGTTGCTGTGCTATTGACAAAGTCTAGTGCATAAATAGGATCACTGAACATCATAGAATCATAGTTCCATTAGAAATAAAACAGATGTTTGCCTGATCTGTTTCTATAGTACTGTATAGAAAAGATGAGGCATGACTCTGGACAGAGCTAGGAAGCATCAGTGGTCCTGATTCTGATTTCCCTAAGCAAGAACTTCAGTAGCCATGATGTTCTAAGAAATGGGTTGCAAACGCTTCTTTTGTCTTGCTTTAGTTTTACGCTGTTGGCAAGAGAGTCTCTTTCAAGTTCGAAGGCAGCTAGAAAAACTGGATGAGCTCTTGACCAGACTGACCTACGATGGGGATCCCATTCCAGTGCAAAGACCTCAGCTGCTGAAAAAGTCAACTTTCTGCTCTACAATATTTTCCGGAAGTGCGTAAGCTGCTGTCAACGGCCATAACTTTACCTGAACTGGCAACAGTGAACTCACCAAATCCACAGTTTTCAGCAGGAGTTATCTACAGACTGCAGAGAAAGTTGTGTCTTTGTTATTTTTTTAACTAAAGCAGCAGGTGTTCATTTCTTCCTTGCCTTTCCTCTTCCCCACAAAGACTTTATTGCCTTCCCAATTCACCTCTCTATTAGAAGATAAAACACTGTTATCATTCTTCCTGCCATTTGTACTAGAGATTCACAGAATAGTTTGGGTTGGAAGGGACCTTAAAGATCATTTATGTCTAACCTCCCTGCCATGGACAGGGACACCTTCCACTACAGCAGGTTGCTCAAGGCTTCATCCAGTCTGGCCTTGAACTCCTCCTGGGTGGAGGCATCTATGGCTCCCTGGAAACCTGTTCCAGTGTCTCACCACCCTCACTGTAAAGACTTTCTTCCTAATATCCAGTCTAGATCTGCCTTCCTCAAGCGTCAATCCATTCCCCTTGTTATGTCACTCCATGCACTTGTAATAATTCCCTCTCCGGCTTTATTGTAGCCCCTTTCAGGTACTGGGAGGCTGTTATAAGGTCTCTCTGGAGCCTTTTTTCTCCAGGGAGAACAGTCCCAGCTCTCTCAATTCGTCCTCATCAGCCACTATCACACCATAAGTGACTATCTGAAAGGTCAGCTGGCCTTTTATTGAAAACACGATCATTGATTGTTTAATTTCATTGGAGCCAGGCTTGGTTGTAGTTTCATACTCTGTTTTATGGTTCTGATAAAGGTCTCTGTCTTCCAGACTTTTATCAAGCCCAATACTGTATGGCTATGGAATTTGGTTTGATTTTTCACATATTCCAAATATCTGCTTCTTACAAGAATAGTTCAACTCTAAGTTAGACTAGACATTCTCAGAACTGAGTGTTAGAAAACATACCTCTCACTTCAGCATCTGTACAGATACAATTCCTTCCCCCTCCCCCCAGTACAGCTGTTTCTGCATATTTCTAATCATCAGTTTCCCTTCTTCTCACACAGTTCTTTCGTGGTTGAAAGGCAGCCCTGCATGCCAACACATCCCCAGAGGCCAATGGTTCTTAAAACATTAATACAGTTCACTGTTAAATTAAGGTAAGAAAAGAAGATCTGCTCTAAACTCATTCCTGGGAGAATCTGGAGACCAAAGCAGCCCAGTTTGTGTTAGACATCCTTTTGAGTCCAGGGAGATTTTTGTGGAATGGGAATATATAGGCCACAGAATCTGTCACTCATAGTAATTGGCAATAAAGAGTAAATCAGGGTGAGGAAGAAAGATAGATTGTGGCCAACTGTCAGCATCTCCGGGCTTCTGTCTGTACTGAAGTCTTGTTTCAATAACTTTGCAAACTGAGTGAAACATGATCCATATCATGCAAGCCAACATCAGAATACTCAGAGCCACTTTTGCATCTAAGGAAAGAGAAGATTTTGCATCTTGGGGGGCTCTGGTGAATTGTTGACAAGTTAATTTTCTCTCACTAGCTCCTTGCTTGAGTTTATGAAAAGAGCCAAGACTGGGGAGGAACTCTCAAGTCATTCCCACCTCACAGCAGAAAGAACATGTGGAGGGTTTGGGGGAACAGAAGGGGTGAAGGGGGTACAGAAGGGAGTACACAGACACTTGCCATGCAGTCACAGACTGTACAAATCCACCTTGTAATTATTCCTTCTGTGTTCTCGTTTTAGCCATTCTCTCAAACACATACTAACTTTTCCACTTAACTCACAGGGAAAGCAGAACATCTGCCACTGGAACACTCCAGCTTCTCTTTCAGAGTATACAACCCTGTAAATATGATGTAATTGTGATGTACCCCTAAATAATGCCTATTAACCCTAAATAATGCCTGATAAGCCTAAACAAGGCCTAATCCATTTTCAGATTGTAATCATTTCAGGTATTTTAGTATGGAGCTACTGGTCTCTAATGTTTTCTGTTATTTTCTCTGCTAACACTCACTTTTACATTTTCTGTTTTGAAGGCTGCTGATTAAATTGCCAGAGCTGAACTACCAGATCAGAGTGAAAGCAACTATTGACAAGTAAGAAACTTGAAATCAAAGATATGCTCTCTCTCCCTACAGACACCACAGGTTTTCCAGTTGCTATCCTATCTCTAAAATCCAAACCCAGTTAAAATATGAGGGTAATGCTTTCCTTTTTTTTTTTTAATGTGGAAGATTCTGTATCTTTCTCTAAAATCAAACTTCTGTGTCTAATTGATATTACTGTGGTCTAACTGATAAGAAACTGGAGGCAATAAGGCCATTTTTGTTTCCAGGCTTAGATAAAATTCAGTCTGGAACAGTAGTTTTACACAAAAAAAACACCCTTTAAATCAAGCATTTATGGGATAGTTACCTTTGAAACACCACTTATCTCTACTTGCATTAATAGGCCCAGTACCTTGAGCAGCTGCTCCAAGTAGTACAAGAACCTTGTGCTTGAAAAGCTGGTGCTGGAATAAGTAACTATGGCAGCTTACAGATTTTTATCTCTTCCTGAAACTAAAGCTGCTACATAAACTTCTCCTTTTTAAGGCGCTTGGTTGTCCTTTGTGTTCCCATTATTCCTTAAAGCAGTCACAAGTGAACAGGACCCTCAGTTTCTTTGGCTGATGATAATTTCCTAATCAAAAAGCATCCCAAAGCCTATCTATGCTACAGCAGTGTTAATGCTGCCTGGAGTATTTCTGTTTGAGTTGATGCATCTTCTCTCAGCAAGGTTTATTACTCTGAGCAACACCCAGTACTGTAGAGCAAGCTTGGTTGCAAAAACGTCAGGCCACCTCAGCATGATTAAACACAGGGCAGAAGACTTTCTGTCAATGTATGTCTTCAAAATCAACAAGGCAATCCAAGTCCCCACCAACCATCATCGCCAGCCACAAGTACCACTGTCTCCTATCTCCCGGCTGCTGTGCTTCTGCTGCCCCCTAAAAACCACCTTGGCCACACAGATATAGATATGGCTCAAAAGAAGGAGAAAAACACCTGGTGAGGAAGAAGCAGGAGAGAAGCCAGCACTGTTTCTCTTAAAAGCTGCACACTGTGCACTTGTTCTCCCAGTAAACCATGGACTGTCTACACAGCCTTGTATTGTCCCAGAACCCAGGCATGGAGGCAGTTAGGAAGTGCTGCAGCTTTGAATACCCACAGATCATTCCCAGTGTAGGGAGACAACTGTTTAAAATATACTACTTGCATTTGGCCAGATGCAAAAGACGTAAGTGGACAGAAGACATTGCAGTTCTTTAGTTCAAACATTGCAGCTGGATTGGTAATAAAGTTTGACAAGTCAAAAACCTACCATCTCAAGATATTTCTCAGGACAAGTTTACCGACTTACAATCTGTCTCTTCCCCCTCCCCTCTTCTATTATAGGAATGTTTCAACTGTCAGGTAAGAAAATAAAATACCTTATTTCTTAAATTACCTAATCCAGTGTTACATGAGTACACAAGTGCAATGTCCTCTGCAGTAACCGTAGGTTCCTTCTGTGTGGAACACATGTGAAGGCAATGAACATGATGAATCTGCTATGGAAGCCTCTCAGTAGAATTTCGACATTTGGTAAGTTTGCTTTTTCCTCCTCTGATACCTTTTTTTTCCACTGAACCTTTTTGACTCTTGTACCTCTGGTACATCTTTGAAAATTATGCAAGGGAAACTGTGTTCCTGAGTCTGCACTTGTTTTCTTTGCCCTTGTTCAGAAAGTTTGGTCCTAGCACCTCTTCATCCCATTCAATACTTAGTCCATTCTGTAAGATGATCTATTTACACAGAAATGACAAAGCAAATCCTAATTAATGCCAGAAAAGACAAAGACTAATCACAGTGAGTTACACAGCTTCTCAGTAACTGATCTTTGTTTTAAAAAAACCAAACCAAACTCAAACCATACCACCATTGTAAGGGGGAAATACAGAGATTTGGATGCTTTAGATCTGGTTGAAATTAATGCCTGAGATAACTGTCCTTTTGAGAGACTATAGTACTGCTTCTAGAACTGCTCTCATAGCCCAGTGAGTTGTGCTTTCTGACTAGACTGCCTCAGCAGTGCTGGTTTGGGGGGCTTAACTGCAGATGCCATCTCCCATCACACTACCACCAGTGTAATTTTGCAAAAGGAGGTGGAGATTGATGGTCTTTAGTAGTATTGTATACTTTGCAAGCACCTTAATTAACACTTGGTTACATTCACTTAGTTTCTTAGAAGGTTCTTTAAAGTAGCAGAAGGCCAAACAGACTTTGCAAGGCATAGTCAGAGCCTTTGTTACAACATGTTTTGTATATATTGTAAATAAGACCTGGTTATACTCAGAACATTGTGGTTACAAATGTGGTTCTTCCTATGCACTTGCTTTGGCACATAAATACTGTTTTGTTTTATACAGCAACCCAAAGAATGAAGTCGAGTGCTGGAAGCAAAGGAAATGAGGTTTGTGTGTTTATTTTACATCTTTTTTTTTTAATTATTACTCTCACAGGTTGTTTTATTAAATCAAAGACCAAGCACATGTTGTTCAATTTTGAAATATTTTAGCCTGATAATAAATATAGGAACCAAATATATGATAAGTAGACTCACAGAGTGGCTCAGGTAGGAAAGGCACCTCAGAGATCATCTTATTCAATACAGTGGCCACAGGCAGGACACTTCTCAACTAGATTTGATTGCCCAAGGCCTTATTCATTTGGCCTTAAACACCTCCAGGGAGATCCACAGTCTCTCTGGGCAGCCCATTCCAGACTCACCAGCATTGTCCTGTTCTTTGTAAGATGCAGTTGTAAACCTACTCTCCTTCAGCTTAAAACCATCCCCCTCGTTCTGTCGCTAGATACCCTTGTGAAAGGTCCTCTTCCAGCTTTCCTGCAGGTTTCCTTCAGGTATGGGAAGGCAATTGTAAAGTGCTCCAGAGTCTTCTCTTCTCCAAGATGAACAATCCAGCTCCCTTAGCCTATTCTCATAGCAGAGGTGCCCCAGCCCTTGGATCACTTTATGGTTCTCCTTTGGACTCTCCTCTCAGCAACTCCATGTCCTTCTTAGGATGGGGGACAACAGAAATGGATGCAGTATTTGAGGTGTGGTCTCACCAGAGCAGAGTAAAGGGGCAGAATCCCCTCTCTTGCCCTGCTGGCCACACCCTCTGATGCGGCCCACACAGTTTGCCTTCTGGGCTGCGTGAGGGCACTGCTGGCTCTCAGTGAGCTTCCCATCAATTAACACCCCCAAGTCTCTTTCTTCATGGCTACTCCTCAACTCACTTTGCACCCAGGTCTGGATTTGTGCCTGGGATTGGCCCAACCTTGCAGAACCTTGCACTTTGGCTTGTTGAACCTTGTACAGTTGACACTGGCCCATTTCTTAAGCCTATCAACACCCTTCTGGATGAATCCCTTCCCTCAAGGGAGTCCTCACACTACACAGCTTGGTGTCATGAGGAAACTTGATGAGGGTGCACTCCATGCTACTGTCCCATGTTGCTGATAATATGTTAAACAGCACTGGACCTCAGGACAGACCCTGAGAAACTCCACTTGTTGTCCAATGAGAACCTCTCAGAAGGTACACATAGAAATTTTAATTGCATGCCTTACATTTCTGTATTTAAGGAGTTATAGTAGAAGGTAGGAGGCAGTAATATGAATTCTCTTTGGGGCCACCTTTTGGTCACTTGATTTTGATTAAAATAAGCTTTCTGTTGAACCAGTTCTTCCCTATAGAATGGTTCATTAAATATCTATTCTGTCGACTGACTTTACAGCAGAAGTAAGAGTATAACTATATTTGCATCAAAAGAGGTTTGCTTGCCTTAGCCAGGCCCAAAAAGTGTGGGTTGTGTACCGATACTGATCTGAATCTGGTCGTAGGTTCCCTCTCGTGTGGCACTGGGACTAGGACATGTTAGCCCCACCAAACCAGCAGCTGCTTTGCAATACCCAGGTTTCAGGGTGTGCGCAAACCACCTGGCACATAAGGTCAAAAGGTATTGCAAGTTCTTGGTTCTTAGCAGAGGAGTTTGCAGTCTTCTGCTGAGGATTGCTAAAGCCCCTACCTTCTGTCTTTGTATGGAAGCAGCAATCAGAAGTTTGGTGCTCATTTACAGAAATGCTTCAGGTTGGAAGGGACCTTTAAAGATCTAGGTCCAACCCACCCCACAGTGAGAAGGACACCTTCAACTAGAGGAGGTTGCTCAGAGCCCAGACATCTCTTGTTTCACCTACAATTGTCAAGCAGTAAGGAAATCTAGGAAGTGAAAAGCTGGAAATAGCCTTTAATCACACTCACACACACACAAAACAATCTTTGTGTGTGGAAATTCATGTCTGAAACACCAAGAATTGCTTTAAATATCACAGAAATCCCAACATGGTGAGGGTTGGGAAAGGGTGTCTGGGGATCACCTGGTCTAACTTCCCTTCTAAATGTTGTGGAGGCAGGGAATTAATGTGGCCGAGTCAGGAATTTTATACAAAACTAAGTTATTTTATTTTCCTGAAAACCTGCCCCCAGAACTATATACAGAAATTAATTTAGTTTTAATTACCAGATTCAGTTTTGTTGAGAAGATCTACAGGATGCCATCGATAATCTGACTATTTTGGAAGTCAGAAGTTGGAAAAGGCTTTAGCTATTAATGAATAGCGTTTCCCACTTAATAATAAAGCTGAGTCAAAATAACTCACAATCAGGCTGGTCCCTCAGCCTGTGCTCTCGCTCTCTTCTGATGCCATAGAAGAGTCATTAAGGGTCGTTTAGGTCTGCCACAAAGGACGTTAATGGCTGTAGCAGTCCTTTGGAGCGTTGGGCTCTTTCTGTATCCAGCCAGGCGAGGTCGGGGGTGGGGGGAGGGGGGGAGAGGAGTCTCAGGCAGGCATGAACGCTCAGGCAGGAACGAACTCCAAGGCAGGGAACCCAAAGGTGGGAAGTCCCCCAATATTTACTACCCTCCGTAGACAAAGAGCAGAGTTACCACTTCCTAGGTACGAAGAGCACAGCCAATTACAGCCCAATTCCAGCGCGGGCACTGCACGGGGCATCCTCGTGCTGGAAAGGGCCCCCTTGCTCTCCCCCTTAACACGCTGGCAGGGCGAGGCGGGGTGGGGAAACAGGCGGCTTTTCCTCTCCATTCAAGCCACAGAGGGAGAGGAATTTAGGGGTATGCAGGACTCCAGGACACTAAAGCAGGGTCACTCACAGCTGGTTTCCCAGGATCACAATGTCTAGGCAAGTTTGGAATCTCTCCAGAGGAGGAGACTCCACAGCCTCTCTGGCAGCCTGCTCCAGGCTCCAGCATCCTCACAGGAACAGAGTTTTCTCTTATGTTTGAGTGGAACTTCCTGTGTTCCAGTCTGTGGCCACTGTCCCTTGTTCCTGTGACTTCTGGACTAATGTGATGACACAGTTTAACAATTTCCTTCTTTTCCTGTTCTGCTTAGGTATTTCCTATGTGTTCTTTCAAAGTTGTTGAGTCTCAGCAGTCACTCAGTGTTAAATGTCACCAGGTATTCACTGCTGTAACCTCCTTCCTCCTCAGGGCCCTCACATGGTGACTGAGGAACTGCACTCCATCAGCTTCGAAACACAAGTGTGCCTGTATGGGCTGACCATAAATTTGGAAGTGAGTATTCTAGACAGATTTCTGGGGCAAGAATAAAAAGTTGGGTTGCCAGCAGCTTGTAGAAGCACTACCATGTTGGCCAGACCATGAGTCCATCATCTATCCTAGGGGCTATCTTCAGCAGTAGCTATGAGCAGATGCAAGATTTTTCAGAACTTCTGGACAGAATCAAGTGTTTTGGGAAGGAAAAGGTACTAAAACACTCAAGCATAACAAGGCACTAAGACTTTCAGCAGCAATTTACATACCACACTCATTCTTTCCATCAGACCAGCTCTTTGCTGTGGTGATGATTTCCAATGTCAGCCAACTTCCTAACGCGTGGGCTTCTATTATTTGGTACAACCTGTCAACCAATGACCCTCAGGTAGGTCTCAGTAGGCAAGTAGTCACTTTCTGCATTCTTACATTTCTGACTATATTTTTTTTAGAAAAAGGCTGTGTTTCCCCTCTTAAACAGGCCTTACTTTCTTCACATACACATCCCAGCACAGTGGAGTTGAAAAGAGACCGCTGGGGACCATTCAGTCTGTTACGGTAGGAGTGGATCCCTCCCCTAAAACTTATTGTAAATCTGCCCCAGAGAGCAAATTCAGCACAAGTCAGGATTTGGAAAGTCAGAAAATGAAGCTGCATTTTTACAATTAGACTGAATAAACAGTATCATAGAATCATATAATGGTTTAGGTTGGAAGGGACCTCAAAGATCATCTAGTTTCAACTCCCTGCCATAGGCAGGGATACCTCCCACTAGACAGTATAGACAAAAGAAAAGCCAAATAAACGATTACAGAATATAGCAACCTTAGAGGGAGTTGAAACAGTCTCCTCTCAGACTGGTTCATTTTGGCAGACATGCTCTCCAAGCCACTTCCCATTATTTACCAGAAGTCCTGGCTAACTGGGGAAGTGCCAATGGACTGGAGAGTAGCAAATGTAACACTATCTACAAGAAGGGCAGAAAGGAAGATCTGGGAAACTATAGACCTGTCAGTCTGACCTTGTTACCAGGGAAGGTCAGGGAGCAGCTCATCTCAAATGCCATCATATGTCATATAGACAACAACCAGGGGATCAAGCCAAGTCATCGTAATGATCCATGGATCATGAATCCATGATCATGGATTATGAGGACAGGTCCTGCTGACCAACCTGATCTCCATGTATGACAAGATCACCTGGCTACTGGTTGAGAGGAAGGCTGTTGATGTTGTATTCCTAGACTTTCAAAAAGCCTTTGATACTGTGCCCCACAAAATTCTTGTGACCAAATTGGCTGCTCTGGCTTGGCTGAGCAAACTGTCTCCTGATAAAGCACTGCTGGACAAGAGGGCCCAGAGAGTGGTGGCAGTGAAGTTGAATCCAGTTGGCAGCTGGGCACTAGTGTGATCCTCAGGATCTGTGTTGGGACCACTTCTTTTTAACATCTTTAGTAATGACCTTGATTCATGCATAGAGAGTGTCATTAGCTAGTTTGCAGATGACACCAGTTAGGTGGCAGTGTTGATTTGAATTAAGGTAGGAGAGGTTTCTACAGAGGGACTTGGATAGGCTGGATCAATGGGCAACATTATGGACTGAGTTCAACAAGGCCAAATGCTCAGGTCCTGCACTTGGCCACGACAACCCCAAGCAATGCTACAGTCTTGGGGCAGTGTGGCTGGAATGCTGCCTGGCAGAAAGGGATTCTGGGGGCTGTACTGGACAGGTAGCTGAATATGAGCCAGCAGTGGTGCCCAGGCAGCCAAGGAAGGCCAATGGCATCCTGGCTTGGATTAAAAATGCGGTGTCCAGCAGGACTAGGGAGGTGATTGTCCCCTTGGACTCAGCTCTGGTGAGGCCACACCTTGAGTATTGTGCTCAGTTTTTGGCACTGCATTACAAGAGAGATGTGGAGGTGCTGGAGCGGGGTCCAGGGAGGGCAAGAAAGCTGGGGAAGGGCCTGGAGAATAAATTTTATGAGGAGTGACTGAGGGAGTGTTGTGAAGGGGTATTGTTAGGGTTTTGGGGGGATTAAATATGAGGCCGAATTTAAAAGGGTTTTAAATAATTATTATTATATACACAAGGAATTCCCCTCCCATCCCCCAAAAACTTCAAAACTACTACAGCTAACCTACACAAGTTCTTTGTATGCGGTTGTGAAATTACCTTACAGAATGTCTATTTACAGCAGGAGTTAGGAATTCAGTAGAGGTTTGGAAAGGTTTGGATAGAGAGAGTCTTGTGGCATGAACGGCCATGGGTAAAATCTGAAAGTCTATGCTGCTTAAATCAAGGTTGCTCAGTTACTCACTGGCTGGAGTCATAGTCTCGGTGATCCCAAATATGTGCGGCAAAAGCCACTTATTGACCCTCGTGGATCTGAATAGTTCAGTTCAGGGTATTATTGGGGTGCGCTGTCTGAGAGACTCCACGGGCACGATTGAGCTGGGAACGACGGGCTGGAGAGGCAGCGATTGAGCTGGGAACGATGGGCTGGAGCGGCAGCTGGCTGGGAGCGCCTTGGCCGATTTTCCTGGGCTGGTGCGAAGTACCGTGGGCTGGAATGCAGCAGCAATGGTCCCCAAAACGGCAAAGCGGCTAGGAGCGGCGGGTGGAGGAGAGTGGCAGGAACACTGAATTGCCCCTTTTTATGAGATATGCGCCCGAGATTGATGGTCCTTGGCCACAATTCTGTCCAATAGAGTCTGGCAGCAGGCCAAAAACATGGGCTAAATAAGGTGAAATCCAGCGCTCCTGGTACCCCCAAATATGGAGGGGACTCAGGTGGATCCCCACCCTGGCGCATGAGCTTACCTTAACATGTTTACTTCAACCTTGCAAGCAGACAGGCCAGACTTGAAGGCACCAGGCTTATTGTGCGCCTTTGTCCCCCTTAATTTGTTTTCCCAGGTTTGGGCAGGACACCACCTTTCGGGGGGGACAACATGTCCAGGCAAGAATAGATTTGTAAACACGGCCATTTGGGCCTATGTGGCCCTCCACCACAGGGAGCTAGGGCTGGTTAGTGTGAACAGAGGAGGCTGAGGGGAGACCTCATTGCTGTCTACAACTACCTGAAGGGACATTGTGGAGAGGCTGGTGCTGGTCTCTTCTCGCAGGTAGTTGGAGACAGAACAAGGAGCATGGCCTCAAGCAGAGACTGGGTAGGGTTTAGATTGGGACATTAGGAAAAAGTTTCTCGTGGAGAGAGTGGTCAGAGACTAGAAGGAGCTGCCAGGGAGGTGGCTGAGTCACCACTCTGGATGCGTTTAAGAGTTGTTTGGGCGTGGTGCTTAGGGATATGGTTTAAGGTGAATCTTGTATAGGTTGGACTTGATGATCCTGAGGGGCTTTGCCAACCTGGATGTTTCTGTGATTCTGTGATTTCCAAACTGAACAGCCCCAGGACTCTCATCCTGTCATTGTCATAGATGTTCTGGTTCTCTTAGCACCTTTGTAGCCTCTGTTGGACTGTTGACTCCAGTAGTTTCCTGTCTTTCTCGAATTGGGGAGCCCAGAACTGGACACAATACTCCAGCTGTGGTCTCACTAGGGCAAAACAGAGCAGGAGGAGAACCTCTCTTGACCTGCTGGCCATGTTCTTCTGAATGCAGTGTAGGAACCCATTGGCTTTTTTGGCCACAAGAGCACAGGGCTCTCTTACAGTGAACTTTTTTGGCCACCAACACTGCCAGGTCCTTCTCTGCAGAGCTGCTTTCTAGGAGATCAACCCCTAAGCTGTACTAGTGCAGGGGATTATTCTTTCCCAGGTGCATGACTCTACATTTACCCTTCCTGAACTTCATGGGGTTCTCCATGGCCCAACTCTCCAGCCTGTCCAGGTGATCGATACACTGTTAACTACTTCACCTTGTGTGCTTTTATCTTTTGTTCCTTGCCCAGATATAAACCTATATGCATAATTAGCCTCCCTTTATGTAGGCTGAAGCAATAGTTCTTAAATTAAGGAAAGGTGAGAGCCCTTCTCCACAACTTTACAAGTTTGAATTTGTCTTTTTTGGATGCAGCTGACCAAAACTGTGCATGGCATAAACCAATTCTGCCAGTACAATTCAGAACTGTCAGAGTAAGTGTGTAGGTGGGTCTGTGATATACTGAAGTGCTCCTTGGATTCTGCTCAGGTGGCCTTTTACAGCCGGCAGCCTTTCATGGATGCTGACTCTCTAATCAAAGCCCTAATTCTCTTGCAGAATTTGTCTTTCTTCAACAATCCCCCTGCTGCCCCTTTAAGTCAGCTCTTGGAGGTACTGAGCTGGCAATTTTCTTCCTATGTTGGCCGTGGACTCAATTCTGAGCAGCTCAACATGCTGGCAGAGAAACTCATGGGTAAGTATGTGGAAATATACAGATATTTGTTTGTTTATTTTAGGCTCTTATATCTGTTAGTTACAGGTAATGACTAAGTGTGACCTGCACTTGCAAAGCTGACTTCAAAATTGCCACAGTGATGTTTTTTACTTTAAAGAAATGCACGCCTCAGCTTTTTCTAACCACAAAGTGATTCAACTTCTGACCTTCCAGGCTGCTAAACTGAAGAAAGAGAATATCAGAGTCACATCAAGCTATGATATTATTTTGTTTGTTTAGCAAGAAGTTATCTCATGCATCTGGAGACAAAAGGAAGTCTTTTTTGCTTGCTTATGGGGTTTGGTTTGGGGTTTTGTTTCATTTTAAGTATCCATCATGGATTGTTTTGTTCTGAGACCCGTGAATCGCTGCTGACAGCAGAGAGGTCCTGTAACTTCAGCAGAATTTGAAATATTGAATGCTTGCAACTGACCGCCCCACATAAGGGAGGGTGTGACAGTCTGGCAGTTTCCCACCCCCCTGTTCTTATGAGATCACCCAGACTAGACTCAGCCAGCTGGAAGTTAAGGAATAAAGCTTTATATTCACAGCTTAGCACAATATACAAGCAGATATTTACAATATATCACAAATATATACAGCTGTATACAGAAATATACAGGTTAAATGTAACACAGAAACACAACACCCCTTCCGGAAACCAGAGTCCCCAGGAGGAACTTCCAACCACCCTTCCACCTTCTTTCCACCCCTCTACCTTATCCTAGAGCTTGCCTTATGTGCAAGGTGAGCTGCGAGGGGTCAGTAAGGGGGGTTAGAAAGCAGAAGGATTAATTACACAGAAGCAGCCCAGGGAGACAGAGACACACACTCTGACAGACAGAGACACTGTGTCTTATCTGTGTTTGTGTTCTTGTTTTTATACATCTCAGCAAGCCTGTGAGTGATGTAGACATCACCACTGTTTTCTTTTCATAGCCTATAGTCTAATTGCTCTCACTCTAAAATATTCCAGTTTGTCTCAAACTAGCACAGAGGGACTGAAGAGAAAGCTGGCAGAAGAAAAGAAAGTTTTGTTTGTTTCTGGAGAATAAACAGTTCTAAAATATAATCTGAGCTGTAAAAATCTCCAAGCTGAGTGTGTAATGATACCTCTGCTATGGGGCAAGAACAGAAGTCAAAGGCTGGGGAGAATTTCTGGTTGCTTTCAAAGCTGGGAAGTGAAGACCGGTTGTCCTGGGTAACTCACTTTTCTGATGGTTTTTTTTTTGAGATGTCTTGCTTAGCGAAGGTAGTGGAATTGAGAGGTGCCACTGTAAATTACTAAGAGCTGGAAAGAAAAAGTAAATTGTCTTAAAATATGGAAGCTTAAGATGGACTTAAGTCCAAGAGAAGTGGCACTTGAGCTAAAAACTTAAACTGAGCACAGAATGTTGCAGAAAAAGCCCCAGGGTACTTTAGGCAAATATTCCCTGAACTACTGCTTCAAAAAAGAGAGAAAAATTGATCTGCAACCTTAACAACAAACCCCTTAGCATATCCTGCTCAATCTCTCTCCAAGTCTGGATCTACTTTTCCCCTAAACCTCCTCACTCCAACTGTACAGATATCAAGCAATATCTCTTTCAAAACTTAAGGAAAAAAAAAAGACTGATATGGTGGGTTTTGTTTGTTTTGTTTTGTTTTGTTTTGTTTTGTTTTGTTTTGTTTTGTTCTCTCAGGACAACAAGTCAGTTACAATGATTATCAGCTATCCTGGGCAAAGTTCTGCAAGGTACAGTTGCAAAAGTAAAACTAGATTCTTCTTCCTCTTCTTTCTCCTCAGGTCACATCTGTGTCTAACTTGTTTTCTTTGATGTTACTGATAAGAGTCCCAAGTGCCATATGTAGGACTTGTAACCCAGCAGAATCATACTTAGTATAAATATGTAGCTAGGAAGGTATTTCCAGAAGTTTAAAGTTTGAGCTAGGAGATCTGCTTAGTTACACTGCTACAGATATAGGAACTGTCATTATAGTGTGCCCTAAATATTTCTGTAAATCATAGAATTATCAAGTGGGTTGGGTTGGAAAGGATCTCCAAAGGTCATCCAGTCCAAGCCCCTTGCAGTCAGCAGGGACATCCTCCCCTAGATTAGGCTGCCCAGAGCCTTGTCAAGCCTGACTTTGAATATCCAGGGATGGGGACTCAACTACTTCCCTTGGGCAACCTGTTGCAGTGTTCTACCACACTCATAGTAAAGAACTTGTTCCTAACATCCAGTCTAAACCTGACGGAAGTTCCTTCTCATCATCTTTTCTCTCGAAATGTAACTTCATAAACAAGTGGAAACAACAAATGTGACCTTTTTTCCTTCAAAAATCACAGACTGATTTGGGTTAGAAGGGACCTTAAATATCATCTAGTTCCAAGCCACAGGGACACTTGCTACTAGACCAGATTGCTTAAGGCTACATCCAATCTGGCTTTCAACAATTCCAGGGTTGGAGCTTGCAAAAATGAGGTTTCCAAAACATTTCTTAAAAGCAAATAGTTTTATGTCAGACTGAGAGGCATTCCTCAAAACAGTTCTGTGTTGTCAGTCTTGCTTGAAAAAAATAGATTGTTCTTGAGAAACCAAGGTAACCATATCATGTGGATGTTGGGTAACAGTGGTCTCCAATAACTGAAGGGAACCTGCAAGAAAGCCGGAGAGGGGTTTTTCGTAAGGGTGTCTAGTGATAGTATAAAGGGGAATGGTTTTAAGCTGAAGGAGTGTAAGTTTAGTCTGGATCTTAGGAAGAAGTTCTTCAGTATGAGGTGGGTGAGACTCTGGAATGTATTGCCCATATGTTGTAGATGTCCCCTCCCTAGCAATGTTCAAGGCCAGGTTGCATGAGGCCTTGGGCAACCAAGTCTGGCCAAGAGGTATCCCTGCCTATGGCAGGAAGGTTGGAGTAGATATCTCTGAGGTCACTTCCAACCTGAGCCATTTTATGATTTTATGTTTCTGTATTGTCATTGTTATTGGTTTTAATAAATATTTTTCTTCTTTAAAACTACTTTAACCATTTTCAACCATTCTGTTCCAGGAACATTTGCCTGGAAAATCTTTTACCTTTTGGGTCTGGCTTGAAGCCATCTTGGACTTAATCAAGAAACACATTCTTCCTCTTTGGATTGATGGGTGAGAAACAAGGAAACTCTCACTGTTTTGCCTTTTGTCTAATTTCTTGTCTATGCAAGGGGTAATTTGCAAAGAGTTTAATGCTTCTGTCTCTCTCTTCCCATTTATAACTTCTGGGAACTTCGGCCAAAGGGAAACACCACTGAATCTCTTAGAAATGCAGGTTTAGATTTATCTAGCAGTTCTATGAGTGTACATACAGAGTACTATGAAAAAATTCATCACGCTTCATAGTCCTTGGAGATCAATGCTGTTTGTCATGTGAAACTTTTGCCATAGCTTCAACACCTTATGAATATTTTATAACCAGTCTTAAAACACCTCCAGATACACTGCACAGACTGAAGTCTCTGTTTACCTCCCTGTGCTAGTTTGAGGCTAGCTGGAATATTTTGTTGAGAAGAATTAGATCATAGGCTGTGAAAAGGAAACAATGGTGGTGTCTACTTCACTAACAGGCTTGCTGAGATGTAAAAAAACAAGAACATAAACATAGATAATGCAGTGTCTCTCTGCTGCAGCTGGTGCCTGTACTTTTCTCTCTAACCTTTCTGTGTAACTAATCCTCTGCTTTCTAACCCACCTGGCCGATCCACCAAACTCACCTTGCGTGTAAGGCAAAGTCTGGGATAAGGTGGAGGGGTGGAAAGAAGGTGGAAGGGTAGTTGGGAGCCCCTCCTGGAGACTGTGGTTTCTGGGAGGGCTGTTGTGTTTCTGTATCACTTTTAACTTGTCTATTTATGTATGTAGCTGTATACATTGTAAATATCTGCTTGTATATTGTGCTAAGCTGTAAATATAAAGTTTTGTTCCTTAGTTTCCAGCCAGCTGAGTCTGGGTGGTTTCATAAGAATGGGGGGGTGGGTAACACCCGAACTGTCACAGCCCCTCTCCAAAAAAAAAAAGTAAAGACATGATTCTCTGTTACACTTCAGGTACGTGATGGGATTTGTAAGCAAAGAGAAGGAGCGGATTTTGCTCAAAGACAAGACACCAGGAACGTTCCTGTTAAGGTTTAGTGAAAGCAACCTGGGTGGAATTACCTTTACTTGGGTGGATCAGTTAGAAAATGGTAAGTGTAATTAAAAAAACACAAAACCTCAACTCTGCAATACAGCTGTAACACAGGAGCCATGGTTTACTTGGTATGAAAGCAAAAGTCTTGTGTGTCATGTCTTAGTATGGTTTTGGCCAAGATACAAGTATCATGTTTACTGAAGCACAAACCAAAACTCTGAAAGTCTGCCTCCCAGTTCTTTGTATTAACTCTTTATTAGGAAGTGCACTTGCTTAGTGCAGGCTTTAGATTTCATAGAATTATTCAGGTTGGAAAACACCCTTGAGATCATCAGGTCCAACCATTTACCTACTCTGTGAAGTTCACCACTAAACCATATTGCTAAGCAGCACATCTAAACGACCTTTAAACACATCCAGAGATAGTGACTCTTCCATGGGCAGCATGGTCCAATGCTTGACTACTGCAGTGAAATTTTTTTCCTAATCTCCAGCCTAAACCTACCCTGGTGCAGCTTCTCTCCCCTTCTACCATTAATTACCTGTGAGAAGAGACCAGCACCTACCTCTCTACATGTGCCAGTTTGAGCTGATTTTCTAGCTCAGACACAGGGGAGAGGTGAACATTACAGAGATAGGCCATATAATGGCAACAATAGATAAGTTAATACAATTTCATTGGAGCATCAAGAGCTTTATGTCTAGAAGCACAGCTTGTTCTTTCCCCCTTGCTGGCTTCTGCTGCTTGAGCTATGCCTGCCTGCTATCTTCCCCTGCTGTTGTTTTGGCTGCTGCTTCTTTTGCTGCTTCACCACCGCTTGACCCCTTCCCCATCTTCTTTAAGGTTATTATATTTTTTCTCTCTAGTTGTTTATTTTCTCTTTATACTGTTAAACTATAAGAAGTACAATTTCATCTTTCCCTGACTTTCAAAAAAAAATAAATTGTGTTGTGGTGGATTTATTCTACTGGAAGAGGGATCCACCCTAACCCGGGACACTACATTGTCATTCGTTCCTAGTGCAGGTGGTCACCTAGCAGCTATCAGTGCTTATGGTGCCTCTGTGTTCTACAGGAGATGTAACATTTCACTCAGTGGAGCCCTACAACAAAGGACGCTTGTCTGCATTGCCGTTCGCTGACATACTGCGTGACTACAAGGTTATTATGGCAGACAACGTTCCTGAAAACCCTCTGAAGTATCTTTATCCAGACATTCCCAAAGATAAGGCCTTTGGCAAACACTACAGCTGTCAGCCAAGTGAAGGTTGGACTTCCTTCCCCTATTTACTCTTTCTGCAAAGCAGCTGCAAAGTCAAGAGGCAATTTGATGGATGTGGGGAGAGGAGGGAAAGAACAAATTAAGATGCGTCATTTAATCATCATCTTCAAGAGAACTGTTTTCATTGTGTGTCTGTCATTTAGCCTCATTCTGTAAATATAGGCCTAGCCTTAGAGGTTGCATTGGCAACAATTACAATGATATTTAAAGGAAAATAACAAGAGATCTTAGACTAGAAAAAGTAAAAAAGTAGTGTGATGGTTTGGGGGTTACCCCGCCCCCCCACACTTTTGAATTTGCCCCAGCTAACTCAGACGGACCCTGGGAATATAGATGAAGCAATTTATTTACAGCTAGCAGAATTTACAAGCAGCTATTTACAATATATACAGTTATATACAGTTATATACAGAAATATACAAAGGATAAACAATACAAAAGCACAACTCCCCTCCCAGAAACCTGAGTCCCCAGAAGGGGCTTTTAAACCTCCCCAACACCTCCCCCCACGGCACGCTCGAACATCTACCCAGTTCTCAGGAAGAGAGAGGTGCGGACAAGAGGTTAGGGAGCTAGGTTAGTAGGCGCAGGGTTAATGAGATGTGACCAGGTCTAAGCAAAAGCAAGAGTGAGAAACAAAATGGAGAAAAAGTCTTCTTCTTCCCAGAGCCTCTCAGCGAGACTGTGAGAGAAGCTGACATCATTGTTTTCATTTCACTGCTGTTATCTAGTTCTGTTACCAAAACATTCTAGCTTGCTTCAAACTAGCACAAGTAGATTTTCTCCTGACCAATACAACAAAACAAAAAAAAATCAATGCTTGAGTGTTCAAAAGAAATGAAACTAAAAAGTCATCTTGCTTATCAGCTTCATCATTGTCTTACATAAGCAGTGTAGCATGGTGTCTAATTTGAAGGAAATCTTGTCTTTTTCAAACATCTTGGAAGAGGCTGGTTTATTTCCTTTCACTTGGTTGAACCTCATAGCAAAGTGCCCTTTTTTTATGCTGCTTTTCCCCAACATACCTGAGCCAACCGCAAGTCATTATAGCAGACAATGTCCCCAAACCCCGGTGTCAACTACACTGGGAAGTACAAAAATGCTAGACAAGAATGGCTCCAAATAAGTTCAAGCCCATGTTCTTTCTTGTCCAAGTTACAAGTCAGGCCCTTTTTTAGATTAAATGTGCTATCTCTCAAAAAAAGAAAAAAAAAAAAAAAAAGCCTTCAAGCCTTGTTTGTTTGTTTTTTTCCCATTCTTCTGGACTGAAAAGTTTACAATGCCATTTGAATTCAAATTCCTACACCACTCAGAAATATTTGTGGCTACAAATGTTTTCCCTCTTCATTTAATTTTACCTAGTGCTCCAATCCTCAAAATACCCCAACCAAAACCCAACAAAAGTCATGCAAAAGACATAGCTGAAGCTGAACTTGTAGAGACGAGCTCCAAACAAGCATTTGCAGAACTGAAAGCAAGAGGCTCAGAAGCGCCAAGCTGTGGGATTGGATATTTCATTTTTAAGCCCTAAGGAGTTTTTCTCCATCATTCTGTGTTAGATTCCAAGATACCCACTCAGATCAAGGGAGCACTAAGAGCTGAACTCAAACATTCATCTCAGAATTCCCCAGATTTTTATGGCTTCTATTAAGCTAAACAGGGACAGTATATTTTGAACTTATGATGGTCTGCAGCACTTTAAGTAGATAACCAAGTTCAAATAGATAAAATTACTAGGCAATATTTAATATATTTATGTTTACACCTATCTCAAAGCCTCAGATGGGAGGGGAGGCAAAGGTTATTTCCTTCTGTATTTATCCCTGTCTCCAAATGTAAGTACTGCACATCAATTACTTGTTTTATTACCTTTACATATAATTTCAGCATTTTTTGTGCCTTCCCTTCTCCCATTCAAAATAATTGGGGACAGCAACACATGGTGTGTTTCTGTTTTGGCCAAGGAGTGCTGAAGACAGAAAGGGAGGAACTTACTTCTACTGTGCTTTTTCCTTTCATGTGGCAGAAGATTTGTTTAAATTGAATGCAAACTTCATATTACTCTGATCTGCTTGTCTCCTTTTTTTTTCTCCAGCAGCTCATATTACAGATTTCAGGTTTATCCTTGGTCCCATTTTCTCCATTTTTAAATGTATATGTAAGATTGGTGGCCTGTGCTAACAGGGCCACCAGCAAACCTGACTACAGGCTTCACTAACTTCATACACATTCACCATACTTTGCTGCCATGCATCAAATTACAGAGATGGAGATAAGATATTTTTGTGTCTTTTTTTTTTTAAAGCTTAAATGATTCTGCAGATCCACTCTCTCCATCAGATCTTCTTCCATGTCTCCAAGTGTTTATGCCGTGCTGAGAGAACACCTGAGTCCCACAGTGATTGAAACTGCTGTAAGTTGTGAACTTCTCATCTATAAGTTGACACTTAGCAAAAGGGACACATAAAACAGATGCTGGTTATAAAGTTGTTGCTTGTAGAACACTGAGAAAACTTAGAACTCTTTATCACTTGCTGTGTTACATTCTGAAAGGATGGTGCAGACATTTCCTATGCTACATGGGGCAGGATCCAGCAAGTTTCAACATCTTCAAAAGAGAACCTCCTTTGTTTAATAGTAAACTCTTAGTTTTCTGTGTCTTCAGTGATTTAATGACTTCTAATGGTCATGGATTTGAAAGCTCATCAATGTCCCTTTAAATGCCTCTCTGTAAACACTCTTCCTCACCCACAAACAGAACAATACTAAACCAAAATTCTGCCCCTGAATGGAAGCAGAGTTAAACTTGATAGACAAGTAGAGAGGTCTTAAATATACACTCACATTGAAGAGGAAGTCAAGAGCAAAACACCCTGTTTCATAGAATCATAGAATCAGTCAGAGTTGGAAGGGACCACAAGGATCATCTAGTTCCAACCCTCCTGCCCAGGGCAGGGACACCCTACCCTAGATCAGGCTGGTCAGAGCCCCATCCATCCTGGCCTTAAACACCTCCAGGGATGGGGCCTCAACCACCTCCCTTGGCAACCCATTCCAGGCTCTCACCACTCTCACGCTCAACAACTTCCTCGTCATGTCCACCTGAACCTACCCATCTCCAGCTTCGCTCCATTCCTGCTAGTCCTGTCACTCCTGATATCCTGAGAAGTCCTTCCCAGCTTTTTTGTAGGCCCCCTCTTCAGATACTGAAAGGCCACAATAAGGTCACCTTGGAGCCTCCTCTTCTCCAGACTGAACAGCCCCAACTCTTTTCAGTTCTTCACCTTTTTATCTGATGGCACTGAAAACAAACTAGTTCTTCAGCTAAAAATGAAACAGAAGCCTGAATAAAAATTCTACCACAAAAAAGCCTCCACACCCAAACAACTGAAAGGAGATTCAAACACAACTGTGATGTTATTTTTAAAGAGATTTAAGTGGTTAAGATTATTTAAGAGTCTAAGTGATTCAGTGCTGCTAGATGGTAGGTGAAATTATGAAAGCTCTTACTCAAAATGTTTTCAAGGTTTGATAGAAATTGAGGGAGAAAAGAGTTTTGGAAGATTTTTAAATAATTCCTTCCTTCCTTTTTCCACTCTATTTACTTTGCTAATGGAAATGAGGAAAATATGGGGGGGTTTATCATCCCAAATTTACACAGCTCTACCTGGTGAAGAACTGGCTAAGTATAGCAAGCAGACAACCTACATTATTAAATCAATGTTGTTTTCCTCTATTAGATGCCAGTAAAAAGTGCTGTGTGAGATGCAGAAAGCATCCAGCAGCTCAATAACTCAGTCTCAGCTTATACACTCTCTGCGGCCTTGCTGAGTTCCCTTCTGTTCTCCCCTCTCCAGATACCCCTACCCATCAGGAAAACAAGCCTGCAGTAAGAACCCTGCAGTACACATCTGTAGGCTGCAAGAACCACAAAAGTTCATTAAAAATGTAGATAATTTTTATTGCAGCTGTTTCCAAACAGTGTTTTCTAATTCTGTGTAGAACTAGAAACAGCCTCTTCAGATCCTAACTAGGATCACACTGTTCAAATAACACTGCAGTAACCTTTAGCCACAGGAGGTTTCACACTGCAGTGGGATTGTCTGCATGAACAGGAGTGGCTACCTGAGACTAATCTTTTCTTTTTCTCTTCTAGCTGAGTTCTCCTTACTCAACTGACTGAAGTTCACATACTGGATAACTGAGTAATCACATGAACACTGGATGGGTTAAAGATGAAGCAACTGAATTTTCTTCCCCATCATCTTGTAAATAAACATTTCCTGGAGAGCCATCACGGTTTTATTTCAAGCCCCTTTCTGTTATCAATGCCATGGTAAACCAGGGATCTTCTCCCTAGGGTTTACAAACTGCCTCCTGAAAGTCAGAAGTGCTGTCCTTGATGATAAAAGGTCAAATAATTTCTGCCTTTGGAAGGCCCAGCAGGGATAAATTTTACTTGCAGAATAAACATGCATAAAATTGGTGTAAATATGAAACTATGAATGTTTTACTTGGGAAAACTGCATCTAAAGAGAACTAAACACATTAATGTGTTTTGGGAAATTAGGGTTTATTATGTTATATAGTTTGTTTATTCATCAGCTTGTATACATTGGTTTAGCTTCTGTTTCAAAGCAAAGACTCATCCCCCTGAGTTTGACTGTCTCATAGATGTCTAGGGTTTGTTTTTTTTTTCCAAAGACAAACTGTCTGCAGCATAGATTTTCCAGCATAGATTTTTATCTGCCACACAGTAGAAGTTAAGAGAATCCAGTGTGGTGGGGGTTAGAAGGATCTTCTCTGGATCATGCAGTCCAATCCCCCTGATAAAGCAGGGTCACCCACACCACATAGGCCCACGATCACAAGATTTAGGTGGGTCTGGAATCCCTCTGGAGAAGGAGACTCACAACCTCTCTGGGTAGCCTGCTCCAGGCCTTCAGCACCTCACAGCAAAACAGTTTTTTCTCATGTTGAGATACAATCTCCTGTGTTCCAGCTTGTGCCTGTTGTCCCTTGTCCTATCACTGGGCACCCCTGAAAAGAGCCAGCCTCAACCTCTTGGTCCCTATCCGTTAGATATTGATCAGCATCAAAAAGATGCCCTCTCAGTCTGCTCTCTCCAAGCTAAATAGCCCAGGACTCTCAGCCTCTCTTTGTCAGTGATGCTCCAGTTCCCCCTGCATATCTGTAGCCCACCTCTGGACTCTCTCCAGTTCTCTCTCTCCTGTGAACTGAGGAGCCCAGCACTGGACCCAGTCCTCCAGATGTCACTTCACTTGGGCAAAGTAGACAAAGAGGAGGATGTTCCTCAACTTGCTGGTCACACTCTTAGTAATGTATCCTAGGATCCCATTGACTTCCTTGGCCACAAGCGCATGTTGCTAGCTAATGGTGAACTTGCTGTCCACCAGCACTGCAGATCCTTCTCTGCAGAGCTGTTTTCCAACAGGTCAATCCCTAACGTGTACTTGTACAGGGAGTTGTTCCTCCCCAGGTGCAGGACCCTTCACTTGCCCTCCTTAAACTTCATGAGGATCCTTTCCACCCAGCTCTCCAGTATGTCCAGTTCTCACTGTAGTTTCACAAGGTAGGCAAGCAAGGCTCAGAGAGAAGGGAATTAAAAAAAAGAAACAGACACAAATTATAGTGTCAAAAAGGTTATCTCCATTTTATCACTGATAGACAGGATAGTAACACTTTAATCCTTTCAAAAAAAGCCAAATCTATTTGTGCATGAAGTACTCAGACACTACAGCCAGTACTACAAAGAGAAAATCCTGATTTTGTTGTTTTGGGTTTTTTTTTCCCTCACATGAACCGTGAAAGCTCTGTTAACAGAATAATAAACAGGCCAGTCAACGGCCACTGCATTCTCTGGATGCAGGGTCATTTGAGATTTGATCCTTCTCTGCAGAACACATGGCCAACACATGCCACAAAATCACCTGAGCATTTACACTTTGCAGTCTTTTCATGTAGGTACAATTCAGACATCTGGGATGAAACTTGACCTGCTTGAATGAGTAACACATGCATTTGATTTTTGTTTCTCTTTTTCACTCACTCCTCTCACCCATGCTGTTGATGTTAGTTGAAAGTAATGGAATGGAAACAGAAACATGGAGTAGATTTTAAATTATCAAACATGTCTATTTCTTAACCTAGGTGTCATTTGGCCTAGGAAAGTGTCCTGTAGAAATTGCCAAAAACACAGAAGAGAGATTGTGTATACACCCAGTAACATCTGTAATTTATAGGGACCTAGGGATAATACAAGCAGATTTCGTCTTAAAATGGGATACTTGGACTTCTGCTGAGTTTTAAAGATACAGACAGATACAAGTCTTGCTGGTTTTTGTTGATATCACTCGGGAACTTACTAGCAGTGACACAGACTTCTACAAGCAGCAGAACCTCTCTGCTTGCATCAGCTATTGCATGTCTTTTGATTCTAATCTCATGATCTTAACTCAAACAAAATAGGGGCATCTTCTGCTTGGGACCATCTAAGCTTCATGAGAGTACTGTAAAAAAGGGGGCCAGACAGGGCACACGCATCACAGTCTTGGATCTCCTTCCTCCTTGCTCCCTGTGCAATGCAACTCAGAGTTTCAAATCTTGACTTGAACACAATGTATTTCTGGTTACTGAATAGCCTTGTGGATCGTGAAGTTTTAGGCTACTGTTTTAAAACAGATTTTCCATAGGTAGGTTTAACAGTTCATTGAAAGGCTTATTACTTTAAATTGGTTCACTTCTTAGAGGAACATTTGACTCTTTAGCCTTCAACTGTAAGATAAATGTATATAGCACAGCCTCTTTCTGTTACAACAGAACACTTCCCTTTCAGAACACAGAATCATTCTGGTTAGAAAAGACCTTTCATATTGAGTCCAGTCGTGATCTAACTGTTGCCAGTCTGGTGCTAAACCATGTCCCTCACACCACATCTATGTGTCTTTTAAACACCTCCATGGGGTGGGGATTCAGCCACATTCCTGGGAGCCTGTCCAGTGTTTTGATATGCCACTATGAATAAGTGCAGGAGTCTCTTGTAGAATGACTTAGGAGGAAAGGAAAGAAAATAAACAACACCCTGAAAGGGATGCCTCAAATGCTACCACAAGAAACAAGACATCCACTTTTAAAAGTACTTTTACTGTGCTTGTGCATTCACTGTTTTGACAGCAAAATCAAAAACACGTGAAAAAAAAAAACAAATCCTGTTGTGTGCTTTGTGTCCTGTCACACTGACATTAAAGATTCTAATTGCACAAATGTAAAGTTACCTCTGTTCTAGCTTGTCTTTATCCCAACATTTATATCCACTACGTCAGCAGCCATTTCATACCACAAAAGTTTACCAAGTGGACTTTCTATTTACTTGTTTCTTCCACGGACTAAGAATTGTCTCCTGTATCTGAGGAAAGCAGGGGATACAAAGGTTATCAAGAAGGGATCTAAGTATTCCTGGAGTCCTGAATTTTTGTTTTTCTCGTTTTTGTTGGCACTTCATACAAAACAAACTACATGTGTCCAAGTAGTAGTAGCAGTGTCCTACAAAAAAAAAAAAAAAAAAAAAACCAACTAAAAAACAAAAACCCACAAACAAAAACCCCAACAACCCCAAAAACCAAACCAAACAAAAAAACCACTATTAAAATAAAGGTGCCGGAATGACAATGAAGCCTCCTCATCGAAGGATATTCCCTGGGAAGAAAATTCTCAACTGGACAAAACTCTAGGAACAGCTAAAGCATGTTTCCCTAACTTGAACAAAATCTCCACTACGGTTCCCAAGCTAACAACTGTTTGGACATTCCTTTATCACACTTCCATTCTTTCCCACCCACGCACAGCAGCCAGCTGAGACAACGGTCACCCTCAGATCTCTGTGCCCCAGCTACTGCTTTCCGGGCCCTGTCTGAACTGGCCACGGAGCGTTTTCACTAGCAGCAGTTGGGAAAACCTGAGATTTTTCTTACTGCTGAGGTGGAAAGCATGTCCTATTGCTTATAGTTCAGAACTACTTTATACTTCCAATGCGTTCAACTTCCGATAAATCGTGACAGTGAGACGAGACAAAACAAGGCGCTGCTTTCCAAGTGGGGGAGAGCTAAGCCAGGTCAGCCATCAGTGCCACCATGTCAGGGGGCTGATACCAGCCGCCAGTCACCGCTCGGGACCCGGTGGCCCCTCTCACCGCTGAGGCCAACAGAAAAGGGAAAGGCGCAGCAGCTGTGACCAGACGTGCAGCCAGCCGAGGGGCAGGCTTGGGGCAGAGGACGAAGCGGCAAGGGCGGACAACAGAAGACTCCACTTTCGGCTTCCCTCAGCCGCCCTTATCCGGTTGCCCGCCGCCTTTCCCTGAAATCACGTGTGCGACTCGTCCTCCTCCCTTCCCCCCCTCCCCCCCCCCGCGCCTGCGCACTACGCCCCAAGGGGGCAGCCCGTTCCCTGAGGAGGCGGGGGCTGGCACCTACAGGGCACCTCCCGGGAGCTGCGTTGGGTGGCTGGAGAAGGCTGCCGATGCCGTAACCGACAGGTGAGAGGGGAAAACCGGCGCTGGGGAGATGCACGGTGGTGGCAGGTGGCTGCGTCTTAGGGGATCAGGCAGCGGGGTGAATGCCCCGTGTCACTAACCCATGGCACTCTTCGGAAAGGCCCTGGCTTGCTCTCCTTGGCTGGTGTCTGGAGGTAGTCCGCGGAGCTTTACGCTCCACTATGTTCCCTTCTGGGGCAACAGGAGTCATCTTTAAGGGTTTCTAATCTGACTGCTTGCGGGGACACCGTAACCGCGACATCTACCTCTCGAGCTTGTCTTTCACCTGTTACATATGCTCTAAAAAGTACTTCTCACAGGCTTTATTGCCTTCTCGACAGCGGCACGTTCTGTCGCAGGTCTCAGGCTTTTAATAACGCTGTCCCGCGGCTCCTGAGGGCCGGCAGAAACGGGCCTGACCCCGGGACGGTGGTCACCCTATGGCTCAGCTTGCCGCTGTCGCGCTGTTAGTATTTTCCTAACAGGTGTAACCTCTCTCTGTGTGATGTGTGGTTCTTCTACTTGCGAACTCCGTAGCAGTGGGCACCAGGTAGGGCACCAGGTAGGGCACCGATGCAGCCCTTTGGGGTGTTGGGCTGGGCGCCCCGCCTCTCAACGCGGTAGACTGAGGGTTGTGGGCGGGACAACCTGGAGCCGCGGCGCGCCCATTGGCCCAGGCGGCGAAGGCTGGGTTCTGATTGGCCCTGCCACCAACCGCCTGCTGGGGTATTTCTGGTCGCAAGCGAGGTTCGCGAATGCGGAGCTCGAGTAGAGGTTTGGCGTTCGGATAAGTGCGGGTGGTTCCAGCGGCTGCTCTGGGAGGAATCTCGAGGTAGAACGGTCTGTGGAGCTGTAGCAGTAGGGGGAAGAGTGTGAAGCCGCGGGCGGTAGGGCCGGCACTCCTGCGCTCTTTGCTCTCCTTGGCCTACGACCGCACGTTTAGACGCAGAGCACCCGGGAAAGCGGGAGGGACGTGAAGTACGGGGCTAAGTGCGTACTTAAGGGTTAGATGGAGATAAGTGCAGCCACAAAAAAGTCGAGTTTCCTTGTGGGAGAGACCCTTGAATGGGAATGGTATCGATGCACATACCCACCAACCGCAGGGCAAAGGTACCTTTGGGATGCGGCCCCGTCTGCCAATACCCAAGGGAAGGCAGAACAGCGAAACGGGCTTTCCATCTTGCAACCGCCGTCACTGGCAGGCTGAGCTCTGTATCCACTACTTGTTTTCTGATGCCTTTTCCACAGTAGGGGTGCCGACTTGCTGCTTTTTAGTGTTTCTTTGCATCCCTGCAGATTGCATTTGCTGTGTTGTCATATGGCTCTGTAACTGACGCTTTCCCTGGCTCTCTGCACCACTACTCAGTCCTTTCACAGCCTAGTTGCTTTAAGACACAGAAGACTGAAGTACATCTTTAAGCAATACAGGAAAAAAAACACACACAGCTTCATGCACTGAGAAATTCTTCAGCTTTAAGGCACAGGGAGATTAGAGTACATCTTTATTTACACAATACAGGAAAAAGTCCCAAATGGGCTAACTTCATGCATGGAGAAATTCTTCAGCTTTCTGCACCAATGTTGTATTTAACTGTGCCTTGTTCCACCACAGCATGCTCAAATACTAATGTTACCTGTAAGTTTAACCCCATGCACATAAAAGCCATCAAAACCCACACTTAGAGCATAATACCATTTTAGCTCTGATTTCTTCTCAGCATAGCGTATCTGCTCAGGAGCTGAGGGGAATGGCATATAAGCATATAAGGTTATGGCAGAAAGCCCTGAATAAGATATTCCTTTCACCCCAATGCTTCCATATTCCTTGGATAGGTCCTATCACCCTTCTGAAAAAAGACTTGCATCTCACCACCCATTGTGCTCAGTCTGAACTCTTCCTTGGGCATGCTTTACGTGCTGTTTCAACTGCAGAATCACAGAATATATCTGGTTGGAAGAGACATCAAAGATCGTCCAGTCCTGACAAGATGCTAGTCAGCAGTCCAGTGAGGAGTTAACTGGGTTGCAGCCAGAGACCATGTATCAGGCCAGTGTTGCAGAGCTGTTACTGTACAGCATGGCTTCTCTCAATCATATTCATTTAGGTAATTTGTGTCTGCTGCAAGGATTGATTAATTTAGCTTGAAATTTTTTTTGTGGGAACTAAGGCATGCAGTAGAAAATAAACCATCTCTCCAGTACTTCCCCATTTCATGTGACTGCAGCAGTCAAGTGAGGCTACAAATTACATCTGAAAATTGGTTCCCAGAGGTTTCCTTCTTTTTTTTCACTAATGGGGAGTACATGGTTAGGGTGAACCTTTTAGAATAGGGTAATCGGTTTGGCCTTAGTGATCCTGAGGATCTTTTCCATGTGAATGTTTCTGTGATCCTGTGATTTCCACAACAAAAGGTGGAATTCTGTTTACAAACTACAGCATCAAACAGGTTCTCATTCCTATATCCATATTAAACAAGAGAGTGGCAATGCACCAGTACTCTAAATGCTGTGAAAAGAGGTCCAAAGGAAGAAAGAGAGCATATTTTCTTAGGGTAGGCTGATAGAGCTTTGAGTTGCTTTCATGTAATAGCATGCTACTATCTTATTTTGCCTTTTTTTTTTTAATTAAGATAGCACAGAAACTGAATTCAGTCATAATGATCAGCTTTATAGATTTGTTAGAGATGAGAAGCAAATAGTGGTGTTTGCCAGAAGCTTTTCCCTTCCTATTCCTTTGCCATTGTTCCTGAAAACTGTAAAATGAGTGCTTTTCACCATTTCAAATACTATTTAAATGTTTCCACTGATTATTTTTTTTTTTAAGTACTTTTTTTCTTCTTTCCCCTCTCCTTAAGAATGACTCAGTGTATCAGCTGCAACAACTTGATTCCAAGTTTTTGGGAACAAGTCCACCAGCTGTACGATGACAGCTTCCTATGGAAATCAGGCAGTACCTGGCTCAATGGCTGGAAAACCAGATTGGTAGAGCACAGAAATTTGCCTTCTGGATGTGTGGGTAAGCAATCTTGTTTGTACATGCACGTTATAGGTGGTGAAATAATACTGGGGAAGCAAGCTGCTAGGTGAACTTTCATGGTAGGCAGTTCAGTAGCTGCATTGGTGCTGCTGTAGCTTGTGTTTCTGCACCTCTTCAAGGCTTTCTACAGGGACCTGACACCTGGAGTAACAATTGTACTGGCTCACATTTCCTCCTAGTTGGCCTGTGACAAAAGTGGCTGTTTTAAGACCAATGAATGGCTCCTTGGCACCTCAGCCTGTTTGCTCTTCACAGACTTTGAACCTGAGCCAAGATTTTTATGGGGTGTTTTTCTGATACAGTGCGCACATGCATCAATTTTAGCTTCCTGATGTGCATGGAATTAGTAAATCAAATTGCACAGTTGAGTGTGGCAAGGATAATACACAGGAAAACAACATTCTGCATCAAGGAAAGTAAGGACAATTGAGAGAAAGAGCTTGTGTTTTGAAGGTGATCCTTACTGCTTGCATATACTACATCTAGAATTAGGGGTCAAAATAAAGTGTTCCTTTGTGCATGTCTTGAATGCTGTCTTGAAAGTGTATTTAACATAACATGCCTTGAATTGTTTCCAGGGAACATGCAGCCAACAATGTGTCTTTTGCAACGGTGCTATTCCATGACCTGCTGTCACAGCTTGATGAGCAGTTTAGTAGATTCTTTGATAAAAACAACTTTTTGCTGCAGCACAACATAAGGAAAAGCAAGCGTAATCTTCAGGTATGCCTAGGGTTTATTCCTGTAGACTTGCTTGCTTTGCTTCACCAGTGCAATTGGGATGCCTCTGAGCAACCTTAAATGGACAAAAATCTTAAGCTAAAAGGCAGAATTCATAATTTTAATTGGCTACAGTTAGTTTTATTACCAGTACAGTTAGTTCTGAGAATTCTAGCAAAAAGATTTTTTTTTTGTCGTGTTTACATTCAGAGCCTTTACTCAAATGTTTTGCTTGTTCAATGTAGTTTCACTTGTCCAACCCCTTCCCCAGTCACTTTTCTCAGTAAGCTGCTGATGCAGAAGAAACACGAAAAATAGTTCTTTCATATAACTGCAGAACTGCAGACCTTAGCAAATGGACTTGTCATTAGACAGCAATTCTGTGCATCCTAGTGACAAAGAAAAGGGCTAAAACATTTTATGGGTGAATACCACAGTATCACCAAGGTTGGAAGAGACGTCACAGATCATCAGTCCAACCCTTTACCACAGAGATCAAGGCTAGACCATGGCACCAAGTGCCACGTCCAACCTTGCCTTGAACTGCCCCAGGGACTACGACTCCACCACCTCCCCGGGCAGCCCATTCCATGTCCCAATGACTCTCTCAGTGAAGAACTTCTCCTCACCTCGAGCCTAAATTTCCCCTGGCGCAGCCTGAGGCTGTGTCCTCTTGTTCTGGTGCTGGCCACCTGAGAGAAGAGAGTAACCTCCCCCTGGCCACAACCACCAGTGCAGAACATATCCTTAGTAGGCTTAATGAGTTGTGTTAGTATTCCCCTCCTTGTAGGGCTCTATGCCAGAGGATCTTCCTTAAAGTCACCTTCCCCACGTTTCACATACATAGCCTATTTCACATATACCTAGCTTCTCAGCAGAAGACAGTGACTAGAGGCCTGTTTTCTGAGGAGAAAACATAATCAGGCCGTACCTATGTGATAGCAACTGTAGATCAGCAGTGAAAGATGAGTCTAGAAGGAAGGCACGTACAGCTCAGCAGCCCCCTGGGTTGGTGTCATTCTAAGCAGAGCAAGACAGTACCAATCCAGAGCATATCTCTCTCAACTTTGCATGCCTGTAAGACAATAAAGTTAAGCTTATATCCAGCCATGACTATGTGGTGGGGAAGGGCAGGCAGCACCTCTCCTTTACATCACTGAACAAAAGCTGTACCTGTCCAGACTAGAACAATGGCCCTTCAAAACCAGCACTGTATGGGCAGAAGTGATGGAGATGGCTCAAGAGAGGATGAGCTCCTTAGGACTGTAGGGTAGTATGTCACCTTCCCTGGTAGTGGCCTCTGATCATTGTTTTGTGCTGAGTCCTATCTCTTCATGCACCAATGAACTAAAATAACACTCATCTGTGAGGCTGGTTGCAGCTGTCAAGCTCCCTGTAGTCTTAGAGCATGATATGACCTAATGCATGCCTCTCAGGGCCTCACTACAGTCACCCACTAATGTTTTTGACAGGCAGTTTACTGAAGGACGAGAAATTAGAGGGCTGAACTTTAACAGACTGTCTTTAATGCCAGGATAACTTCCAAGAAGACCCTGTACATATGGCAATGATTATTTACAACTGTCTGAAAGAAGAGAGAAAATCCTAACAGTGCCCAGCTGTCGAATCAGGTTAACAGTTTTGGGTTGTGATGGTTTGGGCTCTTACCCCCCCCCCCACACTTTGTATTTGCCCCAGCTAACTCAGACGGCCTCTGGGAATATAGATGAAGCAATTTATTTACAGCTAGCAGAATTTACACTGGTTTGACTTTGGTTGTTGTTTTGCTTCCTTCCCTCAAGATGGAAGTGGGGAGTGCACAGAACACTGTGATTGGGATGCTGGACAAACAGAAGGAGCTGGGATGCAAAAGTTAGGACTGTGAAAAAAAGTGTTACAGTAAGTACAACTAAAGTGCTGATGTTTGTTGATTCACGTGTTTGTTGAAAAGCTTCAGTACAGCAGATGGCCAAAAAAGGGTAATGGGTTTGGGTTTTAACATTGTTTTCAGTCAGTCAGCGGTGACAGAAAATAATCACGCTGTCGCAGAATGTTAGGGGGTGGAAATGACTTGAGAAGTCATCCAGTCCAACCCCGTGACATAGCAGGATCCACCTGGAGAGGTCATACAAGAATGTATCCAGGCAGGTTTTCAATGTCTCCAGAGAAGGTGACTCCACAGCCTCTCTGGGCAGCCTATTCCAGGTTTTTCCTTATGTTCACATGGAACCTTCTTTGCTCCAGCTTGCACCCATTGCCCCTTGTCCTGTCATTGGTCATCACTGAGGAGAGCCTGGCTTCATCCTCCTGACACTGCCCTTCACATCTTTATAAGCCTCCTCTTCTCCAAGTTAAAGAGCCCCAGCCCACTCAGCCTTTCCTCAGAAGGGAGCTGGGGTTGTTCAGCCTGGAGAAAAAAAGACTCCAGAGGGACCTGATAGCTGCTTTCCAATACCTGAAGGCTCTCCAATGCAGAAAGGCTGGAAAGAGACTTTATGTAAGGGTGTCTAGCGATAGGGTGAGAGGGAATAGTTTTAAAGAGGGGGAGAGTAGGTTTAGACTGGATCTTAGTTAGTAGCTCTTCTGTATGAGAGTGGTGAGACTCTGGAATAGGCTGCCTAGGAAGGCTGAGAGGTGTCCCTGCCCATGGCAGGGGGTAGGGATGGATGATCTGTGAGGCCCCTTCCAATCTGAGCCCTGCAATGGCTGAAGCAGTTTCCTCATCAGTAGCCTTGCATTATGTGGAAGTATTGAATAATTGTGGCCATTTTCGTTTGTGCCTTATAGGATGTGGAGCAAGACATCAAGACGTTAGAGGATATGCAAGATGAATATGACTTCAAATATAAAACTTTGCAGAACAGAGGTGAGTTACTTACGTAGGATACACCTTACTCTGTAGAGCTCAGAGTAAACTCTGCTGTCTTGCTTCAGGAAGCTAAACCTAACAACCTGCAGGCAAACCTACTGCTAATGTCCTTCTTT
The DNA here is from genome assembly GCF_015220805.1 of Pogoniulus pusillus. NCBI lineage: Eukaryota > Metazoa > Chordata > Aves > Piciformes > Lybiidae > Pogoniulus > Pogoniulus pusillus. The sequence continues at coordinate 25,361,377 of NC_087265.1, read as the reverse complement.
TATGAAATTTACTTTATGCTGAAACCTGAATTCCTGGATTCTCAGCATCCATCTGTTCTTACAAGAACAAAAAGAGCCTCTTTGTTAGTGCAGCAGTCTTTTATCTTTTACACTTAGAAACAGCAAGCCCTCTAGACTCTGCCTATTCAGCCATACACCTAATCATTAAGTTTAGGCTTCTCTTTGCATCTTGTGCTCCACAGGTGCCTTCCCTGCTCCATGTTTTGTAGACCCCTGTGTGTTAAGTGAAGCACATGCAACTATCCTGCACACTGTTTCAGTAGCATAGATTTGCCTTTTTTGACCACTTGTTTTACAGAGAACCTTCAGTTTCCAGTCTTGGGCTTGAACATTTGCAGATTAAAACATAAAGTTCTGTTTAAAAACTAAAAACAACAAAAAACCCAAACAAAACAACCCCAAACCAAGAAAACCTCACAACCTACTGCCCTCCAACTCTCCACGCTCAAGCATAAGTGTGTGTTCAGCAAGTAGAGGGAGGTTTCTTCTTGCCCTCTTACTCTGCCCTAGTTAGACCACATCTGGAATATTTGTGTACATTCTGGGGCTTCCTAGTTCAAGAGGGACAGGAGGCTACAGGGAGATAGTTCAGTGGAGATCTAAGAGGATGGTTAAGGGACTGAAGCATCTCTGGTTTGAGGGAAGGGACTGAGAGACCTGGGGCTGTTTAGTCTGAGAAGGAAAGGCTAAAAGTTGACCTTATCAGTGTCTACAAATACCTGGAGGGTGGCTGTCGGAAGAACGAAACCAGTCTCTTCAGTGACAGCCAGTGATAGAATGAGGGGGCAATGAATGTGAGCTCAATCACAGGAAATTCCATCTCAGCATGAGAAAAAACTTTACTGAGAGGGGGATGGAGCTGTGGAGCAGCCTGCCTGAGAGGTTGTTGAGTCTCCTTCTCTAGAGATCTTCAAAACCCACCTGCATCTGGTTCTTGTGTGGCCTGTCCTAAGTGGTCCTGCCTTGGCAGGGCGATTGGACTGGATGACCTCGGGAGATCCCTTCCAACTCCTATCTCCTTGCGGTTCCAAAACAAGTTGTCAGTTGACTATCCCTCGGAAGAGGGATGGGTACTGGAGAGAGCACTGAGCCCTGATCTTTGTACTTTAGGGCAGGTAGTGATTCTCTGAGGCAGACAGAACCTCCAACCTAAGGTCAGTAGGCAGCAGAGGTAGTGGCTGGGGCACCTGCTTAGGATATGTCAGCCCAGGCTGCCCTGAGGAAGCTGTAAACATCTGCCCTTGGACTGAGAGTTGACTTCTGTTGCCAGGTTAAGTAACACAAACAATTCATGTCGGCAGCATGAGAACAAACTGCTCAGCGTGGGTTTTTACATGATACAATCACAATTTGAAAGCAGCCTCTTGCTCTGAAAAACAAGCAAGCTCACATCTCAACTGCTCCACTGTGATAGAGTCTTTTCCTTGCATTAGTGCTAATTTTAGGCTGTCCTTTCCAAAGGGAAAGGAAGGAGGGGGAAAAAAATTTAGGAGAGTAGATATTGCCTACCTTAAGCTTTAAGGGATACTTCACTTGGCACTAGCCAGCAAGTCCCCCTTCTCCCCTCAGTGTTCCCCACCATACTTTGGTGTGCCAGTTGATGGAAAAGTCATCACGAGCCAGCAGTGGTTGCTTGCAGCCCAGAAGACAGCCACGTGCTGGGCTGCATCAAAAGCAGCAGGTTGAGAGAGCTGATTCTGCCCTTCTACTCTGCTTGGTGAGACCTCTGCTGCGGTACCATGTCCAGTTCTGGTGTCCCCAGCATAAGAGGGACATGGAACTGCTGGAGCACAGCCAGAAGTGGGCCGGAGAGATGATCAGAGGGCTGGAGAACCTCCCCTATGGGGGCAGGTTGAGAGTGCTGGGGCTCTTCAGCCTGGACTAGAGCAGGTTTAGGGGAGATTAAGAGTGGCCTTCCAGTACCTGAAGGGCACTTACAGGAAATCTGGGAAGGGACTTTTTGTAGGTGCTTGTAGTGATAGGATGAGAGGGAATGGCTTTAAGCTTGAGGAGAGCAGATTGAGGGTTTGATATTAGGAAAAAATCTTGACAGTGAGAGTGGTGAGACACTGGAACAGGTTTCCTAGGAAGGTGGTGGATGTCCCCTCCCTGAAGGTGTTTCAAGGCCAGGTCGGATGGGACCTTGAGCAGCCTGGTCTAGTGGAAAGTGTCCCTGCCCATGGCAGGGAGGTTGGAACTAGATGATCTTTTAGGTGTCTTCCAACCTAAACTATTCTGTGAACCCTGTCATCCCACAGCCATGAGCTGTTGCTCTCCCTTCAGCCTCGCCTTCACAATGTGAACTTACTTTACAGAGCACGAGTCCAATGGGATGTCGCAGGATGACTCTAAGAAAGAACACATGAATCTCAAGAAGATGTTCCTATCCCTTGACCTGAAGAGGTAGGTAATGCTTTGTTTTCTTTCAGAAGGCATCAAAACTTTATTTTGAAGACTTGGTCATTTTCATTGGGCTGACATAAATTGCATGAAAGAAAACTGCCAGTTGAACAAAGATTTCATCCTTTCCAGCCTGGCTGAACGATCTAGAACCTTGTCAACAACATTCTTCTTCTAGCAGCGTTTGTCACACTCTGTCAGGTGTCACAATGATGATTATGTTCATGAGGAAACGGTGATAAAAAACTGCAGCTCTGTTAGATTGTGATATGCTTACTCATCCTGCACTGCTGAGGTTTACAGCAAGCATTGGGCCATCCCTGATACACACCTGGGACACCCACAGATATGAGGCACTGGCTCTGCATGGTTCAGTGATGTTGAAGATGAGTTGTTCTCCACTCAATCCAGCAGTCACTCCAGCTGAAAAGATACAGGGTGCTTTAGAAAACATCCTCTGGTGTCAGAAACTTACTCTGAGGGTCCTCACAGAGGCTGGCAAGACAGGTGGCTCAGAAAAACCCAGTCCTACCTTGGCTAATGCAAAGTACTTTTAATAAGCAGAGTAATTTAATGTTCCTGCAGGAAGTGGTGAACAAGATAGTGCAGCTGCTGAACACCACAGAACACACACAGAGCGCTCTTATTAATGAGGAGCTGGTGGAGTGGAAACACAGACAACAGACTGCGTGCATTGGTGGCCCACCCAATGCTTGTCTTGACCAGCTGCAGAACTGGTAAGGCTCTAGTTGAGGGCTGTGTTGGACAGGAGCTTGCAGTGTTAGGAAGAAACACCCAACCTGTGAAATATCCCAGAAGACAGAGGGGATCTTCTTGGTGCTGATCTATAGCTAAAGGGCAATGAGCAAGAGGATGAGCCCAGGCTCTTTTCAGTGGTGCCCAGTGACAGGACAAGGGGCTATAGGCACAACTTGGAACACAGTAAATTCTACTTAAATGTGTAGGGATAGATGAGGGCAATGTCTTGAAACTGGAGCAGGGCAGATTTAGGTTGGGCATAAGAAAGAAGTTCTTTACAGTGAGAATTGTGAAATACTGGAAGGGGTCACTCAGGGATGTGGTTGAAGCCCTGTCCCTGGAGACATCCAAGATCAGACTTGATTTGGCCCTGGGCAGCCTGATCTAGTTAAAGATATTCTTGCTGACTGCAGAGTGGGTGTTGGACAAGATGACCTTTGAGGATCCTTTCCAACTCAATGCAATCTGTGAATGAGTTAAAACTTTGCTGTGAGGGGTGATGGAGGCCTGGGCAGGCTGTCCAGAGAGATTGTGGAGTCTCCTTCTTTGGAGAGATTCCAAACCCACCTGGACATTGTGATCCTGGATAACCTGCTGTGGGGTGACCCTTCTTCATCAGGGGGATTGGATTAGATGAACTCCAGAGGTGCCTTCCATCTCCTAACAGTCTGTGAACTGGTTAATGTGACACATTTTCATTCTGTCGCTTCATAAGGACATTTGATTTTTTTTTGTTTGTTTGTTTTATTACTTCATCACATTGCCAATGAGCAAGAAGTGTTTCTTTGTGCACTGCCTTAGGGACAGTCACCTGGCTGGTGTCCTCAGTGCTGTTACAACTCAAAACCGTGCTGAAAATGATAAGATTGTGTAATTGTAGGTTCACTGTTGTTGCTGAAAGCCTACAGCAAGTCCGCCAGCAGCTCAAAAAGCTTGAGGAACTGGAGCAGAAGTTTACCTATGAGCCTGATCCTATCACAAAAAACAAACAAGTTCTGCAGACAGAACCCACAGCCTTTTCAGACAGCTCATCCAGAGGTACTAGAAGACCCTTCTTGTCTGTTGTTTTGAGTGAATAAATGGATGAAGAGCACCTTCCCGCGTGCTCCGAGCATTTGCTGCATGCTAACTTCACATTTTCTGAGGTTTTCCCAAGTCTGTCACAAATACTGAGATCAGTGAACATTTTAGAGGTTTATCCTAGAGTTTCCACAGGCCTGCCCCATCTCTGTGCCATGCAAGGTACTGTAGCTGGAAGTTACCCAACACAAGACCAGAGTCCCAGCAGGCAAAAATATGGATGCTGCAGAAGACTTGAATCTAGCAGTTTAAGAGCAGGGGTATTAGATAGTCAATGACACTCTCTTCTGAGGGGTCTAGAATCCCCAGTTCCAGAGTCCCATTCAGTGCTTTGAAAACTGAGGAAGACACAGGCATTGATTTTTCAACAAAGCAAAGGCAGTGAGGACAAGCTGTAGAAACCCAGCCGATTAACTTCTGTGTGAGCTGCTCTTCAGTTACCTTGCCTGTGAGTATAGTGGAAGGAGAAGTCCTCCATGTTGCCCGAGACTTGGTAGCAGTAAAAATACTGCAGGATTTCTGTCTGGCACGATGCTGCACAAAAGGTGCCCAAGACAGCAACACTCCTCACTTACAGATGTAGCCAGCATAATGCGTTCAGGTGCTGTATGATTTCAGGGAATGCTGAGACAGCAACTCTGATTCCTCAAGCCATCAATGTCTTCAGGAAAAGCCAACCCTTGTGAAATCACTTTGGACTTGCAGTATTTCTATCCCCCTTGGTACAAGTGAAAGAAACCAACACACAGACCTCTGTAGTTTGAAACTGAATGAATAGAAGTGTACTTTCAGTAGTGCTGGTAAATCACCATGCTTTAAATTAAGTTCTCTTCTTCTGTAAGACAACCTTAGTAAATTCAAGTGCCTTTGATCTGTTCTTTCCATAGCTCCTTTGTGGTAGAGAGGCAGCCTTGCATGCCAACACATCCTCAGAGGCCTTTAGTCCTGAAGACAGGAGTTCAGTTTACTGTAAAACTGAGGTATGCTTCCCCTTTCCCCTTGTTTTCCGACAAGCTTTTCAAGGCTCAGCTTCCTATAGCTGAGGATTGTAGCTCAAGTGCTAAGGTCAGGAGGAGTGAAGGTGCTATGTTGAGGGGATACCTTCAAGCAAAGTTTAACATGTGCTTAGCTTTTACCCTTTAGTAAAAGTGGGGGGGTATTGACTATATAAACGTCATCCAAACAGGAGAAGACATGTGCAGATCACTTGGTCATGCAATATAATAACTCATTTGCCCATCTAGTTTCCTCTCTAAATGCTATCACATGTGAAACAAGCTTGGAGCCTGTATGTGATCATGTTGTGCAGCCTGAACATGCCTGTGCTAAGTAATGTGATAGAAGAGAAGCTGTCCTTTGCAACTGCAGTCATTGAAAACCTCAGTTTCTCTTTCCAGGTTGCTGGTGAAGTTGCAGGAGTTGAACTACAACTTGAAAGTGAAAGCTTTCTTTGATAAGTATGTTGCATTTTCCTCATCTCTGTGTATGCTAATCGTAAGCAGTCCCAGTGCACAGAAATCCCAAAGGCACCTGGAGTGCTGTCTCCACCTCTGAAGTCCTCAACACAGGAAGGGCATGGACCCAATGGAGCAGCTCCAGAGGAGGGCCACAGAGATGATCAGAGGGCTGGAGCACCTCTGATAAAAGGACAGGCTGAAGGAGCTGGAGTTCTGCCTGGAGAAGGCTCCAGGAAGACCTAATAGCAGCCTTCCAGTGCCTTTTGGAGGTCCCTTCCACCCAAACCATTCTATGACTTTAGGTTTTCAGTGTTGAGTTGGTCAGGAGCAGGTTGGTTCTCCATGGCAGCAGGTACATCAACCCTTTTGTCTTAGCTGTGGCCTTGCTCTAAATCTCTCTTTGCTGTTGGAGACACATCCCAAAATACAGATGGCTTCACTTTCTTAGCCCAAACTCAACTCGTGTGTGCTGAGGAGACTTTATGGCTGCCAATTCAGTATGGGCACCTGCACTGAAAAACCATTTCTGTTGCTGTTTCACTTAGGCTAAGACTAGGTGGAAACCACAGAACTGAACTGCACTGTTTACAGTCACATAATTCATTTGTGTCTTTAAAAATACCTTCTTTTATGGGTAGCCTCTAGTAGAGAATCTAGCTACAAAAATCATAGCCTGATAGGGGCTGGAAGGGGACCTCTGGAGATCATCTAGTCCAACTCTCCTGCTAATGCGTGGTCACCCAGGCTTATGCCCAGATGGATTTTGAAAGTCTCCAGAGGAGGCTATCCTAAAGCTGTCTTTGAATTACAGGTGTAAACAATCCAACACATGACATGATCACTGTGCGTGGCCAGCAGGGCAAGGGAGGTAATTCTGCCCCTTTGCTCTTGTCAGGCCCCACCCGGAGTACTCTGTATCGTTTGGAGCCCCCAACACAAGAAGGACATGGAACTGTTAGACTGAGTCCTGAGGAGGGCCATGAAGATGCTCAGAGGGCTGGAGCAGCTCTGCTATGAAGACAGGCTACTAGAGTTGGGGCTCTTCAACCTGGAGAAGGCTTGATGAGACCTTGGAGTGGCCTTCCAGTATCTGAAGGAGGCCTACAGGAAGGCTGGGGAGGGACTATTTACAAGATCTTGTAATGACAGGACAAGGGGTAATGGGTTTAAACTGGCAGAGGGGAGATTCAAGCTAGATGTTAGGAAAGGGTTCTTTACAGTGAGGGTGGTGAAACATTGGCACAGGTTGTCCAGGTAGCTTGTGGATGCTCCTTCCCTGGAGGTGTTCAAGGCCAGGTTGGATGAGGCCCTTGGGCAGCCTGTTCTAGTGGGAGGTGTCCCTGCCTATGGCAGGGGCTTGAAGCTAGGTCATCTTTGAGGTCTTTTCCAACCTAAACCATTCTGTGATCTCAATTAGTGAGGAGCTCGGAGCAATCTAAACTACCAGGTGTGCAGTTCTTTGTGAGCAGTATGACTCGGTTTGAATTTATAACTTCAAAGTCAGGAAAAGAAAGGTTACAGGGTCTCCAAAATGACAGTTGCTATGCTGAAGAAATCAGGTGAGCTTTTGTCTTCCCATTCAGGTCTTTAGGGAACATTCTGCTCACTTGAAACAGCTCTAGGCTTAAGAAACTTGCATGGAATGGAAAATGAAAGGAAACTCTTCTGTAGATGTGTGAGCGGTTGATAGGTGCACCAGAGACGAGGGAATTCCTTGGTTGGAAAAGACTCTAGGGTCACTGAATCCGACCATCAACCTGAGACCACCATGGCCATTAAACTACATCCCCAGGTGCCATGTGCATATGTCTCTTGAACACATCCCTGAGTAGCCTGTTCCAAAGCCTGACTGCTCTTGCAGGGAAGAAAGTTTTCCTAATACCCATCTAAACCTACTCTGGCAAAACTTCAGGCCATTTCCTTTTGTCCTATCACCTGACACTAGGGAGAAGAGACCAACTCTACCTCCTTTCAGGGAGCTGTGGAGAGCCTCCTGTTCTCTAGTCTAAATAACCCCAGTAAAATCCTGGGCTGTGGAGAAAATCAGTTGCTGCAGCACTTCAACATGTATGGTTTGAAAGCAGACTTACGACAATAGTATTGCATTTTTTCCCCCAGAACAAGATTTAAACACTGTGTAGTAAAAGAAGGGACTTTCTTTGCTCCTAAAGCCAAACTCAAGCCTCACTAAAGCAACCTGGTAATGACAGGATGAGGAGTAATGGGTTTAAACTGCAGAGAGGAGACTTAAACTGTATGTTAGGAAGAAGTTATTTCTGGTGAGGGTGGTGAAACATTGGAATGGGTTGCCCAGGAAGCTTGTGGATGTTCCCTCCCTGGAGGTGTTCAGGGACCAGGCTGGATGAGGCCTTGAGTGACCTGTTCTAGTGGGAGGTGTCCCTGCCTGTGGCAGGGAGTTTAAGCTAGATGATCTTTGAAGTCCCTTCCAGTCTAAACCATTGTATGATTCTGCTCTATGATTTTGTTTTGGCTGCTTGAAATGATTGCACAAGAGAGTTCACAGAAGCATTTTATCAGTTCTCAGTCAGCTACTCAAACAAACACATTTGCCTGTAGCAAGATCTTTGGAAGATTTTAATTTGTCTTTCTCCCCCTTCTTTTCTTTGCAGAGATATAAGTGAGAAGAACTCAGTCAAAGGGTATGTAGCATTAATGTCAATGCATTAGTGTTGGGATCTTTCAATGAATTTGAGACTCAATTCTTTTCTCTCTCTTTGTAAAGGTTCAGGAAATTCAATATTTTGGGAACAAGCACAAAAGTAATGAACATGGAAGAGTCTACTAATGGAAGTCTAGCAGCAGAATTTAGGCACTTGGTAGGAGATTCTTATGTTTTCCTTTATTTTTGGCACATCCATTTAATTGTATGGGTAGAGGGAGACAATTTTAAGAGGAACTGTGCCTGGAAGCACTGGTTTGGGCTTGTCAGAGGAAGGACCACAAGTAGAAAAGCTTGAAGTAGTTTAAAGAGCTTTGAGTCTGGAAAATCCAAGTTGTTAAGGTGTGGGTAGCCTTTAGAATAACATTTGATCTGCAGGATTGGGAAGTGGGTCAGATTCCTGTTGTAATGGTGGAACCAAAGGAAAAATGCAAACCCTGAGCATGGAGGTCTCCCTTCGTCCCTTCATTATGCAAGACAGACAACAGTCTGCAGTTCATTGCCCATTTCTAAGAATCCAGTATTTAATCTGATCCTTACTGATTGCACACTGCTTCTGCTCTTAGGAGGCCTCCTAGAGAAGACATCATAACAGTGCAATATCTATTTCCACAGATGAATAGTTTGTGAAAAAGGAGCAGTTACCTACAGTTTAATCCTTTGGCTTCTACAGCTTAGAACCAACGAGACTCAGACATGAGAGAAGCTGGTTTGCTTACAGCTGAGCATGTCAAACGTTTCCATCCTTTCCCACTTCCTTTTGTGGCTGAAGTAGCCAAGTGATAGGGTTGCTTTTGTTCATTTGCAGCAACTGAAAGAGCAGAAGAATGCAGGAAGCAGAACAAATGAGGTAAGCAGCATTAACTTGGTTTGCAAAGACTTTGCACAGAACTAAGGCAGCATTGGGGCATTTCACACATTCAGCCTCATGAAGAGAAACACAGGCAGACAGATCAATAGGAGAGATCAGTGTTTCCAGGAAATTCTCGCTCTAACAGGTGCATATAAGTGAGATCTGGTGCCAGAATGGTGTCACCCCGGGGTTCTCCCTGACCAGCACCCAGCTTTAATGAGACTTTTTCCAGCAGGGACAGATTTTCTGGTGATTTCTAGATAGAAGCAAAAAAGTAAGCAAATAAAGGGTGTCTAGATTTTTAACAACTAGCTTTAGGGAGTCAGCATTTTGACCTGCAAACTGTTCCTGAGATCTAGAGCAAGTAACATTGAGCAGAAAGGTTTTTCCCCCACGATAAATCTCCTTTTCTTACCCTTAAGCAATTTGGAGTACCTGAGAGGTTTTCTTTTGTTTTACTATTTTTAAAGGGCCCTCTCATTGTAACAGAAGAACTTCATTCTCTGAGTTTTGAGACACAGCTGTGCCAGCCTGGCTTGGTAATAGACCTAGAGGTATGTCTTGGATGAAGCAGAGGGACTTCAATTCCTGTTTATTGCTCACATTGACAATCCAAACTTTCTTGTTATTATAAATACTGGGCTATCAAGCACTTCAGTTATTTCAAGGTAGGTGAAGGACACTTTATAGGCACAGACAGGGAGAATGCTGTCAAATCTCTGAATAAGTAAGAGTAGATGTGTTTTACATAATGTCTGAGAACCAACCCCATGCTTTAAGCTCTCCAGGGATCAGTTTCCATTTATATCAGAAGTAATATACTGTGAACTCTGATTGCTATCAGTGCCATCGTGACTTGGCACTAAATGGAAGTCTTCATCAGACACAATCATCTAAGTCACAGCACAGATATAGGCTGGGTGAGGAGTGGCTTGAGAGCACTCTTCAGGAGAAGCACTTGAGGGTGTCAGTTGATGGAAAAATTCAACATGAGACAGCAGTAGTTGCTTGCAGCTGAGAAGGCAGTTGTGTGCTGGGCTGCATCAAAAGCAGTGAGAGCAGCAGGACAAGGAAGGGTATTCTGCCACTCTGAACTGCTCTTGTGAGACCACACCTGGAGTACTGTTTCCAGTTCTGGTGCCGCTCATCATAAGAACTACGGGAGCAGGTCCAGAGGAAGCCATGAAGATGATTAGAGGGCTGGAGAACCTCCCTTATGGGGACAGGCTGAGAGAACTGGGGCTGTTCAGCCTATAGTAGAGAAAGCTCCAGGGAGACCTGAAAGGGGCCTACATGGAAATGGACTTTTACAAGGGCTTGTAGTGATAGGACATGATGGAATGGATTGAAACTTGAGGAGGGCAGACTGTGGTTTGATATTAGGGAGGAACTCTTTCCAGTGAGGGGTGATGAGATGCTGGAACAGGTTGCCCAAGGAGGTGGTGGATGTCCCCTCCCAGGAGGTGTTCAAGGCCTTCAGCAGCCTGGTCTTGTGCACAGTGTCCCTGCCTGTGGCAGGGTGTGTGGAGCTAGGTGGTCTTCAACATCTATTCCAATGCAAACCATTCTGTGAATTTATGAAAGTCTGTCCAGTATTTTGTCATACTGACATTGTCTCCCTTGTATACAAACTTACTAAAAATAAAGGGAATTATAATGGAAGAGGCCTCTTGGTAGTCTAGAGGAGGACAGCAGCCAGGGGCACAGCATAATCTGATGTGTTTCGTTCTGTGTCCCTTTCAGACCACATCCCTTCCCATTGTTGTGATCTCAAACGTGAGCCAGCTTCCAAGTGGATGGGCTTCTATCTTATGGTTCAACATGCTGTCTACCGATCCCAAGGTATTGCCAACAACAAAGATGGTATCAGGAATGCTGTGTGGAATTGCCAGGCATTGTATACGAGCGTCTGCCGCATTTGTTCCAGGCAGATGACTCTTAATGGCTTTCAGATGTAGAGAGAGGGACAGTGACCTCCCCGTCCCTGAATGGGCAATGTTCGAAGCCCACAGGGCAGTATCTGTCATATTCAGTATGTATATGGTGAAAAGTCAAATATTCAAGAATTCAGATACAGTGAGTCAGCCAGGGAGTCTGTCCACTGGGAGAAGGCAGCTCCAAAGCAGAGTGTCAGAGCTGATTTTTCCATGCCAAGAGTACCTGTCAGAAGAGCAGGCTGCTTTGGCAGAGTTGGCCAAGCTGCCATCCCATCTTAAACTGTATTTTGTTTTGACAGCACACTCCTGTAATTACACAAGTAAATTCAAATGGTATTCCCAAATTCATGTTTATTAACTAGATGTTTTATTTTTCCTTTCTAGAACCTGTCCTTCTTTCTGAATCCACCTTGTGCAAAGTGGTCTGTCCTCTCTGAAGTTCTGAGCTGGCAGTTTTCTTCTGTAACAAAGAGAGGACTTAATGCAGATCAGCTGAGCATGCTGGGAGAGAAGCTACTTGGTATGGTCTGCTGCCATCACAGCTGCTTGTTTTATTGAAGCAAGTATACATCTTTGCTGCAATCTGTTTTAAGTTTGCATCTCCTCTCCTAGTTTGCCTTCGTATGGTATCGCTTTATTACAATGAGCTGTTCTCCAGCTTTCAGGGTGGTAGAATTTGCACGTGAAGGTCAATTTAAGAAAGATGTTGAGGTGCTTGAACGTGTCCAGAGAAGGGCATCAAGGCTAGTGAGGGGGCTGGAGCACAAATCCTACAAGGAGAGGCTGAGGGATCTGGGGTTCAGCCTGAAGAAGAGGATGGTCAGGGCAGACCTCATTGCTCTCTACAACCACCTGAAGGGAAGTTCTAGTCAGATGGGGGTTGGTCTCTTCTCCCAGGCACCCAGTGACAGAACAAGAGGACACAGCCTCAAACTGCACCAGGGCAGGTTTAGGCTGGATGTTAGGAAGATGTTCTTCACAGGAAGAATGATTGGCATTTGAATGGGCTGGCCAGGGTGGTGGTGTAGTCACCATCCCTGGAGGTGTCTAGGAGGAGTCTGCGTGTGGCACTTAGTGCCATGGTTTAGTTAATTAGAAGGATTAGGTGATAGGTTGGGCTCGATGCATTTAGAAGTCTTTTCCAACCTGGTTAATTCTGTTATTCTGTAACTGCAGTCATAATTTAGGGAGTTCTAGGGCTGCTTCTGCCTCTTTCTCTTATGCAAATCACAGAATGTCAGGGGCTGGAAGGGACATGGAAAGCTCATTCCAGTCCAACCCCCCTGCCAGAGCCCTGTACCAGATCACACAGGAATACAAGACACCACTTCTCTAAGAAAGGAGCTCCTCAGTTAATGCACATATAGCCAGATTGTTGCTTGGCATTTGTTTGTTTTTTCTTTAAATCCATCTTCATTAATTTTACCTTCAGGCATGCCCCAAACTAGTAGGGGTTTACTCTACCTGCATAAACAGTGTTTGCATGTTGGTGCTTCAACTAGGAGCCTGGTAAAGGAGATCAAATTAAACATCTTTCAGGTGAGAGCAAGGTATGCCCTTGTGGTCAAGAAGACCAATGCCATCCTCAGCTGTTTTAGAAAGGCTGTGGTCAGTAGGTCAAGAGAGGTTCTTCTCCCCCCTCTGCTCTGCCCTGGAGAGGCCACATCTGTAATATTGTGTCCAGTTCTGGGCTCCTCAGTTCAAGAAGGACCTCAGGAAACTGGTTGAAAGAGTCCAGCAAAGAGCCACAAAGATGCTGAACGCAGTGGAACATATTGTGAGGAGAGGCTGAAGAAAGTGGGGCTCTTTAGCTTGGAGCAGAGGAGATTGAGAGGTGACCTCATTCGTGTCTATAAAGATGTGAAGGGCAGTCAATGTCAGGAGGACAGAGCCAGCCTCTACTCAGTGACAGGCCAAGGGCCAGTGGGGTGCAAGCTGGGGCAGAGAAGGTTCCCCATGAACATAAGGAAAAACTTTTTCACTGTGAGGGTGACAGAGCTCTGGAGCAGGCTGCCCAGAGAGGCTGTGGAGTCTCCTCTGGAGACATTGAAAACCTGCCTGGTGTGTTCCCATGTGACCTACTCTAAGTGATCCTGCTCTGGCAGAGGGGGTGTTGGACTAGGTGATCTTTCAAGGTCACTTCCAACCCCTAACATTCTGTGATTCTGTGAGAGTGCATACTAGAAGCCTCTTCAGGCATGAGTTCTGTTCCCAAATTCCTTGCTTGTTTGCCTAACAGGCAGGGCACTTGGCACAGCTGGCACAGTAGACTCTCTAAAGTTACTGTTGCTTGAGTGTAGTGCACCAAGTCACAGGGAGCATTTAAAGTGATCTGACATTAGTGGGTCTAGGTGGCAAGCACAGCATTCCAGTCTCTAATTTCCTTCCTCCCATTGCCCCCAGACAAAATTCATAGTGATTTAATACATAACTTAGCAGAATTCTGCAAGGAGAGTAACTCTCTTAGTTTAATTGAGCATCCTGAAGACAGGGTGACCACTAAAATATTTTCTGTGGTCAACTTGCATGTCAGAACTTAGAGATTTTCTCAAGCTCTGCTAAGTGTAGGGATGCTATTTAAAGCTTAACCTCTATAGCTAGAAGTATCTCACTACTGAAAAAAAAACCACACAAAAAAAAATCCAGGTGGGTGAACATTGTAAGATCCCTTAGTGCAAGGGCACTTAACAGGGTGCTAGAATACAATTCACCTGCAGTTGTGATGTGAAAGCTCAGAGTCGTGGTGTCTAATAGCAGCAGCATCAGAAGCAAGCTCCCTAACCACATTTATTTTTAGAGATGAGAGAGAAGAGCAGCATCTTTCTGGTGTTGCTGAAATGCATAGCATGTTCTGCAGTGGCAAAGGATTTGGCTCCGAGCACACTTGGGGTCTGCAAAGCTCTAGCTGCTGTCATCACAAGATAGGACTTTATGGTTTGGATGTGGTTATGAAATGTCAACACAAAAAGAACGTGAGGTGAAATGATTGCAATGGGAATGAGATAAGTCTGTGGTTGAGACAGACCTAGGAGTCAGGAATTTCTGAGGCAAAAGACTGCAAGCCACCAGAATCACAACAGCAGCAGGCTTAATGCCAGAAAGATATTGTAGAGGTCCTACAAAAGAGCTTGAGGGTTGCAGTTGTGTTTTGCTGGAGAGGTGCAAGAAAAGTGTCAGAACAAATTGGTTCCAGTTACACAAAGTCTCTTTAAATATGTTTGGTCATTCTGATGCAGTGAACTTCTCCAGAGAGAAATTTTTCAAGCTCTCCCTGCACTAGCCATGAAAAATACAGCAAGCAGCCTTCCAGTTCTTGTGTGGCCCATGAAATCAAGAGTTGTAAATGAACACTCAGTGCTTGTCAACTGTAGTAACATAACTGAAGTCAATTTGTTCTCTTCAGGGCCAACAAGTGGAGGAGCTCATGATGGCCTCATTCCTTGGACAAGATTCTGCAAGGTATGAACACAGTTTAAAAAATGAGAAGGGAGCTTTGTCTTGATCTTGTGGGGCTTGTTTGGTGATTTGGGTTTTTTTGGGGTGTGTTTGGCTGGGGGATCCTTCTAGGGTGCTTGCTTTTTCAGTAGTATACCCTAATTATTCTGTAGCATACACGGTAGAGAGAGGTTTTGGTGAAAAGGTTAAAGTAGCTGCAGCAGCAGGAGAAGGGTTTATAATAGCAAGGAGCAGAGGAGTTTGAGGTTGCTTTTGAGCTATGTAAACTGTGTAGAAAAATGCATCTTTGAAGCACAGCCTCTTCATTGTTAGGAATGCAGCTGCTGTTAGTAGAGTAGTTCTTCATTTGTGTCAAAAACACCCCAGCAAGATGAGTGATTCTTCTCTTTTACAGTGAAGGGCACTTCATAGACACAGAGGCAACCAGATTAGGGTGAAGATTAGCAGAGGGGAGCCAAGAGGCTCAGCATGATGGCAGAAAGCCACATAGTGAGGTTTCATGACAGGACAGAAGAACCTTCCCCATTTTCTCTGGCTTTAGTCCCTCAACTGGTATAGCTAAGCAGGAGCAGACTCTGAGAAGAGAGCTACAAGCACTCAAGTTCATTAATGTGGGTGTCTCAGGAGGAACTGAAATCCAAGTCTGAGCAGAAAGTATCTGTAAGCTGTTCTGCCAGCCAGCCTGAGTGAAAACCCGCTGGAATTGTTTGGATGTCCAAGAGCTCCAGTAAGCACAGTGCCCAGGCAGCAACCTTTTCTCTGCTCATAGATCAGTGTCACTGCATGAGAAGTGATGGAGTGTGTTTGGGGGTGCTTTAGGCTCAGACAAACATTTCTCTCACGCTGCCTCTTGTCCTTCAGTGCATCCTTCATTCCCCCCAAAATACCTGTCCTTTTGGAGCAGAGAAACAGAAAAGGGAATTAAAATACCCAATCCATAAAAGATCATGGAGAGGGTGGGATAGAGCAGAAAAATGCAAGAACAAGTGGATGCTGGCAGGATTGAGAGTCTCCTTCCTCTCTGCTTAACAACTCACATTTCACTACCCCTGTTCACCCCCCTCCCACTCATGCTTTCCCTTATTGTAATTTTCAGGAAAATTTAAATGATAAAAACTTCCCCTTTTGGCTGTGGATTGAAGGAATCTTGGAGCTTATTAAGAAACACCTCCTGTGTCTCTGGAATGATGGGTAAGATGTCAGTGAAGTTAACCAAGACATGATCCTTGCCTTACACCTCTCACTTGGACTAACAGTTTGCATCCTCAGGTGGTGAGGTTGGGTGTGTCAGTTTGGGTCCAATGAAGTTGAACTTGCAACCAGAAACATGTGAGCAAAACTAAGGAAGCCTCTAATGAGGCATAGGAAGTTTAATGTAAACAGGAGGAGGAATTTTTCCCCTGCGAGGGTGCCAGAACACTGGAACAGGCTGCCCAGCAGTGTTGTGGAGTCTCCCTCTCTGGAGATACTCAAAACCCACCTGGATGCGTTCCTCTGTGATCTGGTATTGGTGATCCTGCTCTGGCAGAAGGGTTGGACTGGATGAGTTTTCGAGGTCCCTTCCAGCCTCTGACATTCTGTGATTCTGAGATTTGCTTACAGCAGGTGGCCAGGATGTCCCATTTAAGTCACAGAGCAGGGGCTATGAATGGTCAGATCAGTTATTTTACTTTCCTCTGCTACTGCTGTAAGTTGGTTCTTTACACACTCAAGAAGAGAGCCTGTTGTGTTTATCAGGGAAGGCTGAAGTACAAGTCCTAAGGTGAGCATCCATCCTCCAAAATAAACCCAGATGTTATTGTAGCTTTCTTTAGGTTGCAGCAGCCAGTCTCAGATTCTGTGTCTGCTGAAAGAGCTTTCACCCATTTCAGCAGAGCATGAAGCAGTAAGACTCTGGCCGATGGAAAACCAGCTGAGTTTGCCCTCTGATACTGGGGTAGGAAACTTGATTCTGGTAGTGCCAATTTCAGAAGGGATTTGTGCCAGGAAAAGGTTTTTAAGCAAAGGTCACAGTGAAATTTGGATTTAGCCACATGATGAAACTGCATCAACACCACACTCACAGGGGATCATCCTGGTTACCCACTAGTTTGCAGGATCTGAAACAGCTGTCCTGCTGCATTCTGCATCAGGCTTCAAATTCTTACCCTGAGCTCCAGATGAATTCTATCAAAGTCTTGCTTAAAACCTATGTATTTCTTAGCTAAGTGGACTCCAGTGCAGTGGAAAGTTTTGCCACCACTATTTGAAGCAGCGGAGATGCAGTTTCTGTCCTATTTGTTGTTCTACCTCAGCATGGCTCCTACAGGATCTTTTCATTTGTGCCTTTGGTTGTACACAGCTTCCAGCAGCATTAGTCATTGCTCTCAGGTAGGAGGTCAGGTGTTAGCAGAAAGAAGAGGTGAAGGTTCTTCAGCACAGGAAGGATGTGGACTTGATGGATTGGGTCCTGTGAAGATGATCAGGGTCTGGAGCATGTCTGCTGCAAGGGCTGAGGGTGCTGGGGTTGTTCAGCCTGGAGAAGAAAAGGCTCCAGGGAGATCTAATAGCACCTTCCAGTAACTGAAGGGGACTTGTGAGAAAGCTACAGAGGAACTATTTCCAAGGCCTGCAGTGACAGGACAAAGGGCAATGAAGTTTGAAATTCAAGAAGAGCAGACTTACACTGGATGTTAGGAACATGAACACGTTCTTTACCAGAAGGGTGGTAGAACACTGCCACAAGTTGCCCAGGGAGGTGGTTGAGGCCCCATCCGTGGAGATACTTGAGGTGAGGCTCGACAAGACTGTAAGCAACCTGATCTAGTGGAGGATGTCCCTACTGACTGCAGGGTGGTTGGACTAAATGACCTTTGGAGGTCCCTTCCAACCCAAAACGTTCTATGAAGTTAAATCCTGAATGTAGTAAACCCAGAGATTCAGTACTGTTAAATTCCCCCTTCCCTGTTGCTTTGGTTGGATAGTCGCAGATCTTTGTTTCCTAGAAAGACAAAAGAGGAAAACTGAAGGGAGAACTCGTGCCAGCTGCAAAGGTACAAGTGGGAAAGAGACCGAATTACAGTGTTGATTAGGATGGAGCCTCCCTTTGTAGTCAAAAGAAGTATGACAGCCTCAAAAACACTTGCCCTTTCTTCAGTGCAAAAGACTTTGATCATACATAAGGTATTTCCCACTGAACATTGGTGACTTAAACATTAAAATAAAAACAGTACAGGACAGCATCTAAAGTCCTAAGCAAAATCATCTTTGGATTTTGTGCAAAGTGCCCTCTCCCCAGCTGAATGCACAGGACAGTAGCACTTGTACTCAGAACTTAGTTATTCAGATTGCATTGGGTTGCAGGGGACCCTCAAAAGTCATCTTGTCCAACCGCCCTGCAGTGAACAGGGACACATTAGGCTGCCCAGGGCCACACAGGGCCTGATCTTATTGATGGAGTATTTTAGAATCAGGGTTGGAAGGGACATCAAGGATCATCTAGTTTCCAACTCCCCTGCCAATGCAGGGACACTTTCTACTAGATCAAGCTGGCCAGAGCCACATCCAGCCTGGTCTTAAAAACTTCCAGGGATGGGGCTTCCACCACCTCCCTGGGCAACCTGTTTTAGTGTCTCACCACCCTTATGGTGAACAATTTCTTCCTAATGTCTAATCTAAATCTGCCCTCCTCTAGTTTGGAACCATTATCCCCTAGTCCTGACACCCTAAAAAGTCCTCTCCAGCTTTCTTGTAGGCCCCTATCAGATACTGGAAGGTCACAATAAGGTCTCCTTGGAGCCTTTTCTTCTCCATACTGAATAACCCCGACTCTCTCAGCCTGTTCTCACAGGAGAGGTGCTTCAGCCTTCTGATCATCCTTGTAGCCCTATTTCGAGGATTAAGCAGCAGCACAAAGAAATTCTGCCTCCTTGTCTACACAATAACAATGCTGAGCATAGTGTGGTGATTCATGTCTTCCCCAGGGCAGCTCCAGCCTGGAGGCCTGCTGCTAGCTTTCCAGCTACTCACAGCACAGAGCCTTCTGTGAAGCTTTTAAAGTACTTAAGCTCTTAAGCAACAAAAGCTTTTCAGTTTTCCTAGCTAGCCCAACACAGCATAGATTTTTGTGTTGATGACTGAAATCAGCTTTTTGTCTTCCCACTGCAGCTGCATCATGGGGTTTCATCAGCAAGGAGAGAGAACGTGCTTTGCTGAAGGACCAGCAGCCAGGAACCTTCTTACTGAGGTTCAGTGAGAGCAGCAAAGAGGGAGCTATCACCTTTACCTGGGTAGAAGGATCTCAAAATGGTAAGTAATAATGAACATCGCTGGCTTCAAAAGAAGAAGCTTTTATGGTCTTCTCATTCACACTGAGAGACAATACAAGACCCTACCATAGGAGTCCTCATCCTTACAACAACAGGCCATGAGCAGTAGCAATACCTGAAGAGATCCCACAGGAAGGCT
The DNA here is from genome assembly GCF_015220805.1 of Pogoniulus pusillus. Lineage (NCBI taxonomy): Eukaryota > Metazoa > Chordata > Aves > Piciformes > Lybiidae > Pogoniulus > Pogoniulus pusillus. Next base: position 25,342,288 of record NC_087265.1, on the reverse strand, counting down.
GGAGAGGGACTTTCCTTAAGGGTGTATAGCAAGAGGACAAGAAGGAATGTTGTTAAACTCAGGGAGAGTAAGTTAGACTGGATGTTAGGAAGAAGTTCTTCAGTGTGACGGTGAGACACTGGAATGGATTGATCAGAGAGACTCTGGATGCCTCCTCCCTGGAGGTATTTAAGGCCAGGCTGGATGACACCTTGAGCAACCTGCTCTAGTTGAGGGGTGTCCCTGCCCATGGCAAGGATTTGGAGTAGATGATCTGTAAGGTCCCTTCTAACTTGAGCCATTCAATGATAATAGTCACTGCTTCTCTCTTTGCAGAGCCCCAGTTCCATTCTGTAGAGCCATACACCAAGAAGGAGCTCTCTGCTGTCACCTTCCCTGATATCATCCGCAACTACAAAGTGATGGCAGCTGAAAACATTCCTGAAAACCCCCTGAGGTTCCTGTACCCAGATACACCCAAGGACAACGCCTTTGGCAAGTACTACTCCAGGCCAAAGGGAGGGTGAGTGCTGCACACAGCTCCTGCAGTCTGTGCTGTTTGTCCTTCAGATACTCGGGGGCCAAATCAGTTCTGTGACACACAAAGGGCAGCAGTTGGGACTGAATGTGTCGCAAGTCTGTGCCAGGCTTGAATGCTGCTGTGCCATGCTTGAGTGCTGCTCCCAGACACCTCAGCTGTAGTAGAGTAAGAAAAGGTCTGATTTTCAGAGGCACAACGTCCAGCTCAGTTGACAGTTGTCACTGAGCCTATCCTTCAGTTGTCACCACCACTTGGGTCTGACTCTCACACAGCTCTCATTCCGGCTGTGTGGGCCCAGCAGGATGTGTTACTTCAGGGGAAATTAGTTCCCCATTTTCTACAGGGCAAAAGCAGCAAATCTTGATTAAAAAGTGGAATAAATTCACCATTGTGCTGTCGTATGCATGAGATAAAGACTTGCAGTTTATGTAGGTCACAGGCTTTATTTTTAGTCCCCCCCCAAAAAAATGGCAATGTGAAGTAAACTTGCTAAAAGCCCAAGTTTTCTCCTTTTTTTTCCTTCTCTGCTCCTTGAAGCACCAGAACCAATGGATGTGGATGGTCCCAAGGGAAATGGCTACATCAAGACAGAGTTAATATCTGTGTCTGAAGTGTAAGTTTCCCAGAGCTGCTGGGTTTCTAGGAACTGGCTGTAACATTTTGGCTGTAGTTCTTCTGTCTTCACACTGCTTAAGGTATAGGTGCCATTGTCAAGTCTTTTCCTCTCTGACTGCACCAGCACAGTGCTGTGTGTGAAACACCCTTTTTTGGTTGAACAGACCAGAAATCTTGGGGGTGGTTGCACTTGCAAATCACTTCTTGAAAAGCAAGTTCTTAAAGACTCATGGGACTTGTCTGATTAGAGGGTAGCTCACTGACCAGCCCCAGTGTTCTGCTGCCTTTGCAGAGCATGGTGTGGTGTTCACAGACTGGGGCTTTATCACAAGGGACCTCCTTACTCACATGCAGTAGCCCAGCTGGACCTCACTTCTTCAGTGCTGTGCCCAACACTCTTTAATATGTTTACTGATGATCTGGACAAGGGAATTGAGTCCACCATCAGTAAGCTTGCAGATGACACCAAGTTGGGAGCAAGTGTCTATGTGTTGGAGGGTAGGAGGGCTTTGCAGAGGGACCCTGTCAGGCTGAACAGATGGGCACAGTCCAAGGGCATGAGAACTAAAAAGACTTTGGCCACAACAACCCAAGCTGGGGACAGAGTGGCTGGAGAGCAGCCAGGCAGAGAGGGACCTGGGGGTACTGGTTGACAGCAGCTTAACATGAGCCAGCAGTGTGCCCAGGTGGCCAAGAGAACCAATGGCATCCTGGCCTGTATCAGGGACAGTGGGGCCAGCAGGACCAGGGAAGTCTTTCTGCCCCTGTACTCGGCACTGGTTAGTACCTTGAGTACTATTCCAGTTCTGGGCCCCTCAATTTAAGAAAGATGTTGAGGTGCTTGAATATGTCCAGAGAAGGGCACCAAGGCTGGTGAGGGGGCTGTAGCACAGCCCTGTGAGGAGAGGCTGGGGGTGTTGAGCCTGGAGGAGGCTCAGGGGAGACCTCATCACTCTCTACATCTACCTAAAAGGAAGTTGTAGCCAGGGTTGGTTTCTTCTCCCAGACAAGCAGAACAAGAGGACACAGTCTCAAACTGCATCAGAGCAGGTTTAGGTTGGATGTTAGGAAGAAGTTCTTCACAGCAAGAGTGATTGGCATTGGAATGGGTTGCCCAGGGAGGTGGTGGGGTCATCATCCCTGGAGGTGTTTAAAGGACACTGGATGTGGCACTTAGTGCCATGGTTTAGTTTATTAGATGGTGTTGGGTGATAGGTTGATGATCTCAAAGGTCTTTTCCAACCCAGTTTTGTGATCCTGTAGTGATAGTTTGTCTCTGTTCTTTTTCTTCTGTTAGCCACCCTTCCAGGCTCCAGTCTCCAGAAAACTTGCTCCCCATGTCTCCTGAAGAATTTGACGAGGTGTCTCGGATGGTGGGCCCAGCAGAGATTGATACTGTGGTATGGGTCATAAAGCAGCCTTTTGTGGGAGGGTTGAGCCAGAAGGTGTCTTTTGCCTTTTCTTTTTTTCCCTCAAACACACATCACTTAAGCCAGCACTTCAGAATGTGGCTCTTCAAATGTGGAGGGAAAGTTGGGAAGCCAGAGTTAGACTGGGATGGCTCTCAGTTGTTCTCTCCACCTGTGCTGTAGAAGTGAAGAACAGGAGAGCAAAGCTTCCCATGTGGATCTTGTAGGGAAGGCAGGGAGTAAGGAAGGTTCTCTGTCTTTGCTCTGTTGCAGCAAAGCCACAGCTGGAGCCTTGTGTCCAGTACTGGGCCCCCCAGATCAAGACAGACAAGGAACAACTGGAGAGAGTCCAGTGGAGGCTACAAAGATGCTGAGGGGCCTGGAACATCTCTGTGAGGAGGAGAGGCTGAAAGACTTGGGGCTGTTTAGCTTGGAGAAGAGCAGATTGAGAGATCTTCTCAATGCTAATCAATATATATAAGGCCAGGGGTCAAGAGGATGAGGCTGGGCTCTTTTCAGTGACTCCTAGAGACAGGACATGAGGCACAAACTGGATGGCAGAAGTTTTCCTTAGCTTGTTTAATTAACATTTGACTTTTCTTCTTGCAGATGTGTTCAGCGTATTCAACTTAGAGGTTGAGCTTTTACTGCATCATTAGTACAGCTGATCAGCTTATGCATCCTGCTCTGCAGTCAAGGATTTGGTGATACCCTTCAATTCTTTAGTTTCTCAACCTGAAGTTCCAGCACAATTTTTTATCTAATGGGCATATAAACAGCAGGCTGAGCAGCCTCCTCACAGGCACGGGGGTTGGTATTTTTTTTCAGTTTAGATCTAAACAAGATCCCTGCCTTGAGGAGAGGAATGAGAAGTCATCAGCGAGAGCAGTGGGAAGAATCATTAAAGAATGGATGAAATTTAATGTTTGAAAGAGTTAGCTGTACACAGAGAGCTTCAAAGGGTTCTGTTCAGAATTCTTGCACCTCCTGCCTAACAATTTCTGAAGAACTTTCATAGCTTTGAACTTTCATCTACACCAGAGAGAAAAGGACCACTGCAGGTATTACGCCATGCTCAGTCTGTGTGCTGCCGAAGTTTATCCTGGTTTTGTCTCCTAAGGGCATGGGATACTGAGAGAACACCAGCCAGAAATGGTGCCTGCATGTTCATTTTGCAGAGGGTGTTTAGCACAATGTCTCATAAAGAATGCTTTTTAGGACATCACCGTAAAGGCTGCACTGGCACATGCTGAGCTTGCAGCTCAAACCATGTCCTAGCAAGCCTAAAGCCTGTGCAGGCTCTAGCAGCAGTATCAGACAAAACCAGAGCCTATTTTTAAGAGCAGAACAGGGGTTGGAGGACGTGGTTATTCACTGTAATTAATCTGCCCAGGTAAGGTGATGATGATCACTTTGTGGCTTTTACATGTCCCATTTAGGTTATACCAGGTGGAACAAACATGGATTGTCTCCTGCATTATGAACCAGGGCATGCATTTCACTGTTGACTGGAATACCTACAGCACCCTACTGGCTTTGGTAATGAAGTGAGCAACATTTAGACTGAGTAGTGGCTGTAGGATAATATAGCTGTAGTACAGACGTTCAGGATGAAGTTATGCTCTCACCAGAGGACAGGTTTGTTTCTCAGCATGTTTGTGAACAAAGAGGCAAAGGATGTCTTAAGCAGCTGGTCTCTTGGACTATGGACACCTACTGTCCTCTGCTGGCTCACTGGCATGTAGCCGAGAGGGCAACCTGCAGCACACTCATGCAGCATCTCCCCTATTCAAGTACATGATCTCTAGCCGGCCCTGCTTGAGCAGGAGAGGTGAACAAGATGGCCTCCTTAGCCTGTGTGTGACGCAGTGGCAGCTGCCACTGCAGCCTCTCACCCCCACTACTACCAGCTCTCGGTGCCTGGGAGGAACTGCAGAGCAGCTTCTCTACTGTTCAGAAATGCTTGACCTGTTCTCTGCAGCTCTCACTCAAACAAGTGGTTCTGTTTTTTAATACCTGATAGAGGATTCCTTGGCCATTTAAAATACATGGAGCTGACATTTTGGACCTTTCTATTATTTTTTGGCTACTTCCATTAGTCTGCCACCAGCTTATAGCTCATTTTCAGTGTGCTTGTGCAGCTGAAGAGGTGCAGCTGTGAAGTGTCAGGCAGTGCAGATGCTTTTACTTTACTGTATTGGTGCAGGTCAGTTACAGATTTCCTAGAAAGGAGGGGGGTGGTTTAATTCTTTTTATAACTGCTTGTATCATGTTATGGATTAATTCCTCCCCAACCAAACTTAAATAAACACAACTTAAATTTATACCTTTGAGTGGTTAAGAAGGATAACTGGTCTATAGCTGAACTTGGTGAGCTATTGAGACAGCCCCCCTGACTCCTATCTTTCACTGGGGCTATGAAATGACAGGATTCCTCATCTCCCATTTGGGAAAAACTGACAGTCCCCGCCCAGCCACAGGAATAAAAGGAAAGGGGGAGATGAAGTAGAGTAGGAATGAAGAGTAGGCAAGAGAAAGCCAGCGCCCTTGGCCAATCCACTTAAGGCTCCTAGCATTAACAAAAAGCAGACAGTGAAAGGACACAGCTCTAGAACAACAGGTTGCCATAAAGACAAAAAAGGCAAAAACCAGGTCAAAGCAATTCTGATTTCCTATAAGCTCTGCACAAAGGAAATAAGCAGCCATCCCCATGCCTGAAGCCTTCTTTCCACACCAAAAAGGTTAGAGGAGATTAGGAAGAATTTTTTTTACAGTGAGGGAGGGAGATGCTGGAACAGGTTGCCCAGGGAGATTGTGGATGCCCCCTCCCTGGAGGTGTTAGGACCAGGTTGGACGAGGCGTTCAGTAAGCTGGTCTAGTGGAAGGTGTCCCTGGCCATGACAGGGAGGTGGAATTAATTACATGGTTCTCAAGGCCCATTCCAACCCCACTGATAACCAATAAATCCCACCACAATCACCCATCAGCATCTTGGTATTTCCATTTATTATGCTGTAAAAAGCAACACTATCTGGATTTTTATTTCCTAAAATAAATAACTTTCTTTTTCAGAACCAGTACAGCTCAAGTTTAGATTCATTCATGGGAAACTGCTAGAAATACATTCATCACTGTCTAGTCCCCACAAGACAGAATCTAAAAGTCAAGCGATCAGCCCAGTCCGGTTACAATGACACTGCCAAGAAGTACAGTCACAGACAGCCCAACTCTGAAGCAGAACAAAAATGAGAATCAATGTGGTACGATACATTTTTTGTTCACAAAGGTGGGCTAATTAATGCTAGGACTATGACAGTATTGCTGAGTACAAAGCATTAAGTTAGCTGAAACAACTGGAGGCTGTGATATGGCAGGGAGCATACATGACAAAAAAAAAACCAAAAGAAGGGTGGGAGGGAAAAGTTTCTTTGGAGTGTTAAGAAAGGTGGCGGCCGAGAAGAGAACCAAAAGCTAGCAATGGTAGAAGCTAGGTGTGGGGAAGGATGAATAGCCAAACCAAGGTACTGCTACCAGCTTTACAGTCATAAATAACATCGGGTCTAAGCAGCTGCAGTGCTGGACTGGATGATGCTAAAATGATGCTTCTGGCTCACTGTGAGGAAATACTAAAACCAGCAAAAAGCAAAGGCTGGCAAAAAGCACTCAGTATGACTCACGAAAGGGTTAAGTTTAGCCAGGATCCTTAAGGTTAACTCAGAGAAAAATGCCTTCTTTTATCTTTAATATATAGGTACTTTAATATAATAGGTACTATATACCTATCTTAAAAAAACAAAACAAAAACACCAGCTGGAACACTGCAAATTTCAGTTAACTAAAGCTAAATCAGGTATTTTTCTGAGCAGCCAAAGGATGTACTTGAACAGGAAAAAAAACTACATATATGGACAAAGTCAGATTAGCATTGACATCCAGAATACTAAACTAGAGCCTATCTGAAAATGCTCCTCCACGCTAAAGCTGACAGAGAAAAATCTGTTTGGAATTTAGCTCAGGGTGCAGCAGAAAAGAGACCTGTGCTCTTCAGCTGTCAGAGTGGCTCAGTAGAGTACTGGAGCCCATTTTCTTCAGTTTTTTGCCTAGCAGTAAGGTAGCTGTGATACAGGACTTGAAAGGGTTGAAAGCCATCAGAAAAACAGCTGATCTTCAGCAAACAGAACAAAAACACAGAACCAGGAGCCACAACTCATCAACAAGAAGAGGGGGAGGAAAAGTGTTTGATAACCATGCCGGCAAGCTCTGAAATGCTGGTTTGGAGCTTTAGGCTTCCAAAACTCTCCCAGGATGTCTCCCTTATGATGAAGCTGTCCCTGTGCTGGTTTATCAAGCACTTCTCCATGTGGCTTATCCTCCTTGCAGGGAGGCAGTATGGCATGGCAATGAGAGACTGTACAGGACTCCAAGAGGAGGATCGTCAGCTAGACTGCCCTACTGGCTCCTCTCTAGACCTTAGTGTGCCCATTTGCAAAAGGAGGCTAACGTGGTTCAGATCATTAAAGTGCTTGGGCCGTTCTACAAAGAATTGGGGCACTGTTTTATCAGGCTTTGGTGCCTGAACACAGAAAAGTGGAACTCTGACTTGTACACTACATGCTAGGGTCAAAACAGCCATGCACACGCTCCTCAAGCACCATGTCCTTCGCCATGTGCTAAAAGCATTCGTGCCTAAAAACTCTTGTGCTCAAACTCTTGCCTATGTCCAACAACTCTGATGGTTTGTGAATATCCAACACTACAAAATGCTAAGTGGCTGCTCACTTCTGAGGTTTTACAGCAGAGGCAACTGCCCCTGGGATGAGGCAGCTGCCCCAACATTGCACTTCTACAGACAACAGATACCTAGACACCTGTGTTCCCCTTGACAGGGCTGGTTGCAGTGGTGGGGCAATAAATGCCACCCTTCACCACAAAAAGCATCTTCTACTTGTGCTCTGATACTGAGCAACTTGTTCTGCACCAGTGGAATCCCACTGGTGCAGTAATCCTTGCTCCCTGGGTTAATGATAGTGCAAGAAGAGAACGGACACAAAATGTGGCTTATTTCCTGCTCTGCTCATGCTGTCATTGGCTCTTTTGCTCCTTAAAGCTGTTTCACTCCACTTGTGTTCCTTACCCACAAGCCTTACGTTAGGTCAGATGTGCAGGTAATATTTGGTGTAGCACTTTGCCTTTAACAAACTTCCAACTCCCTTGCTGGTTCTTGTGGCAGCTGCGGAGCAGCAGCCCCGGGGAGGGGTCGCTGCAGCTTGTGAAGGCTGTAGTGTAGATAAACCTGCAAGGAACACGACTGCATCGAGGGGAAGCACCTGCGGCCCCCAGCCACAAGGGGAAGCACTTTAGCAGCTGAACAAGGAGGGAGGAGAGACAAAGGGAACTGAAATGCTTCAAAATCAAACACAAAACCCCACTAAACAGCCTGTGATGGCACAACTCACATTTCCTACACCATTTGGTCAAACAAACCTCAACACAGAATTCCCTGACAAAGACTCTTTCTAACTACAAGCCTACACCATTGACAAGTGTCACCTACAAGACTCTTGTGGATATTTATATTATGTAAACAAGATTGCATGGAAAGATTTTCAAGATTTGGGGTTGGTTTGGTTTTTGTTTCCCTCCCCCACCTCCAAAAGGTTAAGTGCAGATCCTTCACACGCTCTACCTAAATCTACATCGGCATCCTCAGCTTCTGAAGAACCTCACTGACACTCATACCTGACAGTATTCCAGCTCATCTTGGCCATACTGGAAACAGAGGGCTAGAGAAACAGAAAAACAAACAAAAAAACACTCAGCAGAAAAAAAGAAATAATTCCTGACCACAGACTAGAGTTGATAGAGAACACACCCCGAAAAAAAAAAAAAAAAAACACATAAAGAAGAAAACTAAAATAAATTAAGTAGCGCACAGTAAAGCCAACAACAGCTAAATATTGTTTTTCTACATCAATTCTATGCAGCATGAGGTAATATTGCTCACATTATGGAGGGAGATTCTTGGTTAGGTTTCTTTTTTTTTGTGGTTTGTTTTTTTTTTTTTGAGAGAGAGAGAGAGAGAGATTGGATTTGTCCTGTGCGTATAGAAACTCCTGTAACATAACACTGAAGTGACAGAGACTTCTAGAAAAGAGATATCACTATCAGATAGAAACACACACACGCTCTTCATGACTTAAGTCTACCACAATTAAAACAGGTGGGTGATCTGATTCTCAGGCTCGAGCTGCAGATGATTTATAACAAGCCATCCAGGTTCTTGTGAACCGTTCGGTTCTCCTTGCCCTCGCTGGCATCCTCCGATGGTGTGTATTGGACCTGATATTCCTGAAGGATTTTAAACACGTCGTGGTGGCCAAAATGTAAAGCTTCATCCATAGGAGTGTTGTTCCACCTGCGAGAAAGGTGAGAGAGGAAGGGTGGATGTTAGGGAAAATTATTTCTTCACTGAAAGTGTGGCCAAGTATTTGAATAGGCTGCTAAGGAAGGTGGTGGAGCTGCCATCCCTGGAGGTGTTCAAGAAGTGTGTAGATGTGGTGCTTCAGGATATAGTGTAGTGGTCAGGGGAGTTAGGTCATGGTTGGACTTGATCACAGAATCACCCAGAGATCATCCAATCAAACCTCCCTGCAGTCAGCAGGGACATCATCCACTAGAGCTCCCTTGTCAAGCCTGACCTTGAGTATCTCCAGGGTTTGGGCCTCAACTACCTCCCTGGGCACCCTGTTCCAGTGCTCTACCACCCTCATGGTGCAAAACTTGCTCCTAACATCCAATCTAAACCTGCTCTTCTCTCATTTCAAGCTATTGCCCCTCATCCTATCACTGCAGGCCTTTGGAAACAGTTCCTCTGTGACCTTCAGGTATTGGAAGGCTGCTATTGGATCTCCCAGAATCTTTCTCCAGGCTGAATAACCCCAGCTCCTTCAGCCTGCCCTTGCAGGAGAGGTGTTCCAGCCCCCAGTAATTTCTGTGGCTCTTAAAGGTCTTCTTTTCATAGAATGGTTTAAGTTGGAAGGGACCTCAAAGATCATCTAGTTCCAAACCCCTGCCATAGGCAGGGATACCTCCCACTAGAACAGGTCACTCAAGGCCACATCCAACCTGCCCTTGAACACCTCCAGGGAGGGAGCCACTACAAGGTCTCCTTGAAGCCTTCTCTTCTACAGGCTTTTCCAAGCTTAATGATTCTAGGATTCTATCAGCACCCAGGGACAAAAGCAGCAACCACCCAATTCTTTACATTCTGTGCTAATAATGAGGGGATACATGGACCACACACTGTGAAGTTAACAGACCACACCAAGTTCAGTAGCTAGAAAAGTACTTCACAGGAGTGAAGGAGAGTTAGACAAGCCAGAGAGTTGGGTGAAGAGGAGCCTAATGAAATTCTGCAAGGGCAAGTGTAGAGTTCTGCATGTGTGGAGAACCACCTCATGTATCAGTACAGGTTAGGGGCTGACATGCTCAAGAGCAGCTGTGGGGAAAATGACCTGGGAGTGGTGGTGGACAACAGGCTGACCAGGAGCTAACAATGTGCCCTTATGGCCAAGAAGGCCATTGGGCCCCTGGAATGCATCAAGAAGAATGCGAGCAGCAGGTCAATGGAGGTTCTCCCCTTCTACTCTGCCTTACTGAGGCCTCATCTGGAGTACTGGGGCCAGTTCTGGGCTCCCCAGTTCAAGAGAGACAAGGAACTACTGGAGATAGATAGTCCAAGGGAGAGTTACAAACATGCTGAGGAAACTGGAGCATCTTTGTGAGGAGAGGCTGAGACCTGAAGCCAATTAGCCTGGAGAAAAGCAGCCTGAGAGGAAATCTACTCAATGCTAAGCAATGGCTAAAGGGTGAGGGACAAGAGGATGGAGCCAGTCTCTCTTCAGTGGCACCCAGTGACAGCACAAGGAGAAGTGGACACAATCTGGAACTCAAGAGGTTCAACATAACACGGGGGAAAACTTCTTTGCTGTGAGGGTGTTGGATCTCTGGAGCAAGCTGCCCAGAAAGGTTGTGGAGTCTCCTCTGGAGAGTTTCCAAACCCACCTGAACATTGTGATCCTGGACAACCTGCTGTGGCTGACCCTGCTTTAGCAGAGTGGTTGGACTGGATGATCTCCAGAGGTCTGAGATTCTGTGAAGCTAGATATAACCTTTTAAATATTGATTTTAATGGCTTCAGCATTTTTTTGAAATCCCTGTTTGCTCTGCAGAACCTACAGAGAACCAGCAGGATCCTCTTCATTCTAATTCAGCTCAATATATTCCACTCCTATTTGATGGATACCTCTCCTCATGGGAGCTGAAGAGGTGCTACTCAAGCACCTTTGCACTTACCTGTCTTTGGGGAAAGGATTTACTTTGCATGCTTCCAGAAGGAATTTAACAACGTCCACGTGTCCTGCAAGAAAAGCAGGTCTGTGAGTGCAGACAGGGAGCAGAGATACCCTAAAGCAAGCTGACCACATCCCACAAGCAGACAGCAAACCACAGCCCAGGAGACATTACCTTCTGCAGCTGCTACATGCAGGGCAGTCCGTGAGTCATAGTCCCTTTGTTCCATATCCATTCCTGAGAGAGCAAATCTAACCACGAAAAAAAAAGACATATTTAAGTATTACTTAATTAGTACAAGTTACAAAGCCAGCATGAACCATGGCCCCACACCAAAGCAATGGCAACACTGCTGCCTGGGGATATAAATGGCAGCAAGAGCACACTGGGACTTTGGTTGTAGTGAAAGGGAGCCTTTATCCTCTGTTCTGGAGAACAGGTCTGGTGTGGAGCAGCTAAGGGAGCTGCAGTTGTTTAGCTTGGAGAAAAGGAGGCCAAGGGGAGACCTCATTGCCCTCAACAACTCCCTGAAAGGAGGTTGCAGTGAGGTGGGGGTTGGTCCCTTCTGCTTAGAAAGAAATGTCAGAATAAGAGGAAATGGCCTCAGCTTGCACAAGGGGAGGTTTAAGTTTAATGTGAAATTTCTTCACTGAAAGGGCTCTCAAACATTAGATGAGGCTCCCCAAGGAGTTGGTTGAATCCCCATACATGAAGGCATCTAAAAGAGGCAGAGATGTGGTGGAGGGATATGATTTAGCACCAGCCTTAGAAGAGTAAAATAATGATTAGATCTTTTCCAGTCAAAACAATTCTATGATTTCCTGACACTGACTCTATGATAAAAGATTATCAAGAGAAATAAAAAACATCTTTGCAGGAAACAACAGTTCACACCTCTGAATTTATACCAAGCTAAGGTGCAGGAAAGGATGTAAATTTGTCAGCTGAGGAAATCCATGGAGGACTCCCAAGTCTGGAAATCCTCAAAAACATTAAGATATTGGGTAAGTTCTCCCATTGTGCTGCAGTGCTCTGGGACAGCAGAGTTCTTAGAAGCACAGAACGGTTTGGGTTGGAAGTGATCTTAAAGATCATCTGGTTCCAACCACCCTGCCATGGGCAGGGAAACCTTCATGGGCAGGTTGCTCAAGGCCTCATCCAGCCCGGTGTTGAACACCTCCGGGGAAGGGACATCCACAACTTCCCTGGGCAACCTGTGCCAGTCTTATACCTCCCTCAATGTAAAAAATTTCTTCCTACTCTTCAGTCTAAATCTGTCCTCCTCAAGCTTCAATCCATTCCCTCTCGTCCTATCACTAAGAGCCCTTGTAAAAGGTCCCTTCCTGCCTTTCTTGTAGCTCCTTTCAGGTGCTGGAAGGCTGCTCTTAAGTATCCCCAGAGCCTTCTCTTCTCCAGGCTGAGCAGCCCCAACTCTCCCAGCCTGTCCCCATAGGAAAATTCTCTAGGCCTCTGATCATCTTCATGGCCTCTTCTGGACCTGCTCCAGCAGTTCCATGTGCCTCTTATGCAGCTCTCTGCTGGTCTCTCTCCAGCAGACTCCTGTCTCTCTCAAATTGGGCAGCCCAAAACTGGACACAGTATTCCAGGTGTGATCTCACCAGGGCAGAGTACAGGGGGAGAAGAGCCTCCCTAGATTGCTGGACACACTTCTCTTGATGCACCCCAGGATGTCATTCTCTCTCTTGCCCACAACAGTACATTGCTGAGGGCAGTGCATTTCCCCATGATCCACAGAAAGCAATGGGATTGCATGATAGCCTGAGGCTACACTTCGGGTGGTTAGATTTAGGGAGAGAGGGAGGTTGTTGTTTGGAGGTGAGTATACTCAATCTCCAGTGCAGCTGAATGCCCCAACCACCACTGTAGGGCATACTCAAAAGTAACCATCAGCAGCGAGTTCTCAACGAGCAGCATTCCCACACCCAAGCCCATGCTGACCTCCGGAGTGCAGAGACGTCCCCTGTGTAGGCAGCAAATAGCAGATTGATCACAGACTTCACCTGCAAAGAGAGATGCAGGACAGTTTATTTCACTTCCCTCCTCAATTAGAATCCAAATGGGAAGAAAACATCCAATCTTATAATGCCCAGTTGACCCAGTGCTTGTGATCTTGCTCTTTGTACCCTTTTCCCTGGCTGCATTTTGCAGCAGTGTAAAACACTGGAAGTGTTTGTTCCAGCTTGCTTTGCTATCAGGTCTGTCTTTCATAGAATGCCTCAGGTTAGAAGGGACCTCAGAGATATGTTTCAACCTCCCTGCCTCTTAACTAGTCTCAACCTAACCCGAAACAGCTCCAGGAAAGTGACATCCACAACCACTCTGAGCAACCATTTCCAGAGTCTCACCACCCTTGTACTGAAGAACTTTTTCCTAAGATCCAGTCTAAACCTACAGCTTCAAACCATTCCCCCTAGTCCTGTCTCTAGACACCCTTATGAGAAGTCCCTCTGCAGGCTTCCTGCAGGTATTGGAAGGCAGCTTTCCAAGGCTGAAGACACAAGGGCAGTAAAAGAACCATCAAAAGTGCCTTTCTACTCTCCAAGGGTAAAAGAATCCGAGTCTTGCCATATCGACAAACCACACTGCTCTCTTTCAAAGACAGTGGAATTAAAGACAGCATCACTTGGCACAGGTCATGGAAGCAGAAACATCTTGGAAGACAAACTCATGCTGGAAAAAGAAGGGGTTTAGTTTTGGGAGGGGTTCTTTGTGTCCTTTGGGATGGGATTTTTCTTGGTTTGGGTGTTGTTGTGGGGGCTTTATTTGGTTTGGGTTGTTGGGGGTGAGTGTGTTTTGGATTTTTTTGTTGTAGCTGCGGTGTGTTTTTTTCTTTGTTTTGTTGTTATCTTGTTTGGGATGTTTTTATTAGGCAAAATCTTTGTAATCAGGAAAGGAGAAATACTTCTCTGGTTTTGCTTTGTAGGACAGATTTTCCCAACTGATTTTTCCATCTAACATCAAAGATTTCTTCAAATAACCAGATTTTAAGCATTTCCATTACACCATAAGCCACTACAAGAAGAGCAAGGTTTTAATGCAGGCAGAAATTTTATCTTTTTAGATGAAATAACATAAGCTGCAGGTGAGCAGAGTTTCTCAGCTCTACTAGTTACACTAATAAAGAACAATACCCTTAGGCTACATCCATATCCCACACACATTTTTAACATGTCCTGGTGAAAACAACTCCACGAGCTTTAACAAGAGCCAAACCCAACAAGCTAAGAGAGTCTCAAGCTTCCCACACCAGTTTCCTTATCACCAAATTGATACAGCCACTTCTAGGCACCACTTTCACGTAGTTTCCAGTAAACCTTCCAGCTGCTGCCTGGCTTTTTGAGTCTACAAAGTTCTGCTGCTGCTAACACTCAAACAATAGAGACAGAGGAGAAAAGTGACCTTCTGCCACAAGGAGGAGAAACAAACAAAATGACCACCCAGCAGCAAGTCTCCCACAGATTTCTGCAAGAACACTGGCCTGTTTTCACAGAGCCACAGAGGAGCCAACATCTGCACCTCCTGTAAACCAAAGCAATGCAACTGCTTGTTGGATTTTACACCTCAAATATGCGCTGACACAAAGCACCAGGAGACAGAGCCAGGATGGAAACAGACACTCTCCCAGCACCAGTATCCACAGACTCATCCTGCAGCTCCTTTTTGGCTTGCTCAATGAGCTGCATGAGCCTAAGGAGCCTTACACAGCAAATGTGAGGCTTGCTTGGCAGGATCTGCAGGTCTCTACTACCTCTCATTATCTTCCAGGCCTCTCCTAAACTGGACCAGCTTCTGGGCTCACTCAGTACTGTCTCTGAAGCACCTGGGTCACCTTTAACCATGGCAAATCTGACATAATTTTGCTCTCTACATCTATTTGAAAGGAGGTTGTAGCCACGCGGGGGTTGGTCTCTTCTCCCAGGCAACTAGTGACAGAACAAGAAGACACAGCCTCAAGCTGCACCTGGGCAGGGTTAGGCTGGATGTTAGGAAGAAGTTCTACACAGAAAGAGTGACTGGCATTGGAATTGGCTGCCCAGGGAGGTGGTGGACTCACCATCTCTGGAAGTGTTTAAAAGGAGGCTGAAGCACTTAGTGCCATGGTTTAGTTGATTAGAAGGTGAGAGGCGACAGGCTGGACTCAATCTCAAAGGTCTTTTCCAACCTGGTTAATTCTGTGATCATCGCCCAGACATTTCTCACAAGCATTACAGGGGACAGGCCTGAAGTAACTCTGTAATTCTGAAAGACTTAAACATTAGCACAGGCTGCCCAGGTTGGTGGTTGAATCCCCATCCCTGGAGGTGTTTCAAAGAGGCAGAGATGTGGTGCTAAGGGACATGGTCTAGCACCAGACGTGGGAGGATTAGAAAATGGTTGAACTCAATCTTAAAGGTCTTTTCCAGCTGAAACAGCTGCTCCCATGATGATTTTTTGGTTTAAACCTTCTGAATCCCCACACCCAAAAAAAACCCAAACCACAAAAAACCCCCAAACAACCAACAACCCAAAATAAAAACAAAAAGCCAAACCAAAGAACAACAAAACCCAAGCAAGCAAAGAAACAAACACCCACCACCCCCCAAAAAAACTAAACCCAAAACAAAACAGCACATCAGACTGGGCTTTGCTGTGACTTCAGAACCAGTCTTCCATGAGTGAGCCCACCCACTACTACAGCCTTTGTCTCTACCCCCCACTCCTGGGCAGCTCTCCACAGGGATGCTGTGTCTCATCCTTTCAGCTTGCAGCTGTCATGGAAACAACATCACAAGATACAAGTGCGAATATCCAAGGGCACTCTCATTAGGCTTTCAAGAGTAAACCATCATTGTCACACCACAACATTAAACCTTCCTAAAAGAATCAGAGAGTGGCTCAGGTTGGAAGACACCTCGGATTCAAAAGGTAAAAAGGTTTTCTAGGCAAATGTTCCTGGAACAGAATGGTTTAAAATGGGTTTAAAGGAAAAAAAAACAAAACCAACAACCATAAAACACAAATAAAACACACATAAGAGACTCAGAGAATCATAGAATGGCTCAGGTTGGAAGGTACCTCAGAGATCATCTACTCCAACCCCACCATCCCATGGGCAGGGATGCCTCTCAACTAGACTTGGTTGCTCAAGGCCTCATCAAACCTGGCTTTGAACCTCCAGGGAGGGGGCATCCACAACCATTCTGGGCAACCTATTCCAGAGTCTCACCACTCTGATACTGAAAAGCTTCTTCCTAAGATCCAGTCCAAACCTGCTCTCCCTCAGCTTAAAACCATTCCCCCTTGTCCTTATGAAAACTCCCTCTGCAGCCTTCCTGCATGTTCCCTTCAGTTATTGGAAGGTACCTATAAGGTGCCTTTGGAGTCTTCTTTTCTCCAGGCTGAACTTGGCTCCCTCAGCCTATCCTCATAGCAGAGGTGCTCCAGCCCTTGGACCATCCTTGTGTCTCTCTGGACTTGCTCCAACAATTCCATGTCCTTCTTAGGCTAGGGGCAACAGAATTAGACAGAACATACATCTTGTATAGATCCTGGGCTATGGATTGCCTTGAAAAGCAGACATGGAAAGAGAACCTGGTTTGATAATCTCTAAATTTCATTGGGATGATTCAGGATTTTCCTTCTGAGAGAGCAGCTGAGCATTGCTCTGCTGCTGCCTGGTCAGTTATGCTTAGGCATTTCACATCCTACTGACTCCTCTCCCTTTTACCACAGCTAAGATGAGCAAAGGACATTATGCCCATACTAAAATCCACTTCTTAGGCAACTGATCATTTTGGCTGGGCTTCTTTATGCTTCTGGGAAATGCAAATGTCCATTAAAATAATAAAACGAAAATAACACCCATTCCTCCCTGCCAGAAAAAGTAACTTTCCAAGGGCAGCTAGGGCCAAGAATCCCTCTGGATTCAGCTGAAGCTTTTGCTAAGAAGCTACTTTCATTTCCTGTAACAATGTGACAAAATGTAGCTTGGAGGTCCCTGAGGGTTTCCAATAGGATAATCTTACAGATTCACAGATTGCATTGGGTTGGAAGAGACCCTCAAAGGTCACCTTGTCCAACCCCTTGCAGTCAGCAGGGACACCTCCAGCTAGATTTTGTTGTGTCTTACAGTGAACTGGGAGAGGTTAAAGCTGCTCCTTAGACCATGGAAATGGAAATACTGGTAACAAGAAACCTCTACTTAAACAATTAAGTTAAATTAATTAAACAATTGATAATCAGGATCCAGAGGAGAGCCAGAAAAATGATCAGGGGGCTGAAGAATCTCTCCTACAAGGACAGGCTGAGGGAGGTGGAGTTGTTCAGCCTGGAGAAGACTCCAGGGAAAACCTAATAGCAGCCTTCCAGTACCTGAAGGGGACCCACAAGGCAGCTGTGGAGGGACCATTTGCAGAGGCCTGCAGTGATATGACAAGGGGCAGCGGTTTGAAATTTGAGAAGAGCAGATTTAGATTGGATGTTAGGAACAAGTTCTGCACCATGATGGTGGTGGAGCACTGCAACAGGTTGCCCAGGGAGGGAGTTGAGGCCCCATCCCTGTTGATACTGGAAGTCAGGCTCAACAAGGCGGTGAGCAACCTGCTGTAGTGGAGGATGTTTCTGCTGAGTGCAGGGGTGCTGGACTAGATGACCTCTTGAAGTCCCTTCAAACCCAAAGCATTCTGATTCTAAGCAGTAATCTATTAAAGGCAGCAGCTAAGAGGTTCTCTGCCCTCAACTTCCACCCTGAAATATCAGATCTGCTGCAAAAAATCAAGTTCCAAATAATCTCTGAAGTGTGAGAAGCAAAGAGATGACTGTGAGGCATTTCACTACCAAAAAAAAAAATATTAGTGAAGAATCACAGAACCAGGTTGGAAAAGACCTTTGAAATCAAGTCCAAGCTATCACCTAACACCATCTAATGAACTAAAGCATGGCACCAAGTGCCTCATCCAGTCTCCTTTTAAGCACCTCCAGGGATGTGAGTCCACCACCTCCCTGGGCAGCCCATCCCAATGCCAATCACTCTCTGTGAAGAATCTCTCCTTACATCCATCCTGAAGCTGCCCTGGTGCAGTTTGAGGATGTGTCCTCTTGTTCTGTCCCTGGTTACCTGGGAGACGAGACCAACCTCCACCTGGCTACGACCTCCTTTCAGGTAGCTGTAGAGAGCAATAATGTCTCCCCTGAGCCTCCTCTTCTCTAAGCTGAGCTGCACCTATTTGACCTAAGCATGGCATAAGGGACAAAGCAACTGATTTCAGTCTTTGCAGACACTGTCGCTGAGAGTTTCATGATCGATATCCCACACTCACTACTGGTGTTTCTTTGTGAGTAAAGTTTCCCCCTCATCATCAGACACAGGAAAGGAACATTTACCTTCAGCCCCACAGCGAGGAACTCCCTTTTTCTACTGCACAGAATTCCTTAACAATGAATATTTGCCAACAGGAGGGATGGATCACAGAAAGTCGGGTTGCACAAGGGACCTTCAAGATCCTCTAGTTCCAAACCCTCTCCATGGGCAGGACAGCTTCTGCTAGACCAGGCTGCTCACGGCCCCATCCAGCCTGGCTTGGAGCCTTCACAACTTCTCTGGGCAACCTGTTCTAGGGCCTCAGCACCCTCACAGGGAAGAATTTCCTGCTAATGTATAAATCAAGCTTCTTCCAGTCTGAAGCCATTCCCCCCTCATCCTGTCACTCCATGCTGTTATAACAAGCCTCTCTTTAGCTGTCCTGTAGCACCTTTCAAATACTGGAAGGCTGCTAGAAGGTCTCTAAGACATGATTTGGATTAAATGCTACTACACAGCTACATACACACACAGAGCATCAAACCCAGAGAAGAGACTGTTCCATCTATTGTCAGATGGGAGATCAAACCTGGCTGCTCCATGCCAGAGGAACTTCCAGCTCTTGTCAGCTCACCAAAAATACAGAGCACCACTCAATTAGCTCTGACAGACCCCTCTTTGGACAGCCCTCTTTCCTGACTGTTGGATATATCCTCGTGATCCAGGTGGTGAAACCATCAAAGAAAGGCTCCTCAGGAACATTTATGCCACTCAACACTAAAGACCAGAAGTCTCAGCACACACACCTTACATTTCCACTTTCAGTTTAGCAGGTGTTAGAGCTGGATGAAGCTCAGATGGTTGAAGCTCAGTCTGGTTGCTGTTTCATTTTGTAGGTGGTCAAATGACCATGACTTCTAGAGGTCTTTTCCAACTAAATGTTCTGAACTTAGAATCACAGAATTCTTTCAAGCTGGAAAAGACCTCTAAGACCATCACGTCCAACTGTTAACCTAAGACCACCATGGCCATTAAACCATGTCCAGAAGTGCCATGTCCATACACTTTTGAACACCTCCAGGGGTGGTGACTCCACTACCTCTCTGGGCAGCCTGTTCCAGTGCTTGACTCATCTTGCAGGAAAGACACTGTTGCTAATCTCCAACCTAAACCTCCCCTGGCACAATTTCAGGCCATTTCCTTTCATCCCATCACCTGATACTAGGGAGAAGAGACCAACTCCCTTTTAGGGAGCAATGAGGTCTCCCTTCAGCCTCCTCCTCTCCAAGCTAAACAATCCCAGTTCCTCCAAGCTGCTTCTCAGAGGACTTGTTGTCGAGACTCTCTAGACTTGAGCAGCACAAGAAAGAAAAACCAAGACAACTGTTGCTGGAGAACTACACCAAGGTCAAGTGAAGGAAGAAACCACCCCAGGGTCAGAGCAGCAGAAAGACAGACCATTGTGGCAGACAAACTTGTAAGTGGGCAGAAGAGAAAAAAAAACAGCACCAAAATCCCAACAACACTGAAGTTAAGGGAAAACTGTGCACTGAAGTGACTCCCAGCTCCAGGCTTTCATACTGAAGTTTATTTAAGTATCTCCTAAACCTGATGTAGCTTAAAGTTTTGAGGAGGTAGAAGTTCTGAAGGGGTCTCCTCCAAGCAGCAGGGCTCAGATGTGAAGCCAGCTGAAAGCAGAGCTGCAAACACTGTCAAAGTATTTTGGTAAGAGTGGATAGTTTTGGGGCTGTTTCTCAACTTCTAGGTGCACTGTCCTGAAAAAAACTCATGAATAGGGAAGTTTAACTCTAGAATTTACATTCTGAAGGTACCTTCTGCAACTGGAGTTCTGACATCTAATTGATCTGAAAGGCTTGACCGAAGGTCCATCTAAACAGGAGGAGGAACTTCTTTAAGGGCACTGGAACAGGCTGCCTGCAAAGGTAGCAGAGCCTCCATCTCTGAAGAGAGATTCCAAAGCCACCTGGGTGTGTTGTTCTGTGACCTTCTGTAGGTGACCCTACTTTGGCAGGAGGGTTGGACTTGATTGCCAGAGATCCCTTCCAATGCCTGCCATTCTGTGTGGGGTGTTTGGAACCAAATAACCCTTCCTATATGAACAGCAGACTGAAATGCTGCCCATTTACACAGCCTTAGTCTCATGATGGCTAAAAGCAAATCCCCCTATGAGACTGAGAGAAGAATTACTTCTCTCTTGTGCTAGTTTGAAACAGGGTAGAACGTTTTGGTGAGAAGAACTAGATCATAGGCTGTGAAAGGAAAACAATGGTGATGTCTACTCCCCTCAGCGTCTTGCTGAAGAAGAAAGGAAAACATTAGATAACACTCTCGCCATTTTGTCACACTCTGCCTTGAGCTGCTGGCTGAGCAACATCTTACTCCCTAACCTCACTTTCCATTTGGACTAACCTTTGCTTCTTAACCTCTTGGCCAAACCTTTATTCTTCCTTAGGACTGGGTTAAGATAGGGAGGGGCAGGGGGAAGATGAGGAGTGGTTGAGAGCCCCTCCTGGGGATTCAGGCTTCTGGGAGGGGAGTTGTGATTTCTGTATATAATTGTATATACTGTAAATATCTGCTTGTATATTGTGTTAGCTGTAAATAAATAGCTTCATTTATATTCCCAGAGCTGGCTAAGACTAGTCTGGGTGAGTTCTAAAGTGCGGGGGCATGGGTAACACCCAAGCCATCACATATTTATTTGGCGCCCAACGTGGAGCAAATTCATTTTGAGTGACTGTTAATTAACTCTGGGAATCAGAATGAAGCTAATGAAGCAGCTATTTTACTTGGTGGGGGCTATTGTGTGGCCTATTTTCTGTTTTCTTGCATACAATTGGATCTAAGCCCAAATTGTTTATTTCTTTCTTAATGTAGCTTATAAGAAGGCTAAAGCTAAACTCACAACCATTTTCTGGTCCTGGGGTGATCTCATTCTTGGGTATGCTGGTCCTTAATGTCACTGAAAATTTTACCAGTAACATTAGAGGGGTATTTACCAATAATTTTACAGCAAATCAAAATTCTGCTTTATCTTCTGCATTAATGAGAGTAATTCACCCCAAAACTGAGATGCCAGACCCTTGTTCAGGATTTTGCTCATGTCAGAC
Source organism: Pogoniulus pusillus (assembly GCF_015220805.1). Classification (NCBI taxonomy): domain Eukaryota; kingdom Metazoa; phylum Chordata; class Aves; order Piciformes; family Lybiidae; genus Pogoniulus; species Pogoniulus pusillus. The sequence goes on along the minus strand of NC_087265.1, from coordinate 25,320,961 downwards.
TACGGTGTTTCTGTTGGGTGTGATTTTAGGTCTTGTAATTTTGATTTTCATATTAATTCTGGCATTATGTGTGAAAAATTCAAATGCAATGCCTGTAAGAACTAGGAAGGTCTCTGTGTCCAAGACGAAAGGGACAGTGTCGCAAAAACAAAGCGATCCAAACCAAAACAAAGATAACTCAGGGCACAACAACCAGCTTCTTCCCAGCAAAATTCAGGGACAGCTACCACTACAGCTCCCTCTCCAGATTCTGGGAATGCTGCCAACACTCCTAGCGGGAATGATAACAAATCAGGATTGGCAGGCGTCCCAGGAGCACAGGCAAATACTCAAAGCCAGAATGTTCCCACTACTAATAATACTAGTAACACTAACTCAGCCAGTTTGAATCCCCAGCCAGCAGACCAGAACCCTGTTAGCTCTAAGGCAGATCTGAACTCAGAGACCTCAGGCCAGACCCCCACTGATTCAAACCCTCCAGCAGACATGCCAAAGTCTGTTGCTGTGCAAGTTTTTTTTTTTTGCACCTGCTAAAGCGAAAGCTAAGACACAGCATTTGACAAAGTGTGATTCAAAGGTGGACGTAAGAGAGGGGACCTCTGGTGAGCAAGAGGAGGAAGAGGCGGCATATAGTCTTCGGGACCTGGCGAACATGCTCAGATCCCAGTACTCTGATGAGAAGACCGCTGTGAGGTTGGCTGCCAAGAAAGAGGATGGTTCCAATGAGTTTAAGAATGCCCTTAGAAAAGTTCTGTTTCTAGGCCAGGGACATTCAGATCAACAAGAGGAAGAGGAGGAGGAGGATGACGTCCAGGACTCCAACGATCCTCTCAGAGAGGTCAGGGAAGTTAGGAAGGAATACTCAAGGGAATCAGGTGAACCAATCCTAAGCTGGCTAGTGAGATGCCGTAGCGTTGGTGCATATGCCCTGCAGGTAGGAGACAAGTCCGCCAAGCAGCTAGGACCACTGACTAAGGAGAGTGGAGTGGACAAATACCTAGCAAGTCCTCTTGGTAAGGTTAGGTTGTGGACACGCCTTCTGTTGGCTGTGGCTATGAGATATCCTTCCCAAGATGATTTGCCATGGGCTGCCAAGAAGTGGAACACCATTGAGCAGGGAATTAAGCTTCTGAAGGAGTTTGCTGTGAAGGAAGTGCTTTATGGAGATAATGGCACATATGAGCCTGATGACATTCCTCTTGGAACAGGTCTCATGAAGAAGCTGATTAAGCTTGCTCCTTCATCCTATGCTAACATCTTGGCCAGCGAGTTTCTATCAAGAAGTGATAATGGAAGGTCTTTCACTGTTGGTGAATTCACTGACCAGCTCAAGCAGACAGAGAACAGCTTGTCACATTCTGCCCTAGTATCTGCCATAAAAACTCTAGGTACAGAGATAAAAGATGGCATCAAAGATAGCATGAAAGAACTGAAGGACGATCTTAAAAACATTGCCAATTTGGTAAGGGATACTGTCCCTGCATCATCTGAATGGGTGCATGTTTCTGCAATCAGGAACAGATGCCCACCTCTTGCAAGGGAATTCCAGCCCAGAAGGGGACAAATTCCACCTAGACATCAGCAATCATGTGGGTCGCTGTGGGCAACTCTGCGTGACCAATATGGTGAGAACATGAACAAGTGGGATGGTAAACCTACTTCATCTCTTTCAAAGAGAGTCAGGGAACTGCAGAGTGGCAGAAACAGAGGCAGCAATGCCAGAAAAGTAGCTGTCACTTCTTCACCCCCCCAGACCAATTGCAATTTCTCTCACAACACCACCAATCATTGTGTACACCCCACATGCCATGTTCAGCATTAGGGGTGCCCTGCCGCCAGCCAGGAGGAGGAAAGGGATAGTGGAGAAAACCAAATCAATTGGAATGTATTCATTAGGTGGCCTGGCAGTTCAAAGGTTCGGAAATACAGGGCTTTAGTTGACACAGGTGCTCAGTGTACTTTATTGCCATCCAATTGTAAAGGGACAGAGTTTATATCTATTTTTGGAATCACTGGTGGATCTCAACAGGTAACTAAATTGCAGGCTGAGATCAGTTTAACTGGTAAAGAGTGGAAGAAACATACTATTGTAACTGGTCCTGATGCGCCTTACATTTTGGGAATTGACTTTTTGAGACAAGGTTGTTTCAAAGATCCTAAGGGTCACAAATGGGCTTTTGGAATAGCATCTGTAGAGATTGAGGATGATAAATTGAAATTGTCTATTAGACCTGAACTTTCAGATGTATCTGCAGTTGTGGGACATCATGACATAGAGGATCTGGAAGTGCCAATTGCTACTGAAACTGTTCATCATAGGCAGTACAGAACTAACTGTGACTCTTTGTTGCCCATTCATCAGCTGATTCATCAATTGGAGAGTCAGGCTGTCATTGAGAAAGCTCATTCACCTTTCAACAGTCTCATCTGGCCTGTGCATAAGCTTAATGGAGACTGGAGGCTGACAGTTGATTTTCGTGCGCTCAATGAGGTGACTCCACCCATGAGCGCAGCTGTGCCGGACATGCTGGAACTCCAGTACGAGCTGGAATCGAAGGAGGCTAAATGGTATGCTACCATAGACATTGCTAATGCTTTCTTCTCTATTCCCATAGCAAAGGAGTGCAGGCCTCAGTTTGCATTCACCTGGAAAGGAATCCAGTATCAGTTCAACCATTTGCCTCAGGGGTGGAAACACAGCTCAACCATCTGTCACTCAGTCATCCACAATGCACTGGAGAAAGGTAAAGCTCCAGAGCACATACAGTTCATCCACGACATCACTGTGTGGGGCCAAACTGCTGAGGAAGTCTTTGAGAAAGGTAACAAAATCATTGACATTCTGTTGCAAGCAGGTTTTGCCATTAAGAGAGACAAGGTCAAAGGACCTGCCAGAGAAATTCAGTTTCTGGGAGTGCGGTGGCAGGATGGCCGCCGTTACATTCCTCAGGATGTGATCAACAAAGTCTCCACCATGGCAGTTCCCACCAATAAGGAGGACACTATCTTTCTTGGGCGCAGTGGGATTTTGGAGACTACACATTCCTGGATTCAGCCAGATTGTGAAACCTCTGCACAATGTGACTTGTAAGAGAAACAATTTTGAGTGGGGACCTGAACAACAAGCAGCCTTTGATCAGGTCCGGACATTAAAAACATTCTGTACACAGCTGCCAGTGACAATGGTCCAACTTGAAGCCTTTGGCAGAGAGCTCCAAACGAGACACGTGGTCGTCCACTTGGTTTCTGGGGTTGTAGCTACAGAGGTTCTGAGGCAAATTACACCCCAACAGAGAAAGAAATACTAGCAGCCTATGAAGGAGTGAAAGCAGCTTCTGAAGTGATTGGAACTGAGTCACAATTGCTTTTAGCTCCTAGACTGCCAGTTCTAAACTGGATGTTCAAAGGCAAAGGTTCATCACCGCATCATGCCACAGATGCAACCTGGTCTAAATGGATGGCTTTGATAACCCAGCGAGCACGAATGGGTAATCTTGATCGACCTGGTCTGGTGGAGGTGATCAACAACTGGCTGGAAGGCACAGACTGTACCAAACCTCCAGAGGAGAAAATAACTCGTGCTGAGGAAGCTCCTCCCTATGGTGATCTCTCTGATCAGGAAAAGAACTATGCTTTGTTCACAGATGGTTCCTGTCATCTTGTTGGGAACAAGTAAAGATGGAAGTCAGCAGTCTGGAGTCCTACCAGGAGAGTTACCGAAGCAAGGGATGGAGAAGCAGAATCCAGTCGGTTCACTGAGGTAAAAGCTGTCCAACTTGCTCTTGATGTGGCTGAACGTGAAAATTGGCCTATCCTTTACCTCTACATCGACTCATGGATGGTAGCCAATGCTCTATGGGGTTGGCTGAAGGACTGGAAGAAGAATGGTTGGCAGAGGTAAGGAAAGCCTATTTGGTGTGCTGATCTATGGCAGGACATTGATGCACGGCTGGAGAAAATTCCAGTGAAGGTGCGGCACGTAGATGCACACATGCCCAAGAGCAGAGCCACTGAGGAATACCAACACAACCAGCAGGCAGACCAAGCTGCTAAGATTTCTCAAGTTGATGCCAACTCTGACCTTGACCTTGATTGGAAACACCGAGGTGAACTGTTCTTAGCTCAGTGGGCCCATGACTCATCTGCACATCAAGGCAGAGATGCAACATACCAATGGGCATGCGATAGGTCAATTGACTTGTCCTTGGACGCTATCACCCAAGTCATCTATGACTGTGACATTTGTGCTGCTATTAAGCATGCTAAGCGAATCAAGCCCTTATGGTATGGTGAGAGATGGTCAAAGTACAAGTATGGTGAAGCCTGGCAGATTGACTACATCACTTCACCTCGATCTCGTTCTGGCAAGCAGTATGTGCTACACAATGTTAGAGGCCAGCACCGGATGGCTGGAAACCTATCCAGTTCCACATGCTACTGCACGTAACACCATTCTTGGCTTGGAGAGACAGATCATGTGGAGACGTGGAACTCCAGAGAGAATCGAGTCAGACAATGGCACTCATTTCAAGAACAATCTTGTGAAAAACTGGGCCAAAGAGCACAGTATTGAGTGGATCTACCACATACCCTACTATGCACCAGCTTCAGGGAAGATTGAGCGCTACAACGGTTTGCTGAAGACCACCCTCAAAGCCATGGGGGGTGGAACTCTGAAAAACTGGGACAAACATTTAGCACAAGCTACCTGGTTGGTAAATAGTAGAGGTTCAGTAAACAGAGCAGGACCTCCACAATCAGACTTGGTCCAAACAGTAGACGGTGATAAAGTTCCTGTTGTACGTGAAAAGAATCTGTTAGGGAAAACTGTTTGGGTATTTTCTCCTTCGGGCGAAGGGAAACCTGTCCGAGGGGTGGTGTCTGCTGCAGGTCCTGGTCATACCTACTGGGTAATGCAGGAGAATGGTGAAATCCAGTGTATTCCACAGAGAAATCTAGCTTTAGCTCAGAGAGTCTAAATTCAGAGTGTATAATACAAGCTGTTAGGAGTTTTCTGTTCTAGGTACAATCGGCGTCCAACACAGAAAGAATCTACGGAACAATCTACAGTATGTGAGCATGAACCCAACGTCACCTGTGAGTCCCTGTTCTCATCTCACCTGTGAGGAGACAAACTGTTCTGAGCTTTTGAATCACCTACATCTGAGATAGCTGGAATGAAGTGTGAACTGAACTTGTAATATTCAATAATGTAAATATTAGTTTAGATTAGATCAGTTCTTAGCAATACTGTGAGTGAAGTAGACAGGGGTGGATTGTGCTACTTTGAAGCAGGGTAGAATGTTTTGGTGAGAAGAACTAGATCATAGGCTGTGAAAGGAAAACAATGGTGATGTCTACTCCCCTCAGAGTCTTGCTGAAGAAGAAAGGAAAACATTAGATAACACTCTCGCCATTTTGTCACACTCTGCCTTGAGCTGCTGGCTGAGCAACATCTTACTCCCTAACCTCACTTTCCATTTGGACTAACCTTTGCTTCTTAACCTCTTGGCCAACCTTTATTCTTCCTTAGGACTGGGGTAAGGTAGAGAGGGGCAGGGGGAAGGTGAGGGGTGGTTGAGAGCCCCTCCTGGGGACTCAGGTTTCTGGGAGGGGAGTTGTGTTTCCTGTATTACCTTTTACCTTGTATATTTCTGTATATAATTGTATATACTGTAAATATCTGCTTGTATATTGTGCTAGCTGTAAATAAGTAGCTTCATTTATATTCCCAGAGCCAGCTGAGACTAGTCTAGGTGAGTTCCAAAGTGTGTGGGGGGTGGGTAACACCCAAACCATCACATCTCTCCACACACCAGTTTAGAGGATTTGATTCTAATGCAGAACATGTGTAGCACTGCCTGGTAGAGGCTGGATGGACCTTTGGTGATCATCTGGTCCAACCCCCCCCTGCTAATGCAGGTATGTCTGGAGCAGGTTGTCCAAGATCACAATGCCCAGGTGGGTTTGGAATCTCCAGAGAAGGACATTCCACAACCTCTCTGGGCAGCCTGCTCCCGGGCTCCAGCACCCTCACACCAAAGAAGTTTTTTCTCATCCTGAGATGGAATTTCCTGTGATTCAGTTTATGCCCACTACCTCTCTTCCTATCACTGAAGAGAGACTGGCTCCATCCTCCTGACAGCCACCCTGCAGCCACTGCAGACATCGATAAGGTTCCCTCTCAGCCTTCTCTTCTCCTGACTAAACAGCCTCAGGTGTCTCAGTCTTCCAAACACTTCATGGAGAGCAAGCTGCTATCATTATCAGCAAAAAGATGGTAAACTGAGGCCAGGAGATGGAAATGAACTACTATAAACTTATGGGCAAACAAAGAGCGACCTGACACCTTCTGCCCACTGCCTCACAGTTACTATAAACCTTCCAGACCTCAGGTAGTAACTAAACCCAAGCAGCTGACCATACCAGCCCTGTGCTCTGTACTTGTCCCTGTGTCCCTGTCACAGATTTCATGCAGGTTGAAAAAGACCTCCAAGACAGAATCACAGAATCAAGGTTGGAAAAGCCTTTTGGGATCATCAAGTCCAATCTACCACCTAACACCTTCTAATTAACTAAACCATGGCACTAAGTGCCTTATCCAGTCTCCTATTAAACACCTCCAGGGATGGTGACTCCACCTCCTCGGGCAGCCCATTCCAATGCAAATCACTCTTGCTGTGAGGAAGTTTTTCTTAACATCCAGTCTGAACCTGCCCTGGCACAGATCAAAGCTGTGTCCCCTCATTCGGTCACTGGTTTCCTGGGACAAGAGACCAACCCCTACCTGGCTACAACCTCCTTTCAGGTAGCTGTAGAGTGCAATAAGGTCTCCCCTGCCCCTCCTTCTTCTCCAGGCTGAACAACTGCAGCCCTCTCAGCTGCTCTTCATAGGACTGTGCTTCAGCCCCCTCATCGGACGATCCAACCTGTTGCTACAGAGTTGTCTGTCCTGCACTGCTATGGCTGTGATGAGCTCCTGCTCTGTGAGGAGAGGGAAGCCAGACAGCTGTGCAGGCAAAGAAAATAAATCCTTTGGGAAAAAAAAATAATTTAGCTCAGAGCTGGATTAAATCCATGAGAAGCTCTTAGCTAAAAAGGTCACTGTATCTGGATTTTAATTTCCTGCTATGTCCTGCTTCCTGAGACCCCTCCCTCCCTTCATAATTTATTTGAAAACAGGACAGAATTTGCAGTCTAAGAAACTACTACTTACAACTTTACAGTTTCTATAGGTGGCTGAGGAATAGAGTCCAGCCTGAGAGGTTAAAATGCTGCTGCTGTAAAAGGCCACACAAACAAGGACAAACAAAGCAAGCTCCATCTTTCCAGTGCTCTTGACGTGGTATTTAGGGAACATGCCACAGGTTAGCCCTCCAAAAATAAAAAAAACATATGCTCAAAACATTGAGGGGGAAAAAAAAAGGGGGGTTGAGTGCATATGAGTTCTCAAGGATTTTCCCATATCTAAACTTTCCTATGCACCAGATCCAGTGTGCTGGCAGGAGACTTTCAAACACAACAGAGGGAGAAAAAGAGAAATAGCAGGGCTACCTGAAAACTAAAAGCCGCCGCTCTCTCAGCATCTGATTTTTGTGCTTAAAAAGGGACATTTAAAACAAGTTTCCTTTGGGGAATGATGCTGTTCCTGGCCAACTGGCTCAAAGAACAGAGTTTTAAACATTCCACTGCACAGCACAGAGGTGGGGATATAAACTTCAGTTCTTGGAATGGAGATAATCTAGGATATAAGTAAGCTTCAGCTCTTGCAGCTCAAGACCTCCCTAGCGACAAGTGACCATCATAGAGACCACAGGTTCTGATGCACTGGGATCTCAGAAAGCATCCCAGAGAAGCAAGAGTCCTTGTGCACAATACCCCAAGCCACTCAGGCTCCTGAGAGATGCTTCAAAGCTGTAGGAGAGCTGTACTGAAATAAGACTCAAGTTGTGCAGCTCTTCAGTGTAGAATGCATTCACAGAATGGCTGGGGTCAGAAAGGACCTTAAAGATTGTAGTTACAACTCCCCTGCCATGGGCAGGGACACGTTCCACTGGATCAGCTTGGTCAACGCCTCATCCAACCTGGCCCTGAACACCTCCGAGGAGGAAGCAGCCACCACCTCCGTGGGGAACACACTGCAGTGTCTCAGTGGCCTCACTGTGAAGAATGAGACTAAAGCTGTGCATTCTCTTTCACAGAAATCAGACCAAACTGTGGGGAAGTGCCAGTGAGGCACAGTTCTTCACACCACTCAAGGCCAGCAAGGCTGCAGCACAGCCAGTCTGCATTTATGGCATCTCAGCTACCTTCCTGTGGCCCTGCACAAACAGCCCAGGGCAAGGCAGCACCAAAGCCTGGCGGCCTGCTGACAGCCAGGAGGAAGGCTCAGCGACTGCCCCGACACGCTGAAGGCAGCTGGGTCACACTGACGTGCCGAATGCATGAGCAAAGGCTGGGCTTGCCAAGAGAGCCCAGGCTGAGATGGCCGCAGCTGTTACGTGCCGAGCTCCCGCACCCATTGTCGGCAGCGCTAATCCAGATCAGGCCTGGATTAACCCTGCAGAGTCAAAAATAGACGTTTAAGCTGCCTAAGGTGAGCGTGTGTCTAGCAAACCAAGATTACTGTTTCACAATGGGGGGAGAATGACTGCTAGAAACTCTTCCTATTCTCCTGACCTTTGCAAGCAGCCAAGTACTGACACACGAGGCAGGAGCAGAGCTTACCTGAGCTGAGAAGGACTGCACCAAGCACTGAAAGCCCCAAAATTCAGCTTCCTGGTAATGCTGCTCTGCCTTTCATGGACTCAGAATGGTCTGGGTCAGAAGGGACCTTAAAGGTCATCTGGTTCCAACCTTCCTGCCACAGGCATACCTTCCACTAGACCAGGTTGCTCAAGGCCTCATCCAGCCTGACCTTGAACATCTCCTGGCAGGGGGCATCCCTCACCTTCCTGGGCAACCTGTTCCAGAGTCTCAACACCCTCACTGTGAAGAATTTCTTCCTAATCTCCAGTCTAAATCTGCTCATCAAGTTTCCAATCCATTCCCTCTCATCCTATCACTAGAAGCCCTTGTAAAAAGTCCCCTCCTGGCTTTCTTGTAAGCCCCCTTCAGACACTGGAAGGCTGCTCTAAGGTTTCCCCAAAGCCTTCTTTTCTCCAAGTTGAACAGCACCAGTTCTCTCAGCCTATCCCCATAGGGAAGGTTCTCTAGCCTTCTGAACATCTTTGTGGCCTCCTCTGGATCTGTTCTAGCAGTTCCATGTTCCCCTCATGCTGGGGGCATGAGAACTAGACACATTACTCCAGATGGGGTCTCATGAGAGCAGAATCACCTCCCTCATCCCTCTTTTGGTGCAGTCCAGGATGCAGTTGCTTTCTGGACCAAATCCTACAGCTGGTCCTCTGCTTTTGTTGCCCTGAAATAAAGTGGAAGTTGGCACTTCAAGGTAAGGACAACATTGGACAGTCAAAACTAAGACTGATGCATAAACAAATACCCAAACAGAAAAGCAGGGGTTTGGCAAAAGCCCTTCAGTACTGCTCTGTCTGCCCACTGATGTTTGCTACAGCTGGTTTTCAGCCTGGCACAGAGCTCTGTAACAACCAGTGAAGGACTGAAACTGATGTTGCAATGCCCACAATGCCCATGACTATGTATTGCAAAATCACATAATGTTAGGAGTTGGAAGGGACCTCTAGAGATCACTGAGTCCAATACCCCTGCCAGAGCAGGATCACCTAAGATAGGTCACACAGGAACACATCCAGGTGAGTTTTGGATGTCTCCAGAAAATGAGACACCACAGTCTCTTTGGGCAACCTGTTCCAGGGCTCCGTCACCCTCACAGTGAAAAACTTTTTCCTTACGTTCACATAGACCCTCCTCTGCTCCAGCTCGCATTCATTGCGCCTCGTCACAGGATATTAGGGGTTGGAAGGGACCCAAAGAGATCATCGAGTCCAACCCCTCTACCAGAGCAGGACCATACAATCTATCTCAGGTCACAGAGGAATGCATCCAGACAGGCCTTGAAAGTCTCCAGAGAAAGGAGACTCCACAACCTCTCTGGGGAGCCTGTTCCAGTGCTCTAGGACCCTTCCAGTAAAAAAGTTCCCACTTGTGTTGAGGCGGAACCTCTTTTGCTGCAACTTATACCCATTGCTCCTTGTCCTATCACAGGGAGCAAGTGTGAAGAGTCTGTCATCCCCCACCCCAGCCAGCCTTCAGATACTTAGAAACATTTATCAGATCCCCTCTAAGTCTTCTTTTTTCCAGACTAAGCAGCCCCAGGTCCCTCAGCTTCTCCTCATAAGCCATGCCCTCCAGTCCCTTCATCATCCTCACAGCCCTCCGCTGGACCCTCTCCAGCAGATCCCCATCCCTCTTAAACTGGGGAGCCCAAAATTGAACACAGTATTCAAGATGAGGTCTCACCAGGGCAGAGTAGACGGGGAAGAGAACCTCCCTTGATCTGCTGGACACACTTCCTAATACACCCCAGGATCTCATTGGCCTTCTTGGCCACAAGGGCACACTGCTGTGCCATGGTTAACTTGTTATATCCAATCTCCTATTGTTGGACATCACTGAGCAGAGCCTGGCTCTGTCCTCCTGACACTGCCCTTCACATCTTTGTAAGAATGAAGTCACCTCTCAGATTCCTCCAAGCGAGAGCCCCAGCTCCCTCAGCCTTTCATCACAAGGGAGATCTTCTACTGCCTTCAGCATCCTTGTGGCTCTGCACTGGACTCTTTCAAGCAGTTCCCTGAGGTTCTTCTTGAACTGAGGGACCCAGAACTGGACACAATATTCCATATTTGGCCACATCAGTGCAGAACAGAGGGGCCGGAAAACCTCTCTCAGACTACTAATCACAGCAATGCACCCCAGGATGCCCCTGTCCTTCTTGGCATGGGGGCACATTGCTGGCTCATGGGCATCCTTCTATCCACCAGGACTCCCAGGTCCCTCTCCCCTGTGCTGCTCTCCCACTGGTCCTATACTGGTCCATAGGGTTGTTCTTTCCCAACTGCAAGGCTTTACACTTGCCCTGGTTGGATTTCATTCAATTTCTCCCTGCTCAACTCTCCAGCCTCTCCAGGTCTGTCTGAATGGCAGCACAGCCTTCAGGTGTGTCACCCACTCCTCCCAGGTTTTTGTCACCAGCAAACTTGTTGGTAGTGCCCTCTGTACCCTCATCCTGGTGGCTGACTAGTACTGGTCCCAGTACCAACCCCTGAAGGACTCCTCTAGACATAAGCCTCCAACTGGACTCTATCCCATTGACAACAAGTCTCTGAATTCTTTCCTTCAACCACTTGACATCCACCTCACCACCTACCATTCTTCCTCAATTTAGATGCAAAAATACTGTGGGAGATGGTACTGAACCACACCCACTGCTCTATCATCACCTATGCATCTGGTTATGCCCCCATAGCAGGCTATCAGGTTGGTTAAACGTGACTTCCCCTTGGTAAAACCCTGTCACACCTCCTGGGCAGAGATATTCAAGCACCATTTGCCAGTTGAGATGTCCATGTCTGTGCCCACTCATATGCCTGGTGCCAACAGATGCAGCCTGACAGGACACAACAGCTAAAGTGCTGTGTTTTAGACAGGGAATCCCAGATTAGTTTAGGTACCTCACTCAGGTGAGGGCTAGCCCTGAAGTGCTCGCAGAGCTTGCCTGTTGAGGTTCTCCCTGATTCTAGGGATGGACAGTCCACAAAGGCACTCTAAGAAGCCTATGGATTACACCACCTAACTCAACAAGAAACTACCGGTTAGATAATTTATCTAAATAGTTCTCATTTTGGCTTGAGTAAGAGCGACCAGCAGACCATAGCTGCCTCTACAGCAACACAGAGACATGGCACTTTGGGATATGGCTTAATGGCTGTAGTAGCTGGACTGCCTGAACTTAGAGGTCTTTTCCAACCAAAACAATTCTATGACTCTCTGGCTCTGACAGAGCCTCTGGCCCTGACTTTAACTGAACATAAGACTTACAAAACATTTATGGAGTTAGAATTCCTCAGGAATTCCTTTGTTCTCATTACACAACAAACCATTAGAGGATATGGCAATAAATTAATGTAGATGCCTGCACAGAGCAGTGAAGTACAGAAACATCTGAAAATGCAAACAAGCTGTTCCATAAAGCTTTTTTTTCCTCCTTCAAGACTTTCCTCCCCCACCTCCTTCACTATTTTCTGCACTACTGACCCTTGTTTCCTCATGTTGAGGGGAGTGCATAAATAACTCTAGAATCTGCCTAGATTTACTCTTCTGTGCTTTGAAACTAACACAGAAAACAAATATTCTTTTTCTTCTTTTTTGATTGGTTGGGGTTTCTTTTTTTTCCCCTTTCCCTTCTCTAGCCCACTTCCTGACTCATCATCTCTCCTTTCTTTTCCTCTAGATGGTGTAAGCTCCTCTTTCCAGCTTGGAGACAGAAAACGATCTCCAGCTCCTTCAGTTTTACAAGCTACAGATGCAGCATTTATTTTTGGAGTCAAAGCTGCAACAGTGACTTTGAAAGCTGCTACCACAGGTGTTATTTCTGGAGGCTTGCTGGTGGAATTAACCTGAAAATGCATCTTGCACAGCAATTATTCACACTGCTTGTGTGGCTGGGAGAAAACCAAGCCTCAGAAACACTTCTTTGTCCCTCAGTTACTGCCTCACAGTTCTAAGCAGCCATGTTCTGACACAATTTATGTGTCGACTGAAAGCAGCTTCTCTTCTCCCATGAATTCTGTCTAGGCCACAGCCACAAGAGAGGTTGTGTTTCAGGTATATATACCTAAAGCAGCTTTAAACCACCTATGCTGCTACTATAGCTGCAGAAAACCTCAGGCAGGCTAGCAACGCAGGCTCACAGAAGAGCTCCTCAGTCTCTCCTTGCCCAGATGGGATTGCAACACAGTTCTAACAGCCTGCGGTCTGTAACCACTTGGATGAGTTACTCACATTTAGGACCACAACAAAGAGTCTCCTCAGTGCTCTGCAACCTACCTACAGACCCTTCCTGCAGCTGCATAGCTGAGCTGGTCAAACAGAAATACAACTAACTCATTATCTTAAAATCATAGAATAAGGTTGGGTTGGAAGAATCTCAAAGCTCATCCAGTCCAGCCCTCAACCCAGCACTGAAGGGTCAACACTAAATTGTGTCCCTAGGCACCAGCTTCACAGGCTGCTTGAACACCTCCAGGGATGGCAACCCCACCACTGCCCTAGGCAGACTGTTCCAATGTTTGAGAACCTTTTCAGTGAAGAAATATTTCCTAATATCCAGCCTAAATCTCCCCTGGTGCAGCTTGAAACCATTTTCTCTAGTACTGTTGCTTGCCACCAAGGAGAAGAGGCTGCCTCCTCCTCACTCCGACCTCCTTTCAGGTAGCTGTAGAGAGCAGTTAGATCTCCCTGAAGCCTCCTCTTCTCCAGAGTGAACAACCCCAGCTCCCTCAGCAGCTCCTCACAGGCCATGTGCTCCAGGCCCTTCACCTCGTTGCCCTTCTCTGGATATGCTCCAGCACTTCAATGCCCATCCTGTAGTGAGAGCCCCAGAACTGAACTTAGTAGTCAAGGTGTGGCCTCACCCGTGCTGAGCACAGGAGGATTATCACCTCCCTGTCCCCGCTGGTCACAGTGTTTCTAATACAAGCCAGGATGCCATTGGTTTTCTTGCCCACCTGGGCACACTGCTGACTCATATTCAGTTGACTACCAAACCAGTTTCCCAGGACCCTCTCCACACTGTTTTAGAAAGAGGGGATATAGCTGATTTTTCCATTAATTTCTATTTTAAAATGCTACAAACATGCTGGATAATTCTGCAAGATGAAAGGGTTTTATGACCCTTAAATTACTGATCTCATCACACAGCAGGACAGATGCTGAGGGCAATGAACTGCTCCTTAAGGAAATGTGTGAGAGAATTCCTGAAGGGCCAGAACTGCAGTTTCTACCTCTCACCACAGCATCAGGCTGGGCACTGGACAGAGGAAGAAGGGAGGTGGGGAAAAAATACGACGAGACAGATGTTACTGTTTGCCTACAAATACGTCAACTGCAGGAAAACAGAGTTTCAAAGTCAATCTTTTAGACTAAAGCCGGTCATTTTCTTCTCCTGACTTGATACATTTTTTGGAATTGGCTGGTACATACTGAACAAAAAATTAACCCTGCAGTCCTGAAAGGGACAATGAGAACTTGAGTGTTGACCAGGTTCAATTAAGACACAGGAGCACTCTTTGCTAAATGAGCTATTGCTAGCAGTTTGATCTAAGTACTTGTCACAGAAGCTCTGCACATAGGTTAAGATAAGAAACAATTAAACCAAACAAACGCCACACTGAAGACTTCTTTTTGTCAGTAGGAACAAAATTAGAATAAAAATAAATCATAAGCCCTTTTCCTTCATCCTAAGCACAACTGTCACTCTCCTCTCCTGGAAAATATATAGGCTGAAATCCCAAAAGGCAAAGGGCAGCATTCCTGGTGGTGAAGGCTGAGCAGAGATGGTTTCCCCCTCTCTCTTTCCACCTACTCATCTACCAGTTTCAAATGGATTTCTGCCATTCACACTTCCTTCACATTCATATCTTTTACAGGCCAAAAAGTCTAAAGTGCTAGATTATGCCACCTAAAACTGCAACTATTCAGACGATCACCACTGCATTTTTGCAGTAAACCAAGTCTCTTTGCACATCTCTGCCTTAAGTCTTTTTTTTTTTTTTTTTTCAGAGTACTTCAAATTCACCTCCTCCAACACCAACAATGGCCATGGAACGGATAGGAATTGCTGGGAAGAGTCTGTCGCACTGATACTCCTCAGCACAACATCTCTCTATCTCTGAAAAGAATAATTCATCTTAAATACTAACAAGCAGGAGGTGTAAGCTCTTCAAAGAGTAAAAAAGAACACCAAACCCAAAACTCCTTTAACTCATACAGCAAAAAGCTCAGAGATGATTACATTTAATTCTTCCAATTTTGAGACAATAAGTGAGACTTAGGAATTAAAAACATTTAAGACACTTCCAATCCAGTCAATAAATGCAGAAGTGATAGTCTGCCTTCCTCTGGGGATTTGCTCAAGTGCCTGAAAGACACTAAGGCACAGGCTGAAGCTGTCCTTGAAGCTGGCCAGTTAGAGAGGCAGAGACCTTATTTCATGACAACAAGCACTGAATTTGCAATAGCTTCTTATTTCTGACTCCAGCCACTAATCCCTTTTAAAGTGTTAGTAAAGAGATTCTGCTTAAATTACAACTAAGACTATGCAATTAACATGCATTAAGAGTTATGGAATTAAACAGTGTTGACTAGATGAAGTGAAACTTCTACTTACCTTCAGTAAGTGTGATTCTCAGAAAGACCACGCCCATCTATTCCGCTCCTGAGATGCGCAAAACCCCACAGGATGAGCTGAGCCCAGTTTGGCCAGCCACGTTTCCCAAATCCCACCACTGCCTCCCTCAGAAGATGCCAACACTGACTTCAGAACTTGAGTCCCAGAGGTGGGAAGCGGATCACATAAACCAAAGTTTAAATGATGCCTGCAAACAAGTCTCTTCCCCAAAAATCAGGGTATTCAAAATCATGGCATCACAGACTGCATTGGGTTGGAAAGGACCCTCAAAGGTTGTCTTGTTCAACCATCCTGCAGTCAGCAGGGGCACCTCTAAGCACATCAAGGCTGATCTTAGGTGTCTTCAAGGATGGGGCCTCAACCACATCGCTGGGAGGCCTGTTTATAAGGGCTTGTGGTGATAGGATGAAGGCTGATGGTTTGAAAGCAGAGCTGGGCAAACTTAGGCTGGACATCAAGAAGAAGTTCTTTGCAATGAGAATAGTGAAACAGTGGACTAGGTTGTCCAGGGATGCAGTTGAAGCTCCATCCCTGGAAACACTCAAGAACAGACTCAATTTGTTCCTGGGCAACCTGCTCTAGTTGAAAGTGTCCCTGCTCACTGCAGAGGGTTGGACAAGATGACCTTTGAGGGTCCCTTCCAACCCAATGTAATCTGTGAATCTGTCAAAATGACTGCAAGTTCCAAAAAGGTAAAAAAAAAATTCTTGCAGTAACCTGTTCCAGGGATCTTAAGGCTGACCATTTCACGATACTGATTTAGGTATATCCCGATCAGTCTCCTCCTAGACAGACCCCCCTGCAAACGGTTTAACAGCAGAAATGCAGACAAATACACAGAAATCCTAACAAGAGCAATAAGCACTGACCACTTGGCACCAGATGCAGGCAAAAAGACCACAAGAGCCTTTGAAGTAGCTGGATACAGACATTACTAACACTGCAAGATATAAGACCAAAGGCCTGGGATCAAGGCTAAGTCACAGGGACAAACAGAATGCTGATGGGTGCTTTAGAGCCACAAGCTGTGTTAAGCAGGACATAATGCAGTCAGGAGAGGACAAAAGAATGTCTGGCTTTTCCAGGGCCTATTGACTAGGACTGATATCCACACACAACCAGCTTTCCAGGCTCTAAGGGACTTCCCAGTTTCTGGATGACAGTTTATTCTTACAGGAGTCAGAGGTGGAATTATTCTGAAAAATAAAGGAGGGTGTTCTCAAAAGGTATTTACTGGAAATTGCAAGGACTGAGTACACTTGGAGGCTGAAAGCAGAATAAGAGAAATTTCACCAGCAACATGCCTTCAGCTTTTGCAGGGAGGGCTGTTTCTAAACTATGAGGAACAAGTTTCTAGCAACTGTCTTCTAATTTTTAGATTATTTATTCAGTACTTGCTTTTTTTGCATCAGAAACATTTATTAGCTTAAACAGATCTCTTGCCTCCATGGTTTTACCTTCAAACTCTGAAAACTCTGGTCTCCTGAGACTTCACCTGCAGTACTGTATCCAGTCCTGGGGCCCACAGCATAAAAGGGGCATGGAGCTGCTGAAGAGTGTCCAGAGGAGAGCCATGCAGATGATCAGAGGGTCCTGATGCCCCATGGGGACAGGCTGAGTGAGTTAGGGCTGTCCAGCCTGCAGAACAGAAGGTTTTAGGGAGGCCTCACAGCAGCCTTCCAGTACCTGAAAGTCACCTACGAGGCAGTGAGGAAGGGAGGTCTAACAAGAGCTTGTAGGACAAGAAGTAATGGATTGACACTTGAGGAGGGCAGATTTAGACTGGAAATTAGGAAGAAGTTCTTTCCAGTGAGAGTGGTGAGATACTGGCACAGGTTGCCCAGGGAGGTGGTGGTGGATGCCCCTTTTCTGGAAGTGTTCAAGGCCAGGCTGGATGAGGCCTTGGTCTAGTGGAAAGTGTCCCTGCCCATGGTAGGGAGGTTGGAACTGGGTGATCTTTAAGGTCCCTTCCAACCTGAACCATTCTCTGAATCTGTGAAAACAGTTACATCCCATCAGCCTTTGGTACACAGAGCAAAACATGCTCTGCTTGTTTTATCTTGCTTCTCCACATCCTCAGTCATAACTCTTAATCCTCTTCTGCAATGGCCTGCATGGAGGTTTTTTTTCCACACATTTGATTAGAAAGTTTATTCTTAGACCAAGATTGCATTTTAATTAGATGCCTTGAAACAATTACAGGCTGGAGAAGTTTAAGAGCCCTTAAAAAGTATGAAATGCATTTCCCATAAGGAAAGCCAAAGCTACACATATAACCAAAACCAGGTCTAATAGTCTTGTCCCTCCTCCCCCCAAGTGATACTGAATGACTAATTCCTGAGCAAACAATAAAGTTGCTTGCCTCAAGGAAAAAGCTGGACTAGTGAATGACATCAACAGGAAGCAAGCAACATTATCTCTTCCTATCACTCCAGTTGGGTCCTCAGTTCATTGTTTTGATAAGCCCTCTGATCACAAAGGTTCTAACAGCAACATGCTGTCCTTCAGCAAATAACATACTCCATGTTTGCAGTCAGCCTGATATGCTTTCATAGGAAAAAAAGGCACTATGGCACTTTCACATTCCTAATTCTCTTCATTTTCAATGATATAAAAGAAAAAAAATTGGGATGCAGTGGAAAATCCAGCAGAAAATCCAGCAAGATTGAAAACATTAGTTATTGCTTAACAAAAGCCTTGTATTTACCTGTGCCACTTCTAGGCCTCCCTAAAGGCCAACAGATTTCCATCATGCATAGTGGAAAGGCAGAAATCACCATCATAAGCTGCAGAAAGGGAAAACTTCAGTTGAAGTTAAGAAAAAAAATCCCTTCCTGGAAGTGGTAAAGCACTGGGACAGGTTACCCCAGTGAGATGACAGAAACTCTACCCTTGGAGGTTTTCAACACCTGATCAGCAAAGTTCCTGAGCAACATGACCTAACTGATACCAGATCCTGCTTTATGGATTAGATCATCTCCAGAGATTCCTTTCAAGCTCTATGACCTTAAGGTTTCATTCTTAGGTTGCTTCATCACTAGACTCCTCACACAAATGAGGTATAATCACCACATCCAGCTAAGTAAAACTGCCCTGATTTAAGAAAAGGTACAGAATGAAGAGAAAATTCATATGGTAAGTGCACACCTGCTGTCTGGCAACTCAAGTTAGCACTTAGCTGTTAAAGAACTTTCCAAGGAGGCTAACAGATATTTGTTGACTGCATTAGCAAAGCAATTACTTAAAATTTTCTGACTAGTCAAACAGCGTCAAACAAGAAGCAAATTCAAGCCATTTCACTGGAAACTCAAGATGCCAGATTAACAGCACTGCAAACAAAAGGAGGGAAAAAAGCACTTTCTCTGAAGCCTGAACAAGTAACAATTAAATTCATTCATGACTTCGAGTGAAGTCTAATCTGTAACAGGAGAAGAGCTACCAACTACCCATAATTTACAACATTCAAGTGCCAATTAACCGGAGATGATCTGCTATAACTGATCAGATAAAGGGGTCAGAAGAAATCAGGGAAGAAGTTATGCAGAAGACAGCTTTCAACTTCTGCAAGCATCAGGAAAGCACAAGATGATACTACAGAAGGCATCAGCTAGGTGAGTCAGCTAGGTCAAAGGCAAGGCAGAGTAGCAGCTAAAGCAGGAAGCTTTAGATACACTCCCTTGCATGACTGCTCTTGAGTGAAATCCAGTAAAGAACGTATGGCTGCAGCATTTCTGGATATAGAAAAGCCTTTTGGAATTCCTTCCTTTCCCTCTTGTCCTTCTTTTAACACTGTTTTCTCATGAGCCTCCCCTCACCAGCCTCCCACTTCCTCATAAGTGTGGAGATGTTATAGAGTCTTTTTTTCCTCTGACTCCGCATGGGTACAGTTACCTTTAACACCTGGCTCTAGGTCATGCATCCACGTCAGCTTCATTAAGTTCTCTTTAAACTACTTAAACTGGTGTGAAATCCCCGCAGCTATTACATACCGAAGTCACTGAACTACTTGCAGGGAAGTGCCACTCTCAAACCTGGCAAAACCTTTTACATGCCAAGTGTTCAAGCGACAGCAAGAGCCTACATAAAGACATGCCAGAGACTGTGGGAGAATTCTCCCGCAGCAGGACATGAGCTGGTAAACATGAGAACTCGTGCTGGGAAGTGTCCTTGAGCCACTGCTGGCTCAGGAAGCTAAGCTGTGGACGGTGAGCAACCCACGCACACCTGCAGGGGGCTGAGCCTGCCAGCCGCCTGGGGTGGACACCGCAGGTTGTTCTGACACAAGGCAACCTTACACATAACTCTGAGCCAATATGTACTGTCCACTTTTGCCAACCCCAGGCTGATTGTGCACACCTTTTTCTGAGTACTATATAAGCTGCACTGCTCTAATAAAGTTGTACTGTACTGCACTGCTAAGCTGCTGAGTCGACTGGTCAGTACCCTGATCTCACCTGCACCAGCGTCATGCTGACTGCAAGAGACCAAATGAATTCCTACTCACACAAGGAAACAGAATTCCTGGTTTGCAGACAATATACTCTAGGAGGAGGAGACAGTAAACTGGAACCTGCACTTACTCAAAGTAGGTAGCTTCATCATTTAGACTGCAAACAACTCAACAGACCAGGGCACAAGTTCCTGAAAGAAAATGGGGATGTGCATGGCCCATCCTTTCACAGCTCCCAGACCTGAGTTCTCTAGACTGAACCAGAAGTGCAGAGCAGACAAGATACTAGCATGATAAAGAAATAAATGAGCTCTAGTTATGATTTCTACCTGATTTAAAACCTTCAGCCATCCCTGTAACCACTACAGAGATCTGTGACACTGAAATTCCTCAAAGAGACTCTGCACTGAAGACAAATTATTAGGTGTATTGAATTATCCCAGTAGGAACTCTACAGAAAAAAATCTCTTCAGTAGAGTAATGGATTTGGAGATCCCACCAGAAAACTACAGAAATATTTAAAGAAAATATAAGAAGAAAAAAAAAGGCAGCAAAAGCCTACAAACAATGTTTGGGACACCAAAACATGATATATATAACTTCTGAAGCTTCTGACTACTTTGTTCACAACTGACTACTGTGCATCAATGACATGTCTGTATCAGGAGAAAGAAGAGCGAAAAACCAACACAGTTTGTTCCCCTCTCCTGCCCTTTTTATTCACCTACTCACCCACTGGTCCTTTGACACAAGTATACAATGAAAACCAAAACACAGGGGCCAAAATAATTCTGGAGTAAATCAGCTGTGGTTCTCACCCCATCTACTATTCTCCTACCTTTCCTTGTCTTGATGACTTTCAAAGAAAAAAACTCCTTTGATATCTGATGTTCTATGTATCTAAAAGCCTGTGGCTGACTTTAAATACATAGTACACGAAATTCAGGTTAATAAACCAATCCACAGGAAAGCTAAATGGATAGTTAGAGCCATCCTCATTAAAGATGACAAGATGCCTTTGAACCATCACATAATAAATCTATCTACTATTTAGTACCTCAGGTACATTTTCAGAGAAAAACAAGCAAGCCTGTGACAAAGGGCAAGTACTTGGCCAGGAACCTGGATTCAACTAACCCTTGTTCACAGCCCACGGTTGCTACTAGAAGGATGTGGGTTTTGGACCATCTTTCTTGCTGTGTGACTGATTACAAGCTGTATCTTTCACTACTTAATGCTCAGATCAATAGTTACTATTCTGGCACTTGTACTACTGGCTGCATAGTTTGGTAGTGACTACAACATTACCTTCACACCCCCACAGACCCATGGTACCTTTAAGATCCGTGACGTTTCTATTAGAAAAGCCATGGTGAGAAAGATTTGCCAAGTTAATTTTTGCTTTTAGCTTTCTAAGTAAACAGTTCAGAAAGAAAAATCCTTAGATCATTGTACAAAATGTTTAAGACCTCTTCAAATTTTCATTGACTGGTTTAAGTCAATCTGCTTATTCCACTTCCTTACCCAGAGCTTTTTTTTTAAGATTGAAGCACTCGCTATCTCACCCAAGTCTCAAAAACATGTTTGAACCAAGCTGTTCTCCATTGAGAAGGGACAAAAAAAATACAATTAAAAAAAATCAGCTTAAAATAAATTTATTAATCAATACAAAAATAAGCATGCTGGAAATAGAGATACACAAATAACATACAATGCAAACGAAAAATGGAAAACGAGACAGGAAACTTAACAACTGAGCCAAAAAAAGGTACAACACAAAGGCTAAAACTAAAACTCTAAAAAGCATTTACATTTCTAATGAAATGTTAATGATGCTGATAAAGGCAAAAAAACCCCAAAACCAAACAAACAGCTAAAATGCTTGAATATCAAGAATTGCTATTACTGGAGCACAGGTGAACACTAAAACCATTGCAGACTTCAAACATCCAGTGACTACCCTCTGTCACCACCTTCCCTCAGACTTGCATGGGCAAGGGCATGGGCAAGTCCTCAGGGCAGACCTAACTGTGGTCCCAGCCAGTTGTGCGCTCTGCCTTCAACAACAGCCCTCTTGAAGATGTGGCAGGTCAGAACGAGGACCTGTGAGCATAGGCAAGTTACACAAAAATTGGTCCAAAGCAGTCTCCTTGCTTCCTGATCCCTTCTAAGTAGAGGCTTCAATAGCATGCATTACAGAACTGTACTATATATTATCTACCTGAAGTAAAGATCATGTAAACTGTACCCTAAATATTCTTGTTATGCTTACTAAAGGTCTAGCAGTTTCCTTAGTTTTTAATTTCCCATGCAGGACTTGCCTCTACCACAAGTTGTGTGTAACTGAAACAAATCTGATCAAGATTTGACTTTTCAAGGTGAAAGCCAGATGGAATACATCTTCAACCATGGGGTTAGAATTAGCTTCAAAAGGGGCTAAAACGTCAGAAAAATAAACGTGTAGAATTAGATCAAGCAAATCCTGAATCATTCATTTTCTCTTCCTACTTATATCAGCAATTTAAGTACCAACATCTCTCTCAATACTAGCAGCACACATTCTTTTCCCTCTTACAACTGAGGGTATTTCAGGTGAAGGAATGTAGGTGCGTAGGATCTGAGTACTTATGTCTCCAACTCCTGATTTACTGTAAAATCCTCTAACAGGTCAAGTATTTTTGTAACTCAAGCCTTTAACTTTACTACTTTTACTTCCAAGAAGTGACAAATCTGATCTTACTATCAGCTATTACTTGGCAATCTATGTCTGACATTTACTACTGACATCTACACAATGTCTGACGTTTATTGTTGACATCTGCACCACAGACTAGCCTCTTCATCCCAGCTGGACTGCAAACTAATGCTCTGTATTGTTTTCACTTAAACGTTTTAATTCTAGGCTTCAAAGACAGGAAGCCCATCCTTTCACTGCTAGATGAAGATTATTCAGGCTTTAGTCAGCTGATTTCAAATGTTTATGCCAAAGTAACAACACCTAAACACAGTAGTTAAGAACAACTTGCTCTCTCAGCTTTGCTTTTTAACTCGAACATGCAGATGGGTCAAAACAGGGACAGGAAAAAACTAACTTCCCCTTTATGCAAAATTCGCTCCCCTTGGAGCTTTAGGCAAACTAAAAAGGGAGAGTAGCCCGGGGGAAAGGGCAGGGAGAAGGGGTGGAGGTGCTACTAAAAGAATTCCCTCTCGTTGTCTCTTAAAAAACCCTCAGCTAGTGCCATTTACTACTTGGGTGAGTACTCCCCAGTTCTATAACCAGGACTCTGCATGACGTGTATGGGGTGAGGGGTCAGATCTACCAAATCATCTGCAAATGTAGACAGTGGACAACTTTATGGAGCGCCAATTTCTGAAGATTTTTAGCATCATAAAGAAACTAATAGCTGCAAGTAGCAAGAATTTAGCAAGTCTGCTCCCTCTGCCCAGCACTGTCAGTTGAGCCTGTTTGAAGCTTATACAGCACCAGGTCAAGCTGCACCCTGCTTGAGAAACTCAAAAACCCACGAAATTATGCAGGGAACAGATGCAGCTGCCTGTAAAAGAATGCAAGTTCTGTTCCTTAGCCAGCTGACAGAGGTGCAAACTCCCTACCATTTTCTAAAGGAGCAATTAATGATAACTTTGTAGAAATTTGCTCATGTGCAAACAAATGAAGCCTCTTATCCTACAGGCGAACGTGCACACACGAGCAGCCAGAAAATAAGTTAATTGTAAACAGTTTTAATAAGCTTTACCTATCTGCCTCACACTGGAGATATTTCCTGCTCCCTGCGTGGTTACCGCTCTAACCGCAAACTTGCTTACATTCCTCTCGAGGGTGGAGCACTGCAGTTTCAGTAAGGCAGACTTCTGAGTCACAGCTACCAGCTGACAGCACAAGCAGCTAGCTAGGCACTCTAAATCCTTTGGTATGAAATCTTTTTGCTGCATTTAGTTAACCTGTGAGCAAGGCAGGTTAACTCTCTCAGACCTGCCTAAGTTACTCTGCTTTTTTACTTAAATGTTAGCATTAATTATTATTAAAGATCTGATGAAAAAGCAAACTCTTGGCTAGCATGACACATCCAAAGGATTAATTTCTGTTCAAAGCAATCCAAAAGCTCTCATTAACAACAAAATAAAAAGGATCTGTTAATAAGATGACACAGAACCTATCTCCACTTCATATACAATTATTTAGGAACTCATCAATCTGTCATCTTTTGCTTTAAAATGTGAAGTAAAATAGCAGAATTCTTTTGTCTTTACATGCTGACCCTGACAAGAGGCCATATTTAGAGTTCTTTGCTTAGGTGTAAAGTTATTGACTTAAGTTCCCAGAGATAGACAAAAAGAAACAGATATACACCAAAGTGGCATATCTTGAAAATAATCACCTTTACCTTATGGAGAAAAGAAAAAAAAATGTGTTTTAAGTAACTACAAAAACCCAAGTGAACGGGGTTTGGGTTTCATTGTCTGCATGTGCTTCCCTCTCCCTCCCCCAGCCCCCAGCCTTGAACTTTGACAAGTCTTTTTTTTGGTATAAGCAAACAGAATTTTACACACAACAAATATAGAAATGAAACACCAGGCAAACAATATTCCAAACAGAAGTTTAAATCTAGAGATGCTGGAGGGTATTTTAAAAATGATTTAAGGAAAGCAGAACTCATTGTTTAGTTCTGCTCTCCCCGACCTTCCATTCTATACACTACGGTTCTGGAGATGTCCTCGTTTGATTCGGGTGACACTTTTTTCCATACTGTTTCTTTTAAAGCAAGTTCTTGCTGGAGATTCTCATAGTCCATTGGTCCAAAGGAATGCTAGTTGTTCAAGCAACATACATTATTTATTAGTGTTTTTGAAGGAGAAAAATAAAAAAACCATACTTGCAGTCAATGCTAACAGACTCACCTCTTCATATCAACTGTTATTGTCTCTTTTCCAGTTACAAAAAAAAAAAAAAATCAGACTCCAAGTGGGGTTGGTTTTTAGCCATACACATGCAAATAGAAGCACCCTAAAAATCATTCCACTGCCTCTTCTCCTATTGAAATCTTCATCTCTTATTTAAAACATTGAGGAAAACCTCTTTGCTTTTATTCCCCTTATCTCAAGCACCCTTACACTTTTTCTCTCTGTAGCTAGAGTGGATTCAGCTCCTTCCCAGAGAGTGCTTACATCACTTCCTTAGCCACGGGCACTTGCCTACAGTACTGTAACACCCAAATCCACAGCAGGTTTGTGCTCTCAGGGATATCACCGTGAAAAAATGCCAACTGTACACCTCAGGCCTTGCAGCACAGAACAGAAAGGCTGAGCCCACCAGCTGCTCAGAGCTTTAGCGAAGCCAACCAGGAGAGTAAAGCTCTTTGCAGCTGTTAGACACTACAGATTTAGTCTAGCCAGGGAGATGAGCTGCACAAAATGGAGTTACTAAGCTAATGTGGAAGTGGACTACACAAAACCCTGTCAGCGTGCAGGGACACAGCCAGGAAGTGTCCACTAGTGATGCAGACTAACTAGCTCCTACCTGAAAGCTTTGATGCAGTACACGCCATTGAGCAGTTTCACATTTAGAGAAGAACTTTCCACGCTGTTTGTGGAGGTCTACAAGCCATGCTCACGCTAAAGAGAGACAGCAACTTACCCGCTGATCGCCACCTTCTCTGCGAGGATCAAGCTTTTTTGCAAAGTGCCTCAAATTATCGTAGTTATGGAAGTTGCACAAGGAAACCAGATCCTGCAAATGTTTGCACAACATATGATGTTATTTGCTGTGATAAATGCACACAAGGTTAGCATCATACCACCACTTACAGCTTTTATCTTCTCCTAGTAACTTAGATCAGTAACAAGAGTAGCTTATATAATAAATTGGCACCAGTACAGCTCTAAGAGCATAATATAGAATCTCAGACAATCTTAGGGGTTGGAAGGAACCTCTGGAGGTCACTGAGTCCAATCTTCCTGCTAAAGCAGGATCACCTAGGGCAGGCCACACAGGAATGCACCCAGGTGGGTTTTGAAAGTCTCAGAAAAGGAGACTCAAAAAGCTCTCTGGACAGCCTGCTCCAGGGCTCCAGCACCTTCACCATAAAGAAGTGTCTCCTCGTGTTGAGGTGGAACATCCTGTGTTGAGGTTCCATCTTGTACCTGTTGTTCCTTGTCCTATCATTCACAACACCATTAAGGATTAGCCATGACTCAGGTGTAGGACATTTCATTTTGATTTGTTGAACCTCATGCAGTTTGCAGTGGCCCATTTCTCAAGGCTGTTACGATCCTTCTGGATAGCATCTCTTCCCTCAAGGGAGCTCACCACAGCACACAGCTGGGTGTCATCAGCAAAGGTTGCCCAGAGGGGTTGTGGATATCCCCTCTCTGGAAATGCTTAAGGCCATACTGGATGAGGCCTTGAGCAACCAAGTCTAGTTGAGAGGCCTCCCTGTCCATGGCATGGGGGTTGCATTAGATGATCTCTGAGGTCTCTTCCAACCTAAGCCATTCTATGACTTTTTTTAGCCATTACTAAGTGCTCTACAAAATCTCTCCTGCTTCTAGGCCACAGCCCTTTCAAAAAAAAAAAAAAAAAAAAAGAGATGAAGCTAGGAAGGTCTTCCTCAACAACTGGGCCTGATCTCTGAAGATGTTTTATGCCAGCTTGTTTATAAAAACTGGTTTAGAAAATATATCAGGATAGCAACATTCCATTAGAATCTTCCTCCTTTGAAGAGCTGCACTTCCAATGTTTTGAGTATTTTTCACTTTACAAACAGAGAGAAAAAGAGGTCTATAAATAGGACTCTACACCTTCTAAGGCTGTGTACAAGAGATCAGCTCTTTGATTTTTTCAAAGTGCTCCTCTTCAAAGCTTTCCCACAACAAATCTCTCCAGTGTTTCTGACATCATGTTTTCTTAGTGCTCACTGAGATAAATTCTTGGTTACTCCTGCAATGCAGTGTCTCACCTCAGCCTTTCATCCTTGGATCACATGAAACTTGCTACGTATGGAAGAGTAATAACTCATTAATTTAGACAGCTCAGTAAACAACAGCTGCAAAAGGAAAAACAAAACCAAAACTAAAACAAAAGAACTCCCAACTAAAGGCAATGCTGCTTACATGACAAAAGTGAATTCCTTTAACACTGTTGCCCATCTTGTCCAAAGGAGGTGACCAGCACATCAAGCCCATGACATTAGGAACAACCAGAAGAATCCCACCAGCAACTCCGGATTTTGCAGGAAGACCAACCTGTGAAATAACCAGAGAATTACTGCCCTCTGCAAACATTCCTCACTGCTGTAACACCATCTGTTAGCAGTTCACTGAAGGCCATTACAGAAAATGCAGATCTGGAAAGCATTTTAACATGGTAAAGCATTATTACCTACCTCTTTTTACATAGACAATAACTTGAGCACAGTTGGTGGCAATCTGAGGTACACAACTGTGGAGTTATTTGCTCTCAGTAATACATGGTAAGTAATACAGTGAAAAAGAGAATTTCAAGTAATTATGACTAAGTGCTCAGCTCTGGAGCCCCCTACAAAAGAGAGACATGGACCTGGTGAAGCAGAGGAGAGCCACAAAGATGATCAGAGGGTTGGGGGACCTCTCCCATGAAGACAGTCTTTATAAAGAGTTGGGGCTGCTTAGTCTGGAGAAGGCTCTGGGGAGGCCTTATAGGTGCATCTCAATATTTGAACAGGACCTAGAAGGCAGCTGGGGAGGGACTGTTTAGGAAAGGTTGTAGCAAAAAGATGAAGGGCAATGGTTTGAAACCGGAGCATGGCAGACTTGGGTTGGACAGAAGAAAGAAGTTCTTTTACAACAGGAGTGATGAAATACTGCAACAGGTTGCCCAGGGACGTGGTTGAGGCTCTGTCCCTGGCAATATTCAAGATCAGACTTGATGTGTCCCTCAGCAATCTGCTCTAGTTGAAGGTGTCCCAACTGACTGCAGCAGGGGTGGACAAGATGACCTTTGAGAGTCCCTTCCAATCCAATGCAATCTGTAAAGAAGTAGTAGACAAGCAGATCTCTAATGTTTCTAAATAAGCTAATAGTACAAATCTACATACATAAAAATCACCTTGACTGGAAAAGGTGAAAAACAAAACCTCAAAAGAGTCTGTCCATGAAAGCACACAATAACCTCCTTATTTACAAGCTGGATAAAAATAATGCTTTTCTCTAGTAGGACCTAACATGTCTCATATCTCAGAATGTTAGGAGTGGAAAGGGACCTCAAAAGATCATCCAGTCCGATCCTCCTGTCAGAGCAGAATTACCTGGAGTAGGTCACACAGGAACACATCCAGGCAGGTTTCAAATGCCTCCAGAGAAGGAGACTCCACAACCTCTCTGGCAGCCTGCTCCAGTGTTTCAGCATCCTCACAGGGAAAAGGCTTTTTCCTTATGTTCACAGAGAACCTCTTGTGCTGCAGCTTGTACCCATTGGACATCACTGAGCAGAACATGGCTCTGTCCTATGGGCACTCACCCTTCACATCCTTATAAACACAAATGAGGTCACCTCTTGGGTCATCTCCCAGCTAAAGAGCCTCAGCTCCCTCAGCCTTTCCTCACAGATATTCTACTCCCTTCAGCATCTTTATGGCTCTGCTGGACTGTTTCAAGCAGTTTCCCGAGGTCCTTCTTGAACTGAGGGGCCCAGAACTGTACACAATATTCCAGATGTGACCTCTCCAGGGCAGAGTAGAGGGGCAGGAGAACCTCTTTGGACCTAACCACAACCCTTCTAATCCATCCCACGATGCCATTGGCCTTCTGGGCCACAAGGGCACATTGCTGACTCATTGTCATCTTTCAGCCCACCAGGCTCCTCAGGTCCCTTTCCCCTCTGTCACTCTTCAACAGGTCAATAGCACCCCAACCCATATCCTTACAGCTCTCTAAGCAGTAACCTTTAGGTCACACAAAGCACCACAACGAATTTTACTCTGTGCAATATGCAAAAACTTAAAACGCTAAACTCAAAATACTGAAAACAACCAAGATGTAGTACATCTTGCAATGCTTTCATGCAAGAATCACACTGTTGGGAAACAGAAGCATGGTACATGTGTTATGCATTGTAAAAGTGGCTGTTGTACAAGGACACATCATGAGCAGAGTTAGCGAGGCAAAAGCAACCGTCTACAAAAGCCTTCTGCTGTTCCTTACTCCCATTTAACAGGACTTTTTCAGTTATGCTGTCCAGTTACATCTTAATCACAGAAACCTGAAGGCTGGATAAGACCCTCAGGATCACCAAAGCCAAATAATATCCATACTTTACAAGGTTCACCCTAAACTGTATCTCCAGGCACCACATCCTAATGACTTTTAAACTCATCCAGGGGCAGTGACTACACCAGCTCCTTGGGCAGTCCATTCCAATGCCTGACCACTCTCGCTGGCAAAAAAGTATTTCCTAATGTCTAGTCTAAACCTACCCAGTTGCGGCTTGAGGCCATTTCCCCTTGTTCTATCACTACTTACCTGTGAGAAGAGACCAGCAACAGCCTCTCCACAATGTACTTTCAGATAGCTGTAGACAGGGATGAGGTCCCCCCTCAGTCTCCTCTTTTTCACACTAGCCAGCACCAGCTCCTCAAGATTTCCAGCTCCTTCCCCAGCTTTGTTACCCTCCTCTACATTTGCTCCAGCACCTCCACATCCTTCTTATAATGAGGTGCCCAAAACTGACCACAACAGTCGAGGTGTGGGGTCACCAGAGCAGAGTACAAGGAGACAATCACCTCCCTACTCGTGCTGGACAAAGCATTTCTAATACAAGACAGGATGACACTGGTTTTCTTGGCCATCCGGGCACACTACTTGCTTATACTCAGTTGCTTGTAACAGTTGACCTGTTTCTCTCAGGAACAGCTTTTCCTAAAGAACAGCATTTATGTTCTGACATAATAAGGATTCCCAAATGTGAAGTGGCTAGAAGGTATGGTATAATAGTAAAGACATGAATCCCTTTGAAGTTTTCACCACGTGGTGTGTTCAATTTCCAAACAATTCTTATAGCAACCTCTCCTCCACAAGCAAGCAAGCCCTAGAACAAGGAAAACTGATTAAACTTTCTGGTTACCTAGAACTAATATCTGAAAGCTACTTACATGGAAGGCAAATTGCCCTGAGAAGTCATACATGCCACAGGAATGCATTAAACTCAAGGTATTCCGGACTGCTTCAGGACTCAGCACTCTTTCACCAGTGATTGGGCAAAAGCCACCATTGGCCAGGGTTGCTGCCATCACACTTGCAGATTCACATGTTACTTCTATTGAGCAAAGCTTATAAGAAAGAGAAAGAGATTATAAGAACTTGTACTTCTAGCACAGCAAGGCCGACTACAGCAGGCTCAACAATATATCTCTACAGAAATAACATCTTTTAAAATAACCTGCAGCATAGCATTCATTACAGATGATGCCAGGAGCATCAATTAATATGGTCTGAATCTTCCTACTATAAAGATCCCAGGGACACTGTAAGCCCTCTTAATACTTTGGGTCAGTACTTTTTAAGGGCTAGTGTCTCTGATTCCTCCCCCAACCCTCCCATTATGTTCCTTTGAGAGGTAGATGTGTGGGAAACAATCTCAGTATTTTGCATCTGGCTTAAAAATGGCAAAAGCCACAAAATGACTGTTTGGGTTCTTTTCCCCACTTGGAGTTTATTTTATGTGGTGGGTTGTTTTAAAGCCTTAGAAGACCCCACACGTTATTAAAAACATGTTTGAAAGCTGCAAACTCTAGCACATGCAAGTCTTTTCCTGCTGCTGCAGCCTTATTTCACCTTTCTCTCACATATACACCAGATATTTATGATACAACCACACCATAACTTCTCCCAGGATCCCTGCTTCAGTACAGACTATACATACTTTGGTGACACATCAGGAAATGTGATATGATGCCATCACCTGATACTGCCTCATTTCTGCAGAAACCAAAAGATAAATTGGTTTCAACCTGAAATGCTACTCTGCAAAGTAAACAACTTAGTGCTTGCATTCTTGCTTTTGCCAAACAGTCATTACATGATACTTCATGAAGTTACCTAAGCCAAGTTTGCATGAGTGGTTACTACCTGGAATTCTTATTTTCCGGGTGCCAAACTCAATACATCCTAGTCCAATCAACTGGAGTTGCAAATCAAGAGATTGTCAGAGACGCATCTAAAATGGCAACTGTGTTTTAAACATAGGAAGTAATACATAATATCACCTGCTTGGAAAGAAAAAGTCTTTCTAGCTTCTCATTTTGTACCTTGGTTCTCTAAAAATGAGAATAATCCATCCTCACTTTACAGGGATTACAGGAAAAGAAGTTTATTCCTGTTCAGAAATTTCCCAATGACACAAGGGAGGAAGAATCACTAGAGAAAACCCAAAGAAATAACTAAGTCACTGAAGTAGCATCTGAGTAGTGATGGGGGATAATCCTTTGAGAGTGAGAAGAAAGCAGAATTGCTGCCCTTTTTGGGAGTATGGAGTGAAAAGGGGATCTTGCAGGGGGACACAAATTAAAAAAAAAAAAGACATGCAGTCAGGAAAATAGAGATCATAATGCATGAATATGAGGCCAAATTAAGTCACAACAGAAAAGCTGTTTGATGCATTTCTGAACTTTTTCACCAGCTTTGCACTCAGCACATCAGGAATTGAGGCAGTCGGGTAGGAAATGTTTCAAAGACACATTTAAACAGCAAAGGCAAATAAATCAGCAGCCCTGTTCATAGAATCATACCATAGGTGTTCCTTCTCTAGCAGTGGAGTTAGACTTGATGATCTTTCACGGTCCCTGCAGAGCCCTAACATTCTGTGATACAATCACAGAATGGCTCAGGTTAGAAAGGACCTCAGAGATCATCTACTCCAACCCTCCTGCCATAGGCTTGGGACAATTCTCAACTAGACTTGGTTGTTCTGGAATAACAACTTCAGAACAGACTATTAGCTAATTTCTAGTTTCCAACTCAACAAGAGGATTCCTGGGGCTAATCAGCAAGTATACCTTACTTCACAAAGAGTCGTTTGAGCAGGTGCATCCCAAAGAACTCAGACAGAACTTGCATTAACAAAAATTCTGTCATTTGCATAAGCGAGAGCAAGTCCCATGAATCAAATTCAGATTCATTCTGAGAACTAAGGTCTAGATTTTTCTTTAGACTATCCCAGACAGACTGTACCAATAAGACAACTTGAACTGCCTCTTGGGAACTCCATGCAGCAGAGCTGACTCAGTTGTGAACTTTTTAATAGCAGGAAACCTTTACTGAGGAAATAACCTCACACTTGACAGATTCTGACTTTGTGACAGTTGCAAATAATTTACTGACAGTTTAAAAACAAAAATATGGGGGGGAGGAGGGAAATGCATGTGACTAGATTCTGTTATACCCATAAACATTGAATTAAAGGTAGATTTTCACATTATTTCATTTATGCCACTACCCTCAAGCTTACAATATGAGCATGCATATTCCTTTTTTAGCTACACACTGACTTTAAAGTACTTCACAGTACAATAAATGGCAGCCACTCAAAGAAGCAGTATTTTGTCAAACTCACTAGAGTAACAGAAGACATTAAGCTTCTGACTACTAGTGCTTTAAAAATCATTCCTTGTAAAGACACCTAAGCACATCACCAAAAAAAGGCAAATCTCCACACATGAAATATACATTGGGTATTCCCAGAATTTAACAGTAGCTGACAAGTTTTAACTATAAACTATTAAACCCTTGACATCTATATGAATAAATCAGCTTCTACAGCTTGCAGCAGTAATTCTAAGACTGTAATGAGTCTCAACTTTAAAGTCAGTTACCTGAAAATAGAAGTCTAGTATAGCAACCATATCTGTGCCTTCAGGAAAGCACTGAGGAAGGAAAATAAAGAGAGTCTTTAGGTTCAACTATTTTTTTCCCCCACTATCACTTTCAGAGACAAAGATATATTCTTGTCAGCATAATAAGCATTTGGCAGATTTAAAATTATTTATGTAAATTCCACAAGTGGAAATATTCAATCAGATCAGATTTAAAAGTAACACAGTGCAGGGAATTCAGTAAGTTAGCTATTCAAGTTATTTTTCACTCCAGTTTTCAACAGCTTTAAATCAGCAACCTGCAAAATGCAGCTAGGAGTTTTCTAAAGTCAGCTACACAGCACAGGTAATCCCTTTCAAGACCAAGAAAATAAATTACCATGGCTATGATGCAGAAAACAGATCTCAGGCATTCAAGTGGTGCAAATATTGCACTTCTTAAATTACAGTATTTTGAGTAACAGTATGAGATTAATTGGAGCAATTTATGGCCTATTGTACATTAAATCAATTCAAAATCTTCACAGACTATGAAAAAAATCCCATCACACAAAGCACAAGAAACAAAAGGGACCAACCTTTTTCTCTTTCAAGTAATAGCCAATTGCAAAGTTTCTATCTCCGCTCTCCCTTTCAGACTGGAACCTTAAGATGAAAAAAAAAAAAAGTTAAAGAAAAGGACAAGGGAACACATCAAACCTTCCCCAAAACACCAAACTTCAGAGATGTGCAGCATGTAATTTAATTAAATTGCAAGGAAAAGATACTTTTGAAGACAAACATACTTCTAATGAAAAATAATTCGAAGTCTGGAGCACCTCTCCTACAAGGACAGACTGAGGGAACTGGAGTTTTGATGCCCAATGATAGGACAAGAGGCAATGGGTGCAATTTGGAGCACAGGAGGTCGCACGTGAACGCAAGGAAAAGCTTTGAGGGTGACAGAGCCCTGGACCAGGCTGCTCAGAGAAATTGTGGAGTCTCCATCTCTGGAGACATTCCAAACCTGCATGGAGGAATTCCTGTGTCACCTACTCTAGGTGATCCTAGGCTGGCAGGGGGGCTGGACTGGGTGATCTTTTGAGGTCACTTCCAACACTTACCATTCTGTTAACAAGGCTCAGGAAAAACATCAGCTCTCTCACTCTTTCTGCACATGTATGCCAACTAGTAACCTGGAAGCAACTCTGCTCTATGGAATTTTCATGACTTTTCCAGTGCTGTTCTCAAGAGTTTTTGGAATCATATACATTGAGTTAATGAGCGGAATTGTTCTGGGAAAGAATTTAAAAGTGCAAAGTAAAGAAGTACAGGGACTCCCAATGGTATAAGGTGTGCTTTCTAAACATTTGATATGCATCCATCAACATGCAGAGTTTAATTTTTAATCTGAATGCCAGGAAGCTTACAGCTCTCACTGCCTCAGCACCAAGACCAAACAATGATAACTAAAAGACAGGTAAGCAACCCTTTTATGTGAGATTTAGCCATGCTGATGTCAGAGATGTGCACAACTCCAGGTCTTGTAAATTTTAAGTCAAAGACACTCTCTAATATGAGGGATGAAATGGTGATTTAAATGTAAGTAACTAAACTTTGCCAGTGTGCCAGCTACCAGCTGAGGCATTTTCCACCTAACTCATGAAGTAAATCAACAATACTTACGTAGCATTACTAAATCCAACATACTCATTACCAGCCATCTTATTCATGAACTGCATCACCTATTTAGAGACAGAGAGGGAAGAAAAGCATGCTAACATTCTCAGACATGAAAACGCTGTCCATCCAGACTCATTCTAAATCTTGTAACACAATTTTACCAATATACCCAAAAAGCCACTAAATGTTTAAATAAGAAAAAGATAAAACATCTGACATATCTATGAATATTCTAGAGAGATGGGATGTTATCCAGAAGGCCCTGGACAAGCTGAGAGACAGGCACAGGAGAACCTCATCAGGCTCAACAAGATCCCTGCACCTGGGTCAGAACAATCCTCATTAGCAATACAGGCTGGCATATGAGATAGAAAGCAGCCCTACTGAAAAGGACTTGAGAGTTCTCATAGATGACAAGCTGGACATGAGCCAGCAAGGTGCACACTTGCAGCCTGCAAGGCAAATTGCATCCTGGGCTGCATCAAAAGTGGTGTGGCCAGCAGATGAAGAGAGGTGATTCTGTCACTCTGCTCTGCTGAGACCTCACCTGGAGTACTGCAGCCAGGCTCCAGAGCCCTCTACAAAGGAAGGACATGGACCTCAAGGAAAGGGTCCAGAAGAAGGCCACAAAAATGACTCGGAGGATGCTACAAGGACAGACTAAAGGAGCTGGGGTTGTTCAGCTTGGAGAAGGATCCAGGAAGACCTAACAGCAGCCTTCCGGTTTCCAAAGGGGGCCCACAAGAATGCTGCAGAGGGACTGTTTCAAATGGCCTGTACGGATAGGACAAGGGGCAGTGGTTTAATATTAGAGAAGAGCTGATTTAAGATTGTTAGGAACAAGTTCTGCACCATGACGGTGGTGGAACACTAATGGATTACCCAAGGAGTTAGTTGAGGCCCCATCTCTGTAGAGATTCACGGTTCTGAGCAATCTGCTCTAGTGGAGGATGTCCCTACTCACTGCAGGAGGAGTTGACTACATGACTTTTGGAGGCCTCTTCCAACCCAAACGATTCTATGGTTCTATGAAATCACTACAGTTCCCTTGCAATTCCTTTGCTCTCCAGACTTTTACCCCAAACTTAGCTCAAAAGGAAAAAGATGAACTTACATAGTCAAATTTTTCTGCGTTATTTGCTCCTTGCTGCAAGGAAAGAAAAAATAATTTATAAAAATTGTTCACATAAGAAAGGAGTTAGTTCACTTAACAGGATTAGGATTTTTAATGCATGTAACTAAGGTATGAAGCTAATTACAGTACTACAATCATTTTGCATATTAATGAAAATATTAAGGTGTTACATAAGTACATCTTTAATTATAATTTAAATTAAATAATCCTCTAGCAGTCTTATCAAACACCTATATGTTGGCAATGGGTGTAAACTGGAAAAGGTAATGCTTTAAGTGCTCTCTATTCAACTTAAGGTGTTTGGCATAAGTAAATCTAGCAAAAAAAAAAAAAAACCCACCAAAAAAACAAACCCAAACCCACAAGAGTAACTACAATTAGGATAATGGTAATAAAAAGCACTAATTTTTTCATGGATTAGTAACACAAAAGCATTCTTATATTACCAACAGTGCTAAGCACAGGGAAGTTCAGGCTACTGAAATTAAAAATTATTTCCATGGCTAGCACCTAGCCTAAGAATTTAAAGACTTAAAATAAGCTGTTACCCCTAACTATGAAAAGAATTGCATTTAATCAAAAAGACTTGATTTTATTCATATCTGAGTCATGTCTTACCTATTAAAAAAATTAAACTGAAAAATAAGATTTTCACATCCCAGAGTACATCACTGTGTTAACAAGGCCAGGAAAATAATCATCTAAAGCAAATTTCGTAAGAACACTAGTGAAAATTCTGAGGGTTAGTTTGCTTGGTGGTTTTGGGGAGAAGGAAGGGTGTTATTCTAGGGATTTTTTTCCTTTTTTTTAAACCCCTCTCTGTTTAAGAACATTCTCAAATTTAATATCTGCCAGTTAAAGGCATATTAATTCCTAACAGGTCTCCCACAGGTGACCTTCCACAGATTCCTATCTCAAGACACTGAAAGAAGGGCAGGTGGTGAAAAAAAAACCATCACAAAAACAGTGCACGGTCGACTGGGGGAAGCTGTTAATTTTTGGAAGCATCACGTACACAAGTGGAAACAACGTCTCTGCAGGGGATAGTGTTAGAAATAATTCTGAAGATAACTCTACTTAGGTAGCAAGACTCTCATTTAACATCTCTCAAACAATTCCAGACGCTACTTGCATTGCATTTCATGTGGGGATGGGGAAGGAAGTGACAAAAAACTGAAGCTTCCTATCAGCCAGCATTTAACTTAATGAAATGCATTAAAGGCAGTCTCATTTCCCACTCTGTATGTGGATTAGAGCATTGCAGATAATCTTTGAAGCCCATGCATCAGCTCATCTACAACAGGATGTGCAGTCATACACATATGATCACTAGCTGAAAGGAACACCACCACACTGTTTGGTCACAATGATGTACAAGTGCTTATCTTATGCTTAAAGACTAATAACCTTACTCTTAAAGGCAATCATCTCTAGCTACTTTGCAATAAAAGAAAAAAAAAAAAAAGGCCACCATACATTTCAGCAGAATGTTCCTGTATAATATACCAGAACACAACTCTTAAAAATTTTAACTCCAAATCTGTTCAATGAAAAAAAAAATAATTAAAAGAAGAAATTACCAACTTCATTGAACTGTTGCAGTTGTCAAAATATTCCATAGATCCTAATGCTGGAAAATATGTAACAACATTTAAACCACAAAAACCTTTTCAACCTTTCAAATGCACAATGAACATCGGGGTTTTTTTTTGTCCCTGGGAAAGTGGGTCAGCATTAGTTATGGGATGCTGCATTGATAGTTGTATGGTTAGACACGTATAATAAATTGAAACAAGTTCTTTGGTTAAAAACAAAACCAAAAAGAAAGAGGGAGAAAGAGATCATGCTGTTGGCAAAAATACAAATACATAATATGTCACTTTATTTTTTTTTCCCCCAGTTGAAAAAAAAAATTCCTAGCCCTTCAACAAAAGCCTGCTTTTACTAGCAGCATATAAAGTCACTGGGCAAAAGACTCGATGCACATTTATTTTCCACATCAACTTGCTGTAAAAAAAGGTTTTTCAAGTTCACATCTAATCTCTCCTTTTGGGAAGAAAATCTTGTATGTGCTAACTCAGATGATTCCACACACTTGTATAGGTACTTTATAGCTAACACAAAAGCATTGTTGCTTAAACTCTGCTGTTACTCAACCTCAAAAAAAAAAATCCAGTTACTTAAATATCTGAAACTCAAGCATTCTACTGTTACATAAATACCTAAAATATTTGCCTAAGTAATCATAGGACCAATGCCTCAATAGACATTTAACATAACATGGAGATAAACCAGAAAACTTTGCTTCCATACACATGACCAATCCCCCCCTGCCATTAGTTTCCCTCATTTTCAGCTAGGTAGGTAGCACGAGGTAGACTGCTCCTGCTAAACAGCTTAAGAGATACAGAAGCAACACACAATATCAAATTGATATGCGAATACCAAATAATACATTCATAATACAACAAGGAACTTCCCCTTAGTAATTTAAGTAAGAGGCAAGGAAACTTCTGTTCCTGCACAAGTGTGTCTTATTTTGAGCTGGACTGTACAAGCTTATGAGGTTGGGGGCAGCGTAAAAGCAGTTCCTCAAAAGCATTTCTCTTCAGCTCAGATGAAATTAATCTGCCTAGAACATCAAAGCTCCATGCACTAACTCCACAAACAATTAGAACATTTACTGGAGCACATGTTCATATACACACTTCCTGCAGACATGCTTGTGTGTATATACAGATGGAGAAATGCTCCTACAGGAGCACAAAATGAAACTGAAAATGTTAAGACTGAAGCATTTCGCTAGGCAGAAAATTCAAACTTGCAGAAGACAGCTCAGAACTATTTTGTGAGTGCTTAAAACCACGATGGACACTAGGGCTGTCAATCAGAAATCTGAATTTTTTGACTGTCAGGTTTTAGTGACCTTCCCCTTCTTTTAAAACAGAACAAAAGGTATTTTTATTATTTGTATTTCTAAGTTGCAAAGGTTGCACCTTTAATTGCATGCAGCAAAGAAGAGACTCATGGATACTTACCAGAGCTTGCCACGACAAAAGTAAGCAAAATTTTTTACAGAAGTAGTGAATGTCAGCCACTTTTCATTCATCAACACTCAGTGGTCATCCATAAGCTCTTAACCATATGTCTCTTGTTAGAATAATCTGTCAGTTTGAATCTAAGCAAGTTAATAAAAACAGCTGGAGCATGAGTGGTTAATCATATTATTTTATAATAGACAATTGTTTAAAACCTAAACTTGTGGATATTTTAATTTTAAAGAATTGGTGTCCTGACTGCTTGGTGTGCCATTTTTAGATGGTAAAAGGCAGTATTTAAGCCGTTGAGAGCAATATTGATACCACTTAGAATACACATAAGAATTATTTTTGTGTCCTTCGGGTTTTAAACTCTCACAGACGTGGCCACTGGAGACATGTCATTTCAGATATCACTGCTGTGTATTTTATGTCAAACAGCATCCAGTACATTTGAGTTACAACAAAAAGCGAGTGCAGAACAACGTGAACAGAGGTTCTAGTCAAAATTAGTTCGTCCAAAATTAATAACCCAGGAGAAGAAGAAACATCACCAAAATAAAGACAAGTACCCAGCAGGGATGATCACAATGCCAACAAATGACTTGAAGTGGTATGCATGTACATTTACACTGTGCTTGTAAGTGGAGTGGGTAGCATAGAGCAATTAAGTTAAAACTCTGCTATTTATTCTAGCTATACTGTTAAATAAACCAAATAAATCATGCACTTTCCCCATCCCTCAAGTATTAGATTGTAACTGGGGGCAAGCTTCCTATTAACGGTACCCTAACAGCAAACCAATGCTTGGCACAGCTAGACAGGTTTTTCCATCACTCTCTAAATTACTTACATTATCAGATCATATATCACTTCTATGATTCATATATAAGTTATATATATGATTTAGATACATATTTATAATCATAGAATGGTTTAGGTTGGAAGGGACCTCAAAGATCATCTAGTTCCCACCCCCTGCCATAGACAGGGACATCCCCCACTAGAACAGGTTGCTCAAGGCCTCATTCAACCTAGCCTTGAATAACCTCCAGGGAGAGAGCATCCACAACTTCTCTGGGCAACCTGTTCCAGTGTCTCACCATCCTCACTGGAAAGAACTTCCTTCTAACACCTAGTTTAAATCTCCCCCCTTAGATCTCTCCTCTGCCAGCTCAAAATGATCTTAAGCATACCAGCAACACCTCTTTGTTTCATATCAAAAGGAAAAGCTTTCATAGAATTGTTTTTTTCAGAGTTAGCAAAATCACCACTCTGTATACCAAGTTTTCTGCAAGGACTATGAACATTGCTGTCTTCACCACCCCCCTCCCAAGCTGTCTAAATGTCTCCCACACTGATTCATCACCACAGAATATCTCTCTTCCTCTGGCACTGAAGCCTGTAACTGTTGTCTGAGTTCCTGAGTGCTGCTGTCAGCACTGGTAGGAGTTAAATATGCTTTCATTTGCCCAAACCTTTGCACTAGGAAAGCTTTTATCTACAGATGGAATCTTGAAGCATACAATAAAAATTACTTAAGATTAATCCCTTGTCCTCTAGTGATTCTTCCACAGCCATCTGCCTTCTGCATATTTCATTCTGATCCTGTCCTCATCATCTCATCTGCACATCTAATGTGTTATCCTCCCCAGTCAGATAAGATATGTGCAAGTGGGCACTTGGTGACACAACCACTGATACTCCTGCAGTTGACAAGCCTTGAGAATGGAATTTGAGGTTTAAGAAAAAACACATTAAAGCATTAAAATCTATTCACACCACAGGCAACAAAGACTTTTCCCAGTCAATGTGATAGGCAGAAAGCTCTGTGGTTACAGAGCACGGAATCTGTACTAAAGCTGTACAGGAGCTGAACCTTCTTACCTCAAGGACCTCTGCATTTCCCTGGAGAAACAGAAGAATTTACCATTTTATCGGATGTTACCTGCCCACAGACTCCTTTAACTGCCACTACAATTTTCTTTTTGATAACAATTATTTGAAAACTGTTCTAACTGTGCAATTTCTGTAACTAGCAATTAAAGGCAAATTTTTTTACAAACACAGGAAAAGGTCCTTAGGGATTTTGAAGATTCATGGAATGATTTGGCTTGGAAGAGACTTTCAAGATCATGAGTTCCAACCCCCCTGACACGAGTAGGGACACTTTCCACCAGATGAGGTTGCTCAAGGCCTCATACAATCTGATCTAGGAATACCTCCAGAGAGGGAGCATCCACAACCTCTCTGGGCAACCTGTTTCAGTGTCTCACCACCCTCATTGGAAAGAATTTTTTCCTAATCTCCAGTCTAAATCTGCCCTCCTCAAGCTTCAATCCATTCCCCCTCATCCTGTCACTACAAGCCCTTGTAAAAAGTCCATTCTCAGCTTTCCTTAGGCTTCTTTCAGGTACCAACGGGCTGCTATAAGGTCTCCTCAGAGCCTTTTTTTCTCCAGGATGCAGAGCCCCAGCTCTCTCAGCCTATCCCCATAAGAGAGGTGCTCCAGCTCTCTAACCATTTCTGCAGCCCTCTTCTGGACCCTTTCCTTCATTAAAACTGGCCCACAGGATGGATGTCCCTTGCTAAAGCATTTTTATTGTAGATATGCTTTAAACTGCTGAACAATGTGAGAAGTGTAATGCAAGTACAGCTGGAACAGAGCCAAGAGTTAAGGCACCAAAATGTAAATACATCAGAATTCCACACATGTAAAAAGTAGAGAATCATTTAAGCTGGTGGAAGCAAGATATAGTCATGCCTAAGTATGTCAAAACATACAACTCGACACACACAAAGGCTTTACTATTATCAGTAAGAACAACTAAAGATAACATTACACTTTAGATCTATGCTCTGTTCCAAAGTATGTTATAGCAAATTTGCAAGGCAGTCAGCATTGGGTGTGTGATGCTAAGGATCCTTCTCCCTCCTCAAAATGTTAACATATTCCACATGATCACTCCATGCATTGTTCCTCTTCCATGCATAATGCAAACCTGTAATGCATGCTAACAGCTGTAAACTTAGTTCAGTGGATGTAGACTTTGAATGACTCCTGGTATTGATTTCTCAGAGGAAAATAAAATGATGACTATCAAAGGAAGCAAAAGCATTAACACTGAAATACAGCAACAAGCCCTCTGTAACTATTAACAAGCATGAGATAACTCTGGCCTCTATGACAAATTAAACTATGCTTAACAATCCCTTGGTTTTATTGGACTCACACAGTCTTCAAAATATGCAAGTAAATAAACAGAATGAATGTAGAGAAACTGAGGACAAAGCATGGGTTAACGAAGCCACTTTTGGAAAACAAGTTTTAGATCAGCTCAGATATAAATTAATCACTGAATAGTTAGTAGGAATGTTGTTAAATTGAAGATTTTAATCGTTATTTCACAGAAAACACAATTATGACATCACTTTGTACCTGTGACCCTCTTTGTAATTTTTTTTGAGTGAATTTTGTTGGGTTATTCAAATGGTAAATGGTATCTTAGGTTATTTTCTGTACTGCTTCACTAACATTTGAATCACATTGAAAACAAATAATGGCATATGATAAATAAGAGAGGTGTCTATTAGGCGTGCAATTACCACATGCAAAAAGGTTAGTGCAGTGCAATATTCTTCATAAGAACACTACAGCAAATAAAGAAGAAAAAAAACCCAAACCAAACCACTCAGCAAAAACAATCCCCCAACCTTCTAACAAGGATCACAATTGCATGCAGTCAAACAACGCAGGTTATCTACTCAGGGGCACATCATGT
This sequence comes from Pogoniulus pusillus, assembly GCF_015220805.1. Lineage (NCBI taxonomy): Eukaryota > Metazoa > Chordata > Aves > Piciformes > Lybiidae > Pogoniulus > Pogoniulus pusillus. The sequence continues at coordinate 25,278,646 of NC_087265.1, read as the reverse complement.
ATCCAGAACTAAGTGCCTTCTGCAAAGAGGCACATGCTTGGCATTTGCCTTAGGACCAGTAGTTGTAGTAGGAACTAACATTTTGACATTTCAGACAAATGTATTAAGTCAGATGGTAAAATTCACTGTAATCCAAGTGAATTTCAACACTCAACCTTTTAAAAAATAAAATAAAAGGTGAATGAATTTACCTGTCATACTTAAGGCCATTTTCTTTCACCTACAGCTATTAAAGATAAATGTCTTTAAGCAGGAGTTCTTACACCTTCTTTAAATATAAAATAACAGAAAAGCATGATCTAAGTAAATTTAAAATAAACAATTTGGAAATAGGAGACAGGAAGCACACTACAGCTAACTGGAGTTTGAAATATAACCAAGAAAAAGGCTGTAAACAAGATTTGTAGACCTATGAAGTAACAGCATTAAGTGTTCTACTTCAAAACTCCAGGGGAATGACATGTTCCCCAGGATTCTAAGCAGGTTCCCTTAAGGAAAAACAATATATATATACATACATATATATATATTTTGTACAGTAGCTACGAGAAAAAGACAGAAAATAGAAACACCTGGCAAACATTAGCATTACATGGAATTGATGTCATTTACAACTTCAAGACTAAGGAAAAATAAAATACAGCTTTCCAAGAGTCTTAAGATGCCAAGCCATTATTCAACTATGGTTTACTCAGCAGAATACGAGTAATTGTTTCCAAACACCTTTATTGAAAGAAACACACTCACCACCCCACCAGAAACTATGGAATAGAGAAGTTACACATCATTTACATGTACAGTACGTTAAGAGCAGACAAATTTGGTGAATTTAGTTGCACTGCTCCTGTACAAATTACAATCCCTTCCATTTCTTCTGCACAGAAAGAAATACTCTTGTAACTTCATGCCCTTTAAGAGCATTAGACATTCAGAAACTTAATTCTGAGTGCCATAAAGTGTATTCCCAAGGATGTACTCCTAGCGTCTAACAAGCAGGAGGCAATTCTCTCTCGAGAATATCAAGTATTGTGTAGTTAAAGGAAACAGAACTAAAAATGCTGAGGCAAAAAAGAGGCTTTCAGCTGCATTCCTCACTTTTTTCAGCTACTTGTTTCCAAAAACATCAGAGCTCGTCTACCTGCTAATGAGTAAACTGCCATTGGATATTGCACACAGAAAACAGAAACAGTTCTTAATCTGTACAAGACACTCTCTACATTCTGTTGAAACACCAAAAGAAACTGAAAATAGATTTTTTTACCTTGATTAAAGATGTGATCACAATTGCTCCAGCATTCACCATAGGGTTATGAGGCCTGTCTGTGAAAGAAATGTTTTGATTACAAATATAGCCTGAGACAAAACCAGTGTGTAAATCACAGAAACCATAGGATGGCTCAAGTTGGAGACCTCAGAGAGCATCCACTTCAACACCTCCCACCAAGGGCAGGAATGCCTCTCAACTAGACTTGGCTGCTCAAGGCCTCATCCAATCTGGCTTTGAACATCTCCAGGGAGGGGACATCCACAACCACTCTGGGCAATCTATTCCACAGTCTCACCACCCTTGTACAGAACAACTTCCTCCCAAGATCCACTCTAAATCTCCTCTCCCTCATCTTAAAACCATTCCCCCTTGTCCTTATGAAAACTTCCTCTCCAGCCTTCCTGCAGGTTCCCTTCAGGTATTCAAAGGCACCTCTAAGTCGCCTTGGATTGTTCTCCAGGCTGAACAACCCCAGCTCCCTCAGACTATCCTAAGTGTTCCAGCTCCCTCAGACTATCCGAAGTGTTCCAGCCCTTGGATCACATTCATGCCTCTCCTCTGAACTCACTCCCGCAGTTCCATGTCCTTCTTATGCTGGGGACAGCAGAACTGGATGCAGGATTCCAGGTGGGGTGTCACAGGAACAGAGTACAGGGAAGAATTACCTCTCTTGAGGTGATATTTATCTATGGCTTAAAGCTATGATTACGGAATAGAATCTTAAATCAAGAGTACAGCAATCCTACATTAGAACACTTTTTGTAATTTTCAGCCAAGTTCTTTACAAGCTAGAACACACTTGGCCTAATTAACAGTCCAATATAATAATTTCTTTGGCATCACTTCCTTTCAGCAAAATTGTGAACCCTCTCCAGCATTCCAAGATTTTAATCAATCTGACATTTGGAAGCGGAACAACCCCAAAAGGAATTCCCAGTTTTTCCTCCAAGTTATCAAATCTCAGCTACTTTAAGGGGGTTCAAACAGGCCCTTTAAAAAAAACATACACATAACTAAACACAAATTCCAGCTCTCCAAAATCCTTATTGCTGTACATGAATACAAAATCATGATTCTTTTTAAGGATCAGAGGTTTCTTTTAGAGGATCCAAAACAAATTACTCATCCTCACTAGAATTTAATTCGCTTTATAATTGACTTGCATGTACCTGTTACACTAAAGTTTTTCTTTTCAGCACTGATTTCTGTACTATTTTTGCATTCCCAGTCTCTCCTTTTTCCAATAAAGCTTTCCTTATCATCTGTCTTTCTTTTCTCCAAACACAAGTTTTCATTCATCAATATCTACCTGCTAGAGTTATTTTATTTTTAGCTAACATTTCTGTTGTGGCTTTTAACTAGAATGTTGAGTTTTGACGGTTCTGGTGTCTGAAAACCTCAACTAATTCTCAAGATGTTAATATAGTGACTGGTGGGAATTCTTTATTTCCACACCAAATCTTAAAACAATATTAATTTGAGGAAAAAATACAACACAAAAATAAATGCTATGAAGTATTCATTATTTTTATACATCTCACACAAACATGGGCACTAAAAGAAACTTGAGATGATTGCCTTTAAAGACAAGTCTGATATTTATACAACATGAACACATGTTTTCCTCTGAAAGTTACAGTGGTCATTGTCAGCGGCGCTTAACCATCTCTGACTCTCAAATCACCTCTCACAGAATGTTACAGGTTGGAAAGTGACCTCCAGAGACTGAGTCCAACACCCCAACCAAAGCAGGATCACCCAGGGCCGGTCACCTATGAATGCATCCAGGCAGGTTTTGACAGTCCCAGAAGGAGACTCCACTTCTCTGGGGAGCCTGTTCCAGTGCTCTGTCACCCTCATAGCAAAGTGTCTCTCTGTGTTGAGGTGGAACCTCCTGTGTTCTAGCTTGTACCTGGTTGTTCCTTGTCCTATTACTGGGCATCAGCGAAAAGAGCCTGGCATTTTCATCTTGGCACCCACCCCTCAGGTATTTGTAGACATTGATAAGATCCCCTCTCAGCCTTCTCAAGACTAAACAGCCCCAGATCAGTCTTTCTTCACAAGAGAGATGTTCAAGTTCCTCAATCATAGTTCTCTGTTGGACTCTATTCAGTACATTTCAAGTTCCTTTCAGTAATTTTCAAGATAAATTTGAAAGAATTAAGCTGTTGTTAGTGGAAAGGTAAGACCAGTGTCTTCTGCCCAAAAAAAGGAAAAGCTACTGAAAAGAAAAACTGAATGTTGATAGACTGGTTTTAAAGTTGTTACTGCCATTCCTTCTCTCTCTGAAACAGGCTCACAAATTGCTATGATTTCTTAGATTCACATAATGGTTTGGGTTAGAAGAGAGCTTGAAGATCACCTACCTCCAACCCCATTGGCATGGATATGGACACTTCCGTTAGATCAGGTTGTCCAAGGCTTTATACAACCTGACATTGAACATGTCCAGTGAAGGGGTGTCCACAACCTTCCTGGGCAACCTGTTTCGGGGTCTCACCATCCTCCCTGGAAAGAATTTCTTCCTAAACTCCAGTCTAAATCTGCCCTCCTCAAGCTTAAAGGCACTGCCCCTCATTCTATCACTACAAGCCCTTATAAAACATCCCTTTCCAGCTTTCTTGTAGCCCACTTCAGGTACTGGAAGGCTGCTATAAGGTCTCACTAGAGTCTTTTTTCCTCCAGGCTGAGCAGCCCCAGCTCTCTCAGCCTGCCCCCATAGGGAAGGTGCTCCAGATCTCTGATCATTTTGTGGTCATTTGATTGTACTTAAAATCCACCTACATGGAATGTCCTGTTCTACTCATGTGCCAATGGCACAAGCAACCTGGGTCAAATATAGCTGACACTTCACGAAAACCTGAATCTGAGGAGGAAAAACAGCATTTCCATAGCTTCCTAACTCAGCCTCTGCATAGGGAACAAAAATGTCAACACTAGTCAAAAGGTGTTGAAAGTCTTATGATTCATCTCAGACTGCTGGACAGAAAAGAGTATCTGGAGGTCATCTCCTCTACCCTCCCACTCAAAGCAAGGCTGTTGCCAAGGTTGCATCAGGTCAGTTACGCCTTTACCTGGCTAAGCATTTAAAACTTAAACATGGCAAATCCCTTACCTCTCCAGCAAAGCCACTCTTCCTATAGGAGACATTTACCCTAACATCCAACCTGTACCTCCAAAGCCACAGTGTGGAGCCACTGGCCCTTGTTATAATTACCTGCTACTACCAAAGAACTACGCAAATTTTCATAGAATCATGGAATTGCTTTGGTTGGAAAAGCTCTCCAAGATTGAGTCCAACTAACACCACCATGACTATTAAACCACCCTCCCAAATGCCATGTGCACACATTCCTTGAATGTCTCTGGGGATGATGATTCCATCACTTCCCTAGGCAGCCTGTTCCAACGCCTCACTACTCTTTCAACAAAGAAAATTTTCCTAATCTCCAATCTTAACCTGTTCTGGCACAATTTCAGGCCATTTCCTCTCGTTTTATCACTTGTTGCTAGGAACAAGAGACCAGCCCTCACCTGGCTTCAAGCCTGACCTGGAGAATTTCCAGGGACGGAATCTCCACTATGTCCATGAGCTATGTGCTGTAGCATCTCACCACTGTCACGGTACAGAATTTCTTTCTAACATCCAATCTGAATCTGCTCTTCTCTAATTTCAAACCATTTTCCTATCCCTGCAGCCTTTAGGTATTGGAAGGCTGCTATTACATCTCCCCAGAGTCTTCTCTTCTCTAGGCTGAGCAATCCCAGCTCCCACAGCTTGTTCTTGTAGAGAGGAGCTCAGCTCCCTGACCAACTTCACAGCCCTCCTATGAACTTACTCCATCCTTCCTGTGTTAAGGGCTCCAGAGTTGGACACAATACTCCAGGTGAGGTCTCACCAGAGCAGAGTAAAGTGGCAGAATCATCTCTTTCAATCTGCTGGCCACACCTCTATGTGCTACCCTTGCAAGAAGAAGAGCAAAACCTTCTAACAAAATGGAACATTGGCTTTCCTGAATGTGCTTCTGAAATTAAGCTGTGTTTTGGTCCCCCCTTGAGAAGTCAGCAAGGAACAACCACTGTGGGAGACTTAACATCTGAAGGAATTACAGCAGGCAAGCTCATCACACACAGAAGCTCTTCAATAAGAGTCATTCCTACTGCTGCCTAATCACAGAGCTGAGCAGAACACCTTCCACTAATCCACTGCTACCTCATCTAAGCAGAATAAACTGTTGGGGTATCTAGGTCCACAGAAAGCAGCTTCCCCTATTATCAGCAGCAGATAATGCTCTCCAAATATTTCCTAGGCATAGATATCTGTAATTGGCTAACAACCCTTTTATCTCATCACAATAGCTACAGGCTTCCTAGAGAGGTGGTTGACGCCCCAAGCCTCTCAGTTACATTCAAGAGTCATTTGGATTTTAATAACATGTTTGGACTTTAGGCTAGCCCTGATGTCATCAGGCAGCTGGTCTTGATAATCACCGCAGGTCCCTTCCAACTGCTGTAGTCTATTCTACAATGAAGAATCATGGAAGCATTTCAATTGGAAAAGACCTTTAAGATCACTGAGTGAAACCAATTTCCTAATTCTATCAGGTCTGGTACTAAACTATATCCTTCAGCACCGCACCTCTGCCTCTTTAAAACAATCTCTCCATAGAGATAAGACACACTGTCCAGGATGGCTCAGCAAAATCTTACACTCTGAAAGATACCCACTCCTTTGTTTCACAGCAATAATACTGCTGTCAATAATATTTCTATTCCCAAGTACTCATCTCTTTGAGTGCATAGGTCCTGATATTACATTATCGTTTTAAGGGAAGGCATACACAGTTCTCCTCTAAAGCAGCAGAAACTACTGAGGTACCTCATAGTGGATGCCAGCAGCAAAGGAATTATGTAAGGGCAGTGGTCAACAGCTCAATGTCCAGATGGAGATGGGTGACAAGTGGTGTCCCTCAAGGGTACAGCACTGCTCACAGTGCTGTACGTCTTCATCAGTACTATGCACAGCAAGACTGAGGGCATCCTCAGCAAGTCTGCAGATGATTCCAAGCTAAGTGATGCAGTTGATAACACTGAAGGACAGGATGCCATCCAGAGGGACCTGGACAGGCTGCAAAGCTGGGCTGAGGAAATTCTCATGAGATTCAATTAAGCAAAGTGCAAGGTCCTGCACCTAGACTGGGGCAATCCTGGAGGATGATGAAATTGAGAGTAACCCTGCAGAAAAGGACCTGGAGGTGCTGCTGCATGAGAAGCTGGACATGAGCCAACAGTGTGTACTTGCAGACTGGAAGGCCACTTGCATCCTGGGCTGCATCAAAAGCAGCACAACCAGCAGATTGGCAGAATCACCTATCAGTCTGCTCTGGTGAGACCTCACCTGGACTACTGCATCCAGCTCTGGAATTCTCAGCACAGGAAGGACATGGACCTCATGAAGAGGGTCCAGAGGAGGGCCACAAAGATAATCAGGAGATTGGCGCACTTCTACCAAGGCAGGCTGAAGAAGCTGGGGTTGTTCAGCCTGGAGAAGAGAAGGCCCTGGGGGGATCTTATAGCAGCCTTTCAGTACCAGAAGGGGGCCTGGAGGAAGGCTACAGAGGGACTGTTTATAAAGACTTGTAGTGATAGGACAAGGAGCAATGGTTTGAAATTAGAGAAGAGTAGATGTAGGCTGGACATAAGAAAGGTGTTCTTCACAACGAGGGTGATGAAACATTGAACAGGTTGGCCAGGGCAGCAGTTGAGGCCCCATCCCTGGAAATATTCAAGGTCAGGCTCATAAAGGCCCTGAGCAACCTGATCTAGTGGAGGATGTCCTTGCTGACTGCAGCAGGTTTGGACTAGATGACCTTTGGAGGTCACTTACAACCCAAACCAGTGTATGATATTGATACTGTAATTGCAACAGTTTGCCAAAGAGTTGAAAAAAAATTACTAATACTTAAGGAAGAGATATCAAACTCTGCAAAGCTGACACACATCACTAACCAAAACACACACATCACTCTCCATGTACAACAAAGGTAATCATCTGCTAAGATTAAAAAAAAATAATTTTATGCAGCTTATCTGCAAGTCTCATTCTATTTTTGAGTAAATTCATGATTTCATCTGTAATGAAAAGCACAAGTCATAATAACTCTGTCACTTTAACTGGGGTGCCCTGATTAAGCCTAACACCGATTCTCCTGGGTAAACAACCCACCTGACAGCCTATGAATAGTAAACACATTCCTCACCGGTACTGTTTTTCTTGTGGGAAGGAAATACTTGTCTGGAACAGCCCTTTAAATATACTGCAAGTCTCTATAACAGGTAATTTGTTACCTGAAATTCTCTCCACTGGCTACTACTGGTAAAAAAACTTTTTTACTACCTCAAAACTGCTTGACAATTAGCATGATGGCTCTAGCAAGCTGCCATGCAAATATGCCATATGCAAACTAGACCCTTCTCCTAATCAGCTCCAGTTACAGTGCTTTTCCTTTCTTGGTCTTCTGAACAGTTGTACAAGAAACAGACTTTGTCACTGGCCTTAGACAGCTATTTAGTCTGGATATTAGGAGAAACCTCTTCACTCCAAGGGTTCTCAAATACTGGAACAAGCTCCCCAGGGAGGTGGTTGAATCCCCATCCCTGGAGGTGTTAAAAGGCAGAGATGTGGTGCTGAGGGATATGGTTTAGCACCAGACTTTACTAAGTAGTAGAGTTAGATCATTGTTGGACTCATTGGTCTTAAAGGTCTTTTCCAACCAAAACTATGCTATGACAAAATCCTTCAGCAGAAAAAACATTTTCCTGGCAATCCCTCATCTATCTGCAGTGTGATATTTATTACTTAACTAAGTTCCACAAACAGTGATGTTACTGGACCAGTACTGGCTGGGGACTAACCTGTCACAGAGCAACATACGGGAAAGGGACCTGGGGGTCCCTGTGGGGGACAGAATGATGACCATGAGCCAGCAATGTGCCCTCATGACCAAGAAGGCCAGGTGGCATCCTGGGGTGGATTAGAAGGGCTGTGTTAGTAGGCAGAGCACCTCTCCTGTGAAGACAGTCTGAAAGAACCGGGGCCGTTCAGCCTGGAGAAGACTCTGTGGAGACTTTAGAGCTGTGTTTCACTATCTGAATGGGGCCTACAGGAGGGTTGGAGGGGGATTTTTTCACAAGGGCTTGTAGTGATGAGGGGCAGTGGCTTGAAACTGCAGCAGGGTAGATTTAGTTTGGACATCAGAATGAAGTTCTTTAGCATGAGAGTGATGAAATACTTGGAACAGGTTGTCCTGGGCAGCCTGCTCCAATTGAAGGTGTCCCTGCTAACTGCAGGGGGTTGGACAAGATGACTTTGGAGGGTCCCTTCCCTTTCTCTCCTTGTAACTGAAATGCCCCATGTACTAAGCTTCTACTTTGTTTTAGTCTTTTGTTTAAGGACTGTTGAGGTAAGAGGACACTCAAATTAGTTCTAAACACAGTTTTCTCATGACAGTTATACTCACCCACTTAAAAATTAAGATTTATATCATGTGAATTGCTCTTTTAATTTAACGCATGCTTTAAGCAATCCCAATTCTCTTACTGCATAGCAGTCTTACAAACACTTCTAATTCAACTGTGACATAATCAAAGACCACAGCCTAGCAATTCATCTTCTTTCATAGTTCTATCTTTTAAGTAGCAGTAAAAAGAAGAAAATAATTACTATATGTTCTGCCATTTCATTAAAAATACAACCCCTAAGAAACAGTATCAATCTAAAAAAAAACAAACAATTTTTAGCCCTATCAAGACTTTTATGATGTGAAAGCTTTCTAAGGACACAAAAAGCAGTCCTCTTCACACTGTACATTTGAGTTGGAGAAACTATGAAAACAAAAACAAGACAGCAAGGCTGCAAGTTTGGAAAGCTGATTTTCGAGTATGTACTGAATAAAATCCTGTGTCATTAATGTATTATATTATGGATATTTAAGTCAGAATTCAACACAGTCCTCGACGCAAAATATCATCTGAGCCTTATGCTGTTAATTAAATATTAATTGCAGTACCATGGCAACAGAAACATTGTCTGCTGTCTCACTGAGAAAGATCTGCTAGAAGAAACATTTGTCTCAGAGATAACATCCAGTATTTCCTACATGAGTCATCGTTTGCAGATTTTTGGCATCACAATTTTAAAAATAACATTTTCATGCCTGAGAATTAATATAATATGAAACAAAAATAATCAGTTTAGCATAATCTGTGGGAATCATAGAATCCTTTAGGCTGGAAAAGGTCTTTAAGATCATCAAATTCAACCATTAACACAACACTACCGAGTCTGCTGCTAAATCCTGCCCCTAAGCACCACGTCTACATGTCTTTTAAACATCCACAAGGACGGTGATTTCACCACTTCCCAGAGCAGACTGTTCCAGAGTTTGACAGCCTTTCAGTGAAGATATTTTTCCTAACACCAAATTCAAGCTTCTCCTGGCACAATCTGAGGCTGTCTCCTCTCATCCTGTCACTTGTTACTAGGAAGAAGAGACCAACACCCACCACACTAAAACTACCTGAAGGGAGGTTGTAAAGAGTAAGAAGGCCTCCCCTCAGTCTCCTTTTCTCCAGACTACACAACCCCAGTTCCCAGAGCTGCTTCTCACCAGACCTGCTCTCTAGGCCCTTTTCAGCTTTGCTGATCTTCTCTGGACACACTCTAGCACCTCAATGTCCTTCTTGTTGTGAGGGGCCAAAAACTGAACCTGTATTGAAGGTGTGGCCCTACCAGTACAGTGGGACAATCACCTCTCTGATCTTCCTGGCAACACTATTGCTGGTCCAAGCCAAGATACTACTGTCCTTCTTGGGCACCTGGGGCCACAGTGGCTCAAATTCAGATGACTGTTGTCTTTTTGCACTGGGCAGCTTTCCAGCCACTCTCGTCCAACCCTGTAATGAAGGTGACCTCATTCATGTTGATACATATGTAAAAGGCAAACGTCAAGAGAATGGAGTCAGGCTCATTTTGCCGATGCCTAATGACAAGACAAGGGTCAATGGGTGGAATTAGAAGCAAAGGAAGTTCCATGTAAACATTAGAATTCTTTTCCTGTGAGGGCAACAGAACATCAGAACAGGCTGCCATGGGGGGTTCTGGAGTCTCCCTCTTTGAAGATATTCAAGACCCATTCCTGTGTGATTTGGTATAGGTGATCCTGATCTGGCAAGGGGCTTGGACCAGATGATCTTTCAAGGTCTACTCCAGCCCCTAACCTTCTGTGATTATGTACCATTGCACAGGTTTGTTGTGACCCAAGATACGCCAAATTTTGCCCTCTAGAGACTAGGCAGTGATACTCTTTGGCACCAGCAGCTGCTTCGCAGAAGGCCATGCAGGGAAGTGATAGATGTTTCTTAAATCTGATTTATCACCTTTGATTCTTTCACCATTTCATAGCAGACACGCTTGAGGAACACTTGCTACCAACTCAGCTGAAGAAATACACATTTCAAATGCCTCCATCAAAGTTATTTGAAGTTTTTCCCCCGTAGCTGCGTAACAACCAAATAGAACAGAATAAAAGGGCCTACAATAAACATGAGAAGAAACTTTTTACAGGGCCTGTAGGGACAGGACAAGAGGGAATCGACTGAAGCTGAAGGAAGGCAGATTTAGGCTGGAGATTACAAAGAAATTCTTCCCAGTGTTGAGGGTGGTGAGACCTTGGAACAGGTTGTCCAGCAAGGTTTGCAAATTGTCACCTCCCTAAAAGTGTTCAAGATCAGGTTGGATGGGGCTTTGAGGAACCTGGTTTAGTGGGAGGTGTCCCTGCCCATGGCAGAGGGGTTGGAACTAGATGATTTTTAAGGTCCCCACAACTTAAAACCACTATGAATCTATGAAAATATCTTTTACTACCATTCTAAATTAAGCAAAAATGAATGAGAAAGCCCTACCTTGCTGATGGCAATATATTTTGGGATATTGCCTAATAATAAGACTAAAGAGGATACAGTAAAATGAAAAGACTGAAAAAAAAACCCAAACAAACTGTGTAGCTTCCGTCATGATTTTCTAAACTGGAGGTGAGGAAGGCTGTGGATGTAGTCTATCTGGACTTCAGCAAGGCCTCTGACAGTCTGCCACAGCAAACTCCTGGCCAAGCTGGATGCCTTTGGCTTGGACAGGGGCACTCTGTACTGGGTTCAGAACTAGCTGGATAACCAGGCCCAGAGAGTGGTGGTGAATGGAGCCACATCCAGTTGGCAGCTGTCACTAGTGGTGTGCCCCTGGGACCAGTGCTGGGCCTGGTCCTGTTTAATATCTTCACTGATGATCTGGATGAGGGGATTGAGTCACCATCAGTAAGTTTGTAGACAACACCAAGTTGGGAGCATGTTTGGATCTGCTAGAGGGCAGGAGGGCTCTGCAGAGGGACCTGGACAGGCTGGATAGATGGGCGGAGTCCAGTGCCAGGAGTTTTAACACAGCCAAGTGTCAGGTTCTGCACTTTGGCCACAACCACCCCATGCTACAGGCTGGGGACAGAGTGGCTGGAGAGCAGCCAGGCAGAGAGGGACCTGGGGGTACCGGTGGTCAACAGTTGACTGAACATGAGTCAGCAGTGTGCCCAGGTGGCCAAGAAGACAGATAGCATCCTGGTCTGTGTCAGGAATAATGTGGCTGGCAGGACCAGGGAGGTCCTTGTGCCCCCGTACTTGGCACTGGTTAGGCCACACCTTGCGTGTTGTGTCCAGTTCTGGGCCACTCAATTTAAGAAAGATGTTGAGGTGCTGGAATATGTCCAGAGAAGGGCAATGAGGCTGGTGAGGGGGCTAGAGCACAGCCCTGTGAGAAGTGGCTAGAGGTGTTCAGCCTGGAGAAAAGCAGGCTCAGAGGAGACCTCATTGCTGTCTACAACTACTTGAAAGGAGGCTGTAGCTGGTTGGGGGTTGGTCTCTTCTCCCAGGCAACCACTGACAGAACAAGAGGACATAGCCTCAAACTGTGCCAGTGCAGGTTTAGGCTGGACATTAGGAAGAAATTCTTCATGGAAAGACTGGCATTGGAATGGGCTGCCCAGGGAGGTGGTGGAGTCACCATCCTTGGAGGTGTTTTAAAGGAGACCAGATGAGGCACTTAACACCATGGTTTAGTTAATTAATAGGGTTAGGTGATAGTTTGGACTTGATGATCCTAGAGGTCTTTTCCAACCTAGTTAATTGATTTGTGTGACCAAGTGTCTGTATCTCTTACCATCTTCATTCAGGAACAATTTGTTGAATCTTAATCCACTGGGCTCTTTGCCAACGTATCTGTGCACATATTCTGTCCCAAGATCATTAACAGCAATAGCATATTTCAGAGGCTTTACACAAGACTGAAGACAAAATGGAACTTTGGTATCACCAACGGAATGCCTGGGAAAAACACAGATGAAGAGGTTTGAAACCTCCTGTTTGAGTGTTAAATGCTTCATCTAGTCTTCAATATACTGTCTACTAATGAAAATGCCCCCAAATCCATAAGAACAGTATTATTAAGTGTTTTAAAGAACTATGTTTAAAGGTTTTGCCAATGGCCTTCATAAACTAAGTATAACAAAGTCAGCTGCTGAGGTAACAAAATAAATAAAAGCAACTTCAGAAACAGGTTTGTACCAGAGCAAAACAAAAAACAATCACCTCAGACCTCTAGTATCACACTTTTCCTACTCAATCACAAACCACATACGCAGCACAGTACAGAGTACAGCTGACCTGAATACAGCCACTGTACAGATTTATGTCTATATAAACAAAGATGAGATCCAATTAGATTTTGCAATTTGAGGGTAGTAATTCAGTAACTGTATTTACATTCCTTTGGATAATGGCATAGATATTTTATTACAATTACTAAATGACTTTGGAAAGTTTACTTCCAACATGTAAGTCAGATTGCATCAAAGAATGACTCATGAATGCAACATCTGCTTCATGTAGAGCAAAAGGCTCCAAGCAATCACTGGGCCTGATGGCAAAAATAAAAGTGTATTTGCTGCTTTTCTTTGCACAAATGTAAGGAAGTTTCAGAAACCAGGTCAGCTAGATGGTGTGAGATACTCCTTTACATTTAGCCTGAGAACTATCTCTGCCACACTAAGTTACAAAGAATGAAAAAAATGAAAGTAAGATCACTAACTATATCCAAGACCTACATACATACTTAGAGAAGAAAGTTTAGTAAACCTGAAAAGCAAAATCACATTAAGTTCTGTTCATTTTCCGTTTTCTTTTTGGAGAACATGGATCTGAATTTTCTGGTGGTGTGCAGCAATTGTATAATAATGCTACAGTAACAACATTAAAATGCAGAAAACACAATGTACTCTGAGATATAAGCAAAGAAAACTCTTCAACTTCCAAAGATCAGAATTATGTAAGCACAGTCTCTATCCTGTCCTCTGATAATCACAATTATTTACACATACTGATTTTAAATCGTAAGAGTTTTACTTGTAGTATTTACAAACATTATTTAAGCAATATTTCATAACAGTAGCATAATAATACAGCTTAAACAGAGAAGCTGAAGAAGTTGATGACCAACCAAGTAGATTTTACTTCTTAAACAACTCCAGTAAAGGTTTTTATTTATTAAACCATGAGATATCATGAAGTGTGGTACGTGTCAGTTCACACAACTGAAATAGCAAATTCCAAAAGTTAAAAACATACCTCTGTCCATCCACTGTGCAAAGTGAGACACCCCACAAATCAGGGCTGAACTTGGCCAGTTGTGGAATATAGTCAGCAACCTGTTACAATGTGAAAGAGAGAAGAGAGACATTACAACATCTGAAACATTGAACTGTATATTAACACATGTTAGTTAAATGTCTGTGGAAAGTACAAACAAGAGAGAACAGAATGATTCCACTAATAATCACCTGACAGATCTAAAACTGCACTACAAACTATTATATTCAGTAGATCATTATCAAGTAAAGCCTGTTTTCAAAATACAAATTTCAGCATGTTCTAAGAATCTCTGTTCTGTGATATGGCATGTTTAGCATTTCTGAATCATACATTCATAGAATGGTTTGGGTTGGAAGTGACCTCAAAGATCATCTAGTTCCAACTCCCCTTCCATAGGCAGGGACACCTTCCACTAGAGTGGATTGTGCAAGGCCTTGAACACCTCCATGGGAGGGAGCATCCACAGCGTCTCTGGGCAACCTCTTCCTCACTGTAAAGAATTTCTTCATAGTATCCAGTCTAAATAATGTAAAATTTTAGCTTGTAAAGAAGTTCAGGGGGTTTCAACTTTCATTACTAACGTGAGTACAATGTTGACTATTATTTCTGTCACACAGCCTAGCTAGCTGTGTAGATAAGCAGAATTCTTTTATAGGCTAAGTTTAATAAGACAAATTATATGGCAGTTTCATAGTTGACATTAACAACAAAGAGAAAGAGTAACACCGTAAGACTGTTAAAGAGCTGTGTTTCTAACACAGTTTGCAAGTTGCAGGCATAAATGAACCTCCAAAACTGTTTTATCCAGTTATCAGTTTGACATTTTATTAGAAAACAGACAAATAATAAAACCACAAACTGCCTACTTAAAAGTATGTAGTTGGTTAGTACCAAGAAATCTACACAACTTTGCAGCTGAATTTACAAGCAGGTTACCTTTCCTCCAGATTGTTTTTTAGCACTTTCATACAGCTCATCAATATGTGAAGTAAATGACATGAAATCTGGAATGACAAACTTCCTCCTGAAAGCTTGAGTGAGCAACACAATATTACTTTGTACACACCTGCAAGAAGTTAAAGAGTTTATTAGTGCACTGATGAAGGAGTCACAAAAATACCCTAAATAGTCTAATATTGTTACTTGAGTCACTTGAAGTTATATGCCTATGAGAACAGGTCTTTATGAGAAAGATTTCTCAAAATCACAAAATGTTAGGGGTTGGAAGGGACCTCCAGAGATCATTCAACTCCCATGCAGTCAGCAGGGACATCCTCCACTAGATCAGGTTGCTCAGAGCCTTGTAGACCTCCAGAGAAGGGGCTTCAAGTGCCTCCCTAGGCAATGTATTCCAATGTTCCACCACCCTCGTGGTAAAGAACCTGTTCCTAACATCCAATCTAAATCTGATCTTCCACTCCAGTGAGAACAAAACCCCATGGAAATACTTGGTAACAACTTCTAAACTGAGGGGAAGTGAGCAGTAGTGCAAGTCTCTTGCTTCAGACTACCAGCAGTCAAGGAATTTTTGCTGCCTTTTAACCCAAACACACCCTGTAAACAGCAACCTATCTGGAACATTTTAAAAGCTCAAGAAGTAAAAAGGAAAGGGCTTCTCTAGGAGAAACAGAAGAATGAAAGGATCAGAACACAGGATGCTAAAAGTGGTCTGTCTGTAGAGGGATGAGCAGGAGCAAGGCTGGGAGTTGAGAGCTGGGATCACATCAGTTGAAATATGACCTAATGAAGGCTATCAATCACCCTATCCCAAGGAGAGGAAAAAAACAGGAGGGTTATCATCAAATACTTTCATTAACACTGCTTTCTGGCATCCTTGACAAAAGCAGAAACATCGATAGCACTAACACTACACAGGAGATCAGATCCTTCCAGTGAAGACTCATTTGGAAAAGTAGAAAACTGATTTGCAGCAAAGCATTTTCATTTCAAATAATCCTATTATTAACAGTCATTATCAGTTCAGAATGAAGATACATGAAGATCACTGAAAGACAGAATTATCTTCCTTTTGAATACCCCTTCCTTCCATCAAACCTTCAGTCTGAACTCCTTTGTACTTAGGAGGCTTCATCTCAAATTCAACTGACAGCCATTTCAAATGCTCGTAGGGACTACTTTCCAAAAGTGAAAAGAGAAGTTCCTATTGTAGACACACCTTCAGAATTGCTTTGTGTGTATTACACTTGTTAGTCTATGTTAAAACTGCGATTGAGTTGGGTTTGCAACAATATGTCTTGCTTCTCCTCTCCTTTTTTCCTGTACTTTGCAAAAAAAGTCCTATTTGGTTTTGTACCCAGAAGCCTCCAATTACATTTAAGGACATCAGCTACTTCTACAAGAACCTCTTGCTCTCAGGCTTCTGCCAGGGTCAGTGCCTGGCATTCCTTAAGCCAGGCAAATCATATCACTCCACAGAATAACTTATATACACAGGTTTAATTGACCTGGAGGAGTATTCAGAATGATTATTGCATAGACAAAATAAAGGGGGTCTTCTATCTCCAGCTAAACCAGCAGTAGTATTTTCAGAGGACATGACCCTTGAGAGCCTCTGATCTTCTGTAACTGACATCTCCTCCCCACTGCAACTTCTCTCTTCTTTAGGTTTCAGGTAACCCTTCCAAGACTAAATGGTCTCAGGCTCAGAAGCAGAGCAGCAGGAAAAGACCACAGGGAGGAATTTAAGTAAATTAATATGTTGACAAATGGAAACCTTTCTATAGTCAAATTTTACCATCAACTTAGTCCTCATCTCCCATATACCTTAGTAATTTTCAAGATAGGTACACTAAAAATCTCCTACCTCAAATTCTTCCAGTTCTCCAAACTTTAATGACCTTATCCTAAAAAGTACATTTTTGCCAAATGCCAACCCAAGCACTTTCTCTCCCATTTGAAACCAAGCCTTTTCAAACTATAAAACCTCCCTGATACACGGGGTTTGGGGAGATTATGGTGCAAATCTTTTCTGTATTAACCTTCAGTGACTTGTACAACCTCAAAGTGGCAGGTAGGGAAGGTGGGGGGTTGTTGAAGCTGAATCTTTGGTCTCTAGAATAAAGCATTATTTTTCTTAACTTATCAAGTTGTTACATCCCTCCATTCTTCTTTAAGTTCTGGCTTGGATTACTGATTATTGCTTCCCTGCACAAAGTAGTCTAAACTCTCACAGTCGTGAAGAACTGCTTGGCTATCAATACAGCTGCACAGACACTAATTTTACCCCTGTTTAAAATGTTACAGTATAAGCATTAGAGAAAGGAATTTGAAATCTAGCTTTCAGCTAGCAAGACTACATCTGTAAGAAGCGTTCAACATATTTAGACACTTTAGAGGGAAAAAAAGTGACATTATTTTGACAACTAGGGTATTAATACTATAACACAGAAGAAGCCCTCTGCATCTTTCTGTCAAAAGCTTTCTAATCACTCCAACAGGATGGAAATAATTATTAATAGCTGGGTTAAGCATATCTAAAAATGAAAGTTTTCCTGAGGATTTGCTAACTAGACTGAGTGAGCAGCCCAGCTGCTTGGCAGCAAACCAAGATCCAGCAACAGATTGTCAGGTTTAGGCTTAGAACAGAATATATCCAGAGTGCTGCTTCCTATATGTACATCAGAGATGTGACTTGCAAGACCACGCTTTTGAGACAACAGATGGACAGACAGCACCTTGTGTCAAAAGCTATGCCTAAAAAGCCACTCCGAAAAAGAACTGGGTTTAAACCATAGAGCTTTGTTACATAAGTAGCTCCCATCTCATTCAGGGGCACACAATTTCTAAAATAGCTCAGTTCCTGCCTCAGGCCTTTCCACCACACCCTCACAACAAAATACTGCTGGTTAAGAAACAGTATTTTGCAAATCTTCTAGTTTTCTGTTTGGAAGACGCTTGCAAGTTAAAGGAAAAGCTAAACAGGGTATGAAGATGTCTTACAATTATAAGGTTTTTTCCTACAAATTAGCTACAATTTCACAGAAGCAATCCAAAATATAGGACATGTCAAAATGTGCACACCTCATGAAGATTAGTGTATACGATCTTCTGTATCTGTTAAGTTGCCTAAGTTTCATCTAATAGTGGTTAAACAGTACTAATAGTACTTTATTTAGTACCTTAGGTGGAGTACCACAAAAATAGAAAGCTAAAAAGCATGCCGAGGTGCTTCAGTACACAGACTGTTCTCAGCAAGGAATCATTTACACTGCAATGACCAAGTGTGGTGTTATAGATATCACATGAAGCCCTAATTCAAGAAATTTGTCAAGCATCTACTCTTCAGTGTGCACCAGTGAAGCCCTCAACTCAAGAAACACTGGAGAGGAAATATTCAGGCCTCAAGCTGTTCTGCCTTTCTGAATTTTTATTTAAGTGGACAGCACCAAAAAGGCAGACATTTTCACAATAAATCAATTTCAGTCAAATGTTTAACACCACTAAAAAGGGATTGAAACTTCTGTTAAAAACAATACAGGTGCCCAAGTGAACACGTTTTACAGGTTTTTCATGCTGAACTTGTTTTATCTTGTCAAGCTTATACTATCATTGTTCCACATCACTTACTCAAGATGCTTTATTTGATCTCAAACTCTACCGGCTTCTACATTTAGGGAACTGAAACTTTTACACAGGAGGGAACCATGCGAGCTTTTTACAGGTTATCATAGTAACAACTGTTCTCTTAATACAGAGCATCAAATACAGAGACATGATGTAGAACACCCTCTAATCTTGATATTTAGAATCACAGAATCATTGAGGTGGAAAAAGATCACCAAGATCATCAACTCCATCAAGCCAGCACTACCAAGTCCATCTTAAGCCACATCCCTCAGGACCACATCTCTTTTTTTGAACACTTCCAAGGAAAGTGATTCCATTACTTCTCTCTGGGCAGCCTGGAATGTACTTAGCCACTGAGATAGCCCCAACAATGCTTACGTTCTTCAGCTAACTGACCAGATTTCTCTGTACAAAAACAGCACTAAAACACAGCACATATTTCTCTTCCAAAACAGAGCCCACAGATCTGTTCTCATCTTTACATTCCTTACAGCTTTACTTCATTTTATTTTTCACATACTCATTCTTGTATGAACCATATACCTCCTCTGAACATCTCACTACACAAGCAGTGAGAGAGTGTTAGGTACTCCAGGCCACATCAATTCATTTATTTGGCATCTGACCAAGAGCTGCAGCCCAGGGTCAGATACACAAGCAAACGACATTGATGCGTTAAACTCTTGTGGAGATCAATTTGTCTGCTGCATGAAATGAGAGGACAAACTCATATGAAAACAGCTTCAGTAGGAGGGTGTTTGACTCATATCCCTTGTTCTCTCCTAGGGCAGCAGTCAATCACACACAGACAACATTCATTCGCAAGGATACAATTAGGTTATTGACAGAAAGTTTACTTTTTGAAAAGGTCTTTGTCCAGCATAACTCCATCTGAAGTTGTCTGAAGGGTCAGTCTTAACATATCCATGCACTCCTTCAACCGAGGGTCAGATGTACGTAATCCTGTAGATTTGAGTGCCTATTAGAATAAACCAATAATTACGGACATGAATAAAAAAGTGCTGTTAAAAACAAGTTCTCATTTTTCAAGATAT
The DNA here is from genome assembly GCF_015220805.1 of Pogoniulus pusillus. Taxonomy (NCBI): domain Eukaryota; kingdom Metazoa; phylum Chordata; class Aves; order Piciformes; family Lybiidae; genus Pogoniulus; species Pogoniulus pusillus. The sequence goes on along the minus strand of NC_087265.1, from coordinate 25,258,987 downwards.
TGGATGTCTGCCACTGCACTATCAACACTTGAGATTTTCTTTTTTTTTTTTTTTTACATCAATTCTTTTTGCCATTTTGGCAAGGATTAATGTAATTTGAAATCCAGAGTGGTCCAACTACATTTTACCACCCATCCCTGCGCAGAGACAAACGCTTTCAAGTACACTCTTTTGCACAACAAAGAAATTAATAACAATAGTAGGCATTCATTCTCTTACTTTAATTATAGCGTTGGGGTAAAAACACACAGTGACATTCCTTGCTGCATTTAAGCACATGTAACAGAAATCTTTTGCTTTGTTATCTTTAATGGTAAAAAAACCTTGCAGTCGTTAACTTCCATACAGCATTCTGTAACAGTGAACTTACAGTTATAAATTTATGAACTGGTATTTTCTCTTGTCCTTCTGCAATGGTATAGAAAAGTAGATCTTCTAAGCTAGGAAGAAGACCTTGCTTCACTTTACTGGAAAAAGAAAACAACAAAAACCCCACACATAGATTAGATTAGTGTGTACTTTTATTTACACCCATTTTTGCATTATTCACAAGGAAACACATTTTCAATACTAAGGTAACTACTGCCATTAATTTTTAAAAACACTTCTAGCAGTTAATTCAAAGTCTGCTTAGGTAGGGAAAAAAGGGTAATATTTAAAGCAGTACACACATACTTTACAATAGCAAACACTGACTGCAACAGAGTCATGCATTTTCCTGATGTATGTTTATTGCTAAGGTTATATTTAGAAGTTTTTGGAGCAGATTCAGCACATTTCCCTCTTGATGTTAGGGAGGATAGACATGTGACTTGTACAGAATATAAAGTGTGTAGATTACTAAGAAGACCCACGTGCCTCGTAAAGCTCTACGAACAGAGTGACCCAATGGTCTCACAGGCCAGAGAAAGGTATAACGAATGGGTAAAGTCTTTGAAATCAGACTGTTTTGAGGAACTCCTAGGAGAAGTCTTTGTCGTTCTAGAAGCTTACGTAAGCCACATCAATTACAGCGAAAGCAAGCAAAGCTACCTGCAGCACAACACAGCAACCTGAATCAGCTCAGGCATCAGAAGAAGCAACTCTCATTGTGCCTATTTGGCACCAGCAGTGTAGTTCATAGAATGGTTTGGAAGGGATATCCAAAGGTCATCTGGCCCAGTCCCCTTGCACTCAGTAGGTGCATCCTCAACTAGATCAGGTTACCCTGTTAAGCCTCACCTTGAGTATCTCCAGGGATGGGGCCTAAACTACCTCTCTGAGCAACCTACTGCAGTATTCCATCATCCTCATGGTGAAGAACTTTCTCCAATCTAAATATGCTCTTCTCTAATTTTAAACTATTACCCTCACCCTATCACTCCAGGGCCTTGTAAACAGTCTATCTGCAACCTTTTCAGATACTGAAAGGCTGCTATCAGGTCTTCCCAGAGCCTTCTATTCTCCATCTGAAATGGTCACTATGATTATCATAGTAAATTCACTGGCTCTCTAAGCAGTCCACATGGGAACTTTTACTCTGAGACAGGCTTCCTGCATGCTTGCGGTAAGCAAAATGTGAGGGAAACCTAACAGACTAAGCACTAAGCAATCAAGATTCCTTCTAAGAGAAAATGCTAGAACACTGACAACTTGCCCTCAAAGCCTTTGGAAGGTCTCTGTCAGTTTAACCTCTGTTTTGCCTTTCCCTGGTATTCCAAAGCACCCTGCTGCAAGCAGAAGCACACTTTTTCCCCTGCAGTATAAGATCACAGCGTACAGCTAGAACATAGACTATGAGACTGCTAGGGGCAGCAAAAGACTCTGGATCAATGCTTTTTCGCTCCCTGAAATGCTTAGATTTGTTTCTAACCAAGTCAGTTTAGAGAAAGCCCATGTTCTCATGTTTGACAAGCAAAAAATAAATAAAACCAAAGGAGTTACCTGGTAAATGAAGACATGAACTAAAATGCAGAGTGGGCAGTCTTACTTAATTCTAGCCATTGATTTTAAAGCTCAGGTTTTTAATCTAATAATGTTGGTAACATTTTGCTCCTATAATGTCAAATATAGAGGTTATTGCCCAAACTAGAATGTTTGGTAGCAACTGATTTAATTTTTATACATGCATGTATAAGAAGAATGTCTAAATTCTAGTTGAGAAAGTTTTCACAAGGCAAGCCATTACTGTAGTTTCAGTACTCAGGGTTACAACCACAAAAGTAAAACGCAATGACGCAGAGGCCTCAGGTAGGCCAAAGCAGTCTCACAGACTGACATTCCATCCTCCCTCCTCTCCCGAAAGAGGCTTTACCCCAGCTCAAGAACAGGTCAGATTTACTATTATGCTTTATAAAAATCTGATTATATTCAAATATACTTTCAACTTTAAGACAACGTTCATATTGCTCTTGCTGCCTCTCTCCCTTCCCCTTAACCAGTGTTGAAAAGCAGTAGTAGGAAAAAAAAAAAATTCTCATTTTGCAATATATTTAAAACACTGTACTTCCAAACTAAGAACAGAAGACAGCTTTGTAAGCCAACACAACTTTCCTTGTCTTCCAGCATGGATTTTTTTTTCTTCAGATGACGCTGGCTGACTAATATACAGAAAGGCTGGCAATTCAGCTGAGACAAACGTTTGCAACTACCTCAAGCAAATTACTGAACACCCTTTTTCCTGTCTTCTACACAGCACATTGTGCTTTCAATCTTTCAAGAACACTGCACCCAGTCAGGACACCAGAATTACCAACACACCAACTGAAGCTTCATCCTGCATCTAACCTTGGCAGCCACATACCTTTTAAAACCCCTCCTGATCTACACCACTGTGTTTTCCCCATTTACACACAGAATTTAACTAAACTCCTCAAAATAGTAAGATTTGGTGTTTTAAGGCATGTGTCTGCTACAACTCATTACTGGATTGCAAAAGGTCTGACAGAGGAAACTTCTGTATTTCACTCCCAACAAAACAAGACAGGAAACACACTGAGAAGTAGGGCTCAGTCTCTCTTCCCAGGCAACCAGCAACAAAACAAGAGGACACAGTCTCAAAGTTGTGCCAGGGGAGGTGTAGGCTTGATATTAAAAAGGAAGTTCTTCAGAGAGAGAGTGATTTGCCATTGGAATGGGCTGCCCAGGGGGGTGGTGGAGTCGCCATCCCTGGAGGTGTTCAAAAAAAGATTGTATGAGGCACTTAGTGCCATGGTCTAGTTGATTGGATAGGGCTGGATGATAGGTTGAACTGGATGATCTTGGAGCTCTCTTCCAACCTGGTTGATTCTATGATATTTTAACTGATTATCTATTTCATTACAAGTTTCAGAGATATTATTCAGACTCTTAGAGATGTTCCAAATGTGAAAATTCTATCTGGAAGAGTGTCCTGGTTTGAACTTCAGTGTTGTTGATTCTATGATTCTAAGGGTTGTGACTTCTCTGCTCAGTCCTGGCCCTTTTCTTCAGCTCAGGGCACATCTGCACAGTGGCTGCTGCTGGCAGTGAGAACGCTGATGGGGAGAGCTACTGCCAAGGGCTGGGCTGCAGACCAAGGGCACTGCTGAATCTTGTGCCCCATGCTGGGGTGCAGACTAAAAGCCCACACCTTCAGGGAGAAAGTAACAGGGCAGGTGGCCTTAAACTGGCCAACAAGAGATTCCACCCTATGGAGAGCATCCTCAAGATAAAGCTGAGGGACCACCACAGTCAAGCCTCTACTTCAATGGCCAGTGCCCCAAAAGGGTTCTCTCTCTTCAATCCAAATCCCTGAGTTCCTCAATCCAGTTCCAGTATGCAGCTCCCAAATCTAGTTCTCATCTGCCACTAAATCCAGTCTGTAACTTCTGTCACAGTATCAGTGGTGACTGACTAACTGCCATCAGGGACTGGTTTCAATACTGGTTCTTATATATTTGATCTTATTATTTTAATCAAATCTGGTCTTGTTTCTTTCCCACCCCATCCGTCTCTCTCCCTTATTCCATTTGGGATGGCAGAGGGCTTCACAGAGAGCCTCTGCCACTTGTCTAGTGGCCAGCCCAGCCCTAACCCTTGACAGATAGTATCAATAAAGCCTTCAGACATTTGACCAAGGCTTTTACCTGCCTCTGTCTATGAATTTGTGCTGTCACAGCACAAATTCTCTCGACATTGTTTTCGTATCTTTCACATCTACTGCTGTTCAGTATTGGGTCAGCCAGCCCAAGTGAAGAGTGGGTCTGCACTGATGGCCAAAGCAGAGAGAGCGGCATTCGATATATTTATAGAAAATTGCTCTTTGTCAAATAGTCCATCTTTTGATGAAGTTTATTGGCTAAATAGAGGCAGAAAGGCTTGCTCTGCAGTTATCAGGTCAGTGATGTGAGTAACTGATGTTTGCTTAACCTAAAAGCCACGTTTTGGTACCATGAGCGCACTTAGCAAGATAGCACTGTTCAGCATATGGTAAAAAAGCTGTTTTTCAAGTCAAGGCACTTGCAGTTTCCACAGTCAAATTAAAGTGGAAATTCCAGTTTATTCTAATAATGACTTTTGATACTTAATTCCCTTCCTAAAAAAAAAAAAAAAGAAGAAATTAAGCAGCAGAGTCTTACATAACTAGACTCCTTCAGCAGTACTCTAACCTGTACACCAAAATCCTGGCAGATGACTACATTCTTTTTTTTAATTATATTTAAATTTAAAAAAACCCAGGAATTCCAAGCATAAGGACTTTGTGCTCCATACAAATTCCTTCCTTCAGCTCTTCCTTTAGCATCAGAATGATGCTTACAGCAGATTCCAGCAAGAGTTTCATTTTAATGAAAGCCAAAGTATAATTTCTACAATATAAAAGAGATTAAATTACAAATATGGTGAAATGCTCCTGCTCTGGACTTCAACAAGACGTAAGTGGCAAATGCAGAACAGGATTCACAGAACAACAAGAGCTAAACAGCTGTAATATTACTAATCATCATTTTAGGCTTTTTATTAACTATAAGACACAAGTCCTAAAAACATGAAGTCACCACTGACACAGCTCCTAAGAGGTCTCTACTGGGACTACTATTGTTTTATATCTTAATCAATGACACATTGGGATCAAATGCACCTTCAGCAAGTTTGCAGATGACACCAAGCTGTCCTACCCTAGGGACAGAATGACATCCAGAGGGACCTGGACAAGCTTGAGAAGTTGGCCTGCATGTATCTCATGAGGTTCAACAAGGCCAGGTGTCAAGTCCTGCACCCAGGAGACAACCCTTGGTATCAATACAGACTAGGGGTTGACGTGATAATGAGCAGGCCTGCAGAGGAGGACTTGGGGATGCTGGTGGAGGAAAAGCAGGACAGGAACCAACAACATGACCTCACAACCCAGAAGCCAACCATGTTCTGGGCTGTATCCAAAGCAGCACCAGCAGCAGGTCGGGGGGGGTGGGATTTTGCCCCTCTGCTTTGGTGAAACCTCACCTGGAGTACTGTGTCCAGATCCGAAGCCCTCAGCACAAGGACACAGAATTACTGGAACAAGTCCAGAAGAGGCCACAAAAATTATCTGAGGGCTGGGGCACCTCTGCTACGAGGACCATTTGAGTGAGTTGGGGTTGTTCGGGATGGAGAAGAGAAGATTCCAGGGGGACCTTATTGTGGACTTTCAGTTATTAAAGGGGACTAATCAGAAAGGTGGGGTCAAATCTTTAGCAGGGCCTGTGTGACAGGTGAGACGCTGGCCTGGGTTGCAGAGAGAGTTGACAGAGGTACCAACCCTGGAAAGATTCCAGTTCAGGTAGGATGGGGCTCTGAACAGTCTGCTTGGTTTAGGATATCCCTGCTCACTGAGGGGGAACTGTAGTAGTTAAAGGTCTTTTCCATTCCAGAGCATTCTACAGTTCTATGAAAGCTGCAAGGGCTGCAACACAGTTAGTAGCTACTCTATCTAAACCAGGCATCATGAAGAAGTTGTCACCATACTACAGCTAACTGATCTCCAAGTAAGAGATGCAAACACCTGTCGAGACACTAAACTACTTTCTGTCCACTCACACAGTTAGACACTGATCCCATTAACAGCGGTGAGTAACCATTTACCCAAGAGCATACCAAGACTCAGACAAAACAACGTATTTCTAAATTAAGATCTAGGCTATCTATGATATGGTTTAGCAGCTACCAAAGTGTTCATGGCAAAAATAAAGTGCTGCTGCTTCAAAACCTGAGCCTCTAAGTTGTGAAAGGTCTACTGGAAATGTACTTCTTACGGTTTCTTGCATCTGTGAGAATTACAGCCACACTCCAACAGCTGTAACAGCAAAGATGAACCACTGCCTGGTGGCCATAAAGTTATCTCTCTGGAATCTAGCCTGGGTGCAAAAGGAAAGCTAATATTAAAAGGCCTCTGCAATTTACAAATACTAAGATAAATTAGGGTTTAATCCTACTACTGTCCAGTGTACTATGTAAGAACAACACACACTTATACTGAAAGTTTTTCGCTCTGTACGGTTCTATTTAAAGTTGAAGTAAAAACTATTAAATATTACACAAGATTAGAAATTAGGACTGGGTTGGGTTATCATGTTTTAATTATTTAGACACGAACATAGGATGTGATTGCATTTTAATCAACGGTCTTCATTAATCAAAATTACTGGTCTGTGATCACTCTCAAGTTAAGATCAAATATTTTCCTTTTCCAAAGTTCAAGCTCAGGTATTTTTCACTTTCAAAATAAATTTAGTTTCAGGTGAACACAGAGAGTGAAGGCTGCAAAGAAGGGATAAGGAGGTGAAAGGAGATGTATGGAAGACAATCTGGTTATGCAACGTGCTCCTAGTTATTTCATCAGCCACAGACCTCAGAATTTATTCCCTCCACAAGGAATTAAACTGTCTGAAATCTCTAGTCTTTGCACAAAACATTTTAGGTTTTCATTTGTAACTCTGTACATAAAGACTGTTAGGCAAGCAAATAAGCAAGAACAACTTAGTGCCACTTTTTGACACTGTACATTATTCCATTATTCCTGTATCTTAGAACCTTACAGCCAAATAGAAAAAAATTAAACTAATCCCCCAAAACAAACAAAAGGAAAGGCAAAAAGGACAATTATCTGCACTGACTTAGCCCAGTCATTGAATTCGTTCATAGATCTGCCTCAGGAAGAGCTTCACTTTTCTTAAGAATTATGATTTCCACACACGATATATCAGTTGCACATGTTTAAAGATTTGCATCATTCTGCCTTAAAAAAAAGCAAGAACAAAAGTATACAGCAGACTGGCTAACATACCACCAGGAATTCCTGCACAGCCTGAACGGAAAAGAACGTTTCCACCTTTTTCCTTATTCATAGCTGTTTTCTCTTCCTTATTCATTTTGCAGTTAAGGATCAAAGAGCAGGCATTTGACTTTCTGTGCTAGTTTGAAGCTAGCTAGAATATTTTGGTGAAAAAAAATAGATTATAGGCTGTGAAAAGGAAACAAAGGTGATGTCTACTTCACTCACAGGCCTGCTGAGATGTACAAAAATAACAACACAAATGGGTAACAGAGTTGCGCTCTCTCTCTAGGTCTGGCTGCACGCACTTCTCTAACTTGCTGCCTAACTAATCCGTCTGCTTCCTAACCCCCCTGGCTGATTCTCCAAACTCATCTTGAGCACAAGGCAAAGCCTGGGATAAGGTAGAGGGGTGGAAGGGAAGTGGAAGGGTGGTTGGGAGCCCCTCCTGGGGACTGAGGTTTCTGGAAGGGATGTTGTGTTTCTGTATTACTTTTTAACCTGTATATTTCTGTATATAGCTGTGTATACTGTAAATATCTGCTTGTGTATTGTGCTAAACTGTAAATATAAGGTTTCATTATTTAATTTCCAGCAGCTGAGTCTAGTCTGGGTGATTTTCTTAAGGGGGGGGGGGGGGGGGAGGGGGGGAGGTAACACCCAAACCATCACAATCTTTTAAATACATTATTTTGGCAAAAGTCAAAAACATTAGAAATGTCTAACTGGTTTGTGGCTACAGGCGCAGTGGATATCATAGGGTTTACCTGCCTGTGCTACTGCTGGAAGCTGTTAGAAAAGCTGTTTCAGAAAAATGTTACCTCTTTAAACAGAAACTGTTTTCAAATCACCTTTTCAACATCCCCCAAACCCCCTCTACAGGAGGTATATTGGTATTTCCCAAGTTTTTAAATGGTACTGTCTTTATTCCTCATTGAAAACAAAAGTGCAACCTTTACAAACCACACCTACTTGAGCCAGAGATGGATCATTTCTCATTTCTAAATACTACGTATTGAGCTAATTCAAAGAGAAGACTTCATATATGTTGATCAATAGTATAATAATTATAATACACACCTGTTTGTATATTTTAGATGGTTATATAACCTGACATGCATGCATTTTTAAAGCAGTTTGATAGCAGAAATTACAAGTGTGTCTTGAAAGAAAACTAGATACTACTGAAACAAAAGGCTTGTGCCAAGCTGAGCAGCTATCACATTCAGTGGGAAAAGGAAAGAACAAGATAGCTTCTTCCCTGCTTGCCATGTTGAAGGATTACAAGTTCATGCTAAAAAATAAAAGGCAGCACAAAACAACAACAGGAAAAAAAAACGCCACACAAAACACAACAAAACCAAACCAAAAAAGCAGAACTATTAACAAGCTAAGGGCTGAAGTCTTCCTGACTGGCCCTGTGGAATCTCTTCCAGACTTCCTCTTAGCATTAGGCTATGAGAGACTTGGCTCAATGTTCAAACAAGGTACTCCATTCTTGGCCATGCTTCATCTGTCTTCTGCCGTTCTCACCTAGGTAATAAGCATAACAAAGCCTGGGAAAGTGGCGTGGATTTTAATTATGCCACTCTATAAGCAGTGTAAAGAAGGTACATGGGCTGCCCACAGAAATCCAAGGGGCACATTCCATATGCACACAAAGGAGATGAGGCTCCAGGAGAGGTTTGTAGTGAAACTGTTGAATTTCTTGTAAAAGACTATCAAAGATATAAGCTGCCCAGGTTCCAACAATCAATGGGCAAATTGTCAAGATGGGGGGCGGGAGGGAGGAAATGAACAACAGTTTTTCAAGACCTGCATAATGCCGAGGACTAGGACAGCAGAGCTTTATGAAGAACCATCAATCCATACACTTCACCATCATACTCTATTCCCAGTATTCAGCACTGGCCATTACCTGGGACACAAAGTGGAGCTCATCTACCTGTCCCTGACCTACTTTTAAAAGAGTATTTCAAGTTCCGAGTGAATGCACATTAACTTCATAACCATATACAATTATTCTATTACCTGCATGTACCTTTGTCACTTATGGACCTCTTGGCACAGAACCATGTTCTGCAGCACCTATCAACACTTGCACACACCACTAATGGACGATAATATCTATCCTTAACTGCATTAGATATAGGTGTAGAGACGATAGCACTGCAAAACTTCCAACACAGAGCTACACATCACCTATATTGCCTTTAATAATTAATGTAAAATGACACAGCTTTCACTTTCTCTGGAAAAACAATGCTTTATGCAAGCAAGTAACTAGGACAAAACCAATGACACACTAATACATGCTCTTTTCAGCGAGCCAGCACACAAGTACCACTCCCCGCCATATAGCCCCAATCAAGTGGAAGCTAAGGGCGCGGACGGGATCACAAGCAGTGGTGAGGGCAGCCCCGAGAAGCACACATGGCGCGTGGGGAGCCCACGCCACACGTCTGCGCTTCCCTCCCCCTCCCAGCCCGCATTCCACGACCCACCGTACCACTCTCGGGATAGGCCGCCTCACACCAAGGCCCCGGGAGGGTGGCCCGACCACCCACCCAGAGGAAAGCGGCCCCCGGGCCTGCTCCTACAGACCGAAGCCCACAGCGCTAGGACGCCGACATCCCGCGGGAGAATCGGCGATGCCTGGGCTCAGAAGCGACCCGACCCTCGCACCTGCCGAGGAAGCAGCCCGCCGATTCCCGAGCCCCGCCCGGGGCGGCGTGGCCCGTCCCCCTTCCGCAGACACAACGCGTGTGAGGGAAAAGCGGCACTCAGATGGCGCCTCCGCATCCCCCACCGCCCGGCCCGGCCCCGCCGCCCCCCTTCAGACTCACTTATCCCCGCCGCCGCCTCCGACCAGCTCCTTGCCGCCGCCGTGGTTATTGTTGTGGCCGCTATCTGCGGGGGGCTCGCCGGGGGTCGGCGACGGTGCCTGCGACCCCTTTCCCGGTTCCTCCAAGGCTCCCTCCGAGCGAGTACATAAACCCCGCGCCGAAGGTGGTGGCGTCGCCAAACCCGGGCCGCGTCGAGAAGCGGGCAAGCCCGCGCCGAAGGCTGCCAGCGGGGGCGGCAGGCGCCTAGAACCGGCGGCGGGACCCGTCCTGCCGGTCCCAGGTGGGCCGAGCAGCAGCAGCTCCCGCAGCAGCGCCGAGCGCCACAGCCGCATCATGCTGCGCCACTTCCCTCCGCCGACTGCCCCAACGCGGCGGCCTGCGGCGCCGCTCGCGTCCTGCCGCGCCCTCCCCACCCGCACATCTCATTGGCGGTAGACGCGTAACTGTCAGAGAAGCAGCGTGTTCATTGGCCAACTGAGATGTCACTCTCAGAGGGCCTAGCCTCCACACCCTCCCTCGCCGGCGCGGGACCGACTGAGCCGCTCGCAGGCTCGCTACTGTCTGGGCGCGCACGGCCGGCGGGGCGGGAGCAGCGCCCCCCACTGGACGGACGCGTTGCAGGGGCCGGACGGTGGCCGTTCGCGGAGCTAGGGCCGGGGTTGGGGCTGGGGTCGGGGTGGGAGTCGGGGCCGTGGTCGGGGCTGCCGCAGCCACCACCGGGGTCGGCCCGCCCTTCCAGACGCCTCCATTTTCTGAGGCTTCAGAGAAGGGGAAAGTTTGAGTAATCGCTGCGCCCACGCCGGCAGCGCGAGAGAGCCCCGGGCCGTGACCCAGTGGCGGTGGTGGGGAAGGGGTGCAGAGTGAGGCCGGCGCCTGTGGGGTGGAACCGGGCGCGCCCAGGCCTGTCCCCCGGCTGCGGAGCGTGTAGAGGAGTAAGGAACGGGCAAGGCTGCAGCGATGTCTGATTGCGGTTGGCATGAATACTAACGATTTCTAAACATTTTCTGGTTTAAACTATCGAGTTCCACACCTCTGCCGGGATAGGGAGAGAAAGTGAGGGCAAGACGGTCCCATCCTGGAGCCGCCCTGGGTGGCACAGTGGTGTCCCCATCAGAGACAGTAAGAGAAGGCTGCAAAGATGGGAGTACGTCAGAAATGCCCTCAGTGGGTTCCCAAAACCTTTTGGCCACGTGCTGCTGTCCATGTCCACATCTACTGCTGGGTTTCCATCATGTGCTTGGACTTCGGTGAAGTCCTTGACACTGTTTCCCACAGCACCCTCCTGGAGAAACTGGCTGTACATAGCTTGGATGGGTGGATGCTTCACTGGGTTAAGGATGGCCAGGCCCAGAGAGTGGTGGGGAACGGAGTTAAATCTAGTTAGTGACCAGTCACAAGAAGTGATCCTCCCCCTCTAATCTGCACTGGTGAGACTCCACCTGGAGTACTGCATCCAGTTCTGGAGCCTCCATTACAAGAGGGATATGGATGTGCTGGAAGGTGTCCACAGAAGAGCCATGAGGATAATCAGAGGGCTGGAGCACCTCTCCTATGAGGAGAGACTGAAAGAGTTGGGGCTGTTCAGTCTGGAGAGAAGAAGGCTCTGAGGTGGTGACCTTATTGTGAGCTTTAAATATCTTAAGGGGGTCTACAAGAAAGCTAAGGAGGGACTTTTTAGGATGTCAGGTAGTGATAGGACTAAGGGGAATGGAACAAAGCTAGAAATGGGTAGATTCACACTGGATATTAGGCAGAACTTCCTCACCATGATGGGGGGGAGACCCTGGAACAGGTTGCCTAGGGCCATGGTTGAAGCCCCATCCCTGGAGGTGTTTAAGGCCAGGCTGGATGAGGCTCTAGACAGCCTGATCTAGTATGAGGTGTCCCTGCCCATGGCAGGGGAGTTGAAACGAGATGATCCTTGTGGTCCCTTCCAACTCTGACTGATTCTATGATTCTAACTGTTCCCCAGGGATCAGTGCTGGGGACAATTATCTTTAATATCCCGGTCAATGATCTGAATGATGGAATTGTGTGCACCCTCATTAAGTCTGCACATTGCAGACTAAATTGGTGGGAGTGTTGTTCTTCTTGAGGGGAGAAAGGGTCTGCGAAGGGATCTGGCCAGTCTGGATTGATGGGCTGAGGCCAATTGTATGAGGTTTAACAAAGCCAAGTGCTGGGTCCTGCACTTGGTTTACCACAATCCCATGAATGCCAGAGGCTTGAAAAGTGGCTGGAAAGCTGCCTGGCAGAAAAGGATCTGAGGGTGAGTGTGACAGAACACTGGAAGAGGCTGCTCAGGGAAGTTGTGGAGTCTCTCTCTCTGGAGATGTTCAAAACTTGCCTGGACATGTTCCTGTGTGATCTGGTATAGGTGATCCTGCTCCAGCAGTGAGGCTGGACTGGATGAGCTTTCAAGGTCCCTTCCAGCCCCTGACATTCTGTGATTCTATGTTGGGCCAGCTGAAGATGAGCCAGCAGTGTGCTTAGATAATTAAGAAGGCCACCAGCATCCTGGGTTGGATCAACAATGTTGTGGCCAGCAGGAGTAGGGAAGTGATCATGCCCTTGTACTCAGCACTGGTGAGGCCACACCTGGAACACCAGATTCACTTTTGGCCTGACTGCCAGAAGGACATTGAGATGCTGGAGCAGGTCCACAGAAGGGCAGCAAAGGTGGGGAAGGGTCTGGAGAACAAGTCCTATAAGAAATGACTAAGGGAACTGGGGTTGTTTAGTTTGGGGAAGAGGAGGCCGGGGGAGACCTCATTGCTCTCTAACTCTGAAAGGAGGTTGGAGTGAGGAGGGAGTTGGTCTCTTTTCCCTAGTATCAGGTGACAGAATGAGAGAAAATGGTCTCAAATTGCACTAGGGGAGATTTAGATGCATATTAGGAGAATTTTTTTTCCTGCAAGAGTGGTCAGGCATTAGAACAGTGTTCCTGGGGAGGTGGTGGAGTCTCTGTCCCTGAAGATGTTAAAAAAAATGTGGCCATGGCACTTCAGAATGTGGTTTAATGGGCATGCTGGTGTTAGGTCAGTGGTGGGCCTCAATGATCTTAGAGGTCTTTTCCAACCAAAACAATTCTATAATTCTATAAAAGTTCAGTTGTGGACCCCATTCTCAAAGCTTCCTGTGGAGAGCCCAGCCAGACAACAACCAGATGAGGAGTGAACGACCTGGACACCTAGATGAATTGGGTGGAGTTGTTCTATGTGTCATTAAAAGTTGAATCAGAGCATGAAAATTGTGTTCCTGCTCATCTACAATTCCCAGCTGTAGATGAGCCAACCCATAGTAATTCAATGCCAAGGCCAAAGTGGGAAGAGTAGCAGAAAATAACTACAGGACTTCAGCATGAGGTGTAAATGTCATTTCTTACATGTACCTTAATCTTCTGTCATAGCATCCCAGTGTGCTGCTTGCCTCTATGCAGAATCTTGGAGGTCATGGCTTTTGCAGTTACTTGATGGAACTCTTTGCCCACATAGAATCATGGAATTATTTTGGATGGAAGAGGCTTTTAAGACATTGAGTCCAACCATTAGCCCAATGCTGCCAAGTCTACCACTAAATGACGTTCCTAAATAACACATCTACATGGCTTTTAAATTTCTCTGGGGCTGGTGACTCTACCAACTCCCTGGACAGCCTGATCTAGAGCTTGACAACTCTTTTACTGAAGAAATTTTTCCTAATATCCAACTTCAGCCTCCCTTGGTGCAACCTGAGGCTATTTGCTCTTGTTCTGTCACTTTTTATGTGAGAGAAGACACCAACACTCATCTGGTTTCAACCTCCTTTCAGGCACTTGTAGAGTTAGGTCTCCCTTCAACCTCCTCTTCTCCAGACTAAACAGCCCCAGCTCCCTCAGCTGCTCCTCGCAAGACTTGTGCTCCAGACCCTTCATCAGCTTACTTGTCTTTCTCTGGATATGCTCCAGCACCTCAGTGTCATCCTTGTAGCGAGGAGTCCAAAACTGAACCCAGTATTTAAGGTATGGCCTCACTAGTGCTGAGTATGTGGGATCAATCTCTTCCCTGGTCCTGCTGGCAACAAGCCAGCAATAGCCAATTGTTTAACTGGTCTTAGATGAGTGCAAATCTAAGTTAGTAAATGGTGTCCATTATGGGTAGCAGGAGAAGAGAGCTATAGGAAACTGGCCTTAGAGAACCCTGCCAAACACAGAGGGGGCCTTGTTACCTGTTGCCCATGTGCTCCAAGTTTGAACTAACAGATATTCTGAGTGGCCTTTGCTTGTATTTACACCACAGTGCAAGTGCCAGCAAGTGCCCTACACTAATAAATTGTCACAGCAGCTGTGAGGGGGTTTGGAAGCAGATTTAAAGATACTTGATAATTTGTGCCTATAAGATGAGCCTCAGCTCATGTTTTTTCCCTCCCCCTGAACAATGAAACTGGCAATACCAGCGTGGGATGTGTAATCCTGTGCTGCAGCTACTTCACATACCAAAATGTTTGCATACTTTACATAAAAATATGCAAAGTACCCACAGTTCAGACATAATTTTTTACATTACCTATCATACTTCCTGGAAATAATTCTGGATTGCCATGTGATGCGACTTTTTGGCAAGCTGTCTGCACATCTTTGTCAGTGATATGGGCAGAGGATTGTGGCACCTGCAGCAAGTTTGAGGATGGCACCGAGCTGTGTGGCCAGGCTCACACACTGAAGAGAAAGGATGGCATCCAAAGGAACTGGAACAGGCTTAAGAGGTGGGCACAAGCCAACCTCGTGAGGTTCAGCAAGGACAGGTGCCTGGATCAGGGCAATCCCAAGCACAAATACAATCTGGCAAGGAGTAGCTCAAGAGCAGTCTTGAGGGTGTCAGTTGATGATAAACTCAACATGAGCCAGCAATGGTCACTGGCAGCCCATCAGACAGCTGTGTGCTGGGCTGCATCAAAAGCAATGAGAGCAGCAGGACAAGGGAGGGGATTCTGTCTCTCTGCTGTGGTGAGACCCTGCCTGAAGTACCATACCTGATTCTGGTGCCCCCAGCGTTAGAGAGAGATTGAATTGCTAGACCATAGGAGGCCACAAAGATGGTCAGAGGGCTGGAGAACCTCCCCTTTGGGGACAGGTTGCAAGAGTTTGGGCTGTTCAGCCTGCAGAAAAGTAAGCTCTGGGGTCACCTTAGAGCAGCCTTCAAGTATGTGAAAGGGGCTACAAGAAAGCTTTGAAGGGACTTTTTACAAGGCCTTGTAGATAGAATAAGAAGGAATGGATTGAAGCTTGAGGAGGGCAGATTGAGAGTGGAGTTTAGGAAGAAATTCTTTCCAGCGAGGGTGGTGAGACACTGGAACAGATTGCCAAGGGAAGTCATGGATATCCCCTCCCTGGAACTGTTCAAGGCCAGGCTGGATGAGGCCTTGAGCAACCTGGTCTAGTGGAAGGCATTCATGCCTGTGTCAGTGGCCATGGAGCTAGCTAGATGATCTTTAAAGTCCTTTTCAACCTAAACCATTGTATGAATGTGTGAAGAGCTGCCTCTTTTATCCTGCCGTTCAATAATAGTTCTCATTTGTTAAGCTCCATTACCTAAAATAAAGGCAGGCTCTCAGGACCTTTTCTCTCTACTTGCTGTAAGTGCAAAGACAAGCGGTTCTCTTCCAGTCCATGTGTTGTCTCACTCACTGAACACCCTCTTCTGCAGATGCACTATTCCCCATTGCCTGTAAGTGCTGAGGTGGTATTTTGAGTGGAACAGCTGTGCCTTTTCACAGGCCAAATGACCCAGTTCAAAAACTTCTTTAATTCATCTCTGGTACTGTTGAAGGGAAAGGCAGAGGGAGAATGCCAGATGTAATGACCTCGATCTTACAGTGCTGTTGTTTCTGTTCAGAAATAAGGTTGCGGGAAGGAAAAAAAAAGTCCTACACTAGTAAAAATATTTGTCTTTCATAACAGCACCCTGAGTTACACATTCTTGACCCTCCATGAACTCTTTTGTTTTACTCATTTCCTTTTCTCTCTTTTATTTTGCCTCAGATGCTGTTGCCTTGTTCCTTTATTTAACCTGTTACTATCTCCTTCACGTCAGTAATCTCATATATGCAAGTATTCCTCAACAAAGTTTTTATTAAAACTCTCTTGGAAAAATTAATTCTCCACTTCTCTTTCCCTGGAATTTCCCTTTTCTACATTTTTATATCCACAAGGCAGATCATCGTTCTCAGCATGGACCTACAAATACCCAGCTCAGGAACAATGCAAAATGACAAATATAGCTTCAGATTCACAAAGTTCAAGGGCAATAGTGACTCATCCCCTATTCTGAGAAGTTTTACAGCATATTTCAGGCCATCACTCGTAGTTCTTGCTATGACTAAGCCTAAGAAGTTTCACCCAGTGATTCTTTCCTCTTCCAAAGACACAGGTGTACTAGGGAGTCTTAATTTAGAGATGGAAATATTTTACTTTTCAAATCGGCCATTAAAACAAAGGTAGTAAAAATGAGACCAGAAATACACCCATTTCCTTGAGAAAAGTCTTTAAACCTGTTAAACAGGTTCTGTTTTTTGTTTGGATCCAGGTATTTAATATCTTTGTCCATGACACAGCAGAATCAAGGGCACCTTCAGCAAATTCACAGATGACACCAAGCTGAGCAGTGCAGCTGACATGCCTGAGGGACAGGATGTCATGCAGAGGGACCTGGACAAGCTCAAGAAGTTGGCCTGTGTGAACTTCATAAGGTTCAACAAGGCCAAGTGCAAGGTTCTGCACCTGAGTCAGGGCATTTCCTGATATTAGTATGAGCTGGTGGGTGATGGCCTTAAGAACAGCCCTGTAGAGAAAGACTTGGGGTACTGGTGGATGAAAAGCTTTAAATGAGCCAACAGTGTGTACACACAGCCAGAAGCCATATGTGACCTGGTCTGAATCCAAATCAGCTTGGACAGAAGGTTGAAGAAGGTGTTTGTGCCACTGTGCTTTGGTGAGCTGTCACTTCGAGTGTCCAACTCTGGAGCCCTCGACACAAGAAGGACACAAAACTGTTAGAGCAGGTGCAGAGTAGGCCACAAAAATGATCCAAAGGCTGGAGCACTTCTACTGCAAAGGCAGGCTGAGAGAATTGGGCATGTTCAGCCTGGGGAAGTAAAGACTCCAGAGGAACCTAACTGTGGCCTGTCAGTACTTAAAGGAGTCTACCAGAATGATGGAGACAGACCTTTCAGCAGGCTCTGTTGACAAGGGCTGATCATAAAATCATAGAATCAGTCAGGGTTGGAAGGGATCACAAGGATCATCTCATTTCAACTCCCCTGCCATGGGCAGGGACACCTCACACTAGATCAGGCTGTCTAGAGCCTCATCCAGCCTGGCCTTAAACACGTCCAGGGATGGGGCTTCAACATGGGCAACCTGTTCCAGGGTCTCCCCCCCATCATGGTGAGGAACCTCTGCCTAATATCCAGTGTGAATCTACCCATTTCTAGCTTTGTTCCATTCCCCTTAGTCCTATCACTACCTGACATCCTAAAAAGTCCCTCCTTAGCTTTCTTGTAGACCCCCTTAAGATATTTAAAGCTCACAATAAGGTCACCACCTCAGAGCCTTCTCTTCTCCAAAATGAACAGCCCCAACTCCCTCAGTCTCTCCTCATAGGAGAGATGCTCCAGCCCTCTGATCATCCTCGTGGCCCTTCTCTGGACTCGTGATTGCTTTGAAACTAAAAGACTAGATACAAAGAAGAATGTTTTTTACAATGAGGGTGGTGAATGTTGTTGGATCTTAGGAAACACTTGCTCACAGCAAGGGTGAGAAGGCAGTGGAATGGGCTGCCCAGGGAGGTGGTGGAGTCGCTCATCTCTGGAGGTCTTTAAGAAAAGAGTGGATGTGGTGCTTGGTGGCATGGTTTAGCTGATGTCATGGTGTTAGGTTATTAGCAGGGCTTGATGATCTCAGAGGTCTTTTCCAACCTCAGTAATTCTGTGAAACACTGGCCCAGGTTGCCCAGAGAGGTGGTAGAAGCCCCATCCCTGGTTGAGTTGGCTGGGGCTCTGAGCAACTTGCTCCAGGTGAAGATGTCCCTCCTCACTGTGGAGAGGTTGGATGAAATGACCTTTAAATGTCTCTTCCAACCCAAACCATTTTATGATCCTATGATAAGCCAGGTTTTTCTATACCTTAGCAAGACTCTCTTGCACAGAGTGGTGTTAACTATCTCTCTCTTTGGAGAAGGCAGCCCATCTGCAGCATGGACCTGCTAGAGTGGTTCCAGAGGAGAGCCACGAGGGTGACTGGGGGCTGGAACAGCTCTGCTACAAGGACAGGCTGAGGGAGGTGTGGTTGTTCAGCCTGGAGAAGAGAAAGCTCCAGAGAGACTTAATAGCAGCCTGCCAGTACCTGAAGGGCTACAAGAAGGCTGCAGACAAACTACTTACAAAAGCCTGCAGGATAGGACAAGGAGCAATGGATTGAAATTAGAGAAGAGCAGATTTAGATTGGATGTTAGGAGAAGTTCTGCACCAGGAGGGTGGTTGAGCACTAGAAGTGGTTGCTCAGGGAGGGAGTTGAGGTCCCATCTCTGGAGATATTCCAGGTCAGGCTCTACAAAGCTCTCAGCAACCTGATCTAGTGGAGGACATCCCTGCCAACTGCAGGGGGGCTGGACTTTGAAGGTCCCTTCCAACCCAAACCATTCTATAATGCTGTGATAGCTTTAAAATCCAACCAGCAAGAAAATATTCAGAGGATAACTCATCTGGAAGGTAATAGTTGAGGGAGTGTCCTCAAATGATAAGCAACAGCAAAAATTCAAAGCAATATTCCCCATATAGTGCCATCAGTGAGACTACAGATAATTTCTCATCATTCCAATTCCAGAGAAATAAGGTCAGTGAGGAAATAATCCAAAGTAAAGCAACAAGAATATCTGAGGCATTTGTTGAGACTGATATAAAGAGAGACTGTGAATGCCTGGGACAGTCCTAGAATGACTAAAAGCCAATATGTGCTATTTTATAGTGTATAGGGCAGAGCAAGCAAATAACAGAAGTAGATTTGCTGAGGGTGGTCTGCAGAGACAGGCACATTTTTTCTCCATTATTCTTTTTGTTAACTCATTTCCTTTTGTCTTCATCAGTGAAACACAACCATTGCTCCCCATCCACAGTACCAGTTATAGCAGTTTTCAGATGCGAAATTCTTCACATGTCACAGGATCACAGAATGTTAGGGGTTGGAAGGGACATCCAGAGATCATGGAGTCCAACCCCCTTGCCAGAGCAGGACTATAGAATCTAGCTCAGGTCGCACAGGAATGCATCCAGACAGGGCTGGAAAGTCTCCAGAGAAGGAGACCCCATGACCTCTCTGGGCAGCCTGCTCCAGTGCTCTGTGACCCTTACAGTAAAGAAATTCTTCCTCATGTTGAGGTGGAACTTCCTGTGCTGTAGTTTATAACTTTTACCCCTTGTCCTATCACAAGGCATGACTGAGAAGAGTTTGTCCCCTCCCTCTTGACCCCCAGCTCTCAGATATTTATAAACATTGATGAGATCCCCTCTAAGTCTTTTCTTCACCATACCAAAAAGATTCGCCATCAGAAGCCAACAGCTTACCTACCGGAGAAGCATCCTGTACTGCATCCAGCACTGCTGCATGTTATTTGTGCTATAATATACTGAAGTCACAGTTAACAAATCCCATACATTCCACCCACAAGCATATTTGATCCTTAATTCTGATGACACCTGCCAAAGTGCAATCCAGCTCTCAGTAGCAGAGCAGGCCAGGGTGTGGGAGAAAACTTGGATCTTCTGTTCTTGTTTCCTGTCCTCCAATACTAACCTTGTATGATAGTTTGAGGCTAATTGGAATATTTTACTGAGACAAATTAAATCCTTAACTGTGAGAAGAAAGAAAAAAACCACACCAGTACCCTATATCACTCATTCTTCTGCTGAGAAGCATAACTAGTCAAAATATAGATAAGACACTACTCACACACTGCTCAGTTCTCACTTGTGCTCCTTCTCTCTGGTGGTCTGTGTGGTTGCATCTGCCTTAACTCTTTAATCCAACCTAACCCTTTTTCCTCTAACCTCCTTGTCATCTTTTTGATATCTCACCTCAGATTTCTCCAGATTCATCACATGAGATATATGGGGATTTATCTGGTCATTTCTGAAGGATGGGGAAGAGGGGGAAGAGGGGAGGAGGTTTGGGTTGGAAGCCTCTTGGTAATCTGATTGTTTTGTGAAGGATTTTGTGTTTCTTTATTACTTTTAACATAGATATATATATGTAAATATTTGTGTATATATCTGCTTATAAATTGTTCTAAGCTGTAAATATAACTTCATTCCTTAACCTCCATCCGTCTAGGTCTAGTCTGGGTGATTTCATTGTGTAGAGGGGCAGGTAACTCTCAAACTATCACACCTCGGAAACTTTGTTCTAGCAAATAGAAACAAGCAGCAACGCTCTCTGACTGCTCCATCGTGCTCCAGATATCTGTGCTGGTTGTGCCTGAGAGCACCTGGGAGCTCAGGGGCGTCTATGAACTCATGTCTAGCTGCTTCTGAGAATATGAAGCTATTGCCTGTATTTAAGTGAAGGTCAGAGCACTTAGGCTGACCACAAGCTGGGTCATTACCATCTGTGTGTGCCACCCCAGCCCTAAAGTGATGGAGATGACCGTGTGCTGTAGCTACACCTCTTTCCAAGCTGGTTGCTTTCAGGTCTGAATTCCAGCACTCTGAGAAAAGGCATGTGGAGAGATGCAGTCTTTCAAGCAAAGACCCACAAGAGAATCTCATTTAATGGTCCTATGTAGAGAAAACTTTTTTTCGTACATATGGTCTTGCCCTTTTACAGACTGAGGTTGAAATTCCTCATGACCACATAGAAGCTGAAACTTGTGAGGATACCCAGACCTAGAGAAAAAGGGAAAAAACACCCCAGACAAAGAACAAAAAACAAACCCAAGGTAAAATCAAGCAAGCAAAATAAGCAGTTTAATAATAAATAAATTAAAAAAAAACAAACAGTTTAATAATCTCCAGTCTCCAGAAGGCTCCTCTGTAGTACACAGAGACCACTCTGAGGGAGTGCAGCAGCCCAAACAAAACCCCTGACACTTCTGAAATGGCAAACTAAGGAGCAAAACCACAAGGTTCTTTCAGCCCACATATTTTTGGCAGGCTCTCATTTCCGCTACCACACAGAGGACAGAGGAACAGCTGCTTCAGGTGATGCAGGGCTCAAACATCCTTTGCAGCCACCACGTGTTGCAGGTCTCCTTGCAAGTTAGAATCTTAGAATCACAAAATGGTTTAGGTTGGAAAGGCCCTCAAAGATCATCTAGTTCCAACCTCCCACCATAGGCAGGGACACCTCCCACTAGAACAGGTCACTCAAGGCCTCATCCAATGTAGTCTTGAACACCACCAGGGAGGGAACATCCGCAGCCTCCCTGGACAGCCTGCTCCAGTGTCTTACCATCCTCACTGAAACAAACTTCTTCCTAACATCCTCTACCAGTTTAAACCCATTATTCCTCATCCTGTCATTGCAAGACTTTGTAAATAGTCCCTCCCCAGCCTTCCTGTAGGTCCCCTTCAGATACTGGAAGGCCACTCCAAGGTCTCCTCAAAGCCTTCTCTTCTCCAGGCTATAGAGCCTCAACTCTGGTAGCCTGTCCTCATAGCAGAGCTGCTCCAGTCCTCTGATCATCTTTGTGGCCTCCTCTGGACTCACTCTAACAATTCAATGTCCTTCTTGTGTTGGGGGCTCCAGAACTGCACACAGTACTCCAGGTGGGGTCCCACAAGAGCAGAGTAAAGGGGGAGGATCACCTCCCTTGCCCTGCTGGCCACACTGCTCTTCAGCCCAGGACACACTGGCTGTCTGGTTTGCACAACTGTTGAGTCTCTGTTGACTCAGAAACAAACAGTTGTAGAAAGACTAATGGGAAAACATCTGATTTTTTTTCAATGTTACATCTTGAAGGATGTAACATTGAAGGACAAAGGCAGAGAAGCAGAGCAAAGGAGGTTTTCTTGGTGCCAGTGGGTGAGCTAACAGGTTGCTGGTGTCTGCAGCCACTCTGCCAAGGGCACACAACACACCAGCAACACTCCAAGGGTGTTTAGTATTTAGGCAAAGACTTTTGAACAGGTCCACAGCAGCAGACCAGCAGGGACTGAAGATCTGCAAAGCTGAATTCAGAGATTTAAAAAATGGAGCAATCAAAGCCAGACTGGATGAGGCCTTGAGCTGCCAAGTCTGGTTGAGAGGTATCCCTGCCCATGGCAAGGGGGTTGGAGTAGGCGATCTCTGAGGTCTTTTCCAACTTCAGCCATTCTATGAGTCTATGATTCTATGAATCATGGTTTTAAATTAGTGCTTAAATGTGTCCATGTTCATCCTAACTTCAGCAAAGACAAATATGCAAAATTCTTGTGAGGTATTTTTGGTGCATTTGGAATGTTTGTGGAAGCACAAGATTTTTGTTTCCTTCATTAACTGCTGTCACAGAATATCTTCCCATCACCTTGGACATTAGAAAGGAGTTCTTTACTATGAGGGTGCTGGAACACTGGAACAGATTGCCCAGGAAGGGAGTTCAGGCCCCATCCCTGGAGATATTCCAAGTCAGGTTTGACAAGGCTCTGAGCAACCTGATCAAGTGGAGGAGGCCCCTGCTGACTGCAGGGGGGTTGGACTAGGCAACTTTTAAATGTCCTTTCCAACCCAATGCATTCTCTGATTCTATGTAAATGCTCCATCTTTTCAGACAGATCTTGAAACAACTCTCACTGAAGTGAGGACTTGATGGAAAAAAAAACCATGAAAGAAAGAACAGAATCTTTACTTTTTAAATAGTATTTTTATCTCTCAGTATAGTTACCATAGCAGTATTATACCCAATGATATGGGCTCCAGCCTTGGCTGACTGGGTTGTGCTGCTGAATGTTCTGAGTGTTTCTAACATGACTGATCTCCGGTGGTGAACTCACTTGTTCTCACGTGCATGCCATGGCTTGTCACCCCCTCAGTTCTCCTGAGACAACTTTTGAACTGAGTCACGCTGCAAACTGCACCAGTGAAGCAACCTGGGTTAAAAATTGATGAGTGATGATTCTCCTCTCTGAGAAGGAGGAATTTCACATAATAAATCTGAGCAAGGTGTCTGGAGAAGCTTTGAGCTAGATGTGCCATGGGATGGCTCAAAGGAAGAGCAGTAGTTAAGAAATGTTGATCATTTCCTTTCTATCTCTCTCTGCTCTTGACCTTGTAACACAGCAAAGGGATGTTGTCAGACAAGAGGCCCCACAACCTTCCTGTCACAGGCCACTGTAGCCTCTGTTGGACTCTCTCCATCAGTTCTCTGTCTCTCTTGAACTTGGGAGCCCAGTCCTCCAGATGTGAGAGGTCTGGAACACAAGCCCTATGAGAAGAGGCTGAGGGAGCTGGGGTTGTTTAGCCTGGAGAAGAGGAGGCTCAGGGCAGAGCTCATTGCTGTCTACAACTACCTGAAGGGAGGTTGTAGCCAGGTGGGGGTTGGTCTCTTCTCCAAGGCAACTACCAATAGAACAAGGGGACAGAGTCTCAAGTTGTGCTGGGGGAAGTATAGGCTGGATATTAGGAGGAAGTTCTTCACAGAGAGAGTGATTTGCCATTGGAATGGGCTGCCCAGGGAGGTGGTAGAGTCACTGTTCCTGGAGGTGTTCAAGAGAAGACTGGATGAGGCATTTACTGCCATAGTCTAGATGACTGGTTAGGGCTGGGTGCTAGGTTGGACTGGATGATCTTGGAGGTCTCTTCCAACCTGGTTGGTTCTATGATTCCATGATTTTTAACCTGCGAGCAAGTGCCTGGATATTTGGAATATTTAGATAAAGTTTCATTTGGTGCCTTGATTGATGAGCGGACCTTCAGACATATAGATGTCCTTTTAACAAAGCACGAAGCCAAACCAGTTGTCTGTCTGGGTAACACAGTCACATTGAGTGGCTGAGGGAGCTGGGATCATTTAGTCTGGAGGACATCATTGCTCTCTACAGCTCCCTGAGAGGA
The DNA here is from genome assembly GCF_015220805.1 of Pogoniulus pusillus. Lineage (NCBI taxonomy): Eukaryota > Metazoa > Chordata > Aves > Piciformes > Lybiidae > Pogoniulus > Pogoniulus pusillus. Next base: position 25,234,836 of record NC_087265.1, on the reverse strand, counting down.
GGCTGGAGAGAGGTGGGTGTTAGTCCCTCTTATCTCAAGTGCCTAGTGACAAGAGGAAACAGTCTCAAATTGCACCAGGGGATATTTAGATTGGATATTGGGAAAAATCTGTTTCCCAAAAGAGTGGTCAAACATTGGAAGAGGCTTCCCAGGGCGGTGGTGTAGTCAGCATCCCTGGAGATGTTACAAAAAACCAAACATGTGGACGCGGCACTTTGGGACATGATCATGGTAGTGCTGACTTACGGGTTCATGAAGGGGAGATCCTGCTTAACAAACGTGATCTTCTGTCACAAGGTCACCTGATTAGCCCATGAGGGAAAGGCTGTGGATGTTGTTTATCTGGACTTTGGTATATCTTTTGACACCATTTCCCACAGCAGCCTCCTGCAGAAACTGGCTGCTTATGGCTTGGATGGACAGGGGCTGCTCTGGGGGAAGAACTGGCTGGCTGGGCCCAAAGAGTGGTGGGAAATGGTGTTAAATCCACTTGGTGGCCAGTCACAAGAGGCATTCCCCTGGGATCAGTGCTAGGGCCCTTTAATATCGTTATTAAAGATCTGGAGAAGGGGACTGAGTGCACCCTCTGTAAATTTGTGTATGAAACTAAATTGGTGGGAGTGTTGGTCTGCTTGAGGGTAGGAAGGCTCTGTAAAGGGCTCTGGCCAGGATTTTAGGATGAAATACAAGCAGCTCTAATATTAGTAGAACATCCCTTATTCTGCCACATACTTGCACTTATTTTAACTGTGTAATACCCTACAGTAATCACTCAAGTCATGAGCCTTTAACTATGTAATACCCTACAGTAATCACTGGTGTCATCATGAGCCTACTTTGAAGAACAAATCTAATAGTGTCTACCAGTGGCCCATTTGATTTTTGGTCTTCTAACATGATGCATTAAACTTAAGTCTCATTAGACACTTGAGGACTGGGTCTGCTAAAACAAAGTCTCAGCAATAAGACTAGAACCAGACTGTGTTTGGAAGAATATTTGGGGCTAAAAAGACTTTGAGAAAACAAAAGAAAAAATTAGCTATGTGGAGTATTTTTGGGCAGGAGGCAAGCAGAACAGACCCATGTAATTACTCATGTATCTATGGTTAGGAAACCATCGCCTAGGCACCTTCTCATTTCCTCTCCAGCTCTGACTTACTGCATTGTGTTTGTAGCATAGCTCTCAACTTAGAGCACGTATCATCCCATTCAGTCATCTTTAATCAAGGAGTCCATCTAGTTTATTTTTTGTCCTTTTGTGACATGTGTTGTGATGCAGTTCTAGTGCTCGGTTTACTACAGAATCACAGAATCTTTGAGGCTGGAAAAGATCTCTGAGACCACCAAGTCTAGCCTATAACCTAACACTATGACATCAGCTAAACCATGCCACCAAGTGCCACATCCAATCTTTTCTTAAAGACCTCCAGAGATGGTGACTCCACCACCTCCCTGGGCAGTCCGTTCCAGTGCCTATCTCACCTTGTATCTTCCTGCAAGTTTTTGCTCTGTCTTCTAAGTTGTATCTCATTGCCATGTAGCCTCTATACTTTTATAGAGAAAGCATAACCTAAAAGAAATAGTTTAAATAGGGACTCATTTTGTCCTTCTGTATGTGTTAGTTGTCTTGTTTAATATGTCAGCATATTTTATTGCTATTAAATGTGAAATTCAGAGTTGAAAAAGCATAAGCAGTGGAATGTGTTGTCTCTTTACACAACAGTATGATTAAAGGGAATGGTAATAGCTGCTCCACATGGTTTACATAATCTACCTTGTTGTAGGACTGAATCCATTCTACCCTTTGAAATAAAAAGTAATTCTTAAACTCCCAGTAGTTGTTAATGATTAGTGGAAGTGGAAATAATCAATCAAAATCCACATGCCAGTGAGTAATAACCTTCAACAAACATCTTGAATCTACAGATTATCCCCTTCATTCTAATAGCTAACAGGGAAAAGGTTAATGTACGTCTCAATAAAATTTTGCCTAACAAGAACCATTAACTTATGAAGTTAATGAACTGGAACATCCACCAGCTGCATCCCATGACCGAGTGTTTGGGGAAGGATGTGTGCGGTGGAATGCTGCTGATCACGTCCTGAGAAGTTGTCCCAGTTCTGGATGCGCAATGCAGCCCAGCTGAGAGACATTCAGCTCTGCTCAGCGTTTCCACTGGCTTGAGTGGTTGTTGTGAAAAAGAAAACCATGAGGAATGGTGCTCTTCCCACACAGTAGTTCTGAAAAAAGATTGCTAACATGGATTTTTCTTCCCTGAATAGATTGCACACAACTGGCCCTGACACCCTCTTGCAAATGGTACAGGGAGGAGAGAATGAGTGAGCATAGAATCACAGAACCGAAGAGGTTGGAAGGGACCTCTAGAGATCATCGAGTCCAAACCCCCTGCGAAGGCAGAATCACCTAGGGTAGTCTGCACAGGAATGCATCCAGGCAGGTTTTGAAAGTCTCCAGAGAAAGATACTCCACAACCTCTCTAGGCAGCCTGTTGCAGGGCTCTGTCACCCTCACCTCATGTTGTGGTGAAACTTTCTGTGTTCCACTTTATAGCTGTTGCTCCTTGTCTTATTTCTGCAGACCACTGAAAAGAGATTGGCCCCCATCCACTTGACACTTGGGAGCTGGACTCAATGATCTCTTTGGGTCCCTTCCAACCCCTAACATCCTGTGATCCTGTGACACCCACTCCTCAGCACCTTGAGGGCCATTACAGCTCTGCTTACAAGTATACAGAGGATAGAAACAATGTTTAGGGAGCATTTGTTGTTATCTCAAGACTTACATCTCAAAAATTGGAAGACCAACACATTAGTGAAATGAAAGGTGGTCACTTGTTGCATACCCAGAGGTGCCTGCCCTTGTGTAGCCACTGGAAGGCTGTCACCTAGCTGGACAATCATGAACCAAATTCTAAGTACTGTTGAAAATCAGCACGGGGAATGCTGTGCTGCAAAAAGAGCAGCAACAGCAGAGCAGACTGGCTTCAGGTCACCCATAGCAAGATAAAGCTAGTTTCTCTATATCCCTGCTATCTACTGGTCTTCTGAGTGCAAGGGCATGGGTAACACGCAGCTATGCCCTGAAGTTACAGGTGTAACCTTTGAATGCATGTTTCAGAGTTCAGCATTAAACTCAGCCTGCTTATTCCAGCTGGAACCTGAACTGCTTAACCTTCAGCTCCCTGGGCTTTTGGATTGGGCCTGCGAGCAAATGGAGAAGGCTATTTCCAGAAGGTCTAGAAGCCTGTTACACATTATCTCAAAGCTGAGTGTGCAGACAGATGGCAGAATGCCAAAAAGATGTCCTAGGAAACAGTCTGCTGGATTGAGTATGTTAAAAGGCCAGGTCTTGCCCAAAGAGAGGGGTTGGGAAGGCGCAGGAGATGCTAAGCTTCTGGTGGAGACAGTAAGAGTGAGGTGCTTGAAATTCTTTGGCCATGCCAAGCCCAGAGAGGTCAAGAAGCTGTAGCAGATAGTGGGATTCTGCTGAAGACAATAAGAAAACAAGGTGCTTGGGATTTTTTAGACATGAGCTGCAGGAGTATGAAATTATTCTTGACCACTTCTCTTCCTCCTTAAAGGGATTTATCTAATAGAGTTATGAAAGCAGAAAAGCAATCACAAGGCACAAGGCGTTTTTAACCAAGCTGATTGGTTTTGCTTTTGTGCAAAGCCCCTGTGATCTGTGCTCCATAAGAGATTCTCTGGAGAAATGCTGCCATATTCTACTAAACAAAAACCAAAAACCAAAACCAAAAAACCAACCAACCAAACAACAACACAACCCCCCACCAAAAAAAAAACAAACAACCCAAAAAAAAACCCAAAACCAAAACCCAGAACCCTTGTCAGTTGATGATCCAGCAATATGCAGTTGCAGCTCAGAAGGCAACCATGTCCTGGGCTGCATCAAAAGCAGTGTGACCAGCAAGACAAGGGAGGTGATTCAGCTCCTCTACTCTGCTCTTGTGAGACCCCCACCTTCAATACTGCATCCAGTTCTGGTGTCCTCAGCATAGGAGAGAAGACATGGAGGTGTTCAGGGTCAGGGTGGATGAGGCCTTGAGCAAGCTGGGCTAATGGAAGGTATCCTTGCCCATGGCATGGGGGTTGGAACTAGATAATCTTGAAGGTTCCTTCCAACCTAAACCATTCTATGAATCAATGAACCTATCAATCTTTAAGTGCAAGCTTAAAGAAGAGCACCCATGTCTAGAGATGTTTCTATTTTCAGTCGGCACATAACTCACTCTCATTGTTTGGGTTCTTTTCCATTTTCACTCTCATTAGCACAGCAGATTGTGCACAACTCGCGTGGGAAAGATGTCTTTCCCTGGCATTTTCTTCACCCTCAGTAGAGCTGGCTACCACACAGGCAAATTTTAGTGGCACTGCGAATCTGTTCAGCTTTTGTGCAACACGAGGCAGCACACAGGAGCCCTGCTTCTGGCACAGACACAACCATCAGTGTTCTGCATGCTGCCCAGGACACTGGGGAAGATGGACATGGGGGGAAGGGGGAACACCACGGTGGGGAGGGGAAAGTGGACACTGTGATGTGCGTGGGGGAAGGTGGACACCATTGGGGGGGTGAAGGTGGACACCATTGGTGGGATGAAGGTAGACACCATTGAGGGGGGAAAGGTGGACAACATGGGTGCAGGTGGAAGGTGGACAGCATGGCATGTGTGTGGGGAAGGTGGGCAGCATGGAGTGTGGGAGGGAAGGTGGATACCACTGGGAGGGGAAGGTAGATTCCATTGTGGGGGAAGGTGGACATCATGAAGGGGGAGTTGGAGAAGGACACCATGGTGAGGGTAGAAGAGAGTTGGAGCTGGTGTCATGAGCAAGTAGGAGCAGAAATTGTTTAGCAAATAGCCAAGCAGAAAGAAAAGCTTCTCCTTTTGTAGTTGTCTTTCAGGGCTAAACCTTGCTTAAAACAAGTGTTTCGAGAACCACAGAAAAATCAATGCAAACCAAGAAAAAACAAACAAACGAACTATGAAGGGAGCCTTTAACTGCCTTTTCTGTGGAGAAGAAGTTCACCTTTCACAAAAGCTGGAGGAACAGATGTTAATGTGTTCCCAGGCAAGTCAAATCTGAAAGGAAATGAATCATTATCAAAGGAATGGGAATGATTGGAAGCAGCTGGATGCTGGACTTTGCTGGCTCTTCCTGGCAAATCCCTGCAAAGTGAAGCTTCAGCGTCACTTTCATTCACTTCATGCTGTAGGCTGGCATCTGTGGCCACGCTAGAATACTTGAAGATTACCTTAGGGAAAGTGCAGATGCTCTCCTAATCCCATGTGGAAGCCATGACAGAGTGCAAACCCCACGTTACACACAGAGTCACTTCTCTGACTCAGTGGAAAGGATTTCATGGATACCTGTGGCAGTGCAGGGTCAGACACAGAGAGGATACACAAGCAAGCGTGGATCAGTCTGTAACACCACAGATATGACCTGTTCAGGCACTTGAAATAAGAGTTGCTGGCATGTTTCCATGCTGCTGGGCAGCCTTCCTGTGTGCAGGACTGATGAACTCATGCAGCACTTTGGCTCTCAACTCTGAGGATTAAACCAGATGAGACCTCCTTTCAGTATTCCCAGCTGTCCATGTACCTGTGCTATATGCCTGGCTCCCCCTCACTGCAAAAACCTCCTTCCTAGATGCTGCTGGAAGAGTGGGATGATCATCCCCACCTCACAGCCATCCTTTGGATCCTGGCTGATGGCCATCAGCACTTCCAAGGAGCTGAAGACAAATGAAGTGAGGGCTTCCAGTTGTCTGATAGTGCCACAAATTCGCAGAGCAAGCTTTCCCTGCCCTAGCAAGGGTGCGTGACAAAGGCGACTGCAATGCTATAGCTGTATCAACACGGAGGCAATGTCTGGTGTCTGGAAAGCATTTACAGTAGCAGGGATGGCGTTCTCAATCACTTGCATTTTCAGATGTGCTAAATCATCCTAAGAGTTCTGACAGAGGGAAAGTTGATATTATTTTTTTCATCTGGATGTGACACTCCCCCCACCCCATGCTTCTTTCAGTACTCAGTCTCTGATGAGAGGGACTACCAGCAGTCAAGTGCTTCATCGGATACTTCAGGACATGCAGCAGACATTAGCCATGACAATAACAAAGTACAAGTTATCTTAAGCAAGCTGGGCTGTGCTCTCCGACTGGCTCCAAGCCCCAGCTCCCAAGGTCACATAGCAGACATTTCATCCTGTGAGTCATCCTCTAGTGCTGCATATGTCCAGCGTAACTCATGTGCTTGGGCAGCACCAAGGGGAAGTCCTTCTCTTTTCTTGCTGCCCAGAGTCAGCACTGCCCTACAGAGCACACGAGATGGTGAAGCCACCAAAAGACAACTTGGTATGTTTTGCTATTCACCATCACCTCCTAGGGTGGCAGCACCAGACAAGATTCATAGCACAAACATTAGAGAGCTGTCTGGTGAGGAAGTATGTATCAACAGCCACAATACACCTACTTACCTGCGAGTTAACCTAAACCTCCCCTGGCACAACTTGACGCTATTTGCTCTCATCCTCCTGCTTGTTACCTAGGAGAAGAAACCAACTCCATCTGGCTGCAACCTCTTTTCAGATAGTTGGAGATAGTGAGAAGGTCTCCCCTCAGCCTCCTTTTCTCTGGACTAAACAACCTCAGTTCCTTCATGCTGCTCATGCCACATTTGGAAGGAAATTGCACATTTGGAAGAGAGACTGCCTTGCTGCAGTATGCAACAGCACCTGGAATGTAGGAGGATGACTTGGGGGTGTCAGCTGGTAAAAAAATCAACGTGAGCCTGCAACGGTCACTGGCAGCCCAGACAGCAACTGTGTGCTGGGCTGCAACAAAAGCAGTGAGAGAATTAGGACAGAGAGGGGATTCTGCCCTTTTACTCTGCTCTAGTGAGACCTCACCTGCAGTACTGCATCCAGTTCTGATGCCTCCAGCATAAAAGGGACATGGCACTGCTGGAGTGTGTCCAGAGGTGATCAGAGGGCTAGAACACCTCCCTATAGGAACAGGCTAAGAGAGTTGGGGTTTTTCAGTCTGGAGACTCCACGGAGGCCTTACAGCAACCTTACACTACCTGAAGGGGGCCTACAAGAAAGCTGGGGAGGACTTTTTACAAGGGTTTGTAGTGATAGGATGAGACAGAATTGATTGGAGCTTGAGGAGGGTGGATTTAGACTGGCAATTAGGCAGAAATTCTTGACAGTGAGAGTGATGAGGCACTGGAAGAGGTTGCCCAGGGAAGTGGTGGATGCCAATTCGTGTTCAAGGCCAGGTTCAGTGAAGCCTTGAGCAACCTGATTTAGTGGAAGATGTCCTCCTGGCCATAGTGGGGAGTTTGGAGCTAGATGATCTTGAATTTCCCTTCCAACCTAACCTATTCTATGAATCTATGAACCTGTGTAATTTCTCAATGTACAGACAATGAAAGGCTTAGGTTAACAGGCAGGTAGTTATAAGCAGAATATAGTGACAGAGGTCAGACACATTGCATTTTTCCCAGAGGCAGAAAGGAATGGCCATGGTAGTTGAGCCAGTCAGATGTTTCAGATGGGTAGTCCAAAAGGATTTTTTCCTGAAGAGCAGAGCAAGCAAAAGTTTTTTCTTCTGTCAGGGTGAAGTGTTGGTTTCCCACCAACTAGTAGCTCAAGAGCAGCTGAGATTTTAATTCTGCAGTGAAAGACAACGAATTCTACTTGTCAGCTTACAGCTGGTAGTGGTCATCCTGTAATGCTGGATAAAGCACTGCAAAATGCCAAGATTGTTCTGTACTGTCTCAGAAGTGATGCATGCCTACAAAGGCTGTGCTAAGCCAAGACAGACGCTAAGACATGAGCCTACTGGACATCAGGGATGTTAGGAACAATTTCTTTGCCATGAGGGTAGTGGCACACTGGAATAGGATGCCCAAGGAGGTAGCTGAAGCCCCATCCCTAGAGATACTCAAAGTGAGGATTGACAGGGCTCTGGGCAACCTGATCTAGTTGAGGATGTCCATGCTGACTGTAGAGAGGGTTGGACTAGATGGCCTTTGGAGGTCCTTTCTAACCCAGACCATTATATGATTGTATGATCATGCTCAGTACACGCTGCACCCACTGTAGCCAGTTTTGAGGTCTGTGAGTCAAAGGCAAGTCATAAAGTCATACTGTACACCTGAAACAACACTTCTGCATGACTGTCCACCCTAAAAAGCTACACTAAGGATGGAGAAGAGTGATTAGGAGAAGCTCACACAAAAATCAAAGGTAAAAAAAAAAAAAAAAGCTTAAGAATATTTTTTAAGATGTTGCCATACTTTCAAGAGGTACTGCTGAGGATTTTAACCAAGGCTTATATCCTGTTTTCCCAACCACTTGTTGAAGTTAGTCATTAGCAGCTCACATTCAGACACAGGGACATTTGTCCAGAACAAAAATGTATATCTGTTGCTGTTTTCTCAGAAGCATATAGCTTGCATCTGAGGAAAATCAATTATTAACTCCAGCCCCAGATGGAAGCATACAGGTTTAACCCTCCTCAGGGACAAGATCTGACAGGTTCTGGTGTGACTTGCTCCCACACAAGAGGTTAGATACCACCAGCGTGCAGTACAGTGCCACCGGGAGGAAGGGCACTGCACAAAGTAACAATGGGGACAGGATAAAGATTGCTTTAATTTAGATTCACTTAGGTTTTTCTAAAACCCACTGAGAGATTTTGTCAATGTGCAGTGTTCATGTCAATGTGCTTAGTGGGTGATGCGTCAGACCTCCAAAGAGCCACTTCAACATGCCGGGGAAACATCTTTGCACTTCTGAAGGCTGCTCTTTAAGTATAACTTTAGGTTCAATCATCAAACCTAACTAAATTCTTGGATATCAGATTTTCCTGCACAAATAAAATCCCTCCATGCACAGCTGTTTATATATAGTTTATATTTAATATTTTATACCAGAGCTCACCAGAGCAGAACAGAGTGGCAGAATCACTTCTCTCAGCCTGCTGGCCACACTGCTTTTGATGTTGCCCAGGATGCCATTGGCTTTCTGTGATGCCAGTGCTCATTGCTGGCTCATGTCCAGCTTCTCCACCAGCAGCTCCAAGACCTTTTCTGCAAGGCTACTCTCAGTCTCACCACCCCCCACCCTGTATTGATATTGAGGGCTGCCTTTACCTAGGTGCAACTTTCCTCTTGAAACCAGTAGGCTGCTCAGGTCTGTCTGCAGAGGGAACATGCAAACATGACACTTGAGGACGTGGTGCAATCGGCATGGTGGTGTTGTGTTGATGGCTGGACTTGATTTTAGAATTATTTTCCAATCTTTATGTTTCTATGAAGCCCTTACAGGCCACAGCATGAATGATCTGCCCCAGAGGTCACAGAGGACAGCTTGGATGGCATAGCTATGCGGAGTTAGAGCCAGGAATGTTCCCTAAACCAAGGGAAGAAGCTCCCTCCATCCAGCTGAAAGCACCTGGCAGTCCAAAAGATGTTCATTGCTTCCAGCTGAGGAGAAATCAGCTGAAGCACCAGTCTGCAACAGAAACTCTTTCACTGGCTCTGGTAGAGGAGGCTCCTGTACAGGCAAACTTGGAGGTGTTTCTTGGCAGGGCTGCACACGCTGCTCCTCAGAGGGAAGCTGCTGGCCTCCTTCGTGCTGAAGTTTTGCAGAGTTGTTTAAGAGCGTGGGTTTTCTGGCCACCCCTTCAGGCTCTTTTCTGACAGATCACCATGGTGCTCTGTGGATTTCTCTGCCGAGGAGAGGCTCATGGCAGAGCTGTGCTTTCTGAAAGGGCCTGTACAAGTCCGTATTGATCTGGAGGGGCCTATGCAAGCCTGTAGGGGCCTATACAAGTCTGTAGGGGCCTATACACATCTGTATGGGTTTGTAGGGGCCTATACAACCCTGTAGGGGCCTATACAAATCTGTAGGGGCCTATACACATCTGTATGGGTCTGTAGGGGCCTATGCAAGTCTGTAGGGGCCTATACAAGTCTGTAGGGGCCTATACAAGCCTGTAGGGGCCTATACAAGTCTGTAGGGGCCTAAACACATATGTATGGGTCTGTAGGGGCCTATACAAGTATATATGGGCCTGTAGGGGTCTGTACGGGTCTGTAAAGGTCTATAGAATTCTGTAGGGCCTATAAAAGTCTGTAGGGGTCTACACAATTCTGTAGACTTCTGTATGGGTCTCTACAAGTCTGTTGGAGTTTGTACAAGTCTGTATGTGTCTGTAGGGTCTCCTAAAGTTCTGTAGGGGCCTATTGGGGTCTTCAATGTGTGCAAGTGTGATGGTTTGGGCTCTTACCTGCCCCCCTACACTTTGTATGTGCCCCAGCTAACTCAGACGGACCCTGGGAATATAGATGAAGCAATTTATTTACAGGTAGCAGAATTTACAAGCAGCTATTTACAATATATACAGTTATATACAATTATATACAGAAATATACAAAGGAAAAACAATACAGAAGCACAACTCCCCTCCCAGAAACCTGAGTCCCCAGGAGGGGCTCTCAAACCACCCCAACACCTCCCCCAGCCCTCTCAACCTTACCCCAGTTCTCAGGAAGAAGAGAGGTGCAGCCAAGAGGTTAGGGAGCAAGGTTAATGAGATGTGACTAGGTCTGAAGGCAAAGGCAGAAGAAGAAACAAAATGGAGAAAGTTTTTTTCTTCTTCCCAGAGTTCTCAGCGTGACTGTGAGTGAAGGAGACACCATTGTTTTTCATTTCACTACTCGTTATCTAGTTCTTTTACCAAAACATTCTAGCTTGCTTCTAACTAGCACAGCAAGGATCTGGGAGCATCTGTGGATGCTTTTTAAATATCTGTAGGTGTCTGCAGTAGTCTCTGTGTGTCTGGAGTTGTCTGTAGTGGTTTGTAGAGGTCTGCAGGATTTTCTAGGACTCTATAGGAATTGTCTGGGGTCTGACTGAATCTACAGGGTTCTGCTTGGGGTCTGTAGGTGTCTGTAGGGGCCTGCTGAGGTGTCTAAGTTTCTGCTGGGTTCTGTAAGTGGCTCTAGGGGTTTGCTGGGGTCTCTAGGGCTCTGTAGATATCTGCATGGGTGTGTAGAGTCCTGTAGTGATCTGGAGGGGTCTGTATGTGTATGCATTCCATGAAGGAGCTCTTTGACTCCAGAACAGTTATGTTTAATGTCTCTAAGGTGTGATTATAGCAAGCAAGATAGAGAGGACTCTTAGCAGCTTTGTGGATGGCTTCAAGCTGTGTGGTGCTGTGGAGAGGGCAGAGGGTACAGGATGGCATCCAGGAAACACCTGGGCAGGCTGGAGAGTTGGGCCCAAGTGAAGCTGCTGACGTTGAACAAGAGCAAGTGCAGGGTCCTGCAGCTGGGTGGGAATAAGCCTGCTTGTCAATGCAGGCTGAGGGAAGAGGTGATAAAAGGTAACCCCGAGGAAAAGGCCTTAGGGGTGTTTGGCAGAAGCTGGGCATGAACTAGCAGTGTGAGCTTGCAGGCCAGCAGGAGTCTGCAGGTGTCAGTAGGGTTCTGCAGAGGTCTTTAGGGGTCTGCAGAAGTCTGTGCAGGTCTGCAGAGGTCTGTGGGGATCCGGATAGTTCTAAAAGTCTGTGCTCCTGGCAGAGCTCTCCTCACTCCTAGTGTCTGTTCTCTGCAGCTGCCCACATAGGAGTGGGCATTGGCACATAGGAGGGTGTCCAGACAGTACTGGCATGTGCCTTCTCCTTCTGCCCGTTGCAGTTGCTGCAGTGACCTGCTGCTTGGTGCTGATTCTCCCATCGCCTGGTCAAGTTCTTTTGCTCCTTCTTCAGCAAGAACTTTGCCTTCCCCATGGTCCACTTCTACTTTGGCAGCTTCTGTGTCTTCTCAGCACAGGTGAGTTGCTGCTTGCTGCTGCTGAGAGCTGGGCAGAGTTTGTCTGCCCACAACCTTCCCCTCCTTCCAAAGGCAATACACCCTCTTTTTTCCCCCAATTCCTTCAGGAGCTGTTTACTCATCCAGGTTGTTCGCCTTCCCCGCCAGCTCATCTTTCAGCACATGGGAACTGCCAGCTCCTGTGCCTTTAAGAGCTCCTGTTTAAAGTAGATCCAACCATCCTGGACCCCTTTGTTCTCAAGGACTGCAGGCCCCAACACAAGGTAGCAGGTCTGGCCAGAGGGTTAGGTCAGCCACGTGGTTAACAGGAACAGCAGCCTCAAGGAGATATTGCAGAGGTGAAGGCAGGAGGGAGAGACTGAGCAGGAACTCAAATGCCTCTTAAATAGGGTTGTGGACAGGAATAAACTTTGACCTGGGAGGTTCTCCTCGAGGAGGTGCCAGGTCTCTGCCCACCTGGGGATGTCAGGTTTCCACACCACTCCCCCAGCTGAGATGGGCCTAACGTAGTGCAGTAGCTGACAGCAGAGGGAGGCAAACCCATGTCTGGATTAGAGGAAAGATACCGTAAAAGGTTAAAAATAAACTTTGCAAATTGAAAATGGGAGCAGGAAAGGGAGGAGCACACAGGCAAACCTCTTCTTCAATCTCTTCACATGTTATTGTCCTCACAGCTCAGTAAAAAATGTCAGGTTAATTTTTACTAAGTAGCTAAATCGCAGACTCTCAGATGTGATCAGACTCTGCTATATCTTTCAACTCTCAAAATTAATCATCCTACAGTTTTGAGCTGTAACACCTGAAGGAAACAGCTGTACATCTATATATAGGACACCCATCCCTTGGTTTCCTCACAGCCTTCTTCCCCCCTCAACACACACAAACACACACACACACCCCATCTGTACTTAGGAAAAGGAAACTGTTTAATTCTTTGTTTATTTATTTATTTATAAACTGATTTGGTATTTCTTCACTGTCCCTGTTGAGTACTCTCCAAGCTCTTATCCTGACCCCTTTTTTCTTCTGGTCAGCTCCAATTGCTGCACCCAGTTCGGAGCACGTCGTAGAATGGCTTAGGTTGGAAAGGACCTCAGAGATCATGTACTCCAACACCTCTCAACTAAACTCAGCTGCTCAAAGCCTCATCTAATTGCCCTTAAGCAACCCCAGGGAGGAGACATTAACAACCTCCCTGGCTAACCTATTCCAGAGTCTCACCACCCTTGTACTGAAAAACTTCTTTCTAAGATCCAGTCTAAACTCTCAGTTTAAAACCATTCCCCCTTGTCCTGTCTCTAGACACCCTTATGAAAAGCCCCTTTCCAGCCTTCCTGTAGGATCCCTTCAGGTACTGGAAGGCAGCTATAAGGTCACCCCTGGAGTTTTCTCTTCTTCAGGCTGAATAACCCCAGCTCCCTTGGCCTATCCTTATAGCAGAGGTGTTCTAGTCCTTGAATCATCTTGGTGGCCCTCCTTTGGATTTACTCCAACAGCTCTGTGTCTTCTTATGACAGGGACACCAGAATTTGACATAGTATTTGAGGTGGATATTTGGCTGACTGCGGGAGAAAAAAGAAATAGACTAATGTATGTAGTATATCATTATCTCTCTAGAAACAGGTGATCCTACAAGATCAAAGTATTTCATCTTAATGAGAAGTGCCTCTTAAACACACAGTTTGCTGGGCTGCTTTAAAAATAATTAAAATAAACCAGAAGTCCACTTACGAGTTGAACGGCTGCAGAAGACAAAGCTCATGGAGTGTCAAACTTTGTTCCCATTAAGCAAAAGTAATTTTTCATTTAAAAATAATCATAGGGGAGAAAAAGAAGCAGCATAAGCAAACAAAATTAAAGGAGGGGCTCATTTGTTTTAGTGGGGTCATTCCATGGTATCTCCACCTCTCCTGAAAGTCTGGATGAGCGCTGTGGCAGGAGAAGGGTTTAGATGGGGTATTAGAGCTACCTGAGAGGAGGCTGTAGTGGGGTGGGTCTGTTCTCCCTAGGAGCAAGTGACAGGATGAGAGGAAATGGCCTCAGGTTGTACCAGGGGAGGCTGGTACAGCATGGACATGAGAAGAAACTTTTTCACTGAAAGGGTTCTTAAACACTGGAACAGGATCCCCAAGGAGATAGTTTAATTCCCATCTGTGGTAGTGTTTAAAAATGCAACAATATGGTGCTGAGAGACATGGCTTAGCATCACACTTGGTAGAGTTAGAGAATGGTTGAGCTTGATTTTAAAGCTCTCTTCCAACCTAAATGATTCCATGATTCTATGTGTAAGGTGATTTGAAACATCACTGAGAGAGTAGAATGGGGACAAGCATTTGTGTAGGTCAGGGGAGACCCAAGGGTCTGTTAGTCTTACCCATGGCCAAAACCCCTACTTGTTTTGTAGGCAGTGATCAGGCTGTGGTTTCTCTTCTGGAGGATGGTGAAGGCCTGCTTAGGTTAAGGAAAAAAAAGAAAAGAAAAGTGTTTCCCCTTCTCTTTAGGTCCCCTACATGTGCAGCTACACAGGAGCACTGAATGAAGGAAATATTTAGTGCTAGTTAGGGCAGGGCAAGGTATTTGAGGCACACAGAGCCCCTGAGTGCTGCTGACCAACCCCAGCCACCCTGTCAGGGCAGCACAGCATGAGAACAAGCTTCCAAATAGAGCTGCCTCTGGTAAAGTGAACAAATAGGAACAATATTAAAAAATAGTAATAACACATCACAAGATGTTGCTTGTATTAAAAATAAATCAATGCTAATGCATCCAGGTGTTTAAAAACAAAAGCACAGCAGCTTTGGCTGGTGTTTCAGTCTCCAAAAAAGCTGCCAGTTCCATTTTAAGGGGGGGGGGGGGGGGGGGGGGGACAGGGGGCAGGCTGGTGAAGCTTTGTAGGATGCTATTTGCAAGAATGCAGAGGGATGTGGCCTCAGGGGGCTCCTAGGAGGGACAGGGCTGTTGAGGGTATGAGGCAGATTGTCCCCAGATGAATCACAGAAGTACAGAATGGTCTATCAACCTTCTAGAGGTTGGAAGGTACCTCTGGGTATCACCTCGTCCAGCCCCCTTGCCAGAGCAGGTTCATCTAGAGCAGCTTGCACAGGATGGCAGGTTTGGATTGACTCTAGAGGAGACTGCACCATATCTCTGGGCAGCCTGTTCCAGTGCTCCACCATCCTCAATGTAAAGAAATTCATAGAATCAACCAGGTTGGAAGAGACCTCCAAGCTCATCCAGTCCAACCTCTTAACCAGCCCTACCCAATCAACTATTCCTCTTCATGTTTAGGTGGAACCTCCTGTGTTTTACTTTATGTCCTGTTACTGGGCACCACTGAAAAAAGCCTGGCCCCATCCTCCTGCCACCCACCCTTTAAGTATTTACAAGCATTGATATGATTCTCCCCCTTCAGGCTTGTCTCTCCAGGCTCAGCCCCTAGTTTCTCAGCCTCTCTTTTTACAGAGACATTCTAGTCCCCTTACCATCCTTGCAGCCTTTGCTGTACCCTTCCAAGAAGCTGTCTGTGCTTCTAGTGTTTGGGAGCCCAGAGCACAGCACACAGTTGTGGGAAGCTGAGCAGAGGGGAAATCTCCCACTTTACATTTGGGGTTTATTTTAAATACTCCTGAACTAGATGGAAAAAAAGAACTCTGTTATCACTTCCAGATTAATAAAAATGATAATATGGAAGGGAAAATATAAAAATAAAATGGCAATGCTCCCGAATTCTCCTGACATCAAAGTCCTGACTGACAGGCAGCCAGAGTCTGATCCCCAACCACCCACAGATGGGAGCTGCACGCTCATTCTCTCCATCCCTCCTGTGCTCAGATACAAGCACATACATCTGCTGCTGGAGACCGACACAGCCTGCACCAGCCACTGCTGTGAACATGGTTTATGCCACAAAAGTTTTCAGAGCAAGGTAACCGAACCCCAAAGGCCACATTCACCAAGGATTTGAGCCTTTTTTGCCACATCATAGTCAGGCTACAGGGATGAAGCCTCAAGATCTGCCCTTATTAATGCACTTCTCCTCCCAACACACTCTCCTTCACCATCTCCTGCCCAAGGGCTGGATGCCCACTGCTTGGTATCCACCAGAAGCAGGTAGTTTGCTATGCAGTGGAGCTATGGTTGCACCTGGTGACACTGGAAGATCGAAGGACCAGGGCCACATGCTGCTAAGTGTTGTGTCAGAAGCCCTCAGATGAAATACATAAAGCAGAACCACACACACCCCAAAATGTGAAGAAAATTCAGAGGCCACCAAAACTTCCTCAGCCCCACCCCACTGTATTTCATGCTTGGAGGCCACCTAGTAGTGTTTTAGAGCCATAAGACATGTGCCTCATTTTAAAGTCCATTTTTAATCCAACTGTGGCACTGATGGCCTCACCAACCTCTGCTCAGCACCTCCATCACCTCCCTCACATAGAACCACGGTGTGCAGGGGCTTCCCCTTCACTGCCCTCCCTGTCCTGGGATGATCAGCAGTAGATCACCCTGCTCATGGATGAGGACAAAACCTTCTGCTGTGGTACCACTCATGGGCACAGCAGGTTAAGATAGCCAGAGGAGAAAAAGAAGGACAAGAAATCAGATCCCAAGAAGAGCACAAGGAGGGGAAAAGAATCAGAAAGTGCTGCCCCGTGAAGGAACATAGGGGAAAAACAGGGAAAAAATTGCAAGAGCCTAAGTAGGAGGGAGACAGAGGACATGTGGTACAGTGGTAAATCATGCTTAGGAATAGACAATAGGGCAGCCAGAGCCTGGATGTTATTTAGACAGCACAATCATGCTACTAATGCTGAGAAAAGGGGAACATTTTAACTGCCTACCACCCACATTTCCCTCCTCACAGTATGAAGAAGTATGCCATACCCCAGAGCCATGAGCTCTGTGTTGGGGCAGGAAGGATTTGTGGAATCCTGGGTTTCCTTATCAAACACCCCACCCTGAGCCGGGCTCAGGCTGCACATTCTCCTCTCTCCCTGTCTCTGGTGCTGGGGATGTGCCTGCCCACACATTGACAGATTCTCAGGAACCCACCAAGGAAGATACACAGATATGAAAAACAAAAACAAGAGAAAAAAAAGAGACCTATATGCTGGCTGGACCCACACATAGCCAAGTGAAGAGTAAGATGAGAATACGAGTGCTTTAGATGTCGTTTCTGGGCTGGAGATGGGTGTAGAAACTAACCAGGTGCTGATGAACATTTTATCACACCTCCACAGCTTATCATATTTGACAGGGGAAAAACTATGTTCTATAAAGAGGGTGTATATATAGGGGCTGGAAGAGGCAAGGTTTGTTACAGATCCTGGGAAGCACAGGAGTTGCCTCATCCCCACAGATCTCCTCCACCCACCTGTGGTTCAGCAGGGAGAAGCCTACAGGAGCAGCTCTTTGTTCAGTCTTTGTTAAGATACCTGCGCTGTACAGGGCTGGCATGTTTCAGAGCAGTCACCCTCTGATGCTCTGCCCAGCTCTGCATCAGTCTTCGAGGTGCTATGTCCATCCTCTGCCCTACTCCTCCTACTGTGGCCAGTTTGACCTGGGATGAGCATCCCATGATGTTCCCACAGCTGTGGCAAGACACATCCAGGACACAGGCAGGGATCCAGTGCTCAGCATCGAACTGTGCCAGCTCTCAAGGCAGCAAATGATGTTGGCATCCTTGGAAAACTGTCAAAGATGTATAAAACCAATGTGCTTTGCCTCAAGTCATCAGAGCAAATGATGCATCCTCCAGCAGTCGGGGAAGAGGAAATTAAATAACTCCTTTGTGGGCTGATTTTGCTGCAAATAGGGAGAAGGAAGTTCTCCACTTCCCATAATCACAATTTGATCCCATTTGCTCCCGTTTTCCCTCCAGTATCACTTGCTGTGAAATCCACATTGTGATACCAAGGTACTCTCCAGCCAGGAGAGACCACAGCACTGCCTAGCAGCTCAGTGTTAATTTGCATATCCTGCAGAGCTCCCCACGTCCTCCTGCCCCCAAGGCATGACAACAACAGACTTAAGACTGTCCCATCCCACCAACCAGTCTTTCCTGTACTACACACTGGAGCTCTGACAGCCTCTACCACTACGACTGGCTCCATCAGCATTCTGCTTGCCAACAGCCACAGCAGGTTGGGTTTTTTGTGTCGATGGGAATATATTTAAGAAACGAGTCTGCTTAGATCCATAAAAGCACCATAAACTTATCTCCAAATGTTGCACTAAAGAAATACTGTGATTTTAAAAGTTACTTTATTTTAAAACTCCAGGCAAGAAAAGATAATAAGAAGTAGCAAGCCACTGGTAAGGTTAAAAAAAAAAAAAGAATGAAAGAAAGAACGAAGCATGCTGGCCTAATTCCACTCAGTGGCTTGTCCCTATGTGCTAGTTTGAAGCTAGCTAGAATGTTTTGGTGAGAAGGATTAGATCACAGGCTGTGAAAGGGAAACAGGATGATGTCTGCTTCACTCATAGGCTTGCTGAGATGTATAAGAGCAAGAATCCAAACATAGATAAGGCACTTCTTCTGCCTGGGAGCTCTGAGCTGCATTTTTTTCTCTCTGGCCTCTCTGCCGTCTCTCTGATTAATCCACTTTGCTTCCTAACCCACTGGCTGAACCTCCATTCTCCCTTGGGACTGGGGTAAGGTTGAGAGGGGTGGGAGAAGGTGAAAAGGTTGTTGGGAGCCCCTCCTGAGATCTCAGGTTTCTGGGAGGGGAGTTGTGTTTCTGTATTACCTTTTACCTTATATATTTCTGTATATAACTGTATATACTGTAAATATCTGCTTGTATATTGTGCCAGCTGCAATGAAGCTGTGCAGCTGCTCAGAAAAGGCAATCATTCACCTTATAACTCTGAGCAGAACCGTGACAGACTCGAATATGATGCATCATTCTGCTCCTTTTGTGAAGCCTTACAGACTGGAGAAAGCAATGTGCTCCTAGATCGTTTCCTTAACTCCCCCACATTTTCACTTATCTAACTATTTGGAAGACAGCCAGACTGGTTCAGAAAATGCATTTCTTCTGCTTATATATCTGAGCAGGAATGTGATAGGCTTGAATAGGTTGCATCATTCTACTACTTTCCAGATGCCTAACAGATTGGAGAAAAAAAATTTGCATTTAGGCCATTTCCTCTAAAACCCCCATTTTAACATGTCTTGCTATTTGGACGAGAACAAAACCTGTTCAGAAAATGCATTCATTCCCTATATATCTCCAAGCACAAAAGTGTTAGGCATGAATAGAAAGCATCATTCTGCTCCTTTTGTGAAGTCTAGCAGACAGGAGAAAGAAATTTGCTCCTAGGTTCTTTCCTTTTTGATACCTCATTTTCACTTATTTTGCTATTTGTACAAGAACAAAACCTGCTCAGAAAACGCATTATTTCCCCTTGTAACTCTGAGCAGGAAAGTGATAGGCTTGAATAGGTTGCATCATCTGCTCTTTTAGTGAAGCCGAATAGGCTGGAGAAAGAAATTTGCTCCTAGGCTGTTCCCTTTAAACCCCCCCCATTTTCACTTTTCTTGCTGTTTGGACAAGAACAAAACCTGTTCAGAAAATGCACTCATTCCCTTTGTATCTCCAAGCAGGAAAGTGATAGGCTTGAACAGGATGCATCATTCTGCTCCTTTTGTGTAGCCTAGCAGTCTAGAGAAAGTAATTTCCTCCTAGGTAGTTTCCTTAAAAATCTCCCATTTTTAATTGTCTTGCTATTTGGATGAGAACAAAACCTGTTCAGAAAATGCACTCATTCCCTCTGTATCTCTGAGCAGGAAGGTGACAGCCTAAAATTGATTGCATCATTCTGCATCTTTCTAGTGTCCTCTCACTTTGGAGAAAGAAATTTGCTGCTAATTGTTTCCTTAAAAAAATCCTCATTTTGACTTGACTTACTATTTGGACGAGAACAAAATCTGTTCAGAAAATGCATTCATTCCCCTTATAACTCTGACCAGGAAAGTGATAGGTTTGAATAGCAGGCATCTTTCATCTCCTTATGTGAAGCCTAACAGCACAGAGAATGAATTTTTCACCTAGGTCCTTTCCTTACAATCCCCCGATTTTCACTTTCCCTCCTATTTGGACAAGAATACAACCTCTTCAGAAAATTCATTCATTCTCCTTATAACTCTGAACAGGAAAGAATTAGGCTTGATTACGATGCATCATTCTGCTCCTTTTGTGAAGACTAACAGACAGGAGATTGAAGTTTCCTCCTAGGTTACTTCCTTTAACATTCCCCATTTTCAATTATTTTGCTATTTCTATGGGAAGAAAACCTGTTCAGAAAATGCATTCATTCCCCTTATAACTCTGAGCAGGAAGGTGATAGGCTTGAATGCAATGCATCATTCTGCTCCTTTTGTGAAGCCCAACAGACTGGAGAAAGTAATTATCTGCTGGATCATTTCCTTAAAAAAAAAAAACATTTTCACTTATCTAACTATTTGGAAGACAGCCAAACCATTTCAGAAAATGCAGTTCTTCTGCTTATATCTCTGAGCAGGAAAGTCATAGGCTGGAATAGGACACATCATTCTGCTCCATTTCTGAAGCCTAACAGGATGGAGAAAGAAATTTGCCCCTAGGTCATTTCCTTAAACACCCACCATTTTCACATTTCCATGTATTTTGATGAGAACAAAACCTTTTCGGAAATTCCATTCATTCCCATTATAACTCTGAGCAAGAAAGTGATACGCTTGAATAGGTCACATCATTCTACTACTTTCCAGATGATTAACAGATTGCAGCAGAAAAACACAACTCCCCTCCCAGAAACCTGAGTCCCCAGGAGGGGTTCTCAAGCACTCCTGCACCTTCCCCCTGCCCCTCTCAACCTTACCCTAGTCCTGAAGATGAATAGAGGTTTGTGGAGGAATTTCTCACCAGTAGAGGACATAAATTGATAAACATGAACAACTCATCCTGAGAATGTCCTTGGGACCCTGCTAGCTCAGGAAATCAATCTGTAAACAACTGAGCATCCCACACACAGCTGCAGTGGGCAGAGCTAGATAGCCAAGGGGGCTGGAGTAGGTGATCTGGAGGGCTGACCCTTAGAATGTTATGATATATTAACTTATGCACGCATTACATGTAACCTTGCAATCATCACCTGTAACCAATCTTAAGCTGAGCATGCCTCTTGCTAGAGTGCATAAGTTAATGCTTGTTGTTCAAGTCCCCACTCGAAATTGTTTCTCTTACAAGTCACATCATGCAGAGATTTGACAATCTGGCTGAATCCAGGAATATGTAGTCTCCAAAATCCCACTGCACCCAAGAAGGATAGAGTGTCCTTCTTATTGGTGGGAACTGCCATGGTGGAGACTTTGTTGATCACATCCAGTGGAATGTGACGGCGACCATCATGCCACCGCACTCCCAGAAACTGAATTTCTCTGGCAGGTCCTTTGACCTTGTCTCTCTTAATGGCAAAACCTGCTTGCAACAGAATGTCAATGATTTTGTTACCTTTCTCGAAAACTTCCTCAGCAGTTTGGCCCCACACAATGGTGTCGTTGATTAATTGTATGTGCTCTGGAGCTTTACCTTTCTCCAGTGTATTGTGGATGACTGAGTGACAGATTGTTGAGCTGTGTTTCCACCCCTGAGGCAAATGGTTGAACTGGTACTGGATTCCTCTCCAGGTGAATGCAAACAAAGGCCTGCACTCCTTTGCTATGAGAATAGAGAAGAAAGCATTAGCAATGTCTATGGTAGCATACCACTTAGCCTCCTTCGATTCCAGCTCGTACTGGAGTTCCAGAATGTCCGGCACAGCTGCGCTCATGGGTGGAGTCACCTCATTGAGTGCACGAAAATCTACTGTCAGCCTCCAGTCTCCGTTAAGCTTACGCACAGGCCAGATGGGACTGTTGAAAGGTGAATGAGCTTTCTCGATGACAGCCTGACTCTCCAGTTGATGAATCAGCTGATGAATGGGCAACAAAGAGTCACGGTTAGTTCTGTACTGCCTGTGGTGAACAGTTTGAGTAGTAATTGGCACTTCCAAATCCTCTATGTCATGCTGTCCCACAACTGCACATTCATCTGAAAGTTCAGGTCTAATGGACAATTTCAATTTGCCATCCTCAGTCTCTACAGATGCTATTCCAGAAGCCCATTTGTGACCCTTAGGATCTTTGAAACAACCTTGTCTCAAAAAGTCAATTCCTAGTATGCAAGGCGCATCAGGACCAGTTACAATAGTATGTTTCTTCCACTCTTTACCAGTTAAACTGATCTCAGCCTGTATCTTAGTTACCTGTTGAGATCCACCAGTGATTCCAAAAATAGATATGGACTCTGTCCCTTTGCAATTGGATGGCAATAAAGTACACTGAGCACCTGTGTGTCACGGAAGGTAGTTTGGGAGGTTATGGGGAAAATGTGTGAAGGCTCACTTGTGGATTTCAAGTGATTTATTGCTCAAACACAGAGATCCCCCTCCCGAACTAAATTCCCCACGTGAATTCTTTTAGGTTTGAAGTTGTAGAATAACATTTCAGAAAATAGCAAATAAAGGAGAATCTGTGATTTCTTTAGAGTTCTTTTGAGTCTTTAAAGTTATTCAGTCTTTAGGTGAGGAGTTCTTTTTTTGGGTTACTCATGATTCAGCGGTTCAGATTAGCAGGATTTGAAGTTTGGGCGGTGTCCCTTTGTTCGTCAGGATCGGGCCCAAGCAGCTTCAGGCCTCTGTGGGCCCCTCGTCGGGCAGGGCTGATCAGGAACAAGAGGTCACCGGGGCAGGAGCGAGGCAGGCAGGCTAGCGAGCAGGTAGGAGCAGGTACCAGCAAGCTCCCGATCCAGGAAGGCACACCATTTTTATAATGTTCAAAAGAGGTGTAACCCACCAGTTCAGGCTAGTTTTACGTTATTCTTACAGATTGGCACAAAGTTGTAATCAATCCATACAGTTGGAGAATTTTTACCAAAACAATTTCTAAGACCACACCAAGCTCGGCCCACACCAGGTGTCAAGCGGGCATGAGAACTGCCGTTCCCCCTAACCAAAACAGTGGCCATTGTTTACCTTTTATCTCGACCAGGGAGAGACTTTCTCATGGGACTGAAGGATTGTTTTGGTTTTGCGATGCTCTTGGCATTAATGTGAGACACTATAACTTTCACAACAGGGAGGCCTGCTAAGGGCTTCTGCTACCCTCCATGACACTGTGTCAACTAAAGCCCTGTATTTCCAAACTTTTGAACTGCCTGGCCACCTATTGAATACATTCCAATAGATTCCGTTTTCTCCACTATTCCTTTCCTCCTCCTGGCTGGAGGCAGGGCACCCCTTATGCTGAACATGGCATGTAGGGTGTACACAGTGATTGGTGTTGTGAGAGAAATTGCAATTGTTGGAATAATTGCAGTTGCTCTTGAGAGCTGAAGAAGTGACAGCTACTTTCCTGGCATTGCTGCCTCTGTTTCTGCCACTCTGCAGTTCCCTGACTCTCTTTGAAAGAGCTGAAGTAGGATGACCATCCCACTTGTTCATGTTCTCACCGTATGTGTCACGCAGAATTATCCACAGTGACGCACATGATTGCTGATGTCTAGGTGGAATTCGTCCCCTTCTGGGCTGGAATTGCCTTGCAGGAGGTGGGCATCTGTTCCTGATGGCAGAAACATGCACCTATTCAGATGATTCAGGGACGGTATCTTTTACCGGATTGGCAATGTTTTTAAGATCCTCCTTCAGTTCTTTCATGCTGTTCTTAATGCCATTCTCAATGCCTTCTTTCATCTCTGTACCCAGAGTTTGTACGGCAGAGACTAGGCCAGAATGTGACAAGCTGTTCTCTGTCTGCTTGAGCTGGTCAGTGAATTCACCAACAGTGAAAGATCTTCCATTACCACTCCTTGATAGAAACTTGCTGGCCAAGATGTTAGCATAGGATGAAGGAGCAAGCTTAATCAGCTTCTTCATGAGACCTGTTCCAAGAGGAATGTCGTCAGGCTCATATGTGCCATGTTCTCCATAAAGCACTTCCTTCACAGCAAACTCCTTCAGAAGCTTAATTCCCTGCTCAATGGTGTTCCACTTCTTGGCAGCCCATGGCAGATCATCTCAGGAAGGATATCTCATAGCCACAGCCAACAGAAGGCGTGTCCACAAACTAACCTTACCAAGAGGACTTGCTAGGTATTTGTCCACTCCACTCTCCTTGGTGAGTGGTCCTAGCTGCTTGGCAGACTTGTCTCCTACCTGCAGGGCATTAGCACCAATGCTACAGCATCTCACTAGCCGTCTTAGGATTGGTTCACCTGATTCCATTGAGTATTCCTTCCTAACTTCCCTGACCTCTCTGAGAGGATCTTTGGAGTCCTGGATGTCATCGTCCTCCTCTTCCTCTTGTTGACCTTGTTGTCCCTGGCCTAGAAACAGAACTTTTCTAAGGGCATTCTTAAACTCATTGGAACCATCCTCTTTCTTGGCAGCTAACCTCACAGCGCTCTTCTCATCAGAGTACTGTGATCTGAGCATGTTCGCCAGGTCCTGAAGACTATATGCCTCCTCTTCCTCCTCTTGCTCACCAGAGGTCCCCTCTCTTACATCCTCTTTTGAATCACACTTTGTCAAATGCTGTGTCTTAGCTTTTGCTTTAGCAGGTGCCAAAAACCTTGCACAGAGACAGACTTTGACGTGTCTACTGGAAGGTTTGAATCATTGGGGTTCTGACCTGAAGACTGTGAGTTCAGATCTGCCTTAGAGCTAGAAGAGTTCTAGTTGGCCGCTGGCTGGGGATTTGAACTGGCTGAGTGAGTGTTACTAGTGTTATTAGTTGAGGAAACATTCTGGCTTTGATTATTTGCCTGTACTCCTGGGACGCCTGCCAATCCTGCTGTGTTATCATTCCCGCTAAGAATATTGGCAACGTTCCCAGAATCTGGAGAGGGAGGTGTAGTGGTAGCTGTCCCTGAATCTTGCTGGGAAAGAGGTGTTGTTCCCCCTGAGTTATCTTTGTTTCGGTTTCCACTGAATTGTTTATCATTCTTTTTGGACATAGAGAGTTTCCTAGTTCTTACAGACATTGCATTCAAAATTTTCACACAGAATGTTAAAAGTATTATAAAATAAAATTATAAGACCTAGGATCACACACACCAAAAATGCCATGTTTGACATGAATAAAATTCTGGACAAGGGTCTGGCATCTCAGTTCTGGGTTGAATCACTCTCATTAGTGCTCTTGATCAGGCAGTGCTTTGATTGCTTGTAAAATTATTAGTATATACCCCTGTAATGTTACTGGTAAAATTTTCATTGATATTAAAACCAGCATACCCAAGAATGAGATTGCCCCAGGCCCAGAAAATTCTTGTAACTTTAGCTTTGACCTTCTTAAAAACTACATTAAGCAAGAAATAACCAATTTGGGCTTTGATCCAATTGTACAAAAGAAAAGAGAAAACAGGCTACACAATAGCCCCCGCTAAGTAAAATAGCTGCTTCATTAGCTTCACTTTGATTCCCAGAATTAATAAACAATCACTCAAAATTAATTTGCCCCACATTGGGGGAGCCAAATAAAAATATATGATGGTTTAGGTGTTCCCCACCCCCCACACTTTAGATACACCCAGACTAGTCTCAGTCATCTCTGGGAATATGAATGAAGCTATTTATTTACAGCTAGCACAATATACAAGCAGATAGTTACAGTATATATAATTATATACAGAAATATACAAGGTAAAAGGTAATACAGAAAACCACAACTCCCCTCCCAGAAACCTGAGTCCTGAGGAGGGGTTCTCAAGCACTCCTGCACCTTCCCCCTGCCCCTCTCAACCTTACCCTAGTCCTGAAGATGCCAAGAGGTTAAGAAGCAAAGGTCAGTGGAAGGTGAGGTTAGGGAGTAAGATGTTGCTCGTTCAGCAGCCCGAGGCAGAGTGTGAGACAAAATGGCGAGAGTGTTATCTAATGTTTTCATTTCTCCTTCCCAAACTCCTTTGCGAGACTCTGAGGGGAGTAGACATCACCATTATTTTCCTTTCACGGCCTATGATCTAGTTCTTCTCACCAAAACATTCTACCCTGCTTCAAACTAGCACACCCCCATTTTCACACATCCTGCTATTTGTAACAGAACAAAATCTCTTCAGAAAATGCATTAAATCCCCTTTGAATCTGAGCAGGATCGTGAAAGGCTTGAATACGATGCATCATTCTGCTCCTTTTGTGAACCAAAACAGACGAGAATGAATTTTTCTCCTAGGTGGTTACCTTAAAAAAAAACTTTTTCACTTAACTATTTGGAAGAGAACCAAACTGGTTCAGAAAATGCAGTTCTTCTGCTTATATCTCTGAGAAGGAAAATGATAGGTTAGAATAGGACGCATCATTCTGCTCCCTTTCTGAAGTCTAACAGGATGGAGAAAGAAATGTGCCCCTAGGTCGTTTCTTTAAACACCCCCCCCCCCCCCCAATTTTCAGATTTCCTTGTATTTTGACAAGAACAAAACTTTTTCGGAAACTGCATTAATTCCCCTTGTAACTCTGAGCAGGAAAGTGATAGGCTTGAATAGCTTACATAATTCTGCTAATTTCCAAATGCGCAACAGATTGGAGAAAGAAATTTGCTCCTCGACCGTTTCCTCAAAAACTCTCCATTTTCACATGTCTTGCTGTTTGGATGAGAACAAAACCTGTTCAGACAATGCATTTCTACCTCTTATATCTCCATGCAGGAAAGTGATAGGCTTGAATAGGTTGCATCACTCTGCTCTTTTTGTGAAGCCAAACAGACTAGAGGAAGAAATTTGCTCCCAGGTTGTTCCCTTTAAAGCCCCACATTTTCACTTTTCTTGTTATTTGGACAAAAGAAAAAACCTATTCAGTAAATAAATTCCTTCCCTTCATATCTCTGAGCAAGAAGGTGACAGTATAAAATTGATCTCATCATTCTGCATCAATCTGGTATTAAGTCACTTTGGAGAAAGAGATTTGCTGCTAAGTTGTTTTCTTAAAAACTCCTCATTTTCATTTTCTTCCTATTTGGGCGAGAACTGTGCTAGTTTGAAGCAGGCTAGAATGTTTTGGTAAGAGAAAGTAGATAATTGGCTATGAAAGGAAAACATTGGTTGTGTCTCCTTCCCTCACAGTCTCGCTGAGAGGTATGGGAACAAGAAGGGTAAACATTAGATAGCACATTTGCCATTTTCTCACTCTGCTTTTGGCTTCAGACTGAGCTCCATCTTACCTAACCTCACTGCCATTAACCTTGCTCCTTAACCTCTTGGCTACACCTCTATTCTTTCTCAGGATTGGAGTAAGGTTCAGAGGGGCAGGGGGAGGTGCAGGGGTGATTGAGAGCCCCTCCTGGGGACTCAGGTTTCTGGGAGGGGAGTTGTGCTTCTGTATTGTTTTTACCTTGTATATTTTTGTATATTTCTGTATATATTGTAAATAACTGCTTGTATATTGTGCTAGCTGTAAATAAATAGCTTCATTTATATTGCCAGAGCCCATTTGAGTTAGCTGGCTGTTTTCTAAAAGTGTGTGTGTGTGGGGGGGGGGGGGGGCGGGTAACAGCCAAACCACCACATCTTTTATTTGGCACCCAACGTGGGGCAAAATTCATGTGAGTGACTGTTAATTAACTCTGGGAATCAGAATGAAGCTAATAAAGCAGCTATTGTATTTGGTTGGAGCTCTACTCTGGTCTGGCTTCATTTTTTTTGGCATTTAATTAGATAAAAGCCCAAATTGTTGCTTACTTTCTTAATTTAGCTTATACGAAGGCTAAAGCTAAAGTTACAGATGTTTTTTGGTCTTGGGGTGATTTCATTCTTGGATATGCTGGTTTTAATGTCACTGAGAATCTTGCCAGTAACATTACAGGGGTACTTGTCAATAATATTACAAGCAATCAAAATACTGCTTTAACTACAGCCCTGATGAGGGTAATTCAACCCCAAACTGAGATGCCAAATCCTTGCAAAGATTTTTATGCAAAACAAACCGTGGCAGGACTGGTATATATTATTCTGGCTCTTATAGTCTCAATTTTCATATTCATTTTGGCATTATGTGTGAAAATTTCAAATGTAGTGCCTGTATGAACTAGAAAGGTTTCTGTTTCAAAAGCACATAGCTCAGTGCCTCAGAAACAGTGTACTAGTGGAAATCAAAAAATTCGGGAACACCACCAGTTACTATACCCCCCTCTTTAGATTCTGGGAAGACTGCCAATGTTCCTGGTGGGAATGACAACAATAAAGATAACACGCAAGGTTTGGCAGGCATCCCAGGAGTACAGGCTCAAGATCAGAATGTTCCTAATAACACTTATAACACCAGCTCAGCCAGTTTGAATCCCTAGCCAGCAGACCAGAACCCTGTTAATTCTAAGGCAGATCTGAACTCACAGACTGCAAGTCAGACCCCCAATGATTCAAACTCTCCAGCAGACACGTCAAAGTCTGTTACTGTGCAGGCCTTTTTGGCACCTGCTAAGACAAAAGCCAAGTGTGGTTTAAAGGAGGATGTAAGAGAGGGGACCTCTGGTGATCAGCAAGAGGAGGAAGAGGAAGCATGCAGTCTGCAAGACCTCACAAACATGCTGAGATCCCAGTACTCTGATGAGAAGAGCGCTGTGAGGTTGACTGCCAAGAAAGAGGATGGTTCCAATGAGTTTAAGAATGCCCTTAGAAAAGTTCTGTTTCTAGGCCCGGGACAACAAGGTCAACAAGAGGAAGAGGAGGACGATGACATCCAGGACTCCAAAGATCCTCTCAGAGAGGTCAGGGAAGTTAGGAAGGAATACTCAATGGAATCAGGTGAACCAATCCTAAGACGGCTAGTGAGATGCTGTAGCATTGGTGCTAATGCCCTGCAGGTAGGAGACAAGTCTGCCAAACAGCTAGGACCACTCACCAAGGAGAGTGGAGTGGACAAATACCTAGCAAGTCCTCTTGGTAAGGTTAGTTTGTGGACACGCCTTCTGTTGGCTGTGGCTATGAGATATCCTTCCTGAGATGATCTGCCGTGGGCTGCCAAGAAGTGGAACACCATTGAGCAGGGAATTAAGCTTCTGAAGGAGTTTGCTGTGAAGGAAGTGCTTTATGGAGAACATGGCACACATGAGCCTGATGACATTCCTCTTGGAACAGGTCTCATGAAGAAGCTGATTAAGCTTGCTCCTTCATCCTATGCTAACATCTTGGCTAGCAAATTTCTATCAAGGAGTGGTAATGGAAGATCTTTCACTGTTGGTGAATTCACTGACCAGCTCAGGCAGATAGAGGACAACTTGTCACATTCTGGCCTAGTCTCTGCCGTACAAACTCTGGGTACAGAGATGAAAGAAGGCATTGAGAATGGCATTAAGAACAGCATGAAAGAACTGAAGGAGGATCTCAGAAATATTTCCAATCTGGTAAACGATACCATTCCTGCATCATCTGAATGGGTGCATGTTTCTGCCATCAGGAACAGATGCCCACCTCCTGCAAGGCAATTCCAGCCCAGGAGGAGACAAATTCCTTCTAGACATCAGCAATCATGTGCGTCACTGTGGATGGTAAACCTACTTCAGCTCTTTCAAAGAGAGTCAAGGAACTGCAGAGTGGCAGAAACAGGCATTGCTGCCAATGCCAGGAAAGTAGCTGTCACTTCTTCAGCTCCCAAGAGCAACTGCAATTATTCCAACAATTGCAATTTCTCTCACAACACCACCAATCACTGTGTACACCCTACATGCCATGTTCAGCATAAGGGGTGCCCTGCCTACAGCCAGGAGGAGGAAAGGGATAGTGGAGAGAATCGAATCTATTGGAATGTATACATTAGGTGGCCTGGCAGTTCAAAGGTTCGGAAATACAGGGCTTTAGTTGACACAGGTGCTCAGTGTACTTTATTGCCATCCAATTGCAAAGGGACAGAGTTCATATCTATTTTTGGAATCACTGGTGGATCTCAACAGGTAACTAAGATACAGGCTGAGATCAGTTTAACTGGTAAAGAGTGGAAGAAACATACTATTGTAACTGGTCCTGATGCGCCTTGCATACTAGGAATTGACTTTTTGAGACAAGGTTGTTTCAAAGATCCTAAGGGTCACAAATGGGCTTCTGGAATAGCATCTGTAGAGACTGAGGATGGCAAATTGAAATTGTCCATTAGACCTGAACTTTCAGATGAATGTGCAGTTGTGGGACATCATGACATAGAGGATTTGGAAGTGCCAATTACTACTCAAACTGTTCACCACAGGCAGTACAGCACTAACCATGACTCTTTGTTGCCCATTCATCAGCTGATTCGTCAACTGGAGAGTCAGGCTGTCATCGAGAAAGCTCATTCACCTTTCAACAGTCCCATCTGGCCTGTGCGTAAGCCCAATGGCGACTGGAGACTCACAGTAGATTTTCGTGCCCTCAACGAGGTGACTCCACCCATGAGCGCAGCTGTGCCGGACATGCTGGAACTCCAGTACGAGCTGGAATCGAAGGAGGCTAAATGGTATGCAACCATAGACATTGCTAATGCTTTCTTCTCTATTCCCATAGCAAAGGAGTGCAGGCCTCAGTTTACATTCACCTGGAGAGGAATCCAGTACCAGTTCAACCATTTGCCTCAGGGGTGGAAACACAGCTCAACAATCTGTCACTCAGTCATCCACAATGCACTGGAGAAAGGTAAAGCTCCAGAGCACATACAGTTCATCCACGACATCACTGTGTGGGGCCAAACTGCTGAGGAAGTCTTTGAGAAAGGTAACAAAATCATTGACATTCTGTTGCAAGCAGGTTTTGCCATTAAGAGAGACAAGGTCAAAGGACCTGCCAGAGAAATTCAGTTTCTGGGAGTGCGATGGCAGGACGGTTGCCGTCACATTCCTCAGGATGTGATCAACAAAGTCTCCACCATGGCAGTTCCCACCAACAAGAAGGACACCCTTTCTTTCTTAGGTGTGGTGGGATTTTGGAGACTACACATTCCTGGTTTCAGTCAAATTGTCAAACCTCTGTACAATGTGACTTGTAAGAGAAACAATTTCAAGTGGGGACTTGAACAACAAGCAGCCTTTGATCAAATCAAGCGAGAAGTAGTCCATGCAGTGGGCTTGGGACCTGTGCGTTCTGGTCCGGACATTAAGAACATTCTGTACACAGCTGCCAGTGACGATGGTCCAAATTGGAGCCTTTGGCAGAGAGCTCCAAACGAGACATGTGGTCGTCCACTTGGTTTCTGGGGACGTGGCTACAGAGGTTCAGAGAAAAATTGCACTGCAACTGAGAAAGAGATACTAGCAGCTTATGAAGGAGTGAAAGCAGCTTCTGAAGTGATTGGAACTGAGTCACAATTGCTTTTAGCTCCTAGACTGCCAGTTCTAAACTGGCTGTTCAAAGGCAAAGGTTCATCACTGCATCATGCCACAGATGCAACCTGGTCTAAATGGATGGCTTTGATAACCCAACGAGCATGAATGGGTAATCTTGATCGACCTGGTCTGGTGGAGGTGATCAACAACTGGCCGGAAGGCACAGACTGTTCCAAACCTCCAGAGGAGAAAATAACTCGTGCTGAGGAAGCTCCTCCCTATGGTGATCTCTCTGATCAGGAAAAGAACTATGCTTTGTTCACAGATGATTCCTGTCATCTTGTTGGGAACAAGTAAAGATGGAAGTCAGCAGTCTGGAGTCCTACCAGGAGAGTTACCGAAGCAAGGGATGGAGAAGCAGAATCCAGTCGGTTCGCTGAGGTAAAAGCTGTCCAACTTGCTCTTGATGTGGCTGAACGTGAAAATTGGCCTATCCTTTACCTCTACATCGACTTATGGATGGTAGCCAATGCTCTATGGGGTTGGCTAAAGGACTGGAAGAAGAATGGTTGGCAGAGGTAAGGAAAGCCTATTTGGTGTGCTGATCTATGGCAGGACATTGATGCACGGCTGGAGAAAATTCCAGTGAAGGTGCGGCATGTAGATGCACACATGCCCAAGAGCAGAGCCACTGAGGAACACCAACACAACCAGCAGGCAGACCAAGCTGCTAAGATTTCTCAAGTTGATGCCAACTCTGACCTTGACCTTGATTGGAAACACCGAGGTGAACTGTTCTTAGCTCGGTGGGCCCATGACTCATCTGGACATCAAGGCAGAGATGCAACATACCGATGGGCATGCGATAGGTCAATTGACTTGTCCTTGGATGCTATCACCCAAGTCATCAATGACTGTGACATTTGTGCTGCTATTAAGCAGGCTAAGTGAATCAAGCCCTTATGGTATGGTGAGAGATGGTCAAAGTACAAGTATGGTGAAGCCTGGCAGATTGACTACATCACTTCACCTCGATCCCGTTCTGGTAAGCAGTATGTGCTACACAATGGTAGAGGCCAGCACCGGATGGCTGGAAACCTATCCAGTTCCACATGCTACTGCACGTAACACCATTCTTGGCTTGGAGAGACAGATCATGTGGAGACGTGGAACTCCAGAGAGAATCGAGTCAGACAATGGCACTCATTTCAAGAACAATCTTGTGAAAACCTGGGCCAAAGAGCACAGTATTGAGTGGATCTACCACATACCCTACTATGCACCAGCTTCAGGGAAGATTGAGCGCTACAACGGTTTGCTGAAAACCACCCTAAAAGCCATGGGGGGTGGAACTCTGAAAAACTGGGACAAACATTTAGCAGAAGCTACCTGGTTGGTAAATAGTAGAGGTTCAGTAAACAGAGCAGGACCTCCACAATCAGACTTGGTCCAAACAGTAGACGGTGATAAAGTTCCTGCTGTACGTGAAAAGAATCTGTTAGGGAAAACTGTTTGGGTATTTTCTCCTTTGGGCGAAGGGAAACCTGTCTGAGGTGTGGCATCTGCTGAAGGTCCTGGTCACACCTACTGGGTAATGCAGGAGAAAGGTGAAATCCAGTGTATACCACAGAGAAATCTCACCTTAGCTGAGAGAGTTTAAATTCGGAGTGTATAATACAAGCTGTTAGGAGTATTCTGTTCTAGGTACCATCGGCGTCCAACACAGAAAGAATCTACGGAACAACCTACAGTACGTGAGCACGAACCCAATGCAACCTGGGAGTCCCTGTTCTTGTCTCAACTGTGAGGAGACAAACTGTTCTGAGCTTTTGAATGACCAAAATCTGAGACAGCTGGAATGCTGCTTTGCGGAATCATTCAAACGCAGTTTAGAAAAGGCATTCATTCTGCTTCCAGACCAAGCCAGCATTGGCCTAACCTTGAATCCCAAGCACCATTCTACAGCTTTCCAAATGCCTCACACACTGGCAAAAGAAACTTTCCCCTAGGTCTTTTCCGTTGAAGCAATACCACGTTTTGATCCTAGCCCCATTGAAGAATCACAGAAATGCGGCTTAGAAAAAGCACTCATTCTGCTTCTAGACCCAGCCAGGAATGGCCTAGCGTGGAATCCCCTGCACCATTCTGCAGCTTTCCATGTGCGTCACACACTGGCAAAAGAAACTTTCTCCTAGCTCCATTCCTTTGAAGCAGAAACATGTTTTGAGGCCTAGCCCCATTGAAGAAACATAGAAATGAGGCTTCAAAAAAGGACTCATTATGCTTCCAGACCCAGTCAGGAATGGCCAAGCCTGGAATCCCATGCACCATTCTTCAGCTTTCCAGCTCACTCACACACTGGCAAAAGATACTTTCTCCTAGCTTCTTTCGTTTGAAGCAGGAACACGTTTTGATCCTTGCTGCTATGCGGACTCATTCAAAGTGGTTTAGAAAAGGCATTCATTCAGCTTACAGCGACAGCCAGGATTGGCCTAGCCATTAATACATGCACCATCCTGCAGCTTTCCAGCTCCGACACACACTGGCAAAAGAAACTTTCTGCCAGCTCCTTTCCTTTGAAGCAGAAACAAAATTTGATCCCAACCCATTAGAAGAACCACAGAAATGTGGTTTAGAAAAAGCACTCATCCTGCTTATAGACACAGACAGGAATGTCCCAGCCTGGAATACCATGCACCATCCTGCAGCTTTCCAGCTGCCCCCACACATTGGCAAAAGAAACTTTCTCCTAGCTCCTTTCCTTTGAAGAATAAACACATTTCATGCCAACCCATTAGAAGACCCACAGAAATGTGGTTTAGAAAAATCACTCATTCTGCTTAAAGACCTTGCCAGGAATGGCCTAACCTGCAATGCCCTGCACCATTCTGCAGCTTTCCAGCGGACCCACACACTGGCAAAAGAAACGTTCTCCTAGCTCCTTTGCTTTGAAGCAGAAACACGTTTGGATCCTAACCCATTGAAGAACCATACAAATGCCGTTTAGAAAAAGCAAACATTCTGCTTTTTTACCCAGCTGGGAATGGCCTAACCTGCAATGCCCTCCACCATTCTGCAGCTGTCAAGCTAACCCACACACTGGCAAAAGAAACAATCTCCTAGCTCTTTCCTTTGAAGCAGAAACACGTTTGGAGCCTAGCCCTATTGAAGAACCATAGGAATGCGGTTTAGAAAAAGCACTCCTTCTACTTACAGACCCAGCTAGGAGAAAGTTTCTTTTGCCAGTGTGTGATGCAGCTGGAAAGCTGCAGAATGGTGCAGGGGATTCCAGGCTAGGTCATTTGTGACTGGGTCTGTAAGCAGAATGAGAGCTTTTTCGAAACTGCATTTGTATGGTTCTTCAAAGGGGCTAGGATAAAAACGTGTTTCTGCTTCAAAGCAAAGGACCTAGGAGAAAGTTTCTTTTGCCAGTGTGTGAGGGAAGTGAAAAGCTGCAGAATGGTGTAGGGGATTCAGGGCTAGGTCATTCCTGACTGGGCCTATATGCAGAATGAGGGCTTTTTTGAAATTCCATTTGTATGGTTCTTCAATGGGGCTAGGATCAAAACGTGTTTTTGCTTCAAAACAAAGGAGCTAGGAGGAAGTTTCTTTTGCCAGTGTGTTACGCAGCTGGAAAGCTGCAGAATGGTGCATGGTATTCCAGGCTAGGCCATTCCTGGCTGGGTCTATAAGCAGAATGAGTGCTTTTTGTAAACCGAATTTCTATGGTTCTTCAATGGGGCTAGGATCCAAACGTGTTTCTGCTTGAAAGCAAAGGAGCTAGGAGAAAGTTTCTTTTGCCAGTGTGTGAGGGAGCTGAAAAGCTGCAGAATGGTGTAGGGGATTCCAGGCTACGTCATTCCTGACTGGGTCTGTAAGCAGAATGAGTGCTTTTTCGAAACTGTATTTGTATGGTTCTTCAATGGAACTGGGATCAAAACGTGCTTCTGCTTCAAAGCAAAGGAGCTAGGAGAAAGTTTCTTTTGCCAGTGTGTGAGTGAGCTGGAAAGCTGCAGAATGGTGTAGGTGATTCCAGGCTAGGTCATTCCTGACTGGGTCTATAAGCAGAATGAGGGCTTTTTCGAAATTCCATTTGTATGGTTCTTCAATGGGGCTAGGATCCAAACGTGTTCCTGCTTCAAAGCAAAGGAGCTAGGAGAAAGTTTCTTTTGCCAGTGTGTGACGCAGCTGGAAAGCTGCAGAATGGTGTAGGGGATTCAGGGCTAGGCCATTCCTGGCTGGGTGTATAAGTAGAATGAGTGCTTTTTCTAAACCGCATTTGTATGGTTCTTCAATGGGGCTAGGATCCAAACGTGTTTCTGCTTCATAGCAAAGGAGCTAGGAGAATGTTTGTTTTGCCAGTGTGTGATGCAGCTGGAGAGCTGCAGAATGGTGCAGGGGATTCCAGGCTACGTCATTCCTGCCTGGGCCTGTAAACAGACTGAGTTCTTTTTCGAAACTGTATTTGTATGTTTCTTCAATGGGGCTAGGATCAAAAGGTGTTTCTGCTTCAAAGCAAAGGAGCTAGGAGAAAGTTTCTTTTGCCAGTGTGTGAGGGAGGTGAAAAGCTGCAGAATGGTGTAGGGGATTCCAGGCTAGATCATTCCTGACTGGGCCTATAAGCAGAATGAGGGCTTTTTCGAAATTCCATTTGTATGGTTCTACAATGGGGTTAGGATGCAAACGTTTTTTTGATTCAAAGCAAAGGAGCTAGGGGGAAGTTTCTTTGGACAGTATGTTACGCAGCTGGAAAGCTGCAGAATGGTGTAGGCGATTCCAGGCTAGGCCATTCCTGGGTGGGTCTATAAGCAGAATGAGTGCTTTTTGTAAACCGAATTTCAATGGTTCTTCAACGGGGCTAGGATCAAAACGTGCCTCTGCTTCAAAGCAAAGGAGCTAGGAGAAAGTTTCTTTTGCCAGTGTGTGAGGGAGCTGAAAAGCTGCAGAATGGTGCAGGGGATTCCAGTCTAGGTCGTTCCTGACTGGGTCTAAAAGCAGAATGAATGCTTTTTCGCAACTGCATTGGTATGGTTCTTAAACGGGGCTAGGATCCAAACGTGCCTCTGCTTCAATGCAGAGGAGCTAGGAGAAAGTTTGTTTGGCCAGTGTGTGACGCAGCTGGAAAGATGCACAGTGGTGTAGGGGATTCCAGGCTAGGTCGTTCGTGACTGGGCCTATAAGCAGAATGAGTGCTTTTTCGCAACTGCATTTGTATGGTTCTTCAATGGGGCTAGGATCCAAAGGTGCTTCTGCTTCAAAGCAAAGCAGCTAGGAGAAAGTTTGTTTTGCCAGTGTGTGACGCAGCTGGAGAGCTGCAGAAAGGTGCAGGGGATTCCAGGCGAGGTCATTCCTGACTGGGTCTATAAGGAGAATGAATGCTTTTTCTGTACATAATTTTGTATGGTTCTTCAATGAGGTCGGGATCCCAACGTGTTTCTGCTTCAAAGCAAAGGAGGTAGGAGAAAGTTTCTTTTGGCAGTGAGTGAGGGAGCTGGAAAGCTGCAGAATGGTGTAGGGGATTTCAGGCTAGTTCATTCCTGACTGGGTCTGTAAGCAGAATGATTGCTTTTTCGAAACTGTGTTTGTATGGTTCTTCAATGGGGCTAGGATCAAAACGTGCCTCTGCTTCAAAGCAAAGGAGCTAGGAGAAAGTTTCTTTTACCAGCATGTGATGCAGCTGAAAAGCTGCAGAATGGTGTACGGAATTCCAGGCTAGGTCGTTCCTGACTGGGCCTATAAGCAGAATGAGGGCTTTTTCGAAACTGTATTTGTATAGTTCTTCAATGGGGCTAGGATCAAAACGTGTTTCTGCTTGAAAGCAAAGGACCTAGGAGAAAATTTCTTTTGCCAGTGTGTTACGCAGCTGGAAAGCTGCACAATGGTGAATTGTATTCCCGGCTAGGCCATTCCTGGTTGGGTCTTTAAGCAGAATGAGTGCTTTTTGTAAACCGAATTTCTATGGTTCTTCAATGGGTCTAGGATCAAGCCGTGTTTCAACCTTAAAGCAAAGGAGCTAGGAGAAAGTTTCTTTTGCCAGTGTGTGAGTGAGCTGGAAAGCTGAAGAATGGTGCATGGTATTCCAGGCTAGGCCATTCCTGGCTGGGTCTATTAGCTGAATGAGTGCTTTATCTAAACTGCATTTGTATGGTTCTTCAATGGGGCTAGGATCAAAAGGTGCTTCTGCTTCAAAGCAACGGAGCTAGGAGAAAGTTTCTTTTACCTACATGTGACTCAGCTGGAAAGCTGCAGAATGGTGTAGGGGATTCAGGGCTAGGCCATTCCTGGGTGGGTCTATACCAGAATGAGTGCTTTTTAGCAACTGCATTTGTATGGTTCTTCAATGGGGCATGGATCAAAAGGTGCTTCTTCTTCAAAGCAAAGGAGCTAGGAGAAAGTTTCTTTTGCCAGTGTGTTACGCAGCTGGAGAGCTGCAGAATGGTGCAGGGGATTCCATTCGAGGCCATTCCTGGCTGGGTCTATAAGCAGAATGAGTTCTTTTTCCAAACTGCATTTGTATGGTTCTTCAATGGGGCTAGGTTCCAAAAGCGTTTCTGCTAAAGAGCAAAGGAGCTAGGAGAAAGTTTATTTTGCCAGTGTGTGAGGGAGCTGGAAAGCTGCAGAGTGGTGTAGGGGATTCCAGGCTAGGTCATTCCTGGCTGGGTCTGGAAGCAGAATGAGTGGTTTTTCGAAACTGCATTTGTATGGTTCTTCAATGGGGCTAGGATCAAAAGGTGCTTCTGCTTCAAAGCCAAGGAGCTTGGAGAAAGTTTCTTTTGCCAGTGTGTGGGGAATCTGAAAATCTGCAGAATGGTGCAGGGGATTCAGGGCTAGGCCATTCCTGGCTGGGCTAATAAGCAGAATGAGTGCTTTTTCTAAACCGCATTTGTATAGTTCCAAATGGGGCTAGGATCCCAACGTTTTTCTGCTTCAACGCAAAGGACCTAGGAGAAAGTTTCTTTTGCCAGTGTGTGAGGGAGCTGGAAAGCTGCAGAATGGTGCAGGGGATTCCAGTCTAGGTCATTCCTGGCTGGGTCTATAAGCAGAATGAGTGCTTTTTGCACACCGCATTTTTATGACTCTTCAATGGGGCTAGGATCAAAACGTGCCTCTGCGTCAAAGCAAAGGAGCTAGGAGAAAGTTTCTTTTGCCAGTGTGTTTGGGAGCTGAAAAGCTGCAGAATGGTGTGGGGGATTCCAGGCTAGGTCATTCCCGGCTGGATCTATTAGCAGAATGACTGCTTTTTCGCAACTGCATTTGTATGGTTCTTCAATGAGGCTAGGATCAAAACGTGTTTCTGCTTAAAAGCATTGGAGCTAGGAGAAAGTTTCTTTTGCCAGCATGTGATGGAGCTGAAAAGCTGTAGAATGGTGTAGGGGATTCCAGGCTAGGTCGTTCGTGACTGCATCTATGAGGAGAATGAGGGCTTTTTCTAAAATGTATTTGTATGGTTCTTCAATGGGGCTAGGATCCCAACGTTTTCTGCTCCAAAGCAAAGGAGCTAGGAGAAAATTTCTTTTGCCAGTGCTTGACGGAGCTGGAAAGCTGTAGAATGGTGCAGGGCATTCCAGGCTAGGTCATTCCTGGCTGGGTCTATAAGCAGAATGAGTGCTTTTTGCAAACCAAATTTCTATGGTTCTTCAATGGGGGTAGGATCCCGACGTTTTTCTGTTTCAAAGGAAAGCAGCTAGGAGAAAGTTTCTTTTGCCAGTGTGTGAGGGAGCTGGAAAGCTGCAGAATGGTGTAGAGGATTCCAGGCTAGGCCATTCCTGACTGGGTCTAAAAGCAGAATGAATGCTTTTTCGCAACTGCATTTCTATGGTTCTTAAATGGGGCTAGGATCCAAACGTGCCTCTGCTTCAATGCAGAGGAGCTAGGAGAAAGTTTGTTTGGCCAGTGTGTGACGCAGCTGGAAAGCTGCACAGTGGTGTAGGGGATTCCAGGCTAGGTCGTTCGTGACTGGGCCTATAAGCAGAATGAGTGCTTTTTCGCAACTGCATTTGTATGGTTCTTCAATGGGGCTAGGATCAAAGCGTGCCTCTGTTTCAAAAGCAAAGGAGCTAGGAGAAAGTTTCTTTTGCCAGTGTGTGACGCAGCTGTAGAGCTGCGGAATGGTGCAGGGGATTCAGGGCTAGGCCATTCCTGGGTGGGTGTAGAAGCAGAATGAGTGCTTTTTCTAAACTGCATTTGTATGGTTCTTCAATGGGGCTAGGATCCAAAGGTGCTTCTGCTTCAAAGCAAAGGAGCTAGGAGAAAGTTTGTTTTGCCAGTGTGTGTCGCAGCTGGAGAGCTGCAGAAAGGTGGAGGGGATTCCAGGCGAGGTCATTCCTGGCTGGGTCTATAAGGAGAATGAATGCTTTTTCTATACATAATTTGTGTGGTTCTTCAATGAGGTCGGGATCCCAACGTGTTTCTGCTTCAAAGCAAAGGAGCTAGGAGAACGTTTCTTTTGCCAGTGTGTGAGGGAGTTGGAAAGCTGCAGAATGGTGTAGGGGATTCCAGGCTGGGTTGTTCCTGACTGGGTCTAAAAGCAGAATGAATGCTTTTTCGCAACTGCATTTGTATGGTTCTTCAATGGGGCTAGGATCCAAAGGTGCTTCTGCTTCAAAGCAAAGGAGCTAGGAGAAAGTTTGTTTTGCCAGTGTGGGACGCAGCTGGAGAGCTGCAGAAAGGTGCAGGGGATTCCAGGCGAGGTCATTCCTGGCTCGGTCTATAAGGAGAATGAATGCTTTTTCTATACATAATTTGTATGGTTCTTCAATGAGGTCGGGATCCCAACGTGTTTCTGCTTCAAAGCAAAGGAGCTAGGAGAAAGTTTCTTTTGGCAGTGAGTGAGGGCGCTGGAAAGCTGCAGAATGGTATAGGGGATTTCAGGCTAGTTGATTCCTGACTGGGTCTGTAAGCAGAATGATTGCTTTTTCGAAACTGTGTTTGTATGGTTCTTCAATGGGGCTAGGATCACAAGGTGCTTCTGCTTCAATGCATTGGAGCTAGGAGAAAGTTTCTTTTGCCAGCATGTGATGCAGCTGAAAAGCTGCAGAATGGTGTACGGAATTCCAGGCTAGGTCGTTCCTGACTGGGCCTATAAGCAGAATGAGGGCTTTTTCGGAACTGTATTTGTATAGTTCTTCAATGGGGCTAGGATCAAAACGTGTTTCTGCTTGAAAGCAAAGGACCTAGGATAAAGTTTCTTTTGCCAGTGTGTTACGCGGATGGAAAGCTGCAGAATGGTGAATTGTATTCCAGGCTAGGCCATTCCTGGCTGGGTCTTTAAGCAGAATGAGTGCTTTTTGTATACCGCATTTGTATGGTTCCTCAATAGGTCTAGGATTAAAACGTGTTTCTGCTTCAAAGCAAAGGAGCTAGGAGAAAGTTTCTTTTGCCAGTGTGTGAGTGAGCTGGAAAGCTGAGGAATGGTGCATGGTATTCCAGGCTAGGCCATTCCTGGCTGGGTCTATTAGCTGAATGAGTGCTTTATCTAAACTGCATTTGTATGGTTCTTGAATGGGGCTAGGTTCAAAATGTGCCTCTGCTTCAAAGGAAAGGTGCTGGGAGAAAGTATCTTTTGCCAGTGTGTGACGCAGCTGGAAAGCTGCAGAATGGTGTAGGGGATTCCAGGCTAGGTCATTCCTGGCTGGGTATATAAGCAGAATGAGTGCTTTTTGCACACCACATTTTTATGATTCTTCAATGGGGCTAGGATCCAAACGTTTTTCTGCTTCAAAGCAAAGGAGCTAGGAGAAAGTTTCTTTTGCCAGTCTGTGAGGGAGCTAGAAAGCTGCAGAATGGTGTAGGGGATTCCAGGCTAGGTCATTCCTGACTGGGTCTGTAAGCAGAATGAGTGCTTTTTCTAACCGGCATTTCTATGGTTCTTCAATGGGGCTAGGATCAAAACGTGCCTCTGCTTCAAAGCAAAGGAGCTAGGAGAAAGTTTCTTTTGGCAGTGTGTGACGCAGCTGAAAAGCTGCAGAATGGTGAACGGGATTCCAGGCTAGGTCATTCCCGGCTGGATCTATTAGCAGAATTAATGCTTTTTCGCAACTGCTTTTGTATGGTTCTTCAATGAGGCTAGGTTAAAAACGTGTTTCTGCTTCAAAGCATTGGAGGTAGGAGAAATTTTCTTTTGCCAGCATGTGATGCAGCTGAAAAGCTGTAGAATGGTGTAGGGGATTCCAGGCTAGGTCGTTCGTGACTGCATCTATAAGGAGAATGAGGGCTTTTTCTAAAATGTATTTGTATGGTTCCTCAATGGGGCTGGGATCAAAACGTGTTTCTGCTTCAAAGCAAAGGAGGTAGGAGAAAATTTCTTTTGCCAGTGTGTGACAGAGCTGGAAAGCTACAGAGTGGTGCAGGGGATTCAGGGTTAGGCCATTCCTGGCTGGGTCTATAAGCAGAATGAGTGCTTTTTCTAAACCGCATTTGTTTAGTTCTTCAATGGGGCTAGGATCCCAAGGTTTTCTGCTCCAAAGCAAAGGAGCTAGGAGAAAGTTTCTTTTGCCAGTGTGTGAGGTAGCTGGAAAGCTGCAGAATGGTGCAGGGGATTCCAGGGTAGGTCATTCCTGGCTGGGTCTGTAAGCAGAATGAGTGCTTGTTCGAAACTGCATTTGTATGGTTCTTCAATGGGGCTAGGATCAAAACGTGCCTCTGCTTCAAAGCAAAGGAGCTAGGAGAAAGTTTCTTCTGCCAGTGTGTGACGCAGCTGGAGAGGTTCAGAATGGTGCAGGGGATTCAGGGCTAGGCCATACCTGGCTGGGTCCATAAGGAGAGTGAATGCTTTTACTAAACCGCATTTGTACGGTTCTTCAATGGGGCTAGGATCCAAATGTGTTTCTGCTTTAAAGCAAAGGAGCTAGGAGAAAGTTTCTTTTGCCAGTGCTTGACGGAGCTGGAAAGCTGCAGAATGGTGCAGGGCATTCCAGGCTAGGTCATTCCTGGCAGGGTCTATAAGCAGAATGAGTGCTTTTTGCAAATCAATTTTCTATGGTTCCTCAATGGGGCTAGGATCCCGACGTGTTTCTGTTTCATAGGAAAGCAGCTAGGAGAAAGTTTCTTTTGCCAGTGTGTGAGGGAGCTGGAAAGCTGCAGAATGGTGTAGAGGATTCCAGGCTAGGCCATTCCTGACTGGGTCTAAAAGCAGAATGAATGCTTTTTCGCAACTGCATTTGTATGGGTCTTAAATTTGTCTAGGATCAAAACGTGTTTCTGCTTCAAAGCAAAGGAGCTAGGAGAAAGTTTCTTTTGCCAGTGTGTGAGGGAGCTGGAAAGCTGCAGAATGGTGTAGAGGATTCCAGGCTAGGCCATTCCTGACTGGGTCTATTAGCAGAATGAATGCTTTTTCGCGACTGCATTTGTATGGTTCTTCAATGGGGCTAGGATCAAAACGTGTTTCTGCTTCAAAGCAAAGGAGCTAGGAGAAAGTTTCTTTTGCCAGTGTGTGAACCAGCTGGAAAGCTGCAGAATGATGCAGGGGATTCCAGGCAAAGTCATTCCTGGCTCGGTCTATAAGGAGAATGAATGCTTTTTCTAAACAGAATTTGTATGGTTCTTCAATGGGGCTAGGATCAAAAGGTGCTTCTGCTTCAAAGCAAAGGAGCTAGGAGAAAGTTTCTTTTGCCAGTGTGTGAGGGAGTTGGAAAG
Source organism: Pogoniulus pusillus (assembly GCF_015220805.1). Lineage (NCBI taxonomy): Eukaryota > Metazoa > Chordata > Aves > Piciformes > Lybiidae > Pogoniulus > Pogoniulus pusillus. The sequence continues at coordinate 25,192,014 of NC_087265.1, read as the reverse complement.
CTGCAGATTGGTGTAGGGGATTCCAGGCTAGGTCATTCCTGACTGGGTCTATTAGCAGAATGAATGCTTTTTCGCAAATGCATTTGTATGGTTCTTCAATGGGGCTAGGATCAAAGCCTGCCTCTGCTTCAAAGCAAAGGAGCTAGGAAAAAGTTTCTTTTGCCAGTGTGTGACGCAGCTGGAAAGCTGCAGAATGGTGCATGGTGTTCCAGGCTAGGCCATTCCTGGCTGGGTCTATAAGCAGAATAAGTGCTTTTCCTAAACTGCATTTGTATGGTTCTTCAATGGGGCTAGGTTCAAAACGTGCCTCTGCTTCAAAGCAAAGGAGCTAGGAAATAGTTTCTTTTGGCAGTGTGTGACGCAGCTGGAAAGCTGCAGAATGGCGCATGGTGTTCCAGGCTAAGCCATTCCTGGCTGAGTCTATAAGCAGAATGAGTGCTTTTCCTAAACTGCATTTGTATGGTTCTTCAATGGGGCTAGGATTAAAACGTGCTTCTGCTTTAATGCAAAGGAGCTAGGAGAAAGTTTATTTTGCCAGTGTTTGACGGAACTGGAAAGCTGCAGAATGGTGCAGGACATTCCAGGCTAGGTCATTCCTGGCTGGGTCTATAAGCAGAATGAGTGCTTTTTGCCAACCGAATTTCTATGGTTCTTAATGGGGCTAGGATCCCAACGTGTTTCTGCTTCAAAGCAAAGGAGCTAGGAGAAAGTTTCTTTTGCCAGGTGTGAGGGAGCTGGAAAGCTGCAGAATGGTGTAGATGATTCCAGGCTAGGTCATTACTGACTGGGTCTATTAGCAGAATGAATGCTTTTTCGCGACTGCATTTGTATGGTTCTTCAATGGGGCTAGGATCAAAACGTGTTTCTGCTTCAAAGCAAAGGAGCTAGGAGAAAGTTTCTTTTGGCAGTGTGTGACGCAGCTGGAAAGCTGCATATTGGTTCAGGGGATTCCAGGCGAGGCCATTCCTGGCTGTGTCTATAAGCAGAATGACTGCTTTTCCTAAACTGCATTTGTATGGTTCTTCAATGGGGCTAGGATCAAAACGTGCCTCTGCTTCAATGCAAAGGAGCCAGGAGAAAGTTTCTTTTGCCAGTGTGTGAGGGAGCTGGGAAGCTGCAGAATGGTGCACGGGATTCAGGGCTAGGCCACTCCTGGGTGGCTCTATAAGGAGAATGAGTGCTTTTTCTAAACTACCTTTGTATGGTTCATCAATGGTGCTAGGATCAAAAGGTGTTTCTGTTTCAAAGCAAAGGAGCTAGGAGAAAGTTTCTTTTGCCAGTGTGTGACGCAGCTGGAGAGCTACAGAATGGTGCAGGAGATTCCAGGCGAGGTCATTCCTGGCTCAGTCTATAAGGAGAAGGAGTGCTTTTTATAAACCGAATTTCTGTGGTTCTTCAATCGGGCTAGGATCAAGACGTGTTTCTGCTTCAAAGCAAAGGAGCTAGGAGGAAGTTTCTTTTGCCAGTGTGTGATGCAGCTGGAAAGCTGCAGAATGGCGTAGGGGATTCCAGGGTAGGTCGTTCCTGAGTGGGTCTAAAAGCAGAATGAATGCTTTTTCGCAACTGCATTTGTATGGTTTTTCAATGGGTCTAAGATCAAAACGTGCCTCTGCTTCAAAGCAAAGGAGCTAGGAGAAAGATTCTTTACCAGTGTGTGCTGCAGCTGGGGAGCTGCAGAATGGTGCAGGGGATTCAGGGCTAGGCCATTCCTGGCTGGGTCTATAGGCAGAATGAGTTCTTTTTCCAAACCGCATTTATATGGTTCTTCAATGGGCCTAGGATCCAAAGGTGATTCTGCTTCAAAGCAAAGGAGCTAGGAGAAAGTTTCTTTTGCCAGTGTGTGAGGAAGCTGGAAAGCTGCAGAATGGTGCAAGAGATTCCAGGCTAGGTCATTCCTGGCTGGGTCTATAAGCAGAATGATTGCTTTTTACAAACCGCATTTGTATGGTTCTTCAATGGGGCTACGATCTCAACGTGTTTCTGCTTCAAAGCAACGGAGCTAGGAGAAAGTTTCTTTTGCCAGTGTGTGAGGGAGGCGGAAATTTCCAGAATGGTGTAGGGGATTCCAGTCGAGGTCAATCCTGACTTGGTCTGTAAGCAGAATGAGTGGTTTGTCGAAACTGCATATGTATGGTTCTTCAATGGGGCTAGGATCAAAGCGTACCTCTTTTTCAAAGCAAAGAAGCTAGGAGAAAGTTTCTTTTGCCAGTGTGTGACACAGCTGGAGAACTGCAGAATGGTGCAGGGGATTCAGGGCAAGGCCATTCCTGGGTGGGTCTATGAGCAGAATGAGTGCTTTTTCTGAACTGCATTTGTATGGTTCATCAATGGGGCTAGGATGAAAGTGTGCCTCTGCTTCAAAGCAAAGGAGTTAGGAGGAAGTTGCTTTTGCCAGTGTGTGATGCAGCTGGAGAGCTGCAGAATGGTGCAGGGGATTCCAGGCGAGGTCATTCCTGGCTCGGTCTATAAGGAGAATGAATGCTTTTTCTAAACAGAATTTGTATGGTTCTTCAATGAGGTCGGGATCCAAATGTGTTTCTGCTTCAAAGCAAAGGAGCTAGGAGAATGTTTCTTTTGGCAGTGAGTGAGGGAGCTGGAAAGCTGCAGAATGGTGTAGGGGATTCCAGGCTAGGTCATTCCTGGCGGGGTCTATAAGCAGAATGAGTGCTTTTTGCCAACCGAATTTCTATGGTTCTCAATGGGGCTAGGGTCCCAACGTGTTTCTGCTTCAAAGCAAAGGAGCTAGGAGAATGTTTCTTTTGCCAGGTGTGAGGGAGCTGGAAAGCTGCAGAATGGTGTAGATGATTCCAGGCTAGGTCATTCCTGGGTGGGTCTATTAGCAGAATGAATGCTTTTTCTGAACTGCATTTGTATGGTTCTTCAATGGGGCTAGGATCAAAAGGTGCTTCTGCTTCAAAGCAAAGGAGCTAGGAGAAAGTTTCTTTTGCCAGTGTGTGACGCAGCTGGAAAGATGCAGAATGGTGCAGGGGATTCTAGGTGAGGCCATTCCTGGCTGTGTCTATAAGCAGAATGACTGCTTTTCCTAAACTGCATTTGTATGGTTCTTCAATGGGGCTAGGATCAAAACGTGCCTTTGCTTCAATGCAAACGAGCTAGGAGAAAGTTTCTTTTGCCAGTGTGCGAGGGAGCTGGGAAGATGCAGAATGGTGCAGGGGATTCAGGCCTAGGCCATTCCTGGGTGGGTCTATAAGGAGAATGAGTGCTTGTTCGAAACTGCATTTGTATGGTTCTTCAATGGGGCTAGGATCAAAACGTGCCTCTGCTTCAAAGCAAAGGAGCTAGGAAAAAGTTTCTTTTGCCAGTGTGTGACGCAGCTGGAAAGCTGCAGAATGGTGCATGGTGTTCGAGGCTAGGCCATTCCTGGCTAGGTCAATAAGCAGAATGAGTGCTTGTTGTAAACCGAATTTCTATGGTTCTTCAATGGGGCTAGGATATAAACGTGTTTCTGCGTCAAAGCAAAGGAGCTAGGAGAAAGTTTCTTTTGCCACTGTGTGAGGGAGCTGAGAAGCTGCAGAATGATGTAGGGGATTCCAGGGTAGGTCATTCCTGGCTGGGTCTATAAGCAGAATGAGAGCATTTTCGCAACTGCATTTGTATGGTTCTTCAATGGGGCTAAGATCAAAAGGTGCTTCTGCTTCAAAGCAACGGGTGTAGGAGAAAGTTTCTTTTGCCGGCATGTGACGCCGCTGGAAAGCTGCAGAATGGTGTGGGGGATTCAGGGCTAGGCCATTCCTGGGTGGGTCTATAAGCAGAATGAGTGCTTTTTCGCAACTGCATTTGTATGGTTCTTCAATTGGGCTAGGATCAAAACGTGCCTCTGCTTCAAAGCATTGGAGCTAGGAGAAAGTTTCTTTTGCCAGTGTGTTACGCAGCTGGAGAGCTGCAGAATGGTGCAGGGGATTCCAGGCGAGGCCATTCCTGGCTGGGTCTATCAGCAGAATGAATGCTTTCTGTTAACCGCGTTTGTATGGTTCTCCAATGGGGCTAGGATCAAAATGTGCCTCTGCTTCAAAGCAAAGGAGCTAAGAAAAAGTTTCTTTTGGCAGTGTGTGACGCAGCTGGAAAGCTGCAGAATGGTGTAGGGGGTTTCATGCTAGGTCATTCCTGACTGGGACTGGAAGCAGAATGATTGCTTTTTCGAAACTGTGTTTGTATGGTTCTTCAATGGGGCTAGGATCAAAAGGTGCTTCTGCTTCAAAGCAAAGGAGCTAGGAGAAAATTTCTTTTGCCAGTGTGTGAGGATGTTGGAAAGCTGCAGATTGGTGTAGGGGATTCCAGGCTAGGTCATTCCTGACTGGGTCTATTAGCAGAATGAATGCTTTTTCGCAACTGAATTTGTATGGTTCTTCAATGGGGCTAGGATCAAACCGTGTTTCTGCTTCAAAGCAAAGGAGCTAGGAGAACGTTTCTTTTGCCGATGTGTGACGCAGCTGGAAAGCTGCATAGTGGTGCAGGGGATTGAGGGCTAGGCCATTCCTGGCTGGGTCTATAAGCAGAATGAGTGCTTTATGTAAACTGAATTTCTATGGTTCTTCAATGGGACAAGGATCAAAACGTGTTTCTGCTTCAAAGCAAAGGAGCTAGGAGAAAGTTTCTTTTGCCAGTGTGTGAGGGAGCTGGAAAGCTGCAGAATGGCGTAGGGGATTCCAGGGTAGGTCGTTCCTGAGTGGGTCTAAAAGCAGAATGAATGCTTTTTCGCTACTGCATTTGTATGGTTCTTCAATGGGGCTAGGATCAAAACGTCCCTCTGCTTCAAAGCAAAGGAGCTAGGAAAAAGTTTCTTTTGGCAGTGTGTGACGCAGCTGGAAAGCTGCAGAATGATGCATGGTGATCAAGGTTAGGCCATTACTGGCTGGGTCTATAAGCAGAATGAGTGCTTTTTCGCAACTGCATTTGTATGGTTCTTCAATGGGGCTAGGTTCAAAAGGTGTTTCTGCTTCAAAGCAAAGGAGCTAGGAGAAAGTTCCTTTTGCCAGTGTGTTACGCAGCTGGAGAGCTGCAGAATGGTGCAGGGGATTCCAGGCGAGGTCTTCCTGGCTCGGTCTATAAGGAGAATGAATGCTTTTTCTAAACAGAATTTGTATGTATGGTTCTTCAATGAGGTCGGGATCCAAACGTGTTTCTGCTTCAAAGCAAAGGAGCTAGTTGAAAGTTTCTTTTGGAAGTGAGTGAGGGAGGTGGAAAGCTGCAGAATGGTGTAGGGGGTTTCAGGCTAGGTCATTCCTGACTGGGTCTGGAAGCAGAATGATTGCTTTTTCGAGACTGTGTTTGTATGGTTCTTCAATGGAGCTAGGATCAAAAGGTGCTTCTGCTTCAAAGCAAAGGAGCTAGCAGAAAGTTTCTTTTGCCAGTGTGTGAGGGAGTTGGAAAGCTGCAGATTGGTGTAGGGGATTCCAGGCTAGGTCATTCCTGACTGGGTCTATTAGCAGAATGATTGCTTTTTCGCAACTGAATTTGTATGGTTCTTCAATGGGGCTAGGATCAAAACGTGTTTCTGCTTCAAAGCAAAGGAGCTAGGAGAAAGTTTCTTTTGCCAGTGTGTGAGGGAGCTGGCAAGCTGCATAGTGGTGCAGGGGATTCAGGGCTAGGCCATTCCTGGCTGGGTCTATAAGCAGAATGAGTGCTTTTTCTTTACCAAATTTCTGTGGTTCTTCAATGGGGCTAGGATCAAAACGTTTTTCTGCTTCAAAGCAAAGGAGCTAGGAGAAAGTTTCTTTTGCCAGTGTGTGAGGGAGCTGGAAAGCTGCAGAATGATGTAGGGGATTCCAGGGTAGGTCATTCCTGACTGTGTCTGTAAGCAGAATGAGTGCTTTTTCGCAACTGCGTTTGTATGGTTCTTCAATGGGGCTATGATCAAAAGGTGCTTCTGCTTCAAAGCAACGGGTCTAGGAGAAAGTTTCTTTTGCCAGCATGTGCCGCAGCTGGAAAGCTGCATAGTGGTGCAGGGGATTCAGGGCTAGGCCATTCCTGGCTGGGTCTATAAGTAGAATGAGTGCTTTATGTAAACTGAATTTCTATGGCTCTTCAATGGGGCAAGGATCAAAATGTGTTTCTGCTTCAAAGCAAAAGAGCTAGGAGAAAGTTTCTTTTGCCAGTGTGTGAGGGAGCTGTAAAGCTGCAGATTGGCGTAGGGGATTCCAGGGTAGGTCGTTCCTGAGTGGGTCTAAAAGCAGGAAAAGTGCTTTATCTAAACTGCATTTGTATGGTTCTTCAATGGGGCTAGGATCAAAACGTGCCTCTGCTTCAAAGCAAAGGAGCTAGGAAAAAGTTTCTTTTGCCAGTGTGTGACGCAGCTGGAAAGCTGCAGAATGGTGCATGGTGATCCAGGCTAGGCCATTCCTGGCTGGGTCTATAAGCAGAATGAGTGCTTTTTCTGAACTGCATTTGTATGGTTCTTCAATGGGGCTAGGATCAAAGCGTGCCTCTGTTTCAAAGCAAAGGAGCTAGGAGAAAGTTTCTCTTGCCAGTGTGTGACACAGCTGGAGAGCTGCAGAATGGTGCAGGGGATTCCAGGCGAGGTCATTCCTGGCTCGGTCTATAAGGAGAATGAATGCTTTTTCTAAACAGAATTTGTATGGTTCTTCAATGAGGTCGGGATCCAAATGTGTTTCTGCTTCAAAGCAAAGGACCTAGGAGAAAGTTTCTTTTGGCAGTGAGTGAGGGCGCTGGAAAGCTGCAGAATGGTGTAGGGGGTTTCAGGCTAGTTCATTCCTGAATGGGTCTGGAAGCAGAATGATTGCTTTTTCGAGACTGTGTTTGTATGGTTCTTCATTGGGGCTAGGATCAAAAGCTGCTTCTGCTTCAAAGCAAAGGAGCTAGGGGAAAGTTTCTTTTGCCAGTGTGTGAGGGAGTTGGAAAGCTGCAGATTGGTGTAGGGGATTCCAGGCTAGGTCATTCCTGGCTGGGTCTATAAGCAGAATGAGTGCTTTTTGCAAACCAAATTTCTATGGTTCTTCAATGGGGCTAGGATCAAAACGTTTTTCTGCTTTAAAGCAAAGGAGCTAGGAGAAAGTTTCTTTTGCCAGTGTGTGAGGGAGCTGGAAAGCTGCAGGATGATGTAGGGGATTCCAGGGTAGGTCGTTCCTGACTGGGTCTATAAGCAGAATGACTGCTTTTCCTAAACTGCATTTTTATGGTTTTTCAATGGGGCTAGGATCAAAAGGTGTTTCTGCTTCAAAGCAAAGGAGCTAGGAGAAAGTTTCTTTTGCCAGTGTGTGAGGGAGTTGGAAAGCAGCAGAATGGTGCAGGGGATTCCAGTATAGGTCATTCCTGACTGGGTCTATAAGCAGAATGAGTGCTTTTTCTTAACCGAATTTCTATGGTTCTTCAATGGGGCTAGGATCAAAACGTTTTTCTGCTTTAAAGCAAAGGAGCTAGGAGAAAGTTTCTTTTGCCAGTGTGTGAGGGAGCTGGAAAGCTGCAGGATGATGTAGGGTATTCCAGGGTAGGTCGTTCCTGACTGGGTCTGTAAGCAGAATGAGTGCTTTTTCGCAACTGCATTTGTATGGTTCTTCAATGGGGCTAGGATCAAAACGTCCGTCTGCTTCAAAGCAAAGGAGCTAGGAAAAAGTTTCTTTTGCCGGCATGTGACGCAGCTGGAAAGCTGCAGAATGGTGTAGGGGATTCAGGGCTAGGCCATTCCTGGCTGGGTCTATAAGCAGAATGAGTGCTTTTTCTAAACTGCATTTGTATGGTTCATCAATGTGGCTAGGATCAAAACGTGTTTCTGCTTCAAAGCAAAGGAGCTAGGAGAAAGTTTCTTTTGGCAGTGAGTGAGGGAGCTGGAAAGCTGCAGAATGGTGTAGGGGGTTTCAGGCTAGGTCATTCCTGACTGGGTCTGGAAGCAGAATGATTGCTTTTTCGAGACTATGTTTTTATGGTTCTTGAATGGGGCTAGGATCAAAAGGTGCTTCTGCTTCAACAGAAAGGAGCTAGGAGAAAGTTTCTTTTGCCAGTGTGTGAGGGAGTTGGAGAGCTGCAGAATGGTGTAGGGGATTCCAGGCTAGGTCATTCCTGACTGGGTCTATTAGCAGAATGATTGCTTTTTCGCAACTGAATTTGTATGGTTCTTCAATGGGGCTAGGATCAAAAGGTATTTCTGCTTCAAAGCAAAGGAGCTAGGGGAAAGTTTCTTTTGCCAGTGTGTGACGCAGCTGGAAAGCTGCATAGTGGTGCAGGGGATTCAAGGCTAGGCCATTCCTGGCTGGGTCTATAAGCAGAATGAGTGCTTTATGTAAACTGAATTTCTATGGCTCTTCAATGGGGCAAGGATCAAAACGTGTTTCTGCTTCAAAGCAAAGGAGCTAGGAGAAAGTTTCTTTTGCCAGTGTGTGACGCAGCTGGAAAGCTGCAGAATGGTGCAGGGGATTCCAGGCTAGGTCATTCCTGGCTGGGTCTATAAGCAGAAAGAGTGCTTTTTCTAAACTGCATTTGTATGGTTCTTCAATGGGGCTAGGATCCAAAACGTGTTCTGCTACAAGAGCAAAGGAGCTAGGAGAAAGTTTCTTTTGCCAGTGTGTGAGGGAGCTGGAAAGCTGCAGAATGGTGCAGGGGATTCCAGGCTAGGCCATTCCTGGCTGGGTCTATAAGCAGAATGAGTGCTTTTTCTAAACTGCATTTGTATGGTTCTTCAATGGGGCTAGGATCAAAACGTGCTTCTGCTTCAAAGCAAAGGAGCTAGGAGAAAGTTTCTTTTGCCAGTGTGTGACGCAGCTGTGGAGGTGCAGAATGGTGCAGGGGATTCAGGGCTAGGCCATTCCTGGCTGGGTCTATAAGCAGAATGAGTGCTTTTTCTAAACCGCATTTCTATGGTTCTTCAATGGGGCTAGGATCCAAACGTGTTTCTGCTTCAAAGCAAAGGAGCTAGGAGAAAGTTTCTTTTGCCAGTGTGTGAGGGAGCTGGAAAGCTGCAGAATGGTGCAGGGGATTCCAGGCTAGGTCATTCCTGACTGGGTCTATAAGCAGAATGAGTGCTTTTTCTAACCGCATTTCTATGGTTCTTCAATGGGGCTAGGATCAAAACGTGCCTCTGCTTCAAGCAAAGGCACTAGGAGAAAGTTTCTTTTGCCAGTGTGTGAGGGAGCTGGAAAGCTGCAGGATGATGTAGGGGATTCCAGGCTAGGTCGTTCCTGACTGGGTCTATAAGCAGAAGGAGTGCTTTTTCGCAACTGCATTTGTATGGTTCTTCAATGGGGCTAGGATGTAAACGTGTTTCTGCTTCAAAGGAAAGCAGCTAGGAGAAAGTTTCTTTTGCCAGTGTGTGAGGGAGCTGGAAAGCTGCAGAATGGTGTAGGGGATTCCAGGCTAGGTCGTTCGTGACTGCATCTATGAGGAGAATGAGGGCTTTTTCTAAAATGTATTTGTATGGTTCTTCAATGGGGCTAGGATCCCAACGTTTTCTGCTCCAAAGCAAAGGAGCTAGGAGAAAATTTCTTTTGCCAGTGCTTGACGGAGCTGGAAAGCTGCAGAATGGTGCAGGGCATTCCAGGCTAGGTCATTCCTGGCTGGGTCTATAAGCAGAATGAGTGCTTTTTGCAAACCAAATTTCTATGGTTCTTCAATGGGGCTAGGATCCCGACGTGTTTCTGTTTCAAAGGAAAGCAGCTAGGAGAAAGTTTCTTTTGCCAGTGTGTGAGGGAGCTGGAAAGCTGCAGAATGGTGTAGAGGATTCCAGGCTAGGCCATTCCTGACTGGGTCTAAAAGCAGAATGAATGCTTTTTCGCAACTGCATTTCTATGGTTCTTAAATGGGGCTAGGATCCAAACGTGCCTCTGCTTCAATGCAGAGCAGCTTGGAGAAAGTTTCTTTTGCCAGTGTGTGACGGAGCTGGAAAGCTGCAGAATGGTGTAGGGGATTCCAGGCTAGTCCTTTTCTCGCTGGGTCTATAAGCAGAAGGAGTGTTTTTTCTAAACCGCATTTGTATGATTCTTCAATGGAGGTAGGATCAAAACATCTTTCTGCTTCAAAAGAAAGGGGCTAAGGGAAAGTTTCTTTTCCCAGTGTGTGACACAGCTGGAAGGCTGCAGAATGGTGCATGGTATTCCAGGCTAGGCCATTCCTGGCTGGGTGTATAAGCAGGATGACTGCTTTATCTAAACTGCATTTGTATGGTTCCTCAATGGGGCTAGGATCAAAACGTGTTTCCGCTTCAAAGCATAGGAGCTAGGAGAAAGTTTCTTTTGTCAGTGTGTGACGCAGCTGGAAAGATGCAGAATGGTGCATGGTATTCCTGAATAGTGAATTCCTGTCTGGGTATATAATCACAATGAGTGATTTTCTAAACCACATTTGTATGGTTCTTCAATGGGGCTAGGATCAAAACATGCCTCTTCATCAAAGGAAAGGAGCTAGGGGAAAGTTTCTTTTGCCAGTGTGTGTGGCAGCTGGAAAGCTGCAGAATGGTGCATGGTATTCCAGGCTAGGTCATTCCTGACTGGGTCTATAAGCAGAAGGAGTGCTTTTTCGAAATTGCATTTGTATGGTTCTTCAATGGGGCTAGGATCAAAACGTGCTTCTGCTTCAAAGCAAAGGAGCTAGGAGAAAGTTTCTTTTGCCAGTGTGTGAGGGAGCTGGAAAGCTGCAGAATGGTGCAGGGGATTCCAGGCTAGGCCATTCCTGGCTGGGTCTATAAGCAGAATGAGTGCTTTTTGTAAAGCGAATTTCTATGGTTCTTCAATGGGGCTAGGATCAAAACGTGTTTCTGCTTCAAAGGAAAGCAGCTAGGAGAAAGTTTCTTTTGCCAGTGTTTGACGCAGCTGGAACGCAGCAGAATGGTGCAGGGGATTCCAGGCTAGGCCATTCCTGACTGGGTCTGTAAGCAGAATGATTGCTTTTTCGAAACTGTGTTTGTATGGTTCTTCAATGGGGCTAGGATCACAAGGTGCTTCTGCTTCAAAGCATTGGAGCTAGGAGAAAGTTTCTTTTGCCAGCATGTGATGCAGCTGAAAAGCTGCAGAATGGTGTACGGGATTCCAGGCTAGGTCGTTCCTGACTGGGCCTATAAGCAGAATGAGGGCTTTTTAGAAACTGTATTTGTATAGTTCTTCAATGGGGCTAGGATCAAAACGTGTTTCTGCTTGAAAGCAAAGGACCTAGGAGAAAATTTCTTTTGCCAGTTTGTTACGCAGATGGAAAGCTGCAGAATGGTGAATTGTATTCCAGGCTAGGCCATTCCTGGTTGGGTCTTTAAGCAGAATGAGTGCTTTTTGTAAACCGCATTTGTATGGTTCCTCAATGGGTCTAGGATTAAAACGTGTTTCTGCTTCAAAGCAAAGGAGCTAGGAGAAAGTTTCTTTTGCCAGTGTGTGAGTGAGCTGGAAAGCTGCAGAATGGTGCAGGGGATTCCAGGCTAGGCCATTCCTGGCTGGGTCTATAAGCAGAAGGAGTGCTTTTTGTAAAGCGAATTTCTATGGTTCTTCAATGGGGCTAGGATGTAAACGTGTTTCTGCTTCAAAGGAAAGCAGCTAGGAGAAAGTTTCTTTTGCCAGTGTGTGACGGAGCTGGAAAGCTGCAGAATGGTGCAGGGGATTCCAGGCTAGGCCATTCCTGACTGGGTCTATAAGCAGAAGGAGTGCTTTTTCTAACCGGCATTTCTATGGTTCTTCAATGGGGCTAGGATGTAAACGTGTTTCTGCTTCAAAGGAAAGCAGCTAGGAGAAAGTTTCTTTTGCCAGAGTGTGAGGGAGCTGGAAAGCTGCAGAATGGTGCAGGGGATTCCAGGCTAGGCCATTCCTGGCTGGGTCTATAAGCAGAAGGAGTGCTTTTTCTAACCGGCATTTCTATGGTTCTTCAATGGGGCTAGGATGAAAACGTGTTTCTGCTTCAAAGGAAAGCAGCTAGGAGAAAGTTTCTTTTGCCAGTGTGTGACGCAGCTGAAAAGCTGCAGAATGGTAACGGGATTCCAGGGCTAGGTCATTCCCCGGCTGGATCTATTAGCAGAATTAATGCTTTTTCGCAACTGCTTTTGTATGGTTCTTCAATGAGGCCTAGGTTAAAACGTTGTTTCTGCTCTCAAAGATTGGAGGTAGGAGAAATTTTCTTGTGCCAGCATGTGATGCAGCTGAAAGCTGAGAAGCTGCTACAGAATGGTGCATGGTATTCCAGGCTAGGCCATTCCTGGCTGGGTTTATAAGCAGAATGAGTGATTTTCTAAACTGCACTTGTATGGTTCTTCGATGGGGCTAGGAACAAAAGGTGCTTCTGCTTCAAAGGAAAGCAGCTAGGAGAAAGTTTCTTTTGCCAGTGTGTGAGTGAGCTGGAAAGCTGCAGAATGGTGCAGGGGATTCCAGGCTAGGCCATTCCTGGCTACGTCTATAAGCAGAATGAATGATTTTCTAAACTTCATTTGTATGGTTCTTCAATGGGGCTAGGATCCAAAGGTGTTTCTGCTTCAAAGGCAAGGAGCTGGGAGAAAGTTTCTTTTGCCAGTGTGTGAGGGAGTTGAAAGCTGCAGAATAGTGTAGGGGATTCCAGGCTAGGTCGTTCCTGACTAGGCCTATAAGCAGAAGGAGTGATTTTCCCAACTGCAGGTGTATGGTTCTTTAATGGGGCTAGGATAAAAACATGCCTCTGCTTCAAAGAAAAGGAGCTAGGAGACAGTACCTTTTGCCAGTGTGTGACGCAGCTGAAGAGCTGCAGAGTGGTACAGGGGATTCAGGGCTAGGCCATTCCTGGCTGGGTCTATAAGGAGAATGACTACTTTTCCTAAACCGCATTTGTATGGTTCTTCAACGGGGCTAGGATCCAAACGTGTTTCTGCTTCAAAGCGAAGGAGCTAGGAGAAACTTTCTTTTGCCAGTGCGTGAGGGAGCTGGAAAGCTACAGAATGGTGCATGGTATTACAGGCTAGGCCAGTCCTGGCTGGGTCTATAAGCAGAAGGAGGGCTTTTTCTAACCGGCATTTGTATGTTTCCTCAATGGGGCTAGGATATAAACGTGTTTCTGCTTCAAAGGAAAGCAGCTAGGAGAAAGTTTCTTTTGCCAGTGTGTGGGTGAGCTGGAAAGCTGCAGAATGGTGTAAGATATTCCAGGCTAGGTCATTCCTGACTGGGACTGTAAGCAGAATGAGTGCTTTTTCGAAACTGCATTTGTATGGTTCTTAAATGGGGCTAGGGTCAAATCATGCTTCTGCTTCAAAGGAAAGGAGCTACGAGGAAGTTTCCTTTGCCAGTGTGTGAGTGAGCTTGAAAGGTGCAGAATGGTGCATGGTATTCCAGGCTAGGCCATTCCTGGCTGGGTCTATAAGCAGAATGAGTGCTTTTTTGAAATGCGTTTGTATGGTTCTTCAATGGGGCTAGGATCAAAAGGTGCTTCTGCTTCAAAGCAAAGGAGCTAGGAGAAAGTTTCTTTTGCCAGTGTGTGATGCAGCTGGAAAGCTGGAGAATGGTGCAGGGTATTATGGGCTGGGTCATTCCTGGCTGGGTCTATAAAGCAGAATGAGTGGTTTTTGTCAACGGAATTTCTATGGTTCTTCACTGGGGCTAGGATCAAAACGTTTTTCTGCTTCAAAGCAAAGGAGCTAGGAGAAAGTTTCTTTTGCCAGTGTGTGAGGGAGCTGGAAAGCTGCAGAATGGTGCAGGGGAGTCCAGGCTAGGCCATTCCTGGCTGGGTCTATAAGCAGAATGTATGCTTTTTCTAAACCGCTTTTGTATGATTTTTCAATGGAGGTAGGATCAAAACATCCTTCTGCTTCAAAGGAAAGGGGCTAAGGGAATGTTCTTTTGCCAGTGTGTGACGCATACTGGAAGGCTGCAGAATGGTGCATGGTATTCCAGGCTAAGCCATTCCTGGCTCGGTCTATAAGCAGAAGGAGTGCTTTATCTAAACTGCATTTGTATGGTTCCTCAATGGGGCTAGGATCAAAACTTGTTTCCGCATCAAAGCAAAGGAGCTAGGAGAAAGTTTCTTTTGTCAGTGTGTGACGCAGCTGGAAAGATGCAGAATGGTGCATGGTATTCCTGAGTAGGCCATTCCTGACTGGGTATATAATCACAATGAGTGATTTTCTAAACCGCATATGTATGGTCCTTCTAAGGGGCTAGGATGAAAACATGCTTCTGCATCAAAGGAAAGGATCCAGGAGAAAGTTTCTTTTGTCAGTGTGTGAGTGAGCTGGAAAGATGCAGAATGGTCTAGGGGATTCCAGGCTAGGTCATTCCTGCCTGGGTCTACACGTAGAAGGAGTGATTTTTGTAAAGCGAATTGCTTTGGTTGTTCAATAGGGATAGGATGTAAACGTGTTTCTTCTTCAAAGGAAAGCAGCTGGGAGAAAGTTTCTTTTGCCAGTGTGTGACGCAGTTGGAAAGCGGCAGAATGGTGCAGGGGATTCTAGACTAGGCCATTCCTGGCTGGGTCTATAAGCAGAAGGAGTGCTTTTTGTAAAGCGAATTTCTGTTTCTTCAATAGGGATAGGATGTAGACGTGTTTGTGCTTCAAAGGAAAGCAGCTAGGAGAAAGTTTCTTTTGTCAGTGTGTGGGTGAGCTGGAAAGCTGCAGAATGGTGCAGGGGATAACAGGCTAGGTCATTCCTGGCTGGGTCTATAAACAGAATGAGTGCTCTTTGTAAAGCAAATTTCTATGGTTCTTCAATAGGGATAGGATGTAAACGTGTTTCTGCTTCAAAGGAACGTGGCTAGGAGAAAGTTTCTTTAGCCAGTGTGTGACGCAACTGGAAAGCTGCAGAATGGTGCTGAGGATTCCTGGCTAGGCCATTCCTGGCTGGGTCTATAAGCAGAAGGAGTGCTTTTTCGAAACGGCATTTCTATGGTTCTTGAATGGGGCTAGGATGTAAACGTGTTTCTGCTTCAAAGGAAAGCAGCTAGGTGAAAGTTTCTTTTACCAGTGTGTGACGGAGCTGGAAAGCTGCAGAATGGTGTAGGGGATTCCAGGCTAGGCCTTTTCTCGCTGGGTCTATAAGCAGAAGGAGTGTTTTTTCTAAACCGCGTTTGTATGATTCTTCAATGGAGGTAGGATCAAAACATCTTTCTGCTTCAAAAGAAAGGGGCTAAGGGAAAGTTTCTTTTGCCAGTGTGTGACACAGCTGGAAGGCTGCAGAATGGTGCATGGTATTCCAGGCTAGGCCATTCCTGGCTGGGTGTATAAGCAGGATGACTGCTTTATCTAAACTGCATTTGTATGGTTCCTCAATGGGGCTAGGATCAAAACGTGTTTCCGCTTCAAAGCATAGGAGCTAGGAGAAAGTTTCTTTTGCCAGTGTGTGACGCAGCTGGAAAGATGCAGAATGGTGCATGGTATTCCTGAATAGTCCATTCCTGTCTGGGTATATAATCACAATGAGTGATTTTCTAATCCGCATTTGTATGGTTCTTCAATGGGGCTAGGATCCAAATGTGTTTCTGCTTCAAAGGCAAGGAGCTGGGAGAAAGTTTCTTTTGCCAGTGTGTGAGGGAGCTGGAAAGCTGCAGAATGGTGCAGGGGATTCCAGGCTAGGCCATTCCTGGCTGGGTCTATAAGCAGAATGAGTGATTTTCTAAACTGCATTTGTATGGTTCTTCAATGGGGCTAGGATATAATAGTGTTTCTGCTTCAAAGGCAAGGAGCTAGGAGAAAGATTCTTTTGCCAGTGTGTGAGGGAGTTGGAAAGCTGCAGAATAATGTAGGGGATTCCAGGCTAGGTCGTTCTTGACTGGGCCTATAAGCAGAATGAGTGCCTTTTCGCAACTGCATGTGTATGGTTCTTCAATGGGGCTAGGATCAAAACGTGCCTCTGCTTCAAAGCAAAGGAGCTAGGAGTAAGTACCTTTTGCCAGTGTGTGACGCAGCTGGAGAGTTGCACAGTGGTACAGGAGATTCAGGGCTAGGCCATTCCTGGCTGGGTCTATAAGCAGAATGAATGCTTTTCCTAATCCGCATTTGTATGGTTCTTCAAAGGGGCTAGGATGTAAACGTGTTTCTGCTTCAAAGCAAAGGAGCTAGGAGAAAGTTTCTTTTGCCAGTGTATGAGGGAGCTGGAAAGTTACAGAATGGTGCATGGTATTTCAGGCTAGGCCAGTCCTGGCTGGGTCTATAAGCAGGATGAGTGCTTTATCTAAACTGCATTTGTATGTTTCCTCAATGGGGCTAGGATCAAAAGGTGTTTCTGCTTCAAAGCAAAGGAGCTAGGAGAAAGTTTCTTTTGCCAGTGTGTGACGCAGCTGGAAAGCTGCAGAATGGTGGATGAAATTCCAGACTAGGGCATTCCGGACTGGGTCCATATGCAGATTGAGTGATTTTGTAAACCGCATTTGTATGCTTCTTCAATGGGGCTAGGATCCAAAGGTGTTTCTGCTTCAAAGGATAGGAGCTAGGAGAAAGTTTATTTTGCCAGTGTGTAGGTGAGCTGGAAAGCTGCAGAATGGCGTAGGGGATTCCAGACTAGGTCATTCTTGACTGGGCCTGTAAGCAGAATGAGTGCTTTTTCGAAACTGCATTTTTATGGTTCGTCAATGGGGCTAGGATCCAAACGTGTTTCTGCTTCAAAGCAAAGGAGCTAGGAGACAGTTTCTTTTGCCAGTGTGTGAGTGAGCTGGGAAGCTGCCGAATGGTGCATGGTATTCCAGACTGCGCCATTCCTTGCTGGGTCTATAAGCAGAATGAATGGTTTTTCTAAACTGCATTTGTATGGTTCTTTAATGCTGCTAGGATCAAAACGTGCCTCTGCTTCAAAGGAAAGCAGCTAGGAGAAAGTTTCTTTTGCCAGTGTTTGACGCAGCTGGAAAGCTGCAGAATGGTGTATGGGATTCCAGGCTAGGGAATTCCGGACTGGGCCTATAAGCAGAATGAGTGCTTTTTGTAAACCGAATTTCTAAGGTTCTTCAATGGGGCTAGGATGTAAACGTGTTTCTGCTTCAAAGGAAAGGAGCTAGGAGGACGTTTCCTTTGCCAGTGTGTGAGTGAGCTTGAAAACTGCAGAATGGTGCATGGTAGTCCAGGCCAGGCCATTCCTGGCTGGGTCGATAAGCAGAATGAGTGCTTTTTTGAAACTGCATTTGTATGGTTCTTCAATGGGGCTAGGATCAAAAGGTGCTTCTGCTTCAAGGCAAAGGAGCTAGGAGAAAGTTTCTTTTGCCAGTGTGTGATGCAGCTGGATAGCTAGAGAATGGTGTAGGGGATTAAGGGCTAGGTCATTCCTGGCTGGGTCTATAAAGCAGAATGAGTGGTTTTTGTCAACGGAATTTCTATGGTTCTTCAATGGGGCTAGGATCAAAACGTGTTTCTGCTTCAAAGGAAAGGAGCTAGGAGAAAGTTTCTTTTGCCAGTTTGTGGGTGAGCTGGAAAGCTGCAGAATGGTGTAGGGGATTCCAGGCTAGGTCATTCCTGCCTGCGTCTATAAGCAGAATGAGTGCTTTTTCTAAACTGCATTTGTATGGTTCCTCGACGGGGCAAGGATTAAAACGTGTTTCTACTTCAAAGCAAAGGAGCTCGGAGAAAGTTTGTTTTGCAAGTGTGTTACGCAGCTGGAAAGCTGCAGAATGGTGCATGGTATTCCAGGCCAGGATATTCCTGGCTGGGTCTATAAGCAGAATGAGTGATTTTCTAAACCGCATTTGTATGGCTCATCAATGGGGCTAGGATCCAAAAGTGTTTCTGCTTCAAAGGAAAGGAGCTAGGAGAAAGTTTCTTTTGCCAGTTTGTGGGTGAGCTGGAAAGCTGCAGAATGGTGTAGGGGATTCCAGGCTAGGTCATTCCTGCCTGCGTCTATAAGTGTGCTAGTTTGAAGCAAGCTAGAATGTTTTGGTAACAGAACTAGATAACAGGCAGTGAAATCAAAACAATTGATGTCAACTTCTCTCACAGTTACGCTGAGAACTCTGGGAAGAAGAAAGACTTTTTTCTCCATTTTGTTTCTCACTCTTGCTTTTGCCTTAGACCTGGTCACATCTCATTAACCCTGCTCCTACTAACCCTGCTCCCTAACCTCTTGGCTGCACCTCTCTTCTTCCTGAGAACTGGGGTAAGGTTGAGAGGGCCGGGGGGAGGTGTTGGGGTGGTTTGAGAGCCTCTCCTGGGGACTCAGGTTTCTGGGAGGGGAGTTGTGCTTTTGTATTGTTTATCCTTTGTATATTTCTGTATATAATTGTATATAACTGTATATATTGTAAATAGCTGCTTGTAAATTCTGCTAGCTGTAAATAAATTGCTTCATCTATATTCCCAGGGTCCGTCTGAGTTAGCTGGGGCAAATTCAAAGTGTGGGAGGGGCGGGGTAACCCCCAAACCATCACATTTTTTATTGGCTTTCCCAACGTGGGGCTAGTTATTTGAGTGAGTGGAAATTAGCTCTGGGAATTAAGATGAAGCTAATCAAGCAGCTATTGTATTTGGTTGGTGCATTGCTCTGGTCTGGTTTTGTTTTCTTGGCATTTAGTTGGTTAAAAGTTCAAATTGTTGCTTATTTCATTGATCTGGCTTATAAGAAGGCTAAAGTTAAGCTTTCAAACATGTTCTGGAGCTGGGGTGATTTTATTCTTGGTTATGCTGGTTTTAATATCTCTGAGAATATTACCAAGGACATTACAGGAGCTCTGGTTAATAATGTGACAATCAATGGAAATTCTGCTTTAAATATGGCTCTAATGAGAGTTATTCAGCCTAAGACAGGAATTCCAACTGTTTGCATAGGCACATGCTCGTGTAAAACTGTTTTTCTTCTCACAGTTTTTAATATTTGCCTCATGATTTTGATATTCATATTAATTTTGGCATTATTGGTGAAAAATTCAAAACCAGTTTCTGTAAGAGCTAGGAAAAATTCTGTGTCTCAGAAGCAGTCTCTTTCACAGCAAAACAAGGGAACACAGTCATCGGCTTCCCCCTTGCCAGCCTCTGCCCCTCCTTCTCCAAGTGCTGGGAACACGGCCAATGTTCCCGCCACTAACGTAAACAATGATAGCAAAAACAAAAACGGGCAGAATTCGGTAGGAGCCCCAGGAGCACAGGCAGGTACCCAAAATCAGAATGTTCCTAGCAAAAATGATAACACCTCAGGGTTGGCAGGCATCCCAGGAGGACAGGCAAATAATAACACTGCTAGTGCTAGTAACGCTAGCCCAGTCAGTCCAAATCCTACTGACACCAGCTCAGCCAATTCGAACCCCCAGCCAGCAGACCAGAACCAAAATCCTCCTGTTAAAAGCAAGGCAGATTTGAACTCACAAGCTCCAAGTCAGACCCCTAGGGATACAAATGCTCCAAGTCAGACCCCTAAGGATTCAAACCCTCCAAGTCAGACTCCTAAAGATTCAAATCCTCCAGCAGACACATCCAAGTCTGTTGCTGCTCAGGCCCTTCTGGCACCTGCTAAGGCAAAAGCTAAGACAAAGAGTGGTTCGCAGGAGGATGTAAGACAGGGGACCTCTGGTGATCAGCAGCAAGAAGAGGAGGAGGAGACAGTTAGTCTGCGAGACCTTGTAGATGTGCTGAGACAACAATACTCAAGTGAGAGGAGTGCTGTGAGGTTAGCTGCCAGGAGAGAGGATGGTTCCAATGAGTTTAGGAATGCTATGAGGAAGATTGTGTTAGGCCAGGCACCACCAGAACAACAGGAAGAGGAGGAGGAAGATGACATCCAAGGCTCCAAGGATCCACTCAGAGAGGTCAGGGAAGTTAGGAAGGAATACACAAGGGAATCAGGTGAGCCAATCCTAAGCTGGCTAGTGAGATGCCGTGGCATTGGTGCTAATGCTCTGGAGGTAGGAGACAAGTCTGCCAAGCAGCTGGGACCACTCACTAAGGAGAGTGGAGTGGACAAACACCTGGCAAGTCCTCTTGGTAGGGTTAGCTTGTGGACACGCCTTCTGTTGGCTGTGGCTATGAGATATCCTTCCCGAGATGATTTGCCATGGGCTGCCAAGAAGTGGAACACCGTTGAGCAGGGAATTAAGCTTCTGAAGGAGTTTGCTGTGAAGGAAGTGCTTTATGGAGATCATGGTACTCATGAGCCTGACGATATTCCTTTGGGAACAGGTCTCATGAAGAAGCTGATTAAGCTTGCTCCTTCATCCTATGCTAACATCTTGGCCAGTAAGTTCCTAGCAAGGAGTGATAATGGAAGGTCTTTCACTGTTGGTGAATTCACTGACCAGCTCAGGCAGATTGAGGATAGCTTGTCCCATTCTGGTATAATCTGTGCCATAAAAACTATGACTTCTGAAATAAAGAGCATGAAAGATGGTTTTGAGAATACCATGAAAGAACTGAAGGAGGATCTCAAAAATCTGGTAAAAGATACCATTCCTGCATCATCTGAATGGGTGCATGTTTCTGCAGTCAGGAACAGACGCCCACCTCCTGCAAGGCAATTCCAGCCCAGGAGGAGACAAATTCCACCCAGACAGCAGCAATCACGTGCGTCACTGTGGATACTTCTGCGTGACACATATGGTGAGAACATGAACAAATGGGATGGTAAACCTACTTCAGCTCTTTCAAAGAGGGTCAGGGAACTGCAGAGTGGCAGAAACAGAGGCAATAATGCCCGAAAAGTAGCTGTCACTTCTTCAGCTCCTGAGAGCAACTGCGATTGTTCCAACAGTTGCAGTTCCTCTCGCAACAACACCAATCACTGTGTACACCCTACATGCCATGTTCAGCATTAGGGGTGCCCTGCCTCCAGCCAGGAGGAGGAAAGGGATAGTGGAGAGAACCGAATCTATTGGAATGTATTCATTAGGTGGCCTGGCAGTTCAAGAGTTCGGAAATACAGGGCTTTAGTTGACACAGGTGCTCAGTGTACTTTATTGCCATCTAATTGCAAAGGGACAGAGTCCATTTCTATCTTTGGAATCACTGGTGGATCTCAAGAGTTAACTAAGATACAGGCTGAGATCAGTTTAACTGGTAAAGAGTGGAAGACACATACTATTGTAACTGGTCCTGATGCGCCTTGCATTCTGGGAATTGACTTTTTGAGACAAGGTTGTTTCAAAGATCCTAAGGGTCATAAATGGGCTTTTGGAATAGCATCTGTAGAGATTGAGGATGATAAATTGAAATTGTCTGTTAGACCTGAACTTTCTGATGAATCTGCAGTTGTGGGACATCATGACATAGAGGACCTGGAAGTGCCAATTGCAACTCAAACTGTTCATCATAGGCAGTACAGAACTAACCGTGACTCTTTGTTGCCCATTCATCAGCTGATTCGTCAATTGGAGAGTCAGGCTGTCATCGAGAAAGCTCATTCACCTTTCAACAGTCCCATCTGGCCTGTGCGCAAACCTACGGGCGACTGGAGACTCACAGTTGACTTTCGTGCCCTCAACGAGGTGACACCACCCATGAGTGCAGCTGTGCCGGACATGCTGGAACTCCAGTACGAGCTGGAATCGAAGGAGGCTAAGTGGTATGCAACCATAGACATTGCTAATGCTTTCTTCTCTATTCCCATAGCAAAGGAGTGCAGGCCTCAGTTTGCATTCACCTGGAGAGGAATCCAGTACCAGTTCAACCGTTTGCCTCAGGGGTGGAAACACAGCTCAACCATCTGTCACTCAGTCATCCACAATGCACTGGAGAAAGGTAAAGCTCCAGAGCACATCCAGTACATCGACGACATCATTGTGTGGGGCCAAACTGCTGAGGAAGTCTTCGAGAAAGGTAACAAAATCATTGACATTCTGTTGCAAGCAGGTTTTGCCATTAAGAGAGACAAGGTCAAAGGACCTGCCAAGGAAATTCAGTTTCTGGGAGTGCGGTGGCAGGATGGTCGCCGTTACATTCCTCAGGATGTGATTAACAAAGTCTCTACCATGGCAGTTCCCACCAGTAAGAAGGACACACTTTCTTTCCTTGGTGTGGTGGGATTTTGGAGACTACACATTCCTGGTTTCAGTCAGATTGTCAAACCTCTGCATGATGTGACTCGTAAGAGAAACAATTTCGAGTGGGGACCTGAACAACAAGCAGCCTTTGATCAAATTAAGCGAGAAGTAGTCCATGCAGTGGGCTTAGGACCTGTGAGATCTGGCCCGGACATTAAAAACATTCTGTACACGGCTGCCAGTGACAATGGTCCAACTTGGAGTCTTTGGCAGAGAGCTCCAAATGAGACACGTGGTCGTCCTCTTGGTTTCTGGGGACGTTGTTACAGAGGTTCAGAGACAAATTACACTGCAACTGAGAAAGAGATTCTAGCAGCCTATGAGGGAGTGAAAGCAGCTTCTGAAGTGATTGGAACTGAGTCACAATTGCTTTTAGCTCCTAGACTGCCAGTTCTTAACTGGATGTTCAAGGGCAAAGGTTCATCACCACATCATGCCACAGATGCAACCTGGTCTAAATGGATGGCTTTGATAACCCAACGAGCACGAATGGGTAATCTTGATCGACCTGGTCTAGTGGAGGTGATCACCAACTGGCCGGAAGGCACAGACTGTTCCAAACCTCCGGAGGAGAAAATAACTCGTGCTGAGGAAGCTCCTCCCTATGGTGATCTCTCTGATCAGGAAAAGAACTATGCTTTGTTCACAGATGGTTCCTGTCGTCTTGTTGGGAACAAGCGAATATGGAAGTCAGCAGTTTGGAGTCCTACCAGGAGAGTTACCGAAACGAAAGATGGCGAAGGAGAATCCAGTCAGTTTGCTGAGGTAAAAGCTGTTCAACTCGCTCTTGATGTGGCTGAACGTGAGAATTGGCCTATCCTTTACCTCTACACCGACTCGTGGATGGTAGCCAATGCTCTATGGGGTTGGCTGAAGGACTGGAAGAAGAATGGTTGGCAGAGGAAAGGAAAGCCTATTTGGTGTGCTGATCTATGGCAGGACATTGATGCACGGCTGGAGAAAATTCCAGTGAAGGTGCGGCACGTAGACGCACACATGCCTAAGAGCAGAGCCACTGAGGAACATCAACACAATCAGAAGGCAGATCAAGCTGCTAAGATTGCTCAAGTTGATACCAACTCTGAACTTGACATTGACCTTGATTGGAAACACCGAGGTGAACTGTTCTTAGCTCGGTGGGCCCATGATTTGTCTGGACATCAAGGCAGAGATGGAACATACCGATGGGCTCGTGATAGGTCAATTGACTTATCCATGGACGCTATCACCCAAGTCATCTATGACTGTGACATTTGTGCTGCTATTAAGCAGGCTAAGCGAATCAAGCCCTTATGGTATGGTGAGAGATGGTCAAAGTACAAGTATGGTGAAGCCTGGCAGATTGACTACATCACTTTACCTCGATCTCGTTCTGGCAAGCAGTATGTGCTGACGATGGTAGAAGCCAGCACTGGATGGTTGGAAACCTATCCAGTTCCACATGCTACTGCACGTAACACCATTGTTGGTTTGGAGAGACAGATCTTGTGGAGACATGGAACTCCAGAGAGAATTGAGTCAGACAATGGTACTCATTTCAAGAATAATCTTGTAAAAAACTGGGCCAAAGAGCATGGTATTGAATGGATCTATCACATACCCTACTATGCACCAGCTTCAGGGAAGATTGAACGCTACAATGGTTTGCTGAAAACCACCCTAAAAGCCATGGGGGGTGGAACTCTGAAAAACTGGGACAAACATTTAGCACAAGCTACTTGGTTGGTAAATAGTAGAGGTTCAGTAAACAGAGCAGGACCTGCACAATCAGATTTGGTCCAAACAGTAGACGGTGATAAAGTTCCTGTTGTACGTGAGAAGAATCTGTTAGGGAAAACTGTTTGGGTATTTTCTCCTTCGGGCGAAGGGAAACCTGTCCGAGGGGTGGTTTCTGCTGAAGGTCCTGGTCATACATACTGGGTAATGCAGGAGAATGGTGAAATCCAGTGTATTCCACAGAGAAATCTAACCTTAGCTGAGAGAGTTTAAATTCAAGCTGTTAGGAGTTTTCTGTTCTAGGTAACATCGGCGCCCAACACTGAGAGAATCTACGATAGAATCTACAGTACGTGAGCACGAACCCAACGTCACCTGGGAGTCCCTGTTCTGAGCTTTTGAATCACCTATATCTGATTGAAGTGTGAACTGAACTTGTATATATTGTTTTAGTGTAAATATTGGTTTGAATTAGATTGGATAATTCTCAGCGATACTCTGAGCGAAGTAGACAGGGGTGGATTGTGCTAGTTTGAAGCAAGCTAGAATGTTTTGGTAACAGAACTAGATAACAGGCAGTGAAATCAAAACAATTGATGTCAACTTCTCTCACAGTTACGCTGAGAACTCTGGGAAGAAGAAAGACTTTTTTCTCCATTTTGTTTCTCACTCTTGCTTTTGCCTTAGACCTGGTCACATCTCATTAACCCTGCTCCTACTAACCCTGCTCCCTAACCTCTTGGCTGCACCTCTCTTCTTCCTGAGAACTGGGGTAAGGTTGAGAGGGCCGGGGGGAGGTGTTGGGGTGGTTTGAGAGCCCCTCCTGGGGACTCAGGTTTCTGGGAGGGGAGTTGTGCTTTTGTATTGTTTATCCTTTGTATATTTCTGTATATAATTGTATATAACTGTATATATTGTAAATAGCTGCTTGTAAATTCTGCTAGCTGTAAATAAATTGCTTCATCTATATTCCCAGGGTCCGTCTGAGTTAGCTGGGGCAAATTCAAAAGTGTGGGAGGGGCGGGGTAACCCCCAAACCATCACAATAAGCAGAATGAGTGCTTTTTCTAAACTGCATTTGTATGGTTCTTCAATGGGGCTAGGATGAAAACATGCTTCTGCTTCAAAGCAAAGGATCTAGGAGAAAGTTTCTTTTGCCAGTGTGATACGCAGCTGGAAAGCTGCAGAATGGTGCATGGTATTCCAGGCTAGGCCATTCCTGGCTGGGTCTAAAAGCAGCATAGGAGCTTTTTCTAAACCGCATTTGAATAGTTCTTCAGTGGGGCTAGGATAAAAGGTGTTTCTGCTTCAATGCCAAAGAGCTAGGAGAAAGTTTCTTTTGCCAGTGTGTGACGCAGCTGGAAAGCTGCAGAATCGTGTAGGTGATTCCCGGCTAGGGCGTTCCTGACTGGATCTATAAGCAGAATGAGTGGTTTTTGTAAACGGAATTTCTATGGTTCTTCAATGGGGCTGGGATCGAAAGGTGTTTCTGCTTCAAAGGAAAGGAGCTAGGATAAAGTTTCTTTTGCCAGTGTGTGAGGGAGTTGGAAAGCTGCAGAATGGTGTAGGGGATTCCAGGCTAGGCCTTTCCTGGCTGGGTCTTTAAGCAGAAGGAGTGCTTTTTCTAAACCGCATTTGTTTGATTTTTCAATGGAGGTAGGATCAAAACATCTTTCTGCTTCAAAGGAAAGGAGCTAGGAGAAAGTTACTCTTGCCAGTGTGTTACGCAGCTGGAAAGCTGCAGAATGGCGCATGGTATTACAGGCCAAGCCATTCCTGGCTGGGTTTGTAAGTAGAATGAATGATTTTCTAAAATGCATTTGTATGGTTCTTCGTTGCGGATAGGATCAAAACGTGCTTCTGCTTCAAAGAAAGCAGCTGGGAGAAAGTTTCTTTTGCCAGTGTGTGAGTGAGCTGGAAAGCTGCGGAATGGTGCATGGTATTCCATGCTAGGCCATTCCTGCCTGGGTCTATAAGCAGAATGAGTGATTTTATGAGCTGCATTTGTATGGTTCTTCAATGGGGCTAGGATCCAAATGTGTTTCTGCTTCAAAGGCAAGGAGCTAGGAGAATGATTCTTTTGCCAGTGTGTGAGGGAGTTGGAAAGCTGTAGAATAATGTAGGGGATTCCAGGCTAGGTCGTTCCTGACTGGGCCTATAAGCAGAATGAGTGCTTTCTCGCAACTGCATGTGTATGGTTCTTTAATGGGTCTAGGATCAAAACGTACCTCTTCTTCAAAGCAAAGGAGCTAGGAGAAAGTACCTTTTTCCAGTGTGTGAGGCAGCTGGAGAGCTGCAGAGTGGTACAGGGGATTCAGGGCTAGGCCATTCCAGGCTGGGTCTATAAGCAGAAGGAGTGTTTTTTCTCAACGGCATTTCTATGGTTCCTCAATGAGGCTACGATCCAAACGTGTTTCTGCTTCAGAGGAAAGCAGCTACGAGGAAGTTTCCTTTGCCAGTGTGCGAGTGAGCTTGAAAGGTGCAGAATGGTGCATGGTATTCCAGGCTAGGCCATTCCTGGCTGGCTCTATAAGCAGGATGAGTGTTTTTTCTCAACGGCATTTCTATGGTTCCTCAATGGGGCTACGATCCAAACGTGTTTCTGCTTCAAAGGAAAGCAGCTGGGAGAAAGTTTCTTTTGCCAGTGTGTGAGGGAGCTGGAAATCTGCAGAATGGTGCAGGGGATTCCAGGCTAGACCATTCCTGGCTGGGTCTATAAGCAGAAGGAGTGCTTTTTGTAAACCGAATTTCTATGGTTCTTCAATGGGGCTAGGATGTAAACGTGTTTCTGCTTCAAAGGAAAGCAGCTAGGAGAAAGTTTCTTTTGCCAGTGTGTGAGGGAGCTGGAAAGCTGAAGAATGGTGCAGGGGATTCCAGGCTAGGCCATTCCTGGCTGGGTCTATAGGCCGAAGGAGTGCTTTTTCTAAATGGCATTTCTATGGTTCTTCAATGGGGCTAGGATGTACACGTGTTTCTGCTTCAAAGGAAAGCAGCTAGGAGAAGGTTTCTTTTGCCAGTGTGTGACGCAGCTGGAAAGATGGAGAATGGTGTTGGGGATTCCAGGCTAGGTCATTCCTGGCTGGGTCTATAAGCAGAAGGAGTGCTTTTTCTAAATGGCATTTCTATGGTTCTTCAATCGGGCTAGGATGTAAAGGTGCTTCTGCTTCAAAGGAAAGCAGCTAGGAACAAAGTTTCTTTTGCCAGTGTGTGACGCTGCTGGAAAGCTGCAGAATGGTGCAGGGGATTCCAGGCTAGGATATTCCTGGCTGGGTCTATAAGCAGAATGAGTGCTTTTTCTAAACGGCATTTCTATGGTTCCTCAATGGGGTACGATCCAAATGTGTTTCTGCATCAAAGGAAAGCAGCTGGGAGAAAGTTTCTTTTGCCAGTGTGTGAGGGAGCTGGAAAGCTGCAGAATGGTGCAGGGGATTCCACGCTAGACCATTCCTGGCTGGGTCTATAAGCAGAATGAGTGGTTTTTGTAAACAGCATTTCGATGATTCTTTAATGGGGCTGGGATCCAAACGTGTTTCTGCTTCAAAGGAAAGCAGCTAGGAGAAAGTTTCTGTTGCCAGTGTGTGAGGGAGTTGGAAAGCTGCAGAATGGTGCAGGGGATTCCAGGCTAGGCCATTCCTGGCTGGGTCTATTAGCAGAAGGAGTGCTATTTCTATCCGGCATTTCTATGGTTCTTCAATGGGGCTAGGATGTAAACGTGTTTCTGCTTCAAAGGAAAGCAGCTAGGAGAAAGTCTCTTTTGCCAGTGTGTTACGCAAATGGAAAGCTGCAGAATGGTACAGGGGATTCCAGGCTGGGTCATTCCTGACAGAGTCTATAAGCAGAATGAGTGCTTTTTGTAAAGCGAATTTCTATGTTTCTTCAATAGGGATAGGATGTAAACGTGTTTCTGCTTCAAAGGAAAGCAGCTAGGAGAAAGTTTCTTTTGCCAGTTTGTGACGCAGCTGGAAAGCTGCAGAATGGTGTAGGGGATTCCAGGCTAGGTCATTGCTGTCTGTGTTTATAAGCAAAAGGAGTGCTTTTTCCAAATTGCATTTGATTGCTTCTTCAAAGGGGCTATGATCAAAACGTGCTTCTGCTTCAAAGCAAAGGAGCTAGGAGAAAGTTTTTTTTGCCAGTGTGTGAGGGAGCTGAAAATCTGCAGAATGGTGCATGGTATTCCCGGCTAGGCCATTCCTGGCTGGGTTTATAAGCAGAATGAGTGATTTTCTAAACCGCATTTGTATGGTTCTTCGATGGGGCTAGGATCAAAAGGTGCTTCTGCTTCAAAGCAAAGGAGCTAGGAGAAAGTTTCTTTTGCCAGTGTGTGAGGGAGCTGGAAAGCTGCAGAATGGTGCAGGGGATTCCAGGCTAGGCCATTCCTGGCTGAGTCTATAAGCAGAATGAGTGATTTTCTAAACTGCATTTGTATGGTTCTTCAATGGGGCTAGGATATAATAGTGTTTCTGCTTCAAAGGCAAGGAGCTAGGAGAAAGATTCTTTTGCCAGTGTGTGAGGGAGTTGGAAAGCTGCAGAATAATGTAGGGGATTCCAGGCTAGGTCGTTCTTGACTGGGCCTATAAGCAGAATGAGTGCCTTTTCGCAACTGCAAGTGTATGGTTCTTCAATGGGGCTAGGATCAAAACGTGCCTCTGCTTCAAAGCAAAGGAGCTAGGAGTAAGTACCTTTTGCCAGTGTGTGACGCAGCTGGAGAGTTGCACAGTGGTACAGGGGATTCAGGGCTAGGCCATTCCTGGCTGGGTCTATAAGCAGAATGAATGCTTTTCCTAATCCGCATTTGTATGGTTCTTCAAAGGGGCTAGGATCCAAATGTGTTTCTGCTTCAAAGCAAAGGAGCTAGGAGAAAGTTTCTTTTGCCAGTGTGTGAGGGAGCTGGAAAGGTACAGAATGGTGCATGGTATTTCAGGCTAGGCCAGTCCTGGCTGGGTCTATAAGCAGAAGGATTGCTTTATCTAAACTGCATTTGTATGTTTCCTCAATGGGGCTAGGATCAAAAGGTGTTTCTGCTTCAAAGCAAAGGAGCTAGGAGAAAGTTTCTTTTGCCAGTGTGTGACACAGCTGGAAAGCTGCAGAATGGTGGATGATATTCCAGACTAGGGCATTCCGGACTGGGTCCATAAGCAGATTGAGTGATTTTGTAAACCGCATTTGTATGCTTCTTCAATGGGGCTAGGATCCAAAGGTGTTTCTGCTTCAAAACAAAGGAGCTAGGAGACAGTTTCTTTTGCCAGTGTGTGAGTGAGCTGGGAAGCTGCCGAATGGTGCATGGTATTCCAGACTAGGCCATTCCTTGCTGGGTCTATAAGCAGAATGAATGCTTTTACTAAACTGCATTTGTATGGTTCTTTAATGCTGCTAGGATCAAAACGTGCCTCTGCTTCAAAGGAAAGCAGCTAGGAGGAAGTTTCCTTTGCCAGTGTGTGAGTGAGCTTGAAAACTGCAGAATGGTGCATGGTAGTCCAGGCCAGGCCATTCCTGGCTGGGTCGATAAGCAGAATTAGTGCTTTTTTGAAACTGCATTTGTATGGTTCTTCAATGGGGCTAGGATCAAAAGGTGCTTCTGCCTCAAGGCAAAGGAGCTAGGAGAAAGTTTCTTTTGCCAGTGTGTGATGCAGCTGGAAAGCTGGAGAATGGTGCAGGGGATTAAGGGCTAGGTCATTCCTGGCTGGGTCTATAAAGCAGAATGAGAGGTTTTTGTCAACGGAATTTCTGTGGTTCTTCAATGGGGCTAGGATCAAAATGTGTTTCTGCTTCAAAGGAAAGGAGCTAGGAGAAAGTTTCTTTTGTCAGTGTGTGATGCAGCTGGAAAACTGCTGAATGGTGCATGGTATTCCAGGCTAGGCCATTTTATGGCTGGGTCTATAAGCAGGATGAGTGCGTTATCTAAACTGCATTTGTATGGTTCTTCAATGGGGCTAGGATCAAATCACGCTTCTGCTTCAAAGGAAAGGAGCTACGAGGAAGTTTCCTTTGCCAGTGTGCGAGTGAGCTTGAAAAGTGCAGAATGGTGCATGGTATTCCAGGCTAGGCCATTCCTGGCTGGCTCTATAAGCAGGATGAGTGTTTTTTCTCAACGGCATTTCTATGGTTCCTCAATGGGGCTACGATCCAAACGTGTTTCTGCTTCAAAGGAAAGCAGCTGGGAGAAAGTTTCTTTTGCCAGTGTGTGAGGGAGCTGGAAATCTGCAGAATGGTGCAGGGGATTCCAGGCTAGACCATTCCTGGCTGGGTCTATAAGCAGAAGGAGTGCTTTTTGTAAACCGAATTTCTATGGTTCTTCAATGGGGCTAGGATGTAAACGTGTTTCTGCTTCAAAGGAAAGCAGCTAGGAGAAAGTTTCTTTTGCCAGTGTGTGAGGGAGCTGGAAAGCTGAAGAATGGTGCAGGGGATTCCAGGCTAGGCCATTCCTGGCTGGGTCTATAGGCCGAAGGAGTGCTTTTTCTAAATGGCATTTCTATGGTTCTTCAATGGGGCTAGGATGTACACGAGTTTCTGCTTCAAAGGAAAGCAGCTAGGAGAAGGTTTCTTTTGCCAGTGTGTGACGCAGCTGGAAAGATGGAGAATGGTGTTGGGGATTCCAGGCTAGGTCATTCCTGGCTGGGTCTATAAGCAGAAGGAGTGCTTTTTCTAAATGGCATTTCTATGGTTCTTCAATCGGGCTAGGATGTAAAGGTGCTTCTGCTTCAAAGGAAAGCAGCTAGGAACAAAGTTTCTTTTGCCAGTGTGTGACGCTGCTGGAAAGCTGCAGAATGGTGCAGGGGATTCCAGGCTAGGATATTCCTGGCTGGGTCTATAAGCAGAATGAGTGCTTTTTCTAAACGGCATTTCTATGGTTCCTCAATGGGGTACGATCCAAATGTGTTTCTGCATCAAAGGAAAGCAGCTGGGAGAAAGTTTCTTTTGCCAGTGTGTGAGGGAGCTGGAAAGCTGCAGAATGGTGCAGGGGATTCCACGCTAGACCATTCCTGGCTGGGTCTATAAGCAGAATGAGTGGTTTTTGTAAACAGCATTTCGATGATTCTTTAATGGGGCTGGGATCCAAACGTGTTTCTGCTTCAAAGGAAAGCAGCTAGGAGAAAGTTTCTGTTGCCAGTGTGTGAGGGAGCTGGAAAGCTGCAGAATGGTGCAGGGGATTCCAGGCTAGGCCATTCCTGCCTGGGTCTATTAGCAGAAGGAGTGCTATTTCTATCCGGCATTTCTATGGTTCCTCAATTGGGCTAGGATGTAAACGTGTTTCTGCTTCAAAGGAAAGCAGCTAGGAGAAAGTCTCTTTTGCCAGTGTGTTACGCAAATGGAAAGCTGCAGAATGGTACAGGGGATACCAGGCTGGGTCATTCCTGAGAGGGTCTATAAGCAGAATGAGTGCTTTTTGTAAAGCGAATTTCTATGTTTCTTCAATGGGGCTAGGATGTAAACGTGTTTCTGCTTCAAAGGAAAGCAGCTAGGAGAAAGTTTCTTTTGCCAGTGTGTGACGCGTCTGGAAAGCTGCAGAATGGTGTAGGGGATTCCAGGCTAGGTCATTGCTGACTGTGTTTATAAGCAAAAGGAGTGCTTTTTCGAAATTGCATTTGATTGCTTCTTCAAAGGGGCTAGGATCAAAACGTGCTTCTGCTTCAAAGCAAAGGAGCTAGGAGAAAGTTTCTTTTGCCAGTGTGTGAGGGAGCTGAAAAGCTGCAGAATGGTGCATGGTATTCCAGGCTAGGCCATTCCTGGCTGGGTTTATAAGCAGAATGAGTGATTTTCTAAACTGCATTTGTATGGTTCTTCGATGGGGCTAGGATCAAAAGGTGCTTCTGCTTCAAAGCAAAGGAGCTAGGAGAAAGTTTCTTTTGCCAGTGTGTGAGGGAGCTGGAAAGCTGCAGAATGGTGCAGGGGATTCCAGGCTAGGCCATTCCTGGCTGGGTCTATAAGCAGAATGAGTGATTTTCTAAACTGCATTTGTATGGTTCTTCAATGGGGCTAGGATATAATAGTGTTTCTGCTTCAAAGGCAAGGAGCTAGGAGAAAGATTCTTTTGCCAGTGTGTGAGGGAGTTGGAAAGCTGCAGAATGGTGCAGGGGATTCCAGGCTAGGTCGTTCTTGACTGGGCCTATAAGCAGAATGAGTGCCTTTTCGCAACTGCATGTGTATGGTTCTTCAATGGGGCTAGGATCAAAACGTGCCTCTGCTTCAAAGCAAAGGAGCTAGGAGTAAGTACCTTTTGCCAGTGTGTGACGCAGCTGGAGAGTTGCACAGTGGTACAGGGGATTCAGGGCTAGGCCATTCCTGGCTGGGTCTATAAGGAGAATGACTGCTTTTCCTAAACCGCATTTGTATGGTTCTTCAAAGGGGCTAGGATCCAAATGTGTTTCTGCTTCAAAGCAAAGGAGCTAGGAGAAAGTTTCTTTTGCCAGTGTGTGAGGGAGCTGGAAAGGTACAGAATGGTGCATGGTATTTCAGGCTAGGCCAGTCCTGGCTGGGTCTATAAGCAGAAGGATTGCTTTATCTAAACTGCATTTGTATGTTTCCTCAATGGGGCTAGGATCAAAAGGTGTTTCTGCTTCAAAGCAAAGGAGCTAGGAGAAAGTTTCTTTTGCCAGTGTGTGACACAGCTGGAAAGCTGCAGAATGGTGGATGATATTCCAGACTAGGGCATTCCGGACTGGGTCCATAAGCAGATTGAGTGATTTTGTAAACCGCATTTGTATGCTTCTTCAATGGGGCTAGGATCCAAAGGTGTTTCTGCTTCAAAACAAAGGAGCTAGGAGACAGTTTCTTTTGCCAGTGTGTGAGTGAGCTGGGAAGCTGCCGAATGGTGCATGGTATTCCAGACTAGGCCATTCCTTGCTGGGTCTATAAGCAGAATGAATGCTTTTACTAAACTGCATTTGTATGGTTCTTTAATGCTGCTAGGATCAAAACGTGCCTCTGCTTCAAAGGAAAGCAGCTAGGAGAAAGTTTCCTTTGCCAGTGTGTGAGTGAGCTTGAAAACTGCAGAATGGTGCATGGTAGTCCAGGCCAGGCCATTCCTGGCTGGGTCGATAAGCAGAATTAGTGCTTTTTTGAAACTGCATTTGTATGGTTCTTCAATGGGGCTAGGATCTAAAGGTGCTTCTGCCTCAAGGCAAAGGAGCTAGGAGAAAGTTTCTTTTGCCAGTGTGTGATGCAGCTGGAAAGCTGGAGAATGGTGCAGGGGATTAAGGGCTAGGTCATTCCTGGCTGGGTCTATAAAGCAGAATGAGAGGTTTTTGTCAACGGAATTTCTATGGTTCTTCAATGGGGCTAGGATCAAAACGTGTTTCTGCTTCAAAGGAAAGGAGCTAGGAGAAAGTTTCTTTTGTCAGTGTGTGATGCAGCTGGAAAACTGCTGAATGGTGCATGGTATTCCAGGCTAGGCCATTTTATGGCTGGGTCTATAAGCAGGATGAGTGCGTTATCTAAACTGCATTTGTATGGTTCCTCGACGGGGCAAGGATCAAAAGGTGTTTCTGCTTCAAAGCAAAGGAGCTCGGAGAAAGTTTGTTTTGCAAGTGTGTTACGCAGCTGGAAAGCTG
This sequence comes from Pogoniulus pusillus, assembly GCF_015220805.1. Taxonomy (NCBI): domain Eukaryota; kingdom Metazoa; phylum Chordata; class Aves; order Piciformes; family Lybiidae; genus Pogoniulus; species Pogoniulus pusillus. The sequence continues at coordinate 25,158,911 of NC_087265.1, read as the reverse complement.
CAGAATGGTGCATGGTATTCCAGGCCAGGATATTCCTGGCTGGATCTATAAGCAGAATGAGTGATTTTCTAAACCGCATTTGTATGGCTCATCAATACGGCTAGGATCCAAAAGTGTTTCTGCTTCAAAGGAAAGGAGCTAGGAGAAAGTTTCTTTTGCCAGTTTGTGGGTGAGCTGGAAAGCTGCAGAATGGTGTAGGGGATTCCAGGCTAGGTCATTCCTGCCTGCGTCTATAAGCAGAATGAGTGCTTTTTCTAAACTGCATTTGTATGGTTCCTCAATGGGGCTAGGATGTAAACGTGTTTCTGCTTCAAAGGAAAGCAGCTAGGAGAAAGTTTCTTTTGCCAGTGTATGATGCAGCAGGAAAGCTGCAGAATGGTGCAGGGGATTCCAGGCTAGTCCATTCCTGGCTGGGTGTATAGGCCGAAGGAGTGCCCTTTCAAAATGGCATTTCTATGGTTCTTCAATGGGGCTAGGATGTAAACGTGTTTCTGCTTCAAAGGAAAGCAGCTAGGAGAAGGTTTCTTTTGTCAGTGTGTGACGCAGCTGGAAAGATGGAGAATGGTGTTGGGGATTCCAGGCTAGGTCATTTCTGGCTGGGTCTATAAGCAGAAGGAATGCTATTTCTAAACGGCATTTCTATGGTTCTTCAATCGGGCTAGGATGTAAAGGTGCTTCTGCTTCAAAGGAAAGCAGCTAGGGGAAGGTTTCTTTTGCCTGTGTGTGACGCAGCTGGAAAGCTGCAGAATGGTGCAGGGGATTCCAGGCTAGGATATTCCTGCCTGGGTCTATAAGCAGAATGAGCGCTTTCTAAACGGCATTTCTATGGTTCCTCAATGGGGCTACGATCCAAACGTGTTTCTGCTTCAAAGGAAAGCAGCTGGGAGAAAGTTTCTTTTGCCAGTGTGTGAGGGAGCTGGAAAGCTGCAGAATGGTGCAGGGGATTCCAGGCTAGGCCATTCCTGGCTGGGTCTATAAGCAGAATGAGTGCTTTTTGTAAACAGCATTTCTATGATTCTTCAATGGGGCTGGGATCCAAACATGTTTCTGCTTCAAAGGAAAGCAGCTAGGAGAAAGTCTCTTTTGCCAGTGTGTGACGCAACTGGAAAGCTGCAGAATGGTACAGGGGATTCCAGGCTAGGCCATTCCTGACTGGCTCTACACGCAGAAGGAGTGCTTTTTCTATACGGCATTTCTATGGTTCTTGAATGAGGCTAGGATGTAAACGTGTTTCTGCTTCAAAGGAAAGCAGCTAGGAGAAAGTTTCTTTTGCCAGTGTGTTAGGGAGCTGGAAAGCGGTAGAATGGTGTAGAGGATTCCAGGCTGGGTCATTCCTGACAGGGTATATAAGCAGAATGAGTGCTTTTTGTAAAGCGAATTTCTATGTTTCTTCAATAGGGATAGGATGTAAACGTGTTTCTGCTTCAAAGGAAAGCAGCTAGGAGAAAGTTTCTTTTGCCAGTGTGTGACGCATCTGGATAGCTGCAGAATGGTGCAGGGGATTCCAGGCTAGGCCATTCCTGGCTGGGTCTATAAGCAGAAGGAGTGCTTTTTCTAACCGGCATTTCTATGGTTCTTCAATGGGGCTAGGATGTAAACGTGTTTCTGCTTCAAAGGAAAGCAGCTAGGAGAAAGTTTCTTTTGCCAGTGAGTGACAGAGTTGGAAAGCTGCAGAACGGTGTAGGGGATTCCAGGCTAGGCCTTTTCTCGCTGGATCTATAAGCAGAAGGAGTGCTTTTTCTAAACCACGTTTGTATGATTCTTCAATGGAGGTAGGATCAAAACATCTTTCTGCTTCAAAAGAAAGGGGCTAAGGGAAAGTTTCTTTTACCAGTGTGTGACACAGCTGGAAGGCTGCAGAATGGTGCATGGTATTCCAGGCTAGACCATTCCTGGCTGGGTGTATAAGCAGGATGACTGCTTTATATAAACTGCATTTGTATGGTTCCTCAATGGGGCTAGGATCAAAACGTGTTTCCGCTTCAAAGCAAAGGAGCTAGGAGAAAGTTTCTTTTGTCAGTGTGTGACGCAGCTGGAAAGATGCAGAATGGTGCATGGTATTCCTGAGTAGTCCATTCCTGACTGGGTATATAATCACAATGAGTGATTTTCTAAACCGCATTTGTATGTTTCTTCAATGGGGCTAGGATCAAAACATGCTTCTGCATCAAAGGAAAGGATCTAGGGGAAAGTTTCTTTTGTCAGTATGTGAGTGAGCTGAAAAGCTGCAGAATGGTGCATGGTAATCCAGGCTAGGCCATTCCTGGCTGGCTTTATAAGCAGAATGAGTGATTTTCTAAACCGCATTTGTATGGTTCTTCGATGGGGCTAGGATCAAAAGGTGCTTCTGCTTCAAAGCAAAGGAGCTAGGAGAAAGTTTCTTTTGCCAGTGTGTGAGGGAGCTGGAAAGATGGAGAATGGTGTTGGGGATTCCAGGCTAGGTCATTCCTGGCTGGGTCTATAAGCAGAAGGAGTGCTTTTTCTAAATGGCATTTCTATGTTTCTTCAATCGGGCTAGGATGTAAAGGTGCTTCTGCTTCAAAGGAAAGCAGCTAGGTGAAAGTTTCTTTTGCCAGTGTGTGACAAAGCTGGAAAGCTGCAGAATGGTGAGGGGATTCCAGGCTAGGATATTCCTGGCTGGGTCTATAAGCAGAAGGATTGCTTTTTCTAAATGGCATTTCTATGGTTCTTCAATCGGGCTAGGATGTAAAGGTGCTTCTGCTTCAAAGGAAAGCAGCTAGGAGAAAGTTTCTTTTGCCAGTGTGTGACACAGCTGGAAAGCTGCAGAATGGTGCAGGGGATTCCAGGCTAGGATATTCCTGGCTGGGTCTATAAGCAGAAGGAGTGCTTTTTCTAAACGGCATTTCTATGGTTCCTCAATGGGGCTACGATCCAAAGGTGTTTCTGCATCAAAGGAAAGCAGCTGGGAGAAAGTTTCTTTTGCCTGTGTGTGAGGGAGCTGGAAAGCTGCAGAATGGTGCAGGGGATTCCACGCTAGACCATTCCTGGCTGGGTCTATAAGCAGAATGAGTGCTTTTTGTAAACAGCATTTCGATGATTCTTCAATGGGGCTGGGATCCAAACGTGTTTCTGCTTCAAAGGAAAGCAGCTAGGAGAAAGTTTCTGTTGCCAGTGTGTGAGGGAGCTGGAAAGCTGCAGAATGGTGCAGGGGATTCCAGGCTAGGCCATTCCTGGCTGGGTCTATTAGCAGAAGGAGTGCTATTTCTAACCGGCATTTCTATGGTTCTTCAATGGGGCTAGGATGTAAACGTGTTTCTGCTTCAAAGGAGAGCAGCTAGGAGAAAGTCTCTTTTGCCAGTGTGTTACGCAAATGGAAAGCTGCAGAATGGTACAGGGGATTCCAGGCTAGGCCATTCCTGGCTGGGTCTATAAGCAGAATGAGTGCTTTTTGTAAAGCGAATTTCCATGGTTCTTCAATGGGGCTAGGATGTAAATGTGTTTCTGCTTCAAAGTAAAGCAGCTAGGAGAAAGTTTATTTTGCCAGTGTGTGAGGGAGGTGGAAAGCTGCAGAATGGTGCAGGGGATTCCAGGCTAGGCCATTCCTGACTGGGTCTATAAGCAGAAGGAGGGCTTTTTGTAAAGCGAATTTCTATGGTTCTTCGATAGGGATAGGATGTAAACGTGTTTCTGCTTCAAAGGAAAGCAGCTAGGAGAAAGTTTCTTTACCAGTGTGTGAGGGAGCTGGAAAGCTGCAGAATGGTGCAGGGGATTCCAGGCTAGGTCATTCCTGGCTGGGTCTATAAGCAGAAGGAGTGCTTTTTCTAACCGGCATTTCTATGGTACTTCAATGGGGCTAGGATGTAAACGTGTTTCTGCTTCAAAGGAAGGCAGCTAGGAGAAGTTTTCTTTTGCCATTGTGTTACGCTGCTGGAAAGCTGCAGAATGGTGCAGGGGATTCCAGGCTAGGCCATTCCTGGCTGGGTCTATAAGCAGAAGGAGTGCTTTTTCTAACCGGCATTTCTATGGTTCTTCAATGGGGCTAGGATTTAAACGTGTTTCTGCTTCAAAGGAAAGCATCTAGGAGAAAGTTTCTGTTTCCAGTGTGTCAGGGAGGTGGAAATCTGCAGAATGGTGTAGGGGATTCCAGGCTAGGCCATTCCTGACTGGGTCTACACGCAGAAATAGTGCTTTTTCTAAATGGCATTTCTATGGTTCTTCAATGTGGCTAGGATGTAAACGTGTTTCTGCTTCAAGGGAAAGCAGCTAGAAGAAAGTTTCTTTTGCCACTGTGTGAGGGAGGTGGAAAGCTGCAGAATGGTGCAGGGGATTCCAGGCTAGGCCATTCCTGGCTGGGTCTGTAAGCAGAAGGAATGCTTTTTCTAAACGGCATTTCTATGGTTCTTCAATAGGGATAGGATGTAAACGTGTTTGTGATTCAAAGGAAAGCAGCTGGGAGAAAGTTTCTTTTGCCAGTGTGTGAGGGAGCTGGAAAGCTGCAGAATGGTGCAGGGGATTCCAGGCTAGGTCATTCCTGGCTGGGTCTATAAGTAGAATGAGTGCTTTTTGTAAAGCAAATTTCTATGGTTCTTCAATGGAGGTAGGATCAAAACATCTTTCTGCTTCAAAACAAAGGGGCTAAGAGAAAGTTTCTTTTGCCAGTGTGTGACACAGCTGGAAGGCTGCAGAATGGTGCATGCTATTCCAGGCTAGGGCATTCCTGCCTGGGTGTATAAGCAGGATGACTGCTTTATCTAAACTGCATTTGTATGGTTCCTCAATGGGGCTAGGTTGTAAACGTGTTTCCGCTTCAAAGCAAAGGAGCTATGAGAAAGTTTCTTTTGTCAGTGTGTGACGTAGCTGGAAACATGCAGATTTGTGCATGGTATTCCTGAGTAGTCCATTCCTGAGTGGGTATATAATCACAATGAGTGATTTTCTAAACCACATTTGTATGGTTCTTCAATGGGGCTAGGGTCAAAACATGCTTCTGCATCAAAGGAAAGGATCTAGGGGAAAGTTTCTTTTGTCAGTGTGTGAGTGAGCTGGAAAGCTGCAGAATGGTCTAGGGGATTCCAGGCCAGGTCATTGCTGACTGTGTCTATAAGCAGAAGGAGTGCTTTTTCGAAATTGCATTTGATTCCTTCTTCAAAGGGGCTATGATCAAAACGTGCTTCTGCTTCAAAGCAAAGGAGCTAGGAGAAAGTTTCTTTTGCCAGTGTGTGATGCAGCTGGAAAGCTGGAGAATGGTGCAGGAGATTAAGGGCTAGGTCATTCCTGGTTGGGTCTATAAAGCAGAATGAGTGGTTTTTGTCAACGGAATTTCTATGGTTCTTCAAAGGGGCTAGGATCAAAACGTGTTTCTGCTTCAAAGGAAAGGAGCTAGGAGAAAGTTTCTTTGCCAGTGTGTGACGCAGCTGGAAAGCTGCAGAATGATGCATGGTATTCCAGGCTAGGCCATTCCTGGCTGGGTCTATAAGCAGGATGAGTGCGTTATCTAAACCGCATTTGTATGGTTCCTCGACGGGGCAAGGATCAAAACGTGTTTCTGCTTCAAAGCAAAGGAGCTCGGAGAAGGTTTGTTTTGCAAGTGTGTTACGCAGCTGGAAAGCTGCAGAATGGTGCATGGTATTCCAGGCCAGGATATTCCTGGCTGGATCTATAAGCAGAATGAGTGATTTTCTAAACCGCATTTGTATGGCTCATCAATGCGGCTAGGATCCAAAAGTGTTTCTGCTTCAAAGGAAAGCAGCTAGGAGAAAGTTTCTTTTGCCAGTTTGTGGGTGAGCTGGAAAGCTGCAGAATGGTGTAGGGGATTCCAGGCTAGGTCATTCCTGCCTGCGTCTATAAGCAGAATGAGTGCTTTTTCTAAACTGCATTTGTATGGTTCTTCAATGGGGCTAGGATGAAAACATTCTTCTGCTTCAAAGCAAAGGATCTAGGAGAAAGTTTCTTTTGCCAGTGTGATACGCAGCTGGAAAGCTGCAGAATGGTGCAGGGGATTCCAGGCTAGGCCATTCCTGGCTGGGTGTATAAGCAGCATAGGAGCTTTTTCTAAACCGCATTTGTATAGTTCTTCAATGGGGCTAGGATCAAAAGGTGTTTCTGATTCAATGCTAAAGAGCTAGGAGAAAGTTTCTTTTGCCACTGTGTGACGCAGCTGGAAAGCTGCAGAATCGTGTAGGTGATTCCAGGCTAGGGCGTTCCTGACTGGATCTATAAGCAGAATGAGTGGTTTTTGCAAACGGAATTTCTATGGTTCTTCAATGGGGCTGGGATCGAAAGGTGTTTCTGCTTCAAAGGAAAGGAGCTAGGAGAAAGTTTCTTTTGCCAGTGTGTGAGGGAGTTGGAAAGCTGCAGAATGGTGTATGGGATTCCAGGCTAGGTCGTTCCTGACTGGGCCTATAAGCAGAATGAGTGCTTTTTCGCAACTGCATTTGTATGGTTCTTCAATGGAGCTGGTATCAGAACGTGCCTCTGCTTCAAAGCAAAGGAGCTAGGAGGAAGTGTCTTTTGCCAGTGTGTGAGTGAGCTTGAAAGCTGCAGAATGGTGCATGGTATTCCAGGCTAGGCAATTCCTGGCTGGGTCTATCAGCAGAATGAGTGCTTTTTTGAAACTGCATTTGTATGGTTCTTCAATGGGGCTAGGATCAAAAGGTGCTTCTGCTTCAAAGCAAAGGAACTAGGAGAAAGTTTCTTTTGCCAGTGTATGATGCAGCTGGAAAGCTGGAGAATGGTGCAGGGGATTAAGGGCTAGGTCATTCCTGGTTGGGTCTATAAAGCAGAATGAGTGGTTTTTGTCAACGGAATTTCTATGGTTCTTCATATGGGCCAGGATCAAAACGTGTTTCTGTTTCAAAGCAAAGGAGCTAGGAGAAATTTTCTTTTGCCAGTGTGTGATGCAGCTGGAAAGCTGTAGAATGGTGCATGGTATTCCAGGCTAGGCCATTCCTGGCTGCGTCTATAAGCAGGATCAGTGTTTTTTCTCAACGGCATTTCTATTGTTCCTCAATGGGGCTACGATCCAAACGTGTTTCTGCTTCAAAGGAAAGCAGCTGGGAGAAAGTTTCTTTTGCCAGTGTGTGAGGGAGCTGGAAATCTGCAGAATGGTGCAGGGGATTCCAGGCTAGGCCATTCCTGGCTGGGTCTATAACCAGAATGAGTGCTTTTTGTTAACAGCATTTTGATGATTCTTCAATGGGGCTGGGATTCAAACGTGTTTCTGCTTCAAAGGAAAGCAGCTAGGAGAAAGTTTCTGTTGCCAGTGTGTGACGCAGCGAAACGGAAAGCTACAGAATGGTGCAGGGGATTCCAGGCTAGGTCATTCCTGGCTGGGTCTATTAGCAGAAGGAGTGCTATTTCTAACAGGCATATCTATGTTTCTTCAATGGGGCTAGGATGTAAACGTGTTTCTGCTTCAAAGGAAAGCAGCTAGGAGAAAGTCTCTTTTGCCAGTGTGTTACGCAACTGGAAAGCTGCAGAATGGTACAGGGGATTCCAGGCTAGGCCATTCCTGGCTGGCTCTACACGCAGAAGGAGTGCTTTTTCTAAACGGCATTTCTATGGTTCTTGAATGAGGCTAGGATGTAAACGTGTTTCTGCTTCAAAGGAAAGCAGCTAGGAGAAAGTTTCTTTTGCCAGTGTGTTAGGGAGCTGGAAAGCGGTAGAATGGTGTAGGGGATTCCAGGCTGGGTCATTCCTGACAGGGTCTATAAGCAGAATGAGTGCTTTTTGTAAAGCGAATTTCTATGTTTCTTCAATAGGGATAGGATGTAAACGTGTTTCTGCTTCAAAGGAAAGCAGCTAGGAGAAAGTTTCTTTTGCCAGTGTGTGACGCATCTGGATAGCTGCAGAATGGTGCAGGGGATTCCAGGCTAGGTCATTCCTGGCTGGGTCTATAAGCAGAAGGAGTGCTTTTTCTAAACGGCATTTCTATGGTTCTTAAATGGGGCTAGGATGTAAACGTGATTCTGCTTCAAAGGAAAGCAGCTAGGAGAAAGTTTCTGTTTCCAGTGTGTGAGGGAGGTGGAAAGCTGCAGATTGGTGCAGGGGATTGCAGGCTAGGCCATTCCTGACTGGGTCTACACGCAGAAGGAGTGCTTTTTCTATGTGGCATTTCTATGGTTCTTCAATGGGGCTAGGATGTAAACGTGTTTCTGCTTCAAAGGAAAGCAGCTAGGAGAAAGTTTCTTTTGCCAGTGTGTGACGGAGTTGGAAAGCTGCAGAACGGTGAGGGGATTCCAGGCTAGGCCTTTTCTTGCTGGGTCTATAAGCAGAAGGAGTGCTTTTTCTAAACCACGTTTGTATGATTCTTCAATGGAGGTAGGATCAAAACATCTTTCTGCTTCAAAAGAAAGGGGCTAAGGGAAAGTTTCTTTTACCAGTGTGTGACACAGCTGGAACGCTGCAGAATGGTGCATGGTATTCCAGGCTAGGCCATTCCTGGCTGGGTGTATAAGCAGGATGACTGCTTTATCTAAACTGCATTTGTATGGTTCCTCAATGGGGCTAGGATCAAAACGTGTTTCCGCTTCAAAGCAAAGGAGCTAGGAGAAAGTTTCTTTTGCCAGTGTGTGACGCAGCTGGAAAGATGCAGAATTGTGCATGGTATTCCTGAGTAGTCCATTCCTGACTGGGTATATAATCACAATGAGTGATTTTCTAAACCGCATTTGTATAGTTCTTCAATGGGGCTAGGATCAAAACATGCTTCTGCATCAAAGGAAAGGATCTAGGGGAAAGTTTCTTTTGTCAGTATGTGAGTGAGCTGGACAGCTGCTGAATGGTGCATGGTATTCCAGGCTAGGACATTCCTGGCTGGGTTTATAAGCAGAATGAGTGATTTTCTAAACCGCATTTGTATGGTTCTTCGATGGGACTAGGATCAAAACGTGCTTCTGCTTCAAAGCAAAGGAGCTAGGAGAAAGTTTCTTTTGCCAGTGTGTGAGGGAGCTGGAAAGCTGCAGAATGGTGCAGGGGATTCAGGGCTAGGCCATTCCTGGCTGGGTCTATAAGCAGAATGAGTGATTTTCTAAACTGCATTTGTATGGTTCTTCAATGGGGCTAGGATATAGTAGTGTTTCTGCTTCAAAGGCAAGGAGCTGGGAGAAAGATTCTTTTACCAGTGTGTGAGGGAGTTGGAAAGCTGCAGAATAATGTAGGGGATTCCAGGCTAGGTCGTTCTTGACTGGGCCTATAAGCAGAATGAGTGCCTTTTCGCAACTGCATGCGTATGGTTCTTCAATGGGGCTAGGATCAAAACGTGCCTCTGCTTCAAAGCAAAGGAGCTAGGAGTAAGTACCTTTTGCCAGTGTGTGACGCAGCTGGAGAGTTGCACAGTGGTACAGGGGATTCAGGGCTAGGCCATTCCTGGCTGGGTCTATAAGCAGAATGAATGCTTTTCCTAATCCGCATTTGTATGGTTCTTCAAAGGGGCTAGGATCCAAAGGTGTTTCTGCTTCAAAGGATAGGAGCTAGGAGAAAGTTTATTTTGCCAGTGTGTGATTGAGCTGGAAAGCTGCAGAATGGCGTAGGGGATTCCAGACTAGGTCATTCTTGACTGGGCCTGTAAGCAAAATGATTGCTTTTTCGAAACTGCATTTGTATGGTTCATCAATGGGGCTAGGATCCAAACGTGTTTCTGCTTCAAAGCAAAGGAGCTAGGAGACAGTTTCTTTTGCCAGTGTGTGAGTGAGCTGGGAAGCTGCCGAATGGTGCATGGCATTCCAGACTAGGCCATTCCTTGCTGGGTCTATAAGCAGAATGAATGCTTTTTCTAAACTGCATTTGTATGGTTCTTTAATGCTGCTAGGATCAAAACGTGCCTCTTCTTCAAAGGAAAGCAGCTAGGAGAAAGTTTCTTTTGCCAGTGTTTGACACAGCTGGAAAGCTGCAGAATGGTGTACGGGATTCCAGGCTAGGGAATTCCGGACTGGGCCTATAAGCAGAATGAGTGCTTTTTGTAAACCGAATTTCTATGGTTCTTCAATGGGGCTATGTTTTGGGTTCAAATGCAAGTTCCCAGAGACTCTTATAAATTTGGTAGACCCAATGACAATTTATAGAATTTATAGAGTTTATAGAGTGCCCTCCCCTCCTCCCCCTCCTTTCCCCAAAAGACAGGGAGAGAGATAAAAGGTAGGGACACCCCAATAAATCAATCTCACTCGATTTGGAAGTTAAAAAGGAAAAGTTTAACAATAACTTAGAAAAAAGGGATTGGAGGTAGGGGAGTTTACAAAGGATGAGGAAGGGAAAACAGCAAAATACAAAACAGGGATGGATACAACCCGAGTAGTGTGATGGTGTCTCTGCCTCGTGGCTGGTATGCAGTATCAGTGTGTGTGTGCGGTCATGAACGCAGGTAGTGAGCAAGAGGGCGAAAAGAGGAAGAGACAGGAGAACTCCTGTCTTTTATACCACAGGAAGTGGGGGGAGTGGGCTAACCATCACCTGGAGTGTGGCCCACCCCTGAGGAGGGGCCAAGACCCCTAGGGTCAGGTTCAGGGTCACTCCCCCAGGAGTGTTAACCCTATACATTCCACCCCTTGGTTAGACCACTTCCACCTTCCTAAGAACAGTCTTCTTCTCCAAAGATGGGAAAAGTGTCCACGCGTTAAGAGTTCGTGAAGTCCTTCTTGGTCCCCGGCTGTATCCCAAGGCGATGTGCTCCTCTGGTCCGGTGCACGTTGCTGAGATGTGAGCAGGGCAGGAACGGAAGAAAAGTCAGTGAATCAGGAACAGTTCTTGTTGGTACTCAGGAAAAGAGTCTTTTCCCTCTGCGAAGAAAACATCAGGAACAGTCTCTTCATGTCTGGCATCAGGGGAACAGGTGTAGATGAGATGGCTGTAGACATCCTCTGGAGGGAAATCAGGAACAGTCTCTCACTGCAGGGCATCAGTGACGAATCAGATGCAGGGCTCTGGTTGGACGCCGTGGTGTGATGCGATGTTGTAGGACTCTGGATAGCTGCTGCTGTCATGTAGGTTCTGTTGGACGCCGTGTAGTGGTGAGGGTATAACTACAAAAACAACTTGTAACCCCTTATGAACTATAATACAAGTATTGCACAACTATGATACAAGTATTGCACAACTATGATACAACTATTATACAAGATAACCTGAAAGTATCTGGAACACATGGAATCAACTCTGAGATTTCAAAACCTTTTCAGCTAAAGAGAGGTTTCTCTGAGGGACACACTCGATAACACCAGTTTCCATCATCACCCAGTAGGTATGACCAGGACCCTCTGCAGATACCACCCCTTTGATGGGTTTTCCCCCACCAGAGGCAGGAGCAACCCACACAGTCTTTCCCAGTAGATTCCTTTCACAGACCACAGGAACTCCATCTCCCTCAACTGTGGGCAGTAGGGCAGACTGAGCAGGACCAGCTCTGTTAACTGATCCCCTGCTGTTCACCAGCCAAGTGGCTTCTGCAAGGTGCTTCTCCCAGTTTCTGAGAGTTCCACCTCCCATAGCCTTCAGGGTGGTTTTCAGCAGGCCATTGTGTCGCTCAATCTTTCCTGCAGCCTGTGGGTAGTATGGGATGTGATAAACCCATTCTATCCCATGCTCTTTTGCCCAGTTGCTTACAAGGTGGTTCTTGAAATGGGTCCCATTGTCTGACTCAATTCTCTCTGGGGTACCGTGTCTCCACAGGATGTGGCTCTGCAGGCCCAGAATGGTGTTACGGGCAGTAGCATGAGGTACTGGATAGGTTTCCAGCCACCCCGTGCTTCCCTCCACCATGGTTAACACATACTGCTTGCCACTACGAGACCGAGGCAGAGTGATGTAATCAATCTGCCAGGCCTCCCCATACCTGTACTTTGACCACCTTCCCCCATACCACAAAGGCTTCATGCGCTTGGCTTGCTTTATGGTGGCACAGATGTCACATTCATGGATAACCTGAGTTATGGCCTCCATGGATATGTCCACGGACCTGTCTCGGGCCCATTGGTATGTGGCATCTCTTCCTTGGTGACCAGAAGAGTCATGTGCCCACCGAGCTAAGAACAGTTCACCTTTGTGCTTCCAGTCCAGGTCAATCTGGCAGATGTGGGCAGCCTGGTCAGCTTGGTGGTTATGCTGCTGCTCTTCAGTGGCTCTGCTCTTTGGGATGTGAGCACTGATGTGTCGGATTTTAACTGGTCGGTTGTCCAGGCGTGCAGAAATGTCTTGCCAGAGATCAGCAGCCCAAATAGGCTTCCCTTTTCTCTGCCAATCATTTCTCTTCCACTCCTTCAGCCACCCCCATAAGGCATTTGCTACCATCCATGAGTCGGTGTAGATGTATAGCATTGGCCACTGCTCTCGTTCTGCAATGTCCAGGGCCAGCTGGATGGCTTTCACCTCAGCATACTGGCTGGATTCGCCTTCTCCATCTCTTGCCTCTGCAACCCTGCGTGTGGGGTTCCAGACGGCAGCCTTCCATCTCCGCTTGCTGCCTACCAGGCGGCAGGATCCATCTGTGAAGAGAGCATATGCCTTTTCCTCCTCAGGAAGGTCACTGTATGGGGGGGCTTCCTCGGCACGGGTCACTGCCTTCTCTTCTGCTGGCTTTCCAAAGTCAGTGCCCTCTGGCCAGTTGGTGATGACCTCCACAATGCCTGGACGTTCGAGAGTCCCCATCCTAGCCCTCTGAGTTATCAGAGCCATCCACTTACTCCAAGTGGCATCTGTGGCATGGTGCGGAGTCGAACCCTTCCCTTTAAACATCCAAGTCAGGACTGGAAGCCTTGGAGCTAAAAGGAGTGGTGACTCCGTCCCAATCACCTCAGAGGCAGCTCTGACTCCCTCATAGGCAGCTAGGATTTCTTTCTCTGTGGGGGTATACTTGGTCTCTGAGCCTTTGTACGCCTTGCTCCAGAACCCGAGTGGGCGGCCTCTTGTCTCATCAGGAGCTTTCTGCCATAGGCTCCAGCTAGGACCATTCTCTCCGGCTGCTGTGTAGAGAATGTTCTTAATCTCTGGGCCGGTTCGGACTGGTCCCAAGGCCATGGCATGGACCACCTCTCGTTTGATCTGGTCAAATGCCACCTGCTGCTCAGGTCCCCACCCAAAGTTATTCCTCTTTCTTGTAACGTCAAAAAGGGGTTTCACAATTTGACTGTACCCGGGAATGTGCATCTTCCAAAAGCCCACAAACCCCAGGAAGGATTGTGTCTCCTTCCGGTTAGTGGGTTCCACCATAGTGGCCACTTTATTCACCACATCCATAGGGATGTGGCGTCGGCCATCCTGCCATCGAACTCCCAGGAACTGGATCTCTCTGGCAGGCCCTTTCACTTTGCTTCTCTTAATGGCAAAACCAGCATCCAACAGGATATTGATGATCTTCTCACCCTTCTCGAAGACCTCCTCTGCTGTCTCACCCCATACAATGATGTCATCGATGTACTGCAGATGTTCCGGAGCTCCACCCTTCTCCAGTGCAGTCTGGATGATGCCATGGCAGATTGTAGGGCTGTGCTTCCACCCTTGAGGCAGTCTGTTCCAGTGGTACTGGACTCCTCTCCAGGTGAAGGCAAACTGCGGCCTACATTCTTCTGCAATGGGGATGGAGAAGAAAGCATTAGCAATGTCAATTGTGGCATACCATTTGGCCTCCTTTGTTTCCAGTTCATACTGCAGCTCCAACATATCAGGCACGGCTGCGCTGATTGGAGGAGTCACTTCATTCAGGCCTCGGAAATCCACCGTGAGTCTCCACTCCCCAGTCTCCTTCCGCACTGGCCATATCGGGCTGTTGAAGGGCGAGTGGCTCTTGCTGATGACAAGCTGCTGCTCCAGGCGGCGAATCAGCTGCTGTATGGGTAGCAGGGAGTCTCTGTTGGTGCGGTATTGCCTGCGATGAACTACACGAGAAGCAATAGGTAACTTAACATCTTCCACCTTGTGGGTACCAACCACGGAAGGGTCATCTGACAAGCCAGGCATGATAGACAGCTGCTCTTTGTCTGCAGTCTCTACAGCTGCTATGCCAAAAGCCCACTTGTTCCCCTTCGGATCTTTAAAGTACCCTTCCCGGAGAAAGTCGATCCCCAGGATGCAAGGTGCATCAGGGCCAGTTACTATGGAGTGCTTCTCCCACACATTCCCGGTGAGGCTTATCTCAGCCTGCAGCACAGTCAACTCCTGAGACCCCCCTGTGACTCCTGCAATTGTAACAGTATCTGTCCCCCTGTGGCTGGAGGGGATCAGAGTGCATTGGGCACCGGTGTCTACCAACGCTCTGTACTTCTCGGCTTCAGAAGTGCCAGGCCATTTCACAAACACGTCCCAATATACTCTGTTATCCCTGGCCTCCGCCTGGCTGGAGACAGGGCACCTCTAATTCTGAGCAGTGTGACTGCATGAGGCACATGGACCTGAGTTACTGGCTTCACCACCCCTTGAGCGAGAGCGCTGCCTGCGGGACACTGGGGCAACCCCTCTTCTGGAGGAGTTATTCCCTGTGTTTGTCCCCTGCAGTTCCCTTACCCTGGCCCATAGAGCTGAGGTGGGCTGGCCATGCCATCTGTCCATGTTTTCCCCATGGTCACACAGTGTTCTCCAGAGTGACCCCCTGTGTGTACCCTGTCTGCTCTGGGCTGGTCTCCTGCGGGGAGGAGGAGGAGCACGGCGGCGTGTGTTCCTTACAGCTGAGACTTGCACCCATTCTGAAGGTGAAGAGCAGTCATCCTCTGCCTTCTGCATTTCAGAGAAAGAGGCTTTCAGCTCGTTCATTTCTTGGGTGAGGGTCTCTACAGTGGCAATTAAGGTTTTCCTTGACAAACTGTCTTCAAACTGTCTTAGGTCATTCACAAACTCCCTGATTGTGGGAAGGTTGTTGGGGTCTCTGCCCAGCAGCAGTGCTCCCAATGTGGGGGCATATGTGGAAGGGGCACACTGAGTCAGTTTCTTTAAGAGGGCTGGCTTCATGCGGACATCATCAGGGTCCGAGGGCCTCTGGTCGGCTCCATAAATTATCTCTTGAACCGCCATTTGCCTCAGGTATGAGATACCCTGTTCCATATCTGTCCATCTAAGGGGATGGAAAATCATGTCATCCTTAGTCGGGTACCTGTACCTCACAGCTATCAGAAGCCTGGCCCAAAGTGAGTGGGTACCATCGAGCCTTCCCAGCTCCTTATCCACACCTCCATCCCTCGACAAGGATCCCAGCTGCTTCGCCTCCCTGTGATCTAGGTCCACTGTTTCTGCTCCTGCATCCCAGCATTTCAAAAGCCAGGCTAAAAGGGACTGTCCGTTTGCCCTTGCATACTCCTGCCTTATGTGCCTGATTTCCTTTCTGGGCGTGGAGCTGATAAGGATCACTCCATTATCAGGTCCATTTCCAGCTGGTTGCTGTTGCTGGGGGGTGCTGGTTCCCGAAGAGGTCCCTTGCCCTGGATCGGTATCTGCGGGAGGGTTTTGATTTGATCTTGCGGGCCGCGTCGTAATTGGCGCCAGGTGAAGGGGGCTGGGCTGAGGGGGCAGGGTCCGGGGGGCTGCCCTGGGCGGGACCGGAGGCGGAGTTCGGGGCGGAGCCGCGCTAGGGGCGGTCTGCCCGGTCTGCCCTGTCGCCCAACCCCCGCAACTGCAGCTCGGGCAGTGAGGACTACCCCTCCCCCTAAGCACCCTAATGGCGGCGCCCACTCGATATTTCCACGTGTCCCAGTTCACCGCTATCTTATTAATTCCCAAACCCAAATTTACACACAGTGAAATAACAGCTATCCAGTACCATTTTTCCCCCAAAATATCTGGAGCTTCTGTGCTCCAATGCATATACTCAGATTGATTCCATGTTCCAGAAACATTTCTAAACACAGTGATATTACTAACAGAATTCAGGAAATAGGCATAGACTCGGGCAGGCAAATGCTTAGAATATTCCCAGAGCATATCAATGACAATCCAGAAGACATGGTAACTTATAAACTTTAACAGCCAGCCCCACAACAGCCATGCAAATGCGTTAATGATTAAGACTTTCAGAATATCCATTTTTTAACTTCCAAATCTTCTCTGAAAGAATTCTTTCTACCTAGCCCCACGTTGAGACGCCAAATAAATTGTTTTGGGTTCAAATGCAAGTTCCCAGAGACTCTTATAAATTTGGTAGACCCAATGACAATTTATAGAATTTATAGAGTTTATAGAGTGCCCTCCCCTCCTCCCCCTCCTTTCCCCAAAAGACAGGGAGAGAGATAAAAGGTAGGGACACCCCAATAAATCAATCTCACTCGATTTGGAAGTTAAAAAGGAAAAGTTTAACAATAACTTAGAAAAAAGGGATTGGAGGTAGGGGAGTTTACAAAGGATGAGGAAGGGAAAACAGCAAAATACAAAACAGGGATGGATACAACCCGAGTAGTGTGATGGTGTCTCTGCCTCGTGGCTGGTATGCAGTATCAGTGTGTGTGTGCGGTCATGAACGCAGGTAGTGAGCAAGAGGGCGAAAAGAGGAAGAGACAGGAGAACTCCTGTCTTTTATACCACAGGAAGTGGGGGGAGTGGGCTAACCATCACCTGGAGTGTGGCCCACCCCTGAGGAGGGGCCAAGACCCCTAGGGTCAGGTTCAGGGTCACTCCCCCAGGAGTGTTAACCCTATACAGGCTAGGATGTAAACGTGTTTCTGCTTCAAAGGAAAGGAGCTAGGAGGAAGTTTCCTTTGCCAGTGTGTGAGTGAGCTTGAAAACTGCAGACTGGTGCATGGTAGTCCAGGCCAGGCCATTCCTGGCTGGGTCGATAAGCAGAATTAGTGCTTTTTTGAAACTGCAATTGTATGGTTCTTCAATGGGGCTAGGATCAAAAGGTGCTTCTGCCTCAAGGCAAAGGAGCTAGGAGAAAGTTTCTTTTGCCAGTGTGTGACACAGCTGGAAACCTGCAGAATGGTGTAGGGGATTCCAGGCTAGGCCTTTTCTCGCTGGGTCTATAAGCAGAAGGAGTGTTTTTTCTAAACCGCGTTTGTATGATTCTTCAATGGAGGTAGGATCAAAACATCTTTCTGCTTCAAAAGAAAGGGGCTAAGGGAAAGTTTCTTTTGCCAGTGTGTGACACAGCTGGAAGGTTGCAGAATGGTGCATGGTATTCCAGGCTAGGCCATTCCTGGCTGGGTGTATAAGCAGGATGACTGCTTTATCTAAACTGCATTTGTATGGTACCTCAATGGGGCTAGGATCAAAACGTGTTTCCGCTTCAAAGCATAGGAGCTAGGAGAAAGTTTCTTTTGCCAGTGTGTGACGCAGCTGGAAAGATGCAGAATGGTGCATGGTATTCCTGAATAGTCCGTTCCTGTCTGAGTATATAATCACAATGAGTGATTTTCTAATCCGCATTTGTATGGTTCTTCAATGGGGCTAGGATCCAAATGTGTTTCTGCTTCAAAGGCAAGGAGCTGGGAGAAAGTTTCTTTTGCCAGTGTGTGAGGGAGCTGGAAAGCTGCAGAATGGTGCAGGGGATTCCAGGCTAGGCCATTCCTGGCTGGGTCTATAAGCAGAATGAGTGATTTTCTAAACTGCATTTGTATGGTTCTTCAATGGGGCTAGGATATAATAGTGTTTCTGCTTCAAAGGCAAGGAGCTAGGAGAAAGATTCTTTTGCCAGTGTGTGAGGGAGTTGGAAAGCTGCAGAATAATGTAGGGGATTCCAGGCTAGGTCGTTCTTGACTGGGCCTATAAGCAGAATGAGTGCCTTTTCGCAACTGCATGTGTATGGTTCTTCAATGGGGCTAGGATCAAAACGTGCCTCTGCTTCAAAGCAAAGGAGCTAGGAGTAAGTACCTTTTGCCAGTGTGTGACGCAGCTGGAGAGTTGCACAGTGGTACAGGAGATTCAGGGCTAGGCCATTCCTGGCTGGGTCTATAAGCAGAATGAATGCTTTTCCTAATCCGCATTTGTATGGTTCTTCAAAGGGGCTAGGATGTAAACGTGTTTCTGCTTCAAAGCAAAGGAGCTAGGAGAAAGTTTCTTTTGCCAGTGTATGAGGGAGCTGGAAAGGTACAGAATGGTGCATGGTATTTCAGGCTAGGCCAGTCCTGGCTGGGTCTATAAGCAGGATGAGTGCTTTATCTAAACTGCATTTGTATGTTTCCTCAATGGGGCTAGGATCAAAAGGTGTTTCTGCTTCAAAGCAAAGGAGCTAGGAGAAAGTTTCTTTTGCCAGTGTGTGACGCAGCTGGAAAGCTGCAGAATGGTGGATGAAATTCCAGACTAGGGCATTCCGGACTGGGTCCATATGCAGATTGAGTGATTTTGTAAACCGCATTTGTATGCTTCTTCAATGGGGCTAGGATCCAAAGGTGTTTCTGCTTCAAAGGATAGGAGCTAGGAGAAAGTTTAATTTGCCAGTGTGTAGGTGAGCTGGAAAGCTGCAGAATGGCGTAGGGGATTCCAGACTAGGTCATTCTTGACTGGGCCTGTAAGCAGAATGAGTGCTTTTTCGAAACTGCATTTTTATGGTTCGTCAATGGGGCTAGGATCCAAATGTGTTTCTGCTTCAAAGCAAAGGAGCTAGGAGACAGTTTCTTTTGCCAGTGTGTGAGTGAGCTGGGAAGCTGCCGAATGGTGCATGGTATTCCAGACTACGCCATTCCTTGCTGGGTCTATAAGCAGAATGAATGGTTTTTCTAAACTGCATTTGTATGGTTCTTTAATGCTGCTAGGATCAAAACGTGCCTCTGCTTCAAAGGAAAGCAGCTAGGAGAAAGTTTCTTTTGCCAGTGTTTGACGCAGCTGGAAAGCTGCAGAATGGTGTATGGGATTCCAGGCTAGGGAATTCCGGACTGGGCCTATAAGCAGAATGAGTGCTTTTTGTAAACCGAATTTCTAAGGTTCTTCAATGGGGCTAGGATGTAAACGTGTTTCTGCTTCAAAGGAAAGGAGCTAGGAGGACGTTTCCTTTGCCAGTGTGTGAGTGAGCTTGAAAACTGCAGAATGGTGCATGGTAGTCCAGGCCAGGCCATTCCTGGCTGGGTCTATAAGCAGAATGAGTGCTTTTTTGAAACTGCATTTGTATGGTTCTTCAATGGGGATAGGATCAAAAGGTGCTTCTGCTTCAAGGCAAAGGAGCTAGGAGAAAGTTTCTTTTGCCAGTGTGTGATGCAGCTGGATAGCTAGAGAATGGTGTAGGGGATTAAGGGCTAGGTCATTCCTGGCTGGGTCTATAAAGCAGAATGAGTGGTTTTTGTCAACGGAATTTCTATGGTTCTTCAATGGGGCTAGGATCAAAACGTGTTTCTGCTTCAAAGGAAAGGAGCTAGGAGAAAGTTTCTTTTGCCAGTTTGTGGGTGAGCTGGAAAGCTGCAGAATGGTGTAGGGGATTCCAGGCTAGGTCATTCCTGCCTGCGTCTATAAGCAGAATGAGTGCTTTTTCTAAACTGCATTTGTATGGTTCCTCGACGGGGCAAGGATCAAAACGTGTTTCTACTTCAAAGCAAAGGAGCTCGGAGAAAGTTTGTTTTGCAAGTGTGTTACGCAGCTGGAAAGCTGCAGAATGGTGCATGGTATTCCAGGCCAGGATATTCCTGGCTGGGTCTATAAGCAGAATGAGTGATTTTCTAAACCGCATTTTTATGGCTCATCAATGGGGCTAGGATCCAAAAGTGTTTCTGCTTCAAAGGAAAGGAGCTAGGAGAAAGTTTCTTTTGCCAGTTTGTGGGTGAGCTGGAAAGCTGCAGAATGGTGTAGGGGATTCCAGGCTAGGTCATTCCTGCCTGCGTCTATAAGCAGAATGAGTGCTTTTTCTAAACTGCATTTGTATGGTTCTTCAATGGGGCTAGGATGAAAACATGCTTCTGCTTCAAAGCAAAGGATCTAGGAGAAAGTTTCTTTTGCCAGTGTGATACGCAGCTGGAAAGCTGCAGAATGGTGCATGGTATTCCAGGCTAGGCCATTCCTGGCTGGGTCTAAAAGCAGCATAGGAGCTTTTTCTAAACCGCATTTGAATAGTTCTTCAGTGGGGCTAGGATAAAAGGTGTTTCTGCTTCAATGCCAAAGAGCTAGGAGAAAGTTTCTTTTGCCAGTGTGTGACGCAGCTGGAAAGCTGCAGAATCGTGTAGGTGATTCCAGGCTAGGGCGTTCCTGACTGGATCTATAAGCAGAATGAGTGGTTTTTGTAAACGGAATTTCTATGGTTCTTCAATGGGGCTGGGATCGAAAGGTGTTTCTGCTTCAAAGGAAAGGAGCTAGGATAAAGTTTCTTTTGCCAGTGTGTGAGGGAGTTGGAAAGCTGCAGAATGGTGTAGGGGATTCCAGGCTAGGCCTTTCCTGGCTGGGTCTTTAAGCAGAAGGAGTGCTTTTTCTAAACCGCATTTGTTTGATTTTTCAATGGAGGTAGGATCAAAACATCTTTCTGCTTCAAAGGAAAGGAGCTAGGAGAAAGTTACTCTTGCCAGTGTGTTACGCAGCTGGAAAGCTGCAGAATGGCGCATGGTATTACAGGCCAAGCCATTCCTGGCTGGGTTTGTAAGTAGAATGAATGATTTTCTAAACTGCATTTGTATGGTTCTTCGTTGCGGATAGGATCAAAACATGCTTCTGCTTCAAAGAAAGCAGCTGGGAGAAAGTTTCTTTTGCCAGTGTGTGAGTGAGCTGGAAAGCTGCGGAATGGTGCATGGTATTCCATGCTAGGCCATTCCTGCCTGGGTCTATAAGCAGAATGAGTGATTTTATGAGCTGCATTTGTATGGTTCTTCAATGGGGCTAGGATCCAAATGTGTTTCTGCTTCAAAGGCAAGGAGCTAGGAGAATGATTCTTTTGCCAGTGTGTGAGGGAGTTGGAAAGCTGTAGAATAATGTAGGGGATTCCAGGCTAGGTCGTTCCTGACTGGGCCTATAAGCAGAATGAGTGCTTTCTCGCAACTGCATGTGTATGGTTCTTTAATGGGTCTAGGATCAAAACGTACCTCTTCTTCAAAGCAAAGGAGCTAGGAGAAAGTACCTTTTTCCAGTGTGTGAGGCAGCTGGAGAGCTGCAGAGTGGTACAGGGGATTCAGGGCTAGGCCATTCCAGGCTGGGTCTATAAGCAGAATGAGCGCTTTTCCTAAACCGCATTTGTGTGGTTCTTCTAAGGGGCTAGGATCCAAATGTGTTTCTACTTCAACGCAAAGGCGCTAGGAGAAAGCTTTTTTTGCCAGTGTGTTACGCGGCTGGAAAGCTGCAGAATGGTGCATGGTATTCCAGACTAGGGCATTCCGGACTGGGTCCACAAGCAGAATGAGTGATTTTGTAAACCACATTTGTATGCTCCTTCAATTTGGCTAGGATATAAACGTGTTTCTGCTTCAGAGGAAAGCAGCTAGGAGAAAGTTTCTTTTGCCAGTGTGTGACGCAGCTGGAAAGATGGAGAATGGTGTAAGATATTCCAGGCTAGGTCATTGCTGACTGGGACTGTAAGCAGAATGAGTGCTTTTTCGAAACTGCATTTGTATGGTTCTTCAATGGGGCTAGGATCAAATCACGCTTCTGCTTCAAAGGAAAGGAGCTACGAGGAAGTTTCCTTTGCCAGTGTGCGAGTGAGCTTGAAAGGTGCAGAATGGTGCATGGTATTCCAGGCTAGGCCATTCCTGGCTGGCTCTATAAGCAGGATGAGTGTTTTTTCTCAACGGCATTTCTATGGTTCCTCAATGGGGCTACGATCCAAACGTGTTTCTGCTTCAAAGGAAAGCAGCTGGGAGAAAGTTTCTGTTGCCAGTGTGTGAGGGAGCTGGAAATCTGCAGAATGGTGCAGGGGATTCCAGGCTAGACCATTCCTGGCTGGGTCTATAAGCAGAAGGAGTGCTTTTTGTAAACCGAATTTCTATGGTTCTTCAATGGGGCTAGGATGTAAACGTGTTTCTGCTTCAAAGGAAAGCAGCTAGGAGAAAGTTTCTTTTGCCAGTGTGTGAGGGAGATGGAAAGCTGAAGAATGGTGCAGGGGATTCCAGGCTAGGCCATTCCTGGCTGGGTCTATAGGCCGAAGGAGTGCTTTTTCTAAATGGCATTTCTATGGTTCTTCAATGGGGCTAGGATGTACACGTGTTTCTGCTTCAAAGGAAAGCAGCTAGGAGAAGGTTTCTTTTGCCAGTGTGTGACGCAGCTGGAAAGATGGAGAATGGTGTTGGGGATTCCAGGCTAGGTCATTCCTGGCTGGGTCTATAAGCAGAAGGAGTGCTTTTTCTAAATGGCATTTCTATGTTTCTTCAATCGGGCTAGGATGTAAAGGTGCTTCTGCTTCAAAGGAAAGCAGCTAGGAACAAAGTTTCTTTTGCCAGTGTGTGACGCTGCTGGAAAGCTGCAGAATGGTGCAGGGGATTCCAGGCTAGGATATTCCTGGCTGGGTCTATAAGCAGAATGAGTGCTTTTTCTAAACGGCATTTCTATGGTTCCTCAATGGGGTACGATCCAAATGTGTTTCTGCATCAAAGGAAAGCAGCTGGGAGAAAGTTTCTTTTGCCAGTGTGTGAGGGAGCTGGAAAGCTGCAGAATGGTGCAGGGGATTCCACGCTAGACCATTCCTGGCTGGGTCTATAAGCAGAATGAGTGGTTTTTGTAAACAGCATTTCGATGATTCTTTAATGGGGCTGGGATCCAAACGTGTTTCTGCTTCAAAGGAAAGCAGCTAGGAGAAAGTTTCTGTTGCCAGTGTGTGAGGGAGCTGGAAAGCTGCAGAATGGTGCAGGGGATTCCAGGCTAGGCCATTCCTGCCTGGGTCTATTAGCAGAAGGAGTGCTATTTCTATCCGGCATTTCTATGGTTCCTCAATGGGGCTAGGATGTAAACGTGTTTCTGCTTCAAAGGAAAGCAGCTAGGAGAAAGTCTCTTTTGCCAGTGTGTTACGCAAATGGAAAGCTGCAGAATTGTTCAGGGGATTCCAGGCTGGGTCATTCCTGAGAGGGTCTATAAGCAGAATGAGTGCTTTTTGTAAAGCGAATTTCTATGTTTCTTCAATGGGGCTAGGATGTAAACGTGTTTCTGCTTCAAAGGAAAGCAGCTAGGAGAAAGTTTCTTTTGCCAGTGTGTGACGCAGCTGGAAAGCTGCAGAATGGTGTAGGGGATTCCAGGCTAGGTCATTGCTGACTGTGTTTATAAGCAAAAGGAGTGCTTTTTCGAAATTGCATTTGATTGCTTCTTCAAAGGGGCTATGATCAAAACGTGCTTCTGCTTCAAAGCAAAGGAGCTAGGAGAAAGTTTTTTTTGCCAGTGTGTGAGGGAGCTGAAAAGCTGCAGAATGGTGCATGGTATTCCCGGCTAGGCCATTCCTGGCTGGGTTTATAAGCAGAATGAGTGATTTTCTAAACCGCATTTGTATGGTTCTTCGATGGGGCTAGGATCAAAAGGTGCTTCTGCTTCAAAGCAAAGGAGCTAGGAGAAAGTTTCTTTTGCCAGTGTGTGAGGGAGCTGGAAAGCTGCAGAATGGTGCAGGGGATTCCAGGCTAGGCCATTCCTGGCTGAGTCTATAAGCAGAATGAGTGATTTTCTAAACTGCATTTGTATGGTTCTTCAATGGGGCTAGGATATAATAGTGTTTCTGCTTCAAAGGCAAGGAGCTAGGAGAAAGATTCTTTTGCCAGTGTGTGAGGGAGTTGGAAAGCTGCAGAATGGTGCAGGGGATTCCAGGCTAGGTCGTTCTTGACTGGGCCTATAAGCAGAATGAGTGCCTTTTCGCAACTGCATGTGTATGGTTCTTCAATGGGGCTAGGATCAAAACGTGCCTCTGCTTCAAAGCAAAGGAGCTAGGAGTAAGTACCTTTTGCCAGTGTGTGACGCAGCTGGAGAGTTGCACAGTGGTACAGGGGATTCAGGGCTAGGCCATTCCTGGCTGGGTCTATAAGGAGAATGACTGCTTTTCCTAAACCGCATTTGTATGGTTCTTCAAAGGGGCTAGGATCCAAATGTGTTTCTGCTTCAAAGCAAAGGAGCTAGGAGAAAGTTTCTTTTGCCAGTGTGTGAGGGAGCTGGAAAGGTACAGAATGGTGCATGGTATTTCAGGCTAGGCCAGTCCTGGCTGGGTCTATAAGCAGAAGGATTGCTTTATCTAAACTGCATTTGTATGTTTCCTCAATGGGGCTAGGATCAAAAGGTGTTTCTGCTTCAAAGCAAAGGAGCTAGGAGAAAGTTTCTTTTGCCAGTGTGTGACACAGCTGGAAAGCTGCAGAATGGTGGATGATATTCCAGACTAGGGCATTCCGGACTGGGTCCATAAGCAGATTGAGTGATTTTGTAAACCGCATTTGTATGCTTCTTCAATGGGGCTAGGATCCAAAGGTGTTTCTGCTTCAAAACAAAGGAGCTAGGAGACAGTTTCTTTTGCCAGTGTGTGAGTGAGCTGGGAAGCTGCCGAATGGTGCATGGTATTCCAGACTAGGCCATTCCTTGCTGGGTCTATAAGCAGAATGAATGCTTTTACTAAACTGCATTTGTATGGTTCTTTAATGCTGCTAGGATCAAAACGTGCCTCTGCTTCAAAGGAAAGCAGCTAGGAGGAAGTTTCCTTTGCCAGTGTGTGAGTGAGCTTGAAAACTGCAGAATGGTGCATGGTAGTCCAGGCCAGGCCATTCCTGGCTGGGTCGATAAGCAGAATTAGTGCTTTTTTGAAACTGCATTTGTATGGTTCTTCAATGGGGCTAGGATCTAAAGGTGCTTCTGCCTCAAGGCAAAGGAGCTAGGAGAAAGTTTCTTTTGCCAGTGTGTGATGCAGCTGGAAAGCTGGAGAATGGTGCAGGGGATTAAGGGCTAGGTCATTCCTGGCTGGGTCTATAAAGCAGAATGAGAGGTTTTTGTCAACGGAATTTCTATGGTTCTTCAATGGGGCTAGGATCAAAACGTGTTTCTGCTTCAAAGGAAAGGAGCTAGGAGAAAGTTTCTTTTGTCAGTGTGTGATGCAGCTGGAAAACTGCTGAATGGTGCATGGTATTCCAGGCTAGGCCATTTTATGGCTGGGTCTATAAGCAGGATGAGTGCGTTATCTAAACTGCATTTGTATGGTTCCTCGACGGGGCAAGGATCAAAAGGTGTTTCTGCTTCAAAGCAAAGGAGCTCGGAGAAAGTTTGTTTTGCAAGTGTGTTACGCAGCTGGAAAGCTGCAGAATGGTGCATGGTATTCCAGGCCAGGATATTCCTGGCTGGATCTATAAGCAGAATGAGTGATTTTCTAAACCGCATTTGTATGGCTCATCAATACGGCTAGGATCCAAAAGTGTTTCTGCTTCAAAGGAAAGGAGCTAGGAGAAAGTTTCTTTTGCCAGTTTGTGGGTGAGCTGGAAAGCTGCAGAATGGTGTAGGGGATTCCAGGCTAGGTCATTCCTGCCTGCGTCTATAAGCAGAATGAGTGCTTTTTCTAAACTGCATTTGTATGGTTCCTCAATGGGGCTAGGATGTAAACGTGTTTCTGCTTCAAAGGAAAGCAGCTAGGAGAAAGTTTCTTTTGCCAGTGTATGATGCAGCAGGAAAGCTGCAGAATGGTGCAGGGGATTCCAGGCTAGTCCATTCCTGGCTGGGTGTATAGGCCGAAGGAGTGCCCTTTCAAAATGGCATTTCTATGGTTCTTCAATGGGGCTAGGATGTAAACGTGTTTCTGCTTCAAAGGAAAGCAGCTAGGAGAAAGTTTCTTTTGTCAGTGTGTGACGCAGCTGGAAAGATGGAGAATGGTGTTGGGGATTCCAGGCTAGGTCATTTCTGGCTGGGTCTATAAGCAGAAGGAATGCTATTTCTAAACGGCATTTCTATGGTTCTTCAATCGGGCTAGGATGTAAAGGTGCTTCTGCTTCAAAGGAAAGCAGCTAGGGGAAGGTTTCTTTTGCCTGTGTGTGACGCAGCTGGAAAGCTGCAGAATGGTGCAGGGGATTCCAGGCTAGGATATTCCTGCCTGGGTCTATAAGCAGAATGAGCGCTTTCTAAACGGCATTTCTATGGTTCCTCAATGGGGCTACGATCCAAACGTGTTTCTGCTTCAAAGGAAAGCAGCTGGGAGAAAGTTTCTTTTGCCAGTGTGTGAGGGAGCTGGAAAGCTGCAGAATGGTGCAGGGGATTCCAGGCTAGGCCATTCCTGGCTGGGTCTATAAGCAGAATGAGTGCTTTTTGTAAACAGCATTTCTATGGTTCTTCAATCGGGCTGGGATCCAAACATGTTTCTGCTTCAAAGGAAAGCAGCTAGGAGAAAGTCTCTTTTGCCAGTGTGTTACGCAACTGGAAAGCTGCAGAATGGTACAGGGGATTCCAGGCTAGGCCATTCCTGACTGGCTCTACACGCAGAAGGAGTGCTTTTTCTATACGGCATTTCTATGGTTCTTGAATGAGGCTAGGATGTAAACGTGTTTCTGCTTCAAAGGAAAGCAGCTAGGAGAAAGTTTCTTTTGCCAGTGTGTTAGGGAGCTGGAAAGCGGTAGAATGGTGTAGAGGATTCCAGGCTGGGTCATTCCTGACAGGGTATATAAGCAGAATGAGTGCTTTTTGTAAAGCGAATTTCTATGTTTCTTCAATAGGGATAGGATGTAAACGTGTTTCTGCTTCAAAGGAAAGCAGCTAGGAGAAAGTTTCTTTTGCCAGTGTGTGACGCATCTGGATAGCTGCAGAATGGTGCAGGGGATTCCAGGCTAGGTCATTCCTGGCTGGGTCTATAAGCAGAAGGAGTGCTTTTTCTAACCGGCATTTCTATGGTTCTTCAATGGGGCTAGGATGTAAACGTGTTTCTGCTTCAAAGGAAAGCAGCTAGGAGAAAGTTTCTTTTGCCAGTGAGTGACAGAGTTGGAAAGCTGCAGAACGGTGTAGGGGATTCCAGGCTAGGCCTTTTCTCGCTGGATCTATAAGCAGAAGGAGTGCTTTTTCTAAACCACGTTTGTATGATTCTTCAATGGAGGTAGGATCAAAACATCTTTCTGCTTCAAAAGAAAGGGGCTAAGGGAAAGTTTCTTTTACCAGTGTGTGACACAGCTGGAAGGCTGCAGAATGGTGCATGGTATTCCAGGCTAGACCATTCCTGGCTGGGTGTATAAGCAGGATGACTGCTTTATATAAACTGCATTTGTATGGTTCCTCAATGGGGCTAGGATCAAAACGTGTTTCCGCTTCAAAGCAAAGGAGCTAGGAGAAAGTTTCTTTTGTCAGTGTGTGACGCAGCTGGAAAGATGCAGAATGGTGCATGGTATTCCTGAGTAGTCCATTCCTGACTGGGTATATAATCACAATGAGTGATTTTCTAAACCGCATTTGTATGTTTCTTCAATGGGGCTAGGATCAAAACATGCTTCTGCATCAAAGGAAAGGATCTAGGGGAAAGTTTCTTTTGTCAGTATGTGAGTGAGCTGAAAAGCTGCAGAATGGTGCATGGTAATCCAGGCTAGGCCATTTCTGGCTGGGTTTATAAGCAGAATGAGTGATTTTCTAAACCGCATTTGTATGGTTCTTCGATGGGGCTAGGATCAAAAGGTGCTTCTGCTTCAAAGCAAAGGAGCTAGGAGAAAGTTTCTTTTGCCAGTGTGTGAGGGAGCTGGAAAGATGGAGAATGGTGTTGGGGATTCCAGGCTAGGTCATTCCTGGCTGGGTCTATAAGCAGAAGGAGTGCTTTTTCTAAATGGCATTTCTATGTTTCTTCAATCGGGCTAGGACGTAAAGGTGCTTCTGCTTCAAAGGAAAGCAGCTAGGTGAAAGTTTCTTTTGCCAGTGTGTGACAAAGCTGGAAAGCTGCAGAATGGTGAGGGGATTCCAGGCTAGGATATTCCTGGCTGGGTCTATAAGCAGAAGGATTGCTTTTTCTAAATGGCATTTCTATGGTTCTTCAATCGGGCTAGGATGTAAAGGTGCTTCTGCTTCAAAGGAAAGCAGCTAGGAGAAAGTTTCTTTTGCCAGTGTGTGACACAGCTGGAAAGCTGCAGAATGGTGCAGGGGATTCCAGGCTAGGATATTCCTGGCTGGGTCTATAAGCAGAAGGAGTGCTTTTTCTAAACGGCATTTCTATGGTTCCTCAATGGGGCTACGATCCAAAGGTGTTTCTGCATCAAAGGAAAGCAGCTGGGAGAAAGTTTCTTTTGCCTGTGTGTGAGGGAGCTGGAAAGCTGCAGAATGGTGCAGGGGATTCCACGCTAGACCATTCCTGGCTGGGTCTATAAGCAGAATGAGTGCTTTTTGTAAACAGCATTTCGATGATTCTTCAATGGGGCTGGGATCCAAACGTGTTTCTGCTTCAAAGGAAAGCAGCTAGGAGAAAGTTTCTGTTGCCAGTGTGTGAGGGAGCTGGAAAGCTGCAGAATGGTGCAGGGGATTCCAGGCTAGGCCATTCCTGGCTGGGTCTATTAGCAGAAGGAGTGCTATTTCTAACCGGCATTTCTATGGTTCTTCAATGGGGCTAGGATGTAAACGTGTTTCTGCTTCAAAGGAGAGCAGCTAGGAGAAAGTCTCTTTTGCCAGTGTGTTACGCAAATGGAAAGCTGCAGAATGGTACAGGGGATTCCAGGCTAGGCCATTCCTGGCTGGGTCTACACGCAGAAGGAGTGCTTTTTCTAAACGGCATTTCTATGTTTCGTCAATGGGGCTAGGATGTAAACGTGTTTCTGCTTCAAAGGAAAGCAGCTAGGAGAAAGTTTCTTTTGCCAGTGTGTGACGCAGCTGGAAAGCGGTAGAATGGTGTAGGGGATTCCAGGCTGGGTCATTCCTGACACGGTGTATAAGCAGAATGAGTGCTTTTTGTAAAGCGAATTTCTATGTTTCTTCAATAGGGATAGGATGTAAACGTGTTTCTGCTTCAAAGGAAAGCAGCTAGGAGAAAGTTACTTTTGCCAGTGTGTGACGCAGCTGGAAAGCTGCAGAATGGTGTAGGCGATTCCAGGCTAGGCCATTCCTGGCTGGGTCTATAAGCAGAATGAGTGCTTTTTGTAAAGCGAATTTCCATGGTTCTTCAATGGGGCTAGGATGTAAATGTGTTTCTGCTTCAAAGTAAAGCAGCTAGGAGAAAGTTTATTTTGCCAGTGTGTGAGGGAGGTGGAAAGCTGCAGAATGGTGCAGGGGATTCCAGGCTAGGCCATTCCTGACTGGGTCTATAAGCAGAAGGAGGGCTTTTTGTAAAGCGAATTTCTATGGTTCTTCGATAGGGATAGGATGTAAACGTGTTTCTGCTTCAAAGGAAAGCAGCTAGGAGAAAGTTTCTTTACCAGTGTGTGAGGGAGCTGGAAAGCTGCAGAATGGTGCAGGGGATTCCAGGCTAGGTCATTCCTGGCTGGGTCTATAAGCAGAAGGAGTGCTTTTTCTAACCGGCATTTCTATGGTACTTCAATGGGGCTAGGATGTAAACGTGTTTCTGCTTCAAAGGAAGGCAGCTAGGAGAAATTTTCTTTTGCCATTGTGTTACGCTGCTGGAAAGCTGCAGAATGGTGCAGGGGATTCCAGGCTAGGCCATTCCTGGCTGGGTCTATAAGCAGAAGGAGTGCTTTTTCTAACCGGCATTTCTATGGTTCTTCAATGGGGCTAGGATTTAAACGTGTTTCTGCTTCAAAGGAAAGCATCTAGGAGAAAGTTTCTGTTTCCAGTGTGTCAGGGAGGTGGAAATCTGCAGAATGGTGTAGGGGATTCCAGGCTAGGCCATTCCTGACTGGGTCTACACGCAGAAATAGTGCTTTTTCTAAATGGCATTTCTATGGTTCTTCAATGTGGCTAGGATGTAAACGTGTTTCTGCTTCAAGGGAAAGCAGCTAGAAGAAAGTTTCTTTTGCCACTGTGTGAGGGAGGTGGAAAGCTGCAGAATGGTGCAGGGGATTCCAGGCTAGGCCATTCCTGGCTGGGTCTGTAAGCAGAAGGAATGCTTTTTCTAAACGGCATTTCTATGGTTCTTCAATAGGGATAGGATGTAAACGTGTTTGTGATTCAAAGGAAAGCAGCTGGGAGAAAGTTTCTTTTGCCAGTGTGTGAGGGAGCTGGAAAGCTGCAGAATGGTGCAGGGGATTCCAGGCTAGGTCATTCCTGGCTGGGTCTATAAGTAGAATGAGTGCTTTTTGTAAAGCAAATTTCTATGGTTCTTCAATGGAGGTAGGATCAAAACATCTTTCTGCTTCAAAACAAAGGGGCTAAGAGAGAGTTTCTTTTGCCAGTGTGTGACACAGCTGGAAGGCTGCAGAATGGTGCATGCTATTCCAGGCTAGGGCATTCCTGCCTGGGTGTATAAGCAGGATGACTGCTTTATCTAAACTGCATTTGTATGGTTCCTCAATGGGGCTAGGTTGTAAACGTGTTTCCGCTTCAAAGCAAAGGAGCTATGAGAAAGTTTCTTTTGTCAGTGTGTGACGTAGCTGGAAACATGCAGATTTGTGCATGGTATTCCTGAGTAGTCCATTCCTGACTGGGTATATAATCACAATGAGTGATTTTCTAAACCACATTTGTATGGTTCGTCAATGGGGCTAGGGTCAAAACATGCTTCTGCATCAAAGGAAAGGATCTAGGGGAAAGTTTCTTTTGTCAGTGTGTGAGTGAGCTGGAAAGCTGCAGAATGGTCTAGGGGATTCCAGGCCAGGTCATTGCTGACTGTGTCTATAAGCAGAAGGAGTGCTTTTTCTAAATTGCATTTGATTCCTTCTTCAAAGGGGCTATGATCAAAACGTGCTTCTGCTTCAAAGCAAAGGAGCTAGGAGAAAGTTTCTTTTGCCAGTGTGTGATGCAGCTGGAAAGCTGGAGAATGGTGCAGGAGATTAAGGGCTAGGTCATTCCTGGTTGGGTCTATAAAGCAGAATGAGTGGTTTTTGTCAACGGAATTTCTATGGTTCTTCAAAGGGGCTAGGATCAAAACGTGTTTCTGCTTCAAAGGAAAGGAGCTAGGAGAAAGTTTCTTTGCCAGTGTGTGACGCAGCTGGAAAGCTGCAGAATGATGCATGGTATTCCAGGCTAGGCCATTCCTGGCTGGGTCTATAAGCAGGATGAGTGCGTTATCTAAACCGCATTTGTATGGTTCCTCGACGGGGCAAGGATCAAAACGTGTTTCTGCTTCAAAGCAAAGGAGCTCGGAGAAGGTTTGTTTTGCAAGTGTGTTACGCAGCTGGAAAGCTGCAGAATGGTGCATGGTATTCCAGGCCAGGATATTCCTGGCTGGATCTATAAGCAGAATGAGTGATTTTCTAAACCGCATTTGTATGGCTCATCAATGGGGCTAGGATCCAAAAGTGTTTCTGCTTCAAAGGAAAGGAGCTAGGAGAAAGTTTCTTTTGCCAGTTTGTGGGTGAGCTGGAAAGCTGCAGAATGGTGTAGGGGATTCCAGGCTAGGTCATTCCTGCCTGCGTCTATAAGCAGAATGAGTGCTTTTTCTAAACTGCATTTGTATGGTTCTTCAATGGGGCTAGGATGAAAACATTCTTCTGCTTCAAAGCAAAGGATCTAGGAGAAAGTTTCTTTTGCCAGTGTGATACGCAGCTGGAAAGCTGCAGAATGGTGCAGGGGATTCCAGGCTAGGCCATTCCTGGCTGGGTGTATAAGCAGCATAGGAGCTTTTTCTAAACCGCATTTGTATAGTTCTTCAATGGGGCTAGGATCAAAAGGTGTTTCTGATTCAATGCTAAAGAGCTAGGAGAAAGTTTCTTTTGCCAGTGAGTGACGCAGCTGGAAAGCTGCAGAATTGTGTAGGTGATTCCAGGCTAGGGCGTTCCTGACTGGATCTATAAGCAGAATGAGTGGTTTTTGCAAACGGAATTTCTATGGTTCTTCAATGGGGCTGGGATCGAAAGGTGTTTCTGCTTCAAAGGAAAGGAGCTAGGAGAAAGTTTCTTTTGCCAGTGTGTGAGGGAGTTGGAAAGCTGCAGAACGATGTATGGGATTCCAGGCTAGGTCGTTCCTGACTGGGCCTATAAGCAGAATGAGTGCTTTTTCGCAACTGCATTTGTATGGTTCTTCAATGGAGCTGGTATCAGAACGTGCCTCTGCTTCAAAGCAAAGGAGCTAGGAGGAAGTGTCTTTTGCCAGTGTGTGAGTGAGCTTGAAAGCTGCAGAATGGTGCATGGTATTCCAGGCTAGGCAATTCCTGGCTGGGTCTATCAGCAGAATGAGTGCTTTTTTGAAACTGCATTTGTATGGTTCTTCAATGGGGCTAGGATATAATAGTGTTTCTGCTTCAAAGGCAAGGAGCTGGGAGAAAGATTCTTTTACCAGTGTGTGAGGGAGTTGGAAAGCTGCAGAATAATGTAGGGGATTCCAGGCTAGTTCGTTCTTGACTGGGCCTATAAGCAGAATGAGTGCCTTTTCGCAACTGCATGTGTATGGTTCTTCAATGGGGCTAGGATCAAAACGTGCCTCTGCTTCAAAGCAAAGGAGCTAGGAGTAAGTACCTTTTGCCAGTGTGTGACGCAGCTGGAGAGTTGCACAGTGGTACAGGGGATTCAGGGCTAGGCCATTCCTGGCTGGGTCTATAAGCAGAATGAATGCTTTTCCTAATCCGCATTTGTATGGTTCTTCAAAGGGGCTAGGATCCAAAGGTGTTTCTGCTTCAAAGGATAGGAGCTAGGAGAAAGTTTATTTTGCCAGTGTGTGATTGAGCTGGAAAGCTGCAGAATGGCGTAGGGGATTCCAGACTAGGTCATTCTTGACTGGGCCTGTAAGCAAAATGAGTGCTTTTTCGAAACTGCATTTGTATGGTTCATCAATGGGGCTAGGATCCAAACGTGTTTCTGCTTCAAAGCAAAGGAGCTAGGAGACAGTTTCTTTTTCCAGTGTGTGAGTGAGCTGGGAAGCTGCCGAATGGTGCATGGCATTCCAGACTAGGCCATTCCTTGCTGGGTCTATAAGCAGAATGAATGGTTTTTCTAAACTGCATTTGTATGGTTCTTTAATGCTGCTAGGATCAAAACGTGCCTCTTCTTCAAAGGAAAGCAGCTAGGAGAAAGTTTCTTTTGCCAGTGTTTGACGCAGCTGGAAAGCTGCAGAATGGTGTACGGGATTCCAGGCTAGGGAATTCCGGACTGGGCCTATAAGCAGAATGAGTGCTTTTTGTAAACCGAATTTCTATGGTTCTTCAATGGGGCTAGGATCCAAAGGTGTTTCTGCTTCAAAGGAAAGGAGCTAGGAGGAAGTTTCCTTTGCCAGTGTGTGAGTGAGCTTGAAAACTGCAGACTGGTGCATGGTAGTCCAGGCCAGGCCATTCCTGGCTGGGTCGATAAGCAGAATTAGTGCTTTTTTGAAACTGCATTTGTATGGTTCTTCAATGGGGCTAGGATCAAAAGGTGCTTCTGCCTCAAGGCAAAGGAGCTAGGAGAAAGTTTCTTTTGCCAGTGTGTGACGCAGCTGGAAACCTGCAGAATGGTGTAGGGGATTCCAGGCTAGGCCTTTTCTCGCTGGGTCTATAAGCAGAAGGAGTGTTTTTTCTAAACCGCGTTTGTATGATTCTTCAATGGAGGTAGGATCAAAACATCTTTCTGCTTCAAAAGAAAGGGGCTAAGGGAAAGTTTCTTTTGCCAGTGTGTGACACAGCTGGAAGGCTGCAGAATGGTGCATGGTATTCCAGGCTAGGCCATTCCTGGCTGGGTGTATAAGCAGGATGACTGCTTTATCTAAACTGCATTTGTATGGTTCCTCAATGGGGCTAGGATCAAAACGTGTTTCCGCTTCAAAGCATAGGAGCTAGGAGAAAGTTTCTTTTGCCAGTGTGTGACGCAGCTGGAAAGATGCAGAATGGTGCATGGTATTCCTGAATAGTCCGTTCCTGTCTGAGTATATAATCACAATGAGTGATTTTCTAATCCGCATTTGTATGGTTCCTCAATGGGGCTAGGATCCAAATGTGTTTCTGCTTCAAAGGCAAGGAGCTGGGAGAAAGTTTCTTTTGCCAGTGTGTGAGGGAGCTGGATAGCTGCAGAATGGTGCAGGGGATTCCAGGCTAGGCCATTCCTGCCTGGGTCTATAAGCAGAATGAGTGATTTTCTAAACTGCATTTGTATGGTTCTTCAATGGGGCTAGGATATAATAGTGTTTCTGCTTCAAAGGCAAGGAGCTAGGAGAAAGATTCTTTTGCCAGTGTGTGAGGGAGTTGGAAAGCTGCAGAATAATGTAGGGGATTCCAGGCTAGGTCGTTCTTGACTGGGCCTATAAGCAGAATGAGTGCCTTTTCGCAACTGCATGTGTATGGTTCTTCAATGGGGCTAGGATCAAAACGTGCCTCTGCTTCAAAGCAAAGGAGCTAGGAGTAAGTACCTTTTGCCAGTGTGTGACGCAGCTGGAGAGTTGCACAGTGGTACAGGGGATTCAGGGCTAGGCCATTCCTGGCTGGGTCTATAAGCAGAATGAATGCTTTTCCTAATCCGCATTTGTATGGTTCTTCAAAGGGGCTAGGATGTAAACGTGTTTCTGCTTCAAAGCAAAGGAGCTAGGAGAAAGTTTCTTTTGCCAGTGTATGAGGGAGCTGGAAAGTTACAGAATGGTGCATGGTATTTCAGGCTAGGCCAGTCCTGGCTGGGTCTATAAGCAGGATGAGTGCTTTATCTAAACTGCATTTGTATGTTTCCTCAATGGGGCTAGGATCAAAAGGTGTTTCTGCTTCAAAGCAAAGGAGCTAGGAGAAAGTTTCTTTTGCCAGTGTGTGACGCAGCTGGAAAGCTGCAGAATGGTGGATGAAATTCCAGACTAGGGCATTCCGGACTGGGTCCATATGCAGATTGAGTGATTTTGTAAACCGCATTTGTATGCTTCTTCAATGGGGCTAGGATCCAAAGGTGTTTCTGCTTCAAAGGATAGGAGCTAGGAGAAAGTTTATTTTGCCAGTGTGTAGGTGAGCTGGAAAGCTGCAGAACGGCGTAGGGGATTCCAGACTAGGTCATTCTTGACTGGGCCTGTAAGCAGAATGAGTGCTTTTTCGAAACTGCATTTTTATGGTTCGTCAATGGGGCTAGGATCCAAACGTGTTTCTGCTTCAAAGCAAAGGAGCTAGGAGACAGTTTCTTTTGCCAGTGTGTGAGTGAGCTGGGAAGCTGCCGAATGGTGCATGGTATTCCAGACTACGCCATTCCTTGCTGGGTCTATAAGCAGAATGAATAGTTTTTTTAAACTGCATTTGTATGGTTCTTTAATGCTGCTAGGATCAAAACGTGCCTCTGCTTCAAAGGAAAGCAGCTAGGAGAAAGTTTCTTTTGCCAGTGTTTGACGCAGCTGGAAAGCTGCAGAATGGTGTATGGGATTCCAGGCTAGGGAATTCCGGACTGGGCCTATAAGCAGAATAAGTGCTTTTTGTAAACCGAATTTCTAAGGTTCTTCAATGGGGCTAGGATGTAAACGTGTTTCTGCTTCAAAGGAAAGGAGCTAGGAGGACGTTTCCTTTGCCAGTGTGTGAGTGAGCTTGAAAACTGCAGAATGGTGCATGGTAGTCCAGGCCAGGCCATTCCTGGCTGGGTCGATAAGCAGAATGAGTGCTTTTTTGAAACTGCATTTGTATGGTTCTTCAATGGGGCTAGGATCAAAAGGTGCTTCTGCTTCAAGGCAAAGGAGCTAGGAGAAAGTTTCTTTTGCCAGTGTGTGATGCAGCTGGATAGCTAGAGAATGGTGTAGGGGATTAAGGGCTAGGTCATTCCTGGCTGGGTCTATAAAGCAGAATGAGTGGTTTTTGTCAACGGAATTTCTATGGTTCTTCAATGGGGCTAGGATCAAAACGTGTTTCTGCTTCAAAGGAAAGGAGCTAGGAGAAAGTTTCTTTTGCCAGTTTGTGGGTGAGCTGGAAAGCTGCAGAATGGTGTAGGGGATTCCAGGCTAGGTCATTCCTGCCTGCGTCTATAAGCAGAATTAGTGCTTTTTCTAAACTGCATTTGTATGGTTCCTCGACGGGGCAAGGATCAAAACGTGTTTCTACTTCAAAGCAAAGGAGCTCGGAGATAGTTTGTTTTGCAAGTGTGTTACGCAGCTGGAAAGCTGCAGAATGGTGCATGGTATTCCAGGCCAGGATATTCCTGGCTGGGTCTATAAGCAGAATGAGTGATTTTCTAAACCGCATTTGTATGGCTCATCAATGGGGCTAGGATCCAAAAGTGTTTCTGCTTCAAAGGAAAGGAGCTAGGAGAAAGTTTCTTTTGCCAGTTTGTGGGTGAGCTGGAAAGCTGCAGAATGGTGTAGGGGATTCCAGGCTAGGTCATTCCTGCCTGCGTCTATAAGCAGAATGAGTGCTTTTTCTAAACTGCATTTGTATGGTTCTTCAATGGGGCTAGGATGAAAACATGCTTCTGCTTCAAAGCAAAGGATCTAGGAGAAAGTTTCTTTTGCCAGTGTGATACGCAGCTGGAAAGCTGCAGAATGGTGCATGGTATTCCACGCTAGTCCATTCCTGGCTGGGTCTAAAAGCAGCATAGGTGCTTTTTCTAAACCGCATTTGAATAGTTCTTCAGTGGGGCTAGGATAAAAGGTGTTTCTGCTTCAATGCCAAAGAGCTAGGAGAAAGTTTCTTTTGCCAGTGTGTGACGCAGCTGGAAAGCTGCAGAATCGTGTGGGTGATTCCAGGCTAGGGCGTTCCTGACTGGATCTATAAGCAGAATGAGTGGTTTTTGTAAACGGAATTTCTATGGTTCTTCAATGGGGCTGGGATCGAAAGGTGTTTCTGCTTCAAAGGAAAGGAGCTAGGATAAAGTTTCTTTTGCCAGTGTGTGAGGGAGTTGGAAAGCTGCAGAATGGTGTAGGGGATTCCAGGCAAGGCCTTTCCTGGCTGGGTCTTTAAGCAGAAGGAGTGCTTTTTCTAAACCGCATTTGTTTGATTTTTCAATGGAGGTAGGATCAAAACATCTTTCTGCTTCAAAGGAAAGGAGCTAGGAGAAAGTTACTCTTGCCAGTGTGTTACGCAGCTGGAAAGCTGCAGAATGGCGCATGGTATTACAGGCCAAGCCATTCCTGGCTGGGTTTGTAAGTAGAATGAATGATTTTCTAAACTGCATTTGTATGGTTCTTCGTTGCGGATAGGATCAAAACGTGCTTCTGCTTCAAAGAAAGCAGCTGGGAGAAAGTTTCTTTTGCCAGTGTGTGAGTGAGCTGGAAAGCTGCGGAATGGTGCATGGTGTTCCAGACTAGGGCATTCCGGACTGGGTCCACAAGCAGAATGAGTGATTTTGTAAACCACATTTGTATGCTCCTTCAATTTGGCTAGGATATAAACGTGTTTCTGCTTCAGAGGAAAGCAGCTAGGAGAAAGTTTCTTTTGCCAGTGTGTGGGTGAGCTGGAAAGCTGGAGAATGGTGTAAGATATTCCAGGCTAGGTCATTGCTGACTGGGACTGTAAGCAGAATGAGTGCTTTTTCGAAACTGCATTTGTATGGTTCTTCAATGGGGCTAGGATCAAATCACGCTTCTGCTTCAAAGGAAAGGAGCTACGAGGAAGTTTCCTTTGCCAGTGTGCGAGTGAGCTCGAAAGGTGCAGAATGGTGCATGGTATTCCAGGCTAGGCCATTCCTGGCTGGCTCTATAAGCAGGATGAGTGTTTTTTCTCAACGGCATTTCTATGGTTCCTCAATGGGGCTACGATCCAAACGTGTTTCTGCTTCAAAGGAAAGCAGCTGGGAGAAAGTTTCTTTTGCCAGTGTGTGAGGGAGCTGGAAATCTGCAGAATGGTGCAGGGGATTCCAGGCTAGACCATTCCTGGCTGGGTCTATAAGCAGAAGGAGTGCTTTTTGTAAACCGAATTTCTATGGTTCTTCAATGGGGCTAGGATGTAAACGTGTTTCTGCTTCAAAGGAAAGCAGCTAGGAGAAAGTTTCTTTTGCCAGTGTGTGACGCAGCTGGAAAGATGGAGAATGGTGTTGGGGATTCCAGGCTAGGTCATTCCTGGCTGGGTCTATAAGCAGAAGGAGTGCTTTTTCTAAATGGCATTTCTATGGTTCTTCAATCGGGCTAGGATGTAAAGGTGCTTCTGCTTCAAAGGAAAGCAGCTAGGAATAAAGTTTCTTTTGCCAGTGTGTGACGCAGCTGGAAAGCTGCAGAATGGTGCAGGGGATTCCAGGCTAGGATATTCCTGGCTGGGTCTATAAGCAGAATGAGTGCTTTTTCTAAACGGCATTTCTATGGTTCCTCAATGGGGTACGATCCAAATGTGTTTCTGCATGAAAGGAAAGCAGCTGGGAGAAAGTTTCTTTTGCCAGTGTGTGAGGGAGCTGGAAAGCTGCAGAATGGTGCAGGGGATTCCACGCTAGACCATTCCTGGCTGGGTCTATAAGCAGAATGAGTGGTTTTTGTAAACAGCATTTCGATGATTCTTTAATGGGGCTGGGATCCAAACGTGTTTCTGCTTCAAAGGAAAGCAGCTAGGAGAAAGTTTCTGTTGCCAGTGTGTGAGGGAGCTGGAAAGCTGCAGAATGGTGCAGGGGATTCCAGGCTAGGCCATTCCTGGCTGGGTCTATTAGCAGAAGGAGTGCTATTTCTATCCGGCATTTCTATGGTTCTTCAATGGGGCTAGGATGTAAACGTGTTTCTGCTTCAAAGGAAAGCAGCTAGGAGAAAGTCTCTTTTGCCAGTGTGTTACGCAAATGGAAAGCTGCAGAATGGTACAGGGGATTCCAGGCTGGGTCATTCCTGACAGGGTCTACAAGCAGAATGAGTGCTTTTTGTAAAGCGAATTTCTATGTTTCTTCAATGGGGCTAGGATGTAAACGTGTTTCTGCTTCAAAGGAAAGCAGCTAGGAGAAAGTTTCTTTTGCCAGTTTGTGACGCAGCTGGAAAGCTGCAGAATGGTGTAGGGGATTCCAGGCTAGGTCATTGCTGACTGTGTTTATAAGCAAAAGGAGTGCTTTTTCGAAATTGCATTTGATTGCTTCTTCAAAGGGGCTATGATCAAAACGTGCTTCTGCTTCAAAGCAAAGGAGCTAGGAGAAAGTTTTTTTTGCCAGTGTGTGAGGGAGCTGAAAAGCTGCAGAATGGTGCATGGTATTCCCGGCTAGGCCATTCCTGGCTGGGTTTATAAGCAGAATGAGTGATTTTCTAAACCGCATTTGTATGGTTCTTCGATGGGGCTAGGATCAAAAGGTGCTTCTGCTTCAAAGCAAAGGAACTAGGAGAAAGTTTCTTTTGCCAGTGTGTGAGGGAGCTGGAAAGCTGCAGAATGGTGCAGGGGATTCCAGGCTAGGCCATTCCTGGCTGAGTCTATAAGCAGAATGAGTGATTTTCTAAACTGCATTTGTATGGTTCTTCAATGGGGCTAGGATATAATAGTGTTTCTGCTTCAAAGGCAAGGAGCTAGGAGAAAGATTCTTTTGCCAGTGTGTGAGGGAGTTGGAAAGCTGCAGAATAATGTAGGGGATTCCAGGCTAGGTCGTTCTTGACTGGGCCTATAAGCAGAATGAGTGCCTTTTCGCAACTGCATGTGTATGGTTCTTCAATGGGGCTAGGATCAAAACGTGCCTCTGCTTCAAAGCAAAGGAGCTAGGAGTAAGTACCTTTTGCCAGTGTGTGACGCAGCTGGAGAGTTGCACAGTGGTACAGGGGATTCAGGGCTAGGCCATTCCTGGCTGGGTCTATAAGCAGAATGAATGCTTTTCCTAATCCGCATTTGTATGGTTCTTCAAAGGGGCTAGGATCCAAATGTGTTTCTGCTTCAAAGCAAAGGAGCTAGGAGAAAGTTTCTTTTGCCAGTGTGTGAGGGAGCTGGAAAGGTACAGAATGGTGCATGGTATTTCAGGCTAGGCCAGTCCTGGCTGGGTCTATAAGCAGAAGGATTGCTTTATCTAAACTGCATTTGTATGTTTCCTCAATGGGGCTAGGATCAAAAGGTGTTTCTGCTTCAAAGCAAAGGAGCTAGGAGAAAGTTTCTTTTGCCAGTGTGTGACACAGCTGGAAAGCTGCAGAATGGTGGATGATATTCCAGACTAGGGCATTCCGGACTGGGTCCATAAGCAGATTGAGTGATTTTGTAAACCGCATTTGTATGCTTCTTCAATGGGGCTAGGATCCAAAGGTGTTTCTGCTTCAAAACAAAGGAGCTAGGAGACAGTTTCTTTTGCCAGTGTGTGAGTGAGCTGGGAAGCTGCCGAATGGTGCATGGTATTCCAGACTAGGCCATTCCTTGCTGGGTCTATAAGCAGAATGAATGCTTTTACTAAACTGCATTTGTATGGTTCTTTAATGCTGCTAGGATCAAAACGTGCCTCTGCTTCAAAGGAAAGCAGCTAGGAGGAAGTTTCCTTTGCCAGTGTGTGAGTGAGCTTGAAAACTGCAGAATGGTGCATGGTAGTCCAGGCCAGGCCATTCCTGGCTGGGTCGATAAGCAGAATTAGTGCTTTTTTGAAACTGCATTTGTATGGTTCTTCAATGGGGCTAGGATCAAAAGGTGCTTCTGCCTCAAGGCAAAGGAGCTAGGAGAAAGTTTCTTTTGCCAGTGTGTGATGCAGCTGGAAAGCTGGAGAATGGTGCAGGGGATTAAGGGCTAGGTCATTCCTGGCTGGGTCTATAAAGCAGAATGAGAGGTTTTTGTCAACGGAATTTCTATGGTTCTTCAATGGGGCTAGGATCAAAACGTGTTTCTGCTTCAAAGGAAAGGAGCTAGGAGAAAGTTTCTTTTGTCAGTGTGTGATGCAGCTGGAAAACTGCTGAATGGTGCATGGTATTCCAGGCTAGGCCATTTTATGGCTGGGTCTATAAGCAGGATGAGTGCGTTATCTAAACTGCATTTGTATGGTTCCTCGACGGGGCAAGGATCAAAACGTGTTTCTGCTTCAAAGCAAAGGAGCTCGGAGAAAGTTTGTTTTGCAAGTGTGTTACGCAGCTGGAAAGCTGCAGAATGGTGCATGGTATTCCAGACCAGGTTATTCCTGGCTGGATCTATAAGGAGAATGAGTGATTTTCTAAACCGCATTTGTATGGCTCATCAATGCGGCTAGGATCCAAAAGTGTTTCTGCTTCAAAGGAAAGGAGCTAGGAGAAAGTTTCTTTTGCCAGTTTGTGGGTGAGCTGGAAAGCTGCAGAATGGTGTAGGGGATTCCAGGCTAGGTCATTCCTGCCTGCGTCTATAAGCAGAATGAGTGCTTTTTCTAAACTGCATTTGTATGGTTCCTCAATGGGGCTAGGATGTAAACGTGTTTCTGCTTCAAAGGAAAGCAGCTAGGAGAAAGTTTCTTTTGCCAGTGTATGATGCAGCTGGAAAGCTGCAGAATGGTGCAGGGGATTCCAGGCTAGTCCATTCCTGGCTGGGTCTATAGGCCGAAGGAGTGCCCTTTCAAAATGGCATTTCTATGGTTCTTCAATGGGGCTAGGATGTAAACGTGTTTCTGCTTCAAAGGAAAGCAGCTAGGAGAAAGTTTCTTTTGTCAGTGTGTGACGCAGCTGGAAAGATGGAGAATGGTGTTGGGGATTCCAGGCTAGGTCATTTCTGGCTGGGTCTATAAGCAGAAGGAATGCTATTTCTAAACGGCATTTCTATGGTTCTTCAATCGGGCTAGGATGTAAAGGTGCTTCTGCTTCAAAGGAAAGCAGCTAGGGGAAGGTTTCTTTTGCCTGTGTGTGACGCAGCTGGAAAGCTGCAGAATGGTGCAGGGGATTCCAGGCTAGGATATTCCTGCCTGGGTCTATAAGCAGAATGAGTGCTTTCTAAACGGCATTTCTATGGTTCCTCAATGGGGCTACGATCCAAACCTGTTTCTGCTTCAAAGGAAAGCAGCTGGGAGAAAGTTTCTTTTGCCTGTGTGTGAGGGAGCTGGAAAGCTGCAGAATGGTGCAGGGGATTCCAGGCTAGGCCATTCCTGGCTGGGTCTATAAGCAGAATGAGTGCTTTTTGTAAACAGCATTTCTATGGTTCTTCAATGGGGCTGGGATCCAAACATGTTTCTGCTTCAAAGGAAAGCAGCTAGGAGATAGTTTCTGTTGCCAGTGTGTGAGGGAGCTGGAAAGCTGCAGAATGATGCAGGGGATTCCAGGCTAGGCCATTCCTGGCTGGGTCTAATAGCAGAAGGAGTGCTATTTCTAACCGGCATTTCTATGGTTCTTCAATAGGGCTAGGATGTAAACGTGTTTCTGCTTCAAAGGAAAGCAGCTAGGAGAAAGTCTCTTTTGCCAGTGTGTTACGCAACTGGAAAGCTGCAGAATGGTACAGGGGATTCCAGGCTAGGCCATTCCTTGCTGGCTCTACACGCAGAAGGAGTGCTTTTTCTAAACGGCATTTCTATGGTTCTTGAATGAGGCTAGGATGTAAACGTGTTTCTGCTTCAAAGGAAAGCAGCTAGGAGAAAGTTTCTTTTGCCAGTGTGTTAGGGAGCTGGAAAGCGGTAGAATGGTGTAGAGGATTCCAGGCTGGGTCATTCCTGACAGGGTATATAAGCAGAATGAGTGCTTTTTGTAAAGCGAATTTCTATGTTTCTTCAATAGGGATAGGATGTAAACGTGTTTCTGCTTCAAAGGAAAGCAGCTAGGAGAAAGTTTCTTTTGCCAGTGTGTGACGCATCTGGATAGCTGCAGAATGGTGCAGGGGATTCCAGGCTAGGTCATTCCTGGCTGGGTCTATAAGCAGAAGGAGTGCTTTTTCTAACCAGCATTTCTATGGTTCTTCAATGGGGCTAGGATGTAAACGTGTTTCTGCTTCAAAGGAAAGCAGCTAGGAGAAAGTTTCTTTTGCCAGTGAGTGACAGAGTTGGAAAGCTGCAGAACGGTGTAGGGGATTCCAGGCTAGGCCTTTTCTCGCTGGATCTATAAGCAGAAGGAGTGCTTTTTCTAAACCACGTTTGTATGATTCTTCAATGGAGGTAGGATCAAAACATCTTTCTGCTTCAAAAGAAAGGGGCTAAGGGAAAGTTTCTTTTACCAGTGTGTGACACAGCTGGAAGGCTGCAGAATGGTGCATGGTATTCCAGGCTAGACCATTCCTGGCTCGGTGTATAAGCAGGATGACTGCTTTATATAAACTGCATTTGTATGGTTCCTCAATGGGGCTAGGATCAAAACGTGTTTCCGCTTCAAAGCAAAGGAGCTAGGAGAAAGTTTCTTTTGTCAGTGTGTGACGCAGCTGGAAAGATGCAGAATGGTGCATGGTATTCCTGAGTAGTCCATTCCTGACTGGGTATATAATCACAATGAGTGATTTTCTAAACCGCATTTCTATGTTTCTTCAATGGGGCTAGGATCAAAACATGCTTCTGCATCAAAGGAAAGGATCTAGGGGAAAGTTTCTTTTGTCAGTATGTGAGTGAGCTGAAAAGCTGCAGAATGGTGCATGGTAATCCAGGCTAGGCC
Organism: Pogoniulus pusillus; assembly: GCF_015220805.1. Taxonomy (NCBI): domain Eukaryota; kingdom Metazoa; phylum Chordata; class Aves; order Piciformes; family Lybiidae; genus Pogoniulus; species Pogoniulus pusillus. Next base: position 25,115,840 of record NC_087265.1, on the reverse strand, counting down.
ATTCCTGGCTGGGTTTATAAGCAGAATGAGTGATTTTCTAAACCGCATTTGTATGGTTCTTCGATGGGGCTAGGATCAAAAGGTGCTTCTGCTTCAAAGCAAAGGAGCTAGGAGAAAGTTTCTTTTGCCAGTGTGTGAGGGAGCTGGAAAGATGGAGAATGGTGTTGGGGATTCCAGGCTAGGTCATTCCTGGCTGGGTCTATAAGCAGAAGGAGTGCTTTTTCTAAATGGCATTTCTATGTTTCTTCAATCGGGCTAGGATGTAAAGGTGCTTCTGCTTCAAAGGAAAGCAGCTAGGTGAAAGTTTCTTTTGCCAGTGTGTGACAAAGCTGGAAAGCTGCAGAATGGTGCAGGGGATTCCAGGCTAGGATATTCCTGGCTGGGTCTATAAGCAGAAGGATTGCTTTTTCTAAATGGCATTTCTATGGTTCTTCAATCGGGCTAGGATGTAAAGGTGCTTCTGCTTCAAAGGAAAGCAGCTAGGAGAAAGTTTCTTTTGCCAGTGTGTGACACAGCTGGAAAGCTGCAGAATGGTGCAGGGGATTCCAGGCTAGGATATTCCTGGCTGGGTCTATAAGCAGAAGGAGTGCTTTTTCTAAACGGCATTTCTATGGTTCCTCAATGGGGCTACGATCCAAACGTGTTTCTGCATCAAAGGAAAGCAGCTGGGAGAAAGTTTCTTTTGCCTGTGTGTGAGGGAGCTGGAAAGCTGCAGAATGGTGCAGGGGATTCCACGCTAGACCATTCCTGGCTGGGTCTATAAGCAGAATGAGTGCTTTTTGTAAACAGCATTTCGATGATTCTTCAATGGGGCTGGGATCCAAACGTGTTTCTGCTTCAAAGGAAAGCAGCTAGGAGAAAGTTTCTGTTGCCAGTGTGTGAGGGAGCTGGAAAGCTGCAGAATGGTGCAGGGGATTCCAGGCTAGGCCATTCCTGGCTGGGTCTATTAGCAGAAGGAGTGCTATTTCTAACCGGCATTTCTATGGTTCTTCAATGGGGCAAGGATGTAAACGTGTTTCTGCTTCAAAGGAAAGCAGCTAGGAGAAAGTTTCTTTTGCCAGTGTGTGACGCAGCTGGAAAGCGGTAGAATGGTGTAGGGGATTCCAGGCTGGGTCATTCCTGACAGGGTGTATAAGCAGAATGAGTGCTTTTTGTAAAGCGAATTTCTATGTTTCTTCAATAGGGATAGGATGTAAACGTGTTTCTGCTTCAAAGGAAAGCAGCTAGGAGAAAGTTTCTTTTGCCAGTGTGTGACGCAGCTGGAAAGCTGCAGAATGGTGTAGGCGATTCCAGGCTAGGCCATTCCTGGCTGGGTCTATAAGCAGAATGAGTGCTTTTTGTAAAGCGAATTTCCATGGTTCTTCAATGGGGCTAGGATGTAAATGTGTTTCTGCTTCAAAGGAAAGCAGCTAGGAGAAAGTTTATTTTGCCAGTGTGTGAGGGAGGTGGAAAGCTGCAGAATGGTGCAGGGGATTCCAGGCTAGGCCATTCCTGACTGGGTCTATAAGCAGAAGGAGGGCTTTTTGTAAAGCGAATTTCTATGGTTCATCGATAGGGATAGGATGTAAACGTGTTTCTGCTTCAAAGGAAAGCAGCTAGGAGAAAGTTTCTTTTGCCAGTGTGTGAGGGAGCTGGAAAGCTGCAGAATGGTGCAGGGGATTCCATGCTAGGTCATTCCTGGCTGGGTCTATAAGCAGAAGGAGTGCTTTTTCTAAACGGCATTTCTATGGTTCTTCAATGGGGCTAGGATGTAAACGTGTTTCTGCTTCAAAGGAAGGCAGCTAGGAGAAATTTTCTTTTGCCATTGTGTTACGCTGCTGGAAAGCTGCAGAATGGTGCAGGGGATTCCAGGCTAGGTCATTCCTGGCTGGGTCTATAAGTAGAATGAGTGCTTTTTGTAAAGCAAATTTCTATGGTTCTTCAATGGAGGTAGGATCAAAACATCTTTCTGCTTCAAAACAAAGGGGCTAAGAGAAAGTTTCTTTTGCCAGTGTGTGACACAGCTGGAACGCTGCAGAATGGTGCATGCTATTCCAGGCTAGGGCATTTCTGCCTGGGTGTATAAGCAGGATGACTGCTTTATCTAAACTGCATTTGTATGGTTCCTCAATGGGGCTAGGTTGTAAACGTGTTTCCGCTTCAAAGCAAAGGAGCTATGAGAAAGTTTCTTTTGTCAGTGTGTGACGTAGCTGGAAAGATGCAGATTTGTGCATGGTATTCCTGAGTAGTCCATTCCTGACTGGGTATATAATCACAATGAGTGATTTTCTAAACCACATTTGTATGGTTCTTCAATGGGGCTAGGGTCAAAACATGCTTCTGCATCAAAGGAAAGGATCTAGGGGAAAGTTTCTTTTGTCAGTGTGTGAGTGAGCTGGAAAGCTGCAGAATGGTCTAGGGGATTCCAGGCCAGGTCATTGCCGACTGTGTCTATAAGCAGAAGGAGTGCTTTTTCGAAATTGCATTTGATTGCTTCTTCAAAGGGGCTATGATCAAAACGTGCTTCTGCTTCAAAGCAAAGGAGCTAGGAGAAAGTTTCTTTTGCCAGTGTGTGATGCAGCTGGAAAGCTGGAGAATGGTGCAGGAGATTAAGGGCTAGGTCATTCCTGGTTGGGTCTATAAAGCAGAATGAGTGGTTTTTGTCAACGGAATTTCTATGGTTCTTCAATGGGGCTAGGATCAAAACGTGTTTCTGCTTCAAAGGAAAGGAGCTAGGAGAAAGTTTCTTTGCCAGTGTGTGACGCAGCTGGAAAGCTGCAGAATGATGCATGGTATTCCAGGCTAGGCCATTCCTGGCTGGGTCTATAAGCAGGATGAGTGCGTTATCTAAACCGCATTTGTATGGTTCCTCGACGGGGCAAGGATCAAAACGTGTTTCTGCTTCAAAGCAAAGGAGCTCGGAGAAGGTTTGTTTTGCAAGTGTGTTACGCAGCTGGAAAGCTGCAGAATGGTGCATGGTATTCCAGGCCAGGATATTCCTGGCTGGATCTATAAGCAGAATGAGTGATTTTCTAAACCGCATTTGTATGGCTCATCAATGCGGCTAGGATCCAAAAGTGTTTCTGCTTCAAAGGAAAGCAGCTAGGAGAAAGTTTCTTTTGCCAGTTTGTGGGTGAGCTGGAAAGCTGCAGAATGGTGTAGGGGATTCCAGGCTAGGTCATTCCTGCCTGCGTCTATAAGCAGAATGAGTGCTTTTTCTAAACTGCATTTGTATGGTTCTTCAATGGGGCTAGGATGAAAACATTCTTCTGCTTCAAAGCAAAGGATCTAGGAGAAAGTTTCTTTTGCCAGTGTGATACGCAGCTGGAAAGCTGCAGAATGGTGCAGGGGATTCCAGGCTAGGCCATTCCTGGCTGGGTGTATAAGCAGCATAGGAGCTTTTTCTAAACCGCATTTGTATAGTTCTTCAATGGGGCTAGGATCAAAAGGTGTTTCTGATTCAATGCTAAAGAGCTAGGAGAAAGTTTCTTTTGCCAGTGAGTGACGCAGCTGGAAAGCTGCAGAATCGTGTAGGTGATTCCAGGCTAGGGCGTTCCTGACTGGATCTATAAGCAGAATGAGTGGTTTTTGTAAACGGAATTGCTATGGTTCTTCAATGGGGCTGGGATCGAAAGGTGTTTCTGCTTCAAAGGAAAGGAGCTAGGAGAAAGTTTCTTTTGCCAGTGTGTGAGGGAGTTGGAAAGCTGCAGAACGATGTATGGGATTCCAGGCTAGGTCGTTCCTGACTGGGCCTATAAGCAGAATGAGTGCTTTTTCGCAACTGCATTTGTATGGTTCTTCAATGGAGCTGGTATCAGAACGTGCCTCTGCTTCAAAGCAAAGGAGCTAGGAGGAAGTGTCTTTTGCCAGTGTGTGAGTGAGCTTGAAAGCTGCAGAATGGTGCATGGTATTCCAGGCTAGGCAATTCCTGGCTGGGTCTATCAGCAGAATGAGTGCTTTTTTGAAACTGCATTTGTATGGTTCTTCAATGGGGCTAGGATCAAAAGGTGCTTCTGCTTCAAAGCAAAGGAACTAGGAGAAAGTTTCTTTTGCCAGTGTGTGATGCAGCTGGAAAGCTGGAGAATGGTGCAGGGGATTAAGGGCTAGGTCATTCCTGGTTGGGTCTATAAAGCAGAATGAGTGGTTTTTGTCAACGGAATTTCTATGGTTCTTCATATGGTCTAGGATCAAAACGTGTTTCTGTTTCAAAGCAAAGGAGCTAGGAGAAATTTTCTTTTGCCAGTGTGTGATGCAGCTGGAAAGCTGTAGAATGGTGCATGGTATTCCAGGCTAGGCCATTCCTGGCTGCGTCTATAAGCAGGATCAGTGTTTTTTCTCAACGGCATTTCTATTGTTCCTCAATGGGGCTACGATCCAAACGTGTTTCTGCTTCAAAGGAAAGCAGCTGGGAGAAAGTTTCTTTTGCCAGTGTGTGAGGGAGCTGGAAATCTGCAGAATGGTTCAGGGGATTCCAGGCTAGGCCATTCCTGGCTGGGTCTATAACCAGAATGAGTGCTTTTTGTAAACAGCATTTCGATGATTCTTCAATGGGGCTGGGATCCAAACGTGTTTCTGCTTCAAAGGAAAGCAGCTAGGAGAAAGTTTCTGTTGCCAGTGTGTGACGCAGCGAAACGGAAAGCTACAGAATGGTGCAGGGGATTCCAGGCTAGGTCATTCCTGGCTGGGTCTATTAGCAGAAGGAGTGCTATTTCTAACAGGCATATCTATGTTTCTTCAATGGGGCTAGGATGTAAACGTGTTTCTGCTTCAAAGGAAAGCAGCTAGGAGAAAGTCTCTTTTGCCAGTGTGTTACGCGACTGGAAAGCTGCAGAATGGTACAGGGGATTCCAGGCTAGGCCATTCCTGGCTGGCTCTACACGCAGAAGGAGTGCTTTTTCTAATCGGCATTTCTATGGTTCTTGAATGAGGCTAGGATGTAAACGTGTTTCTGCTTCAAAGGAAAGCAGCTAGGAGAAAGTTTCTTTTGCCAGTGTGTTAGGGAGCTGGAAAGCGGTAGAATGGTGTAGGGGATTCCAGGCTGGGTCATTCCTGACAGGGTCTATAAGCAGAATGAGTGCTTTTTGTAAAGCGAATTTCTATGTTTCTTCAATAGGGATAGGATGTAAACGTGTTTCTGCTTCAAAGGAAAGCAGCTAGGAGAAAGTTTCTTTTGCCAGTGTGTGACGCATCTGGATAGCTGCAGAATGGTGCAGGGGATTCCAGGCTAGGTCATTCCTGGCTGGGTCTATAAGCAGAAGGAGTGCTTTTTCTAAACGGCATTTCTATGGTTCTTAAATGGGGCTAGGATGTAAACGTGTTTCTGCTTCAAAGGAAAGCAGCTAGGAGAAAGTTTCTGTTTCCAGTGTGTGAGGGAGGTGGAAAGCTGCAGATTGGTGCAGGGGATTGCAGGCTAGGCCATTCCTGACTGGGTCTACACGCAGAAGGAGTGCTTTTTCTATGTGGCATTTCTATGGTTCTTCAATGGGGCTAGGATGTAAACGTGTTTCTGCTTCAAAGGAAAGCAGCTAGGAGAAAGTTTCTTTTGCCAGTGTGTGACGGAGTTGGAAAGCTGCAGAACGGTGTAGGGGATTCCAGGCTAGGCCTTTTCTTGCTGGGTCTATAAGCAGAAGGAGTGCTTTTTCTAAACCACGTTTGTATGATTCTTCAATGGAGGTAGGATCAAAACATCTTTCTGCTTCAAAAGAAAGGGGCTAAGGGAAAGTTTCTTTTACCAGTGTGTGACACAGCTGGAACGCTGCAGAATGGTGCATGGTATTCCAGGCTAGGCCATTCCTGGCTGGGTGTATAAGCAGGATGACTGCTTTATCTAAACTGCATTTGTATGGTTCCTCAATGGGGCTAGGATCAAAACGTGTTTCCGCTTCAAAGCAAAGGAGCTAGGAGAAAGTTTCTTTTGCCAGTGTGTGACGCAGCTGGAAAGATGCAGAATTGTGCATGGTATTCCTGAGTAGTCCATTCCTGACTGGGTATATAATCACAATGAGTGATTTTCTAAACCGCATTTGTATGGTTCTTCAATGGGGCTAGGATCAAAACATGCTTCTGCTTCAAAGGAAAGGAGCTGGGAGAAAGATTCTTTTACCAGTGTGTGAGGGAGTTGGAAAGCTGCAGAATAATGTAGGGGATTCCAGGCTAGGTCGTTCTTGACTGGGCCTATAAGCAGAATGAGTGCCTTTTCGCAACTGCATGTGTATGGTTCTTCAATGGGGCTAGGATCAAAACGTGCCTCTGCTTCAAAGCAAAGGAGCTAGGAGTAAGTACCTTTTGCCAGTGTGTGACGCAGCTGGAGAGTTGCACAGTGGTACAGGGGATTCAGGGCTAGGCCATTCCTGGCTGGGTCTATAAGCAGAATGAATGCTTTTCCTAATCCGCATTTGTATGGTTCTTCAAAGGGGCTAGGATCCAAAGGTGTTTCTGCTTCAAAGAATAGGAGCTAGGAGAAAGTTTATTTTGCCAGTGTGTGATTGAGCTGGAAAGCTGCAGAATGGCGTAGGGGATTCCAGACTAGGTCATTCTTGACTGGGCCTGTAAGCAAAATGAGTGCTTTTTCGAAACTGCATTTGTATGGTTCATCAATGGGGCTAGGATCCAAACGTGTTTCTGCTTCAAAGCAAAGGAGCTAGGAGACAGTTTCTTTTGCCAGTGTGTGAGTGAGCTGGGAAGCTGCCGAATGGTGCATGGCATTCCAGACTAGGCCATTCCTTGCTGGGTCTATAAGCAGAATGAATGGTTTTTCTAAACTGCATTTGTATGGTTCTTTAATGCTGCTAGGATCAAAACGTGCCTCTTCTTCAAAGGAAAGCAGCTAGGAGAAAGTTTCTTTTGCCAGTGTTTGACGCAGCTGGAAAGCTGCAGAATGGTGTACGGGATTCCAGGCTAGGGAATTCCGGACTGGGCCTATAAGCAGAATGAGTGCTTTTTGTAAACCGAATTTCTATGGTTCTTCAATGGGGCTAGGATGTAAACGTGTTTCTGCTTCAAAGGAAAGGAGCTAGGAGGAAGTTTCCTTTGCCAGTGTGTGAGTGAGCTTGAAAACTGCAGACTGGTGCATGGTAGTCCAGGCCAGGCCATTCCTGGCTGGGTCGATAAGCAGAATTAGTGCTTTTTTGAAACTGCATTTGTATGGTTCTTCAATGGGGCTAGGATCAAAAGGTGCTTCTGCTTCAAGGCAAAGGAGCTAGGAGAAAGTTTCTTTTGCCAGTGTGTGACGCAGCTGGAAAGCTGGAGAATGGTGCAGGGGATTAAGGGCTAGGTCATTCCTGGCTGGGTCTATAAAGCAGAATGAGTGGTTTTTGTCAACGGAATTTCTATGGTTCTTCAATGGGGCTAGGATCAAAACGTGTTTCTGCTTCAAAGCAAAGGAGCTAGGAGAAAGTTTCTTTTGTCAGTGTGTGATGCAGCTGGAAAACTGCTGAATGGTGCATGGTATTCCAGGCTAGGCCATTCCTGGCTGGGTCTATAAGCAAGATGAGTGCTTTATCTAAACTGCATTTGTATGGTTCCTCGAGGGGGCAAGGATCAAAACGTGTTTCTGCTTCAAAGCAAAGGAGCTCGGAGAAGGTTTGTTTTGCAAGTGTCTCACGCAGCTGGGAAGCTGCAGAATGGTGCATGGTATTCCAGCCCAGGATATTCCTGGCTGGATCTATAAGCAGAATGAGTGATTTTCTAAACCACATTTGTATGGCTCATCAATGGGGCTAGGATCCAAAAGTGTTTCTGCTTCAAAGGAAAGGAGCTAGGAGAAAGTTTCTTTTGCCAGTTTGTGGGTGAGCTGGAAAGCTGCAGAATGGTGTAGGGGATTCCAGGCTAGGTCATTCCTGCCTGCGTCTATAAGCAGAATTAGTGCTTTTTCTAAACTGCATTTGTATGGTTCTTCAATGGGGCTAGGATGAAAACATGCTTCTGCTTCAAAGCAAAGGATCTAGGAGAAAGTTTCTTTTGCCAGTGTGATACGCAGCTGGAAAGCTGCAGAATGGTGCAGGGGATTCCAGGCTAGGCCATTCCTGGCTGGGTCTATAAACAGCATAGGAGCATTTTCTAAACCGCATTTGTATAGTTCTTCAATGGGGCTAGGATCAAAAGGTGTTTCTGATTCAATGCTAAAGAGCTAGGAGAAAGTTTCTTTTGCCACTGTGTGACGCAGCTGGAAAGCTGCAGAATCGTGTAGGTGATTCCAGGCTAGGGCGTTCCTGACTGGATCTATAAGCAGAATGAGTGGTTTTTGCAAACGGAATTTCTATGGTTCTTCAATGGGGCTGGGATCGAAAGGTGTTTCTGCTTCAAAGGAAAGGAGCTAGGAGAAAGTTTCTTTTGCCAGTGTGTGCGGGAGCTGGAAAGCTGCAGAATGGTGTAGGGGATTCCAGGCTAGGCGTTCCTGACTGGATCTATAAGCAGAATGAGTGGTTTTTGCAAACTGGAATTTCTATGGTTCTTCAATGGGGCTGGGATCGAAAGGTGTTTCTGCTTCAAAGGAAAGGAGCTAGGAGAAAGTTTCTTTTGCCAGTGTGTGCGGGAGTTGGAAAGCTGCAGAATGGTGTATAGGATTCCAGGCTAGGTCGTTCCTGACTGGGCCTATAAGCAGAATGAGTGCTTTTTCGCAACTGCATTTGTATGGTTCTTCAATGGAGCTGGTATCAGAACGTGCCTCTGCTTCAAAGCAAAGGAGCTAGGAGGAAGTGTCTTTTGCCAGTGTGTGAGGGAGCTGGAAAGCTGCAGAGTGGTGCCGGGGATTCAGGGTTAGGCATTCCTGGCTGGGTCTATAAGCCGAAGGAGTGCTTTTCCTAAACCGCATTTGTATGGTTCTTCAATGGGGCTAGGATCAAAACATGGTTCGGCTTCAAAGGAAAGCAGCTAGGGGAAAGTTTCTTTTGCCAGTGTGTGAGGGAGCTGGAAAGCTGCAGAATAGTGCATGGTATTTCAGACTAGGGCATTCCTGGCTGGCTCTATAAGGAGAATGAGTGATTTTGTAAACCGCATTTGTATGGTTCCTCTATGGGGCTAGGATCCAAAGGTGTTTCTGCTTCAAAGGAAAAGAGGTAGGAGTAAGTTTCTTATGCCAGTGTGTGGGTGAGCTGGAAAGCTGCAGAATGGTGTAGGGGATTCCAGGCTAGGTCATTCCTGACTGGGCCTGTAAGCAGAATGAGTGCTTTTTCGAAACTGCATTTGTATGATTCTTCAATGGGTCTAGGATGAAAAGGTGCTTCTGCTTCAAAGGAAAGGAGCTAGGAGAAAGTTTCTTTTGCCAGTGTGTGACACAGCTGGAAAGCTGCAGAATGGTGCATGCTATTCCAGGCTAGGCCATTCCTGGCTGGGTGTATAAGCAGAAAGAGTGATTTTCTAAACTGCATTTTTATGGTTCTTCTAAGGGGCTAGGATCAAAAGGTGTTTCTGCTTAAAAGCAAAGGAGCTAGGAGAAAGTTTCTTTTGCCAGTGTGTGACGCAGCTGGAAAGCTGCAGAATGGTGCATGGTATTCCAGACTAGGTCATTCCTGGCTGGGTCGATAAGCAGAATGAGTGATTTTCTAAACCGCATTTGTATGGCTCATCAATGGGGCTAGGATCCAAAAGTGTTTCTGCTTCAAAGGAAAGGAGCTAGGAGAAAGTTTCTTTTGCCAGTGTGTGGGTGAGCTGGAGAGCTGTAGAATGGTGTAGGGGATTCCAGGCTAGGCCATTCCTGGCTGGGTCTATAAGCAGAAGGAGTGCTTTTTCGAAAATGCATTTTTATGGTTCTTCAATGGGGCTAGGATCCAAACGAGTTTCTGCTTCAGAGGAAAGGAGCTAGGAGAAAGTTTCCTTTGCCAGTGTGTGGCGCAGCTGGAAAGGTGCAGAATGGTGCATGGTATTCCAGGCTAGGCCATTCCTGGCTGGGTCTATAAGCATAATGAGTGATTTTTTTAAATCGCATTTGTAAGGTTCTTCAATGGGGCTAGGATCTAAACGTGTTTCTGCTTCAATGCAAAGGAGCTGGGAGAATGTTTCTTCTGCCATTGTTTGAGGGAGCTGGAAAGCTACAGAATGGTGTAGGGGATTCCATGCTAGGCCATTCCTGACTGGGGCTATAAGCAGAATGCGTGCTTTTTTCAAACTGTATTTGTATGTTTCTTCATTGGGGCTAGGATCAAAACGTGTTTCTGCTTCAAAGGAAAGGAGCTAGGAGACAGTTTCTTTTGCCAGTGTGTGACGCAGCTGGAAAGCTGCAGAATGGTGCAGGGGATTCCAAGCTAGGTCATTCCTGGCTGGGTGTATAAGCAGAATGAGTGCTTTTTGTAAACCGAATTTCTATGGTTCTTCAATGGGGCTAGGTTTCAAACATGTTTCTGCTTCAAAGGAAAGGAACTAGGAGAAAGTTTCTTTTGCCAGTGTGTGAGGGAGCTGGAAAGCTGCAGAATGGTTAGGGGTTGCAGGCTAGATCATTCCTGACTGCGTCTGTAAGCAGAATGAGTGCTTTTTCGAAAGTGCATTTGTATGGTTCTTCATAGGGGCTAGGATCAAATCATGCTTCTGCTTCAAAGCACAGGAGCTAGGAGAAAGTTTCTTTTGCCATTCTGTGAGTGAGCTGGAAAGCTGCAGAATGGTGTAGTTGATTCCAGGCTAGGTCATTCCTGACTGGGTCTATAAGCAGAATGAGTGGATTTTGTAAACGGAATTTCTTTGGTTCTTCCTTGGGGCTAGGATCAAAATGTGTTTCTACTTCAAAACAAAGGAGCTAGGAGAAAGTTTCTTTTGTCAGTATGTGATGCAGCTGGAAAGCTGCAGAATGGTGCATGGAATTCCAGGCTAGGCCATTCCTGGCTGGATCTATAAGCAGGATGAGTGCTTTATCTAAACTGCATTTGTATGGTTCCTCAATGGGGCTGGGATCAAAATGTGCTTCTGCTTCAAAGGAAAGGAGCTAGGAGAAAGATTATTTTTCCAGCGTGTAATGCAGCTGGAAAGCTGCAGAATGGTGCAAGATATTCCAGTCTAGGGGATTCCTGGCTGGGTCTATAAGCAGCATGAGAGCTTTTTCTAAACCGCATTTGTATAGTTCTTCAATGGGGCTAGGATCAAAAGGTGTTTCTGCTTCAACCGAAAAGAGCTAGGAGAAAGTTTCTTTTGCCAGTGTGTGACGCAGCTGGAAAGCTGCAGAATGGTGTAGGTGATTCCAGGCTAGGTCATTCCTGACTGCGTCTATAAGCAGAATGAGTGTTTTTTGTAAACGGAATTTCTATGGTTCTTCATTGGGGCTAGGATCAAAACATGCTTCTGCTTCAAAGGAAAGCAGCTAGGAGAAAGTTTCTTTTGCCAGTGTGTGATGCAGCTGGAAAGCTGCAGAATGGTGGATGATATTCCAGACTAGGGCATTCCTGGCTGGCTCTATAAGGAGAATGAGTGATTTTCTAAACCGCATTTGTATGGTTCTTCAATGGGGCTAGGATCCAAAGGTGTTTCTGCTTCAAAGGAATGGAGCTAGGAGAAAGTTTCTTTTCCCAGTGTGTGGGTGAGCTGGAAAGCTGCAGAATGGTGTAGGGGATTCCAGGCTAGATCATTCCTGGCTGGGTCTGTAAGCAGAATGAGTGCTTTTTCCAAACTACATTTGTATGGTTCTTCAATGGGGCTAGGATCAAATCATGCTTCTGCTTCAAAGGAAAGGAGCTAGGAGAAAGTTTCCTTTGCCAGTGTGTGACGCAGCTGGAAAGGTGCAGAATGGTGCATGGTATTCCAGGCTAGGCCATTCCTGGCTGGGTGTATAAGCAGAAGGAGTGGTTTTTGTAAACGGAATTTCTTTGGTTCTTCCTTGGGTCTAGGATCAAAACGTGTTTCTGCTTCAAAGCAAAGGAGCTAGGAGAAAGTTTCTTTTGTCAGTGTGTGATGCAGCTGGAATGCTGCAGAATCGTGTATGGAATTCCAGGCTAGGCCATTCCTGACTGGGACTATAAGCAGAATGAGTGTTTTTTTTAAACTACATTTGTATGTTTCTTCAGTGGGGCTAGGATTTAAATGTGTTTCTGCTTCAAAGGAAAGGAGCTAGGAGACAGTTTCTTTTGCCGGTGTCTTACGCAGCTGGAAAGTTGCAGAATGGTGCATGGTATTCCAGGCTAGGCTATTCCTGGCTGTGTCTATACGCAGAATGAGTGCTTTTTCGAAACTGCATTTGTATGGTTCTTCTCAGGGGCTAGGATCCAATCGTGCCTCTGCTTCAAAGCAAAGGAGCTAGGAGAAAGTTTCTTTTGCCAGTGTGTGACGCAGTTGGAAAGCTGCAGAGTGGTGTAGAGATTCCAGGCTAGGTCATTCCTGGCTGGGTGTATAAGCAGAAGGAGTGCTTTTTGTAAAGCGAATTTCTATGGTTCTTCAATGGGGCTAGGATCCAAACATGTTTCTGCTTCAATGCAAAGGAACTAGGAGAAAGTTTCTTTTGCCAGTGTGTGACGCAGCTGGAAACCTGCAGAATGGTGTTGGGGTTCCAGGCTAGATCATTCCTGTCTACGTTTGTAAGCAGAATGAGTGCTTTTTCGAAACTGCATTTGTATGGCTCTTCAATGTGGCTAGGATCAAAAGGTGCTTCTGCTTCAAAGCAAAGGAGCTAGGAGAAAATTTCTTTTGCCATTCTGTGAGTGTGCTGGAAAGGTGCAGAATGGTGTAGTTGATTACAGGCTAGGTCATTCCTGACTGGGTCTGTATGCAGAATGAGTGTTTTTTGTAAACGGAATTTCTTTGGTTCTTCTTTGGGTCTAGGATCAAAATGTGTTTCTGCTTCAAAGCAAAGGAGCTAGGAGAAAGTTTCTTTTGTGAGTGCATGATGCAGCTGGAAAGCTGCAGAATGGTGCATGGAATTCCAGGCTAGGCCATTCCTGGCTGGGTCTATAAGCAGGATGAGTGCGTTATCTGAACTGCATTTCTATGGTTCCTCAATGGGGCTAGGATCAAAACGTGTTTCTACTTCAAAGGAAAGCAGCTAGGAGAAAGTTTATTTTCCAGCGTGTGACGCAGCTGGAAAGCTGCAGAATGGTGCATGATAATCCAGTCTAGGGTATTCCTGGCTGGGTCTATAAGCAGAATGAATGATTTTCTAAACCGCATTTCTATGGTTCTTCAATGGGGCTAGGATCCAAACGTGTTTCTGCTTCAAAGCAAAGGGGCTAGGAGAATGTTTCTTTTGCCAGTGTGTGGGTGAGCTGGAAAGGTGCAGAATGGTGTAGGGGATTCCAGGCTAGGTCATTCCTGACTGAGTCTGTAAGCAGAATGAGTGCTTTTTCGAAACTCCATTTGTATGGTTCTTCGATGGGGCTAGGATCAAAACATGCTTCTGCTTGAAATGAAAGGAGCTAGGAGAAAGTTTCTTTTGCAGGTGTGTGACGTAGCTGGAGAGCTGCAGAGTGGTGTAGAGATTCCAGGCTAGGTCGTTCCTGACTCGGTCTATAAGCAGAATGAGTGATTTTCTAAACTGCATTTGTATGGTTCTTCAAAGGGGCTAGGATCAAAATGTGCCTCTGCTTCAAGTCAAAGGAGCTAGTAGAAAGTTTCTTTTGCCAGTGTGTGAGGGAGTTGGAAAGCTGCAAAATGGTGTAGGGGATTCCAGGCTACGTCGTTCCTGACTGGGTCTATAAGCAGAATGATTGCTTTTTTGCAACTGCATTTGTATGGTTCCTCAATGGGGCTAGGATCAAAACGTTCCTCTGCTTCAAAGGAAAGCAGCTAGGAGAAAGTTTCTTTTGCCAGTGTGTGATTCAGCTGGAGAGCTGCAGAGTGGTGCAGGGGATTCAGGGCTAGGTCATTCCTGGCTGGTTCTATAAGCAGACTTATTGCTTTTCCTAAACCGCATTTTTATGGTTCTTCAATGGGGCTAGGATCCAAATGTTTTTCTGCTTCAAAGCAAAGGAGCTAGGAGAAAGTTTCTTTTGCCAGTGTGTGACGCAGCTGGAAGGCTGCAGAATGGTGCATGGGTTTCCAGGCTAGGCCATTCCTGGGTGAGTCTATAAGCAGAATGTATGCTTTTTCTAAACTGCATTTGTATGATTCTTCAATGGAGGTAGGATCGAAGCATCTATCTGCTTCAAAGGAAAGGGTCTAAGGGAAAGTTTCTTTTGCCAGTGTGCGAGGTAGCTGGAAAGGTGCAGAATCGTGCATGGGATTTCAGGCTTGGCCATTCCTGCCTGGGTCTGGAAGCAGAGTGAATACCTTTTCTAAACCGCACTTCTATGGTTCTTCATAGGGGCTAGGATCAAAACGTGTTTCTGCTTCAATGGAAAGGAGCGATGTGAAAGTTTATTTTGCCTGCATGCAAGGCACCTGGAATGCTGCAGAATGGTGCAGGGGATTCAAGACTAGGTTAATCCTGGCTGGGTCTATAAGCAGAATGAATGGCTTTTGTAAACCGAATTTCAATGAGTCCGAACGGTGCAAGGATCAACATGTGTTTCTGCTTCAAAGCAAAGGAGCTAGGAGAATGTTTCTTTTGCCAGTGTGTGAGGGCGTTGGAAAGCTGCAGAATGGTGTATGGGATTCCAGGTTAGGCCATTCCTGTCTGGGACTATAAGCAGAATGAGTGCTTTTTCTAAACGGCATTTCTATGGTTCTTCAATGGGGCTAGGATCAATGAAATGAGCTAGGAGAAAGTTTCTTTTGCAGTTTGCAAGGCAGCTGGAAAGCTGCAGTATGGTGCATGGGATTCCAGGCTAGGCCATTCGTGGCTGGTTCTATAAGCAGAATGAGTGCCTTTTCAAAATTGCATTTGTAAGGGTCTTCAGTGGGGCTAGAATCTAAACGTGTTTCTGTTTCAAAATAAAGGAGCTATGAAAATATTTCTTTTTCATGTGTGTTGCGGCTGGACTGCTGTAGAATGGTGCATGGGATTACAGGCTCGGTCATTCCTGACTGGTTCGATAAGCAGAATGAGTGCTTTTTGAAACCGAATTTGTATGGTTCTTCAATGGGGCTGGGATCAAAGAAATGAGCTAGGAGAAAGTTTCTTTTGCAGTTTGCAAGGCAGCTGGAAAGCTGCATAATGGTGCATGGGATTCCAGGCTTGGCCATTCCTGGCTGGGTCTATAAGCACAATGTTTGCTTTTTCTAAACCGCTTTTGTATGGTTCTTTAATGGGGCTAGGATCAAAACATGTTTCTGCTTCAAAGGAAAGGAATTAGGAGAACGTTTCTTTTGCCAGTGTGTGAGGGAGCTGGAAAGCTGCAGAATGGTGTAGGGGATTCCAGGCTAGGCCATTCCTGGCTGGGTCTGGAAACAGAATGTGTACCTTTTCTAAACCACATCTGAGGTAAGTGTGTGAAATAAGCAGCTGATGATGGCATTGTCTCCTTTAGAACTCGCACCAGAAAGTGCCCAGCAGATGGTGCACTACGTCTGCTTTTAGCTGCAAAAGTGCCTAGTACTTGACTTGTCCTTTGGGTTGAAAATAAATGAAGCAATTTTATATGCTCTGATCTGAAGGTAACATTTATTTCTAAAATACAATTTAAAAATTAAGAAACAAAAAAAATAAACAAACAGGTTTTCAGAAGAGATCAATTGAATTTGATATGCATTTCTGTGATAACTCCTTTGTCTTTATAAAAAATTCTGTAAATAGAAGCCATGACTTTGATTAATCCCTGCACAGGGCAAAATGCAGTCTTCCTCATCCTCAATCATGCCAGCATCTGACAAAATCATGTTTAACTCCTCTGACTCCTGTAAGAATCAAGAATCCCCAAAAATATCTGGACCTTCCATCTCCCAGCACACATTCTCAGAGTTGTTCCATGTTTCAGAAGCATTCCCAAAAATGGTTAGATTTCCAACAGAATTCAGAAAATATGCATACACAAATTTGCACAGGTAAATTTACTATCAAAAGGGACTTCAAGGCACTGCGAAAAGCAGTTGAGGGAGCAAGAGCACAAGTAGTCTTTTCATCTTTACCCTTAGTCACAGGTTGGAATGCAGAGAGGAACAGGAAAGCGTATGTGATTAACAAGTGGCTCAGAGGCTGGTGCCTCCAACAAAACTTTGGATTCTTTGATCTTGGGAAAGTTTATATTGCCACAGGTCTGCGAGCAACAGTGTCATGGAAGGTTGCAAAGCCTTCTTGCAAAGCCCTTATTTATACAAAATTGTGGTTCAAAAGGCCGCAGACAATTCCAACCCTGATGATACTGTGATACTGTGACTTACATGGGGTAGTTACAAATAAGTTTGGGGAAGGGGATTCTTAGTGTTTGTAATAATAAATCTCTTAAATTCTTTCAAATTCGGCTTTGCATTTCATTTCCCCCTAAACCCAAACAAACTCCTCCATAACAAACAGATGGGGTACAAATGATGCAGAGGGGGAGAAGGACCCTGGCACCTGAGCTGGCTGAGCTTATTGCTTTAAACTAGAGTGGAAGGGGGAGGGGGTTAAACATGATAGCACTAGAGATAAACCAAAGTAACTTGAGCATGGTAGGCTAGAGATAGGGGTAAAAGCAGTAGCCCAGCTGAAGTGCATGCATACTAATGCACAAAGTATGGGTAACAAACAAGAGGAGCAGGAAGCCTTGGTGCAGAGGAAAACTATGATGTTGTCGCCAACACCAGAAACATGGTGAGATGACTCATATGATTGGAGTGCTGTAATCAATGGCTACAAACTCTTCAGGAGAGGCAGGCAAGGGAGAAGAGGTGGAGAAGTAACTCTGTATATTAGGGATGCTCTGGATGTCATGGATGTAGAAATCAAGGATGATCAAGTGGAGTCTTTATGGGTGAGAATTAAGGGGAAGGCCAAAAAGCCTGATATCCTGGTTGGAGTCTGTTATAGACCACCCAACCAGAAAGAAGAGGTTGATTTATTACTTTTTAAACAACTGAAGGCTGCCTCGAGATCACCTGCCCTTGTTCTTGAGAGCGACTTTAACCTAGCAGACACCTGCTGGGACTTAAACACTGCAGAGAAGAGGCAGTCTAAAAGGTTTCTAGAGTATGTGGAAGACAACTTCTTATCTCAGCTGTTACTTGAGTCTACCAGGGGGGCAGGTCTGCTTGACCTGCTGCTCACAAATGGAGAGGGGCTGGTAGGGGATGTGGTGGTTTGAGGCTGCCTGGGGCCCAGTGACCATGAAATTATACAGTTTTCAATACATGGAGAAACTAGGAGGGGCATCAACAGAACCTCCACACTGGACTTCCGAAGGGCAGACTTCAGCCTATTTAAGGAACTAACTCAGAAAGTTCCCCTTAAAAACAAAGGGGTTCAGGAAGGTTAGACCTACTTCAAGGAAGAACTAAAGGCACAGGAGCAGGCTGTGCCATTGTGCTGGAAGGTGAGCCAATGAGGGAAGCAGCCAGACTGGATGGGCAAGGAAATGCTGAAGGGATTAAAGACAAAAAAGGGAATATATCACCTTTGGCAAAAAGGGGAGGTTTCCCAGGAAAAGTTCAAGGATGTTGCTAGGTCTTGTAGAAAAAAAATTAGAGTGGCAAAAGCCCATTTAGAACTTAAGCTGGCCATGGCTGTCAAGGAAAATAAAAAATGTTTCTATAAATACATGAATGACAATAGAAGGGGCAAGTACAACCTCCAGTCCTTATTAGATAGAGATGGGAATATAGTGACAAAGGATGAGGAAAAGGCAGAAGTGCGTAACACCTTCTTTGTCTCAATCTTCAATAGTCGGACAGGTTGTCTCCAGGACAACTGGACTCCTGAAGTGGCAGATGGAGTCAGGGTCCAGTATAGTCCCCCTCTAATCCATGGGGAAGAAGTAAGGGACCTGCTGGGACACTTGGATCCTCACAAGTCCATGGGACCGGATGGGATCCACCCTAGGGTGCTGAGAGAGCTGGCAGCTGAGCTGGCCAAGCCACTCTCCATCATTTATCAACAGTCCTGGCTCACTGGAGAGGTCCCCAAAGACTGGAAGCTGGCCAATGTGATGCCCATTCACAAGAAGGGCTGGAAGGAGGAACCAGAAAACTACAGACCTGTGAGCCTGACCTCAGTGCCAGGCAAGGTCATGGAACAGGTCATCTTGGGTGCCATCACAAAGCACCTACAGGATGGCCAAGGGATCAGGCCTAGCCAGCACAGGTTTAGGAAGGGCAGGTCCTGCCTCACCAACCTGATCTCCTTTTATGATCAGGTTACCCACCTGGTGAATGTGGGGAAGGCTGTGGATGTAGTCTACCTGGACGTCAGCAAAGCTTTTGACACCGTCGGCCACAGCAAGCTCCTGGCAAAGCTGGCAGCTCGTGCCTTGGACAGATTCACTCTGTGCTGCATCAGGAACTGGCTGGATGGCAGAGCCCAGAGAGTGGTGGTGAATGGTGCCACACCCAGTTGGCAGCCAGTGGTGTTCACCAAGGATCAGTGCTGGGCCCAGTCCTGTTCAACACCTTTATTGATGATCTGGACAAGGGGATTGAGTCCAGCGTCAGTAAGTTTGCAGATGACACCAAGCTAGGAGCAGGTGTTGATCTGTTGGAGGGTAGGAGAGCCATGCAGAGGGACCTAGACAGGCTGGATAGGTGGGCAGAGGCCAATGGGATGATTTAACAAGGTCAAGTGCAGGGTTCTGCACTTTGGTCACAACAACCCCAAGCAGCCCTACAGGCTGGGGACAGAGTGGCTGGAGAGCAGCCAGGAAGAAAGGGACCTGGGGGTACTGATAGATAGTAGGCTGAAGATGAGCCAGCAGTGTGCCCAGGTGGCCAAGAGAACCAATGGCATTCTGGCCTGTATCAGGAATAGCGTAGCCAGTAGGATGAGGGAGGTTATTCTTCCCCTGTACTCAACACTGGTCAGGCCACCCCTTGAGTACTGTGTCCTGTTCTGGACCCCTCAATTCAAGAGAGATTTTGAGGTGCTGGAGCACGTCCAGAGAAGGGCAACAAAGCTGGTGAGGGGCCTGGAGCACAAATCCTATGAGGAGAGGCTGAGGGAGCTGGGGTTGTTTAGCCTGCAGAAGAGGAGGCTCATGGGTGATCTCATTGCTGTCTACAACTACCTGAAAGGAGGTTGTAGCCAGGTGGGGGCTGGTCTCTTTTCCCAGACAACCAGCAACAGAACAAGGGGACACAGTCTCAAGTTGTGCTGGGGGAGGTATAGGCTGGATGTTAGGAGGAAGTTCTTCCCAGAGAGAGTGATTTGCCATTGGAATGGGCTGCCCAGGGAGGTGGTGGAGTTGCCATCCCTGGAGGTGTTCAAGAAAAGCCTGGATGAGGCACTTAGTGCCATGGTCTAGTTGACTGGATAGGGCTGAGTGATAGATTGGCCTGGATGATCTTGGAGGTCCCTTCCAACACGGGTGATTCTATGATTCTATGATTTTTAAAGCTGTGGCTACAGAAACCCCCAAAGACTAGTTTCCTGACATTAATAATCACTGTTAGGCAGGATATCTCTGTATTTCCATCTAATAATGATTAATTACAATTAATCAGAAGACTCTTTTCTTGCACAGATAGAGCCCAGAATGCCCATTGTATCCTGGGCTACATCAAGAGAAGCATGGCCAGTAGGTCTAGGAAGATGATTCTCTCCTCTGTTCCACTGTGGTGAGATCCTATCTGGAATACTGTATCCAGTTCTGGAACCCCTACTACAGGAAAGGTCTGGAGATGCTGAAATATGTCTAGTGAAGTGCCACAAGAATGATCAGAGAGCTCTCTGCTATAAGGACAGGCTGAGAAAATTTGGGCTGTTCAGTCTGGAGAAGAGAAGGTTCCAAGGAGACCTTATTGTGGCCTTCCAGTATCTGAAAGGGGCTACAAGAAAGCTGATGAGTAACTTTTTTGATGTCAGGTGGTGATAGGACTGTGGGGAATGGATCCAAGCTAGAGGAGGGCAGATTCAGATTGGATATTAGGAAGATGTTTTTCACTGTGAAGGTGGTGAGACATTGGAACAGGTTGCTGACAGAGGTGGTGGAAGACTCATCCCTGAAAGATTTAAGGCCAGACTGGATGTAGCTCTGAGCAATCTGATCTAGGTGAGCAATTAATTTTCCTACTCTGATTCTCTTTAAACTGTACTCACCAATTTGTCAGAACTTCTGAGAGGCTGCAGTGTTGAAAATTGCATGCTGAGAAACTGAGAGAATTTGTAAAACTCTGCAGAGGCTTGAATCCCTTGCAGCAGATGCTTCTTCTGTGCCTTATTCAACTGTACTTTTGAGCAAGCTAAGCAAATTTAGCTTTAGAACCAGAAGTGATGAGTAAGGAGAAAATCACGTTATCTTTGGGGATAAAAGTCAAACTCTATCTAGGAGAGCAAGCAGAAATTCCTTCTAGGTTTATATATAGGCTCTCTTCAACAATTTGCTCACAGTGTTTAAAAGAAGCATTTAAATTACTTGCTAACCTCCTGTTAATAGTGGAGAAGCCCTCATATTGCTGAAGACCTGAACAAGTAAGATGCCTCCAAAGTGCAATAGGTTTTACTTTAATCAAGAAACTGCAATCTATAAATATATTAAATCGATTAAATTTGTGTTTCTAACACTGCTCCTGAATGCAGCCTTAATGTGAACAAAATGCTTCTGGGAAGCCCAGAGGAATGCAATCAGCTTCAATTTAATTGCAGCCTACCTATCTAAGTTTCTTTCTTCTGCCTGCTGGATTCTGGTGGTAAATCAGCCACTGGGCACTTAGTGTTTATTTCAACAAATGTGAACACTCTGGCCCAAGTTCATATCTGAAATTCAGATACTAACTTGTTTAGCCTGCTGTGGGGTGGAAACATGCAAGAATCATAGAATTGTGAGGGTTGGAAGGGACTTCAAGGAGCATTCAATTCCAACTCCCTTGCCATGGGCAGGGACACCTCACACTAGATCATGTTGCTCAGAGTCTGGCCTTAAAAACTTCTAGGGATGAGGCTTCCACCACCTCCCTCAGCAACCTGTACCAGTGTCTCACCATCCCCATGGTGAAAAACTTCTTCCTAACATCCCATCTGAATCTACCCTCCTCTAGCTTGGATTCATCCTATCACTAGCCAACACCCTAAAAAGTCCCTCAGCAGCTTTCTTGTAACCCCCTTCACACCCTGGAATGCTAAAATATGGTCTCCTTGGAGCCATCTCTCCAAACTGAACAACTCGTCTGTCTCCATAGGAAAGGTGCTCCAGCCCTTTGATCATCCTTGTGGTCCTTCTCTGGGACACACTCATGCACAGATTGGACTTGAAGATTTAACTCAGTAACAGTTACACATGGATAATTGCATTGGTTGAGTTTTTTTTTAAGCATTTTCCTGCTTTTCATAAGAATTCCAGCATTACAGACTTACTGTCATAAGTGAAAAAAAGCTGGAGAGGATGAATTTTATGTTTTACCTTCACATATTTTATTAATCAGGACCAGATTAGCATGGAAGCACATTCAGAAAGTACGGTCAACTAGAAAATCTGACATCACCTCTCAGTGAATTGCCACCTGATGTGATGATGTGAACTAGCCTTCCTGTATGGCAAACTGGAATGGAGAAACTCCTCAACTCAAAAACTATTACAGAATTCAAGGGCTAGAGAGTGGTCCAAAACTCAGTAACATCATATCTTCTGTACCAGCCCATGAGATGTGGCAGATGTGCTCCCTTGTGATGTCTGTGCCACAGTGAGACAGTCCAGATGAGACATGTCATACTCTGTGACTTGTCACTCAACCAGAGGAGCTGCATCAGTGCTTCCTAAGCTAAAGGGGAACTACAAAATGACAGCAAGAGATATATTTCTTCTACAAGAAACAAGATCACTGCTTAGCTGGTGACCTAAAAAAACTGAAGATCCTCTCCTCTGAAGTGAGTCTGAGAGAGTTTGGGCTTTACATTTTGGAAAAGACTTCCAAGGAGATCTTATTGTGGCCTTCCAGCATCTGAAGGGGGACTGCTGAGGCACTTTTTAGGGTGTCAGGTAGTTATAGGACTTGGAGGAATGGATCCAAACTGAAGGAGCTTGGATATTAGGGAGTTCTTCACCGTGAGGGCGGTGAGACACTGGAACAGGTTGCCCAGGGAGGTGGTGGAAGCCTCATCTCTGGATGTTTTTAAGGCCTGGATGGAAGTGTCTCTGAGCAACCTAATCTAGTGCAAGGTGTCCCTGCCCATGGCAAGGGGAGTGGAACTGGATGTTCCTTGAGGTCCCCTCCAGCCTTGACATTTCTATGACTCTATGATTCATTGATTCATTGTGTCTTGTCTGTATAATGGTAAAATGAACACCCAGTGCCCCTGGTAAATAGAATCTGAGAAGTCTTTAATCTTTCTTTAAAAGAAAAGTCACCATTTGAAGAGAAGTTGCAAGAAAGTTATGGAGGGGCTGTTTACAAAGGCATGTAGCACTAGGACAAGGAACAGTGGCTTTAAACTGGTGACATTAGGTTTGGACGTTAGGAAGTTCTTTACTATGAGGATGGTGGAATACTAGGACAGGTTGCACAGGATGGAGCCATCTGGAGACATTCAAGGTCAGGCTTGATGAGGCTCTGAGCAATTTGACCTAGCTGGGGATGTCCCTGCTTAATGCAGGAGGATTTGACTAAGTGGTCTCTAGAGGTCTCTCCTAGTGAGAACAAGTGCATTCTTCCAGTGCATTCTATGATTTTCTTTCTATTTTGTCTTTCAGGCTAGAAACAGAACTAGAGTTTACGAATGGTGTGTGGCTCATCTGTGTAGTCTGTCAACAGGGAGAAATGCTTCATTTCTCCAAACATCTGGTTTCTCATTCTGTGGAAAACCTGCAAAAAGATATTCAGTATAGCTGAAGCTTCAGCAATATTTAAACAGGTGAGCATCCTCCTCTCTCACAGCATGATAGGGGCAAAGATGATGGGCATGTCTGGTGCCCAGTACAAGGAAGTGCAGTACCTGAATGGGCCATCCAGTGTGTGAAGGAGCCTGCCTTCCTGCCTTTGGTTCTTTGTTGTTCCTCAGGAGACATGTCATGTCTCTCCTTGCTCCGTCTGCCAGCACTCATATTTTTCTCCTGAATGAGCATTATACCTGCATGACTGTAAAGTGCAGCTGCTGCACACGGCCTGGATTTCATTTTCCTGAATGATTACAGGATGTTAGGGGGTGAAAGGGACCTCTGGAGATCTTCCATTCCAACCGCCTGCCAGAGCAAGACCAGAGAATCTAGCATAGGTCACACAGGAACACATCCAGACAGGGCTGGAAAGTCTCCAGAGAAAGAGGCTCCACAACCTCTCTGGGGAGCTTCTGGCAGTGCTCTAGGACCCTTACAGTAAAAAGGGCCTTCCTCATGCTGAGGTGGAACTTTCTATGTTGTTGTTTCCATCCCTTGCCTCTTGTCCTATCCTATGTCAGAAGTGAGCAGAGGCTGTGCCTGGCCCTTCCATTGTGGGGCTGTGCTTCCACCCTTGAGGTAGTCTGTTACAGTGGTACTAGACACCTCTCCAGGTGAAAGCAAACTGTGCCCTACACTCCTCTGCAATAGGAATGCAGGAGAAAGCATTAGCAATGTGTTATGATTTGGGTGTTACCTGCCCCCCCACTCTCATGAAATCACCTAGACTAGACTCAGCTGAATTGGAAATTAGAATGGAGCTTTTTATTTACAGCTTATCACAATATACAAGCATGTATTTACAATATATACAGCTATATACAGTAATATGCAAGTTAAAAAGGTAATACAGAAACACAACAACCCTCCCAGAAACCAGAGTCCCCAGAAGGGGCTCCCAAACATGCTTCCACCTCCTTTCCACCCCTCTACCTTATCCCAGACTTTGCCTTACATTCAGGGTAAGTTTGGAGAATTGGCCAGGGGGGTTAGGAAGCAGACAGCTTAGTTACACAGACAGCAAGTTAGTGAGAGAATGGAGGTAGCCAAAGCCAGAAAACAACTCTGTTATCTATGTTTGTGTTCTTGTTTTTATACATCTCAGCAAGCCTAGGCGTGAAGTAGTCATCACCATTGTTTCTTTTTCACAGCCTATAATCTAATTCTTCTCACCAAAATATCCCAGCTAGGCTCAAACTAGCACACAATGTCAATAGTGGCAATTGGCAATTTTACATCCTGCACCTTGTGTGTGCAAACCATGGAAGGTTGAAAGGCTGGGCATGATAGACAGCTGCTCTTTGTATGCAGCCTCTGTAGCTGCTATCCTAAAAGCCCACTTGTTTCCTTTCAGTCCTTAAAATACCCTTCCTGCAGAAAGTCAATATCAAGGTGCATCAGGACCAGTCACTATGGTGTGATTCTCCCATGCATTCCTGGTGAGGCTTATCTCAGCCTGCAGCATAGTCAACTCTTGTGACTGGCTGTGATGGTTTGGGTGTTACTTGCCCCCCCCCCCCCCCCCCACTTTTGGAAATCACCCAGAATAGACTCATCCAGCTCTGGAAATATGAATGAAGCTTATATTTACAGCTAGCAAAATATACAAGCAGATATTTACAGTATATGCTGTTATATACAGAAATATACAAGATAAAAAGGTAATACAGAAACACAATTCCCCTCCCAGAAACCTGAGTCCCCAGGAGAGGTTCTCAACCACCCCTTCACCTTTCCCCTACCCCTCTCAACCTTAGCCCAGTCCCAAGGAAGAATAGAGGTTCAGCCAGGGTGGTTAGGAAGCAAAGTGGATTAGTCCAAAATGGAGGGTGAGGTTAGAGAGTGAGATGCAGCTCAGCCAGCAGCCCAAGTGAGAGTGGTTATCTGTGTTTTTTATTTCTTGTTCCTATATATCTCAGCAAGCCTGTGAGTGAAGTAGACATCACCATTATTTTCCTTTCACAGCCTGTAATCTAGTTCTTCTCATCAAAACATTCTAGCCTGGTTCAAACTAGCACATTGGCCTGTAACTGCTGAAATTGTTATGGATTCTGTCCCTCTGTAGCTTGAGGGTATCAGGGTGCATTTAGCACCTGTGTCCACCAATGTTCAGTACTTCTTTGCTTCTGAGGTGGCAGGCCGTTTCACAAACACATCCCAGTATACTCTGTTATCCCTCTCCTCCGCCTGGCTGGAGACAGGGCACTTCTAATGCTGAACGTGATTACCACATGATGCACATGGACCTGAGCTGCTGGCAGAAATACCCCTTGGATGAGAAGATTGCCTGCAGGACACTTGAAGCAGCCCCTCTTCTGGAGAAGTTATTCCCAGTATTTGCACCCTGCAGCTCCCTTACTCTAGCCCATAAACCTAAGGTGGGCTGGCCATGCCATCTGTCCATGTTGTCACCATGGTCACATAGGGTTCTCCACAATGAACCCCAGGATGTCCTCTGTCTTACTTGGGCTGGTGTCTTATAAGGAGGAGGAACATGGTGATATGTGTTTCTAACAGCTGAAAGGTGCATCTATTCATAAGGTGAAGATTAAGTGTCCTCCCCCTTCTTCAGTTCAAAGGCAGAGACCTTAAGGTCATTCATGGCTCTAGTCAGGGTTTCCAAGCACATATTAGAGCTTTTCTAGAGACACTATCTTCAAACTGCCTCAGGTCATTAACAAATTCATGGACAGTTGGGAAATTCTTAAGGTCTCTGCCTAAAAGCAGTCCTCTCAGTGTGTGTGCATATGTGGAAGTGTGCTAATTTGAAGCTAGATAGAGTGTTTTGGTGAGAAGAACTAGATTACAGGCTGTGAAAGAGAAACAATGGTGATGTCTACTTCACTCATAGGCTTGCTGAGATTCCTAACCCCCCCTGGCTGACCCTTCATTCTCCCTTGGGCACAAGGCAACATCTGGGATAAGGGGTGGGAGAGACGTGGGAAAAGGTGGAAGGGTGGTTGGGAGCCCCTCCTGGGGACTGAGATTTCTGGGAAGGGAATTGTGTTTCTGCATTACCTTTTACCTTTTATATTTCTGTATATAACTGTATATATTGTAAATATCTGCTTATATATTGTGCTAAGCTGTAGATATAAAAAACTTCATTCAATTTCCAGAGCCGTCTGAGTCTAGTCTGGGTGATTTCCAAAGGTGGTGGTGGTGGGGGGTAACACCCAAAATATCACATCCTTTTATTTTGGCACTCCAGCGTGGGGCAAATCAATTTTGAGTGATTGTTAATTAACTCTGGGAATCAGAATGAAGCTAATGAAGCTATTTTACTTAGTGGGGGCTATTGTGTGGCCTATCTTCTGTTTTCTTGTTTATAATTGGCTTAAGGTGCAAATTGCTTACTTTTTGTTTAATCTAATTTTGAAGAAGAGCAAAGCTAAACTTACATCCATTTTCTGGATTTGGGGGGATTTTATCCTTGGCTACACAGGGTTTAACATAACTTTTCCCAGTAACATTACAGGGGCATTTACCAGTAACATTACAGGAGACAGAGGTGTTAACTCTGCTGCTTTATCTACAGCCCTAATGAGAGTAATCTTGACTAAGACCTAGGTGCCTGACCTTTGTTCTGAATTTTATTCACGTCAGACTGTGGTATTTCTGTCGTGTGTGATCTTAGGTATTGTAATTTTGATTTTCATATTAATTTTAGCATTATGTAAGAGAAATATGAGTGTGATGCCTTTAAGAAGTAAAAAGAAGGGGGTCTGTGTCCCAGACAAAAGATAAACAGAGTGAGATAAACAGCAATACAAATCAAAACAGTGATAGCTGGGGGGAGAGGAATGGGGGGCCGCCACTACACCTCCTCCCTTGGATTCTGGGAAAGCTGACAATGTTCCTGCCAAAACCAATAACATGGCACTATGCCTAGGAACACAGGGAACTACTCAAACACAAGATGTTCCTTCAACTAATACCACTAATTCAGCGAGTTCAACTCTTCAGGCAGCAGAAAAAAAAACAATCCTAAGGCAGATTCAAACTCACAGGCCTCAGGCCAGACCCCCAACAACTCAAAACCGCTAGTGGAATCATCAAAGTCTGTCTCAGCTCAGATTATCTTGGCGCCTGCCAAGGTGAAAGCTAATACGAGACATTTGACAAAGAATGATTCAAAAGACAACTTAGGAGAGGGGACCTCTGGTGCACAAGAGGAGGAAGAGGTGATGTATAATCTTCAAGATTTGGCCAACATACTGTCATGGAGGGCCTGTAGGCCTGAAAAGAGGCTTGCTTATGTCTTGCCTTGCCTGGACATGTCTTTCTGCCAGAAGCCCTGGTTGTAAACAGGTTGTGTAGGCCCACACACACCCAGTTCGTGTCTCGCTGGGGTAAATCCATGTGATCCCCATATTTGGGAAAGTCCAGGCAAGTAGCTTCTGCCTATTATGGTAAGGTTTGGCTGACTGCCAACCTGCTTGGTCACTCTAGTGGCCAAAGAGGCCATTAATCTCGGCCCACATTCAATAAATAGGGATGCACAGGTAAACAACATGCTCTGACCCTACCCACAGTTCAACTTGGACCACACTTGCAGCGCCCTGCTGCTCTGACTCACCTGCACGCCTCAGACACAGCTCTGACCCTCACTTAGAGCACTCAGAGGCTCAGACCTCATGCTTTGATTTATTTGCAGCTCACCTGCCTGCGTGCCTTTCTTGCAGAGATCATTTAAGCCTGCACACACATACATATATATAAAAGGAGCCTATAGCCTCCTAAGCCAGCTGTGCACATCTGCATGCTATCGTGCTCTCAGGACCAGGTCCTGCATTGCTTTACCTATGGAGCTCAGACTCCTAGCAGCCACGCACACTTTGCATGCCCGCTGCTTATCATTGCCTGGTAAAGGCCACTGCCGCTGAGATAACCAGGAAGCAGACTCTGGATTGTCTGCACACACGTGTCTTGAAGCTGTAAAGAACTGTGCCAGAGACAGCACAAATATTCTCCTGCTCCCGAAATCCTGCCAGCTGATAAGCCCTGGACACAGCATCCAGAAGAAGCCAGCAGCACCAAGGCAGAGATCATCCCTCACCAGGAGAACAAAGGTCAGAAACCAATATTTCCCCAGAAACTGAGAAGATTCATCTATCTCCCCTCAAGCCAGGAAGATTCCAGCCTCCAAGTCCACGGGTAGAGATCCCCTGAAGTCTGGACACTAGACACAGGCTGTGACACAGCACCAAAGGGTGATTATTGATTAATAATTGATAAAGAGTTGTGAGTAAAAGCTTTAATACCTCTGTAATATAAGTTATCTCTGCCATAGAGCAGAAAAAGTTTCAGCCCGCTCTGCTGGGCAAATAGCATAAAGATCCCAAGCGACATTAAGCCACAGGGAAAATTCCTCTCTCTGTTTATAGTTTGAATGTTTGCTAGTTAAATAACAAATTCCCTGTACATATTTTATCCTAAATTGTTTTCATAACCATGTACAAACTTTAATATTAATACAGTGGCTGGGGGTGGCAAGAGTTCAGAATATTGAATTTAATAAATCTATATTTTTATATAAAATTTATATTGCCCTAATTAATTTCTCCCCTCTGCCAAAAAGGCGTAGGTACTGAAACCCCCCTCCGAAATACATACTTAGATCCCAGTACTCTGACGAGAGGAATATTGTGAGATTTGCTACCAAGAAAGAGGATGGTTCTGAGAAGATTAAGAGTGCTCTTAGGAAAGTTCTGTTTCTAGGCCAGGGACAACCAGTAAAATAAGAGAAGGGGGGAATGTTGACATCCAGGATTCCACCAATCCTCCCAGAGAGGTCAGGGAAGTTAGAAAGGAATACTCAAGGGAACCGGGAGAACCAATCCTAAGCTGGCTGGTGAGATGTTGTACTGTTAGTGCTAATACCCTACAGTTCTAGCCAAGTCTGCCAAGTAGCTAGGGCCATTCACCAAGGAGAGTGGAGTGGACAAATACCTAGCAAGTCCTCTTGGTAAGGTTAGCTTGTAGACACCTCTCCCACACACAGCTGCCAGGGGGTGGGATTTGCCCATCCCCTGAGGCAGGCACTGCCCCAGGGGGCTGACCCCCTGGGTGGTACTCACAGGTTGTTTACCATAGGTAACCTATCTTTGCCTTACACTTAACTTGGGGCCAATCTGTACTGTCCACTTCTGCCAGCCCCAGGCTGGTTGTGCACACCCCCTCTGAGGGCTATATAAGCCATTGTATTGCCTTAATAAATCATACTGATGTACTGATGCCTAGAAGCTGCTGTCTCGAGTCGTCAGTACCCCAATCTTGCCTCTCGCCAGTGTCCGTACCCCGACAAATGGTACTCGAACAGGTTAATTGGACCACCATATCGCTGCGGCCAGGCACTGAGGCCTGCATCGTGACCACTGGCAGGCCTCCAGGCCGCAATCGACAGAACTCTAAGCTGACCCTTGAGCCGCGGGGGCCCTGAGGAGGGGCCGAGACATTGCTTCACCTCCACATGTAAGGAGCTGGCAGAACCGTAAGAGATCGGACGCTACTATACCCCCTGCTGGGGAAACGTGCTGTTTTTTCCTTTTTTTTCTCCTCCCTTTTGCTTAACCCGTTACTAACCACGGGGGACAGTGTCTGCGAATATGGGCGTGCTATAGAGATAGGCGCTTATTGAAGATTGAAACCGCTCATAGATATGGGGGTTGCTTTGGTAACAGCAGCTGTCGTGACGATGCATGCGACCATACAAATGGGCATGTCCTGGGGGCGGTAATCGTGCATAGTCAGGTCCTCCCCAGAGCAGCTGCCGCCAGAAAGCAGAACCCACCCCCCCACCCCACCCCTTAATTATGGAATCTTGCTGCTTAATGGAGCACCCTTCATCCTCCCCCTTACTTTCGGCGGAATAGCAACCGTGAGCACCAGGAACCACCCCTGACCATCACCCGTAATGGCAGCTGCCGGTAACCGCTCCCACCACCCCGTAATGGTGATTGCCGATGGCCATCTGGCGGCGGCAAACTGTGAAATTTTCTCAGCCTGTAAAAGCTTTTCGGGACTGCCGTCCAAAGCGGCTGCTTCCAGCCGCCACTGCCATGTCCAATCTGCCAGCCGCTACGGTGCTTTCCTTCTGTGTTCGATCATCAGGATGGCAGCTCCCCCACCACCGCATCCCTGACACAGAAAGAACGAAAAGCAGAAAGAAAAAGTAGAAACAGCAGCAGCGCCCAAGCTGCGGAGCTCAGCGGAGCCGCGCCCCCCCCGACAAGCTGTGGAGCTCAGAGGAGCCGCGCCCCCCCCCCAACAAGATGCAGAGCTTAGCGGAGCCGCGCCCCCCCCCCCCCCCCAACAAGCTGTGGAGCCCGGCGGAACCCAACCCCCCCCCACACCCCCCACCTATCATGTGTACAGGACAAGAAAATACCAAAGAGACAGACGGACGAACAGAAAGACTCTGGGGGATGGAGCTTGGTAAGTGGGCAGTCCGGACAGCCTACAAAACTCAGCAGGGTCCCTTCCCCCCCCGCTTACAGAGTTGGAGATCGGCGCAGCCCCCCCAGCCTGCAGAAATCAGCGGACACCCCACCCCCCCCCCCGTCTGGTGGCAGAATTCAGCAGATTCCTTTCCCGTCCCAGCTTGGAAAGTTCGAAAATGGCGTCGGCTCCACAGGTCATGGGACACACCCCCCACCTCTCCCTCCCCCCCCCCCTTCCCCCGCCGCTGTCCGGTGACGGCTCCGCGAGTACCCCCTGCCCCCGCTCCCCCCCTCCCTTCTCCCCACCTCACTCCCCCGGCACAAGCAGCGAGCACGGCTCACCTACACCCCCCCCCCACCTCCCTGCACTTTGTCGGCAGAAGACGAACAGCTTTGTTCTTAAAGTAACAAACTTGTATTTTTGTATCTTGCTACCTATATGAAGTATTGACGTCAATATTAATGCTGTTTTCTATTTTTGGTTGTACTGGATCTTACAGGTTAGGAGTTTACTGAATAGGATGTTAAATGATTGCTAATTGCATCAGAATTTCTAGGAAGATCTTCTTTTCCCCTCTGTTCTGATTCTGACTTTCCTGAGGTACCACACTTCTTGAATTTTTCTTTGCCTTTTTTTCTCCTATTTCCTTCATTTCCTAGACCTTTAAGCTGCTAAAATAGTATAGTTAAGGCTCCAAGTTTGCAATATGACAGTTATGGGATTTTTTGATATGGGGAAATCATGGGATGTTCTGGTCTTGGGTTCTTCCTGTATATCTGGGTAATACTGGAATAAAAAAAAAGAGAGGGGGAAAGAGGGGGTAGAAAGACAAGGGAGCAGGTATAAAGAAATTCTGCAGACAAGATCAATGGGTTTGTTGGCCTAGGCACTCAAAATGTTTGTTTCTGTGTTTGATTCTGCATTTGTTCACTTGCATTTGTCTCTGTATTTGTTTGTGTTTGATCCTTTATCTTCACAGGCATTATAAGATGGGGACCAGTTTGAGTATGATTAGCCTGTCCTTTCTTAAGGTGAGCAGAAATCCTGCTCAGATGGCAGAATTGTGGTAAGATCTTGAAAGGAGTATTGAAATGATGGCTGTATGTGTCTATGGATGATAAGGTCTGATCATGGTTACTGAATTTGGGTATTTTCATGAGTTTCAGTGATTGTGGTTTAATGGAATAGATTCAGTTTAGCATCCTTTTGTAAAGGCCAAAGCCCACTCAAATTGGCATAAGATGGCAATGTGACTTTTATCTCCTGCAAGGACCCTGCAAGAGATAAAAAACACTGCCCTAAATTCTAAAAGCAGATGAAGAACTGTGGGAAAAGGCCTAAGCAGAATAGCCTGAAAGCAACATCTAGGGCATATCTTTGTATTGTATTTAGAGGTTAGCAGTTCTTAAGCACAATAGTCAGACACAGCTCATAGCTAAGGAGCGTAATGAGAACATCGAATGAATCCAGAACTATGGGAGTCTGAGAAGAATACTGGACAGCTGAGTGATCTGCAACTCTGCAGCATCGACTGCCACACAGAGCCAGCGAAGATGTGGCACACCTGCACTCTACTGTGACTGTGATGTTCATCTGGACTTTTGGGTTTTTGAACGAATGACTCACTATCACTTACAGGAATAGCTTTTGGGATTGCTAGCTAAGCTTGGGTTGTTAGTTTGCCAGACTATTGCCACTAGCAAAAAAGGTTCTTCAGAGATGAATTCTCTTAACTTTAGCATTGTTGACCTGCACTTGTTTCATCCATACCTGTATCAAACATGGCCTATATAAGATCTGACGTGGGTTGCTCAAAGAAAAGAAGGGGATATTGTGGAAGCTTTCTCCTGCAACGAGCTATGGAATGTAAACATCAGACTCTGTGATGGGAAGTGTCCTTGGGCCTTACAAGTTCCCAGGGGCCTAGACTGAGAGCAAGTGAGCAACCCATGCACAGCTGCCAGGGGGTGGGATTTGCCCACCCCCTGAGGCAGGCACTGCCCCAGGGGGGCTGACCCCCTGGGTGGTACTCACAGGTTGTTTACCACAGGTAACCTATCTTTGCCTTACACTTAACTTGGGGCCAATCTGTACTGCCCACTTCTGTCAGCCCCAGGCTGGTTGTGCACACCCCCTCTGGGGGCTATATAAGCCATTGTATTGCCTTAATAAATCGTACTGATGTACTGATGCCTAGAAGCTGCTGTCTCGAGTCGTCAGTACCCCGATCTCGCCTCTCGCCAGCCTCCGTACCCTGACAAATGGCACCCGAACACACTAATTGGACCACCATATCACTATGCGACTGGCAGGCCTCTAGGCCGCGAACAACAAAGTCCTAGGCCCAACCCTCAGATCGCTGGGGCCCTGAGGAGGGGCCAAGACATCGCTTCACCTCCACATGTAAGGAGCTGGCAGAACCGTAAGAGATCGGACGCTACTATACCCCTGCTGGGGAAACGTGCTGTTTTTTCCTTTTTTTTCTCCTCCCTTTTGCTTAACCCGTTACTAACCACGGGGGACAGTGTCTGCGAATATGGGCGTGCTATAGAGATAGGCGCTTATTGAAGATGGAAACCGCTCATAGATATGGGGGTTGCTTTAATAACAGCAGCTATCGTGATGACACATGCAACCATATAGATGGGCATGTCCTGGGGGCGGTAATCATGCATAGAAAGGTCCTCCCCAGAGCAGCTGCCGCCAGAAAGCAGAACCACACCCCCCCCCCCCCCTTGCTTACGGAATCTTCCTGCTTAACGGAGCATCCTTCAACCCCCCCCCTACTTTCAGCGAAATAGCAACTGCGCGGCATCGGGAACCGCCCCTAACCACCACTCGTAATGGCGGCTGCCAGAAGCCACTCCCACCACCCCATAAAGGTGATTGCCGATGTCCGTCCGGCAGCGGCAAACTGCAAAATTTTCTCAGCCTGTAAAAAGTTTTCCGGGACGGCCGTCCAAAGCGGCTGCTTCCAGCTGCCACTGCTGTGTTCAATCTGCCAGCCGCTACGGTGCTTTCCTTCTGTGTTTGATCATCAACGGAGCTGCGTCCCCCCCGACAAGCTGCGGAGCTCAGCGGAACCCAACGCCCCCCCGTGCCCCCCCACCGATCGTGTGTACAGGACAAGAAAACACCAAAGAGAGAGACGGATGAACAGAAAGAGTCTGGGGGACCGGGCTTTAAGACCAGCCTGCAGAGATCAGCGAGGAGTCATCTGGAAGTCCGAGCCATCCTTCTCCCCCCCCACCAGGCGGCAGAATTCAGCAGGGTCCCTTTCCCATCCCGGCTTGGGAAGTTTGAAAATGGCAGCAGCTCTGCAGGTCATGGGACACACCCCCCACCTCTCCCTCCTCCTCCCCCCTCCCCCTTCCCTGCCGCTGTCCGGCGCCGGCTCCGCGAGTACCCTCTGCCCCGCTACCCCCCCTCCCTCCCCTGGCACGGGCGGCGAGCACGGCTCACCTACACCGTCCTCCCCCCCCCCCCCCCCCCGTCCCCTCCCTGCACTTTCTCAGCAGGAAACGAACAGCTTAATTCTTAAAATAACAGACTTGTATTTTTGTATCTTGCTACCTATATGAACTATTGACGTCAACATTAATGCTGTTTTCTATTTTTTTTTTTTTTTTACTGTACTGGATCTTACAGGTTGGGAGTTTACTGAATAGGATGTTAAATGATTGCTAATTGCATCAGAATTTCTAGGAAGATCTTCTTTTCCCCTCTGTTCTGATTCTGACTTTCCTGAGGTACCACACTTCTTGAATTTTTCTTTGCCTTTTTTTCTCCTATTTCCTTCATTTCCTAGACCTTTAAGCTGCTAAAATAGTATAGTTAAGGCTCCAAGTTTGCAATGTGACAGTTATGGGATTTTTTGATATGGGGAAATCATGGGATGTTCTGGTCTTGGGTTCTTCCTGTGTATCTGGGTAATACTGGAATTAATAAAAAAAAGAGGGGGAAAAAGGGGGTAGAAAGACAAGGGAGCAGGTATAAAGAAATTCTGCAGACAAGATCAGTGGGTTTGTTGGCCTAGGCACTCAAAATGTTTGTTTCTGTGTTTGATTCTGTATTTGTTCACTTGCATTTGTCTCTGTATTTGTTTGTGTTTGATCCTTTATCTTCACAGGCATTATAAGATGGGGACCAGTTTGAGTATGATTAGCCTGTCCTTTCTTAAGGTGAGCAGAAATCCTGCTCAGATGGCAGAATTGTGGTAAGATCTTGAAAGGAGTATTGAAATGATGGCTATATGTGTCTATGGATGATAAGGTCTGATCATGGTTACTGAATTTGGGTATTTTCATGAGTTTCAGTGATTGTGGTTTAATGGAATAGATTCAGTTTAGCATCCTTTTGTAAAGGCCAAAGCCCACTCAAATTGGCATAAGATGGCAACGCGACCTTTTATCTCCTGCAAGGGCCCTGCAAAAGATAGAAGACACTGCCCTAAATTCTAAAAGCAGATGAAGAACTGTGGGAAAAGGCCTAAGCAGAATAGCCTGAAAGCAACATCTAGGGCATATCTTTGTACTGCATTTAGAGGCTAGTAGTTCTTAAAGCACAATGGACAGACGCAACTCATAGCCAAGAAGTGTGATTAGAACATCGAGATTTCTGAGGACTACAGACTGAATCCAGAACTGTGGGAGTCTGAGGAGAAATACTGGACAGCTTGGTGCATCTGCAGCTCTACAACATCGGCTGCCACGCTGAACCAACGAAGACGATGGATTTGCACTCTCCAGTAGCTGTGATGTTCTTCTGGACTTTTGGGTTTCTGAACGTTTGACTCACTTACACTTACAGGAATAGCTTTTGGGATTGCTAGCTAAGCTTGGGTTGTTAGTTTGCCAGACTATTGCCATTAGCAAAAAGGTTCTTCACGGATGCATTCTCTTAACTTTAGCATTGTTGACCTGCACTTGTATCACCCATACCTGTATCAAACACGGCCTGTATAAGATCGAACGTGGGTTGCTCAAAGAAAAGAAGGGGGTATTGTGGGAAGCTTTCTCCTGCAGCGAGGTATGGAATGTAAACATCAGGCCCTGTGATGGGAAGTGTCCTTGGAGTCTTACAGATTCCTAGAGGCCTAGGCTGAGAACAGTGAGCAACCCACGCACAGCTGCCAGGGGGTGGAATCTGCCAGCCCCTGGGGTGGACACAGCCCCAGGGGGCTGACCCCGGCCAGCCCCCCTGGGTGGGAGCCTCAGGGTGTTTACTGCAAGCTAACCTATCTCTGCCTTACACATAACTTGGGGCCAATCTGTACTGTCCACTTCTGTCAGCCCCAGGCTGGTTGTGCACACCCCCTCTGGGGGCTATATAAGCCATTGTATTGCCTTAATAAATCGTACTGATGTACTGATGCCTAGAAGCTGCTGTCTTGAGTTGTCAGTACCCCAATCTCACCTCTCGCCAGCCTCTGTACCCCAACACATGCCGGAACTCCAGTATGAGCTGGAATCAAAGTAGGCTAAATGGTATGTTACCATAGACACTGCTAATGCTTTCTTCTCGATTCCAATAGCAAAGGAGTGCAGGCCTCAGTTTGCATTTGCCTGGAGAGGAATCCAGTACCAGTTAAAACATTTGCCTCAGGGGTGGAAGCACAGCTCAATAATATGTCGAAGAGTCATCCACAATGCAGTGGAGAAAGGTAAAGCTCCAGAGCACATACAGTTCATTGATGACATCTCTGTGTGGGGCCAAACAGCTGGAGAAGTCTTCTAGAAAGGTAACAAAGATCATTTGCACTCTGTTGCAAGCAGGTTTTGCCAATAGGGGAGACAAGGTCAAAGGACCTGCCAGAGAAATTCAGTTTCTGGGAGTGCGGTGGCGGGATGGTCGCCATCACATTCCACAGGATGTGATAATGTCTCCACCATGGCCATTCCCACAAATAAGAAGGACACTCTACCTTTCTGGGGTGCAGTGGGATTTTGGAGACTACACATTCCTGGTTTCAGTCAAATTGTCAAACCTCTGCATGATGTGACTCATAAGAGAAACAATTTGAAGTAGGGACCTGAACAACAAGCACCCTTTGATCAGATCAAGCGAGAAGTATTCCATGCAGTGAGCTTCGGTCCTGTTTGATCTGGTCTGGACATTAAAAACATTCTATTTACGGATGCCAGTGACAATGGTTCAACTTGGAGCCTTTGGCAGAGAGCTCCAAATGTGACACATGGTCATCCACTTGGTTTCTGGGGACGTAGCTACAGAAGTTCAGAGGCAAATTACACCCTAACAGAGAAAGAGACACTAGCAGCCTATGAAGTGACAGGAACAGAGTCACAATTGCTTTTAGCTCCTAGATTGCCAGTTCTAAACTGGGTGTTCAAAGGCAAAGGTTCATCATTGCATCATGCCACAGACGCAGCCTGGTCTAAATGGATGCCTTTGATAACCCAACAAGCACAAATAGGTAATCTCAATCGACCTGGTCTAGTGAAGGTGATCACCAACTGGCCAGAAATAACAGACTGTACCAAACCTCCAGAGGAGAAAATAACACATGCTGAAGAAGCTCCTCCCTATGGTGATCTCTCCAATCAGGAAAAGAACTATGCTTTGTTCACAAATGGTTCCTGTCATCTTGTTGGGAACACGCAAAGATGGAAGTCAGCAGTCTGTAGTCCTACCAGGAGACTCACTGAAGCAAGAGATGGAAAAGGAGAATCCAATCAATTCACTGAGGTAAAAGCTGTCCAGCTTGCTCTTGATGTGGCTGAATGTGAAAATTGGCCTATCCTATACCTCTACACTGACTCATGGATGGTAGCCAATGCTCTATGGGGTTGGCTAAAAGACTGGTTGGCATTTGGTGTGCTGATCTATGGCAAGACATTGATGCACAGCTGGAGAGAATTCCAGTGAAGGTGCAGCACGTAGACGCACACATGCCTAAGAATAGAGCCACTGAGGAACACAAACACAACCAGCAGGCAGACCAAGCTGCTAAAATTTCTCAAGTCGATACAAACTCTGATCTTGATCTTGATTGGAAACACTGAGGTGAACTCTTCTTAGCTCAGTGGGCCCATGATTCATCTGGACATCAAGGCAGAGATACAACATACCGGTGGGCATGCGATTGGTCAATTCACTTATCCATGGATGCTATCATTGAAGTCATACATGACTGTGACATTTGTGCTGCTATTAAACAGGTTAAACGAATCAAGCTCTTATGGTATGGTGAGAGATGGCAGATTGACTACATCACTTTACCTCGATCTCATTCTGGCAAGCAGTATGTGCTAACAATGGTAGAAGCCAGCACTGGATGGCTGGAAATCTATCGAGTTGCACATGCTACTGCACGTAACACCATTCTTGGGTTGGAGAGACAGATCATGTGGAGACATGGAACTCCAGAGAGAATCAAGTCAGACAATGGCACTCATTTCAAGAACAATCTTGTAAAAAACTGGGCCAAAGAGCATAGTATTGAATGGATTTACCACATAGCCTACTTATGCACAAACTTCAGGGATGATTGAATGCTACAGTGATTTGCTGAAAACCACCCTAAAAGCCATGGAGGGTGGTATTCTGAAAAACTGGGACAAGCATATAGCACAGGCAACCTGGTTGGTAAATAGTAGAGGTTCAGTAAACAGAGCAGGACCTGCACAATCAGACTTAGTCCAAACAATAGACGGTGATAAAGTTCTTGGTGTATGTGAAAAGAATCTGTTAGGGAAAACTGTTTGGGTATTTTCTCCTTCCGGCAAAGGCAAACCTATCCAAGGGGTGGTGTCTGATGAATGTCCTGGTCATACCTACTGGTTAATGCAGGAGAATGGTAAAATCCAGTGCATTCCACAGATAAATCTAACCTTAGCTGAGAGAGTTTAAATTCAGAGTGTATAATACAAGCTGTTAGGAGTTTTCTGTTCTAGGTACCATCGGCGTCCAATGAAAGAATCTATAAGAGAATCTACAGTATGTGAGCATGGACTTGTCACCTGAGAGTCCCTGTTCTCATCTCTGAGAGACAAACTGCTGTTTTCTGAACTTTTGAATGAATCACCTACATCTGAGAAAGCCGAAATGATGTGTGAACTGAACTTGTAATAGTCATTATTGTAAATTTGTTTTAGAATAGACAGTTCTCAGCAATACTCTGAGTGAAATAGATAGGGGTAGATTGTGCTAATTTGAAGCTAGCTAGAATGTTTTGGTGAGAAGAACTAGATTACAGGCTGTGAAAGAGAAAAAATGGTGATGTCTACTTTGCTAATAGGCTTGCTGAGATGTACAAGAGCAAGAGTACAAACATAGATAGGGCAGTGGCTCTCTGTCTAGACTCTGGGCTGCATCTCTCTAACCTTGCTTTCCGTCTCTCTGATTAATCCACTTGCTTCTTAACCCCTCTGACTGACTATTCATTCTTCCTTGGACATGAGACAACATCTGAGGTAAGGTAGAGAGGGGTGGTAGAAGGTGGAAGAGTGGTTGGAAGCCCCTCCTCGGGACTCAGGTTTTTGGGAGGGCTGTTGTGTTTCTGTATTACCTTTTACCTTGCATATTTCTGTATATAACTGTATATACTGTAAATATCTGTTTGTGTATTGTGCTAAGCTGTAAATAATAAGCTTCATTCGATTTCCAGAGCCAGCTGAGTCTAGTCTGGGTGATTTCTAAAGTGTGGGGGTGCGGGTAACACCCAAACCATCACTGGAAGGGACATCTTGGGTCAGTTTCTTTAACATAGCTGGTGTCATGCAGACATCATCAGGTTCCAAAGGTAGCTGGCCATTTCCATAAATTATTTCCTGGACAGTCATTTGCTTTAAGTGCATGATTCCATATTTACTCACTTAAGAGGATAGAAGATCACATAATCTTTTGAGGGGTACCAGTGTCTCACACCTGGGAGGAGTCGGGCCCAAAGTGTGTGTGTGTCATTTAGCTTCCCCATCTCTTAATCCACACCCCCACCCCTTGATAAGGACCCCAGCTATTTAACTTCTATCTGATGTAATTCCCCTGTATCTGCCTTTGGATCCCAGCAGCTCAAGTGCCAGGCCAGTGGAGATTGACCATTTGATTTGCATAATGCTGCTCTGTTTGCCTGATTTTCTTTCAAGGCATGGTTGTGGTCATGATTACTTAGGTATCAGACTTGTTTCCATCTGGTGCATTTTGCTGTGGAGTGCTGGCTCCAGCAGAGATGCTTTATATTGGATCTGAGTCTGTGAGAAGTCTGTCCATCCTCTGTAGCTTTTTCCTGCAAGTCGTGACAGGAGTCAGAGAGATTGAGTGCATAGGAACAACTATTTGTGTTGTGCAGGACCTGACTGGTCTGATACTATCGCTCTACCACTCTCCATCATCTTTGCGAAATCATGGCAGACAGGAGAGGTGCCTGAAGCTTGGAGGAGAGCTCATGTCACTCCAGTCTTCAAAAAGGGCAAGAAAGAACTTCCAGGAAACTATAGACCAGTCAGCCTCACCTCCATCCCTGGAAAAATGATGGAGCACCTCCTGTTGGAGGGCATCTCAAGGCACTTGGAAGAGAAGGTTATCAGGAGTAGTCAGCATGGATTTACCAACCTGATAGCTTACCTAACCTGATAGCATTCTATGATGCCATAACTGAAAGAGTAGATTCAGGGAGACCAGTAGATGTACTTTACGTTGACCTTAGCAAGGCCTCTGACACCATCTCCCATGACATTTTAGTGAGCAAGCTGAGGAAGTGAGGGATGGAAGAGTAGACAGTAAGGTGAGTTAGGAAGTAGTTGCAAGATAGAGTTCAGAGGCTGATCAATGGTGCCAGGTCCCGCTAGAGAGCTGTGACTAGTGGTGTCGCCAGGGATCAGTGCTGGGGCCGATCCTGTTCAACATCTTCATCAATGACCTTGATGAGGGCACAGAGTGTCTGTCAAGCAAGTTTTTTGATAATTCCAAACTGGGAAGCTTGGCTGGTACAGGTGAATGCTGTGTGGCTGTCCAGAGAGACCTGGACAGACCGGAGAGCTGGGCACAGAGGAACCAGATGAAGTTCAACAAGGACAAGTGCAGAGTCCTTCATCTGGGGAGGAATAATAAACTGCACCAGTACAGGCTGGGAGGTGATCTGCTGGAAAGCAGCCCTGTGGAGAGGGTGCTGGGGATCCTGATGGATAACAAGTTAACCATGGCACAGCAATGTGCCCTTGTGGCCAAGAAGGCCAATGGGATCCTGGGGTGTATTAGGAAGACAGTGTCCAGCAGATCAAGGGAAGTTCTCCTCCTTCTCTACTCTGCCCTGGTGACACCTCATCTTGAGTATTACATTCAGTTTTGGGCTCCCCAGTTTGAGAGGGACAGGGATCTGCTGGAGAGGGTCCAGTGGAGGGCTACGAGGATGATTAGGGGACTGTAGGGCATGGCTCATGAGGAGAGGCTGAGGGACCTGGGGCTCTTGTGTCCAGAGAAAGGCAACGAGGCTGGTGAGAGGCCTTGAGCACAAGCCCTATGAGGAGAGGCTGAGGGAGCTGGGGTTGTTTAGCCTGGAGAAGAGGAGGCTCAGGGGTGACCTTATTGTTGTCTACAACTACCTGAAAGGTGGTTGTGGCCAGGAGGAGGTTGCTCTCTTCTCTCAGGTGGCCAGCACCAGAATGAGAGGACAGCCTCAGGCTGCGCCAGGTGAAATTTAGGCTCGAGGTGAGCAGAAAGTTCTTCACTGAGAGAGTCATTGGACACTGGAATTGGCTGCCCGGGGAGGTGGTGGAGTCGCCATCCCTGGAGCTGTTCAAGGCAAGATTGGATGTGGCATTTGGTGCCATGGTCTAGCCT
Organism: Pogoniulus pusillus; assembly: GCF_015220805.1. NCBI lineage: Eukaryota > Metazoa > Chordata > Aves > Piciformes > Lybiidae > Pogoniulus > Pogoniulus pusillus. The sequence continues at coordinate 25,074,840 of NC_087265.1, read as the reverse complement.
TGAGCTCTGTGGTAAAGGGTTGGACTTGATGATCTATGAGGTCTCTTCCAACCTTGGTGATACTGTGATACTGTGATACTTTTTAGTCTGGAGAAAAGAAGACTTAGAGGGGATTTTATAAATGTTTATAAGTACCTGAAGGCTGGCCAGGAGAGGAAGGACAGGCTTTTCTCACTTGCTCCCTGTGACAGGACAAGGACCAATGGGTGTAAGTTGCAGCAAAAGAAGTTCCGCCTCAACACAAGGAGGAACTTCTTTACTGTAAGGGTCACAGAGCACTGGATCAGGCTTTCCAGAGAGGTCGTGGAGTCTTCTTCTCTGGAGACTTTCAAGACCTCTCTGGATGTGTTCCTCTGTGATCTGTGTTAGATAATATTGTCCTGCTCTGGCAGGGGTGTTGGACTCGATGATCTCCTTGGGTCCCTTCCATCCCCTAATATCCTGTGATCCTGTGATCAGGAAAGGCTGTGGGCAATGGGAGTCACCCCATTGCTGACTGCCATGCTGTTCGCACTGACCACACCACTGCTCATATTCAGGGAGTGGGGTTGCAGCTTTGTTACAGGAGCTGGTCTGAGCACTGCTGCACCGACACCTACCGCATCAGCAGTTACTGTATAGGCCTGCCCTCCCTCTGCTTATTTCTTTACCAAATGTGCTAATTATGGCAGCTACACGCGGCTGCCACATGGTCCAGGCTAGTACAGAGATAATTCCTCGTGAATCACATATAAGCATAATGCAAATATTGCCAGGAAATACCACTTATCCCCCCAAATATCTGGACCTTGAATGTCCTAGCACACATTCTCAAAGCAATTCTATGTATCAGATGCATTCCCAAATCTGGTAAAGTTTCCAACAGAATCCACTAAATATACACACAATCGCACAAGTAAGCCTTTGAAATAGTCAAATACTGTATCAATTACTATCCAGACTACATGATACATTATGAATATATATATCCAGCTCCAAAACAGCCATCCAAAAGTCTGAATTATTGAAACTCTTAAAACATCCAATTTTTAACTTCCAATTCTTGTCTAAAAAATAATTATTTTTTGTCTATCCCCATGTTGAGACACCAAATTAATTGTCTTGGTTCTAGTTTAAATTTCTCAGAGACTCAAAATATAGCTAACAGAAACAATACAATAATAGGATACCTTCCCCTCTTCCCCCTTTTTGGAAAGAAAGGAATTAGATGTAGAGATGAAGAGGGTAAAACACCATACACAAATAAACAGCCCTGCTTTGGTTTGGAAGTTAAAATAAAAAAAACAACCTTTAACAATAAATAAAAGGTATTTGAGGTAGGGGAGTTACAAAGAGGTATAGAGAAGGAAAACAAGATACAAAAAAAATTATAGATATACAACTAGATTGATGGCAATGGATCGAATTAGAATCAGGATTTGTCCACTACATGCAAGGATGGCCACATGGTAAAGCAAAAGCAACAGGAAAAAGAGTAATACTAGCAGGCAGGGAAGTGAAAAAAAAAAAATAAAGAAAGAAAGAGGAAATCCCTCTGTTCTATAGGGACCCTAGATAGGAAGTGTGAATGGGCTAACCACTACATCTGAGGTCAGATTCAGTCAGGAGGATCTGGGGTCAGGTTCAGATCCACACATTCCCTCCCTGGAGAGTTAACCCTTTACAAATATGCATATATTTTCTTCCAACTGAAAAACTTACTGTATTCTCAAAGGCTCCCACCTTTTTTTCCTTCCCAAGCAATAGGAAACTGACACTTCCCACATATTTCAGAGCAGTAAGTTGCTGATGGTCATCGTGCATTTTTCAGCAGTGGTCTTTGCTCCCTTAGGTCAGTGTTGTGGAAGCAGGAATTAATGTGTGGCCGAGTCAGGAATTTTTATACAAAAACAGAGTTATTTTATTTTCCCAAAACCCACCCCCAAAACTATATATACAAAGATTAATTTAGTTTAATTAACAGATTCAGTTGCTTGAGAATATCTACAGGGATACCATCGATAATCTGACTATTTTAGAAGTCAGAAGTTGGAAAAGGCTTTAGCTATTAATTAGTAGCGTTTTCTTACTAATAAGGTTGAGCCAAAATAACTCACGATCAGGCTGACTTCCTCATGCAGTCTGTCTCTCTCTCGTTCCCTTTCAGCAGCTTCATGTGGACCATTAAGGGTCGTTAGGTTTACAAAGGGTGTCAATGGCTGTAGCAGTCCTATGAAGCTTTCTGTATCCAGCTTAGGCGAACAAGGGGTGGGGAAAACTCTCAGGTAAGCATGAAGGTTCAGGCAGTAATGAAATCCAAGTGGGGATGAACTCCAAGGCGGGAACGCCCAAAGGCGGGAAGCCCCCAATATTTATACCCTCTCTAGACAAAGGGCAGAGTCACCACTTCCTTAGGCGTGAAAGGCACAGCCAATCCCAGCCCGATTCCAGTGTGGGCACTGCACGGGGCACTCCTCATGCAGGCAGGACCCCTTTGCTCACCCCCTTCCATGCCTGCAGGTCAGGCGAGGCGGGGGGGAACCAGGCGGCTTTCCCTCTCCCCTGAAGTCATGTCAGGAGAGGAACTTAGGGGTATACAGGACTTCAGGACAGTCAGGGTCTTTTACTTCTTATAATTTGTATGACCTTCACCAAGACTGATAATGGAGCTCTGTGGCTCCACCAGAACTGGAGTGGGAACAGGCAAAGTGATCTCACAGGCTGAGTCTTGCTTGAATGTATCCTTTCCTGCATGTCCCAAGAAGCTTTCACTTGGACAGAAGGAGAAACTTCTTTCCTGTGAGTGTGACAGAGCACTGGAATAGGCTGCTTAGAGAGGTGGTGGTGTCCCCTCTGGAGTCTCAAAGCCTTTCTGGATGCAATCCTGGGCAACTTGATCTAGGTATTGCTGCATTAGCAGGTGGATCAGATTAGATCACCCTCAAAGGTCCCTTCCAACCCCTACCATGCTGTTATTGTATTATCGAGTCTCTGTCATTGCAGGGCCTATCAGCAGCAAAGCAGCAGAGCCTTATAGTAAAGGCTACACAGACTATAGCAATCATCATAATGAAATTGGTCTGATGGAATTCGGAGAAAAAGGGCAAATATATAATCAAAATAGCATGAGGTCTCAAAGGATTGGTGAGATGGGAGGTCCAACATGATTTTTAAAGATTTATCACCTAACTTATTCACTTTAATTCAGGCAGATTAAAGCTTAAAACCCAGCTATGACCATGCAAATATCAACAGGTTTAAAAATATTCATTGGAGACAGGTCTTTAAGTCAAGCAATTTAGCCAATCAGTTAAACTATTCCTTCCCACACATATCTTTCACCTTCCATATCTGCAGTGCAGATCACTTGCATTCAGTTTGGTCTGCATGAATAATTTCCAGTAGGAGTTTCAGGATGTAAAGGAAGGTGAGAATGCCTGCAGAGCTGTTGTGGAGGTCCTGTAGGCCCAAAAGCAGGCTTATTTATGCCTGCTCTGCCTGGACGTGTGTCTCTGCCTGCACCAGGGGTAAATGACCACAACGGGGCACAACAGACCGGGGCCATAAAGTCAGTTGCCCAGGACATCTGATTGGGTAAGATCTCGAGGACACCTTCCCTGGTTGGCTCTCTCACCAATTGTGTCAAGAACTTATCCTCCACACACTCCAGGAATCTCCAGGACTGTCCTATCTCACTGCTGTATTGTATTTCCAGCAGAAATCGAGGAGGTTGAAGTCTCTCACAAGAACATGAGGAAGTGATTGTGAGACCTCTCTCAAGAGCTTATAAAAAAATTATCTACTTCTTCATCCTGATTGGGTGATCGATAGCATATTCCCATCACAAATTCACCCTTGCTGTCCTTACTTCTAATTCTCACCCATAACGACTCAACCCTATAATCACTTTCATTAATTTGTACGGTTTCATATGCTTTCCTAACATAGAAGGTCACTCCAACACCTCTTCTACCTTGTCTATCTCTTCTGAAGAGTTGGTACCCTGTCCTTACAGAAAGAAGATGTAGAGTTTGATAATGATAGAATCATAGAATCAACCAGGTTGGAAGAGATCTCCAAGATCATCCAGTCCAACCTAGCACCCAGCCCTATCCAGTCATCTAGACCATGGCACTAAATGACTCATCCAGGCTTTTCTTGAACACCTCCAGGGATGGCAACTCCACCACCTCCCTGGGCAGCCCATTCCAATGGCAAATCACTCTCTCTGGGAAGAACTTCCTCCTAACATCCAGCCTATACCTCCCCCAGCACAACTTGAGACTGTGTCCCCTTGTTCTGCTGCCGGTTGTCTGGGAGAAGAGACCAACCCCCACCTGCACTACAACCTCCTTTCAGGTAGTTGTAGACAGCAATGAGATCACCTCTGAGCCTCCTCTTCTGCAGGCTAAACAACCCCAGCTCCCTCAGCCTCTCCTCATATGGTTTGTATTCCAGGCCCCTCACCAGCTTTGTTGCCCTTCTCTGGACATGCTCCAGCACCTCAACATCTCTCTTGAATTGAGGGGCCCAGAACAGGACACAGTACTCAAGGTGTGGCCTGACCAGTGTTGAGTACAAGGGCAGAATAACCTCCCTTGTCCTACTGGCCACACTATTCCTGATGCAGGCCAGAATGCCATTGGTTCTCTTGGCCACCTGGGCACACTGCTGGCTCATCTTCAGCCTACTATCTATCAGTACCTCCAGGTCCCTTTCTTCCTGGCTGCTCTCCAGCCACTCTGTCCCCAGCCTGTAGGGCTGCTTGGGGTTGTTGCGGCCAAAGTGCAGAACCCTGCACTTGGCCTTGTTAAATGTCATGCCACTGGCCTCTGCCCATCCATCCAGCCTGTCTAGGTCCCTCTGCATGGCTTTCCTACCTTCCAACAGATCCACACCTGCTCCTAGCTTGGTGTCATCTGCAAACTTACTCATGCAGGACTCAATCCCTTTTGTGGAGGGCCTGTAGGCCCGAAAGCAGGCTTATGTATGCCTGCTCTGCCTGGACATGTTTCTCTGCCTGCACCAGGAGTAAAAGAGCACAAAGGGGCACAAAAGACCGGGGCCATAAAGTCAGTTGCCTAGGACACCTGATTGTGTAAGTCCCCACACGCCCAGCTCGTGCCTGCCTGGTGCTGGGCCCACGTGATTCCCATATTTGGAGTCCAGGCCTGTGGGTTTTACCTAGTATGGTAAGGTTTAGCTGACTGCCAACCTGATTGGTCATTCGAGTGGCCGATGAAACCATTAACTCTTGGCCCACATTTAATAAATAGGGGTGCACGGGCTCATGTGCAGCCTTCCCCACATTACTTGCGGCTCCACCACATACTTGCTCACCTGCCTGCGTACTTCCTTGCAGCTGTGTGCCTGCCTTTAATCAGCATTAGACACATGCTCAGACTGCACAGAATCCTGCCTCTGCACCTGGAGATCCTACCTGCATACCCCTGGAGAGAGCAGCCAGCAGGTTCCAGCAGCATAAGGTCAGACTGCCATTTCCCCTGAAACCGGAGGATTCCAGCCTCAGTCCACAGGCAGAGACCCTGAAAAATTAGATACTTGTAATAGGCTGTGATGTAGCTCTGGAGGGTGATTATTGATTAATCTGAATGGTGAGTAGATGCCTCTGTAATTTCTATTACCTCTGCCATAAAGCAGAGAGCAGCTTTCAGCTCAGCTTTGCTGGGCAAATAGTGTAAGACCCCAAGCGGCATTAAGCTGCGGGGAAAACTCTCTCTCTGTATATAGTTTGAAATGTTTGCTAGTTATTAATGTCACAATATATATATATTCCCATAATGTCTTCATAACTGTAAGAATTCTTTTAATATTAAAGTTCAGTGGTTGGGGGTGGTGGGAGTTGGAATATTGGAAGTTTAATAAATATATATATTTTTATAAATATTCTCTCGCATTAATTAATTTCTTCCCTCTGCCACAACTGGCATATGGGCAATACCCCCTCCGCAACAAGAGCTCCACAGTGAGCTGAGCAAATTGGACATCTGTATTTTGAAACAGGGCCATTCTCTACCTACTTTTGCCCCTGCTTACTGCAGAGGGGGTTACACTACATGACCTTTGGAAGTCCCTTCCAACCCAGTCCATTCTATGATTGTGTAGTCACCCTAATTGTATATCTGTGTGTAAAAATTACCCCCCTGCACTTGTCTTTTGTTCCACTGAGGAGCTGATCTCACCTCTTGCTGACAGGAGGACCAGACTGGAGGATGATCAACTTCTATTTCCCCAATTCAGGCCTTTGTTTCAGGCTGAAGATCAGAAATGTTCTGCCTTATAAACAGTTGATCAAAACTGTTGTCAAACTCAATCTAAAACATTAACATGGTAGCAACAGAAAAACTAGAGCATGACTGAAACATTTGTGACAATCTCTGATATGCTCACTCCCTCCCTCCTTATGGGGAAGAGTCAAGTGATCCCATTTAGTGAGCCAACTACCCAAATTCTTTTACTCCCACTGTAATTATTTTACCCAGTGAATGCCTTTGGCAGCATGGCTGCTAGTGAGGCAGCCTAGGGACTGGGTGAAAATGATGGTCTCTGTATGCAGCACCTTTACCATGACTGGGCATGGAAAGCTGCAGGATTGGTATGTGTCACCTGGTTGGTCTTCAGTGCTTCAGCATTTTGGTGTTTGGCTTCAAAGAAGTCAAACCAGCTGTGCCTTCTGGGTCCAGACATAATGTGGGGAAGAGAGCTCTTCTGGCTCTAGCCTTGCTTCTTCCTCCTCCCTATTTTTCATCCCTAAATAACTGTTTTGAGGATAGGCAAAGGGAACTGTGGCTGTTCAGCCTGGAGAAGAGAAGACTCTGGGAGCGACCTTGAGCTGTCTTCCAATATCTGGAAGAAACCTACAGAAAGGCTGGAGAGGGGCTTTTACTAGAGTGTCCACCCATAGGACAAGAGGAAATGGATTAAAATTGAAGAATAATATGCTTATATTGGATCTTAGGAAGAAATTTTTCACTCCAAGGGTGGCAAGACTCTGGAATTGGTTGGCCAGTGAGGTTGTGGATGTCTCTGCCTGAAGGTGTTCAAGGCCAGGTTGAGTGGGGTCTAGAGGCTAGAGGTATGTTGTATTAGATGATCTCTAAGGTCTCTTCCAGCCTAAGCCATTCGATGATTTCCCACTTTTCTGAAGAAATCAGCTCCTTTAAATTGTCTTTTGAGTGTTTCAGGTCTGTTTTTTCCTCTTTGTCATTTTGCTGCTGCTTGGGTTTGCCTTATTGTTACAGATGTTAATATTCCTTGATAAAATGTATTGTTAATTGCTGAATCTCTGAAAAGTAGGCAACAGGCTGCTTACTGCCTACAATAGCTGTGGGAGGCTGTCAAAGACAGTTGGGACCTGGTATCAGATCAGTCATACACTGGTGGTATGCATCAGAAGGTAATTTTGAAAGTAAGGAAGTAGATCCAGTGTCAAGAAGATTCCTCATACTGATCAGTTACTCCCTGTTGCTGAAAGGTGCTCCTTGAAGTATCAGTCCAGCCTAGTTATAAATTACTTGTTACATGTAAATAGTACTAGCTGGAGTAAGTGCTGCCAGGAGATGCTGCAAATTGTATTTCTCTTGATGTAGGAAAAGTTGGAAATGTTTTTCTACCCTAGATCTGTCTAAAACTGCCTTCTCACATTGTAGGAGCTATTTTGAGACATTTACCATTTACACAATGAACTGGACCAGTACTCGGAGATGCTGACTTCTGTTTTCTCCCCTTTCTCCTCCTTGTTTCAGTAAGGACCAGCTGTGTCCCTGTGAGTACTGCTGCCTGTCATTGTGTGGCTGCTGTTATTTAAGGAAAGTTGGTGCAGATTTATTGTTTTCACTTATTTTTTATCAACATGTGTGGATATTTTGCCTCCTAGGTGACACACTTCCCTTCCTCCCCACCCTCCTATCCCCCCAGGTATTTTTTAGCTCTCCAACGTTATTAGGGAATACTACTGAGAAACACAGAAGAGAAAAAAAAAAAAAAAGAGAGAGCAGCTTGCTGAGCAGGTTTTTTAGTTTGAGAGGACACAAATGGTTCCACACAAATTTATGATGTGATATGACAGCAAAAAAAGCAAATGTAATTTCATGTTGCATTATTACTTACTGAATTTATAACAGCACTGCAATTATGGGGCAGCCTTGCCCATTCTAATGTGCTCAGACATGATCAGCATGCACACTAGTCAGAGTTCCTGTTGCTGCTAGCACAGGAATGCCTTTCCTAGAGAGAGTGGCAAGGTTTTGTTTCATAATAATGAATCTGTGGCTTAAAGACGAATGCACTAAGTACTTGTGGTGGCAATGGACTCAGAACAACAGAGGTAATGACAGCACAATGACAGTCCTCTCAATCTCCTTGATGAATCAAGGAAATTGTCCACAGATAGATGTCCCAGCTACTGTTTTGTTTTCTGTTTGTCAGTGATTGATGATATTTCAAACCCTATTCTGCCTATACCAAACCCAAATAAACAAACTGCAATAGATATGTGCTGGTGTCACAGTCAGAAGAAAGTTAAAGCTCTCTAGTAGATAAGTACAAAGTACATGAATTAGAATCATAGAGTCATATGTTCTGCACTGAAACGGACCTTCAAAGATCATCTAGTCTGACCTCTCCTTGTAATCAGAAGGGACATCCTCAACTAGATCAGGTTGCTGAGAGTCATGTCAAGCCTCACCTTGAGTATTTCCAGGAATGGGGCTATCGCAGAGGGGTATTCTGCTGCCTATGCCAGTTGTGGTGGAGGGGAGAAATTAATTGGTGCAAGATAATATTCTATAAAAATGTATAATTTATTAACTTCAATATTCTGAACTCTTGCCACCCCAACCACTGAATTTTAATATTATTTAGGATCTACACAGTTATGAAAGACATTCTAGGAATAATATCAAACAGTAACTATTATAATAACTAGCATACATACAAAATATAAACAAGAGAGAGGAATTTTCCCGTGGCAAATACCGCTTGGGGTCAATATGCTGTTTGTCCAGTAGATGGGCTGAAGCTTTTTCTGCTCTATGGCAGGAGGCAACAGAAAATTGCAGAGGCATTACAGCATTTACTCACAAATTCTTATTAATTATCAATCATCCTCTGGGGCTACCTCATGGCCTAAACAGGTGTCCAGTCTTCAGGGGACTCTGCCTGTGGACTTTGAGGCTGGAATCCTCCTGGCTTCAGGGGAAAGGAGAATCTTCCCTGCTTCCGGGCGAAGGACAGTCTCTGACCTTGTTCTCCTGGCTTCTTCTGGATGCTCTGTCCAGTGATTCTTAGGCAGGACCTCAGGTGCAGAAGGAGTACAATGCCGTGCAGTCTCAGCACGGTGTCACACTGACCAGCAGGCTGATCATGTGCAGACAGGAGGGGTCTGCTCCTGGTAACTCAGTGGCAGTGGTGCGCACCAGGCAATGACAAAGCAGCGGGTGTGCAGTAGGGTGTCCAGTCAAGGCAAGGCATATGCAAGCCTATTTTTGGGCCTATGGGCCCTCCACTACAGGGGCCTCAACCACCTCCTTGGGATACTTGTCCCAGTGTCCCACTACCCTCATAGTAAAGAACTTGGTCCTAACATCCAATCTTAATCTGCTCTTCTGTAGTTTGAAGCCATTACCCTCATCCTGTCATTGCAGCCTTTGCGAACAGTCTTTTGGCAGCCTTTTGCAGGCCCCCTTCAGGTACTGGAAGGTTGCTATTAGGTTTCCCTGAAGCCTTCTTTTCTTCAGGCTGACCAGCCCCAGCTCCCTCAGCCTGTCCTCATCACAGAGCTGCTCCAACCCACTGATCACTTTCACGGCCTCCTCTGGACCTGCTTTATCAGATCCAAGTCTTTCCTGTATTGAGGGCTCCAGAACTGAACACAGTGTCCAAGTGAGGTCTCACCAGAGCAAAGTGGCAGAATTTAGTTTTTCTACTCTGATTCTGTTAAAATATGTCCACCAGTTTTTCAGGAACTGAGAGGCCACAGTGATGCGAAATGCACTGGCAAACAAAATAACTTAGTTTTGCAAATACAGATTCGCACTCCCTTCCATTTCCCCTTCAAATCTCACATCTTAGTCAGTAGGAAGTAACAAAGAAAGGATGAACTGAACCTCATGTCTTTAGTCAATAGGGAGCAATAGAGGAAGGACAGAGAGAACTATGGAGAAGGATCCTGAAGCAGATCCGTCCAGCAGCCTGCCTGCCTTCTTTCTCTGTATTCATTCCATTTCAATTACAATTCTTTCATTTACAGAAGTTAATATTGTACTGATCAAATGCAACAGTGCTTCCTGCTGACTGGCATTTAGGAAGGTAGTCATTCACATGCACAGTGGCATGACTAGAAAGAGAAGTCCTTGTAAAGAAAGAAATCCTTTCTAGTGCATTTGTTTTACTTGGAAAGATCTTTACGAGAAAATTATGACAGGCTTTGGTGTTTGGGGTTGGTTTTTGCTTTCTTTTTGAGATACGGAACCCAAAGGGTGTTGTAACTTAGAAATCTAGATAAGAGGAAATTAGAAGGAGCTCATGGGAGGCTAACTGTCCTGAGGTCCTGTATACCCCTAAATTCCTCTCCCTCTGTGATTTGAATGGGAGAGGAAAAAGGCACAAAAAGACCCGTTTACTCCCCCTGCCCTGCAGGCATGAGGTGGGGAGAGCGGGGCACCCCTTCTGGCACGAGGGGTGCTCCCTGCAGTGCCTGCACTGGAATTGGGCTGTAATTGTCTGTGGCCTTCACGTCTAGGAAGTGGTAACTCTGCTCTTTGTCTAGGAATGGTATAAATATTGGGGGACTTCCCGCCTTTGGGGTTTCTGCCTTAGAGATCGTGCCTGCCTGAGCATTCATACCTGCCGAAGACTTTCCCGCCCCCTTGCCTGGCCTGGATAGATTTTATAACAGGAGCCCCTGGTACTCTGTTCCAAAGGATTGCTTCACCCACTAACACCTTTTGTGCAGACCTGAATACCTCTTAATGACTCTTCTACAGCTTCTGAAAGAGAGTGAGAGCACAGGCCACTGGACCAAGTCAACATGACCATGAGTTATTTTGGCTCAGCTTTATTATTAAGAAAAATGCTATAATTTAATAGCTAAAAGCCTTTTCCAACTTCTGGCTTCCAAAATAGTCAAATTATCTATGGTATCCTGTAGATTTTCTCAAACAAACTGAATGTGGTAATTAAAACTAAATTAATTTTTGTATATAGTTTTGGGGGTGGGTTTTTGGGAAAACAAAATCTATTTTTCTATAAAAATTCCTGATTTGGCCACATTAATTCCCTGCCTCCACAACAATAACAAAAAGGTCTTCTACATGAAGGTTGCCCAACAAAAGGCTTTCAACACTAAGGTGTAGTGATTTTGCGCCACACAGGATTTAGGATTTATTCACAAAAAGTAAATTCCCATGCTTACTCACAATTTCAAAGTAAAATGGAATTATTATTTACAAAAGTAGGCTAACTATAAAAGGTAATAATAAGATATAAATACATATATACATACACAATAAGGCAACAGTCCAGCTACCCCCCTGGACACCCCAGCCCAGGGGATGTTGCCAGCTAACACAATATTATCTCTCCCATCTCCCAGTCAGTGTTCTTACGTAATCCAAATGATGGTGAGAAGGACAAGAAAGAAAGGTAAGGACAGAAAGGAGGAAAAAGAAGCAAGAAGAGAGCTTAGAACAAGCTGTTCTTCAAACTATATTCACAGACCAATGGAATGGAATAAACATATCTTTTGTTATGTTCAGCCCCTTTGGGAATAGAGAGAGTCCATCCCCTTGGACTCTCTTGAAGACTCCGGAAAACTTTTATTTCCAATTTAGTACCCTAGTCCTAAAACTGTATCATAAGGTTACTCAATTCTCCATTTTCTTACAGCATACAGTGCTGTCAGATGGCTAGAACATAGACAAATGCAGTGGAAAGCAGATGCGTAGGATCATTCCCACATTCAGCTGACAGTCCTCTGTCCACCAGGCAGTGTTATTGGGTGCAGCTTGGTGGGGCATTGCTGACGCTGATGCTTCTGATGAAGCACATGTCATTGACATATGCTGAAAGCTGTGGGCGAATGCTTTTAGACTGCAGTGGAATCACATCCAGACAGCTCAGAACATGGCTTGCATCTGTAGCCAGGCCAGACAATAATCTCTGGGCCCTTATTCTCTGCATCTTTGTTCTTGCTAAAAAAATCCTATACTGGTGTGTAGTGGAAGAGAAGAACATCAATATGAAGGAAGAATGAGTAGGCTCTGTTGGAACTGGTCCATACCCTGCAAGTATGTGTGATCAAATGTGACTGTAACGGAACTCATTGTCTCAAAAGCATACATTTAAAAGAGAGATATTAACACTAGTTTGATAGTCAGACACTGCAATATCCACAGCAAAATGCCAAAGCTCCAGAGAGCTGACAAAGGCAACATTTGTTATTTACCTATCCAAAACTCTAGTCTTGAAAAAAACAGTGCCAAGTGCCAGCAGAAGTTAGCTTCAGCACAGAGCTAACTGTAGGGGGTTTCTTTGGCTCTGCTTAGAAGGTAGGAAGTATATTAATTGGCCCATAATTCAAACTGAAGCAAAGAAAGGGGAGAGGTAAGATGAACTGTGAAGGGGAGCTTTTAGATGTTCTGGTGGCTTTTGGGCAGTGAATTGAGGAAAAGGAGCACTTATCCTTAGGAACTGCACAACATCACTTGTACAGTCGTTAGTGTTATAAATAAACTTCACTGCTGTTGTTATTAATTATTTGTACTGAAGTGATACTTGGGCAAAAGAGTTGGGCTCAGAATCCCATTTTACTGCCTTCTGTAAAAGCATGCAATAAAAAGACAGCCTTTTCCCTGAAGAGCTTTTAATTTTTATGCCACTCTTTATTCACACTAGTGTTTGGGGGGGTTTTGTTTGCTTGGTTGGTTGGGTTTTTTTTTGTTTGGTTGGTTTTTTTGTTTTTGTTTTTGTTTTGTTTTGTTTTTCTCATTTTCTTCATTTCACTTGGTATTTCCATTCTGTCTTTTATTCTCATACATGGCACCTGAACATCTTCCTTGGAGCTGTGTTGGTGTTTGGCAAATATAAAATTCATGCATCTGTACTCTCTTGTCTCTCCTCACAGTTAATTTCCCCCTTCTTTTATTTTCATGTCTTTTCTTCTGTGAACTTTCTCACACTTCCTTTCCACATACTCCTTTTGTGTGACATTTTCCTTCTTGGTTCTCTTTCAAGTTCTGAGGGAAATCTGGGAAGAGGTGACTCTTGTCTTCCTTTACCCTAGCTGCACTTTCTGGTGAACTGTTCTGTCTCTCTTTGTTTTCTATATTCAGCAAAGCTTTGCCAGCAAGAAAAGTTATTTGGGGAAAGGATATCTTTTAATAGAGAAAAAGTTGCTGCTGATTCAAGGCTGTACTGGGTGTTGCTGATTGCTGAGAGGGTTCTGGGCTGGAGGGTTTTCAGTACAAGATAACTACACTAAATTTCCTTAGGATATTATAGAGTACTATAAATCATAAGTTTGCTTTTGTGAGCTCCCTGGCAAAGTTCCAACGTTGTCTACTGGAACATGGTGATGAAACAGAAACCAGGCAGAAAGGATGAAGTTAACTATGGGCAGCTTGTCCTTCTGCTCTGCTATTAATTATGATGACTTGCCATGGTTTATGTTTGCAATAATTGCAGCTGTACTGCCAAAGTAGCCTTTAAACAGGATTGTTGTTGTTATCATAGCTCTAATTGTTCAAGAACTTCATTTTCCAATTAGGGGGAATACACAAGATACATTATCTATAACAATCTCTTTTAATGATAATCACTGATATGGAAATTAGTCCAGAGTATAAAATTAAAGATATTTGAATAATTATAGTGTAATCAAGTCAAAATTACTGATGCTCTTATTTGAGGCTAGATTATGTGGGAAACAGCACACAAAAAAATGTGACTTGAAATCTAAAAGGCATCAATATTTGGTAGCACATTTTCACATATTGCATTGAATAAGTTTGCTTTAATTCTGTCAAAGATGTAAAATATAATTAGAAGGGCAGCAGGCTACTTATTCAGAGCCTTGGTTATGTTGAGAGAAGCTCCTTTGTGGTTCAGTTTGCTAGCATTTCTCAGATGTTTTGGTATGGTGGATTTGCAGCATAAAGGTAAATTTACTGGTGTCTCATCAAGATGGCTCAGAAATGCTCACATTATGAATGCCTTTTATTTGGATTTTCTTGGAGAAGTTTCACTTTTTGTAGAATCATGAACCATAGAATCAGTGACTTCTAAAGATCATAGAATCATAGAATCAACCAACCAGGTTGGAAGAGACCTCCAAGATCATCCAGTCCAACCTATCACCCAGCCCTAGCCAGTCAACTAGACCATGGCACCGAGTGCCTCATCCAGTCTTTTCTTGAAGACCCCCAGGGACGGTGCCTCCACCACCTCCCTGGGCAGCCCATTCCAATGGGAAATCACTCTCTCTGTGAAGAACTTCTTCCTAATATCCAGCCTATACCTACCCTGGCACAACTTGAGACTGTGTCCCCTTGTTCTGTTGCTGGTTGTCTGGGAAAAGAGACCAACCCCCACCTGGCTACAATGCCCCTTCAGGTAGTTTTAGACAGTAATAAGATCACCCCTGAGCCTCCTCTTCTCCAGGCTAAACAGGCCCAGTTCCCTCAACCTCTCCTCATAGGATTTGTGTTCCAGGCCCCTCACCAGCTTCATTGCCCTTCTCTGGACATGTTCCAGCACCTCAACATCTTTCTTGAATTGAGGGGCCCAGAACTGGACACAGTACTCAAGGGGTGGCCTGACCAGTGCTGAGTACAAGGGAAGAATAACCTCCCTTGTCCTACTGGCCACACTGTTCCTGATTCAGGCCAGGATGCCATTGGCTCTCTTGGCCACCTGGGCACACTGCTGGCTCATCTTCAGCCTACTATCTATCAGTACCCCCAGGTCTCTTTCCTCCTGGCTGCTCTCCAGCCACTCAGTCCCCAGCCTGTAGCACTGCTTGGGGTTATTGTGGCCGAAGTGCAGAACCCTGCACTTGGCCTTGTTAAATCTCATCCCATTGGCCTCTGCCCACCCATCCAGCCTGGCCAGGTCCCTCTGCAGGGCTCTCCTACCTTCCAACAGATCCACACCTGCTCCTAGCTTGGTGTCATCTGCAAACTTACTGATGCTGGACTCAATGCCCTCGTCCAGATCATCAATAAAGATATTGAACAGGACTGGGCCCAGCACTGATCCTTGGGGAACACCACTTGTGACTGGCTGCCAACTGGATGTGGCACCATTCACCACCACTCTCTGAGCTCTGCCATCCAGCCAGTTCTTGATCCAGCACAGAGTGAATCTGTCCAAACCATGAGCTGCCAGCTTGGCTAGGAGCTTCTTGTGGCAGACAGTGTCAAAGGCTTTGCTGAAGTCCAAGTAAACTACATCCACACACATTCCTTCCCCACATTCACCAGGCGCGTAACCTGATCATAAAAGGAGATCAGGTTGGTGAGGCAGGACCTGCCCTTCCTAAACCCATGCTGGCTGGGCCTGATCCCTTGGCTATCCTGTAGGTGCTTTGTGATGGCACCCAAGATGACCTGTTCCATGACCTTGCCTGGCACTGAGGTCAGGCTCACAGGTCTGTATTTTTCTGGCTCCTCCTTACGACCCTTCTTGTGGATGGGAATCACATTGGCCAGCTTCCAGTCTTCAGGGACCTCTCCAGTGAGCCAGGACTGCTGATAAATGATGGAGAGTGGCTTGGCCAGCTCAGCTGCCAGCTCTCTCAGCACCCTAGGGTGGATCCCATCCGGTCCCATGGACTTGTGAGGATCCAAGTGACTTAGCAGATCCCTTACTGCTTCCTCATGGATTAGAGGGGGACTATACTGGTCCCTGACTCCATCCACCACTTCAGGAGTCCAGCTGTCCTGGAGACAACCTGTCCCACTAGTGAAGATTGAGGCAAAGAAGGTGTTAAGCACCTCTGCCTTTTCCTCATCCTTTGTCACTATGTTCCCCTCTCTATCTAACAAGGACTGGAGGTTGTCCTTGGCCCTTCTCTTGCCATTCATATATTTAAAGAAACACTTTTTATTTTCCTTGGCAGCCGTGGCCAGCCTGAGCTCCAAGTGGGCTTTTGCCTCTCTAATTTTTCCTCTACAAGACCTAGCAACCTCCTTGAACTTCTCCTGGGACACCTCCCCTCTTTTCCAAAGGTGATCATCTAGTCCAATCCTCTCTTCAGTCAGCAAGGACATCCTTAACTAGATCATTTCCCAGAGACCTTTTGAGCCTTATCTTCAGTATTCTCAGGGAAGGGGACCAAACCACCTCCTTGGACAACCTGTTTGTGGTGGTTTGGGTGTACCCCCCCACACACACACTTTAGAAATCACCAAGACTAGTCTCGGCTGGGCTCTGGGAATATAAATGAAGCTACTATTTACAGCTAGCACAATATACAAGCAGATATTTACAATATATACAAAAATATACAAGGTAAAAAGTAATACAGAAGTGCAACTCCCCTCCCACAAACCTGAGTCCCCAGGAGGGGCTCTCAACCGCTCTTCCACCTTCCCCCTGCCCCTCTCAACCTTACCCCAGTCCTAAAGAAGAATAGAGGTTCAGCCAAGAGGTTAAGAAGCAAAGGTGAGTGGAAGGTGAGGTTAGACTGCAGCTCAGTCTGAAGCCAGAAGCAGTGTAAAAACAAAATGGCAAGAGTGTTATCTAATGTTTACATTCTTCTTGTTCAGCAAGACTCTGAGGGAAGGAGACATCATCATTGTTTTTCCTTTCACTGGCTATGATCTAGTTCTTTTCATCAAAACATTCTAGCCTGCTTCAAACTAACACAGTGGGGGAGAACTCTAATGTGGGCACAAACTCTAAGGCAGGGATGAACTTTAAGGTAGGGACAAACTCTAACGTGGGAACCCCAAAGACGGGAAGTCCCCCAATATTTATACCCTCTCTAGACAAAGAGCAGAGTTACCACTTCCTAGACACGAAGAACACAGCCAATCCCCAGCCCGATTCCAGCATGGGCACTGCACAAGGCACCCCTCATGCCGGAAGGACCCCTTGCTCCCCCCCCTTCACACCTGCAGGGTGGGGGGGAATGGGTCTTTTTGTGCCTTTTCCTCTCCCAAACCACAGAGGGAGAGGAATTTAGGGGTATACAGGACTCCAGGACACACAAAAGGACAGTTCAGTCTGTTGATGTATTCACTTAGAATCATAGAACAGTAGGGGTTAGAAGGGACTTCCAGAAATCATCAAGTCCCTCACTTCTGCCAAAGCTGGATGACCTAGAGCAGGTCACAGAGGAAGGCATCCAGACAGGTCTTGAAAGTCTCTAAAGAAGGGGACTCTATAACTTTTCTGGACTGTTATCACTAGCTGGCTCACTCCTTCCACAAACAATTGAAAGAACACCATTTTAAGGCACTTTCTGGCAAGTCCAGATGTTAATGATGCTGTGATAGTTTGGGTGTTACCTGCCCCCCCACACTTAAGAAAAATCACCCAGACTAGACTCAGTCAATCTGGAAATTGAACAAAGATTTATATTTATAGCTTAGCAAAATATACAAGCAGATACTTGTAATATATACAGACATATACAAGTTTTTAAAAAGTAATAAAGAAACAAAACAGCCCTCCCAGAAACGAGAGCCCCAGGACGAGATCCCAACCACCGTTCACCCTTCTCCCCACCCTTCTACCTTACCCCAGACTTTGTCTCATGTTTAAGGTAGTTTGGAGGGTTGGCCAGGGGGGTTAGGAAGTAGAAGAATTAGTCAGGCAGGTTAGAGAGAAAAGTGCAGCCCTTATCTAAATTTATGTTCTTGTTCTTATACATCTCAGCAAGCCTATGAGTGAAGTAGACATCACCATTGTTTCCTTTTCACTGCCTATAATCTAATTCTTCTCACCAAAATATCCCAGCTAGGCTCAAACTAGCACAGGTGCTTACCTGTGTACAGCACATGCAGTTTCACATAGCAAGTGATTTGCTGAAGAACAGTCCTTGAAAACTAAGGATGGATTATAAACAGGCATTTGTACCTAAGGGTCAAGAGGAACCACAAATAGGAAGAAACTTTGCCTGTGTGGTAAACTATGATTGCTTATTCATCATTAAAACCTCAGCACATGACTACAAAATGAGCAAAACTAGAAGTGAGTAGATTCATACTGAATGTTAGTAAGAAGAAGTTCTTCACCATGAGGCTGGTGAGTGTCGTGGAGGGTCCGTAGGCCCAAATAGGCTTATATACATGCTTTGCCTTTCCTGGACATGTTTTTCTGCCCAAACCAGTGCCAGTGGTAAACACATTAAATGGGAATAACAAACCTGGTGCCATAAAGTCTGGCCTGCCCAGGGCCCGTGACTGTATAACGTGGTTGTATAAGCCCATGTGCCTAGCTTATGGCCCACCGGGTGCAAGGCAAATGCTACCCCTATATTTGGGAGGTCCAGGCTTGTGGATTTCACCTATTGTGGTAAGGTTTGGCTAACTGCCAAGCTGATTGGTCATTTTGGTGGCCAAAGGCCATTAATCTTGGTCCACATTTGACAAATAGGAGTACACAGGTAAACAACTTGCTCTTGCTTCACTTCATACTCTTGCCTTTTGCTTCTGCTTATGGCTGCCTGCCTGCTTGCCTGCCTGACGTTCACCCTCAGTGCTCATCCACAATGCATCTACTTTTATCTACAGAGACAGAGTGTCCCGTGGGCTCCCAGCCAGCTGTGCACACCTGCACGCCACTGCGGTGAGTTACCAGGACTAGATCCTGTATTGCCTGCCTTTATCTATGGAGCTCAGTCTCCCGTGCAGCTGTGCACCCTATTGCACACCTGCTGCCTTATCACTGCCTGGTAAGCTCCACTGCCGCTGAGTTACCAGGAGCAGACCCCTCTTGTCTGCACACGATCAGCCTGCTGGTCAGTGTGACACCGTGCTGAGACTGCACGGCATTGTACTCCTTCTGCACCTGAGGTCCTGCCTAAGAATCACTGGACAGAGCGTCCAGAAGAAGCCAGGAGAACAAGGTCAGAGACTGTTCTTTCCCCGGAAGCAGGATTCTCCTTTCCCCTGAAGCCAGGAGGCTTCCAGCCTCAAAGTACATGGGCAGAGTTCCTGAGGATTGGACACTTGTAAAGGCTGTGACATAGCCCTAGAGGGTGATTGATAATTAATAAAAATTTGTGAGTAAATGCTTTAATGCCTCTGTAATTTCTATTGCCTCCGGCCATAGAGCAGTGTGCTAGTTTGAAGCAAGCTAGAATGTTTTGGTAAAAGAACTAGATAACAGGCAGTGAAATGAAAAAC
The DNA here is from genome assembly GCF_015220805.1 of Pogoniulus pusillus. Taxonomy (NCBI): domain Eukaryota; kingdom Metazoa; phylum Chordata; class Aves; order Piciformes; family Lybiidae; genus Pogoniulus; species Pogoniulus pusillus. The sequence goes on along the minus strand of NC_087265.1, from coordinate 25,055,488 downwards.
AATTGTGTCTCCTTCTCTCACAGTCACGCTGAGAATTCTGGGAAGAAGAAGTAAAACATTCTCCATTTTGTTTTTCATTCTGCCTTCGCCTTCAGACCTAGTCACATCTCATTAACCTTGATCCCACTAACCTCGCTCCCTAACCTCTTGGATGCACCTCTCTTCTTTCTGAGAACTGGGGTAAGGTTGAGAGGGGCGGGGGAGGTGTTAGGGTGGTTTGAGAACCCCTCCTGGGGACTCAGGTTTCTGGGAGGGGAGTTGTGCTTCTGTATTGTTTATCCTTTGTATATTTCTGTATATAACTGTATATATTGTAAATAGCTGCTTGTATATTCTGCTAGCTGTAAATAAATAGCTTCATTTATATTCCCAGAGGCCGTCTGAGTTAGCTGGGGCAAATCCAAAAGTGGGGGGGGGGGGGGCGGGTAAGAGCCCAAAACATCACATTTTTAATTGGCTTTCCCAACGTGGGGATAGATTTTTTTGAGTGACTGTTCATTGGCTCTGGGAATTAAGATGAAGCTAATAAGGCAGCTATTGTACTTGTTTGGGGCATTACTCTGGTCTGATTTCGTTTTCCTGGCATTTAGTTGGATAAAGGCTCAAATCGTTGCTTATTTCATTGATTTAGCTTATAAGAAGGCTAAAGCCAAAGTTTCAAGCATGTTCTGGAGCTGGGGTGATTTTATTCTTGGTTATGCTGGTTTTAATGTCTCTGAAAATACTACTGGTAATGTTACAGGAGCACTTGTCAAAAATGTTACAATCAATCGAGGTTCTGCTTTACCCACAACTTTGATGAGAATGATTCAGCCTAAGACTGGGATTCCAGATGTTTGTTTAGCAAACTGCTCGTGTAAAACTGTTCTAATTCTCTCAATTTTTAATATATGTCTCATGGGATTAATATTCATATTAATTTTGGCATTATGTGTGAAAAATTCAAAACCAGCTTCTGTAAGAACTAGGAAAAATTCTGTGTCTCAGAAGCAGTCTTTTTCACAGCAAAACCAGGGAACACAGTTATCTGCTTCCCCCTTGTCAGCCTCTGCCCCTCCTTCTCCACTTTCTGGGAACACAGCCAATGATCCCGCAGGTAATGTAAACAATAATAAGGATAACAATAACAATCCACAGAGTTTGGCAGGAGTCCCAGGAGCACAGGCAGGTACCCAAAATCAGAATGTTCCTAGCAACAATGATAACACGTCAGGGTTGGCAGGCATCCCAGGAGGACAGGCAAATAATCCCACTAATGCTGGTAACGCTAGCCTAGTCAGTCCAAATCCTAATGACAACAGCTCAGCCAATTCAAACCCCCAGCCAGCAGACCAGAATCAGAGCTCTGCTAAGAGTAAGGCAGATCTGAACTCAAAAGGTCCAGGTCAGACCCCTAATGATTCAAACCCTCCAGCAGACACGTCCAAGTCTGTTGCTGCTCAGGCCCTTCTGGCACCTGCTAAGGCAGAAGCTAAGACAAAGTGTGGTCCACAGGAGGATGTAAGAGAGGGGACCTCTGGTGATCAGCAAGAGGAGGAAGAGGAGGCAGTTAGTCTGCAAGACCTCGCAAATGTGCTGAGACATCAATACTCAAATGAGAAGAGCGCTGTGAGGTTGGCTGCCAAGAGAGAGGATGGTTCCAATGAGTTTAGGAGTGCTATGAGGAAGGTTCTGCTAGGCCCAGTACCACCAGATCAACAGGAGGAAGAGGAGGACGATGACATCCAGGACTCCAATGATCCTCTCAGAGAGGTCAGGGAAGTTAGAAAGGAATATTCAAGGGAATGAGGTGAGCCAATCCTAAGCTGGCTAGTGAGATACCATGGCATTACTGCTAATGCCCTGCAGGTAGGAGACAAGTCTGCCAAGCAGCTGGGACCACTCACCAAAGAGAGTGGAGTGGAAAAATACCTATCGAATCCTCTTGGTAAGGTTAGCTTGTGGACACGCCTTTTGTTGGCTGTGGCTATGAGATATCCTTCCCGAGATGATTTGCCATGGGCTGTCAAGAAGTGGAACACTATTGAGCAGGGAATTAAGCTTCTGAAGGAGTTTGCTGTGAAGGAAGTGCTTTATGGAGATCATGGCACGCATGAGCCTGATGACATTCCTCTTGGAACAGGTCTCATGAAGAAGCTTCTTAAGCTTGCTCCTTCATCCTATGCTAACATCTTGGCCAGTAAGTTTCTAGCAAGGAGTGATAATGGAAGGTCTTTCACTGTTGGTGAATTCACTGACCAGCTCAGGCAGATTGAGGACAGCTGGTCACATTCTGGTATAATCTGTGCCATAAAGACTATGACTACAGAGATGAAAGATAGTATTGAGAATGGCATTAGAAATGGTATGAAAGAACTGAAGGAGGATCTCAGAAATATTTCCAATCTGGTAAAGGATACCATTCCTGCATCATCTGAATGGATGCATGTTTCTGCAGTCAGGAACAGACGCCCACCTCCTGCAAGGCAATTCCAGCACAGGAGGAGACAAATTCCACCTAGACATCAGCAATCACGTGCATCACTGTGGATAATTCTGCGTGACAAATAAGGTGAGAACATGAACAAGTGGGATGGTCAACCTACTTCAGCTCTTTCAAAGAGAGTCACGGATCTGCAGAGTGGCAGAAACAGAGGCAACAATGCCAGGAAAAGTAGCTGACACTTCTTCAGCTCCCCAGAGCAACTGCAATTGTTCCAACAGTTGCAATTCCTCTCACAACAACACCAATCACTGTGTACACCCTACATGCCATGTTCAGCATTAGCAGTGCCCTGCCTCCAGCCAGGAGGAGAAAAGGGATAGTGGAGAAAACCAAATCTATTGGAATGTACACATTAGGTGGCTTGGCAGTTCAAAAGTTCGGAAATACAGGGCTTTAGTTGACACAGGTGCTCAGTGTACTTTATTGCCACCAAATTGCAAAGGGTCAGAGTCCATATCTATTTTTGGAATCACTGGTGGATCTCAAGCGTTAACTAAGTTGCAGGCTGAGATCAGTTTAACTGGTAAAGAGTAGAAGACACATACTATTTTAACTGGTCCTGATGCACCTTTCATTCTGGAAATTGACTTTTTGAGACAAGGTTGTTTCAAAGATCCTAAGGGTCACAAATGGGCTTTTGGAATAGCATCAGTAGAGATTGAGGATGGTAAATTGAAATTGTCCATTAGACCTGAACTTTTAGATGAATCTGCAGTTGTGGGACATCATGACATAGAGGACTTGGAAGTTCCAATTGATACTCAAACTGTTCATCACAGGCAATACAGAACTAACTGTGACTCTTTGTTGCCCATTCATCAGCTGATTTGTCAACTGGAGGGTCAGGCTGTCATCAAGAAAGCTCATTCACCTTTCAATAGTCCCATCTGGCCCGTGCACAAAGCTAACGGTGACTGGAGACTCACAGTAGACTTTCGTGCCCTCAACGAGGTGACTCCACCCATGAGTGCAGCTGTGCCGGACATGCTGGAACTCCAGTATGAGCTGGAATCGAAGGAGGCTAAATGTTATGCAACCACAGACATTGCTAATACTTTCTTCTCTATTCCCATAGCAAAGGAGTGCAGGCCTCAGTTTGCATTCACCGGGAGAGGAATCCAGTACCAGTTCAACCGTTTGCCTCAGGGGTGGAAACACAGCTCAACCATCTGTCACTCAGTCATCCACAATGCACTGGAGAAAGGTAAAGTGCCAGAGCACATCCAGTACATCAACAACATCATTGTGTGTGGCCAAACTGCTGAGGAAGTCTTTGAGAAAGGTAACAAAACCATTGACATTCTGTTGCAAACAGGTTTTGCCATTAAGAGAGACAAGGTTAAAGGACCTGCCAAAGAAATTCAGTTTCTGGGAGTGCGGTGGCAAGATGGTCGCCGTTACATTCCTCAGGATGTGATCAACAAAGTCTCTACCATGGCAGTTCCCACCAGCAGGAAGGACACATTTACTTTTCTTGGTGTGGTGGGATTTTGGAGACTACACATTCCTGGTTTCAATCAGATTGTCAAACCTCTGCATGATGTGACTCATAAGAGAAGCAATTTTGTGTGGGGACTTGAACAACAATCAGCCTTTGATCAGATCAAATGAGAAATAGTCCATGCAGTGGGCTTGGGACCTGTGCGATCTGGTCCGGACATTAAGAACATTCTGTACATGTCTGCCACTGACAATGGTCCAATTTGGAGTCTTTGGCAGAGAGCCCCAAATGAGACACGTGGTCATCCTCTTGGTTTCTGGGGACGTTGTTACAGAGGTTTAGAGATAAATTATACTGCAACAGAGAACAAGATACTAGCAGCTTATGAAGGAGTGAAAGCAGCTTCTGAAGTGATTGGAACTGAGTCACAATTGCTTTTAGCTCCTAGACTGCCAGTTCTTAACTGGATGTTCAAGGGCAAAGGTTCATCACCACATCATGCCACAGATGCAACCTGGTCTAAATGGATGGCTTTGATAACCCAAGAAGCACGAATGGGTAATCTTGAACGACCTGGTCTGGTGGAGGTGATCACCAACTGGCCAGAAGGCACAGACTGGTCCAAACCTCCAGAGGAGAAAATAACCCGTGCTGAGGAAGCTCCTCCCTATGGTGATCTCTCTGATCAGGAAAAGAACTATGCTTTGTTCACAAATGGTTCCTGTCATCTTGTTGGGAGTAAACAAAGATGGAAGTCAGCAGTTTGGAGTCCAACCAGGAGTTACCGAAGCGAGAGATGGGGAAGGAGATTGCAGTGAGTTCGCTGAGGTAAAAGCTGTCCAACTTGCTCTTGATGTGGCTGAACGTGAAAATTGGCCTATCCTTTACCTCTACACCGACTCATGGATGGTAGCCAATGCTCTATGGGGTTGGCTAAAGGACTGGAAGTAGCATGGTTGGCAGAGGAAAGGAAAGCCTATGTGGTGTGCTGATCAATGGCAGGACATTGATGCATGGCTGGAGAGAATTCCAGTGAAGGTGCGGCACGTAGATGCACACATGCCTAAGAGCAGAGCTACTGAGGAACATAAACATAACTGGAAGGCAGATCAAGGTGCTAAGATTTCTCAAGTTGATACCAACTCTGAACTTGACATCGACCTTGATTGGAAACACCGAGGTGAACTGTTCTTAGCTCGGTGGGCCCATGATTTGTCTGGACATCTAGGCAGAGATGGAACATACCGATGGGCTCACGATAGGTCAGTTGATTTCTCCATGGAAGCTATCACCCAAGTCATACATGACTGTGACATTTGTGCTGCTATTAAGCAGGCTAAGCGAATCAAGTCCTTATGGTATGGTGAGAGATGGTCAAAGTATAAGTATGGTGAAGCCTGGCAGATTGACTACATCACTTTACCTCGATCTCGTTCTGGCAAGCAGTATGTACTGACGATGGTAGAAGCCAGTACTGGATGGCTGGAAACCTATCCAGTTCCACATGCAACTGCACACAACACCATTCTTGGCTTGGAGAGACAGATCTTGTGGAGACATGGAACTCCAGAAAGAATCGAGTCAGACAATGGCACTCATTTCAAGAACAATCTTGTGAAAAACTGGGCCAAAGAGCATGGTATTGAATGGATCTATCACATACCCTACTATGCACCAGCTTCAGGGAAGATTGAATGTTACAACGGTTTGCTGAAAACCACCCTAAAAGCCATGGGGGTGGAACTCTGAAAAACTGGGACAAACATTTAGCAGAAGCTACCTTGGTTGGTAAATAGTAGAGGTTCAGTAAACAGAGCAGGACCTGCACAATCAGACTTGGTCCAAACAGTAGACGGTGATAAAGTTCCTGTTGTACGTGAAAAGAATCTGTTAGGGAAAACTGTTTGGGTTATTTTCTCCTTCGGGCGAAGGGAAACCTGTCCGAGGGGTGGTTTCTACTGAAGGTCCTGGTCGTACATACTGGGTAATGCAGGAGAATGGTGAAATCCAGCGTATTCCACAGAGAAATCTAACCTTAGCTGAGAGAGTGTCTAATATAAGCTGTTAGGAGTTTTCTGTTCTAGGTAACATTGGCGTCCAACACTGAGAGGAATCTACAGTATGTGAGCACAAACTCAATGTCACCTGGGAGTTCCTGTTCTGAGCTTTTGAATCACCTACATATGATTGAAGTGTGAACTGAACTTGTATATATTGTTTTATTGTAAATATTGGTTTAGATTAGATCGGATAATTCTCAGAGATACTCTGAGCAAAGTAGACAAGGGGTGGATTGTGCTAGTTTGAAGCAAGCTAGAATGTTTTGGTAAAAGAACTAGATAACGGGCAGTGAAATGAAAAACAATTGTGTCTCCTTCTCTCACAGTCATGCTGAGAATTCTGGGAAGAAGAAGTAAACATTCTCCGTTTTGTTTTTCATTCTGCCTTCGCCTTCAGACCTAGTCACATCTCATTAACCTTGATCCCACTAACCTCGCTCCCTAACCTCTTGGATGCACCTCTCTTCTTTCTGAGAACTGGGGTAAGGTTGAGAGGGCTGGGGGAGTTGTTGGGGTGGTTTGAGAACCCCTCCTGGGGACTCAGGTTTCTGGGAGGGGAGTTGTGCTTCTGTATTGTTTATCCTTTGTATATTTCTGTATATAACTGTATATATTGTAAATAGCTGCTTGTATATTCTGCTAGCTGTAAATAAATAGCTTCATTTGTATTCCCAGAGGCCGTCTGAGTTAGCTGGGGCAAATCCAAAAGTGTGGGGGGGCGGGTAAGAGCCCAAACTATCACAAGCAGAAAGTGCTTGGGCCCATCTAGTGGGAAAACAGCATATTGACCCCAGGTGGCATAATGACCACAGGAAAATTCTTCTCTCTGTTTATAGTTTGAATGTTTGCTAGTTATTAACAAGGTACTGTTTGATATTATTCCTAGAATGTCTTCCATAACTGTGTAATATCCAAAATAATTTTAAAATTCAGTGGTGAGAGTTCCAAATGTTGAAATTAATAAATTTTATATTTTATAAAACATCATCTCACACCAATTAATTTCTCCCCTCTGCCACAATTGGTGTAGGCAGCAGAATACCCCTCCGTGACAGTGAGACACTGGAACAGGTTGGCCAGGGAGGTTGTGGAAGCCTCGTCCCTGGAAGTTTTTAAGGCCAGGCTGGATGGGACTCTGAACAACCTGATCTCATGGAAAGTGTCCCTGCCCATGGCAGGTGAGGTAGAACTCCTTGAGGGCTCTTCCAACCCTAACAATTCTATGATTCCACTTTGTCTATTAATTTAGACACTAAATTTTAGTGGGGGAAAATACAATAGGACATTCCTTTCTAAATGACAGCATAGCTACATCACAAGTGTGTGGAGATATTCATTGTTGAAATAAACCTAGAAAGGACTTTTAAAGGTGTACTGAAGTCACATATATAAAGACAATATGCAAGCAAACAAAAAAAAAAAAAGTCATCTGTGGTTATTACTTAATTTAATTTCACACAAATTAAGTGTATACTTTCTACAAGTATCATCTCTCACAAGGGAAAAAAAAGGAAAGAAAGTAGATTTTATTTCTGACCCAAGAAGTCAAATATTTTTGATTAACAAAACAAACATCTGCAGTTCACTGATGTTGTGCATAGCTCAGCAGGATCTGGTCAGTCTAAACAGAAAAAATATTTATTTACTGCATGCCAACATCTTTCTGCAGTAATCACAGCACTGCTGAAGTCATTCCAATTACGATAAGAGAAAGCTTGTTCTATATCCCCAGGTCATTTCAGCATGACACAAGCCTATGTTTAATTCCTGATCGTGGAAAAGGAGGAAGCTCATTTCCTTGTTAGAAACTAGCTCTACCAGCACAGGTCTGATGTGCTTGAAGAGGAAGGCTAATGACTGACAGCCTCTAAGGAAGAAAAAATAAATCCCAAAGAGGGATGTCTTGGTTGAGTTGGAAAACAGCTCTGGACTGAGAGAGAAGGAATTTACCTCAAAGTTGTAAATAAGAACACTCATACAGAATTGAAGGATAAATGGAAATGCTATTTACAAAAATAAACAAAATACAAAAGGTGCCAAAGTAGACACATATGTAGACACAATCAGAATCAATCCTGGCCTAGGTCCTCCCCCGACTAACCTCAAGACAGGCTTCAGTAGGCCTCAACCAGCCAAACCTCTTCCCCCAACATTAGGCCTCAGTAGGTCTCAATGCCTCTCCAAGAGCAGGCCTAGTTGGCCTCCAATCAGGCCTCACTGCTTTCCTGAAAGCAGGCTTGGTAGGCCTCAGTGGTGTAGATAGGAAGTAGTTTGTCAGCAAAGGCAATTCTCCCCCACAAACCAAGGTGATATGAGCACCTGTACACTCGTAGCAAAAAGATGGAGAGAGAGAGAGACTGGACAGTCTGCTCTTTATATAGGAAGATACAGGAAACAGAGAATAGAACTGTCTGTACAGTTATACCAACTAACTCTTAACTTCCTTTAACCTACTGTTGCAGAGGGGATTTCTCTTATTCCTCCTTTGTTAGGGGGAGGTGAGAAATTAATTTGAGGTGGTATTAATTTTTTATTAAATTATTTATTAAAATTAATATTTACAAATTTGTACTACCCCCAACCACTATGTAATCAAGTTCTTTGTGCAAAGTTATGAAAACAGTTGGGATATATTTACAGGGATCAGATTATTAAATGGAAATATCAAATTATCAACAACTGTAGACAGAGAGAAATATTCCCTTAGGCTTAATGCCTCTTAACAACTATGCTGTCCACCCAGCATGGGCTGAAACCGTGTCTGCTCTTAAGACAGAGGCAACTTATTTTACAAAGGAATTAAAGCTTGCTTAAATGTGTTGCTCTTAAGTATTAATCATTAATCACCCTCCCAGGATTGTGTCACAGCGTGTGCCCAGTATTCGGGTCTTGGTAAATCTGGAATCTGTCCCGGCTTGCAGGAGAATGATAAGTGTTCTCAGTCTCTGGGGTAAACAGGATTTCTCTGACCTTCTCTCCTGGTGTGAAGTGATCTCTGCCTCGGTGCTGCTGCTTCTGGATGCCGTGTGTGTCCAGGGATGATCAACTGGCAGGATTTCCAGATGCAGGAGGAGGATTTGTCCATGCAGCTTCTAGCACAGTCATCTCACAGCTAGCAGGCTGTGTTTGTAGGTTAGCAGACAGTCTGGAAGGTCTGCTGAGCTGGATTTTCCAGGTTTACAGGGCAGCTGGCAAGCAGGGTCTATGCCGGGCTGCAGGGAGACTTGAGCTCCGTAGATAAATGCAAGATAGCAAGCCAGTATGTACGGCTGCTCTAGGCTCAGGCAGGGGGCTCTTGGCTCCCCATATATGTATCAAGAGCAGACATGCACGCGCTCTGCTTCTCAAAGGGTTTGCAGACAGCTTAACTGCACCTTGAGATCAATGCAAGAGGTCTGAGACTCATAAGTAATGTTTGCAAGAGAGTAAGGGCCTGACTCTGTGTCTAGGCCATGCAAGCAGGTCAGTGCTGCTATGTGGATCAGAGAGCTGAGCTTGATCCTCTGAACGTTCTGAACTCTCTGAACTCGTGGTGCACCTTTGCACTCCTCTTTATAGACTCTGAGCCTAGATTCGTGGCTCATTTGGCCATCTAAAGTGACCAATCAGGCTGGCAGTAAGCCCAAACTTAATAGGCAGTAGATGTTTGCCTGGACCCTTCCTAATAGGGGATTACCTGGGCGGACCCCAGGGGTACACGGAGTAGGTGTATGTTTGTTATGCAACCTGTTTACTGCCATAGGTCCTGGCAGAAAAACATGTCCAGGCATGTAGAGGCATAGGGAAGCCTCAGTTTTAGGGCTGCGGCCCCTCCACCACACCTACAACAGAGGGAAAACTTCACATTTTCTGTTACAGATGGGAAAATGTAGCACTACTCAGCCATATTGATTGGATTTTGTGTCCTTCAAGACATTTCAGCCACACATTTAGCTCCAGTGGAGAGTGGAATTTGGGTTTCAGTCATTTAACAGCCTGACCCAGATTCATTTGTGTGCGCATGACCTACTGCCTTCACTCAACACATATGGGCTTGGGAAAATGTATGTAAAACAAGCCTGTGAGATTTAGTGGTTATTTCACAGATGCCAATACAAAGTAGCCATTTTGTGGTAACATAAAATGACTTAATATTAATAAAAATTATCTATCTTTAAACTTTAAAAAAGGGGGGAAAATCTTTTATTATTTAAGCATTTCTTTAAATATGTCTCCTGTCTGACACAATTAGACAGTGGAAGAAGCAAGTTCTCTTACATAAACATTATTAAATGCTATTTGTCATGTTCGTGGGCTTTGTTTAAAAATAAAAATCTTTACTTGACAGGAGACTGACTGACAAAAAGAAGTGGCTCGGCACTGCAAGGCAAGAGGGAGTAAGAGCTCTCATTCACATCATTGCCAAATGCAGTGGAAAAGTAGTGCCCCTACAAAAGGGCCTTTCTGGTAGAGGGCTGTGCCAGACTCCTGATTACTCACAGAGTTATTTTCTTTGGCCTGACAAATCTAGATTTGAAATGGCATGGTTCAAGGGAATGAAAGTGTAATTGTTCTGTCACTTATATTTCTGACTCTGGCAATCACTTGCTTATTGTGAAGAAGCAAGCTCTTCAGTCCCTTTCATTATTTTGTTCTGGTTTGCTTTCTTCCTAGGAAGGAATAATGCAATCTCAATTTGAATAATTCACTAGAGGAAAGACCACCCACATTTTTAATAGGAAACAGTAAATTCTGAATTAGTTCATAAACAATCAGCAGTAGTTGCTGTAGGGTAAAGAAGAAAGAGGTCTTGAGGATTACCTGACAGAGCAAGACACACAAGATAGTTCTTCTCCACAGAATTTCTCATAGAATCAATGAGGTTAGAAGAGACCTACAAAGGTCATCCAGTCCAACCTCCCTGCAGCCAGCAAGGGCATCCTCAACTAGATCAGGTTGCTCAGAGCCCTGTCAAGCTTCACATTCAATATATCTAGGAAAGAGGCCCCAACCACCACCCTAGACAACCTGCTGCAGTGTTCCACCACCTATTTGTATTAGGGACAAGGAATTACCTTGGTCCCCTATGGCATGTGGTCAGTGATCATGGTTGGTGTCGTGGAACGCAGTTTCGCGGCAGAGTTTATGGGGGAAATACGCGAGGCGTTGACTATTTTATCAGTGATTTATTGCAAAAATGCGAATTCCCTCTTCCCGAAACTACATCACCCTTGTGAATTCTTTCGATTGAGGTCAAAGTAACATTTCCGAAAATGGCAAATTAAAGAGTCTATGATGTTTAAAGAGAGTTCTTTGAGTCTCTGGTTTGAGTTAATAGTTCGTCAGCTACTCACAGTCTGTAGCTTGGTAGGGAGTCCCTTTCTCCCAGTGAGGGTCCAGGCATGTGCAGGCTTCCTGCCTCTGCGGCTCGGCGTGTCCGCCCAAGGCGAGGCTAGATCGGCAAGCAGTTTTGTTGTTGTTAGAAGTTCGAGGAAGGACAGGAGCGAGGATGAGGTCCAGAAGGATGGGAAAAAAAAAACCAGAAAGGCTGGAAAAACCCAGAAGGCGAAGGGCAAGGGCCTCGATCCTGGCCTGTCCACCATTTTTATAATGTTCCAAAATAGGACTAGCCCACAATTCGGACACACTTTTACGTTGTTCACATACATTGGTAAAAAACAGTAAGCAACTTATACAATTGGACAACATTACCTAAACAATATAAAGACCACTCCTCAAGCCAGCCCACCTGCAGGTGTTGGGCAGGCTTGAGAAAGTCGTTTCTACTAACCAAAACAATACCCTGTTGTCTGGAAAGCAAGGCCAAGTGAAAGGGAAACGTGGCCAGTGTTTACCTTTCACTTACCCTAGGGAGAAATCTTCCCATGGGACTGAAAGATTGTTTTGGTTTTTCGATGCTCCTGGCTTTTAATGTGAGGCATTAGAAACTACACAATATAGCAAAAGCTGAGAGAGCTTTGCTACTCTCCGTGACATACTCCACCCCCTGGCTCACATTAAGCCAAGAATCGAAAAAAGCAAAAAATGAGATACAACTTATAATTAACTCTTAACATAACTAATACATAAGCATAACTCTAATTTAAACTAACTTAATACTTATGCCCACCCCCCTGAATAAACAAAGCTTTATTGAATATTTACAAAGCAGAAAACCTGGTATATGCAAAAGCAGTTCAGAAGTCTGGGAGAATCCATCGTGCACTGATACGATGAGTCTTCCCACTTACATCAGTTGCTTCCCAAGCATAGAACCCATTGGTTTTGTCAGGGTCATAGGCACAACTCCAATTGAAGGTAAGTTTATCATTACTGGCTGTCCCACCTGTAATTATGTAATGACTGTTGAGAGTGCTGAGATTTATCCGGTGGATGACTAACATTCTCCACTGGATTGTCAGGACAAAATGCCCTTATTTTAGGACTACCATAATTACCCCATCTGTTGTTTACAATGAAAACTGCGTATGGCAAGCGTTTATCCCAGTTACCTTTGGATACCATGGCATGTTTCTTAACCAGAGCATTTGTTCTCTCTACAATACCATTAGCTTGAGGATAATAGGGAGTATGGAATGCCCATGTAATCCCCTCACCCTTAGCCCAGTCTTGTACAGAAGATGCTGTAAAGTGAGATCCATTATCACTTTGGATGTACTCTGGCATTGGCAAGATATTAAACCACTGCTTCAAGACTTCAATAGTTTGAGCTCCTGTGGCAGCACTAGTTGCTGTAGCCATGACTAATCCTGAAACCACCTCCACCCCCACCAGTATGTATTTCTTCCCGTGTGAGGGCTTTAAGGGTCCCACATAGTCAATTTGCCATGTGCTCCATAACCTTTTGTCCTCTCTGATATGCTGTGCTGGAGCTAGATTGGGATGATTTGCTTTAAGCCTGATTCTACACTGTGGACAAGATGAAATGAGTTCCTTACAGGTACTCATAGAAACTGGCCATCCTCTAGACCTACACTCGAAGTAAAGGTCTGCTTCTCCTGAATGACCTCTTTTAATATGAAGCCACTCAGCTAATCTCCACCATTCTCTTTTCTCCTCATCCACTATGTTGATCTTTGCCAGGAAATCAGCTTGATTATTCCAGGCGGTAGCTGGTGTTTGCTTTTGGAATGCCCTTCTACCCAACCAACCTTGAGGGGTCTGGATCGGCCAATCTCTATTAGCCTTTTCAGTCTTCGACTCTCCAGACTTCCGCACCTGATACCTTCCACTGATTCGCTTCCCACTGGCAAATCCACTCAGTGGCGCCTTTGAACGTGGAATAAGCATCAGTGTAAATAGTTGTGGCTCCATTCTCGGCTGCTAGCATGAGAGCACGCAACTCCCCTACCTGCGCACTGCCATCACCTTCTTCAGTGATGGTCCGGCCTGTAGCAATCTCCAAGGCAGCGGCTTTGTAGTGCCACTTCGCCCTACCCTCCGAGAGGATGCATCTGTGAACCACACTCTCCCGATTTGTCGGAGGTCTGCGGTCATGTCTAGGGCTACTTGAATAGGAGAAGGCTTATATGGCTGACCAAGCAGAGCTTTATCAGGATTTATGGGTTGGCTGAAGTTTGGATACCTTTGTAGGTCCCTCTTTCAGCGGCATCAGCTGCGAAATTCCCTCCAAGTAGGCATACCACTTTCTAACAGTAGCCTTTTGGGCAATTCCTTCTGGTGGAGGAGATCCTTTAAGGATCGCTTTTAGCAGAGGAAATGGGCCTTGCACTACAACATCTTGTGTAGTACGAAGCTTTTCTGCTTCCTTAACAGCTCGAGTTAGGGAAAGAAGTCCTTTTTCCCAATCCGAGTACTGAATCTTGGCCTCTTTGAATGCTGTTGAGGAAAATCAGAGAGCTCTACTAGGACCATTGGGTCCTCTCTGGAAAATTCCACAGTATGAGGCATTCGCGGAAAAACCCCATTCAGCCCTCAGGGCATCTTTTGGGTGTAAGGGCCCCAACTTCTGATATGCCTTTAGTTCATCCTTGAGAAACCTCAGGCTATCAAATGTTCTGGAGTCCAATCCCAATGCTTGTTCTTCTTAAGCAAATCATACAGAGGACGGGCAATTACAGAGAAACCTGGAATATGTTTCCTCCATAACCCAGAGTACCCAACAATTGTTGTAACTCATTTCTATTTGGGGTATTTGGCCCTTTTCAATGCTCTGAAGAGTGTCGTCTGGCACAGACACTGCACCTGCTACCCACCATGATCCCAGGAATTTTACCTCGTGACTTGGACCTTGACACTTTTCCTTTGGAATGGTCAAACCCTGGTTAGTCAACAGTTCTCGGATATTCTCAGCCACTGCACCAACTTGCTCCTTGTCATCCCTCCCACCAAGATATCATCAATGTAATGGTACATCTTAACATCCTTAGGAAGCTGAACAGTGTCAAGCAAGCTGCAAGTGCATTGTGTGCAATGGTTGCGCTGTGTTTGTACCCTTGTGGATGACTGTTGAATGTGTACTGAATACCTTGCCAGGTAAAAGCAAACTGTGGTTTGTCCTCTTCTCTCAATGGCACCATGAAGAACATGTCCTTCACGTCTAGAGTCGCCATCCAGGTGTGAGAGGCCGCTTGGATTGCTGTCACTGTGGATGAAAGACTAGGAACTGCTGCAGTAAGAGGAGGAGTGTTACTATTTAACTTCCGGAAATCTACTGTCAATCTCCATCGGCCATTCGGTTTTCGGACTGGCCAAACAGGTGAATTGTAAGGAGAATGAGTTCTAGTGATAATCTGTCTCTTCTCAAGATCAGCTATCACTTCAGTGATACCTTGCTTAGCTGCAGCTGGCAATGGATACTGTGCAACACAAGTAATGTGTGACTTTGGCAATGGAGGAGCTGTTTGCAATAAGCGAACGCAAGTATGGACTAGCCTTTGCCTCTTATTCCTCACCTCATAAGCACCAAAGCTCCACAATGTTCCGTCAGGAAGATGCCATCTTCTACCTGCTAGAACATCAAATCCAAGGATATTATGTTTACATGAGCCCAATGCTAACTCTACCAGGGTACTTCTTTTCTCCCCAGGTAGCCACAGCTGTGCTTTGGCTAAATAGCGTGTTTCAGGTTGTCCTGTAACACCTGTTATGTTTACCTTTCTCCGGGATGGCAAGATTTTCAGATGCTTTGCTAGTTGTGCATTTAGCACTGTAATTTGTGCACCTGTATCTATTAGGTATTTGACAGCAGCTCTAGTTGGTCCAGTAGGAATCATGACATAGGGTTCAGGTTTTTCAGACCATCGACATTCAGAAACAGAGCGATGAGTGTGGCCTGAATCATTCATCGCCACACCTAGTTTTTTGATTTGTTCTTATCTCCTCCCCGATCAGGAGAACCTGACTTGGTAGGAGATGTGTTTGCAGAGCCTTTTCTTACGGTTCTGCTTCACCTTTCCGTCACCATTTCCTTTCAGATGTTCTAATATCCTTTTAATATCAGATATGGACTTACTCATAGCACTGAGCTCAGTCTTCACAGGATCACGCTCTGCCTGTTTCCTTTGAAACACATCACGAGGTTTCACTGCATATTTTCTGCTCCTGCAGTGGATTACACCCCTACCTTGAGAACTCGGTACCCACATTACTCCAGATTCAGAGCGGCGATTAAGCTCAGGGCTCCCCCTGGGACTTGATCGTGGACTCGATCGTGGACTCTCATTAGGGTTACCAGATGTCCAGGCATGTCGCACTGTTTGGTGTTTTCCTCGTGATGCAGAGCTGCTCCTGCCTCCATACTGCTTTTCCTTCTGAAAGACAGATTCTGGCACAGATAACGGATCATGATAACCCATTTGTCTCCCTAGAGTGGCTAGTTCTGTAAGCACTTCCCTCCACGTAGGATGATGGACTACACTTTGTGAACTTTGCCCTTGCTCAACATTCTGTTGTATTGCATCCTCAATTTGTCTCCTTATCCTAATGCCTTCAGCCTTTATGAAGCCAGGCATACCCCTTATCAGGGGTCCAAGCCTCTGTGGCTCTACTGGGGCATCCATTGCATGTGCATATAACCCCTTATGATTCACAGCTTGGATACAGGCAACCATAGTAAATGCTTCATTTAACTCATCAGGGGATCTGATCCAAAACTCTGTAGGATCACCCCTGTCTAAAGGTTCATAAACACTAGCCCAGTGAAAGATCCTAGCACTCAATGCAAGGTCTCCCTCAGGGACCATCCCCAAGAAATACCTCAGGTCCCCAGTTAGTTCTCCCCACCTCTTCACGAGATAAGATAATCCTTTCCGCCCCCCTTTGCAACCACGCGATACACATACTCAATTATAGGTTCATTAGGCATGCGGGAATAAGTCTCCCTAAAATCATCTATCTGTGTTGCTGTGTACGGTTTGATTTTCATGGTTGTTGTTTTGCCTCCTTTCGGTCCTTGCGTAGTTTCAGACGCAAAGAGAGGATTCACGGAGTAGGTTGCCAGTTTGCTGTGCACCTCTTCCACTTCCGTGTCGCTGTCAATAGACGTAGCTGCAGTCTGCGACGCGGCGTGGCGCCGCGCAGGCGTGCTGCTCAGCGCTGGCTGCTCGGGCGTGGCGGTTGAGAGATGGCGGTTGTTGTGGAGATGGTTGGGAAGATGGCGGCTGCGGCGGCGCTGCCGGTGGTTGGGCCCGAGACGGCATCGGAACCTGCTGGGAAGCTGGAACGGACTGAGATTGAGGAGACGGTTGTGCCGGGGAAAGCGGCATTGTAGCCGTTGCCTGCGGCACTTGTGGTTGCGACGGCGCTGGTCGCGACGAGGGCAAAGCGGCGGTTGGCTGGACCAGCGTCGGCGAGGTAGGCTGTCTGGGCACCTCCCGAGGACACGGTGTCGAGCCGAATGGCTTGAGCGGCAACAGGGACAGCTCTGCCGCTGGTTGGGGATTCAGTGGCAAAGGAAGATGCCTTGACGGCGACATTTTAAAGAAGTCGGGCTCGTGAGAAGGCGTACCGGCGTGAGAGACTTTAGGCAGAGAGCGCAAGAGTTGCGACTCCTGGGTCTGAGCCCCCGGCTTTTTCCGACGAACCACGGGCTGCGGTGACTTTTCAGGATGTATCGGGGTAAAAGCTGGCAAGCCTAAGTAACCGGTTGACTCCCGGGTTCAGGTCGAGGGCTGAGGAGTTTCTGTCCGAGACCCGATATGTGACCGCGGCTGCGGTGTGTCCGCGCGGGAGCTAACGGCCGATTGCATCTGCGGGGTACTTCCCCGCGAACTGCTTCTGGACCGCGACATTCGGGCTAAGCACTTTGTCTAACTTTTCCTCCACAACTCTCATCCTGTCTTCAGCCACGGCGGGCTCTGCGCGAAAACTCAGGCTTGCCGTGATAGCGTCTTTCAACATTGCCTCGTCTCTCGCTCTGCAGCGACTTGATTTCTTGCTGCACCTTCAGCAACTTGTACTTCTTTGCCGGGCATTCTCTGCGTTCAGCTTTTTAACCTCTGACTTCCCAAGCCTCAACCTCACTGAGACCTGAACACAACCAACACCCAGATCAAAAAAGCTTTCTTTGTCAACCTCCCTCAACATCTTTAAAAAGCTTCGTAGAGAGACACTTTAATTAGCCGATCTAGACATTTATCTGCTCTAAAGGCTCATTCGCCGTTGCCGTTATAGCTTTCCTTAGATTTGCCGATCGAAAGCGGGAAGCAAACCTGGCATACAGGGCGGTCTGCGATATCTGGGCGAGTCTGGCATCTCTGCTGCGGGAGAACTCCTTCCGAACTGAGGCCATTTTTAAACTCGCTGTTTACTTCAGTTTATCAATCCCACTTCTGACACCAATTCTGTCCGTGGAAACGCAGTTTTCGTGCAGAGTTTATGGGGGAAATACGCGAGGCGTTGACTATTTTATCAGTGATTTAGTGCAAAAATGCGAATTCCCGCTTCCCGAAACTACACCACCCTTGTGAATTCTTTCGATCGAGGTCAAAGTAACATTTCCAAAATCGGCAACTTAAAGAGTCTATGATGTTTTAAAGAGAGTTCTTGAGTCTCTGGTTTGAGTTAATAGTTCGTCAGCTACTCACAGTCTGTAGCTTGGTAGGGAGTCCCTTTCTCCCAGTGAGGGTCCAGGCATGTGCAGGCTTCCTGCCTCTGCGGCTCGGCGTGTTCGCCCGAGGCGAGGCTAGATCGGCAAGCAGTTTGTTGTTGTTAGAAGTTCGAGGAAGGACAGGAGCGAGGATGAGGTCCAGAAGGACGGGAAAAAAAAAAAAACAGAAAGGCTGGAAAAACCCAGAAGGCAAGGGCAAGGGCCTCGATCCTGGCCTGTCCACCATTTTATAATGTTCCAAAATAGGACTAGCCCACAATTCGGACCACTTTTACGTTGTTCACATACATTGGTAAAAAACAGTAAGCAACTTATACAATTGGACAACATTACCTAAACAATATAAAGACCACTCCTCAAGCCAGCCCACCTGCAGGTGTGGGGCAGGCTTGAGAAAGTCGTTTCTACTAACCAAAACAATACCTTGTTGTCTGAAAAGCAAGGCCAAGTGAAAGGGAAACATGGCCAGTGTTTACCTTTCACTTACCCTAGGGAGAAATCTTCCCATGGGACTGAAAGATTGTTTTGGTTTTTCGATGCTCCTGGCTTTTAATGTGATGCATTAGAAACTACACAATATAGCAAAAGCTGAGAGAGCTTTGCTACTCTTCATGACAGTTGGCTCAACTAGGCAGCAGGCCTTAATTTCTGGGCTTCTGCAGCTCTCACCAGTTATTGCTGACCATTAAAAGCTGCCTGAGCTAGCTGCTGTCACAATTTTAATGTTTTGCCTCCCACCTGGGAGATGAGAAAGCATTAACTTTTTTTCCCTGGAGAAGCTGCAGAATCCACCATGGAGGGGCTGCTAATTCTGGGCCATCACTAGGCAAGGCGTCTCCCCAGACGCTGGGATTATGAGCACATTCCCACATCGGTGTTGAACACGTAGCATCAAGTCTTTTAGCTGCCAATTTGCCAGCTGCTTTAAGGGTGGTTTGGGATATCCCTAGAGATAGGGCTTGCCTGTACCACCCATCTCTCAAGGGATTGTGACTGTCTGGATTCAAGTGTCCAGTTGCATCATTTGTTTTGGTCTCTCCCCCCTATGTCTTCTGGTCGGGGGGGAGTTTGTTGAACCTGTGCTGATAGGAGAATCATTTACAGGTCGAACATTCTTGCGCTTTTTCCATGTGGGAACCACTAGAATGTCTTCCCCAGAATGTCTGTCTCCATGACAGCCAAATCCAAATGGAAGCCTGTGAGCATTTAAGTCCATTAAGAGTTTAGCCCATGGTCATGACATGCTACTGTAAATTTTCCGATCTGTGGTTTCCTGTCATGCTCTTTTGATTGTCTGTATATTCACTGATGCTTGGACCTGCAAGCTTGTGGGCAAGCCCCTCATGAGAGGGTGAAGTCTCTCTGGGTCAACGGGGGTGCTTAAGGGGACAGTCATATTTTCCCTTATCATATATTGCTTGCACACAGGCAAGTTTATGGAGCACTGTAATTAGCTCAGAGGAGCTGGGTAACTTCTAGCTCCATCAGGTCCCCTCTGTAAGCCAGATAGAAGCTGCTCCCCCAGTAAGCTATCCACGCAGTCAGCTACATGAACCCTCAGGTGTTGGAGAATTTCTTGCTAACAGGACATGAAATTGATAACCATGAGCAACCCGTGTCCTTGGGCCTATCTTGGGAGTTAAGATACCAGGCCTGGGTGGCATTCCCCCACATGCAGCTGCAGGGGGTGGAGTGCCAGCTGCATGTGGGCAGAGTTAGCTAGCCCCAGAGGCTGACCATCAGGATCTGATGGTATATTACCCTATCCATGCCATGCTTGTAACCCTGTACCCTCTATATGTAACCAATCTTAGTGGAGCACGCCTCTTACAAGAGAGCATATAACTCACTGTACAGCGAAATAAAGTGGACTATGACCATCAACCATATTGGTGAACAAAGAGTCATTTTACCCAGGTGTTCCACCGGCACTCAGGTTCATGAGTCAGGAACACATCATCCCCCCAGTCCCCAGCCGCTTCTTCCGAGTCTGAGAAGACTTTATCTCTGCCAGCCCAGGAGACTCTATAGACGTATTCTGCCACTGTTCCACCTGGCTCCCTCATGTATTTCATTTGCAAGTCACTCAGCTGAGTGACTATGTAATGCTTATTAATAGTGGTGACAGTACTGCGTTTGCCACCCTTGGTGTCAAAAATTTGGGGTTTAGTCACTGGCAGCATGCTTTTTGTCCCACAGTGTCCTCCTCACCAGAACTCTCATCTCACTCATTACAGTGGAGTCCTTCTCTGGTTTGGACCTGGACTTTTTGCACAGGCAAAATAGAATCCTCTGAATCAACAGTGGCAGTGACTCTACCACCCAATTTGGCAAGGTTTCCTTCTCCCGAATTGTCCACCAGGACATTCTCTGCTTTTTCCCCTGGCTCCCATGGTTTCACATTGCTTAGCTCATATGCAGAGAGAGAGGTTGCTGAATGGGCATCTGAGGAAACCGTAAATTTTCCTTCCACCTGAGCTGTCAAGGCATCTGTGAGACTTCTTCACTGCATGAGCATATTTTCCCAAACATTCTGGCTCCTTGCCTTTTCATCTAATAAATCCTTTTCCAAAGCCTGAATTCTTTTTCATAGATTTCAAATTCGGCCTGTGCTTGGATCACAAATCACAAAGTCAGAATTCTCAGCTAATTTCTCCATATTTTTTCTGAATTTTTGCAGTTTTGCTGAGCCCAAATTAAATCATAATATTGTGGAGACATTATGGGAATTAATGTGGCCCAAGACAGGAATCAGCAAGTTTGCAGATGAACAGCCAAGGCTGGGGGCAGATGTGGCTGGGGTTGGAGGGCAGAAGGGCTCTGCATCAGGACCTTGACTGCCTGGACAGATGGCAGAGTCCAACGGGATGGCGTTCAATAGCTCCAAGTGCTGGGTGCTACACTTTGGCCACAACAACCCCATGCAGAGATACAGGCTAGGGGTCGGAGTGGCTGAGAGCAGCCAGACAGAAAGGGATCTGGGGGTGCTGGTCGACACACCACCTGAACATGAGCCAACAGTGTGTCCAGGTGGCCAAGAGAGCCAGTGACATCCTGGCCTGCATCAGGAATGGTGTGGCCAGCAGAAGCAGGGAGGTCATTCTGCCCCTGTACTCTGACTGGTTAGACCACACCTGGAGTAGTGTGTTCAGTTTCTGGGCCCCCCAGTTTAGGAGGGACATCGAGATGCTCAGTGTGTCCAGAGAAGCGAGCGAGGCTGGTGAGAGGCCTTGAGCAACAAGCCCTACGAGGAGAGGCTGAGGGAGCTGGGATTGTTTAGCCTGGAGAAGAGGAGGCTCAGGGAGACCTTATTGCTGTCTACAACTACCTGAGGGGAGGGTTGTGGCCAGGAGGAGGTTGCTCTCTTCTCTCAGGTGGCCAGCGCCAGGAACAAGAGGACACAGCCTCAAGCTACGCCAAGTGAAAATTTAGCTCGAGGTGAGGAGAAAGTTCTTCACTGAGAGAGTGATTGGACTACTGGAATGGGCTGCCCGGGGAGGGTGGTGGAGTCACCGTCCCTGGAGCTGTTCAAGGCAGGATTAGATGTGCAACTTGGTGCCATGGTCTAGGCCTTGAGCTCTGTGGTAAAGGGTTGGACTTGATGATCTATGAGGTCTCTTCCAACCTTGGTGATACTGTGATACTGTGATAAAATTATTTAATTATTATTATGGGAACAACAGGCTTTACTCACAGAGAGGGACACCCAAACTGCTGGGGGTCCCTAGTCTGGAAGGCAAGCCAGGAAGTTGGCTGCTGATATGGTCCAAGAATGGCAGGGTC
Organism: Pogoniulus pusillus; assembly: GCF_015220805.1. Classification (NCBI taxonomy): domain Eukaryota; kingdom Metazoa; phylum Chordata; class Aves; order Piciformes; family Lybiidae; genus Pogoniulus; species Pogoniulus pusillus. The sequence continues at coordinate 25,033,649 of NC_087265.1, read as the reverse complement.
CAGTGCCATCGGCAGCTCTCTCAAATGGACCCCAGGACGTGCCAAGCTTGCAAGTTTGCACAGAATGGTGAAAAAAGTGGAGAGAACAGTCCAAAGGTAGAGATAGTGTAAAAATGAGAGCCAGCAAACTGAGAGCCATCCGAAAGGTGGGACAGTCCAAAATAGGAATTCTCTCACAGCAGGAACCTGTTCTGTAGAGAACTCTGTCAGGGCAGGAACTGTTCAAGGTGGGAAAACCCTCACTTTCTCCCTTGTTCTATTATACAGGCACAAAAACCCAGCCAACCACCAGCCCGACTCCTGCATGGCCACCCCACACAGGTCAGCACACATGCAGAAAGGTGCCTCCTGCTGGTTCCCCCCTCAAGCTTGATAGGCAGGAGGGGAAAGAAGTTTTAACACCTTCTTCTTTTCCCCATTCAAATCCTCAGGGGAGGAGGAGAAAGGAATTTGGAGTACGCTGGAACACCAACTTCTCCCAAGTTCTTTTCCTCAGATCTGCTTTTTATCACCTCCTCCCCCCAGCCTGTATTGCCAGTCAAGTTTGTTCTTGCCAAGGTGAAAGACCTTTAGTCTTGTTGGACTCCACAGGTTCATCCAGGCTTAGGAGTCCAGCCTGTCCAGATCCATCTGGGTGACATCCCACCCCTCTGGCTAGTGCATCTATGACAACGACATAATGCTCTCGGGATAGCTGCAACCTTAGATCATAAAAATATTTGTGCTTCCAAGTTAATAATGGATCTTTATTTAACAAGAACAAAGCTAAAAAATAAAACAAAAAACACACCAAAACACAGTGCTTATTGACCTAATATTTTCCTTCAGAGAAGAATTAGGATCAAGGAAGGCAATAACAAGCTTTATGTGGAAGAGAATGCTTGCCTTTTCCAACATTTCCCTTTTCCAAGGGCTCTTGCTGGTTTACTAACTAAATAGATCAGTTTTGAACTCCGCAAAGCACAAACATCACTGAATGTTCTTTTACCTTTCTCCAGCCACATGCAGATTCTAGAAGTCAGAATCAATACAGTTAATAGCAACTTTCTTTTAGAAGGAAAACAAGATTTAGAAGTGATAATTAAACTGCCTTGGATTAGCCACAAATGAGGACCCATAAGCATAATGGAAGTTTCCTGTCTTCCTTGGCATTTCCACACTAGAACTACTTCGTCCTCCCTTTAGAATGAAACATCTTTTAAGCAGCAAAAGCTCAACCTCTTGCCAATGTCTTGTCAAGAGGTTGAGTAAAGAGTAACATCAGAACCTATAAACCTGGCATGAAATGAATTCAAAAGCATGAGGAATGAACTCTTTTCTCCTGTTCATTTCAAGCTTATACATGGTGCTGCAAAGGTGATAAAGTTGACACTCCCAGGCATTGACATAGTCTGGGCAGTGACCGGCTTGATAGCAGTCCTGAAGAAAAGGACCTGAGGGTGCTGGTAGATGAGAAGGGCTCAATATGAGCCACCAGTGTGCACTTGCAAACCAGAAAGCCAACCAGCTCCTGGGCTGCATCAAGATAAGAGTGGCCCATCAGGTTGAGAGAGGTGATTCTGCCCCCTCTGCACCACTCTTGTGAGACCCCACCTGGAATACTGTGTCCCAGTTCTAAAGCCCCTGTTACAGAAAGATCTGGACATGCTGAAAACACATCCAGAGAGGGTCATAAAGGTGATCAGAGGTGTGGAAAGTGTCCCCTGCACATGGCAGGGGGGATTGGAGATAGATGATCCTTGTGATCCCTTCCAGCCCTGATAATTCTGTGATTCTATGACACTGAAAGATCAGCAGAGTTTGTCCGAATCTCCTTGCAAACAGGAAATATGTTTGCTTGCATCTTCTTCCTCTCAGTCTTGGTGTGGGATCTGCTTGTGGCCTTCTTCATTGATTTACCTTCATTGTTTGCCACTGACTTCAACAAATGTATTTTGGTGTAAACGTGTGGAGGCGGTTGCACTTCAAGGGCAGAGTAACTGGCAATAGAAATAAACCTTTCTCATTCTGGTTCTCATTGTTGCAGAAAATGCTATTTATATATTGAATACATAACAACTGTACAGTTTCAACACTCTGGGTTTTGATTTCCAACTTGAGAAACTGATTAAACAACCCTAACTGAACTCAAGATTTGTTGTGAATCCGTGCCTTGCACCAGTCCCACTCTGATCTCTCTAATTCTTGGGTCTTGGGAAAAACGTTTGTTCTAACTGCATGATAATACCTGACAACTTGATCTGAATGGAGATTTCAAACTCTTTTCACATACAAATGGCTAAAACCTAAATAATACTGTAAAGGGTTAACACTCCTGGGGGGAGTGGACCCTGAACCTGACCCTAGGGGTCTTGGCCCCTCCCCAGGGGTGGGCCACACTCCAGGTGAGGGTTAGCCCACTCCCCCCACTTCCTGTGATATAAAAGACAGAGTTCTCCTGCTCATTCTCTCTTTTTCCTGCGTACATGCTACACACACATACACTGATACTGCATACCAGCACAACACGTGGCAGCCACGAGGCAGAGACACCATCACACTACTCGGGGTTGTATCCATCCCTGTTTGTATTTTGCTGTTTTCCCTTCCTATATCCTTTGTAAACTCCCCTACCTCCAATCCCTTTTTCTAAGTTATTGTTAAACTTTTCCTTTTTTTACTTCCAATCGAGTGAGAGTGATTTATTTGGGTGTCCCTACCTTTATCTCTCTCCCTGTCTTTTGGGAAAGGAAGGGGAAGAGGGGAGGGCACTCTATAAATTCTATAAATTGTCATTGGGTCTACTAAATTTATAAGCGTCTCTGGGAACCTGCATTTGAACCCAAGACAAATACCAAGTATTTACTTCTTCCTCTTCAAAGGTATTACCTACATATCCACTAGTTCACATGCTCTATAACAATGATGTGGTTAAAGGGCCACGTACCCCAACATAGACTCAGCACTGAGTTCACGAGTCTATTATTTTAATTGCAATGAACAAAATTGTAAACAATTCTGAAAATGAGGACGAGGTAGATGAAACATAATAAAATATCACCAGAACTACCCAGTTTCTTAGACTTGGAAGTACTATTTATTTTTCTCCCTGTTAGCTGTACATGCCAGGGCTTTATGGGAGCAGCTTCTGCTCTATAATGCATCTCCCACTAAGCTGTCAGCCCCATAAACTTCTTGGCTTTATTAATTTTCTTAGGCATTTCCTCAAACTTGCTACTCAGGATTTCGACAAATTTTCTGCTTGCTGCAAACCAAGTAACATAGATTGTTAATACCTAGAGAGTTTGACTGCTCATTTTCAAGTCAGCACTCGGGCTCGATCACAGCTGAGGAATCCTGCATTATGGATCATGAAGCACTACCACCGTGGAACCCTACATGTGACATGAGATCATGGACAGTGACCACCTTAGAGGCGTTGTGGCAGTTTCATTAGACAGCACATGCAGGAGTCTCATCGGCAGTTTGGAGCAATTTTAACTGCCAGTTAAAATCTCTCCTGTTACTATCCAAAACTGCAAGAGTTTCAGGTTGGCCGAACCTGTAATGGAAGGTGTTAACTAATGCAAGGTGGATTTTTTTCAAAATTCTGATTAAGACAGAGGCTAGGATTCAATTACAGAGTTTCCTAAATATTTGCTAAAGAGGCTTTTGAGTATTTTTCACAAAAGTTATTGTTTCATGTCTCAGGGGCCTAACTACCAGTTTCAGACAGTACACATACTTGCAGGAGTTTCTGTCAATGTCTTGTCAGCCATTGAGGGGTTTCTGAACTTCCCAGGCATCGTAACAGAGGTGCAGGAGAGGAAGCAGACAATCTTTGATCTGATCCTGGTCCCTTCTGGCTCCAGACTCAACAGGGAGGCTGGTGAGTGTCCTAAATCCCCTCGTTCATTCATCAACAAAGATAAAGATAGCCATCATATCTCCCTAATCAACAAAGATAAAGATTGCCTTTATTACCTCCCAGGCTCAGACTAGGTGCTCAGCCAAAAGCCCAGGGATGAAAATCAACAGACAATGCCTCTTGAGGAAATTCCTGGACCTCAGCCTGGCTTGAAATGCCCAGGTTGGAAGAGACCTCCAAGATCATCCAGCCACCTAGCGCCAGCCTGTCCAATCAACTAGACCATGAAAATAAGTGCCTCACCCAGTCTTTTCTTGAACACCTCCAGGGGTGGTGACTCCATCACCTCCCTTGACAGCCCATTCCAATGGCAAATCACTCTCTCTGTCAAGAACTTCTTCCTAATATTAAGCCTATACATACCCTGGCACAACTTGAGACTGTGTCCCCTCATTCTGTTGCTGGTTGCCTGGGAGAAGAAACTGACCTCCACCTGGCTACAACCTCCTTTCAGGTAGTTGTAGACAGCAATAAGGTTCCCCCTGAGCCTCCTCTTCTCCAAGCTAAACAACCCCAGATTCCTCAGCCTCTCCTTACAGGGATTGTGCTCCAGGCCCTGCAGTCTTGTCAGGAGACTTGTAGGTGTCATGCTTGCAAAGCGGGCCTATCACGTGGAGGCATTTGATGCCTATTCCTGGTAAACTCGAAACAGTTTCCAGGCAGACAAACCCAACGCATAGAGCTTATTACTATGTATCAGGGCTAGCTTATAGCTTAGCAAACGTAATGCTGTAGACCATAGCAGGATGCAATGAGGCAGTAGCACTGCCAGAAGCAGAAAGCACAATAAGGCAGAAAATATGGTGGCAGCAGCAGCAAGCACATTGTCTCTCCCTGCTCATCATTTCTATCAGTGTAGCCCAAGTCTAGTGGGCCTTTGGACACAGATTAGCCAATGAGAGTGGCATTTTGCCAAACTTAGCTATATTAGGTGAAGTCAAGGCCTACTTTTACCTTTTAGGGCAGAACACAGACAAGTGTATAAACAGATGCAGATACCTTGTAAATAAGTTTGGACAGACATGGTGGCACCAGGCCCTTTTGTCTTCCTTCCCATGGTTGCTCCTCCCAACAACAGTAAGAGGGAGAGCAGAAAACATGTCTGGGCAAGCCAGGACATGTTCAGGCCTATTTTGGTCTACCACAACAATACCCCAAAGAAATTAATCTTGTGCTTTCTGGACAGGAGCCAAGCATAAGAATTGAAGCCCCAAACCTTCCTTATTCCCTGCTTTTCCTAAGGAAACAAGGATTAAAACCAGCAATCTTGTTTTTACTAGCTATTGCAGTCCACATTCTTACATACTTCCAGCAAGTGCTCCTCATGGGACAGTAAAACACATCTTAAACACTAGCATCCATGATTCCTCCTATCTCCTGTGTGTGTAGTTTGTATTCAACTTCAGAAGCCTGACATCAGACACTACAACATGACCGCCAGTATTGTTTTATGAATGAGAGGGAGCTCTCTGAGCTTTTCTTTTTCTACTGTACATCTACCACAGGGAGTGAACATAAAGAGGAGACCTCTTTATGTAGTGCCTCTCCACAATTGTTAACAGAATAGATCAGAGGGTTGGAGCACCTATCCTATAGAGACAGGCTGAGAGAGTTGGGGATGTTCAGTTTGGGGAAGGCTCTGAGGAGACCTTATTGTGATGTTCCAACATCTGAAGAGAGCCTACATGGAAGCTGCTGAGGGACTTTTTAGGACATCAGGTACTGATAAGACTAGGGAGAATGGAGCAAAGCTAGAAGTAGGTAGATTCATATTGGATGTTAGGAAGAAATTCTTCACCATGAGGATGGTGACACTGAAACAGGTTCGTCAGGGAGGCGGTGGAAGCCACATCCCTGAAAGATTTTAAGGCCAGGCTGGATGTGGCTCTGAGCAACCTGATCTCATGGGAAGTGTCCCTGCCCATATCAGGGGAATTGGAAATAGATGCTCCCTGAGGTCGTGCTGGTTTGAGGCTAATTGGAATATTTTAATGAGGGAAATTAGATCATTGGTTGTGACAACAGAATAATGATGATGTCTGTATCATTGTGATGGTTTGGGAGTTACTCAACCCCACACACAACAAATTCACCCAGAATAGACTCAGCCAGCTGTAAGTTAAGGAATGAAGCTTGACATTTGTAGCGTAGCACAATACACAAGCAGATATCTACAATATATTACAAATATATAGTTAGGTACAGAAAGTTAAAAGTAATACAGAAACACAATACCAATCCCAGAAATCAGAGTCCTCAGGAGGGGCTCTCAACCACCCTTCCACATTCTATCCATCCCCCACTCCTATCTGTTACAGAGGGGTTTGAGTCTGTGTTTGGTTAGGGCTGGGTGATAGGTTGGACTGGATGATCTTGGAGGTCTCTTCTAACCTGGTTGATTCTATGATTCTATGATTCTATATGAGGCTGATTTGAAGGTTGTTGAGTAATTTATTAATATATACAAAGAGAACTTTCCCCCAAACTTATGTACAGCTAACCCACACAAATTCTTTGTACACGGTTGGTGAAACTATTTTGCAGAATGTTTATTTACAGACAAATTTCTGTAAATTTGAGGTTTTAGAAATGTCCTGGTCAGAGAGTCTTGCGGCATAAAGTGCCACTGGTAAAGTTAGTAAAATTCCTTAGCATCTTGAATCAAGAAAATTCAAATACTCACTAGTTGGAAGTCTCAGTATCTATGGTGCCAAAATATACATAGTGAAAGCCACATGGTTAATTTCACGCGGAGCTAATAGTTCAATTCGAATTGGGGCACACTGTCTGAGATTTCACGAACATGATCGGGCTGATGTGGTGGGCTGGAGCAGCATCAGCCAGGAACACCTTGTTCGATCATCCACTGGATCAGTGCAGTGTCGTGGAACAAAGGATCACGTAAAGCAACAAAGGGTAGTGGCCCCAGGCAGCAGGCAGACAGGGAGAGGTGAGCAGGAGAGAGTGGCAAGAGCATCTTGTTACCCTGGATTGCCCTATTTATTGAATGTTGGGCCGAGATTAATGGCCTTTTGGCCATGATATCATCCAATAGGGCTTCGGCAGTCAGCCAAAACTAACCAAATTAGGAAGGGTCCACTCTCGAAGTACCCCCCAAGTATGTGGAAGAGCTTGGGCCCTATACCCAGTGGGCCATTACACAAACGGCGCATGGTGCTTTGGCAAAAAACCATTTTATTTTACAACCTAGGGCCCTGGGCAGGCCATTTTGTGGCACCAGGCCTATTGTGCCCTTTTTGTCTGTTTAATGTGTCTACCTCTGGTATGGGCAGAAAAACATGTTTGGGCATGAAAACATGTTCAGGCAAGGCAAGGCATATGTAAGCCTATTTGGACCTATGTGGCCCTCCACTACATTGCCCCACCATCTGCCTTACATGCAAGGTGAGCTGGGCGGCTCGGCAAGGCAGATTTGAAGCAGGATTATTAGTTGGGTTACGCAGATCCAAGCAGAGCAGCAGAAGCCCAGAAAGCGCATGCAGACACCAAACTCCAACAGATAGAGACTATCTTATCTATGTTTGTGTCCTTGTTTTTTTACATCTCAGGCAAGCCTATGAGTGACGTAGACATCACCATTGTTTCCTCTTCACAAGCTTACAGTCTATTTTTTCTCATTAAAATATTCTACTTAGCCTCAAACTAGCACAATAATTCATTGGTTTGCTGAAAGGGATATAAAAAGTCAAAATATACCAATCTTCCCTCACTCTTTTCTGGGACATTACCCTATTCATTTCTCCTTTGATATGCTCTGATATCTCTCCTCTAATCTCAGCTAACAACTGACGCGTAAGCTTTGTTGACTTGCTTGTTTTGGTTTCTATTTGGGAAGGGAGATAGAGAAGGGGAAAGAAGGGGTAGCTTTGAGCCCTTCTGGGCAGCTTCCTTTATCTGTGAGGGAGTTTGGATTTCTGTATTATTTCTAACTTGTATATAATTGTAAATATTTGTCAATATTGTGTATATATATGCTTGCAAATTTTGTCATGCTGTAAATGCAGCTTCAGTTAACTTCCAAGCTATCTGAGCTAATCTCTTAAATTTCAAATTGTGGGAGCAAAGCTCCCAACCCACATCAAGGTGCCTTCCAACCCTGACAATTCTATGATTCTAATACTCAGTGTTTACACACAACACTTTAATATATGTTAGTGACTTTTTCTGTTTCACCAAATATTTTGTTTCATCTTGAAGTGATACAAAATGTTTCCAACCCTGACAATTGTGTGGTTCTGTGACTTCAGCAGCAACTTTCCTCAAGAATTTTTAATTGCTTTTGGTGTTCTAAATCTTAATAAGTAGATGAACACCAATGTCTTTCTCCCCACTGATATAAACTCCACGATTGTCTACCAGTTGATTTAAGGATTTAAAATTCTTATAAAGGCTTTACTGTCAAATTTTCCCATTACATTTGGGAAACAAATCTCTCTCAAAAAAAAAAAAAGTATAAATACAGCCTTTATCACCCTCTGCAACGAAATAAAATGCTACAAAGACTTCTGTCATCCTTTTTTTGCACAAATAAATAAATAGGTTGAAGTTCACAGCTCTGCCTCCAGTTTTGTTTGACACAGGCAGTGTCTGAGACCCACCATCTGGAAGCCTTCCAGAGCTTTGAACTGTTCCTTCTTCTTCTGGCTTAGTGAGTCAGCACTCGCTATGAAAGATAAAGAATTACAGAAAAGGTTACCTTCTTCAAAGTCTGAAAAGGAAGGGGTAGGGGTGTCCTGGAGTCCTGGATACCCCAAAATTCCTCTCCCTTCATGGTTTGAATATGAGAGGAAAGGCGCAAAAAAATTTGCTTCCCCCCTCTGCCTGCAGGCATGAAGGGAGTGGGAAAGGGTCCTTCCGGCACAAGGGGTGACCTGTGCAGATGCCCACACTGGAATTGGGCTCGTGATTGGCTGTTGTCTTCATGCCTAGGAAATGGTAAATCAGCTCTTTGTCTAGGAAAGGTACAAATATTGGGGTACTTCCCGCCTTAAAGTTCTCCCCCGCCTGGATAGTTCCTGCAGAAAGAGTCCCCTGGTGCTGCGAAGGACAAGCTCCTGAGGGACTGGACCATCTCTGCCTAGGATGGCTCCCCACTGTAAGCACCCTTTGTGCAAGCTTAATAGGCCTAAGAAGCCTTGGATGTCTTGAAAGAGAGAGAGCTGACAAGCATCTGGACTGCCGTTTCTCTCAGACAACTTAGCTCACCTGTGAGAGGTATAAGTTTTTGCTCAGCCTGATTGATACTGGGAAAAGCTGTGTTTATAGCTTAGACTTTTCCATTTCCAGACTTCTAAACCAGTCAAATTTATCTATAGCATCATTTGTAAGATATTCTCAATGAAATTGAACCTGCTAATTAAACTAAATTAATTTCTGTGTATAGTTTTGGGGGTGTGTGTGTGTGTGTGTCTCAGGAAAATAAAATAATTCTATTTTTATATATATTCCTGACTCGGCCACGTTAATTCCCTGCCTCCTGTGATGGTATCAGTTTTACCTGCCCTCTCACACTTGGAAATCAGCCAGACTAGACTCATCTGGCTCTGGAAATATGAATGAAACTTATATTTACAGCTAGCACAATATGCAAGCAGATATTTACAGTATATACAGTTATATGCAGAAATATACAAGGTAAAAGGTAATACAGAAAACACAACTCCTCTCCCAGAAACCTGAGTCCCCAGGAGGGGCTCTCAACCACCCTTCCACCTTCCCCCTACCCCTCAACCTTACCCTGGTCCCAAGGAGGAATGGAGGTTCGGCCAGGGGATTAGGAAGCAAAGTGGATTAATCAGAGAAACAGAGAGAGACTAGAGAGAGAAAAAAAAATGGAGCTCCAAGATCCCCAGCAGAGGTGACTTATCTATGTTTGGATTCTTGTTCTTGTACCTCTCAGCAAGCCTATGAGTGAAGTAGATAACAATCAGTTTTCCTTTTCACAGCCTGTAATCTAGCTCTTCTCTCCAAAACACTCTAGCCAGCTTCAAACTAGCACAATCCACAACAAGAGGCTGTCCAAATTTAGTTGGCTGACTAGTTTTGAGTTTTCTTTTGTTGATTCAGTTGAGGTTTGGGGTTTTTTTTTTGGGAGGGTGGGCAGAGGTTGTGGTGCTTGGATGGTGCTGGTGTCACATTTTGCTTTGATTGTTTTGGTTTTGTGGGACTTCTTTTTAAACACAATAAGAAAATGAATATTTGTCCCTTGATCTGATGTATCTGACCTTCATCAGGTTCCTAGGACTTTTTGTTTGTCTTTAAAGAGTATATGTAGCTTTGGATGAGAAAAGGAAGAAGACACCTGACAAAATATAGGAAGGACATGGACCTGATAGAGTAGATCCAGAGGAGGGTGACGAAAATGATCAGGGAGTTGGAGCAGCTCTGCTACAAGGATAGGGTGAGGGATCTGGGGTTGCTCAGCCTAGAGAAGACTCCAGGGAGACCTAATAGGCTCCTTTTAGATAAGGAAAGACCACTACAGGAAGGTTGTAGAGGGACTGTTTACAAAGGCCTGCACTAAGAAGACAAGGGACAATGGCTTCAAACTAGAGAGCAGATTTAGACTGGATGTTAGGAACAAGTTCTTTACCATGAGGGTGGTGAAACACTGGAACAGTGTGCTAGTTTGAAGCTAGCTAGAATGTTTTGGTGTGAAAAACTAGATCATAGGTTGTGGAAGGAAAACAATGGTAATGTCTACTCCCCTCAGAGTCTTGCTAAACAAGAAGAAAGGAAAACATTAGATAACACTCTCGCCATTTTGTCTCACTCTCTGGCTGGGCTCTGACTGAGCTGCATCTTCCTAACCTCACCTTCCATTTGGACTAACACACCTTTGCTTCATAACCTCTTGGCTGAACCTCTATTCTTCCCTAGGAGTGGTGTAAGGTTGAGAGGGGCAGGAGGAAGGTGCAGGGGTGGTTGAGAGCCCCTCCTGGGGACTCAGGTTTGTGGGAGGGGAGTTGCACTTCTGTATTACTTTTTACCTTGTATATTTTTGTATATATTGTAAATATCTGCTTGTATATTGTGCTAGCTGTAAATAGTAGCTTCATTTATATTCCCAGAGCCCAGCCGAGACTAGTCTTGGTGATTTCTAAAGTGTGTGTGTGGGGGGTACACCCAAACCACCACATATTTTATTTGGCGCCCAACATGGGACAAATTCATTTGAGTGATTGTTAATTAACTCTGGGAATCAGAATGAAGCTAATGAAGCAGCTATTTTACTTGGTGGGGGCTATTATGTGGCCTGTTTTCTGTTTTCTTGTGTACAATTGGATCAAAGCCCTAATTGGTTATTTCTAGCTTAATGTAGTTTTAAGAAGGTCAAAGCTAAACTTACAAGCATTTTCTGGTCCTGGGGTGATCTCATTCTTGGGTATGCTGTTTTTAATGTCACTGAAAATCTTACCAGTAACATTACAGGGGTATTTACCAACAATTTTACAAGCAATCAAAGCACTGCCTTATCTAGGGCACTAATGAGGGTGATTCAACCCCAAACTGAGATGCCAGACCCTTGTTCAGAATTTTACTCAAGGCAAACCATGGCATGTCTGGTGGCTGTAATTTGGATTTTCATATTAATTCTGGCATTATGTGTAAAAAATTCGAATGCAATGCCTGTAAGAACTAGGAAGGTCTCAGTGTTGCAAAAACAATGTACAAGTGGAAACCAAAACAAAGACAACTCAGGGGGAGCACCATCTCCTCTTTCCCAGCCAGGGACAGTTACTACACCTCCCTCTCCAGATTCTGAGAAGGCTGCCAATGCTCCTAGTGGCAAAGATAAAACATCAGGATTGGCAGGCATCCCAGGAGTACAGGGAAATATTCAAAGCCAGAATATTCCCTCTTCTGATAACACTAGTAAGACTAACTCAGTCAGTTCGAATCCACAGCGAGCAGAGCAGAACCCTGTTAGCTCTAAGGCAGATCTGAACTCACAGACCTCAGGCCAGACCCCCAATGATTCAAACCCTCCAGTAGACACGTCCAAGTCTGTCGCTGTGCAGGTCTTTTTGGCACCTGCTAAGGTGAAAGCCAAGAGACAGCATTTGAAAAAGTGTGATTCAAAAGAGGATGTAAGAGAGGGGGCCTCTGGTGAGCAAGAGGAGGAAGAGGAGGCATATAGCCTTTGGGACCTGGAAAACATGCTGAGATCGCAGTACTCAAATGAGAAGAGCGCTGTGAGGTTGGCTGCCAAGAAAGAGGATGGTTCCAATGAGTTTAAGAGTGCTATTAGGAAGGTTCCGTTTCTAGGCCAGGGACAACCAGATCAACAAGAGGAAGAGGAGGAGGATGACATCCAGGACTCCAATGATCCCCTCAGAGAGGTCAGGGAAGTTAGGAAGGAATACTCAAGGGAATCAGGTGAACCAATCCTAAGCTGGCTAGTGAGATGCCATAGCATTGCTGCTAATGCCCTACAGGTGGGAGACAAATCTGCCAAGCAGCTATAGGACCACTCACCAAGGAGAGTGGAGTGGACAAATACCTATCAAATCCTCTTGGTAAGGTTAGTTTGTGGACACGCCTTCTGTTGGCTGTGGCTATGAGATATCCTTCCCGAGATGATCTGCCATGGGCTGCTAAAAAGTGGAACACGATTGAGTAGGGAATTAAGCTTTTGAAGGAGTTTGCTGTGAAGGAAGTGCTTTATGGAGATCATGGCACACATGAGCCTGATGACATTCCTCTTGGAACAGGTCTCATGAAGAAGCTTCTTAAGCTTTGTGCTAGTTTGAAGCAAGCTAGAATGTTTTGGTAACAGAACTAGATAACGGGCAGTGAAATGAAAAACAATTGATGTCAACTTCTCTCACAGTTCACGCTGAGAACTCTGGGAGAAGAAAGACTTTTTTCTCCATTTTGTTCTCTCTCTTGCTTTGCCTTAGACCTGGTCACATCTCATTAACCCTGCTCTACTAACCTTGCTCCCTAACCTCTTGGCTGCACCTCTCTTCTTCCTGAGTACTGGGGTAAGGTGAGAGGGCCGGGGGGAGGTGTTGGGGTGGTTTGAGAGCCCTCCTGGGGACTCAGGTTTCTGGGAGGGAGTTGTGCTTTTGTAGTGTTTATCCTTTGTATATTTCTGTATATAATTGTATATAACTGTATATATTGTAAATAGCTGCTTGTAAATTCTGCTAGCTGTAAATAAATTGCTCATCTATATTCCCAGGGTCCGTCTGAGTTAGCTGGGGCAAATTCAAAAGTGTGGGGGGGGGGTAACCCCCAAACCATTCACATTTTTTTAATTGGCTTTCCCAACGTGGGCTAGAGATATTTTGAGAGACTGGAAATTAGCTCTGGGATTAAGATGAAGCTAATCAAGCAGCTATTGTATATGGTTGGTGCATTGCTCTGGTCTGGTTTTGTTTTTCTTGCATTTAGTTGGTTAAAAGGTCAAATTGTTGCTTATTTCATTGATCTGGCTTATAATAAGGCTAAGCTAAGGTTCGATATGTTCTGGAGCTGGGGTGATTTTTATCTTGGTTATGATGGTTTTAATATCTCTGAGAATATTACCAAGGACATTACAGGAGCTCTGGTCAATAATGTGACAATAAATGGAAAATTCTGCTTTGAACTATGGCTCTAATGAGAGTTATTCAGCCTAAGACAGGAATTCCAAACTGTTTGCAAGCACATGCTCGTGTTAAAACTGTTTTTCTTCTCACAATTTTTATATTTGCCTCATGATTTTAATATTCATATTAATTTTGGCATTATTGGTGAAAAATTCAAAACCAGCTTCTGTAAGAGCTAGGAAAAATTCTGTGTCTCAGAAGCAGTCTCTTTCACAGCAAAACAAGGGAACACAGTTATCGGCTTCCCCCTTGCCAGCCTCTGCCCCTCCTTCTCCAAGTGCTGGGAACACAGCCAGTGTTCCCGCCACTAACGTAAACAATGATATCGGGCAGAGTTCGGCAGGAGCCCTAGGAGGACAGGTCGGTACCCAAAATCAGAATGTTCCTAGCAAAAATGAAAACAAGTCGGGTTGGCAGGCATCCCAGGAGGACAGGCAAATATCCCACTAATGTTAATAATACTACTAGTGCTGTAACGCTAGCCCAGTCAGTCCAAATCCTAATGACACCAGCTCAGCAATTGAACCCCCAGCCAGCAGACCAGAACCAAAATCCTCCTGTTAAAAGAAGGCAGATTTGAACTCACAAGCTCCAGGTCAGACCCCTAAGGATACAAATGCTCCAAGTCAGACTCAATATTTCAAGCTTAAGTCCGAATCCTAAAGATTCAAACCCCTCCAGCAGACACATCAAGTCTGTTTGCTGCTCAGGCCCTTCTGGCACCTGCTAAGGCAAAAGCTAAGACAAGAGTGGTTCGCAGGAGGATGTAAGAGAAGGGACATCTGGTGATCAGCAGCAAGAGGAGGAGGAGAGCAGTTAGTCTGCGAGACCTTGTAGATGTGCTGAGACAACAATACTCAAGTGAGAGGAGGCTGTGAGGTTAGCTGCAGGAGAGAGGATGGTTCCAATGAGTTTAGGAATGCTATGGAGGAAGATTGTGTTAGGCCAGGCACCACCAGAACCAACAGGAGGAGAGGAGAAGATGACATCCAAGGCTCCAAGGATCCACTCAGAGAGGTCAGGGAAGTTAGGAAGGAATACACAAGGGAATCAGGTGAGCCAATTTTAAGCTGGCTAGTGAGATGCCGTGGCATTGGTGCTAATGCTCTGCAGGTAGGAGACAAGTCTGCCAAGCAGCTGGGACCACTCACTAAGGAGAGTGGAGTGGACAAACACCTAGCAAGTCCTCTTGGTAGGGTTAGCTTGTGGACACGACCTTCTGTTGGCTGTGGCTATGAGATATCCTTCCCGAGATGATTTGCCATGGGCTGCCATGAAGTGGAACACCGTTGAGCAGGGAATTAAGCTTCTGTAAGGAGTTTGCTGTGAAGGAAGTGCTTTATGGAGATCATGGCACTCATGAGCCTGAAGATATTCCTTTGGGAACAGGTCTCATGAAGAAGCTGATTGAGCTTGCTCCTTTCATCCTATGCTAACATCTTGGCCAGTAAATTCTAGCAAGGAGTGATAATGGAAGATCTTTCACTGTTGGTGAATTCACTGATCAGCTCAGGCAGATAGAGGATAGCTTGTCACACTCTGCCTAGTCTCTGCCATAAAAACTCTAGGTACAGAGATTAAGATGGCATTAAGGAGAGCATGAAAGAACTGAAGGAGGATCTCAAAAATCTGGTAAAGGATACCATTCCTGCATCATCTGCATGGGTGCATGTTTCTGCAGGTCAGGAACAGACGCCCACCTCCCTGCAAGGCAATTCCAGCCCAGGAGGAGACAAATTCCACCTAGACAGCAGCATCACAGTGCGTCACTGTGGATACTTCTGAGTGGACACATATGGGGAGAATATGAACAAGTGGGATGGTAACCTACTTCAGCTCTTTCAAAGAGGATCAGGGATCTGCAGAGTGGCAGAAACAGAGGCAGTAATGCCAGGAAAGTAGCTGTCACTTCTTCAGCTCCTGAGAGCAACTGCAATTGTTCCAACAGTTGCAGTTCCTCTCGCAGCAATACCAATCATTGTGTACACCCTACATGCCATGTTCAGCATTAGGGGTGCCCTGCCTCCAGCCAGGAGGAGGAAAGGGATAGTGGAGAGAACGAATCTATTGGAATGTATTCATTAGGTGGCATGGCAGTTCAAGAGTTAGGAAATACAGGGCTTTAGATGACACAGGTGCTCAGTGTACTTTATTGCCATCAAATTGCAAAGGGACAGAGTCCATTTCTATCTTTGGAATCACTGGTGGATCTCAAGAGTTAACTAAGATACAGGCTGAGATCAGTTTAACTGGTAAAGAGTGGAAGACACATACTATTGTAACTGGTCCTGATGCGCCTTGCAGTTTGGAATTGACTTTTTGAGACAAGGTTGTTTCAAAGATCCTAAGGGTCACAAATGGGCTTTTGGAATAGCATCTGTAGAGATTGAGGATGATAATTTGAAATTGTCCATTAGACCTGAACTTTCAGATGAATCTGCAGTTGTGGGACATCATGACATAGAGGACCTGGAAGTGCCAATTGCAACTCAAACTGTTCATCATAGGCAGTACAGAACTAACCGTGACACTTTGTTGCCCATTCATCAGCTGATTCGTCAACTGGAGAGTCAGGCTATCATTGAGAAAGGCTCATTCACCTTTCAACAGTCCCATCTGGCCTGT